>NC_054467.1:50649390-51849390 GCF_017639515.1 Carcharodon carcharias | reverse complement strand
TGGCAGCATCAGCGGAGAAGAAAAGAGTTGACGTTTCGAGTCCTCATGACCCTTCCACAGAACTAGGTGAATCCAAGGAGAGGGGTGAAATATAAGCTGATTTCAGATGGGGGGGGTTTGGGGATGGGTGGGTGGGTTGGGTGGGGGGAGAGAAGTGGAGGGGGTGTAGTTGTAGGGACAAGCAAGCAGTGATAGGAGCAGATAATAAACAGATGTCACGGACAAAAGAACAAAAGAACACAGAGGTGTTGAAGTTGGTAATATTATCTAAACAAATGTGCTAATTAAGAATGGATGGTAGGGCACTCAAGGTATAGCTCTAGTAGGGGTGGGGGGCACAAAAGATTTAAAAATAATGGAAATAGGTGGGAAAAGAAAAATCTATATAAATTATTGGCAAAAACAAAAGGAAGGGGGAAGAAACAGAAAGGGGGTGGGGATGGAGGAGGGAGTTCAAGACCTAAAGTTGTTGAACTCAATATTCAGTCCAGAAGGCTGTAAAGTGCCTAGTCGGAAGATGAGGTGCTGTTCCTCCAGTTTGCGTTGGGCTTCACTGGAACATTGCAGCAAGCCAAGGACAGACATGTGGGCAAGAGAGCAGGGTGGAGTGTTAAAATGGCAAGTGACAGGGAGGTTTGGGTCATTCTTGCGGACAGACCACAGGTGTTCTGCAAAGCGGTCGCCCAGTTTATGTTTGGTCTCTCCAATGTAGAGGAGACCACTTTGGGAGCAACGAATACAGTAGACTAAGTTGGGGGAAATGCAAGTGAAATGGTGCTTCACTTGAAAGGAGTGTTTGGGCCCTTGGACGGTGAGGAGAGAGGAAGTGAAGGGGCAGGTGTTACATCTTTTGCGTGGGCATGGGGAGGTGCCATAGGTGGGGGTTGAGGAGTAGGGGGTGATTGAGGAGTGGACCAGGGTGTCTCGGAGGGAATGATCCCTATGGAATGCCGACGGGGGGGGGTGAAGGGAAGATGTGTTTGGTGGTGGCATCATGCTGGAGTTGGCGGAAATGGCTACAATTCCCATTTAGCCTAAACCAGAGATTTATTAAGGGTCATCATAACTTCTTTTGTGCTTCATGCTTCTACTTATAAAGCTCAGGATCCATTGGCTTTTTTTAACTACTCCCTCAACATGCCCTGCCACCTTCAACGATTTGTACGTATAGCCCCCAGTCTCTGATCTTGCACCTCCTTTGAGAATTGTGCCCTTTACTTTGTGCTGCCTTCCTTAATTTTTCCTACTAATGTACCATCCCAAACTTCTCTGCATTAAATTTCATTTGCCACATATTTGCCCACTCCACCAGCCTCTCTATGACCTCTTGCAGCCTATCGCTATCCTCTTCACAGTTCACAAAACAAGATTTTCATCATCTGCAAATTTTTAAATTGTGCTCTGCATACCCAAGTAAAGGGCACAAATATATATCAAGAAAAGCTGTGATCCAAGAAACAAACCATACAATATGCCTTCCTCCAGTCTGTATAATCTAGTGTTCACCACTGCTTTGTTTCATGTCACTCAGCCAAATTTGTACCCATGTTGCCAATTTCTCTTCCGTTCCATACTGTGCTGGAAAGTCTACTATGTTGTACTTTAATCCAACAACTTTTGGAAGTCTGCACAGACAATATCAGCCATCTCTATTACATCATCAAAAAACACAATCAAGTTAGTTAAATATGATTTGCCTTCAAAAAGTCCACACTGGCCCTTCCTAATTAATATACACTTGTTCAATTGATTGTTAATTTCTGTTTCTAAACATTATCCCACCACCAAGGCTAAACTGACTGGTGTTTATTTGCTGGGTTTATCCTACATCTTTTTTTGAACAATGGTATAACATTTGCAGTTCTTCTCTCCTCTCAGCTCTGTATCTAAGGGAGGTTGGAAGATTATAATCAATACCTTCACAATTTGCACACTTCCTGGCATCAGCATCCTTAGATACATCCCATCTGATCCTGGTGACTTAATAACTTTAAGTACAATCAGCCTCTCCTCTTCATCAATTTTTGGGCCATCAAGTATCTCAACTATCTCTCTTTTTACTACGAGTTGGAAAGCATCTTCTACGGGAAAGCCAGATGTGAAGTATTCATTTAGTACCTTGGCCATGTCCTCTGCGTCCATGTAATGATCTGATTTTTAGCTCCTAAGCAACCTTGGCCATCATTTTATTCCTCTCTTACTCCTTATATGCTTATAGATTGGATTTACTTTTATGTTAGCTGCCACTCACGGTATCACAGTATATTTACAGTGCAGAAGGAAGCCTTTCGGCCCATCGAGTCTGCACTGGTTCTCTGAAAGCATTCTGCCTGGTCCCACTCCCCTGCCTTATTCCCATAACCTTGTACATTCTTTCTTTTCAGGTAGCAATCCAATCCCTTTTTGAAAACCTGGATCGAACCTGCCTCCACCACCCTTTCAGGAAATTCGTTCCAGACTCCAACCACCCTCTGGGTGAATTTTCTTTCCTCATCACTTTTGCTAATTATTTTGAATCTGTGCCCCCTCGTTCTTGATATTCTCATGAGTTGGAACAGTTTCTCACTATTTACCCTCAGGATCTTGAATACCTCTGTCAAATTTCCTCTCAGCCTTCTTTTCTCCAAGGAAAACAGTCCCAACCTCTCCAATCTATCCTCATACCTACAGTTCTTCATCCTGGGAATCATTCTTGTGAATCGCCTCTGTACCCTCTCTCTAATGCCTTCATATCCTTCCTCAAGCATGGCACCCAGAACTGGACTCAGCACTCCAGATGAGGCCTAACTAGTGTTTTATACAAGTTCAACGTGACCCCCTTACTTTTGTACTCAATGCTCCTATTAATAAAGCCTAAAATACTATATAAAAGCAAAAAACTGCAGATGCTGCAATGCCAAAACAAAAACAAAAATAAAAATACCTGGAAAAACGCAACAGGTCTGACAGCATCTTGGGAGAGGAACACAGTTAACGTTTTGAGTCTGTATGACTCTTCAACAGAACTAAGGAAACATAGAAGGGAGGTGAAATATAAACTGGTTTAAGAGAAGGTGAGACAAGTAGAGCTGGATAGAGGGAAATGATAGGTGGAGATTGCCAAAAGATGTCATAAACAAAAGGACAAAGAGGTGTTGATGGTGGTGATATTAGCTAAGAAATGTGCTAATAGGTGATATTAAGGTAGAAAGCAGGATAAGCAAGGTACAGATAGCCTTAGTGGAGGTGGGGTGGGTTGGGG
Organism: Carcharodon carcharias; assembly: GCF_017639515.1. Lineage (NCBI taxonomy): Eukaryota > Metazoa > Chordata > Chondrichthyes > Lamniformes > Lamnidae > Carcharodon > Carcharodon carcharias. Next base: position 51,846,149 of record NC_054467.1, on the reverse strand, counting down.
GAAGGACATATTTCGATCCCTTCCCCCCACCCCACCCCCACTAGGGCTATCAGTACCTTGCTCATCATGCTTTCTACCCTTAATGTCACCTAGTAGCACATTTCCTAGCTAATATCACCACCATCAACACCTCTTTGTCTTTTTGTCTATGGCATCTTTTGGCAATGTTCACCTATCACTGGCCCTCTATCCAGCTCTACTTGTCACATCTTCCCTTAAACCAGCTTATATTTCACCTCTCTTCTATTTTTCCTTAGTTCTGTTGAAGAGTCATATGGACTCAAAATGTTAACTGTGTTCCTCTCCCAAGATGCTGTCAGACTTGCTGAGTTTTTCCAGGTATTTTTATTTTTGTTTTTGCTGAAATACTATATGCTTTATTAACCACTCTCTTGACATGTCCTGGCATTTTCAATAACCTATATACATATACACCGAGGTCCCTCTGTTCCTGCATCTTCTTCAGAGGCTCTCCCTTTATTTAATACTGCCTTACCATATCTTTCCAGCCAAAACAAATCACTTCACACTTCTCTGCATTGAACTTCGTCTGCCACTTGTCTGCCCAATCCACCAACATGTCTATGTCCTATGTCCTATCCCTTCAGAGTTGACAACATTTCCATTCTTCGTTTTATTTGAAAATTTTGAAATCATGCCCTTGCATCACAGTCTAGGTCATTAATATATACCAGGAAGAGCAAGGGTCCCAACACTGACCCCTGAAGAACTCCACTACAAACCTTCCTCCCCTCTGAAAAACAACCATTTATCATTACTCTCTCTTTCCTGTCACTCAGCTGATTTTTTATTCAAGTGCTTACTTTCCGTTTTATTCCATGACCTAGAAATTTGCTCAAAAGCCTGTTGCTTGACACTGTATTAAATGCCTTTTGAAAATCCATTTACACCACATCAACAATGTTTCCTTTATCAACTTTCTCTGTTAGCTCCTCAAAAATCTCCAGCAAGTTAGTTAAACATGATTTTCCCTTGATGAATCTATGCTGGCTTTCCTTAATTATCCTGCACTTGTCTAAGTGATTATTGATTATACTTTCCAGAAGTTTCCCTACCACTGAGGACAACCTGACTGGTCTATAGTAGCCAGCCCTATCTTTGCAACCCTTTTTGAACAAGGGTGTAGCATTCGCAGTTCTTCAGTCCTCCGACACCACCCCTGTGTCCAAGGCAGACTGAAAGATTATCGCTAGTGCCTCTGCAGTTTCCACTCTCACTTCGCTCAGTACCCTTGGATGCATCTCATCCAGACCTGGTACCTTACCAATTTTAAGTAAAAATAGTCTTTCCAATACCTCCTTCCTCTTGATTGTAACTTCTTCTAGTGTACCAGTTACCTCCTCTCTCACCTCGGTCTGGGTAGCAAGTTCTTCCTTTGTAAAAACAGATGCAAACAGATTCAACATGATCAATATTTCTCCAGCCTCCACATGCAAGTCCCCTGTTTTGTCTTTTCATCCTCACTCTCTTCTTATACTCCTCTTTGCCTCTCTGATTTCCTTTCTCATTTCTCCTCTGAACTTTATAGATTCAGCCTGGTTCTCACTTTTATTATCAACCTGACATACATCATACACACCCCTTTTCTGCTTCATCTTATCTCTTTTTTTATTATCCAGTTCTGCCTTTGCTCACTCTACTTTTTCTCCTCGTGACAATCCACCTCAACCAAACCACTCCACTTTCACAGCAGCCCATTGTTCTGTGATAGCTTTGCCTGTAAATCTTGGCTGCATATGCTGCCAATGCGGTGCATATACAGTTGCACCGACAGGATGTCACTGCCAGCGATGGAGATCAGAACTCTACTCATTCCCCAAAACTCAGTGTGATACTTATCCACTCCATTTAGTTTCTCATTTTTAAGCAAAATTCAAACTTGCAGCAAACCAATCAATGAGAACTGAAACCGACTGTTTTTTTAAAATATCAAGTCTGATTAGTGGCAGTTTCTTCAGGGGAGGAGGAGGAGCAAAGGGGAGAGAATTGAAAGTCTTGGTGGTAGGGAGAAAAGGATTCTTAGTTTTATCTTACGATGTATCATAGGAAAACCCCCGTGAAAATCTACAGAGGAAAACAGGATTGCTCCAAAACAGCAAGACTGCTCTTGGCACTTTGTCTGGCCTAATAATAAGGCAGATTAGAGATGGTTTTAATGAAACAGAAAACTGGGCACTCTGACCTCCTTACCCAATTTTCCAATTGTACCATCATCCAACAAGACTGTGTACCATGATAATTGAGGCTCTTGTTTTCTTCAAGCATGTTCTTTTATCATGTTTTAAAAATGGCTTAGAAAATTAAAAAATTGGTTTTCTGCGTTGTATGAACAAGGTTATCAGTGGCCATCTTGCACAGCCATTTTGCATTGGCAAGAGACTCAGTAGCAAATCTTTGATCCTAATTTATATGGAACAGATTGATTCTCATTGCACTGAAATTGACCCTCTTCCAATTTAGTATTTTTACTTTAGAATTCTCCATGGCTAGCCTAAATTTTATAATACTATGATCACTGTTCTCGGAAAGTTACCTGGCTGACACTTGATCCATCTGGCGCAACTCATTTCACAGGAGAACATCCAGTAATGCCTCTTGCCTCGCTAGAATCGTATTCAATAGAATCAGGTGAATTAAATAGAGTGGAGGGAGGCTCCAGCCCTCATTACAGCCTTGGTTCAAGCATGGAGAAAGGAGCTGAATTTAAGAGGTGAAAGAGGGTGACTGCCATTGATGTCAAGGCAGCATTTGACCTAGCATGGCATCAAGGAGTCCCAGCAAAATTGAAGTCAACGGGAATCAGGGAAAACTCTCCACTTTTGGGAGTCATACCGAGCATGGAGAAAGATGGCTGAGGTTGTTGGAGGCCAATCATCTCAGCTCCAGTATTTCACTGCAGGAGTTTCTCGGATGGTGTCCTAAGCAGATGTCAGTATCTACAGCTGCTTCATCAATGTCTTTCTCTCCAATATAAGGGCAGATGTGAAGATGTTGATTGATAGTTGTACAATGTTCAGTACCATTCGCAACTCCTCAGATACTAAAGCAATCCATGCATGTATGCAGCAAGGCCTCTACTATATTCAGGCTTGGGCTGACAAATGACAAGTAACAAGCAATTACTATCTCCAACAAAAGAGTATCTAACCATCACCCCTTGATGTTCAATGGTATTTCTGTCACCAAATCTCCTATCAACATCCTGGGGGTTACCATTGACAAGAAACTGAACTGGACCAATCATATAAGTACCATGGCAGTATAAGCAGGTCAGAGGCTAGGAATTCTGCAGTGAGTAACTCACCTTCTGACTCCTCGAAGTTTGTCCACCATCTACAAGGCACAAGTCAGGAGTGTGATGGAATACTCCCCGCTTGTCTGATTGAGTGTAGCTCCAACAAAAGTAAAGAAGCTCGACATCATCCAGGACAAAGTAGCCCATTTGAATGTCACCACATCCACAAACATTCATCCCTCCACCACTGAAGCACAGTGGTAGCAGTGTGTGCCATCTACAAGATGCACTGCAGGAATTCATCAAGGCTCCTTTGACAGCACCTTCCACAACCATGACCACTACCATCTAGAAGGACAAGATCAGCAAACACATGGGAACACCCCCACCTGGAAATTCCCCTCTAAGCCACTCACCATCCTGATTTGGAAATATATCGCTGTTCCTTCACTGTCACTGGGTCAAAATCCTGGTAATCCCTCCCTAACAGCATTGTGGATGTGTCTGCACCACATGGACTGCAGCAATTCAAGAAGGCAGCTCACCAATCACTTTCTCAAGGGAAATTAGGGATGGGCAATAAAGGCTGGCCCAGCCATCAATGCCCACATCCCATGAACAAATTTAAAAAATGAGTAACTCACCTCCTGACCCCCAAATTTTGTTAGGGGTGTGTGATGAAATGTTCTCCACTTGCCGGGATGTGTGCAGCCCCAACAACACTCAAGAACGTCAACTCTACCCAGGACAAAGCAGCCCACTTGACTGGCATCTCATCCTCCACCATTAACATTCACCCTCCACCACCAATGCACAGTGCAGCAGTATGTGCCATCTACTGGTACACCCTGGAATGGAGTGTGACTTTGAACAGAGTACTGGGAGTTGGGTAAGTGAGGAAATCTTAATCTGTTAGTTAAAATCTAATTTTGTCTGAACCTGGGGCTGAGCTAACTCTTTAGTTTCAGACCATATAAATACAGACCTCACAGTGTGACTTAGCACTGGAGTGAGACTTTGAACAGAGTGCTGGCAGTTGGCTGAGTGAGGGAATCAGGTGAAGAGGAGAAGGAGGTGCTCCTTTGTTTTTTCTAACTTTTTCATCCAGTAGGAATTGGATTTTAATCTACTATGGGGGAGAAACTATAGCTGTTTGGTAAGTATCTGGTGAGCATCTGGGAAGTGATGACAGTCTATTCTATTCCACAGGTTTAAAATAATATACAAACTGGTGGTAAGGTTAATAACATATACAAGAAAGGAAAATAAGTAATTGAATAAAAGAATTAAGTGGCTAATTAAAACACATTAAGGATGGCAGGATAAGTGATGTGCTAAGGCTGCAGCATGTGGGCACTCCTGGATGCCGGTGTTATCCAGGACAAACACAGCAGCTCGAGGAACTTCAGCTCAGAGTCATTGAGCTGGAGGATGAGCTACAGACACTGCAGCACATCAGAGAGGGGAAAGTTACCTGGATACTTTGTATCAATAGGTGGTCTATTCAGAGAATGAAAGAAAGCTAGCTAGAAATATAACAGATTGTAAGAGTTTCTGTAGATATTTTAAAACAGTTAACAAAGCGCACGTTGGTCCTATAGAAAGTGAGTCTGGGGAATTAATAATGTAAAATAAGGATACGGCTGATGAATTGAACAGGTATTTTGCATTGGTCTTTACTATAGAGGATACAGGTTATATCCCAGAAGCAGCTATAAATGAGGAAATGGAAGGAAGGGAGGAAATAAAAAAAAATTCAATCACCAGGGAAGTGGTGCTGAACAAATTGTTGGAGCTGTGGGATGACAAGTCTTCGGGTTCAGATAGGTTTTATCCTGGGGTCTTAAAAGAAGTGGCTAGTGTGATAGTTGATGTATTGGTCTTAATTTTCCAAAATTCCCCAGATTCAGGGGAAGTTCCATTAGATTGAAAAATACTGCACGTAACTCATTTATTCAAAAAGGGAGGAAGACAGAAAGCAGGAAACTACAGGCCAGTTAGCTTAATATCTGTCATAGAGAAAATAGTATAAGCTATTACTAAATACGTGATAGCAGGACACTTTGAAAAAATCAAGGTAGTCAGGCAACATGGCTTTGTGAGAGGGAAGTCATGTTTAACCAATTTATTGGAGTTCTTGAAGAAGTAACAAATAAGGACAACCGGTGGATGTACTGTACTTATATTTGCTGTAAGCCTTTGATAAGGCATCACATCAAAAGTTATTGCGGAAAGTAAAAGCTCATGGTGTAGGGGATAACATATTGGCACGGATAGAAGATTGGCTAGCTAACAGGGAATGGAAAGTAGGCATAAATGTGACGTTTTCTGGTTGACAAGATGAAAAGAGTGGCATATCACAGAGATAGGAGCTGGGGCCTCAACCTTTTACGATTTATGTAAATAACTTGGACGAAGGGAATAAAGGAATGGTTGCTAAATTTGCTGATGGTACAAAGATACATAGGAAACTAAGTCATGAAGAGGACATAAGGAGGCTACAAAGGGATATTGATGGATTAAGTAAGTGGGAAAATATCTGGCAAATGGAGTATAATGTAGGAAAATGTGAAATTGTCCATTTTGGCTGAATGATTAAAAAAGCCTATTAGTTAAATGGTGAGAGATTGCAGAACTCTGAGGATGCAAATCTGCTGGAAGCATTTCAGAGAAGATTTACTAGACTGATACCTGGAATAGGAGGTTTGTTTATGAGGAAAGTTTAGACAGACTAGGCTTGTATCCGTTGGACTTTAAAAGAATAAGAGGCAACTTGATTGAAATATATGAGATTCTAAGGGGTCTTGATAAGGTGAATGTGGAAAGGATGTTTCCTCTTGTGGGAGAATCTAGAACAAGGGGTCACTGTTTAAAAGTAATGGGTCACCATTTTAAGACAGAGATGATGAGAAGCCTTTTCTCTCAGAGGGTCACAAGTCTTTGGAACTGTTCATATCTATAACATGGACTGCAGCAATTCACCAAGACTCCTTCGATATATCTTACAAACATGCAACATCTTCCCCCTAGAGAAACAAGACACACGGGAACAACACTGCCTTCAATTTCCCCTCCAAGTCACACAGTCCTGATGCGGAGCTGCATCATCATTGCTTTGTCACTGGATTAAAATCCTCAAACTCCCTCCCAAATAGCACCATACCTACACTACATGGACTTCTGCCATTCAAGAATTTGGCTCAACACCACATTCTCAAGGGTTTTTATGGATGGGCAATAAGTGCTGGCCTTACCAGCAATGTTGGCATGTTCATGGGATGCAGGCAAAGATTTGTTAAGAACAAATCGTGTTTAACTAACTTGTTTGAGTTTTTGATGAGGTAACAGAGAGGATTGATGAAGGTAATGCTGTTGATGTGGTGCATGTGACTTCCAAAAGGCATTTGATAAATGCCACAAAATAGACTTGGAGCAGAGTGGAATAAAAGGGATAATAGCAATATTTGGTAAGAAATTAGCTGAGTGACATGAAACAGAGGGTAGTGCCAAATGGATGGTTTTCCTACTAATAAACGTTTGTAATAGAGTTTCCCAGGGGTCGGTGCTGAGTTTTTCCAGCAGTGTCTGCTTTTATTTCAGGTTTCCAGCATCTGCAGGATATTGCTTTTATTCAAAAGAACATAGACATTTGGTTGAATGGGTGGCCAAGTGGCAGATTAAATTCAGTGCTGAAAAATGTGAAGTGATTCATTTTGTTTGGAAGAAGATGGACAGACAATGTAAAGTAAAGACAATGAGTCTAAAGAGGGTGCAAGAGCAGAGGGACCTGGGTGTATATGTGCATCAGTCAATGAAGGTGGCAGGACAGGTTGAGAGTGTGGTTAATATAGCATACAGTATCCTAGGCTTTATTTATAGGCGCATGGAGTACAAAAACAAGAAAATTATGTTAAGCTTGTTTAGAATAAATTGGTCAGCCTCAACTTGAGGATTGCATCCTGTTATGTGCGCCACACTTATGGAAAGATGTGAAGGCATCCGAAAGAGTTCAGAAAAGTTGCACAAGAATAGTTCCAGGGATGAGGAAAGTTAGTAATGTAGATGAATTGGAGAAGCTGGGACTGTTTTTCTTGGACAAGGGAAGGTTGAAAGGAGATTTGATAGCGGTATTCAAAATCAAGAAAGGTCTGAACAGGGTAGGCAGGGAAATACTGTCCCCTTTGGTAGAGAGATCAGGAACAAGAGAGCATAGATTTAAGATAATTAGCAAAAGAAGCAATGACGACAAGAGGGGAAACCTTTTCACACAGTAAGTGTTTAGAATCAAGAATGCACTGCCCGCGTATGTGGTGGAGGCAGGTTTAATCAAGGCATTCAAGAAGGAATTGGATTATTATCCAAAAAGGAAGAAGGTGCAGGGCTCAGGGGAGAAAGCGGGGGAATGGCATTAGGAAAATTGCTCCTTCAGGGAGCTGGTGCAGACATGCCGGATTGATTCCCTCCTTCTGTGTTGTAAATTAACAGGGGAGTAGAGTACAAAAGCAAGGAAGTTATGTTAAACCTGTATAAAACACTGGCTTGGCCTCAAATGGTGTAATGCTTCCTGTTCTGAGCACCACAGTTTAGGTTGGATGTAAAGGCATTGGAGAGAGTGCAAAAAAGAATGGTTTCAGTAATGGGGAACTTCAGTTACGTAGGAAGACTGAAGAAACTGGGACTGTTCTCCTTGAAGAGAAGGTTGACAGGAGATTTGATAGAGGTAGTCAAAATCATGAGGGGTCTGGACAGAGTAGATGGGGAGAAACTTTTCCCATTGGAAGGATTGTGAAACAAAGGGCACAGATTTAAGGTAATTGGAAAAAGAAGCAATGGCAACATGAGGAAAATCTTTTCATGCAGCGAGTGATTAGGATTTGGAATACACTGCCTGAGGGTGTGGTGGAGATGGAGTCAACTGAGGCTTTCAAAAGGGAATTGGATCATTATCTGAAAAAGAAAGATTTGCAGGGCTATAGGGAAAAGGCAGGGGAGCAGCACTAAGTGAACTGCATCATCAGAGGGACAGCACAGACATGATGGGCCAAATGGCCTCCTGTGCTGTAACCATTCTATGATTTTTTTTAAAAATGTGGAACATAAATACAGACATAGCATTTACAGAAAATAGACCATTCTTGGTAATTTTATGTGAATATGATTTTCAATGCAGGACACCATGTTTTTTGAATGGTATCCTTACCACTCTGATCTTAAGTTCAGCACAATCCGCATACATATTGTTTCTATCACAGAATGAATTCACCTCAATTGTTTAAATCATATATTATTTGACTGTGTTTTTCCCTTTTTCAAAATATATATTCTGTATAATAAAGATAACAGTAGTAGTAAATACTTTGATAGATATAGTTAATTTAATTGCAATGTTTTCATTAACCCCAAATGCTGAAATTTCCCAGTTTTCCAAATCAAACAGCTTATTCTATTGCTTAGTATCATGAAAATTAAACCTGTTTAATATCAAGCATCACGCTTAGTCCTCTTCCTGAAAAGTTTGCTCTCTTTTTAACGATATCATCATGGTTGAAAGTGTAACAACTGCCATATTCAGTAAAAACATGTTGAAAATCCTAGAAGGCAAATGTAAAAGTTAGCCAAATGATATTTGCTTTTTGCCTTTTTTTTAATAGGATGTTTAAAGATACAAAAATATACAAAAGTACAGTGGCAATTAAAAAAGATATAACAGACAACAATCATTATCAAATCACACCAAAAGCTGGAAGAAAATCCACATTGTAAGGAACATATATTTTTTATTTCTGTTGAACTGTTGTAAAGAACATATCTTTTTATTTTCTGTTGGGCTGTGGGTTAAAATTACAATGGCTGCAGTTCGAAAGACATGAGAGATATATACAATGTTGCAGTCCTGGAATAAAGTGTGCCACCAAAGACAGGATGGTGCCAGAAAGGAGTCCTGACCAAGGGAGCTGTCTGGCAACAACATTTTAATTGGTTCCTGACCAGGTGACCAGGTTTTAGATGAGAGCAGTGCAGCTGAATAGCTCCTAGCCTGAAAGGAACAAGACCTACAAGGCCGATCGCCGCCGCCAAAACGGGCCCTGCCGCCATTTTAATTGGGCAGGCCAATTAAGGCCCACCCAGCGTATCGCTCGAAGGGAAGTGCTATGCACTTCCTGTGTGGGTGGTGGGGGCGGAATTCCCCAAATGCAAAAGAGCGCACATCTCCTTGAGGAAAAGTGCTGAAACTCTGTGAAACTCTAAAAATAGAAAAATTTAAAAATCATTTACATGTCCCCCTCATGTGAAAATATCACACGAGATGGGACATGTTAGTGAAGAATACAAACACTTCATTAAAAGTTTTTAAACCCGATATCAAACGTCATCCCGCCACTGGATGAGGTTTGTAAAAAAATCACTTACCCGCCTGACTGTTGGGCCCGTGCGCCGACCCAAAATTCGCATGGGCCCCTCAAAATCCTGGTCGATTGGGGAGTTAATGGCCTTAACAAGGCCTTTAATTAATGGCGGGCACGCTGCATTGGGCGACCGCCGACTGAAATATCGCAATGCCGTGCGCTGACGTCGGGACGCTCGCGTGACATTTTAAGCGCTGGCGTGCGGACTCCGCCACCTGCATGCCAGCCAGAAGATTCTGCCCATTAAGTTTACAAACCTGATGCTCGTATTCTGTTAACCTAAGTTAAACAATTAAGTGGGTTGATCAAACTTTTTTCACATTTGTCATGGCTCGGGGAGCAGTGGGGCTTGATATTGCATCACACTATCCCCAGTGAGTCATGACAATTTATAAAGGCTGTCTTACATGCTGAAAAAGTATTTTCTGTGTCTTTCATCCTTGACAGGCCAAATTGTGATTTCAACTTATTTTTATATACTTTCTAAATATTGGACTTAATGACAGCAAACATCTGGGACAATTTATTCATTGATTGGATAACAGCCAGCTAATTTATTTAGTTAACATGATAGTGAAAAAATCACACGCTGTAAAGGGATTCTCGAAATAACCTGTAATTGCATTGTATATAGGAACTTAGGAATTGTTAGACAAAAAAGAACAAAGTCCATCTCATTCATCAATTATGACTCTGTTGGTAGTATGATATGACTTATCATAGCAATCAATATCTATAAGTTAGTCCACTAAAGACCCAGAGATAAGGTGAGGTAAATTCCTGAGTGATGGAAAACTTTGGGAACCATAAAAAGTCAACAACCTGAAATTGCTTTCCACAAATACTGCCAGATCTGCTGAGTATTTCTATCATTTTCTTAGTTGAAAGTCACCTGCTTCTTCCAAGCATGTTACATTTATCGATTTAATATTTCAAGTGACTCATATATTGTATGGCTTGTACTGTAGATTGTACCATTTATCACAAAATTATATTTTTTTAATAATAAATTTTCTTAGTCCAGAAATTGAGAGATTTATTTCAGGCAATTCAGGATTAATTCTGTAAGGGGAAGGAAAGCACAGAGCAACTTACATCCTTTGACACCTTTTAAAGTGTGCTGGAAATACCTATCTAGAGTGGAGTAGACACTTCTGCTGCTCAGCCCGATTCATGTTTCAGCAGCAGTTTGTCAGCAGTTGAAGACCCTTCCTGGGATTGGCTGGAAATTGTGCCAGGTGTATCTGGCAGGCATAAATATATCTTTCAGTCAGCAAAGCAAAGCAGCTGATTGCTATTGCATATGGAGATGGATGCTGTGGGAACGGTTTTAAAACAAGCTCTGCTGCCATTCCATCCAACCTTTGATTCCCTCTCAGAGTGTCAGGGTGTTCCAAGTAGCTACTGCCACCCTTGGTTGGGCATCCCTGCTGTGCCATTACAGGAGTGGGTGTCTGCCCTTGCTTATCAAATTACCCTGTCCCCAAAATTTTGGGATAAGATCACTAGCAGACCAAAGCAGTGGGAAGAGGCTGTGCCCTGATGCTTATGAAGTGTAAAGGCGGTGTGGAATTTGTACGTAACTCTGTTGTGACTACCATCTATATAAGCATTGCTGAGTCTGCTATTTTCCTTCTTCCTCATTTGTCTGCTTTTGAATTGGTTGTTTTGAATTTTCTGCTATTATTTAATCATACTGGGCAAATATTTCTACCTAATTTCAATTTACCAATCGTATTCCAACAAAATTACTCAGTTAGATTCTGTCTGATATGTACCTCAACTCTTTTTACCTGCTTTTATCCCATGATACTATGCCTAATTAAAAACCTGTCAATCTCAGGATTAAAAATATCAATTCACCCAAAATCCACTGCCTTTCAAGGCATTTTCAGATTACCTCTACCCAATGTGTGATAAAGTGCTTTAGTGTTTGTGAAGGAGTCTAACAAATTGGACATGACATTAGAAGAAGGAGGGCAGAGAAAGCAGAGGCCCTGTTTCATACATAGAAATATTTGTTCAGAAAGAGAATAGTGCCAGAGGACAGGCAGATAGTTAACATGATTCCTTTATTTTTTAAAAGAGTTTAAAACAAGTCCAGGGAACTATAGAGCAGTTAGCTTAATATTGGTGGTAGGCAGGTTAATAGGCCATATTTTGCAGTCAGCGATGAAGAAACACTTACAATGCTGAGAACTGCCCACAGACCTTTGAACAACATCTTACAGTTATCTGGAGTCTGATTCAGTGCCATAGGATGTGTGAGCAGTGCAAACAACACTGTGGCTCTTCATCCAATCAGCAGGACTGAATTTGATCTGCTAGTGAGGGAACATGAGATAAAAACAAAAAACTGCAGATGCTGGAAATCCAAAACAAAAACAATTACCTGGAAAAACTCAGCAGGTCTTGGCGGAGAAGAAAAGAGTTGATGTTTCGAGTCCTCATGACCCTTCCACAGAACAGAGTACAGTAAGTTCAGAGAGAGACAGATTTGAATGGGTGAGAGGAGCAGAGAAATTGAGATGACTAATATCACACCGACAGTTCTCAATGAAAAGATCAAGAGAAGGTAAGAATCCAGAGGGAGGGGTCCAGGTGGAGCGAGAATATTGGAGGTGGGTAAAAGGATCCATTGAATGGGGAGAGGATTCCTGCCCAAAGAAGTGAGCATGGAGACCAAGATGGCGGAAGAAGAGTTCAGCATTGTGCCAAGCCCAAAATTCATTGAGATGAGGGCATAAGGGTATGAAACTAAGTCCTTTGCTGAGCACTGAACGTTCAGCATCGGAGAGGGGAAGGTCAGGGGGTATAGTGAATACACGGCCGGGGCTGGGATTGGAAGATGGGGTGGGGACAGAGGGACAGGCAGGGGTGGAGGGTCCTAGATGGGTGTTGGTGTCGATGAGTTGTTGGAGCAGTTCTGTGGAAGGGTCATGAGGACTCGAAACGTCAACTCGTTTCTTCTCTGCCGATGCTGCCAGACCTGCTGAGTTTTTCCAGGTAATTCTGTTTTTGTTTTGTGAGGGAACATGAGAACATGTCCTGGAAATTCAGCAGCACGCAGCAGCAGTGCCTGTCAGTAGCTTTTTAACCCAGCTACTTCCAGGCTTCCTAACCAATTAGTGCAAGCGGGTATGATGACAACACCCATCAGTCTACTTCAGCTCAACTATGTAAAGAGACCTTACAAGGATCATACTTGTAGCACTGTAGAGGTATTTAGACAGAGCCAGGAGCCGGAGCTATGGAAACAAAGGGCAGAATTTTTCAGTCATCGTGCAGGTGTGGGCCTGACACACCGACGCATAAAATGACATGTGATGACATCGGGCATGCGTCCTGACGTCATCACGCTGAGTAGCGATGTTTAGTTCAGCGGGCGCGCCGGAGTCAGTTGCATGCCCGCTGATATGTTAATGGCCTATTAAGGCCATTAAGGATCTAATTAATGTTGGCCCTCCAACCTTAAGATTGGCAGGCAGGTGAAAAGGCCAAACGGCCTTCGCATTTTTTAGGAACCCTCATCCAGAAGCGGGATGAGGTTTCCTAAAGCTTTAATTAAATAAATTTTAAAAATTTCATTAATATAAAAGCATGTCCCATCTCATATGACACTGTCACGAGGGGACATGTTTAAATCAATTTCTAAACCTTTTATTTAATTTTTTGAACATCGATTCAATTTCCCTGAGGCAGTTCCGTGCCTTAGAGAGATTGAAGCATTCCTTCGAGCGCATGTGATTGGCTCCACAACCGCCTCTGCCCATTCCCGCTGAGCCTGCCCGCTATATGAAAAATTCTTCCCATAATGTAGCAAGCAGCACCATGTTTCAATGCTGCCTTTCTGGAGATACTGCCATGGGCTGAAAGGGCATATAGGGAGGTTCTGTTCCCTGTGGATGGGAGGAAGAAGTCTGTTGCAGAAAACAAGAAGATGTGTTTCAAAGTCACTAAGGAAGTCAGCAGCACGGTTTTGATACCTTGTTCCTGCTTTCAATGCCGATAAAGGTTGAATGACAGGAAGTTGAGTGCCCTGGCATATTCAAGTATATCCTCATGACTGAATTACCCCATCTCCTCTCACTCTGCCTTCTCAAGCCTTCTCCTGCATATCACACCTCATAGCAAAATACCTTACAGCTGCACTCATCCCTTTCTGACTATGCATCCCCTCACATTCCCATCTGAGCATCCACCGCTGACATTCACTCTTGTCTTCATGAAATGTCACACCTGCCCTTCTCAGTGGATGATGCCAGATGTTGCCTTTCCATCCTCTCAACGTCTTCCATTTTTCAGACTCATAGGTCTCCTGTTTCCCTCCATACAGAACAATAGACAGAGAACCAGAGGTGGCTCTCAAGTAATCTCCAAGGGTACAATATAATGCTACATTTCTCATTTTCTATACAATTTTTCTATCCAATAAAATGTTTTGTTTGCTCCATTTTTCCCATTTCTGCCTGCTGTCTGCCAAGTGGCCTTCTGCCTTGCGAAGAATGACATTAAGTTAAAATAATCAATGGCTGCTTGCCAAAGGTTTGACCTGTTTGTGGGGCTGCACTGTGTGGGGAGGTTCAGTTGTGGGGGTTTAGGGGATGGGGGCGTTGGTGGTGGCGGGTAAGTAAATTTTGAATTTGGTAGTCACATGGGTGCCTCAGTCTAAGTGAACCGCTCCTGAATGAAGCTTTCCTATCATTGCAGGCAGCTATATATGTGACTGTTGTTCCCTTCACCACACAATGCTCCTCTCCCTCCAAAGAGGAGGCAGAGCACTCAGCAACTTCCTCTAATTGGAGTTCCAGTCCTCACTGCTGCAGAATGTTGTGGAAATGCAGCAGACCGGGCTCATGCATACTGAAGGTGCCTCCAAATCTGTCGAAGCATCTAAAGCACATCTTCAGCATCCCAATTGCTAGCACCTTAACATCCCTGTTGGCCATGATGGTTTCTACTGTACCTTTCCGAGGCATCATTTTCTTAGCTCCTCATGGGTGTTGTCAGCTTTTTCTTCAGTGGGTAGCCATTGATTCCGAAGATTCATCTGTTAACTTTGCTCCAAGATGTGAGGGTGTCAGAGAGCCATTACTGGTGATAGCTGAAAACATCGTGGCAGCTTCATGGGAATGTTGTGCAAACATGCATATTAATCTTTTTGTGTTGTAGGTGAACTGAACATTGATGAGTTGAAGCTCTTTCAGTTGATGAAGACTCCAGGGTAATTCAGGGGGACCCTTGAATGCCATATCTGTCCCTGTGGGAAGTGGGAAGCCAGTCAGGGCTGCAAAGCTGAGTGCCTGCCAATTCTGACTGACATCATCGGTTAAGAAGTGCAAATATGTTCCAGTCCTGGAAAATATGGCACCAATTATGGTGAGATACACTTGTATGCAAACGATTATGGGATGCTGCAATTATCAACTGCAGATTCCTGGAAGGAGCCAGAGGCAAAAAAATTAAGGCTGTGGTGATTTAATTGTCACTGGCAATGAGATCTCACTATTTAATTCATTTCTCACTGCCATTTGATCATAGAAAATAGGGGCTGAAGTAGGCCATTTGGCCCCTCAATGGGCCTTAATTGCTTAATTGCTCCATTATTCAAATAGATCATGGTTGATCTTCTGCTTTAATGTCATTTTCCCACACTATCACCATGGTCAGACTCTTTGGCTTAGCAAGCGAGGGCGGGGCCCGCTCGTCGAGGTGTAAAATGATATGGGGTGACATCGGGTGTGCGTCCTGACATCAGTGCACGTCATTTAAATTTTCAGTTCGGCTGCGTGCCCGCCATCTGTCAAAGGCCTATTAAGGCCATTTAAATAGCAATTAAGGCAATCAGCTGAGCTGCCCATCCAACCTTAAGGTTGGCGGGCAAGTAAAGAGCCCAGGCGGACTTCACATTTTTCATAGAATCTCATCCACAGGCGGGATGAGGTTTCATGAATGCTTTAAAATTTTCTGAAAAATTTTTATTAAAATTAATGCACATGTCCCAGCTCATGTGACAGTTTCACATGAGGGGACATGTCATAACATTTTTTACAACACTTCATTTAGACTGTTCAAACTTGAAACTAATCTCCCTGAGGCACCTCTGTGCCTCAGGGAGATTTCTGCGCTCTTTCACACGCATGCTCAGCACTTCAGGCGCACGTCATGCTGGGCAGGCCTTAATTGGTCCGCCCATGTAAAATGGCGGTGCCCAGCCGAGCAGGGGTGCCGATTGGCTCCACACAACCCCCCTATCGGGGAGAAAATTCTCCCCTATGTCCCTCGATATGTTTAACATCTAGAATTCTATCAATCTCTGTCTTAAATATATTCAATAACTGAGCCTTCACACTCCTCTGGAGTAGAATGTGTGTCCACTGGTTCTGGATCCCCCCAGCCAGGGAAAACATCCTTCTTGCATCTACCCTGCTGAGCCCTGCAAGAATTTTTCATGCTTCAATGAGATCACCTCTCATTCTTCTAAATGCTACAAAATATAGGCCCAATCTCCTCATTGGACAATCCCGCCATCCCAGGGATCAACCTGCTTAACCTTCATTGCACACCCTCTATAGCAAGAAGACTTACCTTAAGTAAGAAGACTAAAACTGTGCTCAATACGCCAGGGTTCTATACAATTGCAGCAAGATTTCTGTACTCAAATCTTCTTCCAGAAAGGCCAGTATATCATTTCCCTTCTTAATTGCTTGTTGCAACTGCTTGTTAGTTTTCAGTGACTCATGAACAAGGACACCCAGATCCCTTTGGATATCAACACTTCCCAGTCTCTCACCTTTTAAGAAATACCCTACACTTCTGTTTTCCTACCAAAGTGGATAATTTCACATTTTTCCACTTGATGTGCTGCCATGTTGTAATTTACTCATTTAGCCTGTCTTAATCCTCTTGAAGCCTCTTTGAGTGCTTCTCACAGCTTGCATTCCTGCCTAGTTTCATCCACAAACTTGGAAATATTACATTTGCCCTCCACATCCAAATCATTGATACAGATTGTGAACAGCTGGAACTCAAGCTCTGATCTGTACCCCACAAGTCACAGCCTGCCATCCTGAGAATGCCCTATTTATTCCTACTCTCTGTTTTCTGTCCATTAGCCAGTACATTACCCCAATCCGATGTGCTCTAATTTTGTTTACTGACCTCTTGTGTAGGACCTTATCAAAAGCCCTCTGAAAATCCAAATACATCAAATCCCTCATCGGTCCTGCCAGTTACATCCTCAAAAAACTTCAACAGGTTTGTCAAACATGATTTTCCTTTCATAAATCCATGTTTGACTTTACCTAATCCCACCATTATTTTCTAACAGTCCAGTTATCTCACCTTTTGTGAGAGGTTATAGCATTTTCCCGACTTCGGATGTCAGGCTAACAGGTCTGTAGTTCCCCATTTTCTCTCTCCCTCCTTTTTTATATAGAGGGGTTACATTTGCTATATTTCTTACAGTTCCTGAATCCCACTTGTCTCTTGCTTCTCTAGAATTTCCAGGAGGTTTTTCGTACCTTCCTCCATGAAGACAGATACAAAGGGCAGGATTTCCTCTCCATGCACTAAGTGCGGTGATGAGTGGGAAAAGGGTTTTTCCCGTCGGGTGGAATGGTAGGTTTTCACGCCGTATTGTCTGCTTTCCGCCACATCAGATATGCACCAACAGGAAACACGCCAGATCATGAGCAGCCTCTGATTCATTCACCCCGCCATGACCTCAGTGGCTTTTTCCTCTGGCAGTCATATTTAAAGTGCACCAGCCTAGGATAGACCCACGGAAGACATAGCGCCAAAAGGCAAGAAGAGTGTGACTCCCAAGCTCAATGATGCTTTACTGAGCTGGGCTACCTGCTGAATGCTATCGAGGCTTTCCAGGATGTCCTCTACCCCAGCGATGGCCTCTGGCTTGGGAGGTGGTGTCTTCAGCGGTCAGTGCAAACACGGCACAGAAAATGCCTGCACTCCAGTGCAGGAAGAGGATGAATGATCTCATTCATTCTAACAGGGTAAGTCAACCATCTCAGCACCCTCAACTCACACATTCACACGCCCACCAGGTATTAGCAGGATGACGCTCCACAGGTAATTTAATACATTGCCAGATGAGGGCACATCACCACTCACTTTCTCACACACACCGTCACATGTCCATCTGCCCACATATCCTGTGTACATCACATCCTCATCCCATCCACTGCTCAGTGACCACCCATACAAGGCTGGCATCCTTTTCATCTGCCTTGGCATGTGTCCTGTTCAAGCTCTCTCCATTTCTCTTCATGCAGGAGAAGCTCGTACACAATAGGAAGGACAGATACCAGACCTGGAAAGAATGGCTGAAATTAAGGTGCTCTCACCATATGAGGAGTGTGCCATTGTGCTGGCCAGAGGAGACAGGGACCATGAACGTGGTAACAGTGAGATGGGCAGCGCCAACCCAATTAAGGACCCTGCACCAGCTCATCCCTCCGACAACCACACCGTGAGTCCATTCTGCTATTATGCAGTTGCTTGCCATCCTTAAGTAATCGCTATTTTCTTACACAGGCACCTCTGGAAAGTGTCCGAGGGCATCAGCCAGCCAGGTCCTTATCTCCAGCCCTGAAGACACTTTGGGATATTTTTAGGCAGAGGTAGATAGATTCTTGTTAGGCAAGGGAATCAAAGGTTATTAGAGTTAGATGGGAATGTGGAATTCGGAACACAAGAAGATCAGTCATGATCTTATTGAATAGCGGAGCAGGCTTGGGGGGCTGACTGGTCTACTCCTGTTCCTATTTCTTATGTTCTTATGTTTTTATATCTAGTAAGTCCTCCCCCCTTTGCAGCACCAGGTTATGCAGCATGCAGCAAACCATGGTGATCTGTGATACCCACTGGCAAGTGTACTGAAGTCCTCCACTAGATCTGTCAAGCCATCGAAATCGCATCTTCAAAATGCCAATGTGTTCCAGGAGCAAAATGAGCTTCGTTGTACCTTCTCTCTGCAGGATTTTGTGGCCGCTGCATGGGTGTCATCAGCCAGGTCCTTTGCGGGTACCCTTTGTCACTGAGAGGCCAACTCTGCATCTTGAGTGGTCCCTTGAAGATGTCAGGGATCAGCGATTTACTCAAGATGTATAAATTGTGGATGCTTCCGGGGTATCTGGTGCAAACCTGCATGATTTGTTTCTTGTGGTCGCAGACCAACTGAACATTGAGCGAGTGGTAGCCTTTCCTGTTTATGTTTTGGTGTGCCTGTTGCCAGGAAGCTTTTATAGCCACATGAGTAGTCAATAGCACCCTGCACTGTGTGAATCTGGCAATCTCAGCAAAGCCAAGTGCTTTAGCTGCCTGACTCTCTTGATCTCTGGTGAAGTGCATGTAATAGTGGGCCTTGGCAAAAAAGTGCGTCTGTCATCTCATGTACGTGACCAATACACAATAGAATTCTTCATTAGGATGTAAAGTGAAGTAGTCTGATCTGAAACTAGGGTTCTAAATCTTAACAAAGGAAACTACAAAGGTATGAGGGCAGGAGTTGGCCTCAATAGATTGGGGAACTTCATTAAAAGGCATGACAATGGAGAGCAATGGCTAATATTTAAGGAACGAATATATTCATTGCAAGTTATACATTCCTTTCTGGTGCAAAACACAACAGAAAAAGTGCCCCAACCAAGGCTAACAAAAAAAATTAAGGAGAGTTTTCGATCCAAAGAGGATTCATCTAAAATTGCTAGAAAAAGTAGCAAGCTTGAGGATTGGGAGCAGTTTAGAATTCAGCAAAGGAGAACCAAGAGATTGATTAAGAGGGGAAAAATAAAGTGTGAGAGTAAACTTGCAAGGAACATAAAAGCGAACTGTAAAAGCTTCTATAAGTATGTAGAAATAAGTTATTGAACACAAATGTAGGTCCCTTACAGTCCAAAATGGGAGAATTTATAATAGACAGCAAGGAAATTGCAGAGCAATTCAACAACTATTTTAGTTCTGTCTTCACAGAGGAAGGCACAAATAACTACCCAGAAAAAGTAGGGAACCAAGAGTCTAGTGAGAAGGAGGAATTGAAGGAAATTAATGGCGGAGTTTTCCGTGCCGTCGGCATCAGGCATGTTTGGTGGTGTGAGCGGACAATATGGCACGATCGGTTTCACGATGGTGTGAAACCAGTTTGCGATCGTCCACCCAGCCTGCTAATGGCAGGCCACGTTTTGCGCCATCGGATGTTGGGAACATTATTGGCCAGCCTAGCGGACTCATTCCCCCCCACCTATCTGGATTGTGCACCCATGTTGGCGGGAAGGAACACCGATGTGTTTCACAACAGCACATAAGTGACATGCACCTGGCTGGCTGCACTTCACTTGGGACTTCAAGGTTTGTTTTCCTACCTTGCTTCGGTAAGCACTCACAGTCATCAGCTTCACAGATAGCACCACGGTACTTTTAGGGGGGGCGCTCACGGATAGGTCTCTACCTACCAGATCAGCCATATGTGGGTGGCTTTTCAATAGCTGCAGGGTAAAGTCTTGTTTGGGGAAGGGAGAGAAGAGACCTCAGGCAATGGAAGGGGCTGCAGGATGAGAGCTGTACTGGGAAAGGAGGGTATCCCAGGGTGTTTGTGGGGGCACATGTTAATCTGTGCAAGTGGCCTCAAGATGGTGAGAGCTGAGGAGGCAGTCTCCAGAGGGGATGAGGCCAGATGGAGATGTGTGAGAATGGGTAGTGATGTCCCTTGAGCTGGCAGTGCATGAGATGACAGTGAATGTCTGATGGGTTTGAGTGTGTGAGTTTGGAGTGATGAGATGGTTGTCATCCCCTGGCTGCATGGATGAGATCATTCATCTGCTTTGTGCATTGGCGGGCCAACCTCTTCTGTGCAGCATTGGCACTGATCACTGCTGCCATCAGCTGCCAAGTGGCAGTGGTAATGTTGCTGCCCCTCCTGCAGCAAGAGTGGCAGTAGAGGACATCGCAGTGCACAGTGCCCAAAAGACACTCAAGGGCTGGAGTCTTCTTTGCTGCTGTCTTGGGCTAGAAGCACTGAACGTGGCTGTATTTTAAATATGATGCCAATATATCCTTTCTGAAATATGGGGACCAAAACTGTCCACAGTACTCCAAGTGTGGTCGCACCAATGCCCTGTACAAGACTTGCCCATTTTTAAACTCCAACCCCCTAGCAATACAGGCCAAAATTCCATTTGCCTTCTTAATTACTTGCTGCACCTACATGCTAACTTATTGTTTTTCATGCACAAAAACATCCAGATCCCCATCTGGAGTATTGTGTACAGTTTTGTTCTCCTTACCTAAGAAAGGATATACTTGCCATAGAGGGAGTGCAGCAAAGGTTCACCAGACCGATTCCTGGTATGGCAGGATTGTCGTACGAGGAGAGATTGTGCCGACTAGGCCTGTATATACTGGATTTAGAAGAATAAGAGGGGATCTCATAGCCCTCAGCTCCCCATAACCTTGCACATTGTTTCTATTTAGATAATCATCCAATGCCCTCTTGAATGCCTCAGTTGAACCTACCTCCACCACAGTTCCAGGCAGTACATTCCAGTACAACTCCCAGCTCCTTTCACGCTCTTTTTCAACTCCCGGTCCCTCTCACGCTCTTTTTCAACTCCTGGCTCCTCTTGCGCTATTCCCGGCTCCTTTCACGCTTGAAGGGCAGAATGACCTACCTCTGCTCCTATTTTCTATGTTTCTATGCATTTGTGCATGGAAATTTGAGAGATCCTGCACAGATCCCCTGTGGAGCCCTGGAAAGAGCCACTCAGGTAGAAGTTCAGTTTTTGGAGGATGTAGCAAATGTGAGTCACCAAATCCCTGGACATTCGGAGGCATTGGCAACACTGTCTCTCGCTCATCTACAGATAAGACATGTGTGTTCTGTATACTCTCAGTCTTAAGAGCAACCTATGTGCAGCGTTTCTGTGAGTCTCATCCTGTGTGTCCGGAGGGGGCGTCCTGCTGCCCCTTTCCCTTGTGGATTTAGCTCCTCCCTCTGGTGAGCCTGGCACCGAAATCGCAATAATCTCCACCTTCATGCCTGCCTGTGAGAATGCAGGTAGTACCGAATCCAGCCCTCTATCTTCCTAAAGTTTCCCTCTCTGCGGCATCAATGAGAAAAAAAAAGGAGTCAGCATGAGCCTCCAAAGCTCCAATTTCTGTAGGTTACTAGTGTGTGACTGTGGGTTCAAGGGCTTCGATCCAATGATGGCACCTATGAAATTCTGGCCAGTGTAAGGAATGTTTCAAGGTGCACCTTCCCCACCAAACCCCTCCTCCACACCACCAACATGACCAACTGCTACCAGATTGTTTTGGGCTGGTGCGCTGGGATCCTCACTCACTGCAATGTTATACTACACTCTTTGGTATACTCATGAGGTCAAATGTTCATTGAGGAACAGCCTCCCAAATGCCAGTTGTTGATTTCCCCCCAAACATCTGCCTCCAGTCTAGATTCTTCAGTTCCTGCCCAATATTGTTATAGTTAGCCTTCCCCCAATTAAGCATATTAACCTGAGGACTCCTGTTTTCCTTATCCACCAGTACCATGAAACTTACAGAATTATGGTCACTTTTTATGAAATGCTCCCCTACTGCAACTTCGACCACCTGGCCAGGTTCATTCCTTAATACCAGGTCCAGTATTGCCCCTTCCCTAGTTGGACTATCTACATATTGCCTCAGGAAGCCCTCCTGGATGCACCTTACAAATTCTGCACTATCCAAACCCCTAGTACTAAGTGATTCCCAGTCAATATAGGGAAAGTTAAAATCACCCACCACAACAACCCTATTGCTTTTACATCTTTCCAGAATCTGCCTACGTAACTGTTCCTCAATCTCCCGCCGGCAATTGGGAGGCCTATAGTAAACCCCCAACATTGTGACTGCACCCTTCCTATTCCGGAGCTCTACCCATATTGCCTTACTGCATGAGTCCTCCTGTTGTACAGCTGTGATATTCCTCTTAACCAGCAGTGCAACTCCCCCACCTCTTCTACATCCCTCTCTATTCTGCCTGAAACATCTAAATCCTGGAACGTTTATCTGCCAATCCTGTCCATCTTTCAACCAAGTCTCTGTAATAGCAATAACATTATAGTCCCAAGTACTAATCCAAGCTCTAAGCTCATTTTCCTTGCCTGTTATACTTCTCGCATTAAAACAAATGCATTTCAGACCCCCAGTCCCACTGTGTTCAGGAATTTCTTCCTGCCTGCCCTTCCTCTTAGTCCTACTGGCCATATTCACTGGTTCCCAGTCATTTATTTCACCTGCTGACCTATTGCTCTGGTTCCCACCCCCCTGCCATACTATTTTAAACCCTCCCGAGTGACACTAGCAAACCTTGCAGCCAGGATATTGGTGCCCCTCCAGTTTAGAGCAACCCGTCCTTCTTGTACAGGTCCCACCTGCCCCAGAAGAGATCCCAATGATCCAGATATCGGAAACCCTCCCTCCTACACCATCTGTTCAGCCATGTGTTTAGCTGCACTATCTTCCTATTTCTAGCCTCACTGGCATGTGGCACAGTGAGTAATCCTGAGATTACAACCCTAGAGGTCCTGTTATTTAACTACCTGCCTAACTCCCTGAACTCCTGCTGCAGGACCTCGTCACTCTTCCTGCCTATGTCGTTAGTACCAATGTGGACCATGACCTCTGGCTGCTCTCCCTCCCCCTTCAGAATGTCCCGTACCCGATCAAAGACATCCTAGACCCTGGCACCAGGGAGGCAACATACCATCCTGGTGTCTCTTTCATGACCACAGAAGCGCCTATCTGAGCCCCTGACTATAGAGTCCCCTACCCCACCCCCCCCCCCCATGCTGAACAACAGAGACAGCTGCGGTGCCACTGCTCTGGCTACTGCTGTTGTTTTCCCCTAATAGGCCATCTCCCCAACAGTGGTATATCTGTTAGAGAGGGGGACAGCCAAAGGGGATTTCTGCACTGACTGCCTGCCCCATCTATTTGTGTACCTTGGGTGTGACCACGTCTCCAAAATCCTGTCAATGACGCTTTCCATCACCTGAATGCTCCTGAGTGCATCCAACTCCTGCTCCAACTGATCCATGCGGTCTGTGAGGAGCTGTAATTGGGTACACTTCCTGCAGATGTAGTTGTCCGGGACACTTGAAGCATCACAGATTTCCCACATCCCACAGGTGAAGCACTTCACACCAGCAACTGTCATTTCTAGAACTATTTAGTAAATTAATTTAAATCTAATAACTGCTCATTGACTCCTTGTTAACTATATATTCCCTAGGGCTAGATTTCTACTATAAATGCTAAATTCTAAGAACAGTAATCCCCTGATTCTGGTCTAGATACCTTCTTCTTATTAATTAAGTGATTAATTTATTTGGTTTAATTAATTTAACAATGTTTTAGTTTTAAATTCAGTGTAGATTCTCTACCAGCCAATCAAGTCACAGATTTACTGTGACGCCACTTTTAATTTTTTTTTAAGACCCGAGGTCCGCGAATCCCCGAGGTAAGCTTTTTATATTCACCTCTCTGGAACTCTGCCTTCCGACTCTGCTCCCTGGAACTAGGCCACGAATCGCTGAGGTAAGGTTTTTATACCCACCTCTCTGGAACTCCGCCCTCCGACTCTGCTCCCTGGAACTAGGCCACAAATCCCCGAGGTAAGGTTTTTATACTCACCTCTCTGGAACTCCGCCCTCCAACTCTGCTCCCTGGAACTCGTAGTGCAGTTGATGTAGTTTATATGGATTTCAGCAAAGCCTTTGACAAGGTCCCACATGGGAGATTTATAAAGAAGGGATTCAGGGTAATTTGATAAGGTGGTTTCAAAATTGGTTTAGTTGTAGGAGACAGAGGATGATGACAGAAGGCTGCTTTAGTGACTGGAAGCCAGTGTCCGGTGGTGTACCACAGGGATCTGTGCTGGCTCCCCTATTGTTTGTGGGGGGTAGGATTAGTAAGTTAGCGGATGACACAAAGATTGGCCGGGTGGTTAACAGTGAGGTTGTGTGCCTTGCACTACAGGAAAATATAGACGGGATGGTCAAATGGGCAGATAAGTGGCAGATGGAATTTAACCCTGAAAAGTGTGAGGTGATACACTTTGGAAAGAGTAATTTGACAAGGAAGTATTCAATGAACAGCATGGCACTAGGAAGTTCTGAGGAACAAAGGGACCTTGGCGTGTGTGTCCATAGATCTCTGAAGGCGGAGGGGCATGTTAATGGGGTGGTGAAAAAGAAATATGGGGCACTTGTCTTTATCAATTGAATAGGGAGTTTGAGGTCATGTTGGAGTTGTATAGAACCTTGGTGATGCCACAACTGAAGTACTGTGTGCAGTTCTGGTCACTATATTATAGGAAGGATGTGATTGTACTGGAGGTGGTGCAGAGGAGATTCACCAGGATGTTGCCTGGGATGAAACATTTAAGTTATGAAGAGAGGTTGGATAGACTTGGGTTGTTTTCGATGGAGCAGAGAAGACGGAGGAGCGACTGATCGAGTTGTACAAGATTATGAGGGGCATAGATAGGGTGGACAGGGAGCAGCTGTTCCCCTTAGTTGAAGGGTCAGTCACGAGAGGACATAAGTTCAAGGTGAGAGGCAGGAGGTTTAGGGGGGATGTGAGGAAAAACATTTTTATCCAGAGAGTGGTGACAGTCTGGAATGCGCTGTCTGGGAAGGTGGTGGAGGCAGGTTGCCTCACATCCTTTAAAAAGTACCTGGATGAGCACTTGGCACTTTATAACATTCAAGACTATGGGCCAAGTGCTGGTAAATGGGATTAGGTAGGTAGGTCAGGTGTTTCTCACGTGTCGGTGCAGACTCGATGGGCCAAAGGGCCTCTTCTGCACTGTGATTCTGTGTGAAGTCCAATTTCCCATTCATCAACAGTCCCACTCCATTGCTTTCTTCTGCTATTGATCATCACTGTGTCCTCTTGATCACATGTTGAAGTAAAAGCCCCACAAAACAAACTTTCCAAACCAGCTTTATATTCAAACCATTCAACATTCCATACAAAATTGAAAATAACCACCATTGTGCATTCCCTCAGTGTTTGGCTTTTATGCATGTTTTGCCTATCCTAGTGCTCCTACAGGAAGTCTTGTGGTGCAGTGGGTAATGTTCCTGCCTCTGAACTGGAAGCTCCAGGTTCAAGTTCCATTCCAGGACTTAATGGCCAAGGAAGATGCATTCACAACAGGTTGGGTATCAATTTGTAAATCCTTCCAACATATGATAGGCGGTAAGCGCGGGAGGGATTCCTGGTCAGCCATATGATGGAAAGAAATTTGAACCTCTAACATTACTATCCATAGCTCCAGGCTACAACATACATGTAAAAGCGTATGTTGCCGTAACAACTTTGACTCCATGGGGGTGCTGGTTGGCTGCTGTGGATCGGGTTGATGCCAATAACATGGGATTCGATCACCTTTCTGGCTGCAGTGGATTCGGGAACTGCTTCCTCACCCTACCCATGGTGAAGACTGTGGCGCTGTGGGCCAGACTGCCTTCAGGCAGAGAACTCCAGAAGAAGAGGAAGTGCTACCCCAGTGACTGCAGCATGGATGGTGGAAGATTGCTGACTTTCACTGAGGGAGTCTACAGATGCCTTGCATGTCAACCTTAAACTCTGGGCCTAGAAGGCCCAACTTCAGACAATACCACTTCAGTGTGGCAGCGCTAGCCTGGGATAGCTCACTGACAATGGTAAAGGCACTGGTAGAGTAGCAGCAGTAGGGAGACAAATGCAATCATCCTGAGAGAGGAAGCAGGTTTATTTTCCATGGAATCACCCTGGGGGTGGTGTCTCAGCATTCCTAGTAATGTTTAGGTGTTCAGACTGCTGAACTGCTGGACTGAGAGCCTACAGGTCCCTTGGAACAATGGTATCTAGGGACATGATGGCAGTAGAATGACAGAGTCATTGGTTTACTGCATGCTGAGGGTCCCACTGTCAGGACCAAATGTGTGTCCTTAGTCAACACTGGTGAATAGCGAGACCACAGAAGGGATTCTACTGGCAGGACCCAATTCAGAGGCCAGTGCCTGGATAAATGATAGAGGTGTCTACTGCTGAGGTTGCAATTGGAAGGGAAGGGTGCCTCCATAGTGAGTGGCTGGGGAAAAAAGTGTCAGGGGCAGGCAGACAGGCCACAATAATCAGAGTAGTGAACCCTTCAGCGTTGGCAAATGGAGCCAGAGGTGACAAGTATGACAGCTGTGGGGGTGGGAGATCGGGGGTGGGGAGGTTGGCAGGGGTAGGGTAGGGGAATACCTATGTGGACCATCAAGCATCCAGAAAAGGAAGGCTCGCCTCCCTAGGAAACCTCTTGGAGGCCTCCTCGATGTTCCTGACTGTCCCCTCACACATCAGGGAGCCATTCTGATGCCAGTAAAATATTGGCAGGGTGGTCTAATGGCTCCCATTCCCACCATTTGAAATATTTCACGGTGGTGGGAAAATATACCTGCAATTTACAATCTTTGCCGCCTCCAAGCTCATGTCCAGAAGGCTTTATAGCCAGTGAATTACTTTTATAAAGTGTGGTCACTGATGTAACATAAGAAATATAGCAGCCAGTGTGCACACAACAAACTCCTACCAACAGAAATATGATACTGAGCAGATAATCTGTTTTCATGAAGTTGAGAGATAAATACTGGCCAAGTCACCAGGGATAACTCCTCTGCTCTTCTTTGAAATAGCACAGCAAGTATTTTTTACATCCTCCAAGCAGATAGATGGAGCCTCAGTTTAACTCCACCTGCAAGACAGCACCCGTGTCAATGCAACACTCCCCCAGTACTGCACTGGAGTGCCAACCTTGTTTTTTGTAATCAAGCCCTGAAATGAGACTTGAACATGCAACCTTGTGACTCAGATCTAACAGTGCTACCAACTGAGCCTCAGCTGACATTAATAAGACATTTAGGGACCTCACTTGGGTTGACAAAAAGATAAAAGTTGTTGCACTCCGGAGAGTGAGGTAACACGCCTGCTTTGTTTTAAAGAACTCTGGTATGGAATTTGATGAGATATCATAAGGAAAATGGCTGATGGATAAGTGTACTGAAATGTTTGATGCATTGGTTGGTCTGCCAGAAAACTTAACACCATTGTCAAGGATCACAGAGGGATTCAACACCAACTTTGCACAGAACTTTGTGCAGAGCTTGGAGTGTATCCTTTCCAGTATTGGAGTGGTTGTGAACTCCATGAGAACAGTTTTGGGCCTGACCATGATGAAGTGTCTGGTGGCCAATGCCTTAGCTTCCATTGTAGCACAAGCAGAAGCCAACCAGATCTAAGTGCTGCAGTGGAAGCTCAGACTGAGACCATGGCATCTCAGCTTGCTGCCATGCAGGTTAAGAATACTGCCATCATACCTACAGATGCCAGAGTTAAAAGGAACTCTTAGGGCCCCACAGCAGTTCTGCAATTTGTGCTTGAGCAGATTATTAGGATTACTCAGATGCTGATCTAGAGGAGTGCCAGTGTCTCTGTGGAGCATGAACGCCCTGTTCTCTCTCAGGATGACAGCATTCAGGCTCCCAGTACAGTCACTCTGCCAGTGCCCTTGCTGTGTCTGTCAGCCAGCCAGTCTAGGCTGCTGCCACTCATGCCAGGGGGATGCTATCTGTAGCCCTGGGAGGCCTTCTTTCATATTGAAGTTCTCAGACTTCTATGAGCCATGCTGCAGTCCCTGGGTTTAGACTCGTCGGAACATTAGACCAGACATAGTCACATAGAAGCAGGCATTAAGTGAATGCACAAGAATGATTAGTTAAGTTTTATATGGCACATTGGCTTTTTGTTGTATGCAGTTAGTTTGGAATAGCTGTTCATGTGGTGACTTTTATTTCAAGAGGATACTGTGGTGGTCCATTACGGAGAGAAGTGAAGGGTTATAATTGTTTTACAATGGAGATGTAGGGTCATGTTCAGTGAAACTGTAGTTAACTGAGATGACCACAGGCACCATGGCCAGAAAGGGGGATGTGCTGGTTGTCTGCTCCCTTCCTCCTGCTCCTACTCCGTCTCCCCCTCTGCCTCTTTCTCTTCCTGCTTCTCTTCCTTTTGCTCTTGAATTGTTCACCTTATCCCTGTTGGAAAGGGCTCTGCCCACACAATGGCAAGACTGTGGAAGGTGCAGCAGACCACTGCCAATCAGGACACACATTTCAGTGAACACTACAGTGCAATTCCAGAATGGTCCAGGCACAGAACCAGTGCATCCTAATAGTCTTCTCTATGATGGTTTGTGTGGCAGTAGGGGTCTCACTGCTCACATGTTGGCAACATGTTGTTGAGTTGCAGAGTGGAGTCACTGTGTTAAGAAGATAGCCCAGCAGCCACCCTCTGGTTTGCTGTGGTGACTCAAATACTGAGTGAACAGTGGGTTGGTGGACAATAAAAGCATCTTGACTGCTGCTGGGATAGTAGATATTCAACAACAATTTGTTGGGCATGGTTAGACACCAACTGCACGTTCAACAAGTGATAATCTTTGTGGTTATTGTACACCTCAATATTTAGCTGCTGTGTAAGAAAAGCCATGTATTTAGAATTGGTGGCACTCTGCACCAAGGATAAGCCCAACATCCTGACAAAGCAACAGGTGTGCTCCATCAATGGATTCCTTCTCCAGGCATAAGAGGCTACATCAACCCTGATGCAGCAATGGACAGTGAACTCTAAGATGTTAACTATGTCACCTGTTCCAGCCTGTAAATATTCAAATGTGTAAGAGTTGTGGGCTTTGCCGCTGGTAGTGCTGTCCTTGTGTGGCTCTGAGGTTAGAGTTCTGGCTCCAAGAGATGGCAAAATTCAGTGACCACCTCCTTCAGAAAGCACAGCCTCTGAACATACTACTCCTGGCTTAGGTGGAGGTAGGAAAAGTACATCTGGAAGACACTAAGTGAGTAAGGCCTTCTGCTCCCCTCCCCCTCTTCCTCCCTCTGAGAGCAGCTTTACCTCCTTTTTGCTGCCTCTGTTCCAGCTCCCTCTGATGCTGCAGCCCCAGTAGAGCTTCAGTTGTAGCCCCCATCACTGAGTAAGTGGTCTGACCAGAACCACTGAAGTCAAAAATAAGTCCTTTTCCATCTGCAACAGCACTCCCTGTTGACTTCTGCAAACAAGTATTACTAGAAACTCAAACTGAACCAATACAAATTAATCAGCAACTAATCTGAAAGAAGCTGATGATTCCTTTAAAAAGCACTATTGTGGACATAGGGTGAAGGGAGTCCTTTATGCTGCTGAACACATGCACCGATGAAAGGCCACCGACCTGAAACCTTAACTCTATTTCTGTCTCCACAGATTCCATCTGACTTGCTGAATATTTCCAGCATTTTCTGTTTTTATTATATGTTCAGCTGTGTTTATTACATACTGACTCATGTTAGGATCTTCCTGCTCTACATACTTCTGGTGCCTATGCTAATGCGCTTACTAAGGCATCTAGTGTGGGCTGTGGGGAACATGTGCCACATGGTGCAGATACCATTTTGGTACCAAAACAGCAACATTAACGCCAAAACTATAAAGGCAACAAAACCCAATTTTGCAGTCAAAGAACCATGTGGTGCAGAAGGCCATTTGGCCCATCATGCCAATGTAGGTTCTTTCTAAGAGCTTCCAAGTAATCCCACTTTCCTGCTCCTTCCCCATAGCCATCCATTTTACTTTCCTTTTTAATGATGATCCAATTTCTTTTTGAAAGCTTTTATTGAATCTGCTTCATCACTTTTTCAGGAAATGCATTCCAGGTCATTAAAACCTGATGGGTTAAAATAAATCTCATTTCATTCTGGTTATTTTGTCAATTGTATTAATTTATCAGGACCAGATTATCACTTCCTATCTTCACTACCTCAGCAGGCTGAGAGGCTGACTGACGACTGAATGCATAGGCCTTCAACATCAAGTCACTATCAGGAAGCAAAGAAAAAGGGAGAGGAGGATTGGAAAAGCCATGGGTGGGGAAGATTGGTGGTTCCAGATAAAATTAGAGGCCAGAGGGAGATTGGTGTCCGGAGGAGTGGCGGCACTGGAGAACAACGAGAAGGTTGGAGACTGGGCTTGGGGAGATCGAAAGTCAGAGAAGAGGTTGGAGGCTGGTCATGGAATTCAAGAGGCCAGGAGATTGGTTGGGGAAATCCAAATGTTTAGAGAAATGTCTGATCAGATGCTACCAGTGACCTAGATGACCACATGTACAGGAAGTGTCACCAGTAGCAGAAACTTGAACTCTGGACTTCAGAACTTGAGCGGCGGCTGGAGTCACTGTGGCGCATCCTTGTGGCTGAGAGCTATGTGGATAGCACATTCAGAGAGGGTGGGTAAAGCTGGTAAGATGAATTCAATAGATAAATGGAAAGACACTAACCTCCTTGATCCAGCAATCATCACCTCTCTTTAGCCATCGGGTTTCCCGAGGCCCCATAAACTCAGCCACCAGGGTTAAATTTAAAATGGAGTTTAAATATGAGCCACAAGTTACCAAAAATTATAATACTTAAATAGTAAATCTGCCTTCCAAGAACATGTTGGTTGCTGCTCCCCTGTCCTACCTCTGTTAAAGCTGGAAAAGGACTGGATGGAGACAGGTAGGTATCAGAATTCATTTCTTAGTTTCACAGAGAATGCTATGTAGTTCCAAAACATAACTGCAAGGCAAGAGATAACAAAGGCTGCTCAATCTATGAATGTTAAAGTGCCTAGCAAGTTAAGAGTTTAACATCTGGAATTTATGTGTGAGTTCTCTTGATTTCCTGTTGTAACTTTGCTGGAAGATCAGCAGAAACCCTAGAGGAATGTTATCAATGGTTAATTACATTGCTTCTCCAAGTTGGCTTCTGCCAACCATCCATTGAATAGACATCAAGAGATGAGAACAACCCTGTGGAAATTCACCCTAAGAAGTTTAACTCCAAGATAAAGCAAATAAGTTTAATTTACCTTTGCATAGCAGGGCTCCCCAAAGAAGTCACATTTTAAGAGAGTAGAGTCGTCAAGTTGGTAGCCATATTTTTTAGTGAAATTCTTGATGCTGAAAGATGGATTTCCTTGAAGAAAGTCTAGGATTTCTTGAGAAATGCTGCTATTTCCACCACTTTGGACAAGTCTTAGAGCAACACACACAATAGACCACAACATGTATATGATGTTCATGTTGGCTACTGCTTGGGCTTGGTATCTATAGGGAACAAAACAAATTAACTTTTTCATGCTGGCGTGAACACCAAAATAGTGGAAAATTGAAACTCACCTTTGATAGTATAGCTGGCATTATGAAAATATACAGCCAAGTGATAAAACTGAAGAAAAGCACATGGTGTATTGAAACTTAATCCTGCATTCCTTCAGTTAGTACATTTGATTGCCCTTCTTCATAGTTCCCCACTTAACCAAGCATATGATCAATCACCAGCTAAAGACCTGTGCCGTTTTTCAGGATTACTTTGATCAATTGTCTTCTTCATGAAAGGAACACAGGTCATAGGAATAGGAGTAGTCCATTTAACCCCTCAAACCTGTTCTACTTTCAATGAGATCATTGCTGATATGTGTCCTAACTCCCTATATCCACTTTTGCTCCAGATATCTTAATGTCTTTGGTTAACAAAACTACTGTTAATTTTAAAACTAACAGTTGGTCTAGCATCAGTTGCTATTTGTGGAAGAGAGTTCCAAACTTCCACCAACCTTTGAGTGCAGAAATGTTTCCTATTTTCACTCCTGAAAAATCTGGCCCTAATTTTTGGACTATGCCTCCTGGTCCCAGAATCCCCATCCAGAAAAAAATGTTTCTCCATATCTCCCTTAAGTGTTCCCCATAATATCTTAAAAGCTTTGATCAAATCCTTCTTTGACCTTTTAAATTCCAAGGAATATGATCCTTGTTTATATAATCTCTCCTCATAATTTGACCCTTGGAGTCCAAATATCAATCTGATAAATCTACCCTGGCATTGCCTCCAAGGCCAATATATCATTCCTAAGGTGCAGTGCCATGAACTGCTCACAGGACTCCGGGTGTGATCTAACCAGGGGTTTGTATAGCTGAGGCATGATTTCTACCCTTTTTTATTCTCGTCTGCTGGATATGAAGACCTTACTTCATTAGGCTCTTTGATTCTTTTCTGCACCTGTTCATGGCATTTTAATCTTCTATGCATCTGGACACACAAGTCTCTTTGGATCCCCCATAGCTTTTCACCATTTAGAAAGTACCCTGTTCTATCCTTTCTGGGTGCCCAAGTGGATGACCCCACATTTGCCTACATTTATTTGCCATAGTTTTGTCCATTAACTTAACCTATCAATTTCTCATTGTAATGTTGCATTTCCATCTATACCACTTAAAATGCCAACTAACTTTGTGTCAACAGAAAATTCAGATATGCCTTTCTATTCCATTATTAAAGTTAATAATGAATGCAAATAGTTGAGGCCCCAAGACAGGTATGGGACACTAATCATGTCCTGCCAATTATTCCTACTCTCTGTCTCCTATCACAGGGCCAATTTCCTAACCAAGTCAATTCCAAAAGATTCAATTTTAGTTAGCAGTCTCTTATGAGAGATGCCTTCATATGCTGCCTGGAGGTTAATATAAATTACATCCACAGGCATTTCCCTGTCCACAACGTTAGTCACCTCTTCAAAAATTTCAATCCAATTTTTCAGGCATGACCTACTTTTTCCAAATCCACACCAACTTTCTCTGATCAGCTGAAAATATTATATGTTCAGTCATTTTTTTCCTTGATTATAAATTCTAGCAGTTTCCCCACAGAAGGGCTGGACATTAAGCGAGTGGGTGCCTTTGGCAAAAGCAAAAGCGGGAATCTCACCCATTTTCACCAACTTGCATGGTCCTACAGCAACTTA
Source organism: Carcharodon carcharias (assembly GCF_017639515.1). NCBI lineage: Eukaryota > Metazoa > Chordata > Chondrichthyes > Lamniformes > Lamnidae > Carcharodon > Carcharodon carcharias. The sequence continues at coordinate 51,812,564 of NC_054467.1, read as the reverse complement.
ACATCTGGCAAGACTTCTGCCCCACCTCTGGGGAGGAGGTCCCACCTCAGAGAGTTACCAGCCAATCAGATGGCTGACAGCTGTCTGGTCCCAGCAGTGGCCACTGGGAGTGGTGGCCACTGCTGGGATTGCATCCAGTGCCCAACAACATTTGTTGCTGGAGGCGGATGAGAGGTAAATAGGGGGTGTAATCAATGTGGCCAGGTCATCAGGCCCTGACAATGGGGTGCGAGGTGGGTGAGGAGCCACGGTGGGTCGTGGGCCTTGGTGGATAGGACAACGGGGGAGGGGAAATACAGGTTGTCTGGAGTTTGGGAGGTGACCTCTGATGGAAATAGGGGCCTGTAAAGTAGTCACCCCGACCCTTTTTTCTGCCCAAAGCCCAAGAAGTGTTACCTGCTGGGTTTCTAACCTGTCACCAGCCTCCACCTACTAGTGAATTAGGAGCAGGAGTAGGCCACTTAGCCCCTATTGCATGTACAAATTTGGTGAGGACATGGGCAGGGCAAGGTGGATAAGTGCCAAGAACATTGCCCATTACATCCAATTTTATGCTACCCCTACATGCCTTCAAAACCACCCCGGGAGTGCAAAATTTTGCCCAGATGTTAGGCTAACTTCTATAATTCCCTGGTTTCCCTCTCCCACCTTTCTTAGTGGAACGACGTGCACAATTTTCCAACCTAAAGGAATGATTCCTCAATTGAAAGAACTTTGGAAGACTATTGTTAGGGTATCAATGTTCTGACTTGAATGTTTTAAAACCCTGGAATGGAAACTAGCTGTCCTTGGGGATTTGTTACTTTTTAATGACATTATTTTCTTCATCAATGTTATTTTGCTTATGTTAATTTTGTAGAGTCCCTCTCCCTGATTCAATCTTAGTTTCCTTAGGATGTCTGACTTGCTGACCTCTTCCTCACTAGAAAACAATGAAGCAAAATAATTATTCAGTGGGCTGAATTTTGCCGTCGGCGAGCAGGGGGCGGGACCAACTCACCAACGCGCAAAATGACGCAAGGTGACATCTGGCAGAACCCCCGACATCATCCCACCCCATTTAAATTTTCAGGAAGGCGGGGGCGCAGCCAAATCAGCTGTGCGCCCACTGACTTGTCAATGGCCAATTGAGGCCATTGACAGGATCATTGAAACAATTAAAGGACCTGCACGTCCAACCTTAAGGTTGGCGGACAGGCCAGGAGCCCCGACGGGGAATAGGAAAAAAATGAAACCTCATCCACCGGCGGGATGAGGTTTCAGGTAGGGTTTAAAAAAATGTAATAAAGTTTTTGTGAAATTTATTAACATGTCCCATCTCGTTGACATTGTCACATGAGGGGGACATGTTAAGGATTTTTTTCCCTCTACTTTTAATGTTTGTACAACTTTCAGCGATCTCCCTGAGGCTAAGTGCTGCACTCTCACATTTGGGGAATCCCGCCCCCGCCCCCCCGCCCGCACAGGAAGCGCATAGTGCTTCCCGCCGGGCGTCACACTGGGCGGGCCTTAATTGGCCCGCCCGCTTAAAATCACCCTTATCAGTTGTCATGTGGACATTGCTCCAACCACCCTCTTCTTCCTAAAATAACTGTAAACATTCTTTGTTGATTTTGATATTATCTTGCAAGTTTCCTTTTATATTCCTTTCTTACAACTCTTACCATCTGTTTTCTAACCTTTTGTATTTTTTGCATTTTTCCCATTTGCCAGAGCCTATAATTTAAAAAAAATTTTTGTATGCTTTTTCTTTTAGTTTTATGCTGTCTGATAACTCTTTAGTTGCCTATGGCTGTCCTTTCTTGCAAGTAGAGCTCTTGCCCCTTCAGAGTATTAACTGATTCCTTATCATGCTGAACTGTTTTTCAACACGTTCCACTGTTTTTTTTTTTGCATTTTATCTATTAAAAGATTTGACTGGTTTTCCATGAACAGTCTCATGCCATAGAAGTCAGCATTACCCAAATCTACAATCCTAGTAGCCATGGGTAGGATTTTCAGGTCGTTGGGCGGGCACGGTGGGCAGGCCTGGGAGCGGCTGGGAAACAGCCTGTTGCCCACGTTCAGGCCCCGACCCCAATTCCATGCTGGCTGGCCAATTAATGACGTGAAATGCTTATTTGGTTCACACACCCTAACCTGTGTTTCTGTTCTAGTGTCTTACTCACACATTTCTTATTTCTTTCATTTTAATTACTTTACATCTATTAGTTTTCCCTTTACCTGTAGCACATAGAGCACAATTCCTGACTGTTACTCTACGTTTTTCCTTTTCTTTTGTTTTTGATCTATGTTTTGTGATTCAGTAATGTTTAAATGTCTTTCAAACAAGGCAACTGTGAACTGTGTCCCTGGATACAGGTATTGAAGATCTGCGTTAAAGCTTGGAATGTTACAGCTGATAATCTATTTCAAACTGTACAATTGCCTCTCACATTAGTTGCAAAGGCTGTGCATGATATGCAATTTGTCATCTCATCTCAGGCAGCCAATTAACATTCACACCTACTATAATGAGGAAAATTAATGTAGGCACATCCTAAAAGATCAATCTGATATTCTGCCATAACTTCAAGAAATCCCAGAAAAATAGCATAAGCACTGTTTACATGGCACACAGAAGTCTCTGTGTGACTTAGCTTCACAAGAGCTTTATGACCTGAGCACAGATATTGTGTTAGGTCAGATATTGCTTAAGTCTGCATTTGGGAATGTGTCCAGTCTTTGCTCGTACTGGTTCCCTTCTCTGTTTCATGCCTTCACACAAAAGATTGAATGATTCATGCAATCTCACTCTTTCAAAATTATGTAAATTGTATCATGTTTACTCTTATAGAGCATCATGTTGTCATAGCTCATTTTTGTTTGTCAACCAGATCATTTTGTGCTTTGCACTTTTCTTCATATGAATTTTCATTTTAAAATCATAGGGAAACATGCAAGACTATATTAAAAATGTAGCATGTCATACCTATTTAAGTTGCAGAAAGTAACAGCAGGAAATTCAATTTGCTCAACATACTTTATAGTGACAGATGTAGATGTTGGCCAGCTGAAGTAGCGAATGAAACACTGGGTGATCTGAGAAAAAACCACAATTACACAGCCAAGGACAACAACCATCCAGAAAACCCTGCGAATTCTAGGTTTGCTTTGCAGTGCATTTTGTAAACCATGGAAAGAGGTTGATGCTGCAAACTCATGGTCAAAGTGTTGTATGTTTTCCACGGGCAGTAACATTTTTCCAAATAAAAAAGACCAAATCTTTTTTAACGTGCCTAAAAGGATGCAAACAAGAGATAACAGTCATTGATTTTTTAAACTTTGAACAAACTCGTTTTGTTGATACAAGTGAAGGGAAGCTTTTCAAGCATGAAGCAATTGTGCAATTGGCATTGAGCTACAGTACTGCCTTACCTTTTGTTGCATAGGTGCTGCAATTGCCTTTAATAATGTAGATGCAAACATTTAGAAATATATTTTTAGTCAAATTTCTCACCTCTGGGCTCAAACTTGGTCCAGACTGAGAAGATAAAAGTTTGTTGACTCTTTGGGTTCCCTATAAAATTATTGGTTTCTCTCAAATTATTTCAGATTTTCAGCACCCATCGTATTTTGTTTTTGTTGTTCTGTGATCGAGTTAAGGAATGTCAATGTAAAGGGACCATTTTTTTCTACAGCTGGCTATGTTATACTTTCTGCTGCATGGAAAGATTGCTCCATTCCTCAGGATTGAGGTCTTCCACTTTGGTTAAATAAAGGTTACCAAGTAAAAGTATTACAGTACAAGCATACAATAATCATAAAAGCATTTTACAAGAGTTGTGATAAATTTGCATATTTCGTTTCCCTCTCCATGTCACAAAGTGATCCTTTTTCCTAAAATCAACTCTGCCTATATATGTGTAAGTGTGTGTAAAAAAATTACTGTGCTAAATGGGATAGATTTTGAACAGTATGATAAAAGCAAAATTCTGCGGATGCTGGAAATCTGAAATAAAAACAGAAAATGCTGCAAAAACTCAACAGTATCTGTCCCCCAACACCTCATCCCCTTCCCACAGCACCTCCCCATGTAATCGCAGAAGGTGCAACACCTACTCCTTTACGTCCTCCCTCCTTACTGTCCAAGAGCCCAAACACTCCTTTCAGGTGAAGCAGTGCTTCACTTGCACCTCCTTCAATTTGGTCTGTTGCAATCGCTGCTGCAAATGCAGTCTCCTCTACATTGGAAAGACCAAACTCAGGTTGGGTGACCATTTTGCGGAACACCTTCGGCCTGTCTGCAAGCATGACCCAGACCTTTCTGTCGCTTGCCATGTCAACACACCACCCTGCCCTCATGCCCACATGTCCGTCCTTGGCTTGCTGCAATGTTCCAGTGAAGCTCAACGCAAACCGGAGGAACAGCACCTCATCTTCCAATTAGGCACTTTACAGCCTTCTGGACTTAACTTTGGGTTCAATAATTTCAGATCATGAACTCTCTCCTCTATCTTTTATATCCCTTTTTATTTATTTTTTATTTTCTATTTACTTATTTTTATTTATTTTTATTCATTGTTTTATTCCCTTTTTTATCCCCCATTTTTTATCCTTTTATCCCCAACCACAGCCCCCTTCACCCCAACCCACACCCAAAAGGGCAATCTGTTACTTGTTCCATGTTTTTCTTTCAGAGTGCTGACCCTTGTTCTGCTATTAACACATTCTACTTTCTTACCTTAATGCCACTATCAGCACCTTATTTAGCCCTTACCACTACCATTAACTTCTGTCTTTTTGTTCATGACATCTTTGTTAATCTCTCCTTAACCCTCACCTATCACTGGCCTTCTATCCATACTCACCTGCTCCATCTGGCTTAAACAGTATAAATTTCATCACATTTCTACTTCTCTTTAGCTCTGAAATAGGGTCATATGTACTCAAAACGTTAACTCTGTTCCTCTCCCTACAGATGCTGTGACACCTGCTGAGTTTTTCCAGCATTTTCTGTTTTTATTTTAGATTTCAAACATATCTAGCATTCAAAAGCATCCATGAGATGCTGTGGGCCAACAGGAACAGCAGAATTGTACGCCAACACAATCTGTAACCTCATGGCCTGGCATATCCCCCACTCTACCATTACCACCAAGCCAAGGAATCAACGAAGTTCAATGAAGAGTGCACGACGGCATGCCAGTAGCAGCACAAGGCATACCTAAATATGAGGTGTCGACCCGGTGAAGCTACAACACAGGACTACTTGCATGCCAAACAGCATAAGCAGCAAGAGCAAAGTGATTCCACAACCAATGGGTCAGATCTAAGCTCTGCAGTTCTGCCACATGTAGTTGTGAAAGGTAGTAGACAATTAAACAACTCACTGGAGGAGGAGGCTCCACAAATATCCTCATCCTCAATGATAGAGGAGCCCAGCACATCAGTGCAAAAGATAAGGCTGAAGCAATTGCAACAATCTTCAGCCAGAAGTGCCAAGTGGATGATCCATCTCAGCCTCCTCCAGAGGTCCCCAGCTTCACAGATGCCTGGCTTTAGCCAATTCAATTCACTCCACATGATATCAAGAAACAGTTGAAGGCATTGGATACTGAAGGCTATGGGCCCTGACAATATTCCGGTCACAGTACTGAAGACTTGTGCACCAGGATTTTCTGTGCCACTAGCCAAGCTGTTCCAGTACAGCTTTGACACAGGCATCTACGCGGCAATATGGAAAATTGCCCAGATATGTCCTACGCACAAATCCAACCCAGCCAATTACTGCCTCATCAGTCTACTCTCCATCATCAGTAAAATAATGAAAGGGGCCATCAACAGTGCTATCAACTGGCATTTGCTCACTGATTCTCAGTTTGGGTTCTGCCAGGGCCACTCAGCTCCTGACCTCATTAGAGCCTTGGTTCAAAGTGATAGTCAGAGAAATCAAGGGCAAGAATCAAACAGGGCCTCAGTGAAAAATAGTGGGAACAGGACAAGTAATGTTAAAAAGACAAGCCTTAATGCTTTGTGCCTTAACGCGAGGAGCATTTGCAATAAAGTGGATGAATTAACCACGCAAATAGATGTAAACAGGTGTGATATAGTCGGGATTACGGAGACATGGCTGCAGGGTGACAGGGATGGGAACTGAACATCCAGGGGTATTCAGTATTCAGGGAGGACAGAAAAAAGGAAAAGGTGGTGGAGTTACATTGCTGGTTAAAGAGGAAATTAACTCAATAGTGAGGAAAGATATTAGCTCCAACAATATAGAATCGGTATGGTTAGAGCTGAGAAACACTAAGGAGCAAAAAAGGTTAGTGAGGGTTGTATATAGACTCCGAACTGTAGTGGTGATGTTGGGAATGGCATTAAACAGGAAATTAGAGACACATGTAATAAAGGAACATCTGTAATTATGGGTGGCTTTAATATGCATATAGATTGGGCAAATCAAATTAGTAACAATACAGTAGAGGAAGAATTCCTGGAGTGTATACGGGAAGTTTTTCTGGACCAATACATTGAGGAACCGACGAGAGAACAGGCCATCCTCAACGGGGTATTGTGAAATGAGAAATGAATAATTGGCAATCTAGTTGTGCAGGGCCCCTTGGGGATGAGCGCCCATAAAATGATAGAATTCTTCATCAAGATGGAGAGTGACGTAATTGATTCTGAGACTTGGGTTCTGAATCTTAATAAAGGAAACTACGATAGAATGAGGCGTGAGTTGGCTATGATGGATTGGGAAATGTTACCTAAAGGGATAACGCTGGATAGGCAATGGCAAACATTCAAAGAGCACATGGGTGAACTGCAACAATTGTTTATTCCTAAACAAAAACAGAAATACCTGGAAAAACTCAGCAGGTCTGGCAGCATCGGCGGAGAAGAGCAAAGTTGACGTTTCGTGTCCTCATGACCCTTCAACAGAACTAAGTAGAAAAAGGAAAGGGGCGAAATATAAGCTGGTTTAAGGGGGGCGGGTTGTTGGAACAAGCAAGCAGTGATAGGAGGAGATAACCAAAAGATGTCACAGACAAAAGAACAAAGAGGTGTTGAATGTGGTAATATTATCTAAAAGAATGTGCTAATTAAGAGTGGAGAGCAGGACAAGCAAGGTGGCTCTAGTGGGGGTAGAGTGAAATAAGTGATGGGTGGAATACATTTAAAAATAATAGAAATAGGTGGAAAAGAAAAATCCATATAAATTATTGGAAAAAACAAAACGGAGGGGGAAGAAACGGAAAGGGGGTGGGGATGAAGGAGGGAGTTCAAAATCTAAAGTTGTTGAGCTCAATATTCAGTCCGGAAGACTGTAAAGTGCCTAGTCGGAAGATGAGGTGCTGTTCTTCCAGTTTGCGTTGGGCTTCACTGGAACAATGCAGCAAGCCAAGGACAGACATGTGGGCAAGAGAGCAGGGTGGAGTGCTAAAATGGCAAGCGACAGGGAGGTCTGGGTAATGCTTGCAGACAGACTGAAGGTGTTCTGCAAAGCGGTCACCCAGTCTGCGTTTGGTCTCTCCAATGTAGAGGAAACTGCATTGGGAGCAACGAATGCAGTAGACTAAGTTGGGGGAAATGCAAGTGAAATACTACTTCTCTTGAAAGGAGTGTTTGGGCCCTTGGACGATGAGGAGAGAGGAAGTGAAGGGGCAGGTGTTGCATATTTTGTGTTTGCATGGGGAGGTGCCGTAGGTGGGGGTTGAGGAGTAGGGGGTGATGGAGGAGTGGACCAGGGTGTCTCGGAGGGAACGATCCCTACGGAATGCCACCAGGAGGGGTGAAGGGAAGATGTGTTTGGTGGTGGCATCATGCTGGAGTTGGCGGAAATGGAGGAGGATGATCCTTTCAATGCGGAGGCTGGTGGGGTGATAAGTGAGGACAAGGGGGACCCTATCATGTTTCTGGGAGGGAGGAGAAGGCGTGAGGGCGGATGCGTGGGAGATGGGCCAGACACGGTTGAGGGACCTGTCAACTCCCGTGGGTGGAAAACTTCGGTTAAGGAAGAAGGAGGACACGTCAGAGGAACTGTTTTTGAAGGTAGCATCATCAGAACAGATGCAACGGAGGTGAAGGAACTGAGAGAATGGGATGGAGTCCTTACAGGAAGCGGGGTGTGAGGAGCTATAGTCGAGGTAGCTGTGGGAGTCGGTAGGCTTGTACTGGATATTGGCGGGCAGTCTATCACCAGAAATTGAGACAGAGAGGTCTTGGAAGGGAAGGGAAGTGTCAGAGATGGACCATGTGAAAGTGATGGAGGGGTGGAGATTGGAAGCAAAATTAATAAATTTTTCCAGGTCCTGACGAGAGTATGAAGCAGCACCGAAGTAATCATCGATGTATGGGAGAAAGAGTTGTGGGAGCATCTGGCGCAAAAGTAAAACAGGAAAGGTGGCCAAACCATGGCTTACAAGAGAAATTAGAGATGGTATTAGATGCAAGGAAGAGGCATACAAATTGGACAGAAAAAACTACAGACCCGAGGATTGGGAGCAGTTTAGAATTCAGCAAAGGAGGACAAAGGGATTGATTAAGAAGGGGAAAATAGAGTACGAGAATAAGCTTGCAGGGAACATTAAAAACTGACTGTAAAAGTTTCTATAGGTATGTGAAGAGAAAAAGATTGGTGAAGACAAATGTAGGTCCCTTACAGTCAGAAACAGGGGAATTTATAATGGAAATCAAAGAAATGGTTGACCAACTAAATACATACATTGGTTCTGTGTTCACAAAGGAGGACACTAATAACATACCAGAAATGTTGGGGAACACAGGGTTTAGTGAGAGGGAAGAACTGAAAGAAATCAGTATTAGTAGGAAATGGTGTTGGGGAAATTGATGGGATTGAAGGCCGATAAATTCTCGGGGCCTGATAATCTACATCCCAGAGCACTTAAGGAAGTGGCCCTAGAAATAATGGATGCATTGGTGGTCATCTTCCGAGATTCTATAGACTCTGGAACAGTTCATACAGATTGGAGGGTAGCTAATGTAACCCCACTATTTAAAAAAGGAGGCAGAGAGAAAACAGGGAATTATAGACCAGTCAGCCTGACGTCGGTAATGGGGAAAATTCTAGAGTCCATTATAAAAGATTTAATAGCTGAGCACGTGGAAAACAGTGGCAGAATCGGATAGGGTCAGCATGGATTTATGAAAGGGAAATCATGCTTGACAAATCTACTGGAACTTTGAGAGAATGTAACTAGTAGAGCTGATGAGGAGGAGCCAGTGGATGTGGTTTATTTCGACTTTCAGAAGGCTTTCAACAAAGTCCCACATAAGAGATTGGCATGTAAAATTAAAGCACGTGGGATTGGGGGTAGTGTATTGAGATGGATAGAAAACTAGTTGGCAGACTTGAAACAATGTAGGAATAAATGGGTCTTTTTCTGAATGGCAGGCAGTGACTAGCAGGGATCGGTGCTGGGACCTCAGTTATTCACAATATATATATTGAGAGAATTAAATGTAATATCTCCAAATTTGCAGATGACACAAATCAGGGTGGGAGGGTAAGCTGTGAGGAGGATGCAGAGATGCTTCAGTGTGATTTGGACAAGCTGAGTGAGTGGGCAAATGCATGGCAGATGTAGTATAATGTGGATAAATGTGAGGTTATCCATTTTGGTAGCAAAATCAGGAAGGCAGATTATTATCTGAATGGCTATAAATTGAGAGGGGGGAATGTGCAATGAGACCTGGGTGTTCTTGTACATGTAAGGGTGTCCTTACACAGGTAAGCATGCAGGTGCATCAGGCAGTAAAGAAGGCAAATGATATGTTGGCCTTCATAGCCAGAGGATTCGAGTACAGGAACAGGGACATCAATTGCATAGGGTCTTGTTGAGACCACATCTGGAATATTGTGTGTAGTTTTGGTCTCCTTATCTAAGGAAGGATGTACTTGCTATAGTGGGAGTGCCGCAAAGGTTTACCCGACTGACATATGAGGACAGATTGAGTCGATTAGGATTATATTCGCTGCAGTTCAGAAGAATGAGGGGGGATCTCATAGAAACCTATAAAATTCTAACAGGGCTAGACAGGGTAGAAGCAAGAAGGATGTTCCCAATGGTGGGGGAGTCCAGAACCAGGGGTCACAGTCTGAGAATATGGAGTAGACCATTTAGGATTGAGATGAGGAGAAATTTCTTCACCCAGAGAGTGGTGAGCCTGTGGAATTTGTTACCACAGAAAGTAGTTGTGACCAAAACATTGTATGCTTTCAAGGAGTTAGATATAGCTCTTGGGGTGAAAGGGATCAAAGGGTATGGGGAGAAAGTGGGAGTAGGCTATTGAGTTGGATGATCAGCCACGATCATAATGAATGGCAGAGCAGGCTCGAAGGGCCGAATGGCCCACTCCTGCTCCTAATTTCTATGTTTCTAATTTAATTTCATAGCTCCTCTTTGCCTTCCTAATTTTCCTTTACTTCTCTCCTAACTCTTCATAGTCTTTTTTACCCTCTGATGTATATATACTCATTCCTATACCTCAATTCTTCCTGTTTGTCTTTCTTTATCTATGGAGTCCGAATAGTTATCGTTTAGTTTGTTCTTTCCTTTTCATGGGATATATTTTCCCTATACACTGTTGAACATCATTTTAAATGTTTGCCATTATTGTTCAACATGGTTGCTTGTCAATATCGTTCCCATTTTATTTTCTCGAGTTCTATTCTCAATCCCTCAATAATCAGCTTTTCCACAATCTATTAACTTTGTTTTTTTGTTATATTTATGTTCTTCTCTATCATTATCTTATATTATGATGAATATTACATAGATGCTCTGCTAAATTTACTTCTCTTATCTGCTCTGGTATATTCCCCATTATTGAATCCAATAATGAATCTTCCTCGCTGGGCTTCTTGCATATTGGGTTAGATCGAAGCCCTGTACACATTGAAGGAATGCCATTCTCTTGTCTCATTTGCCTAACTCAGCTATCCAATTAATATCAGGGCAGTTGAAATTCTCCATGATTGTCAATCTTTTTTGTTACCTAGTCCCCTAATTCTCAATCCTCTATTTCTTCCTCAACCCCTTTTCAACTATGGGATGGTCTGTAAACTACACCTAGTAGTGTAACGAGTCTTTTATTCATATGGTTTCTATTTTTGTGTTTCTGATAGCTGGACCCTTTTCTCTAGTACGATTAATTTATACCTCACCCCATCTTCTTAGTTTTAAAGTATTTGCCAGGTCCCCATTTTCTTATTCCACCAGAACCTGTCCTGGTTCAGATGGAGCCCAATCCATTGATACAGCTAGTTTTTTGTCCCAAAACTAGTGCCAGTTTCCCATGAAAATTACCCCTCTTTCTCACACCAGCCCTTTAGCCATGTGTTAATTCTTCTGATCTGTCTGCTCCTATATCAATTTGCACATTCCAGAGGCTCTCATTTAAAAAGCCAGACCTAACTTTTGATACTCTTTCACAGGACATCCTTATTCCTATCTATGTGGTTTGTTCAAACAAGGACCATAATAACTGACTTTTCCACTTGCCTTTTTACTTTTTCTCGAGCAGCCCTGAGATATATCTTACCCTGGCACTGGGTAGGCAATGCATATTTAATGATTTGTGTCCTTGGCTACAGAGGATGCTAACTATCTATCCTGCTAATTATAGAGTCCTGTATTTTTTTTATTTTGTTCTTTCCCCCAGCCTTCTAAGACCTTGGTCTGCCTTGTGGCTGTACTCTAGCCACTTTCGCACACTTTTCCAAAGCTCTGCCAATTATAACCACAACCTTATCTGGTCAGATTTTTATGACGGGTTTTTTGTTTGACTGTTCCTTACTCGCTGTCGATCCAGCCTACACTCTGGTTACTCATCTTTCACAACTGAGCTAACTCAGTGCTAGTCCTCTCGATGCACTGTTCTACTCACCACAAAGGATCCGTCTGCTTACCAGCTTTTTATCTTCCAAGTTTTGCTGTGCAGTCACCATGCTGCAATTTCAACATTTTCTGTAGCTGTGGCTCTATTGTGTTCTGACCTGAACTTTGAGGGTCCTTCTCATCCCATGTAACATGAGCTAAGACTGTTCATTAAGTTATACCTGTATTTAATCTTGCTGCCAGGCTGCTGCCAGCACCATGTTGTTGAGAAGGAACCACTGCTACGCACCATGTCATGATCTTTTATAATGATATAAAGGCATCAATCGCTCATAAGGGATTGTGTAAACACGCTGTGGGTTCATTTATTGAGACTAGGCACAAGGGAACATTAATACATGGACAGGAATCTTGAAGGCATCAAAGTTGCAGAGCTGTGTGTCTGTGCCCTGCTGATAGCAAAAGTGAAACTAAAACTGGATCACATTACACACTTCCTTTCTAGTGATGTCAGGCTGCAATCCATTAAAGGCAAATTACAACTATATTCTGGATAAAACAGTCCAGATATCCCTGCCGCTCCCTTATGTTTTAGAGTCTCTCTAACTCACACCCCAGCTCAATGAATCTGAGCCAGAGAGATTTGGGATGAGACACCTCCTGCAGATGTGTTTGTTCCAGATACTCTCACCATCCACAGACTCCAATATTTTGCATTCCAGACACACAATCTCTTCTGCCATATCTTTATTTTTATTTAATTTTTTTTATTCAATGATTATTTGCTGTTATATTAAATAGTTTAACTAGTTAAGCTATAAAGGGGGTTAATTAAGGAAAGCAGGCATGAATTTCTTAAGGGAAAAGCATGTTTAACTAACTTTCTGGAGTTTTTTTGAAGAGGTAACAGAGAGGGCTGATGAGGGCAATGATGTTGATGTAGTGTACATGGACTTCCAAAAAAACATTTGATACGGTGCTACACAAGCTTGAGCAAAATTATGGCTCATGGAATAAAAGTGGCAGTAGCAACATGGATAAGGAATTGGCTGAGTGACAGGGAACAGTAGTGGTTATTGGATCTTTTCCATGCTAGTGAAAGGTTTGTAGTGAAGTTACCCAGGGGTCAGTGTTGGGACGCTTACTTTTCCTGATATATATTAATGGCCTAGACCTTGGTGTACAGGGTACAATTTCAAAATCTGCAGATGATATAAAACTTGGAAGCATTGGGAACTGTGAAGGGGATAGTGTGGAAACTTCAAAGGAACATAGGTTGGTGGAATGGGCAGACAGTTGGCAGATGAAGTTGAATGCAGAGAAATTTGAAGTGATTCATTTTTGGTAGGAAGAATGTGGAGAGACAATAAAAGGGTACAATTCTAAAGGGGGTGCAGGAGTAGAGGCACCTGGGTGTTTATGTGCATAAATCATTGAAGGTGGCAGGACAGGTTGAGAGAGCAGTAAATAAAGCTTACAGCATCCCGGGTTTTATTAATAGGGGATGGACTACAAGAGCAAGGAGGTTATATTGAATTTGTATAAGTCACTAGTTTGGCCTCAGCTAGAGTATTGCATCCAGTTCTTGATGCTGCACTCTAGGAATGATGTGAAGGCGTTAGAGGGAATGCAGAAAAGATTCAGGAGAATGGTTTCAGGAATGAGGAACTTTGGTTATGAAGATAGATTGAAAGAGTTAGGACTGTTTTTCTTAGAGAAAAGAAGGTTGAGAGGAGATTTGATAGAGGTATTCAAAATTATGAGGGGTCCAGGCAAAATAGAGAGGGAGAAATTATTCCCACTCGTGAAAGGATCGAGAGAGAGCGAGCACAGATTTAAAGGTAATTAGTAAAAGAAGCAAAAAAGCAACATGAGGAGAAACTTTTTTATGCAACAAGTGGTTAGGGTTTGGAATCTTTAGCTTGAGTGTGTGTGGTGGAGGCAGGTTCAATTGAAGCATCAAAAGTAAATCAGACTTATCTGAAAAGGAAGAATGTGCAGGGTCACAGGGAGAAGGCAGGGAAATGGTGCTCAGCGAGTTGCTTATTTGGAGAGGCAGTGCAGACACAATGGGCCAAATGGACTCTTTCTGCGCTGTAACAATTCTGTGATAAATTTATAACAATGTTAATTTCCCAGTCCTAGTTAAAACTACTGCCCCAGTTTAAAAAAAAATCTTAAATTCAATAATCACTGACCTGTTTACCTAATTAATGCCTCTAGACTTCAACTCTCAGATCTTGCGTCTCTCCCTCCCTCTCTCAAACCACTCTGTTCTGCAAAAGATCACTTCCCTCACTGCACCAAATTTCCTGTGTTAAGTACTATGTCTAGCAGTACTCCATCAAGTTGGACTTTGTGCTACTTAATTTGTTGCCTAAGCAAAACCTCCTCATGGTAAATGGTTGTCTTTCAGACCGAAGGACAGTATATATTGATATTTCCTAAGGGTCAGTGCTAGGACTGTTTTTGAGTATATATAAATTACTTAGATACTGAAATACGGAGTAAAAATTCAAAATTTGCTGATGGTACTAAACCTGGAGGTGTGGCCGAGATTGAGGATGATAATAGATCGACAGCAACAGGGCATAGTTAGGTTAGCAGAATAGGCAGACAAGTTGCAAATAGAATATAATAGGGATCTGGAGAGACAATATTGATGCAATGACACTTCTAAAGAGTGTGTAGAACAGAAGGATCTGGGGCCTTTGAAAGGGGCAGAGCAGTTGAGAGAGGAATTAGCAAAGCATATAGGATATTGGGCTTCATAAATAGGAGGTAGAGTGCAAAAGCAGGAAATATACACTGAACCTGTATTAAGCCCTGGTCAGGCCACAGCTAGAACTGTGTGTCCAGTCTGGCCACCACAGTTTAGGAAGGATGTGAGGATCCTTGAGAAGGTGTGGAGGAGAGTTACAAGAATGGTTCTAGGGATGAAGGATCTTAGCTACAGTATTACGTCGGAGGAGCTGGGGTTGTTCTCCTTGGAGCAACGGAGAGTGAGTGGAAACCCAAAAGAGGTGTACAAGATTGTGACACTTTTGGATAAGGTGGACAAAAACAAAACTGTTCCCATTAGCAGATAGCACTGATTTAAGGTACTGGACAAGGGATCCAGGGAGATGTGAGGATTAAACCTTTTTATGCAGCAAGTGGTAACGAACTGGACCTTGTTGCTTCTGTGGGTGGTAGAAGAGAAGATGATTACTGATCTTAAAATGAAATTGGATAGCATCTAGAGGGAAATAAACTTGCAGGACTATGAGGATAGAACAAAGGAATGGGACTGGATTTCTCTACAGAGAGCCAGCATGGACTTAATGGGCTGAATTGCTAATATGTCAGTAATTACATAGTTATTGGACCTTGACAATCTTCTTGTCAACTGGCAATTACATTGTATAGCAATTACATTGTTAAGACAACTATTTCTTAAAACAAGTGATGGGCATTGGGTTGCCTGCCAAAATAGTATAAATGGGTACAGCTGAACCACAGTGGTGGTGGTATAAACCAGTTTGGACTCTTCATGACTAGCGCTTATTGTGAGTAACATGAATGGTCTCTTCTTTTGCTGGAATGACTCTCTTGGTTTCATACCACTCATTCAACTTCTTAATCCATTCTGCTGTTGTCTTTTTTATTCCATTGGAATTAACTTTTACTGACAAGCTTGCTACTTGTCACTTTATCAAGTGCTTTTTTTCAAAGTCCATGTACACTACATCAACTTGCATTACCCTGATGGACACTCTCTATTGGTTCATCGTAAAATCATGATGGTTAAACACAATTTTCCCATACAGCCCAAGTTTATTTTCCTTAATTAATCCAAATTTGGCCAAGGAACTGTTAATGTTGTCCTAGATTATTTCCAAAAGCTTCTACACCAGCTGTAGTTGCTGGGCTTACCCTTATGCTCTTCAGAAAAGGGTATAAGATTAGTAAATTGCCAAATTCTCTGGCACTACCCCTATACCGAAGGAGGACTGGAAGATTATGTTCAGTGCTTCCATAATTTCCACCTGTACTTCTCTCTATCATTAGATGCAGCAGGTCCAGTCCTGGTGACTTACCAACTTCAAGTAGTCAGCTTTTCTAATACTTCCTGCTTGACTGGAAAGTCTGCCAGAATCCCTGTGCTCAATATCAAGGAATATGGAAGAACACAGTGCCAACTTGGCATGGGGCTTTTGCAGAGATTGGATTCCATCCTTTCCAATACAGAACAGGTAGTCACCTCTATCAAAAGATCTGAATGTTACAGTGGAAGGTTGGACTGCTATCTTTATAGCTCTGGAAACTCTCATTTCAAGTGGTTTCTAGGGCATCACTGCAATAAATCAATGTATTCTGCATTGTTTTACTGCTAGAATAGAAGAGTAGCAGTTGCTTCATGGAGCACAAACCAGCATTCCTGTTCCCACTCTGTTACTCTGCCAGTGCTTTTGCTGTTGTCTGCAGCCAGTCAACCCAGACTGCTATAGCCTAGCTGATGCAATCTTTTACCAGGTGTTCTATGCCTGAGAGCTGCTTGACATCACCTTCCAAGACCATCTTTTGTCACCTCCATTGAAATTCAGCAGCATTCCACCACCCATGCTGCAGCCATTGGGAAACACCTCTTGGGAGCACTAAAATAAGCAAAAGGACATGGAAGATAGACACTCAAGGAGTGGACAATGGTGACTGGAGGAAAGGTAAGGAGTGAGGAGGTGATTGGGGAATGTGTAGGAGATTGCTTGATTTGCTCATGAATTATCATGTGAAGCTTGGACAGAAAGGGGCTGTCTACATTATAATCCCCCTCCCTCCTGCATTTCCTCCACTTACTAATCTTCCTTCATAAGACCATCAGGGCAGGAGTAGGCTAATTGGCCCCTCAAGCCTGATCACCATTCAATAAGATCATGGCTGATCTAGCTGCCCTTAATTCCACTTTCCTGCCAGCCCCACTTAACCCTTACAGATAAAAAAAAAATGTCTAGTTCAGCTGTGAATATATCGAATGACCCAGCCTTCACATTTCTCTAGGGAAGAGGAGTTCAAAGATTAACGGCCTTCAGAGGTACTTCCTCATCTCCATCTTAAATGAGAGAGTGCTTATTTTGAGCGTTTCCCCTAGTTTTAGATTCCTCCATGAAGGAAAACACCGTCTCAGCATCTACTCTGTCAACTCCCTCAGAATATTGTGTTTCACTAAGGTCATCTCTCATTCTTCTAAACTCCAGTGTGTAGGCCCAACCTGTTCAACCTTTCCTCTTATAACCACCGTTTCATCCCAGGAATCAACCTACTGAACCTTCTTTGAACTGCCTCCAATGCAAGTATATCCCTTGAGCAAGGAGACCAAAACTGTACATAGTACTCCAGATGCAGTCTTGCCAATGCCCTGTACAGCTGCAGTAAGACTTCCCTACTGCATCCCCTTTACAATAAAGGCCAACATTCCATTTGTCTTTCTTATTCCTTGCTGTACCTGCATGTTCACTTTGTGTTTCATGTGTAAGAGCACTCAGATCCCTATGTGCTGCAGCAATCTGCAGTCTCTCTCCAATTAAATATCCTGCTTTTCTATTCTTCCCATCAAAGTGGACAACCTCACATTTTCCCATATTATACTACATCTGCCAAATTTTTGTCCACTCACTTCGTCCATCTATATTCTCTGCAGACTCTATGTCCTCCTCACATCTTGCTTTCTTACCTATCTTGGCTTTATCAGCAAATAAAGTTACAAATTCATATGATCTTTCATCCAAGTCATTAATATAGTTCGTAAATAATTGAGGCTCCACTGATCCCTGTGGCATTCCACCAATCACAATTTAGCAACTGAAAATTACCCATTTATCCCAACTTTATTTCTTGTTAGTTAAGCAGCCCTCTAGTCATGGTAATATTATGTCCTCTTTCTTGTGCTCCTGTCCACAACTTAATTCCTGATAGGTGGTGGTCAGATTCTATACAATGCAGTATACTAACACAAACCTTGATATCTGCTCAGTTGATACATGGCTCCTTTAGAACAGTCCAGACATTGGAAGCATTGCTTCAAGATGCCAATATTGTGCTCTAATATTTCTTGTGCAGCATGGCTCTTATGGTAGGACAGCCGTGCATGTATGTAGGAGCTCTGGACTGGAATCATGAAGCATGTCATGAGTTGTCCAGTAGCTGCCTTTGAATTCCCATGGCGGGCCAAATACCCATGGCACAGACAACTGTTGCAGAATGAAGGAATTGTGACTACTGCCAGAAAAATAAACATTCACCTGCATGATGGGCTGATCATGTGGTGCCTTGTTGTCACACATCAGCTGTACATTGAAGGAATGGATTCCTGTGAAAATGGATGAGTTCATATGTAGCGCACACAAGGCAATGTGCCTGCAGTTAGGGCATCCTCTACCTTGGGGAAGCCTGAAATGATGAAAACCTTCACACTTTCTCCATTTTATTACCTCATTCCCTCTTGCAAGAGATTAAAATATCTTTTTGTGTATAGAGAGCCTTAGTGACCTTGGTAATAAGAGAAATGCCCCCTAAAGAGCCTCATCCAATATGGTCTCCTGCTGAGATTCCTTCTCTCTACCCCATCTGCCCACTTAAATGCTTGTCCTGTTCTGAATAGCCACACTTCATTCTCCTAGTTATGCTCAATTCCCAGAGGGAGCTCTACCACGCCATCAGTTTCTGGAAGCAACTTGTTTCAGCACAAACTTTTACATTTCTTTTTATTTGTTCATGGGATGTGGACACTGGCAAGTCCAGCATTTATTACCCACCCCCCAATTACCCCTGAATGTGATGGTGACCCTCTTTCTTGAACCGCTGTAGTCCTTGTGATACAGGTAGACCCACAGTGCTGTTAGTTAGGGAGTTCCAAAATTTTGACCCTGCAACAGTGAAGGAACACAAAGCACTTCTATGCCAGGCAAGACCACCCCTGCAGAGTATTGAAGCTTTAAGTATAGCAAAGGTTGAATTAGGTGGGAAACTGTATCAGTAGCCAGAATAAATAATCCAATAATTAACCTGTAAATATTTCACGATCTCTTTAAATAGTGCTGTGGTTGGGGGCGTGGTGATGGGAGTGGACGTTCATTTTATTTAACAGGTGTTTTGTTCAGCTGTGTGAGGTTACAACAGGGGATAAATTACAGCATGTCTGACAAAAGAGGACACCGGTATCAAAGGTATGAAATCAGCTGTTTCACATCATAATCTACCTCTGGCACTCGTTTGGTGTGTCCACACAAAATCCTTTACCAAGACATGTCTGATGCACTTCCCATTCAATGGTGAACATCTAAATCACAGATCAACTTTTCCAACCACATTTGAGCAATACAATAGCACTATGTGGGTGCAATAAACAGACAAATAGTCTCAGGCCATCCACAGCAGTCTGAGAGAAAAATAACAGCAGAAATAGTCTAATGATTAATTCCAACACCTGAGATAAGACCCTAAGTTATCACATGGAAATAAACTTTCATTTTTTAAGCTCTTAAATCTGGCATATTTTACAGCAAAATTCATTCTACATTTTATCTGAAGTGTAGTCATTTAAGAATATGCCATATATTAAAAACAATAAGAATGATATATTTCATATTTGCTTATTACAGTAGGTTGAACAATGAAAGAAAAAAAACATTATGGCAAGCTTACCAGTTGTCTCAATTTGTGGAGAAGGATCCATGGAGAGAATCAATGAAGCTCAGTGAGAATAAAATTAAAGTATTGCACCAAGTTGCTGTACTGGGGATAGTGACAGAAGTACTACTAGAACTGAACTCCTCTTTGGAAAAGGAGGAAGGTACTTTATCAATACAGGTGTATTGCAACAAAATGGGAGGAGTTTTATACAGGTACATACTTCAACTCTGTGCAGCGTTTTCCTGTTCAGTACCTTCTTCTGGGAGCAACTATATAATTTCACACTCCATTCACCACTTGTTCAAATATTCATTGTAAATACCTTTCAAATCAGACTCTTTGTAACAATGTCTCTCAGAACCATGACTCTCAGAACCATGATAAAAGAACTTAGGTTACAGCAAGAATATTTTAAATAATTTTACATAACTGAGGGCAATAATAAACAAGGCATCTGTAATGACATGATGTAATCTGATATTACATCATGTCTGAGAAAGTCATGCAACACAACTCTAAGGCTTTGGTTATACTGCCAATGTCACAATACAACTACTCCATCATTGTGAATAGGATAGTATAACAATTTTTAAAAATATTCATTCATGGGATGTGGGTATCGCTGGCTAGGCCAACATTTATTGCCCATCCCTAATTGCCTTTGTTCAGAGGGCATTTTAAGAGTCAACCACATTGCTGTGGGTCTGGAGTCACATATAGACCAGACAAGGACATTAGTGAACCAGATGGGTTTTTATGACAATCAACAACGGTCATCATCAGCCTTTTAATTCCAGATTTTTATTGAATTCTAATTTCACCATCTGCTGTGGTGAGATTCAAACCCAAGCCCCCAGAGCATTACCCTGAGTCTCTAGAATATTAGTCCAGTGACAATACCACTACATCACCTCCCCTTGTGATGAATTTTCTGATGACAACAGTGGTGAATACTCAGATCTTCACCGTTGCACATCAGGACCAGGAGGAAGCTCCGATTTTGCTACATGCACGGAATTTACCTGGGAAGTTTAAACTTCAATGGATCGAATTATGTTGCCCCAGCCCCCCCGAGAATGTCTCCAACACTGACCTTTGTGTCGAAGACTTGGGCTTGATGCCCTATACTTATCCAGATATTTACCCCCACCCTTCTGCTGGTGTAGGACAGTGATAACAGCACGAGCTGTATAGGAAAAGCCTAGAAAACAGCCCCTTCATGGACCACCCCCCCTGCCCCAAACTGACTATACAACCAACCCACCACCCCCACCCCATCAAACTTGATCCATGCTCACCTCCTTCCGCCCCTCCACCCCAGTCCATGTTCACCCCCTCCTGCACCTCACCACCCCCCAGCCACCCAGTCCATGCTCATCCCCTGCCGCACCCCCATCAATCTTAGTCAGTCTTTCTGGATTGAGAATGACTTGCTTCTATTCTCGGTCAGAGTTCTGTGATGACTGAAATCCAATTGCCAATCTGCAGACTCTGACACAAGTGTGCTTGAAGGGCAGGTCAGATGGGTTGTTTGGGGGGTTTTGCACTCCATCTTAACCTGCCTCTGCATATTTCCAATGGAGTCTCTGAACTTGTTTGGTGACTTCCCAGATGAGTCTGCTCCATTTTGGTCGGTCACAAAACCAGGGAATCCCATGAGTCAGTGGGGTTGTCTGGCCTCTTCAGGATGCTTTGAAGACACCCCTAAAGTGTTTCTGCTGCCCTCCTGGGAGTTTCTGGCCATGGCTGAGTTCCAAGTAGAGCAATTATATCAGGAGTCTGGTGTCAGACATAGAAAGACATTTCCTACCCAGTGGAGCTGGTTTTGAGTGATGCGCACCTCAATGCTGGACATGTTGGCTTGGGAGAGGACACAGCTGTTGGATTCTTCTCCTATGCTGTAGGTTGCCCAAGTCTCCAAAGAACTGGAGTGCATGGGTCACAGCTACCCAGTAAACCTTTGTCTCAGGTTTGAGATCTTGATCTTCAAACGTTTCCTCATTTGGCCAAAGGCTAAGCTGGCACATTGAAGGTGATGATGAATTTCATCATTTATGTCTGCCTTCATTGAAAGGAAGCTCCCAAGATATGGAAAATGGTCTACGTTTTCCAGGATCTTACCATTGATCTTAACCAATGGTGGGGGATGTTGTGCTGTCGGAGCTGGTTCGGAGGAGACCTTAGTTTTACAGCGTTAGTGAAAGGCCCATTTTCTCAAATACTTCATCATCAAAAATGGCCTGGAGCTAAGTTGAGTGTGCATGTAAGCACTAACACACGTCGTTGACATGCTGAGCTCTGACTGAGGTTAGAGTGGTTTTGGTTTTGAATGAACAGGTTCCAATCTGTTCTGTAGATAATCTCCACACCTGTGGGCAATTTGCTGGTGGTGAGATGTTATATTGCAGCCAGGGAAATGGAGGAGAGCTGGTGCAAAACATAACCTCGTTTGACCCCAGTGGTCATTGAGATAGGGTTTTGGTGATTCTGTTGCTGAGGATCACAGCTTGCATGTCATCATGGTGTAGGCGCAAGATGATACAAAGATAGGTGGAGGGACAGGTAGTATTGAGGAGGTGGGGAGGCTGCAGAAGGATTTGGACAGGTTAGGAGAATGGTCAAAGAAGTGGCAAATGGAATACAACGTGGGGAAGTGTGAGGTCATGCACTTTGGTAGGAAGAATAGAGGCATAGACTATTTTCTAAATGGGGAGAGAATTCAGAAATCTGGAGTGCAAAGGG
The DNA here is from genome assembly GCF_017639515.1 of Carcharodon carcharias. Taxonomy (NCBI): domain Eukaryota; kingdom Metazoa; phylum Chordata; class Chondrichthyes; order Lamniformes; family Lamnidae; genus Carcharodon; species Carcharodon carcharias. The sequence continues at coordinate 51,790,311 of NC_054467.1, read as the reverse complement.
ACTTGGGAGTTCTAGTCCAGGATTCTCTTAAAGGTTAACTTGCCGGTTGAGTCGGTAGTTAGGAAAGCAAATGCAATGTTGGCATTTATTTCAAGAGGACTGGAATATAAAAGCAGGGATGTGCTGCTGAGGCTTTATAAGGCTCTGGTCAGATCACATTTAGAATATTGTGAGCAATTTTGTGGCCCGTATCTCTGGAAGGATGTGCTGGCCCTGGAGAGGGTCCAGAGGAGGTTCATGAGAATGATCCCAGGAATGAAAGGCTTAACATATCAGGAATGTTTGAGGATTCTGGGTCTATACTCGATGGAGTTTAGAAGAATGAGGGGGGATCTGATTGAAACTTACAGAATACTGAAAGGCCTGGATAGAGTGGACATGGGGAAGATGTTTCCATTAGTAGGAGAGACTAGGACCCGAGGGCACAGCCTCAGAGTAAAGGGAAGACCTTTTAGAACAGAGATGAGGAGAAACTTCTTTAGCCAGAGAGTGGTGAATCTATGGAATTCATTGCCACACAAGGCTGTGGAGGCCAGGTCATTGAGTGTATTTAAGACTGAGATAGATAGGTTCTTGATTGGTTAGGGGATCAAATGTTACGGGGAGAAGGGGGGAGAATGGGGATGAGAAACTTATCAGCCATGATTGAATGGTGGAGCAGACTCGATGGGCCGATTGGCCTAATTTTTGCTTCTATGTCTTATGGTCTTATGGTGACAAATGCTCACCACCATACCACACCAACCCCCTCCAAAACAGCTTACTGCACCCATCTCTACCCCTGGAAACACTCACCCCCAACACTGCTCAACAAAAACTGCACTCCCCTCACCCTTGCTGCTCCTTCTACTCACCAGGCCCCCTGGTGGATCCCTGCAATGATGATCCTTGATCGAGGTCAGGAAGGCCCAGCTGGAAGGATGAAAAATGTAAGCCCATGCATTTATCCGTGGTTAGGTTGACTCTTGTGGCATTGCTGCTGATCAGAAGATAAGCTAAGCTGTTACCCACTCTTTCCTAAAATGCAGATCTTATTATAGTAACACAGAGGTCTAGGCTAATGCAGTAGAAACAAGGATAAAATCCCACCACGGCAGCCGGTGGAATTTAAATTCAATTAATAAATCCGGAAATGAAAGTGACTATGAAACCACTGCCGATTGTTGTAAAAATCCATTTGGTTCACTAATGTCCTTTTGGGAAAGAAATCTGTCATCCTTACCTGGTCTGGCCTAGATGTAAGTCCAGACTCCCAGCAATGCAGTTGACTCTTAAATGCCCCCTGAAATAGCAAAGCAAGCCACTCAGTTGTATCAAATTGCTTCAAAGTCTAATAAAAGGAATGAAACTGGTTGGACCATCTGGCATTGACCCAAGCACCAGAAAGAATACACTCAGCCAAAACAAAAACAGAATTACCTGGAAAAACTCAGCTGGTCTGGCAGCATCGGCGGAGAAGAAAAGAGTTGACGTTTTGAGTCCTCATGACCCTTCGACAGAACTTGAGTTCGAGTCCAAGAAAGAGTTGAAATATAAGCTGGCGGTGGAGAGAGAGAGAGAGAGAGAGAGAAGTGAAGGGGGTCGGTGTGGTTGTAGGGACAAACAAGCAGTGATAGAAGCAGATCATCGAAGATGTCACCAACAATAGAACAAAAGAACACATAGGTGTTAAAGTTGGTGATATTATCTAAACGAATGTGCTAATTAAGAATGGATGGTTGGGCACTCAAGGTATAGCTCTATTGGGGGTGGGGAGAGCATAAAAGATTTTAAAATATTTAAAAATAATGGAAATAGGTGGGAAAAGAAAAATCTATATAATTTATTGGAAAAAAAAAACAAAAGGAAGGGGGAAGCAGAAAGGGGGTGGGGTTGGGGGAGGGAGCTCAAGACCTAAAGTTGTTGAATTCAGTATTCAGTCCAGAAGGCTGTAAAGTGCCTAGTCGGAAGATGAGGTGTTTTTCCTCCAGTTTGCATTGGGCTTCACTGGAACAATGCAGCAAGAATACACTCAGCCCTGTCTACTTCAGCAAAGTCCTCCTAATTAACATCTGGGGGCTCGTGCCAAAATTGGGAGAGCTGTTTCACAGACTCGTCAAGCAAGAGCCTGACATAGTCATACTCACGGAATCATACCTTACAGATAATGTCCCAGACTCCACCATCACCATCCCTGGGTACATCCTGGACCACCGGCAGGACAGAGCCTTCAGAGCTGGATGCACAGTGGAATGTGGTTGGAAGCGAATAGACATGGGAGTCCTCAATGTTGACTCCGAGCCCATGAAGTCCCTTGTCATCAGGTTAAACATGGGCAAGGAAACCTCCTGCTGATTACCTCCTATCACTGCCCCCATAGCTCCATCCCCACTCACATTAAACACGACTTGGAAGAAGCATAGAGTGGCAAGGTCACAGAATGTACTCTGGGTGGGGGGCTTCAATGTCCTTCATCCAGTGTGGCTGAGTAGTACCACTCCTGACCGAGCTGGTTAAGTCCTGAAGCTGCTAGACTGGGTCTGGATGAAGGAGCCAACAAGACAGAAAAACCAGCTCGACTTCTTCCTCACCAATCTACCTGCTGCAGATGCATCTGTTTATGACAGTATTGGTAGGAGTGACCACCACACAGTCCTTGTGGAGACGAAGATCCATCTTCACAATGAGAATACCCTCCATCATGTTGTGTGGCACCATCATCGTGCTAAATGAAATACATTTTGAACAGATCTAGCAACTCTAGACTGGGCATCCATGAGGCGCTGTGGGCCATCAGCAGCAGCAGAATTGTACTTAACCACAATCTGTAACCTCATGGATCAGCATATGCCCCGTCCTGCCATTACCATCAAGCCAGGAGATCAACCCCGGTTCAATGAAGAGTGCAGGAGGGCATGCCAGGAGCAGCACCAGGTAAACCTAAAAATGATGTGGCAACCTGCTGAAGCTATAACACAGGACTATTTGCAAGCCAAAGAATGCAAGCAAGTGATCATGGCAAAATGGTATTGTCACTGGACTAGTATTCCAGAGATTCAGAATGATGCTGGGGACCAGTGTTAGAATCCCACAAGATGGTAAAATTTGAAATCATTAAAAATTTGGTATTAAAAGTCTAATTGTTGTGAAAAGCCATCACTAATGAAATCTGCTGTCATTTCCTGATCTGGACTACATGTGACTTCAGAGCCACAGCAATGTGGTTGACTCTTAAACACCTTCTGAACAAGGGCAATTAAGGATGGATAATAAATGCTGGCCTGGCCAGCAATGTCCACATCCCATGAGCAAATAAAAAAAACACGTCAGATTCCAGCTCTGCAGTCCTACTACATCCAGCCCTGAACGGTGTGGTCAATTAAACAACTAACTGGAGGAAGAGGCTCCACAAATACTTCCATTCTTAGTGATGACAAGGCTTTGCAACAATTTCCAGCCAGATGTACCGAGTGGACGATCCATCGTCGCCTCCTGCAGAGGTCCCCAGCATCACAGATGCAGCCAAATCGATTCACTCCATGCGCTATCAAGAAACAGCTGAAAGCACTGGATACTGCAAAAGCTACAGGCCCTGACAATATTCTGGCAATAGTACTGAAGACTTGTGCTCCAGAACTGGACATGCCCCTAGCCAAGCTGTTCCAGTACAGCTACAACACTGGCATCTACTTGGCATTATGGAAAATTTCCCAGTTATGTCCTCACCACAAAAAGCTGGAAAAATCCAACCCAGCCAATTACCTCCCCATCAGTCTACTCTTGATCATCAAGCAAACTGATGGAAGGTGTCATCAGTGTTATCAAGCAGCACTTACTCAGCAATAACCTGCTCACTGATGCTCAGTTTGGATTCTGCCAGGATCACAGTCCCTGACCTCTTAACAGCCTTAGTCAAAACATTGGCAACACAGCTGAATGCAGGGGGTAAGTTCAGAGTGACTGCCTTCAACATCAATGTAGCATTTGACTGAGTGTAGCATCAAGGAGCACTAGCAAAATAGGAGTCAATGTGTATCAAGGGAAAAACTCTCCACTAGTTAGTTATATCTGGTACAAAGGCAGGAGTTCCTCAGGGTAGTAGCCTAGGCCCAACCATCTTCAGCTGCTTCACCTTCTCTCCATCATAAGGTCAGAAGTGGGATGTTCACTGATGATTGCAATGTTCAACACCATTTGCAGCTCCTCAGATACTGAAGCAGTCCATGCCCAGGTCTTGCAGCATATGGACAACATTCGGACTTGGGCTGATAAATGGCAAGTAACATTCATGCCAAGCATGTGCCAGGCAATGATCAACTCCAACAGAAGTGAATCTAACTTTCTCCACTCAACACTAAATGGCATTGCCATTGCCAAATCCCCCACCATCATCCTGGGGTTACCATTGACCGGAAAAGAACTGGACCAGCTATATAAATACTGTGGCTACAAGAGCTGGTCAGAGATTGGGAATTCTGTGGCAAGTAATTCACCACCAGACTCTCCAAAACCTGTCCAGCATCTACAAGGCACAATGAGCTGAATGGAATTGGGTGGAATGCTCCATTGGGCTGGATGAGTGCAGCTCCACCAAGAAGCTCGACACCATCCAGGACAAAGCAGCTCGCTTGACTGGCACCCCATCCACCACCGTCAACACTCAATCCGTTGCCCACCAACACTGTCGCAGTTGTGGGTACCATCTATAAGGTGCACTTCAACTTGCCAAAACTCTTTCAACAGCACATTCCAAAACAATGGCCTTTACCACCAAGAGCAACAAGGACAGCAGTTGCATGGGAACACTGAGCTGCAAGTTCCCATTGAAGTCATACAGCATTACCACTTGCAACTATACTGATGTTCTCTCACTGCTGGGTCAAAATCCTGGAACTCCCTCCCCAAAGACTCTGTAGGTGAACATACACCATATGGATTTCAAGACGGCAGCTCACTACCACATTCTTGAGGGCATTTAGGGATGGACAATAAACGCTGGCCTTGCCACCGATGCTCATATCCCAAGAATGGATGACAAATTCCATAAGTTGTGCGTTGACATCATTTAAAATAATGGCCTGGATTTTAGCCTGGTGACACATTCGATGTGGAAGGGCTATTATGAAGTCTGGAAATCTGCAAGGAAACTAATGGTGGGGGGGAAAGGGAGGCCTCAACAATGCCAATATAAACTGAGATGGTATTAATGTAAAGGGCAGAGAGGAGGATGAGTTTGAATTGTGTTCAGTAAAGTTTTCTTGCCAGAAGACTGGCAAATTGTTACACTGTTGTTTAAGAAATGGTATAAGGAAAAACCCAACAATTACAAGTTAGCCAGTTTATCTTGAGTGATGGGACAGCTTTTCAGAAACAATAACCAACAAAAATAACTCTTGCTTGGATGTATTTGGATTAATTCAGGAAAATCAGCACAAGTTTGTTCAAGGCAAATTATGGTCAACTTAATTGATTCAGAATTTTTAAAATGAGGTAGAAGAGAAGGATAATGCAGGTAATGCAATTGATATGGTGTATATGAACTTCCAAAAGACATTTGATGAAGTGCTATGTAATGGACTCACCAACAAAGTTGAAGCTCATGAAATAAAATTGATAGTGTCAGTGTGGATGTGGCATTAGCTTAGCATCAGGAAATGGAGAGTAGTGGGGAATAGTTGTATTTCTGACTGGGGTTCCCAGAGGTTGGCACTGGGACCATTGATTTTCTTGATCTATGTTAATGACCTGGGTACATTTGCAGATGACGCAAGACTTGGATGGGCAGTAGATGAAGTTTAATGCAAAGAAGTGTGAAGTTATACATTTTGATGGGAAGAATGAGAGGCATTATAAAATGATGGGTATAATTCTAAGGGCGTACAGAAACAGAGAGGTACATGTGCACAGATCACTGAATGTGGCAGGGCAGGTTGAGAAAGTAGTTGTAAAGGCATATGAGACCCTGGACTTCATAAGTAGAGGCATAATGTACAAAAGTAAGGAAGTTATGACAAACATTTGTGAAACACTGGTTGGCAGAATTGTTATGCTGTAGAAGGCCATTTGGCCCATGTCTGCACCGGCTCTCTAAATAAGCATTATGACTTCATGTCATTCTCCTGGCTTTTATCTGTACCCTTGCACAGTGGACGTTGTGTACATGGATTTTAGCAAGGCATTTGACAAGGTCCCACATTAGTCCAGAAAGTAAAAGCCCATGGGATTCAGGGTGATGTGGCAAACTGGATAAAAGGTTGGCTTTGTAACAGGAAACAAAGGATAATGGTCAATGGATGCCCTTGCGAACGGAAAGTTGTCTCAAGTGGTGTTCCACAGGGCTCAGTGTTGGGACCCTTGCTGTTTGTGTTATATATTAACGATTTGGAAGTGAATGTGGGGGGCATGATTGGGAAATTTTCAAATGACACAAAGATTGGCCGAGTAGTGGATAGTGTAGAGGTTAGCCATAATCTCCTAAACAATATAGATGGGTTGGTGGAGTGGGCGGTAAAGTGGCAGATGGATTTTAACATAGAGAAGTGTGAAGTCATACATTTAGGGAGGTCAAACAGTTACAGGGATTACACAATATATACTACGAGGGGTAGGTGAAGTGAGAGAGCTTGGTGTACAAGTCCACAGGTCCCTGAAGGCAGCAGTTCAAGTAGACAAGGTTGTAAAGAAGGCATATGGAATGCTCTCCTTCATTGGCAGAGGTATAGAATATAAAAGGAAGGATATAATGTTGAAATTGTATAAAACACTGATGAGGCCACAACTGGAGTATTGTGTGCAGTTCTGGTCACCACATTACAGGAAGGATGTAATAGCTCTGGAGAGAGTGCAGAGGAGGTTTACAAGAATGTTGCCAGGGTTAGAAAAGTGTAGCTATGAGGAGAGATTGGATAGGTTGGGGTTATTTTTCCTGGAACAAAGAAGGCTGAGAGGTGACTTGATTGAGGTGTATGAGGGGAATAGACAGAGTGGACAGGATAAAATTGTTTCCCTTGATGGAGAATTCTAGAACCAGGGGACATAGATTCAAGATAAGTGGCAGAAGGCATAGGGGGGACATGAGGAAGAACATTTTTACGCAGAGGGTAGTGGGTGTCTGGTGGTAGAGGCAGAAACTTTAAACTCTTTTAAAAAGTACCTGGATCTGCACCTAAAGTGCTGTAAACTGCAGGGCTATGGGCCGAGTGCAGGAAGGTGGGATTAGAAAGGGCACCTGGGTCTCCTCGGGCTGGTATAGACAAGATGGGCTGAATGGCCTCCTGTGCTGCAACTTTCCTATGGTTCTATTGTTTCTATTGAAATAATCAACTAATGCCCGATTGAATGCTTCGATTGAACCTGCCTCCACCACGCTTCCAGGCAGTGCATTCCAGATTCGAACCACACGCTGTGGAAAAAGTTTTTCCTCATGTCACATTAACTTCTTTTGCAAATCACTATAAATCAATGCCCTCTCATTCTCGATCCTTTTACTTGTGGGAACAGCTTCTCCCTATCCACCCTGTCCAACCCCCTCATGATTTTGAACAACTATCAAATCTTCTCTGAGCCTCTCCTCTTCAAGGAGAACAGTCCCAACTTCTCCAGTCTATCTTCAAATCTGAAGTTTCTCATCCCTGGAGCCATTCTTGTAAACCTCTTCTGCACTCTCTTTAATGCACTCACATCCTTGCTATAGTGTAATGCACAGAACTGTACACACTACATAAGCTGAGGACTAACAAGTGACTTATCTTAGCTCAGCATAACCTCCTTACTCTTGCACTCTATGCCCCTATTAATAAAGACCAGGAGCCTTTAATAGAGCATTGTGTCCGTTTAGGAAGGATGTGAAGTATTAGTCAGGCCACAGAAAACGATTTGAGAATGATTCCGTGGATGAGGTACTTCAATTCGGTTGATAATTGAAGTTGGATTGTTTAACAAAGTTTCTGAGAAGAGAATGTTGCAAGGAGATTTGATAGAGGTGTTCAAAATCATGAGCCATCTAGACTGAGTAGATATAGAGAAACTGTTCCCATTGACAGAAGGTTAGAGAACACAAGTTTAAAGTGATTGGTAAAAGAACCAATGAAAACATGAGGAAAAACTATTTAATACTTTGAGTGGTTAGGATCTGGAATAGACTGCTTGAGAGTGTGGTGGAGGCAGATTTGAATTGTAGAATTCAAAACCACCTGATGAAAAAACTATTGCGGTGCTATAGAGAAAAGATGTGTGAGTGGGACTAGCTGAGGTTTCAGATCTGAGTGGCTGCTTTCTCTGCTGCAACCATTCTGTGATTCCAACAGTTTGTAACTACAGGTCTCAGTCATTTTTTTCCTATAAGTATCCCACTCACAGGTAACCTGATGGTCAGAATGGAGGTCTGTAGGGTGGGGATGCCATGTTGCAGCCAAGATGAGAAGGTAGGTCCACTGATGGGATGGAATCATCTATGGGGTGTGGGGGTGGGGGTTCCAATCATGGGATCCCGATCGTGAAGTGGGGGTGGGAGGGGTGGTTGTTGGAAGGGGTATATTCCAATCATGTGGGAGAGATCTGATTGCAGGTTGGGGGAGGCAGGTTGCAATCACTCTGGCTAGACCCCAATCCTTCAATTATGGTTAGGGGTCTCTGACTGCAGGTGGAGGGTTGTCCATTGGTGGTCAAAGGAGTCCAATGGTAGACAAGAGTTGCAAAGGGTGGTCATGGTAGTAGGGAATCTGTTTGTGGATTTCTAATTTGTTGAGATGTTTGAGCAGAAAGGGCTCTGTATGATGGTCAAAGAGGAAATTTGTTGTTCAGGAGGATTGCCTGATTTTGGCAGTGGGGGTCCAATCATAATCAGAAGTTCTGATGTTGGTGAGGCAGTTTGATGATTCAGTGAAGAAATTGTTTCCTAGGGGGCAAAGCAGACAAATCATTGTAGGGGAGAAGGATTTACTGGAGCAAACCTCTATTCCTCCCGGCCCACATGAAATGTTGTAAAGGTACTGGTCTCATAACTTTGCCCATCTCATGTTCTTTCACCAGCCAGGTTTTCCAAGATTAAGAAAGCCCAAAGAACATGAAATAAAAAATAGAATGGCTGTTAAAATGAAAATATTTATATCAATAATGTAACTCCTTACTCCATACCCACACACAGAATCTTAACAACATTTTAGTTTGGGGTGGCAAGCAACATTCAGGCAATTCATCCAGGCACTGACCACCTCCAGCAAGAGAGACTCAAACCACCTCCCCTTGATATTCAATGGCATTACCATCACTGAATCCCCCATCATCAATTATCTTAGGGGCCATCAACATTGACCAGAGCTTAATTGGACCAGTTGCTTAAATGCTGCGGTTACAAGAACAGATCAGAAGCTGGGAATCCTGCAGTATATGACTCACCTTTAGCCTTTTCACAATCTAGGTGGAACAAGTCAGGAGTGTGATGGATTAGTGCAGCCCCAACAGCCTTCAAGAAGCTCAGCACAAAGCAGCCTCATTGGTTAGTGCTCTGTCCACAACATTAAACACTGCTATTCCTTCACTGCTGTTGGGTTAAAATCTGAGAATTCCCTCCCTAACAGCATGTGGGTGTGCCTGCACTACAGGGACTGTAGCAGTTCAAGATGAAGACTCATCACCAGCTTCTCATGGGTAATTAAGGGTGAGCATTAAATGTTCATCCCACCAGTGACGCTCACGTCCCATGAATGACTAAATAAAAATATTAAACTAGTGGTCTAGAAAGTCACTCTGTTGTAGCAAATCTGCAACGATTCGAGAAAAAGGTTTAACAACGGCAAAATAAGAGGCAAGTCAGCAGCAGTTTGCAGTATTTACACTGCTCCCCTTGGCTCCACGTTGAGGTACACCAAGAAAACTTACCTATTGGCTTCTCCAGTTAACCAATTAAAGGCCATTGGTTCGGCCTCTGTACAGTTTGAAATACTAATCAGAGATTGCGCAGTGCAAACTCCAACTAGTTTAAGCAAATTGAGCTAGTTGGCCCTAAAATGTGCCTGGGTGCCACACCTCTGCATTTAGGCAGGCACGTACCCACCTAAAGAAAAGGTTGTGTCAAATTTACTGACGGCCCATATACACTTGCAAATCGGGCACGCATATTCCGCCAAATTTGTCATTCTTGCTTCAAGGAGATTGAATTGCTGGTCATTAATGACCAGATTTAAGTTGGAAAAATAGCCATCCATCTCAGCGGCAAAATATTGATTAACTGCTTAAAGGCAACATTGTAGATTATTGATTGTGATTTGAGTGGTTAATGATTATCACCTTGGTAATTAATGAAGCAAATTTCTGAGCAGTTCCATTGTTGACCACTAGCAGGGAAAAAATTTTATGTTGTGATTGCTCTTGGTTTTATTTCGATACATATTGCTTCAAATGAAGCAGGAAAGGCATATCAGAAATGCAGGATCACAGGTGTAGGAAATGATGATTAACCATAACATTATTTACTTTTGCTATTCATTTATTTTGGTTTGTTTTCATATTTTATTTAAACAGTGTCAATAGTGCATAGCAGCAAAAGCAGGCATTAACCCAGTTGTCATTTAATGGTGGTGTTAATTTTTACAATCTGCTACTCTGTAAATCAGTTACTTCAGTGAAATTAGCAGCAATGAAAATTGAATATTTAAGATGTTAATAGAAATATAAAACGTATACAAAATTATTTCAAATGTTTTGCTCTTCAAATGATTCTAAAGTTGTGGTTATCCTTTTTTAAATTGTTCCTAGGTTCCACTGGTCTTGAACTGGTCCCTGGTTGAAGTGTAAATGTTGGCTCATAACAAATATTGATTTATTTTAAATTATCCACCTCTCATTCTTTACTGCTAATTAGAGTAAAGAAAATACAGTTAACATTTACACTTGTATACCATGTTGATATAGTGAAATGTTCCAATGCAATTTGCAAAAGGACTGACATTCAGGTACCAAACAGGGAAAAGTGGTAAGAGAAGTGATTGATGATGAGCTCAAAGAGGAGATTTTTTTTAAAGCAGAGAGAAAAGGAGGAAATCGGAGAGGTTTAGGATAGGAGTTCAGAAACCAGGCTCATGATTGCTGAAGGGCCCGCCACCAATAGTGAAGTAGAAGAGGGATTGCTTTTAATAGTAATCATGAGTCAGAAGGACAGAAGGTGTGAGCTGGAGTGTAGCATTGGAAGCTGTTCCCGATCTTTGGGTGGGGATTGACTCTGGAGATTTCGGAGGTAAGAATAAGCAATTTCATGTCAGTTAGCAGGATAGGGAGCCAGTAAAGGGCAGTGAGCTGGATGGGGAAATGTATGATATTCAGAACCATAAGAGGACCTTGTTACAATGGTCTTCAGGTAAGGTTCCCATAATTTGTCATGATCCCGATGAGGTCCTTCAAATTGTTATGCTCCTGGCTAAGAAGGGATGAACTGGTTTCCTTCTTTATTCAGCTCACCTCTGTAGCGAAAGTCCAGGCCATTGTCTTTGTTTCCCATTCTAATTTTTGTTCCTTAGTTACTGACTCATTCCTTCTCCCTGGCAACTGTCTAAAGTTGAACTAGTTTGTTTGCAACCTTGGTGTTGTATTTGACACAGAGATGATCTTCTTACCACACATCTGCTTCTTCACATGTGTTATAGGAAAGGAAAACAAAAACAATGAAAGGAATTTTATGTGGGAGGGGTGGCCGTATTGCTATTCCCCCTCACCCCTTGCAAGACATGTCAGATACCAACTGATCCACATTAAATGAGGGCACCCTGCAGCAATAACACTGTGGGTGGCATGAACGGGGTGTGAGTGGGACTTCCACCCCGCAGTGTTCCACCCTCGAGACTTGCCACCAATGAAGCTCTAGCAGTCCCAGAAGCGCCTAAAGTGGGTGTTGCTGTCTAGGCCAGCATTTGTTGCACATCCCTAATTGCCCTTGAGAAGCCATCTTGAGGCCCTGCACTCCACGTTGTGTAGGTACATCCACAGTGCTGTTAGGAAGGGAGTTCAGGATTTTGACCCAGTGACAGTGAGGGAATTTTGATATAATTCCAAGTCAGGATGGTGGACATAGAAATTCCAGAGAGACCACTCCATCAGGCAGCACATTCCAGATCCTAACCGCCCACCCACTATGCCTTTGGTTCTTTTGCCATTCATGTTAAATCAGCGTCCTCTGGTTCTTGACCCTTTTGCCTTTGTAAGAGTTTCTCCCTATCTGCTCTATCCTGACCCTCATGACTCTGAGCGCCTCTTCCAAATTCCCAGTCAATCTTTTCATTACTAAGGGGAATAGTCTCAGCTTCTCCAATCTATCCATGAAACTGAAGTTCCCCCCATTCATGCAACTACTCCAGTAAATCTTTTCTGTACTATATCTTTCCGAAAGTGTGGTGTCCAGAGGGACACAATACTTCGGTTGAGGCTGAACCTGTATTTATTAAAAGTTCAGCATAACTTCCTTGGTTTTGTACTCCACGCCTTTGTTTATAAAGCCCAGGATCCTGGTATGTATCTGTTACGGGCTAGAGGGGTCATTTCAAACAGCATTGATTTCTCCTCTTACCTCCTGTCTGTAAACTGAAGGTGTTTTGAATTTTTTTCTTAATAAGCAGGGCATATTTCACCCCTCCGACCCCTCCGACCCCCCCATCCCCCGTTTATCCAGTGACTGGAATTCAGCTTGGTCTTCAAGGCTGCTAACGACTCTGTCATTATGGGTTAAAAGGAATGTTTGAGAGGTCATTGTCTTCATAGACTCTCTGACTCTACTGACAGGCCTGGTCTATCAAATGCAAATGGCCTTTCTGTAGCCCCCCATGAAGTTGGGCTGTGCAGTTTCCAGATGAGCTGTTAGTAGTTCCTCAGAAATTATGAGGTGTGACATTTCCGACACGGTGATGTGGCTTCTTTTGTTCTGGTTAGTCACAGACATAGGATCAGCCATCTAAATGGTCTTTGTCAGCCTAAAGCTCCATTTTAAAGTTAAGAAATACCCATGAGGATATATTTTATTAAGAAATACAGTGTTAGGTTCTGTTCCATCACACATAATTAACCAGTTACTCAACATGTACTGACACATTCAACGAACAAACTGAATGAATTGTAGGTGCAAATCCAACTTGGAGGGTATGCCTTTAATGAAATATGGCTGTGAAATGGTCAGGACTAGGAAAGAAATATGCTGGTTTATCAGATCTAAGGAAAGATTAAAAAATTGATAAAGGGGAAGGAGTAGACTGAGTGATTATGATGAAATAATTTCCAAGAGGACATTAGAGAGGTAAGCATGCAGTATAGACTTTATGGGCAGTTTTAAGAAATAGAAAATGATTTGTGGGAGTTTTGTTTTTATTCTTTCATGGGATGTGGGTGTCACTGGAAGGCCAGCATTTGTTGCCCACCCCTAATTGTCCTTGAGAAGGTAGTGAGCTACCTTCTTGAACTGCTGGAGTCCATCTGGTTCTGTAGTGGTTGGATATATCTGAGTGTCTTGATGCACCATTTCAAAGGGCAGTTAAGCACATGCTGTGGGTCTGGAATCATATGTAGGCTAGACCAGCTAAGTACAGATTTCCTTTCCTAATGGGCATTAGTGAACCTGATGGGTTTTTCTGACAATCAATGACAGATTCATGGCACTGTTACTGAGATTAGTTTTCAATTACAGATTTATTAATTTGGAAATTTAAATTTCACCAGTTGCCATGATGGAATTTTAACCCGTGTTCCCAGAGCAATAGGCTGGGCCTCTTAGTTTAATAGTCCAGTGACCTTAGGATTACACCACCGTATCCCCCGGGTCGTGTACTGGCTCACAAGTAGAAGCTGTGGAGTGGCAGATTGCATTATTACAGAGATTAGATGAGCATGTAGTGAAGGCAGAATGCTTTTAATGATGGATTTTAATTTTCATACAGACTAGCACATTTCTTGTGCAAAATTTGTTTCTGTACTATTTAATCAGTATAGACAGAAATCACATCAAAAATTTCCAGTTCCCTGGCCCCAACCGCTTCCTCTTCACCATGGACATCCAATCCCTCTACACCTCCATTCCCCACCAGGATGGTCTGAGGGCCCTTAGCTTCTTCCTCGAACAGAGGCCCAAACAATCCCCAACCACCACCACTCGCCTCCGTCTGGCTGAACTTGTTCTCACACTGAACAATTTCTTCTTTAACTCCTCTCACTTCTTCCAAATAAAAGGTGTGGCTATGTACCCGCATGGGCCCCAGCTATGCCTGTCTCTTTATGGGGTATCTGGAACATTCCTTGTTCCAGTCCTACTCCGGCCCCCTTCCACAACTCTTTCTCCGATACATTGATGATTACTTTGGTGCTGATTCATGCTCTCGTCGGGACTTGGAAAAATTTTATTTATTTTGCTTCCAATCTCCACCCCTCCATCATTTTCACATGGTCCATCTCTGACACTTCCCTTCCCTTCCTTGACCTCTCTGTCTCAATCTCTGGTGATAGACTGTCCACCAATATCCATTACAAGCCTACCAACTCCCACAACTACCTCGACTACAGCTCCTCACACCCCGATTTCTATAAGGACTCCATCCCATTCTCTCAGTTCCTTTGTCTCCGTCACATCTGTTCTGATGATGCTACCTTCAAAAACAGTTCCTCTGACATGTCCTCCTTCTTCCTTAACCGAGGTTTTCCACCACGGTGGTTGACAGGGCCCTCAACCGTGTCCGGCCCATCTCCCGCACATCCGCCCTCACGCCTTCTCCTCCCTCCCAGAAACATGATAGGGTCCCCCTTGTCCTCACTTATCACCCCACCAGCCTCCGCATTCAAAGGATCATCCTCCGCCATTTCCGCCAACTCCAGCATGATGCCACCACCAAACACATCTTCCCTTCACACCCCCCAGTGGCATTCCATAGGGATCGCTCCCCCTGAGACACCCTGGTCCACTCTTCCATCACCACCTACTCTTCAACCCCCACCTCTGGCACCTCCCCATGCCCATGCAAAAGATGCAACACCTGCCCATTCACTTCCTCTCTCCTCACCGTCCAAGGGCCCAAACACTCCTTTCAAGTGAGGCAGCATTTCACTTGCATTTCCCCCAACTTAGTCTACTGCATTCATTGCTCCCAATGCGGTCTCCTCTACATTGGAGAGACCAAACATGAACTGGGCGACTGCTTTGCAGAACACCTACAGTCTGTCCGTAAGAATGACCCAAACCTCCCTGTCACTTGCCATTTTAACTCTCCACCCTGCTCTCTTGCCCACATGTCTGTCCTTGTCTTGCTGCATTGTTCCAGTGAAGCCCAATGCAAACTGGAGGAACAGCATCTCATCTTCCGACTAGGCATTTTACAGCCTTCCGGACTGAATATCGAATTCAACAACTTTAGATCTTGAACTCCCTCTTTCATCCCCACCCCCTTTCTGTTTCTTCCCCCTTCCTTTTGTTTTTTCCAATAATTTATATAGATTTTTCTTTTCCCACCTATTTCCACTATTTTTAAATTGTTTATGCCCTGCTAGTCTTTCCACCCCACCCCCACTGGAGCTGTATCTTGTGTGCCCTACCATCCATTTTTAATTAGCACATTTGTCTAGATAATATCACCACCTTTAACACCTGTGTTCTTTTGTTCTTTTGTCTGTGACATCTTTTGATTATCTGCTCCTATCACTGCTTGCTTGTCCCTACAACCACACCACCATCCCCCCACTTCTCTCCCCACCCCCCTCCCCCACCTTAATCCAGCTTATATTTCACCCCTCTCCTTATATGCACTCAGTTCTGTGGAAGGATCATGAGGACTCGAAAAGTCAACTCTTTTCTTCTCTGCCGATGCTGCCAGACCTGCTGAGTTTTTCCAGGTAATTCTGTTTTTGTTTTAGATAGAAATCTAAAATAACTAAGAGATACAGATTTATGAAGTGAATGGGAAACTCTGTGGCAAATGGATTTCACTGTAGGAAAGTGCAAGGTTGTCTACTTTGGGCCTGTAATGAATAGAACAGGTACTTACTAAAAGATGAAAAGCTAGAAACAATAGAGGTCAAAAGGAAAATGGGTGTGGTGGTCCAGGCATAAAGTTCTGGAGTCAATATGGGGGCATGCGATCTTAGATTTTGTAATTTAAAAGGGAATTTGATGAGTACCTGGAGAGAAAAAATGCTGGGTTAGAGGAAAAGGCAGAGGAGTGGAGCTAGCAGAGTTGCTCTTGGAGATAGTGACATGGACACTATGAGCTGAATGGCCTCCTTCTGTGTTGTAACCATTCAATGGTGCTATGATTCAATGAGCAATTAATCAGATTTAGTTAACCTAACAATGCATAAAAGTTTATCTAATGATGATCATAATATGACTGAGTTCAATGTAAAGTTTGAAAGGAAGAAATGTGAAACATCTCAGATTCTAGATTTAGGTAAGGCTGCCATAAATTCGATGAGACAAAGACTGTCCACAGTAAACTGGGTATGTTTATCATTAGGTAAAATAACAGAAGATCAAGGAGCTGTTCAAAAAGGAATTGAATATGAGGCACCTGAAGGATTCTAAGGGGTTAAGAGCCCTGCGTACCAAAAAACAGACATGGATGACTAAATAAGTAAGAGATAATGTAAAACTAACAGAAAAATTACAAAAATCCAAAAATAATCGCATATTCTAGCAATTGATTATTATTGGAAAAAAAGCTTTTGTCAAACCTTCAGGCTTGCACTCAACAGGACAATACTAAACAACAATTTATACTGTAGGAGAAGAGAGTGCTGATTGGTTGGCAGGTGGACTCTGGTTTGTAGAGGCATTGCTCTGGAGAATGCTTGATGGTGACTGACAATTAACTGCCAAGCATTATTTGAAATTTAAACCAGGCAGCTTGACTCTGATTGTCAATGCATTGCCCTGAGGAATGAACTAGTGAATGGCTGTCACTTATTTCGTTTAGCTTCAACAGGCGCAAGGTGTGTACATGTTCTTTCTGTCTGCAAATATCAATGTATGTAGCTTCCAGTACAAGCAAATGTACCACACTGTGAGCCCAACTAACAATATTAAATTGATGTCAGTGTAATTCTTAGCACACTGAGGATTATTCAGCAAATGTTGTCCAATCTTGGGTTTCAATGTAGGCAAATGTGAGATGATCCATTTTGGACCCTTAAGGGATGGAACAGGTACTTGCTAAATGATGAAAAGCTAGAAACAATAGAGGTCCAAAGACAGTTCAACTGGGTGGTCCAGGTACATAGATAATCTTAATGTAATAAACAGAAACTGAAAATAACCCAAAAGGTTAATAGAATGACAGCCTTTATATCTAGTGGACAAGAGTAACAAGGAAGTAGCTGCCATTCTTTGGCTATACAAAGCCCTGGTGTAGGCTACACTTGAAGTAATGTGAGCACTATACCTCAAAGGATATCTTGGCCTTGGAAGGAGTACAGCATAGGCTTACTAGAATTCAAAGGGTTAAATTATCTGTACGAGGAAAGATTGCAAAAAGTGGGAAATATTCCCTGAAATTTGGAAGGTTAAAGTACAACAAACTAGGTAGAAAGAGAAAAGCTATAGTTCCAAGGTAAGATGGTGGATGGCTTGGAGGGGATTTTGCAGGTTGCGGTATTCCTTGCATCTGTTGCCCGTGTCCCTCTAAGTGGTAGAGATGCAGGTTTAGAATGTGTTTTTTGAGAAGCCTTGATGAGTTGCTGCATTGCACCTTGATGTTGATGTAATGCCATTGAATATCAAAGGGAGATGGCTTGATTCTATCTTGTCGGAGATGGTTATTGCCTGGCAAATAAGTGGCATGAATGTTATTTGCCACTTATCAGTCCATGCTTGAATATTGTCCAGGTCTTCCTGCTTTTGACCTCCTGCTATCCAAGTGTGCTCAGCATCACCTGTTAATATCAGAAGGACAGAGACAAACCACCTTCACAGTATTGGCACCTCCTGGATTTTGGCAACGATCTAAGTGATGATGTCTGCATCACTCGATCCATGCGGGGGACTGGTCTCTGCTGGACAGATCATTGAATTGTTCAATCAGTGACAAATGTTCACCCAGCACCAGGACATCTCAGGGCTTAGAAATCCAAGGGAAAGAAGATCAATGTCTTAGCTCTTCAAAAGCAGCTCATGGTCAATCTGGAAAATTGTCACACATCCAACTCAACTCCAGAACGGTGGGATGAAATAAAGTCATTTCTACAAAATGCCAGTGTCCAGACTATTGAGTTGAAGCATTTTTGTCACTAGGAATGGTTTGAAGAAAAAGATACTGAAGTATGTGACCTTCTGGAACAAAAACAAGAATTTCATTACCTGGCAGAACAACCCAAGGTTGCAACTTCAGAAGATAAACAGATCAAGTTTGATGCCCAAAGACAAATCCCTAAGATAAAGGACACATGATGGGAAGATGAAGACCAAGAGATCTGACAGGAAAATACAGAGGATGTTGGGAATCTGAAATAAAAACAGAAAATGCTGGACTCAACCTAAAAAATTAGCTCTGTTACTCTCTCCATAAATGCTGCCATATCTGCTGAGTATTTCCAGCATTTTCTGTTTTTATTTCGGGTCCAACAGTATGATGATCATCATGACATGCAAAGCTTTTTTGAAGTCACCAGGACCACCTATAGTTTGTGGTCCAATGGACAAAATCCCCTTCATTCACAGGATGGAATTTCTCTTCTTAAAGCTGACAATGCCAGCCATCAACCTGGAAAGAACATTTTGAACAACTCTTCAACAGTAAATCCACAGTGGTAGCTGATCCCCTTCAGGATATCCCCTAGTAACCTGTGGTAGAATCCATTGGTGAACCACCATAGATGGAAGAGTTGCAACAAGCAATCAAATGGGTGAAAAACATCAAAGCCTGCAGCCCGATGGTATTTCAAAGTTGGCAGACATTTGCTCCCATCAAGACTCCTATAAATTTGGGAGGAAGAAGAGCTCTCACTCCCACCTACACCACCCGCACCACCACCCCCCCCCCCAACCTACCCCCCCCCCCCCCCCCCCCCCCCCCCCCCCCCCCTCACCCACCCAGATTATGGAATGTTACAATTATAACAATCCTGGAGAAGGGAAATAGATCATCTGTGAAAACTATCAAGGATGTTTAAAATTTTGTTTTTATTATTTTGTGGGATGAGGGTGTCACTGACAAGACCAGCATTTGTTGTCCATCCCCAATTGCCCTTGAACTGAATGGCTTGCTATGCCCTTTCAGAGGGCAGCTAATAATCAACCACATTGCTCTAGATCTGGAGTCACATGTAGGCCAGACCAGGTAAGATAACAGATTTCCTTCCCTAAAGGACCTTAGTGAACAGGATGTTTTTTTTTCATGACAATCAATGATTTCCGAGAATAACCTTGTATTACAGAATTTATTAACTGAATTTGAAATCCACCAGTTGCCATGGTGAGATTTGAACACATGTCCCGAAAGCATTAGACCAGGCCTCTGAATTACTAGCTCAGTGACATTATCACCATGTCACCATCTCCCCAAATTTCCCTCTTGTCCACAGCAGGGAAAATCCAGATACACATTCTCCTGAACAGCCTACTTCCTGTTACTGAAGAAACCTCCCCAGAGTCGGGGCTGGATTTTACAGGCCATCTGTGGCCCAATTGAGTAGGCAATTAATGCACAATTAAGGGACTCACTTCACCACCACTCTGATTTAATGGGCAGTGGGAGAGGCCTACGGGCTATGGCTGCTCAATAAAAGGCAGGGAGTGCCTCCTTCCTGGGCCCCCTGTGCCAATCAGTGGCCCACCACAGTTTTGCCTCCCTTGTCCGCCCTCCTCCTCCGCATGTCCAACATGCCCACTCCCCCAACCCCTAGCCAGGGCCTGCCAACCCATCCGCTGGTGAGATCCCGGATTTAGCTGGGTTTGCGGGCATCCATGGTTCCTGTTCCTCCCAGGCCACCTGTAATAATGGCAGTGGCCACTGATCCAGTCGTAGTACAGAGCTGCTGGCCTCCAGTTGGTCAGCAGCTTTGAGGCGAGACTTTCTCCTGGTGATAGACTGAAGTTTTGCCCCATGCTAATTAAAGGGTCCAGGAAATTAAAGTGAGCAAGCAGGCCAAGCAGAGGTGGACTCGTCTCCAGTATTTACTTTAGAGTGGGGGGAGTCTGCCTTCATCATATAATCTAACCGCCGTGTGACTTTGGACATTCCAAAGGAACCTCTAATATAGTCTTCGTTGCCAGAGAAATTAAAAAAAAAATGTCAAGAATGACACCAGGAACTCTACATTTCATTCATTAACCTGACCAAAGCATCTGACTCTAAATCGCAAGGCTCTGTGGATTGTTCTCCAATGATCGGGATGTCTAAGAAACTTCACCACAATCCTACGATTGCTTCATGGCATGACTTCAGCTGTCTTGAGTGGGAGATCTGAAACTGATACCTTCAGAATCTCAACTCTGGTCAAATAAGGTTGTGTGATGGCCCCCATACGATTTAGAATTTACCTGACAGTGACTATTCACATCAAAGATCAACTGCCCTCTCATGTCAGTGTTAACTACTACCTAGATGGAAAACTGTTTAACTTTGGTTGTCTTTGTGCCAAAACTAAACTGACCACCATGATCTACAGTGTGTGGATAACTGCAGTGTCATTGCCCATTCTAAACCCGATTTGCAAAGCACTCTCAATCTCTTCAATTCTGCATATAAGAAACTCAGCCTGTCCTTGAATGTTGCCAAAATAAAACTCATAGTTCAACCCACACCTGATCAGCCAACTATTCCATCTCCCATATATGTTGGAGTGACTCTGGAATATGTCAAGCAGTTCCCATACCTCGGTAATCACCTCTCTCGAAAGGCCACCATTGACGAGGAGATCCAATGTCGGATCATCCTTCTATGAACTATGACAGTGAGCATTTGACAACAAAGACCTAAACAACTCAGCAAAATTATTAGTGTACAAAGCAGTTGCCAACATATCTCACCTATCTTACCTATACTGCAGCGAGACCTACACTGTATATCAATGATGTATAAGAGTGCTGGAGAAATTCTCTAGGGCAGATCAATTCTAGGAACCATCACAAGTACTGAGAAAGCTCTGCAATTTTGAGACCTTCACTTCAACTAAAGCCACAACTGAACTCCACAGCATCAGGTCTGCACTGAAATAGTGACTGAGATAAATTCCATTTTTTTAATAATTAACTCTCTTTATCCTCAACTGTATCTAGTTTTTGTGAGTGATAGTGTGGATGAGTCATGCGAGTGAGATGTCATACTTTTCTTAACATCTGGAGCAAGATTTTGTGAGAAATAAACTAACAATCTACATTTTAAAAATACAAAAGCTTGCTGCTGGGTTATTTTAAACTGACTCAGTCACTCTGAGGGTAAGAAAATACTCATCCAAATGCAAATAAATTTTATCAAGGGCAATAAAAGATAAGATCTTAAAAATGTCGTGGCATGCTATTTGGAAGCTTATCGCAAAATCCCAGTAAGGCAGTCATGCAGGTTTCACAGACTAGGCTTATGTTCCCTTGAGTAAAGAATTTAAAGGGTGATCTAATTCAGGGGTTTAAACTTATTATTATGTTTGGTAGGATAGATGGAGAGAAAATAATTAATCTGGAGGAGAGTTTGGAACACAGGGGCATAGCAAAATTAGAGCTAGGTCAATCAGGGATGAGGTCAGGAGCATTTTCTCAGTGCAGTGGAAATCTAGAACTCTCTGCGCCAAAATGTGTTGACGTTAAGTCAGTTGAAAATTTTGCAACCAAGTGATTGACTTCTGCTAGGTAAGAGTCCTGAAGGATCTGGAACAAAACTTGGTAAAATCAGCTATAATCTAATTGAATGGCAGAGAAGTCTCCCGGGGCTGAACAGCCTACGCATGGTCCTATCCTATTCAGGGCTTACCAAACAATTCAAAATTTCCTTAATAATAATTTTGTGAGCTGCTGCCAATGATCTCTTCAGAAAACATTAGTTGGGTCATACAACTGTTGATACAAATAGGCAGACTGTATATGATATCATCATTGACCTAGACAACGGAACCTCAGCCCTGTCGACCCTGCAGATTCCTCCTTACTAACATCTGTGGGCTAGTGCCAAAATTGGGAAAGCTGTTTCACAGTCCAGTCAAGCAACAGCCTGACATAGCCATACTCACGGAATCATACCTTACAAATAATGTCCCAGACACCACAATCACCATCCCGGGATATGCCCTGTCCCACAGGCAGGACAGACCCGGCCAAGGTGGTGGCACAGTGGTACACAGTTGGGACGGAGTCCTCATCATTGATGCTGGACCACTTGAAGTCTCATGGTATCAGGTCAAACATGGGCAAAGAAAAGTTCTGCTGATTACCACATGCCGCTCTCCCTCCACTGATGAATCAGTGCTCCTCCCTGTTGAACACCACTTGGAGGAAACTCTGAGGGTGGCAAACACGAAAATGCACTCTGGGTACATTTGGCTTCAATGTCCATCACTAAGAGTGGCTCAGTAGCATCATCACAGACTGCACATAGATTTGAGACTGGGTCTGTGGCAGGTGGTGAGGGAACCAACAAAAGGGAAAAACATACTTGACCTCATCCTCACCAACCTGCCTGCTGCAGATGCATCTGTCCATGACAGTATTGGTAGGAATGACCACCGCACAGTCCTTGTAGAGACAAAGTCCTGTCTTCGCATTGAGGATGCCCTCCATCGTGTTATGTGGCACTATCACCATGTGAAATGGGATAAATTTTGAACAGATCTAGCAACTCAAGACTGGGTGTCCATGATGCAACCATCAGCAGTAACAGAATTGTACTCGAACACAATCTGTAACCTCATGGCCTGGCATATCCCCCACTCTATCATTACCATCAAGCCAGGGGATCAACCCTGGTTCAATGAAGAGTGCAGGAGGGCATGCCAGGAGCAACACCAGGCACACCTAAAAATGAGGTGTCAACCTGGTGAAGTTATAACACAGGACTACTTGCGTGTCAAACAGGCTAATCAGCAAGTGATAGACAGAGCCAAGTGATTCCACAACGATGGATCAGATCTAAGCTCTGCAGCCCTGCCACATCCAGTCGTGAATGGTGGTGGACAATTAAACAACTCACTGGAGGAGGAGGCTCCTAAAATATCCCCATCCTCAATGATGGAGGAGCCCAGCACATCAGTGCAAAAGATAAGGCTGAAGCACTTTTAAGAATCTTCAGTTAGAAGTACCGACTGAATGATCCATCTCAGTCTCCAGAGGTCACCAGCATCACAGATGCCAGTCTTCAGCCAATTTGATTCACTCCACTTCAGTCCAATGCTGAAGGCACTGGATACTGCAAAGTATCCTGACAAAATTCCAGCAATAGTACTCAAGACTTGTGTTCCAGAACTTGTCATGCCCCTAGCCAAGCTGTTCCAGTACAATTACAACACTGGCTTCTACCCAGCAATGTTGAGCATTGCCCAGGTTTATCCTGTACTCAAAAAGCAGGACAAATCCAAACCAGCCAATTACCATCCCATCAGTCTACTCTCCATCATCAGTAAAGTAATGGAAGGGGTCATCCAACAGTGCTATCAAGTGGCACTTGCTTAGCAATAACCTGCTCACTGATGCTCAGTTTGGGTTCCACCAGGATCACTCAGCTCCTGATCTCATTACAGCCTTGGTTCAAACATGGACAAAAGAGTTAAACTCCAGAGGTAAGGTGAGAGTGACTGCCCTTGACATCGAGGCCACATTTGACCAGTGTGACATCAAGGAGCCCTAGCAAAACTGGAATCAATGGCAATCAGTGGGAAAATTCTCCGCTGTTTGGAGTCATACCTAGTACAAAAGAAGATGGTTCTGGTGTATAGAGGTCAATCATTTCAGTTCCAGGATATTGCTGCAGGAGGTCCTCAGGGTAGTGTTCTCAGCCCAACCATCTTCAGCTGCTTCATCAATGAGATTTCTTCCATCATAAGGTCAGAAGTGGGAATGTTCGCTGATGATTGGTGCTAAACATTGCACATTTGTGACTCCTCAGATACTGGAGCAGTCCATGCCCAAATGCAGCAAGACCTGGACAATATCCAGGCTTGGGCTGACAAGTGGCAAGTAATATTCGTGCCATACAAGTGCCAGCCAATGACCATCTGCAACAGGAGAGCATCTAACCATCACTCCATGACATTCAAAAGCATTACCATCATTGAATCCCCCACTATCAGCATCCTGGGCATTACCATTGACCAGAAATTGAACTGGACTAGCAATATAAATGCTGTGGCTACATGAGCAGGTCAGAGGCTAGGAATCCTTTTGTAAGTAACTCACCTCCTGACTCCCCAAAGCCTGTCCACCATCTACAAAGCACAAGTCGGGATGTGATGCAATACTCTTCATTTGCCTGCGTGAGTACAGCTCCAACAACACTCAAGAAGCTTGACACCATCCAGGACAAAGCCTGCTTGATTGGCACTCCATCCACAAACATTCACTCCCTCCACCACCGACGCACAGTAGCAGCAGGGTGTACCATCTACAAGATGCACTGCAGGAACTCACCAAGGCTCCTTAGACAGCACCTCCAAGTCTACGACCACTACCATCTAAAAGGATAAGGGAAACAGGCACATGGGAACACCAAGTTCCCCTCCAAACTTTCCTTCACTGTTGCTGGGTCAAAATCCTGGAATTCCCTGCCTAACAGCACTGTGGGTGTGACTATACCGCATGGACTGCAGCGATTCAAGAAGGCAGCTGACCACTACCTTCTCAAGGGCAACAAGGGTTGGGCAATAAATGCTGGCTTAGCCAGTGACATCCCATGAACACATAAAAAAGAAATATGTTTTCCATCCATTTGAATTTGAAAGATGTAATAGTAGTGTTGCAATCAGTGGTGCTCTCCCAAGTTTTTAATGCTTTAGCTATCCATTTTTCAGATGAGAAATGTTTTGGAGGCAGTTGAGAAATCACCCTCAGCTTTGTGAATTTATTTATTTTTTTGTGTTTGTTAACTGAACACACTAGATTTTATTGGAGAACCTAAGCCCAAGAAACACATTTGCAAGTAAGTAATCACACAACATAATATTGGAATCATATTTTGTTATCACTGTCATTCCCAGGTATGTTTTTCCAATTTATATTCTTTTGATGTTCATTTTCATATTGTCTTTATGATATTGTAGTTTCCCATTTCACAGTACCAAAATTTCTATTTGCAACATTTGCTGAATCTTGAGTATCCCTCCCACTTATACTGTTGGTTGATTGGTACATTGGCTGTACTTTCATGTTGACTTTCCAATGTTATGATGATCATGTTAAATAAACATGAACTTAGTGTCAGACTTTCTTTGTACCATCTTATTTATTTTTAATCAGATGCTCAGAGTTAGGATGACCATGTATCTGACAAAAAATGATATAGTTATTAATTAATTTAAAAATTAATTTAAAAACACTTTTTTTCAGAGATAGTTGTAGAATTGGTACCTGAATCAAACTTTGTGCCAAATCAAGCACAATCAAATCCTTGCGGTTAGATTCAAAGGAAGGTCAAGAAATTAAACCATGCGGCCTCCATTTTTCAAGGTGCTAGCAGCCTTCCTAAGCCTCTAATATGGCAGGCAGGAAGCTCATGTTCATTACTAGCCAGAAATGAATCACCTGTCATATAAGTGTGGCAAAAAAAACACCCTTCCTTTTTCCCTTCGATTCATTTACACCAACAAGCTGCCTAGGAATGCCTATTAGATGTCCACAGCTCTCTGTCTTGATAATACTGAGGCCTGTGCATTCCCCAATATCGGGTGTACTTTGGTGCTAAACAATCATTTGATTGATTCCCCTTCTTGCTACACATTTAGGCATGCTGACATTCCTAGTCTGAAATCTCCCTGTGCTACAGTTACCAATCATCTGCTTTATGCACAGTTAAAAGTAAAAGCGGCAAGTAGGGTACAGGGTGGCTTCAGATATCCCAGGATTAGCTGTTTCCCAGGCGTGTGAACAGTGCAAACAGCTGCTAGTAAATCTTGTCATGTGTGCATATACACAGAATAACCAAGAATTCTCATTTCATGTGACAGTCTCTTTTCAAATGAGACTTTACTTAAAAGCATATTAACCAACAATGTAGAATATTTTACAGATCTTCGTGGAAGAGTTATGTGTTTTAGGACTTGGCCAGCTCTGTTTGTATTGTTACTATTGAGCCACTCTTGGTGATGAACATTGAGGTTCCCCACCTAGGGTACATTCTGAACCCTTCCAATTGGTTTTCAACATGGAGGAGCACGGATTCATCAGCTGATGGGTGGGGGGGGTGGCGGGGGGGGGGGGGTGGGGGGGGGGGGGTGGCTGGGTTGTGGTGGGGGGGGGGGGGGTGGTTTCCTTGCTGATGTTTGACCTGATGCCATGAGATTTCAGGGGGCCGTAGTCGATGTTGACGACTCCCAAGGCTCTGTCCCTCTGACTGTATACTACTGTGCCACCACCTCTGCTGGGTCTGTCCTTCCAGTGGGACAGGACATACCCAGGGATGGTGATGGTGATGCCTGGGACATTATTGGTAAGGTATGATTCAGTGAGGATGAGTATGTCACATTCTGGCTTGACTAGTTTGTGAGACAGCTCTCTCAATTTTGGCACAAGCCCCCAGATGTTAATAAGGAAGGCTTTGCAGGGTCGACAGGGCTGAGTTTGCTGCTGTTGTTTCCGGTGCCAAGTTTGATGCCGGGTAGTATGTCTGGTTTCATTCCTTATAGACTTAGCATCGGATTTATTGAACTGAATGACTTGATAGGCCACTTCAGAAGGCATCTAAGAGTCAATCACATTGCTGTGGGTCTGGAGTCACATGTAGGTCAGATCAGGTCAGGATGGCAGATTTCCTTTCCTAAAGGATGTTAGTGAATCAGATGAGTTTTTACAATAATTAACAATGGTTTTATGGTCATGATTACACTTTTAATTCCAGATTCTTATTGAATTCAAATTCCACAATCTGCCATTCTGGGATTCAAACATAAGTCCCCAGAGCATTACTCTGGCTCTCTGGGTACTCTTCCAGTGACAAAACAACTCCGCCACTGCCTCTCCCTTCCACGATGTATGTATTGTATGTTCCGGTTTCAGTTTTACTTTTGCTTTTCACAGCAGGGCAGATACATCTAGCTCTGAAGAATAGTCATAAGGACTCAAAATGTTAATCCTGATTCTGTTTCCACAGATGATGCTAGACCTGCTGAGTTTTTCCAGCATTTTCTAAAAACATATCCAGTTCTCCATGCTTTCCAAAATTGTTACACTGTGCTATGAGCCTAATCTTAATGAACAAGCCCACAACGTGTATATCCAAACCCTTATGATGGATGGTGCCTTTTGCCTCATACAGCAAATAAACTCAAGGACTTGTATCATTATAAATACATGACATGGTATGCAGTGGTAGTTCCTTATAAATGACAATGATGGCAGCTAATATAAATCTTTAAGAAAAGCCATGACATGATGGCTAGGATGAAAAAAGATTAAGTACAGGTGCAACATGAATTTAATGACCAATCTGGTGCCCCCTCCACCAGCCAGAAAGCTAATAGCAACCCCACTGCAACCATTTCTGAGAGTGCCGATGGGATTAATCCCAGTCAGGCACTTACCTATCACAAAATCACAGAATTGTTTCGGCATAGAAGGAGGCCATTGGACCCATTGTGATGGCACTGGTTCTCCAAATGAGCATTATGACTTAGTATCATTCTTCTACCTTTTCCACATAACCCTGCACATTGTTTCTATTTAAAACATCATTTGATGCCCTCTTGAATGCCTGGATTGAACCTACCTCCACCACACTTCTTCCACCATTTCCGGGCAGTGCATTCCAGATTCAAACCACTCATTATGTGAAAAAGTTTTTTCTCACATTGCATTTGCTTCTTTTGCAAACCACTTTAAATCTGTGCCCTCTCATTCTGGATCCTTTTACGAGCGGGAACAGTTTCTCCCTATCTATTCTGTCCTGCCCCTTCATGATTTCAAACACCTCTATAAAATCTCCTGTTAGACTTCACCTCTCCAAGGAGAACAGTCCCAAACTCTCCAATCTATCTTCATAACTGAAGTTTCTCAACCCTGGAACCCCTTCTGCACTCACTCCAATGTGTCCACATCCAGCCTATAATGTATTGCCCAGAGCTGTACACAATACTCCAGCTGGTGTCTAACTAGTGCCTTATATAAGCTCAGCGTAACCTCTTTACTCTTGTACTCTATGCCCCTATGAAGAAAGCCCAGGACACTATATGCTTTATTAACTGCTCTCTCCATCTGTACTGCCACTTTCAGTGCCTTATGCACATGTCCCCTTGCTCCTGCAATCCCTTAAGAATTGTACCCTTTATTTTATACTGTCTCTCCATGTTCTCCCTACTAAAATTAATCACCTCACATTCGTCTGCATTGAACTTCATCTGCCACCTATCTGTCCACTCCACCAACTTGTCTATGTCCTTTTGAAGTTCATTACTGTCCTCCTCACAGTTTACAATGCTTCCAATTTTGCTATCATCCACAAACTTTGAAACTGTCCCCTGAACATCCAGATCTAGACATTAATATATATCAGGAAAAGCAAGGGTCCCAGTACTGACCCCTGCGGAACTCCACTACAAACCTTCTTCCAGCCCAAAAAATATCTGTTCACCATTACTCTCTGCTTCCTATGTTTCAACCAATTATGTATCCACATTGCTACTGTCCCTTTTATTCCATGAGCTATAACTTTTCTCACAAGCCTGTTGTGTGACATTGTATTAGATGTTTTTAGGAAGCCCACATATACCAAATCAACAGCATTACCCTCATCTACCCTTTCTGTTGCCTCTTCAAAAAACTCTATCCAAGGGCGTAATGTTTACAATTCTCCAGTCCTCTGGCACCTCCCCTGAGCCTAGGGAAGACTGAAAGATTATGGCCAGTGCCCCTGCAATTTCCACTCTTACTTCCTTCAATATCCTTGGATGCATCTCATCCAGTTCTCATGCCTTGTCAAACTTAAGTACTGACAGTTTATCCAACATTTCTTCCTTATCAATTTTGAAACCTTAGAGTAACAAGAGTTTCCTTGTCTGTTACTGTGGCCTGGGTAGCACCTGCTTCCTTGGTAAAGACAGATGCAAAGTATTCATTTAACACCTCAGCCATGCCCCCTGTTTCCATATGTAAATCCCCTTTTTAGTCCCTAATCGGCCCTACCCCTCCTTTTACCACACTCTTACTATTTATGTGCAGATCGAAGACTTTGGGGATTCCCCTTTATGTTGGCTGCCAGCTTTTTTTCTCATAATCCCTCTTTGCTTCTTTTATTTGCTTCTTCACCTCCCCTCTGAACCTTCTGTATTCTGCTTTGTTCTCAGTTATATTTTCTACCTGACACCAGCCGTAAGCACATTTTTTGTTCTATATCTTAATTTCTATGTCCTTTTTCATCCAGGGAGCTCTGGATTTGTTTGTCCTACCTTTCCCTTTTGAGGGAGTATACCTTGACTGTGCCTGGACCATTTCTTCTTTGAAGGGAGCCCATTGTTCAGCTACAGTTTCTCCTGCCAACTTTTGGTTCCAGTCTATCCGGCCCAGCTCCTTTCTTGCCCCATTGAAGTCAGCTCTCCCCCGGTTAACTATTCTAACTCAGGTTTGCACTGGAGAGGATGCAGAGGAGAGTCACGAGGATAAAAGCAAAAAACTGCGGATGCCGGAAATCCAAAACAAAAACAGAAATACCTGGAAAAACTCAGCAGGTCTGACGTTTCGAGTCCTCATGATCCTTCAACAGAACTATGTAAAAATAGGAGAGGGGTGAAATATAAGCTGCTTTAAGGTGAGGCTGCAGGTGTTGGGGCAAAAGAAGGGGGGGTGGTTGTTGGGAAAAGCAAGCAGTGATAGGAGGAGATAACCAAAAGATGTCACAGACAAAAGAACAAAGAGGTGTTGAAGGTGGTGATATTATCTAAACGAATGTGCTAATTAAGAATGGATAGCAGGACAAGCAAAGTACAGATAGCTCTAGTGGGGGTGGGGTGAAATAAGACTAAAAGGGCATAAACGGTACAGATTTTAAAAAAATGGAAATTGGTGGGAAAAGATAAATCTATATAAATTATTGGAAAAAACAAAAGGGAAGGGGAAGAAACGGAAAGGGGGTGGGGATGGAGGAGGGAGTTCAAGATCTAAAGTTGTTGAACTCAATATTCAGTCCGGAAGGCTGTAAAGTGCCTAATCGGAAGATGAGGTGCTGTTCCTCCAGTTTGCGTTGAGCTTCACTGGAACAATGCAGCAAGCCAAGGACAGACATGTGGGCAAGAGAGCAGGCTGGAGTGTTAAAACGGCAAGTGACAGGGAGGTCTGGGTAATGCTTGCAGACAGACCGAAGGTGTTCTGCAAAGTAGTCACCCACTTTGCATTTGGTCTTTCCAATGTAGAGGAGACCGCATTGGGAGAAATGAATGCAGTAGACTAAGTTGGGAGAAATGCAAGTGAAATGCTGCTTCACTTGAAAGGAGTGTTTGGGCCCTTGGATAGTGAGGAGAGAGGAAGTGAATGGGCAGGTGTTGCATATTTTGCATTTGCATTGGGAGGTCCCGCAGGTGGGGGTTGAGGAGTAGGGGGAGATGGAGGAATGGACCAGGGTGTCACGGAAGGAACGATCCCTACGAAATGCCGCCGGGATGGGGGGGTCCGGGGATGGAGTGGGGTAGAGTGGGGGTGGGGGGGTGAAGGGAAGATGTGTTTAGTGGTGGCATCATACTGGAGTTGGGGGAAATGGCGGAGGATGATCCTTTGAATGCGGAGGCTGGTGGGGTGATAAGTGAGCACAAGGGCTACCCTCTCATGTTTCTAGGAGGGAGGAGAAGGCGTGAGGGCGGATGCACGGGAGATGGGCCGGATACGGTTGAGGGTCCTGTCAACTACCATGGGTGGAAAACCTCGGTTAAGGAAGAAGGAGGACATGTCAGAAGAACTGTTTTTGAAGGTAGCATCATCAGAACAGATGCAACGGAGGCGAAGGAACAGAAAGAATGGGATGGAGTCCTTACAGGAAGCGGGGTGTGAGGAGCTATAGTCGAGTCCCTTTTGTTTTTTCCAATAATTTATATAGATTTTTCTTTTCCCACCTATTTCCATTATTTTTAAATCTATACCATTTATGTCCTTTTAGTCTTATTTCACCCCACGCCAACTAGAGCTATCTGTACCTTGCTTGTCCTGCTATCCATTATTAATTATCACATTCTTTTAGATAATATCACCACCTTCAACACTTCTTTGTTCTTTTGTCTGTGACATCTTTTGGTTATCTCCTCCTATCACTGCTTGCTTGTCCCTACAACCACCACCCCCCCCCACCCTCCCCACCTTAAACCAGCTTATATTTCACCCCTCTCCTATTTTTACTTCTGTTGAAGGGTCATGAGGATTCAAAACATCAACTGTGCTCTTCTCCACCGATGCTGCCAGACCTGCTGAATTTTTCCAGATTCACAAGGATGTTGCCTGGGCTGGAGTGTTTCAGCTATGAAGAGAGATTGGATGGGCTAGCGTTGTTTTCCTAAGAGCGGAGAAGGCTGAGGGTGGACCTGATAGAGGTATACAAAATTATGAGGGGCATAGATAGGGTAGATAGGAAGAAACTTTCCCCATTAGTAGAGCTTTCAATAACCAGGGGGCATATCTTTAAGATAAGGGGCAGCAGGTTTAGAGGGGGTTTGAGTAAAAATATTTTCACCGACAGGGTGGTTGAAATCTGGAACACACTCCCTGAGGGAGTGATAGAGGCAGGAACCCCCACAACCTTTAAGAAGTATTTAGATGAGCACTTGAAATGCCATAGCATACAGGGCTATGAGCCAAGGGCTGGGAAATGGGATTAGAATAGATAGGTGCTTAATGGCTGGCACAGAGACGATGGGCCAAAGGGCCTCTTTCTGTGCTGTATAACTCTATGACCCTATGACTCTAATGTCCTTTTTTATTGTCATCCTAAACTTTACGATACAATGATCACTGTCTCCTAAATGTTCCTCCACTGAGACTTGACTTATTTTGCCCACCTCATTTCCTAGAACCAGGTCTAGCAGTGCCTCCTTGTTGGATTGGACACAAACTGCTATGGACAATTCTGTTGAACACAACCTAGGAACTTTTGTCCCTTCCCGCCCTTTACACTATCACTATCCCAATCTACATTCAGGTAATTAAAATCCCCCTTTTTACTACTCTATAATGGTGTATCTCTCTGTAATTTTCCTGCAGATTTGTTCCTCTACATCCTTCTCACTAGTTGGCGGACTGTAGACTACATGGAGCAATGTAACTGCACGCTTTTTGTTTCTTAGCTGTAGCCAAATTGATTCTGTCCTTGAATCTTTTGGGGCATCTTCTTTCTTCAGCACTGCAATGCACTCCTTAACCAATACTGCCAACCCTCCTCCCTTCCTGCCCCATTTTTCCTGAACACCACCTTGTACCTAGGAATATTTAACACCCAGTCCTGCCCTTCCTTCAGCCAGGTCTCTGTTATCGCCACATCATCATATTTCCACATGGTAATCTGCGCCTGTAACTCCCCAATCTTATTTACTATACTCCATGCATTCACATCATGCACAATAACCCTGAATTAGATTTCATGACTTTCTCCCTTACTCCGACTCCACTTATTAACTTACTATTCTCTATTCTAGTGTTATCTGTCTCTCCCAGTATTTTGTGCACCCTGGTGTTCCTCTCTAGTAATCCCTCCTGGTTCCCACACTCCTGCCGAGTTAGCTTAAAGCCCCCCCAACAGCACTAGCAAGCAGCTCAGTCCCAGCTTTGTTCAAGTGCAACCTGTCTGGCTTGTACAGGTGCCAGCTTCCCCAGACCCAGTCCCAGTGTCCCAGGAATCTAAAGCCCTCCCTCCTGCACCATCTTTCCAGCCACGCATTCATCTGCCTTATCCTCCTATTTCTGTATTCACTTGCACGTGGCACTGGGAGCAATCTGGAGATTACTACTGCTCGCTAATATTCGACCTAACTCCCTAAATTCTGAGTGCAGGATCACAACCCCCTTCTTACTTAAGTCATTGAACCAATGTGGACCACGGCCTCTGGCTGATCACCTTCCCCCCAGATGAATGTCCTGCAGCTACCCTGTGACATCCGTGACCCTGGCAACAGGGAGGCAACTTACTATCCTGGAGTCACGTCTATAGTTGCAGAAACGCCTGTCTGTTCCCCTAACCAATAAATTCTGTATCACTGTAGCTCTTCCTTTCTTTTTCCTCCCCTCCTGTACAGCCGAGCTGCTCATGATGCCACAAACTTGGCTCTGACTGCACTCCTCTGAGAAACCAGCACCCTCACCAGAATCCAAAATGGAAAACCGATTAGTGAGCAGGATCCCAGGGGACTCCTGCGTTACCTGGTTCTCTTGGGCTGCCTGGTGGTCAGCCTTTCCCTTTCTGCATCGAGGCTCCTAGCCTGCTGTGTGACCACCTCTCTGATCATGCTATCTATGTCACTCTCAGCCTTATGGATGCACCATAAGTGACTCCAGCCGCTGCTCGAATTCCGAAACCCTGAGCTCAAGTCTCTGCAGCTGGCAGCACTTCCTGCATGTGTGGTCATCTAGGACACCAGCAATGCCCACAACTTCCCACATATTACAGGACATGCATTCCACATGACCAAGCTGCCCTGACATGTCTTAACTTGACTTCCATTATGTTACCTTTAATTTTATTTGGTTTACTTGTATTGCTTTATTTTGCTGGCCCTGACTTAAATTCATTCCCCTGTTCCTAGTGTTCCTTACTTAAATCCAAGTAGCTACTTCTTTAAAAATAATACACATTTTAACTTACAGCTATTTAAAATCACTCCCCAACTGCAGTTTCTTACCAGCCAATGACCTTATGGTTTTTCTGTGATGTTATTCTTGTTTTTTTTTCTTCAAACCCAGCGTTGTAGAGTTGAAGCAACTGTCTCCTGTATGTTCTCCAACCAGGTTCGCTCTCTGCCTCTCTCCTGGGCCATTCAATATGAATGATGAGGTAGTGCTGCCAGCAGAGTTCTCCATGGTGCCTTGATGCCCAAATAGGAGACCCCCCCTCCCCCCCACACCGTACCCCATCCCCCACCAAACCCACACCCAGGCTACTAGGGTTTACTTGGCAGCCTCATCATGTGACATGTGTCACCCCTTAGATGGGGACAGAATGAAGCCCTTAAGTAGCCATTAATTGGGCTATCCATCTCATGCCTTCCTGGCTGGTCTGGACTATAATCCTTCAAGGGTTCATCGCTCCTAGCAATCTCCGGTGCTGAGATCGGTTGAGTCTGGCCACATCCTGAAGGCTCCTCCTCTTCTTGATGGTCACATCTACTATCCTGAACTCTCTCTGCTTGTGGAGTGGCCACATACAGGAATGTATAACCCAGGAAGCCCACATCCTCTCTGATGATCCATAGTGACAGCAGAATACCAGAGGTAGAGCTAATGAAGCTGGAGATACTTCCTACAAAAATGGTCCTAAAGACACAGAGTGTCTTGAAGTTCCCATTTAAAGCTAGATTTCATAGTAACTTGCCTCAGATAGTCATCCATGATCTAAAAATTTGCTCTGTGGAATAGAGGAGTCCTAGCAAAACTGGAGTCAATAGGAATCAGGGGGAAAAATCTCCACTGGTTGGAATCATGCCTAACACAAAGGAAGATAGTTGTGCTTGTTGGAGGTCAGTCATCTCAGCTCTAGAAATCACTGTAGGAGTTCCTCAGGGTAGTGTCCTTGGCCCAACCATCTTCAGCTGCTTCATCAATGTCCTTTCTTCCATCATAAGGTCAGAAGTGGTAATGTTGGCTGGTGATTGCACAATGTTCAGCATAATTCGCAACTCCTCAGGTATTGAAGCAGCCCATGTCCAAATGCAGCAAGACCTGGACAATATTCAGACTTGGGCTGACAAGTAACATTCGCACCACACAAGTGCCAGTCATGACCATCTCCAACAAGAGAGAATCTAACCATCACCCCTTGACATTCAATGGCATTACCATTGCTGAATCCTCCACTATTGACATCCTGGGGCTTACCATTAACCAGAAACTGAACTGGACTAGCCATATAAATACTGTGGCTGCAAGAGCAGATCAGAGCCTAGGAATCATGCGGTGAGTAACTCACCTCCTGATTCCCCAAAGCCTGACCGCCATCTACAAGGCATAAGTCAGGAGTGTGATGGAATACACTCCCCTTGACTGGATGAGTGCAGCTCCAACAACACTCTAGAAGCTTGACACCGTCCAGGACAAAGCAGCCCACTTGATTGGCACCACATCCACAAACATTCACCCCCTCCACCACTGAAGCACAGTGGCATCATGTACCATCTACAAGATGCACTGCAGAAACTCACCAAAGCTCCTTAAACAGCACCTTCCAAACCCATGACCACTACCATATAGAAATACAAGGGCAGCAGGTACACGGGAACAGCACCACCTACAAATTCCCCTCCAAGTCACTCACCATCCTGAGCTGGGTCAAAATCCTGGAACTCCCTTCCTGACAGCACTGTGGGTGTACTTACACCACATGAGCTGCAGCAGTCCAAGAAGGCAGCTCACCACCACCTTCTCAAGGGCAATTAAGGATGGGCAATAAATGCGGGCCCAGCCAGTGAAGCCCATATCCCAAGAATGAATTTAAAAAAAGTCCTCTTTTATTACCCAGTAATTTTAATTAATGCCTTT
Organism: Carcharodon carcharias; assembly: GCF_017639515.1. Taxonomy (NCBI): domain Eukaryota; kingdom Metazoa; phylum Chordata; class Chondrichthyes; order Lamniformes; family Lamnidae; genus Carcharodon; species Carcharodon carcharias. Next base: position 51,754,532 of record NC_054467.1, on the reverse strand, counting down.
AGACCTGCTTTGTGGTCAGTTAAAAGAGTTGGGGGATGAGGGGTAAGTGAGATGTGAGGAGGAGGATTTGTTGTGATGATACTGCCATCTTCAATGGTTTCAGCCCTGCTGCTAGGAATGGCTTTCCAATAATGTCCAGCACTGGCTGCTCCATGGAGACTTGAACACACAGGCACCCTGTACCACTCCTGTAATTTCCTGCTGCCTTTGGGTGTGTGCTGCCTTGTTCTGCAATGGAGAGGAAAGTGTGTCATGAAAATTGTTTGTATGATGTGGCTGTCATAACGAATAGCTGGCAGTGTGTGCGAGCTATGAAATGAAATTGAGAGACTTGCAGCAGTGCTGGTGTGAGGGTGCTATGTTGTTTATGAATGTTAGGCATGAGTCCTAATTGATAGAGATTGTTGCTAGGTGAGTAATAGCTTTGTGCTGAATTAAGCAGTGCCTGAGCCAATGGTGCAATTGGTAGAATATGGCATTTAAAGATACTTTCACTGACCTTAACTACTCATGTGAGGTCATTGAGCTTCTTGCAGCACTGCATCCATATTAGCTTGAGAAGTCAATACCAGAAGTCTATCTTTGACTGTGTGATGGGATGATCTCCTAGTTCCCGTAGATATAGGACTTTCTCCTCCATTCTACATCCTCCAGCAAAACGTCTGATGTAATGCAGAAAACCTTGGAGCTCAATCTCCCACATTGTTCCATTTTCTTTTTCTTCCCGAATCCGGTTGAGTTCCTGCATGACTCCCTGTACCTATGCCACAAAGCATGTCCACTTTAAGGGGATCAAAAGGATGCTAGAGATCTGAAATTAAAACAGAAAATGATGGAAATACTCAGCAGGTCTGGCAACATCTGTGGCAGGAGAACCAGAATTCATTGTTTTGACAAAGGATCATCAACCTGAAACGTTAACTCTGTTTTTCCACAGAGGCTGTCTGATCAGCTGAATATTTCCACCATTTTCTGTTTTTATTGCCCTTTAAGAGATACAGGCTAGCTTTAAATAACACAGGTTAGCTTTAAGCAACACCACCTAGCTTTAAGAAGTGCCAGGAAGTTATGAGTTTGGCCCCCCTGCTGATATGAGGAACCAATGAACAATGCATTTAGCATAGACTGCATACAAAATCAGCTGCATTTCAAACAAAGGTCATGTGTTAATTATACACATTTTTATATGTTCATAGGATGTGGCCATCACTGGCAAGGCCAGGATTTATTGCCCATCCCCGATTGCTCTTGAGAAACTGGTGGTGAGACAATCCTTGCACCTATTTTCAGGGGTTATCCAATTTAACCCTCCTTCCATGCTCTCTCTCCTGTCCTAACCACCAATTTTCCATCCACAAGACCAGACAGACCACTGGTATTGACTTCAGTACCACAAACAATAGCAGCATACCCAGCCCTGTCGACCCTGAAATTCCTTCTCACTAACATCTGGGAAGTACCAAATTGGGAGAGCTGTCCTACAGACTAGCCAAGCAACAGCCTGACATAGTCATCCTCACAGAATTAAACCTCATAGCCAATGCCCAAGACACCACCATTATCATGAGTATGCCCTGTTGCACCAGAGGTGGAGACACAGTGGTATGCAGTCAAAAAGGAGTAGCCCTAGGAGCTATTTACTCTGATCTGGTCTGACTCTGATTGACTCTAATGTCTCATGGCAAGAGGTCAAACATGGGCAAGAAAGCTTCCTGTTCATTACCACCTACCAACCTCCCTCAGTCGATGAATTAGCACTCCTTCATGTTGAACACCACTTGAGGGTAGCAAGGGCTCAAAATGTATTCTGGTTGGGGGAAATTTCAGTATCCATCACCAGGTGTGGCTTGGCAGCACTAGAATGGTTCAATTTGGTTGAGTGCTAACAGATATATTTGCCTGGCTGAACCTACAGCAGATGATGAGAAAACAAACGAGGGAAAACCTACTTCATCTCGTCCACACCAGTCTACCTGTTGCAGATGTATCTATCCATGACAATATTGGTAGGAGTGACCACTACATAGTCCTTGTGGAAATAAGACCCGCATTCACATTGAAGATACCCTCCATCCAGTTGTGTGGCACTACCACTCTTGTAAATGGGATAGATTCAGAACAGATCTACCAGCTGATAACTGGGCATTCGTCAGGCACTGTGAGCCATCAGCTGCAGCAGAACTGTATTCAACCACAATCTGTAACCTTGTGGCATGGCATGTCTCCCGCTCTACCATTAGCATCAAACCAGGGGACCAATGCTGGTTCAAAGCCAAATGTAGGTGGGAATGCCAGCCAGACCTAAAAATAAAGTGCCAAGCTGGTGAAGCTACAACACAGGACTACATGCATACTAAAAAACAGAAGCAGGTATCTATAAAGAAAGCTAATGAATCCCCAACCACCAGAATAGATCAAAGCCCTGAAGCACTGCCACACCCAGTAGGACAATTAAACAACTACCTGGAAGAGGAGGCTCCAAAAACATCCTCATCATCAATGGTGGAGAAGCCCACGGTGTCAGTGCAAAAAAATTGGCTGATGCATTTGCAGCCAGCTTCAGCCTGAGTTGTTAAGTGGAGACCCATTTCAACTGTCTCCTGAGATCCCCAGCATTCCAGATATCAATGTTCAGACATTTCGATTCACTCCATGTAATATCAAAAAACGGCTCCAGGCACTGGATTCTGAAAGGCAATGGGCTTTGACACCATCCCAGCTCTAGTAATGAAGGCTTGTGGTCCGGAACTAGCTGCACCCCTAGCCAATCTGTTCCAGTACAGCTGCAGCACTGGCATCCACCCGGCAATGTAGAAAATTGCCCAGCTATGTCCTGTCGCAACAAGCAGGACAAATCCAATTAGGCCACTTACCGCCCATCCAACAGAAATGCTATGGAAGCTGTCATCGACAATGTTATCAAATGGCATTTAATCAGCAACAACATGCTCATTGATTCTCAGTTTGTGTTCCACATGGGCCAATCAGCTCCAGAGCTCATTACAGTCTTGGCCAAACATAGACAGAACTATTGAGATGGAGAGGAGGGGGAGTGTGACTGCCCTTGATATCAAAGCAACATTCGACTGTGTGCGGCACCAAGGAATTCGAGCAATATTGAAGTCACTGGGAGTCAGGGGCAAAACTCTCTACTTTTTGAATTTTGTGATTTCACATGCTGCTGCCTTGATGTCAAGAACAGTCAGTCTCACCTCACCTCTTGAGTTCAATTCTTTTGTCCATGTTTGAACTAAGATTGTAATGAGGTTAGGAGTGGCCCTGGTGGAACCTAACTTGAACATCAGTGAGCAGATTATTGCTAAGTAAGTGCCACTTGATAGCACAGTCTTGACACCTTCCATCACTTTACTGATGATTGAGACTAGACTGGTGGGGTGGTAATTAGTTGTACAGCTTTTTGTGGGCAGGAATTACCTGGGCAATTTTATACATTATTGGGTAGATGCCAGTTTGTAGCTGTACTGGAACAGCTTAACTAGGGGTGCAGCTAGTTCTGGAGCACAAGTCTTCAGTACTATATTCAGAATGTTATCAGGGCCCATAGATTTTGCAGTATCCAGTGTCTTCAACCGTTTCTTGATTTCACATGGAGTGAATCAAGTTGGCTGAAGACTGGCATCTGTGATGCTGAGAACCTCAGGAGGAGGCCAAGATGGATCGTCTATTTGGCACTTTTGGCTGAAGATTGTTGCAAATGCTTCGGCCTTGTCCTTTGCACTGATGTGCTGGGCTCATTCAGGATGGGGGATATTTATGGAGCCGTTTCCTCCAGTGAGTTGGATAATTGTCCACCACCATTCACAACTGGATATGGCAGGACTGCAGAGCTTTAATCTTTGATCCTTTGGTTGTAGGATTCCTTAATTCTGTCTATCGCTTGCTGTTTCCACTGCTGATATGCAAGTAGTCCTGTGTAGTGGCTTCACCAGGTTGACAACTCGTTTTTAGATATGTCTGGTGCTGCTCCTGGCATGCCCGCCTGCACTCTTCATTAAACCAGGGTTGATCCCTGGCTTGATGGTAATGGTAGATTGGGGAACATCCCAGGCCATGAAGTTACAGAGAGTGGTTGAACGCAATCCTACTGCTGCTGATGGCCCACAGTGCTTCATGGATGCCCAGTTTTTGAGCTGCTAGGTCTGTTCAAAACCTCTCCATTTAGCACCATGATAGTGCCGTACAGCACGATGGAGAATATACTCAAGATGCAGATGGGGCTTTGTCTCCACAAGAACTGTCCCGTGGTCACTCCTGCCAACACTGGAATGGTCAGATGCATCTGTACCATGTAGATTGGTGAGGATGAGGTCAAGTAGACTTTCCTCTCTTGTTGGTTTCCTCACCACCTGCCTCAGGCCCAGTCGAGCACCTCCTTCAGGACTCGGCCAGCTCAGTCAGTAGGGGTGCTACTGAGCCACTCTTTGTGATGGATGTAGAAGTCCCCCACCCAGTGGTACATTCTGTGCCCTTGCTACCATTAGTGCTTCTTCCAATTGGTGTTCAACATGGAGGAGCACTTATTCATCAGCTGAGGGGGAACGATAGGTGCTAAACAGCAGGATGTTTCCTATTCCATGTTTGACCTCATGCTATGAGACTTCATAGAGTCTGGAGTCAATGTTGAGGACTGCCAGGCCAATTCCCTCCAACTGTATACACTGTGCCATCACATCTGATGGGTCTGGCCTGCCAGTGGGATAGGACATACCCAGGGTTGGTGATAGCAGTGCCTGGGACATTGTAAGGCATGATTTGGTGAGTATGACTATGTCAGGCAAGTCTGTTTGACAAGTCTGCATAAGCACAAAGAAGGAGGACTTTGCAGAGTCAACAGGACTGGGTGTGCTGTTGTTGTTTCCAGTGCCTTGATCAATGTCAGATGGTCCATCCATTTTTGTTTCTTCTTGGCTTTGTAGCAATTTGATACAACTGAGTGACATTTCAGAGGGCATTTAAGAGTCTGGAATCACAGAAGGTTTCCTTCCCTAAGGAACATTACTGAACCAGATGAGTTTCATGGTCAATATTCCTGGGACTAGCTTTTTAATTTCAGATTAATTGAATTGCTGAGGGGGGATTTTAACCCTGGTTGCCAGAGCATTGGCCTTGGCCTCTGCATTACAAGTCCAGTGACATTACAATGATGCCACTGCCTTCCAGTTCTACAATATGCACTTCAATAACTCACCAAGGCTCCTTTAACAGCACCTTCCATACTCACAATCTCTTCCTGGAACCACAAGGGCAGCAGGCCCAATCGAACACCTGCAAGTTCTCCGCAAAGCCACACACAATCCTAACTTGGAATCCATTCCTGCACTGTCACGGTCAAAATCCTGGTATTCTCTTCCAAAGAGTACTGTGGGTGTACCTGCACCACAGGGACTGCAGTGGTTCAAGAAGGCAGCTCACTACCACCTTCTCAAGAGCAATTAGGGATGAGCAATAAATGATGGCCTTGCTAGCAACATTCACGTCCCAAGAACAAATATTAAAATAATGTCCGTAGGTTTTTTTCAACCACATGAGTACTTATTTTTGTTAACTGTTGACAGTTAACTGTCGATCCCCTGAAGCCTGATTAGGGCCTGAATAGGGGTTAGTTACTATTTGAAGCTTAACTGGTGGTGAGTCGAGTCAGCTCTATTTAAGAAAGAAACTATCTGGAAGCACGCTGCAGTGTGCTTGCACATGAACAGGAGAGCGAGCACATCCTGAGTGGGGCACAGCCAGAGTGGGAATGTGGAATTTGGTGCAAAGCGGGAATTGAACTGATAAGTCTTTCTCTTTAATTTCTCTTTAATTTTTGTAACCTCAGTAGTCTAGTTAAAAGGTTGGTAAGGTAGCTGACTCAGCTGACTGTGTGACAGTTAACTGTCAATCACCTGAAGCCTGATTAGGGGCACAGCCAGAGTGGGTATTTGGAATTTGGTGCAAAGCGGGAATTCGGTGCATAAGGGACGAGTTGTTCTTTGCATTTTTTTCACTGCTATCCAACTTCTTAAATCTTCAGAACGTGCTGCAGCAGGAGAGGCTGCAAGGGAAAGGAATGACTGATTATAGTTTAAGGTCTTCTTGTGGTTTACAGTTTGTATATACTACAGTAACGAGGATCAGGAAAGAAGGGCCCTAGAGTAATTGACTTAAAATGTTTAATTTAAAGGGATAAGTCATGGCAGGAGAGCTCAAAGCTGTGGTGTGCTCCTCGTGCTCCATGTGGGAAGCCAGGGACATTCCTAGTGCCTGGGATCAGCATGTGTGCAGGAAGTGTGTCCAGCTGCAGCTCCTGGAAGCTCGGGTTTCAGAGCTGGAACGGTGGCTGGGGACACTGTGGAGCACCCGCGAGACTGAGAGCATCATGGATAGCACGTTTAGAGAGGTGGTCACACTGCAGATGAAGGGGCTTGAGGAAGGAAGGGAATGGGTGACCACCAGGCAGTCCAGGAAATACAGGCATGTAGTTCAGGAGTCCTCTGGGGTCCTGCTTGCAAATCGGTATTCCGTTTTGGAGGCTGATGAGGGTGCTCGTTCCTCCAGGGAGTGTGGACAGAGCCAAGCTCCTGGCACCAGAAGCAGCCTGTCTGTACAGGAGGGGAGGAAGAGCAATAGTAATAGGGGATTCTATAGTCAGGGAACAGATAGGTGCTACTGTGGCCGTCAACGTGACTCCAGGATGGTGTGTTGCCTCCCTGGTGCCAGGGCCCAGGATGTCACTGGACGGCTGCTGGGCATCCTGAAGGGGGAGGGTGATAAGGCAGAGGTCATGGTACATGTTGGTACCAATGACATAGGTAGAAAGATGGATGAGGTCTTGCATCAAGAATTCAGGGAGTTAGGCAGTAGACTTAAAAGCAAGACCTCTCGGGTTGTAATCTCTGGATTACTTCCTGCGCAACATGCTGGCGATCTCAGAAATAGGAGAATAGCACAGATGAATACGTGGCTTAAGAGTTGGTGCAGGAGGAAGGGTTTTAGATTCCTGGATCACTGGGGCCATTTCTGGGGAAGGTCGGACCTGTACAAGCGGGCAGTCTACATCTGATCCAGAGCGGGACTAACATCTTTGCGGGCGTGTTTGCTAGTGCTGTTGGGAGGAGTTTAAACTAATACGGCAGGGGGAGGGAACACAGAATGTTAGCAGAATAGGGACACATCATAGTACAGTAAAACAATCAAGTCAGAGGGAGTACAGTTGCAATAAGCTTCAAGGGAGTAAGGCAAGGCTGGATGGCCTCTACTTTAATGCCAGGCGTATTACAGGTAAAATGGATGAGTTAAGGGTGAGGATTGACATGTGGAATTGTGAGATAATAGCCATCACTGAGATGTGGTTGAGGGAAGGGCAGGATTGGAAGCTCAACATTCCGGGATATAGAATCTTTAAGCGAGACAGGGGAGGGGATAAAAGAGGAGGAGGTGTTGCATTATTAGTTAAGGAGTCTGTTACTGCAGTAAGGAGAGATGATATCTTGGAGGGGGCGTCAAATGAAGCTTTGTGGGTAGAGCTTAGGAATAAAAAATGGGCAACCACATTATTAGGTGTTTATTATAGACCCCCAGATAGTCAGCAGGAAATTGAGGAGCAAATATGTGCACAATTTGTGGAGGTGTGTAAAAACAAGGGTTATTATATTAGGTGATTTCAACTTTCCCAACATTAATTGGGATAGACATAGTGTTAAGGGCTTGGATGGAGTGGATTTCTTGAAATGTTTACAGGAGAACTTTTTAGGTCAATATGTAAAGGGTCCAACAAGGGACGGCGCAGTGCTGGACCTAATTCTGGGGAATGAAGCCGGACAGGTGGGGGAGGTGCTGGTTGGGGAGCATTTTAGTGATAACGACCACAACATGATACAGGTTAAGTTTGTTATGGACAAAGAATGAGACAAGTTGCAAAAAAAGTTTTGGATTGGAGGAGAGTGGATTTTAGTAAAATACGGCACGATCTGGCCAAGCTAGAATGGGAACAGTTAATTGTGGGGAAATCTACAGAGGAACAGTGGGGGGGGGGTGTTCAAAAAGGAAATGGGGAGGGTACAGGCTCAACATGTTCCCTCTAGGATGATAGGAAGGAATAACAAACCCAGAGAACCTTGGATGACCAGAGATATCCAGGTTACGATGAGAAGGAAAAGAGAGGCTTTTAGCAGGTACAAGGGAAGCAAATCAGCAGAGGGATTAGTGGAGTACAGACAGTGCAGGGTGGAGCTTAAGAAAGTAATTAGGAGAGCAAAGAGGAGATACGAGAAAACTCTGGCTGGTAAAATTCAGGAAAATCCCAAGATATTCTATAAGTATATCAATGGGAAGAGAATAAGGAGGGAAAGAGTAGGGCCCATAAGGGACCAAGGGGGCAATCTATGGGTGGAGCCAGAGGACTTCGCTAGAGTGTTGAATGAATACTTCACATCTGTCTTCACCCAAGAGAATGAGGATGAAGTTATCGAACTTGGGGAGAGAGACTGCGAGGTTCTTAAGCAAATTGATATAAGAAGTGACTAGGTATTGGAGGGTAGGCAGGCTTAAAAGTGGACAAATCTCCAGGTCCAGATGATTTGTGTCCCAGACTGCTAAGGGAGGCAAGTGAGGAGATCACAGGGGCTCTGACCCAAATTTTTAATTCCTTTCTGGCTACGGGGAAGGTGCCAGAGGACTGGAGAACAGCTAATGTGGTTCTACTATTTAAGAAGGTTTTTAGAGATAAGCCAGGGAACTACAGGCCAGTGAGTCTCACGTCAGTGGTAGGGAAACTATTGGAGAAATTTCTGAAGGAGGGTATCTATCACCACCTGGAGAGGCAAGGTTTGATCAGGGATAGTCAGCATGGCTTTGTCAGAGGGAGGTCATGCCTAACAAATTTGATTGAATTTTTTGAGGAGGTGACCAGATGTGTAGATGAGGGTAATACAGTTGATGTAGTTTACATGGATTTCAGCAAAGCCTTTAGCAAGGTCCCACATGGGAGATTTATAAAGAAGGCAAATGCACATGGAATACAGAGTAATTTGATAAGGTGGATTCAAAATTGTCTTAGTTGAAGGAGACAGACGGTGATGACAGAAGGCTGCTTTAGTGACTGGAAGCCAGTGTCCAGTGGCGTACTACAGGGATCTGTGCTGGGTCCACTATTATTTGTCATTTATGTAAACAACATAGATGACTATGTGGGCAGGATTAGTAAGTTTGCAGATGACACAAAGATTGGCCGATTGGTTAACAGTGAGGTTGAGTGTCTTGGGCTACAGGAAGATATAGATGGGATTGTCAAATGGGTAGATAAGTGGCAGATGGAATTTAACTCTGAAAAGTGTGAGGTGATACACTTTGGAAGAAGTAATTTGACAAGGAAATATTCAATGAACGGCATGGCACTAGGAAGTTCTGAGGAACAAAGGGACCTTGGTGTGTGTGTCCATAGATCTTTGAAGGCGGAGGGGCACGTTAGTGGGGTGGTGAAAAAGGCATATGGGGCACTTGCCTTTATTAATTGAGGCATAGATTACAAAAGTAGGGAGGTCATGTTGGAGTTGTATAGAACCTTGGTGAGGCCACAACTGGAGTACTCTGTGCAGTTCTGGTCGTCACATTATAGGAAGGATGTGATTGCACTGGAGGGGGTGCAGAGGAGATTCTCCAGGATATTGCCTGGGATGAAGCTTTTAAGTTATGAAGAGAAGTTGGATAGACTTAGGTTGTCTTCTTTGGAGCAGAGAAGACTGAGGGGTGACCTGATCAAGGTGTACAAGATTATGAGGGGCATGGACAGGGTGGATAGGGAGCAGCTGTTCCCCTTAGTTGAAGGGTCAGTCACAAGGGGACATAGGTTAAAGGTGAGGGGCAGAAGGTTTAGGGGGGATGTGAGGAAAACCTTTTTACCCAGAGGGTGGTGACAGTCTGGAATGCGCTGCCTGGGAGGGCGGTGGAGGCGGGTTGCCTCACATCCTTTAAAAAGTACTTGCATGAGCACTTGACACATCATAACATTCAAGGCTATGGACCAAGTGCTGGTAAATGGGATTAGGTAGGTAGGTCAAGTGTTTCTCACGTGTCGGTGCAGACTCAATGGGCCGAAGGGCCTCATCTGCACCGTGTGATTCTGTGATTAACAATCTATAGGGAATCTTTTCTGATACCTTCTGGAAGTCTATTAGGCATCCTTTGATGATTGAAAAACAGTGCTTATATCATTGGTGAAATGCTAAGTGAAAATTTTAATCACAAACTGCTGGTGTGTCTATGATCTCATCTTTAGTCTGTCTTATTCTCAGTGAGAACAGTTGAGCTGTGGTAATGGCCTGAAATTTGAAAGTGAATCTGACTGGTTGTAATGAGAATAATTTTATTATTTATTTTAAAGCAACATCAAAACCTATCTCTTCATTCTGACCATTTTTCTTTTTTTAAAACCTTTTCTAAATGAATTAATTTAAGAGATATATTCTGACATTCCCTTCGCCATCTATGCTGCCATTTGTACTGCAGGAACGCTGAGCACAGAAATTATGTTGAGCACTTGAGTCCAGCTTTCAGGGGTTGATGCAAGAGACACTGGAGCAGAACTGGAAGAGGGGCCTTTGCAAGTTCTCCCTGAGTCCTGCTCCATTATTAAAATATGAAATTTATAATTTTCAAACCTTTTTGCACCAGCAGTGCTGCCTCTTTCACCTATGCAACATATCTTAGTCAGATTACTCTCACATACCTATTTCTCCTATGTAAATGATCCTGGGATTCAAAATATATCTGGCATCGGTGAAATGGCCATTTATGCCCACCCACCTCACTTTTGCCAGTGTACTGTCCCAGGTCTATCCCTCCAGATATAATAGATAGTAAAGCACTTTTTCTTGACTTGATTGTGCAGTTGCAGAACACTACACACATTCTTTATTAATGATTGAAACAAGAGCTTAACAAGCACGTTTAGAGGGATATGATTTCTCATACCAACATGAAGCCAGTACAAATTCAACAGGCCAAGTGGCCTCCTTCTGTACTGTACTATTCAATGATTTTCTGATAAACATTTTCACCTGTTAGCACTATCAATCAATAATACAGCAATCGTTTTCTTAAACATACTTTTTTGATAAATTTGTGAAACAGAGTAAGGCATGACCATTGGATTTTTTATATTTTTATCTTGTACTTATTACTAAATTTCAATTTTTTTCAACGAAAGTGAATAATATTTTACAGAATTCACTTGAACCTGATCAGGTCACTAAAGAACACTCCAAAGGGCAGAAAAGCTGAAAGCACATGTTTGTACAATGGCAGTATTTTGCAACTAAAGGTCATCTAGACTGGTTGTAGTGTTGATCAAATATCTGTTTTTTTTAATTCATTTATGGGATGTGGGTATCTCTGACTAGGCCAGGATTTATTGCGCATCCCTAACTGCCCTTGAGAATGCGGTGGTGAGCTGCCTTCTTGAACCGCTGCAGTCCATGTGGTATAGGTACACCCACAGTGCTGATAGGGAGGGAATTCCAGGATTATGACCCAGTGACAGTGAAGTCAGGATGGTGAGTGGCTTGGAGGGGAACTTGCAGGTTGTGTTGTTCCCATGTGTCTGCTGCCCTTGTCTTCTAAACGGTAGCGGTCATGGGTTTGGAAGGTGCTATCTATGGAGCCTTGGTGAGTTCCTGTGCGAAGTCCTGAACAGCACAATTATAGAGTTATGAAGTCACATAAAAAAGTACAACAATCTCCTTTCTTAAAGCACTTCTCATAAAATAAAATATCCTAGAGCAGTTTTTGTTGTGGTGGAGGAAGATACTGAGCAAGGGAAAAAAGCAAAAAATTCAAGGATATAGGCTCAGTAGGTAGTCAAGGAGAAGGCCCTTTAGGATGTTCTTGCAACCAGAGAACAAGGAATGAAGGCAAAGTGGTTTTGGTAGTTACAGAATAATAAGAATTGTCACTTACCCAACAAGTGGTATCTGCTTCCACTCCACATCCATTCATAAATAAGTAGCAAGAAAGTGGAAAATCCCAAACAGACTTCTGCCTCAGTTGCTTTGCATTGTTTTCCTTTACTCGTGTCCAATGATCTACTGCTTTCAAATATTTAACAACTGCAAAATGTGGGAAATCAATAGAGGTGAACACGGAGCATAATGTAGAACCACTCAGGAAGGGCTCAAATTCTGATGAGTGCTGTTTCTGAACTATTTTGCATTTCCCTCCTTACTCACCTCCATTGATCTTATTCTTTTTACTGCTACTGAACCCAAGAACACAAGAAATAGGAGCAGGAGTAGACCATATGGCCCATTGAGCCTGCTCTGCCATTCCATACGATCATGGCTGACCTTGAGCTTCAAGTCCATTTATCCACCTGCTCCCATACTCCTTAGTTCCCTGTGAGACTAGAAATCTGTCCATTGCAGCCTTAATGTATTCAAGATGGAGCATCCACAACCCTGCTTCTCTACCAATACTAGATCTAAGATAGCTTTATCCCTAGTCGGTTCCACAATATATTGCTCCAAGAAACTGTCACAAAAACATTCTACAACGCATCTTCTAGGCCACTCTTGTCAATTTGATTGTCCAAGTCTATATGAAGATTAAATTCCCCCACAATTATTACATTGTCTTTGTTACAAGCTCCAATAATTTCTTGTGTAATGCTCAACAGATAACTACTGTTAAGGGGCCTATAAACTATTCCATCTAGTGTTTTCTGAGTTTCTATTCTTAATTTCCACCCATACTGATTCTACTCCGTGATCTTCTGAGACCAGATCCTTTCTCACTATTGTCCTTAAGTCCTCCTTTACAATCAGGTGACCCCTCCTCCTTTGCCATTCTGTCTGTCTTTCCAAAATATCGTGTCCCCTGAAATATTTATTTCCCATCCTTGATGTTATGTTCTACAGTTGGGTCACATTGCTCGCGATCACGATTGCACACCTATGTAACAGCTGGTGAGTTGGCAACTGCAGACTTAGAGACCAATATAAGATGAAGCACATGCTGTTTATTTACATGGATAACAGAGCACTAACATGTGTGCTTCTCTAACCAGACCCTATTTTAAACTACTGTTTAACATTGTACCCGTGCTAAACAGCAATTGGATCATACAGTCACTTGGTCAATCTGCTCACATTCTCTCAAATGTGTACTACACCCCAGGTTACCACACTTGATCACTTTGTCTCTGTAATGGTGATTAAATCTAAATCATTTACCTCTATTTGTTCCGCCAGCTCATCTATCTTATTGGGGATACTTTGCACATTCAAATAAAGAACCTTTAATTTCAATTTTTTACTTCCATTTCCTGCAATGCCCTTATTTGCTGATGTCCAAATTTTATTAAACTTTCTGTCCCTTCCTTACCCACTCTGCTTGTCTTTACCCACTCTGCTACAAGCTTCTGATGCCTCAACCTCTCTATTTGGATTTCTAAATCACCCTTCAGTTGAACCCCTACCACTCCACACCCCCCATTAGTTTGAAACCCTGTCCATTGCTCTACTTATACAATTGGCCAGGACACTGGCCCCAGCCTGGTTCAAGTGAAGCCTATCCCAACAGAATAGCTCACTCTAGCTTGAGTACTAATGCCTGTCCCATGAATCAAATCCCCTTCTTCCCACATCACCCTTTGAGCCACATGTTTAATTATTTAATCTGTTTAACTCTATGTTAATTTGTGCATGGCTCAGGTGACAATCCAGTGATGATTACCTTTGATGTTCTACATTTTGTTTGGTCCCTAGCTCCTCAAATTCTCTTAGGTGGAATGAGGAATGATGTTCTTCTAAGTTCTGCTTCCCATGTGAGCCACAACACCTGGATCACCCTCCTCCCACTCCAAGTTCCTCTCCAGCCAAGAGGGATGAACCTAACCCTGGCACAGGGCAGGCGACACAACCTTCGGAGCTCCCGGTCGCAGCTGCAAAGAATAGTATCTATTCCCCTGACTATACTATCTCCTATCACTACGAAATTCCTCTTCGGTCCACCCACTTGAATGGCATCCTTCTCCATTGGTCAGTCCGCTCATCCACATTACAGTCTTTTTCCTCATCTACACAGGTTCCTATTGGACATAGTCAGAGGCTGAAACTCCTCCATCACTACATGCTGGCTCCCCTGACTCATAGTCACACCCTCCTGTCCCTGACATTGACCAACTCTAAAGTTCTGCTTAACCTAAGGGGTGTGCCTGCCTCCTAGAACAAAGTGTCCAGGCAACGGCCCCCCATCCCTGATGCCCTGCAATTTCCGCAACTTAGGCTCCAGTTCAGCAACTGGGAGCTGAAGTTGCCTAAGCTGCAGACACTTTCTGCAGATTTGGTTGTCTGGAATTGCTGTGAATTCCACAGATTCCCACATGCTGTACACCACCACCAGCTCTTCCATTTCTGTCCAACCTTATTCATTTAATTAGTCAATTAGTTAATAATTTACATAGATAAGGTTATAGAAAATTGCACTCACTTAGCTTGGAGACAAGGAAGGAAACTCACCAACCACTGGAGGCTAAATAAAAGTAGAAAAAGGAGGTCCTCTTTGCCCCTCTGCACCAAATTACCACCTGAACAACATTCCCAGCTATTCACTCAATCTACATTTCACTCAGACATAGTCTAATGTCCACATGCCCCTCTCTCCACGTAGGGTCTGTTTATATATAAAGTCTCTGATGGCTCACTAGTTAGCTTAGCATTCTGCTACAGTAATTGCCACCTATTTCAGTTGATTGATAGATAATTGCCAATTCAGGCAGCTACCTGTTTAATTAGGCTATTAAAATAACAATGTTTGAAAGTAAGGACTTAACTCTTAAGCTAAATTTAAACTTAAGAAAAGCTTAACAGAACTTAGCACTGAACCAACTTTCCAATTCTTCACTCAATCTGTGTCTCTCTCAGGCATAGCATTGTGTTCGCACACCCCTTTCTGAGCATATTAAGAAGTGTTGATATTAGTCAGCCAATACTGATATCCTGTTCCCAATAATAACTTAGAGACATGTTTGGAGTGAAAGAGTCCGATATCACATGGGAAACACAGACGTAAATCCAGCATGCCTGTCAGTCATATTTTAATTCCCACCCTTTATTATTGTTTTACCATTGTTGACACCAGCCAAGATGAGGTCCAGAGGGCGCAATCTAAAATGGATTATTTGAAGGGCCAATCCAAAGAAAAAATGTGGAGGAATTGGTGCATGCCTTCATGGGCCTTGGGGGAGTCCAGCTCCAATTTGGCACAGGGTTTTGCGCAGTGCTTAAAGCCCATCCTTTTCACTATGGAATGGGTGGTTACGTCCATCAGAATTCCTGTAACAGCCACCAACTTGCAGCAATGACCAATGTCACTGCTTTCATTGCAGCACAAACAGTTTTCATCAAATGTTTGATGCTGCAGTGGAAGCTCACACTGCTGCCTTCATGGGATTAGATATCCTGTACAAAGGGACATCCTGCATGTCATAGCAGTCCATCAATCTGTTCTCCAACAGATCAGTAGGACTGCTGAAGCATTGTCCTGGGAGATTGGTAATGTTTCCTGGGAGCATGAACCTGTTATCTCTCAGGATGAGGGCATTCCTGCTCCTACCTCTGCTACTCTGCCAGTGCCGTTCCAGTTGGCCATCAGTCAACCAGCCTAGACTGTTGATGCCCACACCAAAATTGTTTTGTCTTCAGTTGGCCATTTTAGGAACAAAAAGCTGTTTAAGACTGCCTTCCAAGGTCAAACGCTATCACCTCAATTGAAGGCCAGCAACTTTCTACCATTTATGTTTCAGAGTATAGGAGAAGCAAAGGCATGAGTCAGACAGGCACTAAGGAAATATTTTAATTCATTGCATTATGATTGAATTTATAAGTTTAGATTAGAATATGCATTTTCTGATAGTTTTTATTTTTGTTTTGTCAGAAAGTGAGGTTAGTGATAGAGGAAAAGAAAAAGACATGGGGCAGAACTTTTCATCCCTTGGACAGGCGGGTGCCTGACCTGAACAGGAGTAAAATAGTGTACAATGACATCGGGTGAGCATACAATGTCATTGCACACTCACGTGATACTTCGCTTGGCATCGACCATTAACTAAAAGGCCACTTAAGGCCCTTAACAGTCCAATTTACTGTGATTTTTCGTTGCTCATGTGATTTTGTGCTTGTCGCACAGGCAAAATTGGCAGGGGGCTAGCCGATATTTTCACAAACCCTCATCCAAGAGCGGGATAAAAAGGGGCTGCAGAATTGCCAGTTTGGGTAGTGAGGAGTTATGGAGATTGTTTGCAGCTAAATGTTTATTGGTACTTGGCAGATTCATCTCTACTCAGCGCTTCATTCTTAGTATTTCCAGGTCTCATTTCAGGACTCATTGCTGTCTGCCAGGCCTTGGGAGGAGTGAAACTGTGTGGACCATTCCAGGTATCAGACAGCCTTCTGTTACTATGGTAATGGGGGTTGTGGTCTCCACTGGTGGCACCTCCTCTGAGGGAGAAGAGAGGGGCAGAAGGGAGAGGAGTCCAGGCGTTCCAATGCAGCTTCCAGGGGAGCGACCTGTGGGAGGAGAGGCGTAGGTACAAGAGGCGCAGGGCCAGCAGGTAGTCCAAGGTGCAGAAGACTCCACTATCCTGCTGCCAGGGTTTACAGACGGCAATACAGCTACCTCAATATGTCTGAGGTGCAATGCCGAAGGAGGTTCCGCCTCTCAAGAGAGACTGTGATCTCCATTTGTCAGATGATTGGCCCTGAGATCTCCCCTAACTGTGTGGGTGGACACCCCATGCAGTGGCTCTGAAGGTCACAGTGGCCCTCAACTTCTATGCCTCTGGCTCTTTCCAGGGATCAGTAGGGGATCTGTGTGGAATCTCTCAATCAGCTGTCCACAGTTGTGTCAAGTTGGTGACAGAAGCTCTGTTTCGGCCTATATTCTTTACCATACGGATCAGGCCAGCCAGGCAGAATGAGCCAGAGGCTTTGCAGCGATCGCTGGGTTACCCCGTGTCCAGAGTGCCATAGACTGCACACATGTGGCCATCAAGGCGCCGGCAGGTGAGCCCAGTGCCTTCGTGAACAGGAAGGGATTCCACTCCATGAACATGCAGATATTGTGTGATCACAGGATGCTGATTCTACAAGTTTGTGCAAGGTACCCTGGCAGCTCCCATGACGCGTAACCCTGAGACACTCCCAGGTGGTGAGGTTCTTCAGTGCTCCAGCCTGACTGGATGGATGGCTGCTGGGTGACACAGGATATCCGTTGAAGAGGTGGCTCAAGATGCCTCTCCACCGTGCAAGAACAGAGGCAGAGCAGCGTTACAGTACGAGTCATGCCTCCACAATGGCTGTGGTAGAGAGGACCATAGGTCCTCTCAAAATGCGCTCCCGATGCCTGGACCATTCAGGTACTGCAATATTCCCCAGAGCGGGGATCACTGATAGTGGTTGCATGTTGCGCTCTCCACAATCTGGCATTGGCAAGGGGGGGAGAATGCTGAGGGCATGGAACCAGGCCTCGGTAATCTGCAGGGAGGCAGGGACACCAGGGATGCCTTGATCCAACACTCCTTCAGCTGGGCTGCCAAAGATCTGCTGCCACTTCATGCCAAGGCTGCCACCTCCATCCCGGGTGTCTGAAATGACCCTTTCATTTGAGCACAAAGAACACTCAGTACCTGTGTAATAAAGCTCAGAGTCACCTACGTCCAACATTACATACTGGCGTACCCTGTACCAATGAAACAAAAAGGCGAAGTATACTCGGTCCATGATGACAAAAACAATATTTGTCTCATTTTGACAATTACAAACTATTTATATAAACTACTCTGGTCTTCATTCCCAGACCAGTGTACATAAATTAAACATAAATGAACATAAAATCACCTATGACCTGTCCATCCTGGTGCCTTTAACTTACGTTTGCGAGTGCTATGTCTGGGTGCTCCCCCTCACTGGCACTGGCATTGGAGGTAGCCTGCTGACCCTGCTGTTCTGTTGGCCTTGATGACCTTGGCGGTCGTCCTCTAGCCAGTGGAGCCTGTGCTGGGCCCGCCTGGGAAGGAGTGGCTAGTGCCACATCTGATATCTTGCTAGTCACCACAGCCTCATCAGATGCCACAGTCACTGGTGGAAGGGCAGAGGAGCTGCTGCTGTCATCCAGAGCAGTGTGAGAGGACCCCGCAGGGACAACAAGCAGCTTGCGTGCCAATGTGAGGTTGCTCTGGATCTCCCTGCACACCACTGTTAGACGGGCACCTAGCCAGGATACTGGGTGCCTCATCCATCTCCCACACATCACATGTTGGCAGCTTCATCTCTGTTCAGGGCTTCATTCTTAGCATTTCCAGGACTCATTGCTGTCTGACAGGCCCTGGGAGGAATCAGACTATGTAGACCATTCCACATATGAGACAGCCTTCTGTTACTCTGGTAATGTGGGTTGTGGTCTCCATTGGTGGCACCACGTCATAGAGTCATAGAGATCTATAACACAGAAAAAGGCCCTTCAGCCCATTGAGTCAGCGCTGGTCAAACAAGTACCTAACTATTCTAATCCCATTTTCCAGCACTAGGTCCATAGCCTTGTATGCCATGGCATCGCAAGTTCATATCCAAACACTTCTTAAATGTTATGAGGGTTTTTGTCTCTACCACCCTTTCAGGAAGTGAGTTCCATATTCTCACCACCCTCTGGGTGAAAAAATTCTTCCTCACATCCCCTCTAAACCTTCTGCCCCTTACTTTAAATCTATGCCCCCTGGTTATTGATCATGCTGACCAGCTGAGTCAATGCCTGTGTGAGGGCTTGCAGGTCTGAGCGCAACCCCAGTAACCCCTGATTCTGTCCCTGGAGCAGTCTCTCCATGAGAGTTGCCACCCTCTCAATGGAGAAGGCAGTGCACTCGCCCATGATGATCGAGGCAGTGTGCTCGCCCATGATGATCAACACAGTACTCAGGCTCCACAGGGACTCCTCCACTATGGATACCATGGCACACAGACCCTCATGGATCTCTGCCAGATCCTCCCACAGATCTCGTTGGACATCCAGCATCTGCCACCTAATGGACAACTCCAGAGGCTCATCATCAGCCTTCGACTGAGCATCGTCCTGGTTCCCAGTAGACTGCTGGCACCCTGGGCAGTCTCTGCCTCCACCTGCACCTCAAGCGACTGTGAAGTGCCCTCAGCATTGTGCACCGAGATACTAGCCACCGCTCTAATGTCTACTGAGGTGCTGGTATCTGCGCTGGTGCCTGCTTCAGAGACCGGGTGTGGCACAGGTGAAAATGACGGTCAGTGGTCCTCTGGTGCCAGGGGTGGCCCTTTGGGGTCTGCAAATTGGACGTCTGCTGGTGAACCTAAAAGGGAGAACAAGGACATGTTATTAGTTAAAGTCATCACACTGTCACTGTGCATGCCAGGAATCCTGATGAGACAATGGAGACCTGCATCACAGTGCCATCGTCTTTCAATGATCAATGGGGACTCCAGGTTCGAGGCTCCCATCAGCGAATAAACTACACTAGAACAGTTGCACAATCCACAAGTCTCGCCTCTGTGCACTGCACTCCTACCTTCATCTGGCACCCCCACCTCCCTATGCCTGGTTGTAGGGGGATCGTGCCGGCTCTCCAGCTCAAGAGCATCTTGCTCGAACTGGAAGAGCATCAGCAGGTTGGGCAGGCCTTCGCCTGTATGTACCCTCTTGGCTTGATTATGGCTTGTCTTCCCCTGAAAGGACAGAGGAGCATTGATTAGTCTGCTCTCTACCTGCAGCGCCATTGCAGCCTGGCCAACACTAGCTGAGGAATACCTTGCAGGGTACATCCGAGTCATGGCCCTCGAGCTGCAAGGCACTCAGTCCAAGCAGCCAGGGCTTACCACTTTGGCCTTCTCTTCCGTCAGTTAGCATTCAGACTTGTGCTACAGTGAGGTGTCACTGTAGGTACAACCCTGAAGTCCACGGGGGATGGCCACTACTTAACACCTCGGCACACTGATCCATTCCAATATGGTATTCACCCTTCCTGAGCATAGCAGATCATTGAAGCGTTTCCGGCACTGCACCCATGTGCGCCGCATTATGTCATGGCTGCTCACCAGGGCTGCCACCTCCTCCAATGCCCTCTTGGTGAAGTGCAGTGGCCTCCTCCTCCTATGTCTGGGGACAAGAGTGTCCCTTCTGGCAGCCACCTCCTCCAGGACAGTGAGGCACTCATTAGTAAACCAGGGAGCCGAGTGCCCACCTGGCCTGTCCTCCCGCCCAGTGATTGCTGCCACAGTCGGGTCCATCTTTACAACGGCAGACAGATGTCCTTCCCTGGCAGCCATTCTGGGGCCTTCCCAGCCAGTTAAGAGCCACATTTCACGTTGGGCGGACCTTAATTGGCTCATGTGACAGAGTCACATGAGGGGACATGCTTTTCTTTTTTAAAACTTTAATTTAAATGTAAAAATTTGCAGCTCCTTGAGGCAGCTCTGTGCCCTCAGGGAGCTTTCACTGAGTGCACCCTTGTGCATGCACACACTTCAGGCCCCCACCTCAGCAGCGCTGAGGTTATCAGTGCAGGTGTTACGCTGGCTGGCTGTTAATTGGCCAGCCAGTGTGAAATCGCGGTCGGGGCCCAATTGCAGGTGGCGGACTGGGCTCACCCACCCGCTGCACCCGCCTGACGAGGAGAAAATCCTCCCCTATGATTCGATGAAGCTTATGTCGGGTGGAAGATGAGAGGTTGGCCTAGAGAGCATTAAAATAGTCAAGTCTAGAAAATTATATTAGGCCTATAAAGACCACTGGACATGTCAAAGCTAACAAACTACAGTCACTGTTGTCATGCACATAATTTGACAGACAATTTGGACACGACAAACTTCCACAAACAGCAATGTGATAATGACCAGATAATCTGTTTTTGGGAAGTCGATTGAGGCATAAGTATGGGCCAGGACACTAGGGATAACTCCCCTGCCCTTCTTCAAAATAGTGCTATGGGATCTTTTACATCCACGTGAAAGGGCAGATAAGGCATTGGTTTAACATTTCATCTGAAAAACAGCCCCTCTGACAGTACAGCACTGTCTCAGTACCACACTCGAGTGTCACTCTAGACTTTTGTGGGTGAAGCCGTGGAGTGGGACTTGAATCCAAAACCTTCCGACTCAGAGGCCAGAATGCTATTTACTGAGTCTCAGTTGGCATACAGGTGTAGGGGGAACAAAAGCATAAATAAGGGTTTCAGCATTGAGCAGGGGTAGAGTCAGGTGACATTGATTTTCCCCTGCCCAGTTTGCCCTCCCCAAAAGCATTATATTGCACTTCTCCATAATGAATTCCATTTGCCACTTGTCTGTCCATATGACTATTTATAAGAACATAAGATCATAGGAAACAGGAACAGGAGTAGTCCATTTGGCCCCTCAAGCCTGCTCTGTCATTCAATAAGATCAGGGCTGCCCTTCTTGCGTTTTGACTTCCACATTCCCATCTAACCCTGATAACCTTTGGTCCCCTTGCCTAACAAGAATCTATCTACCTCTGCCTTAAAAGTACTCAATGATCTCACCTTCACTGCCTCCTGAGGCAGAAGGTTCCAAAATCACACAACACCCTGAGAGAAAAAAAATCTCCTCATCTCTGTCCTAAAAGGGCAACTCCTAATTTTAAAATAGTGTCCCCTAGTTCTGGACTCACCCACAAGAGGAAACATCCTTTCAAAGTCCACCTTGTCAAGGCCATTCAGGATCTTATGTACTTCAATCAAGTCACTCCTCACTCTCCTAAACTCCAGTGGAAACAAGCCTAGTCAGTCTAACCTTTTCTCATAAGACAACCCACTCATTCCAGGTATCAATCTAGTAAACCTCCTTTGAACCGCCTCCAATACATTTACACCCTTCCTTAAATAAGGAGACCAAAACTGCACATAGTATTCGAGGGCGATCTCACAAATGCCCTGTATTACTGAAGCATAACATCCTTACTTTTATAAAAACAAAAAACTGCGGATGCTGGAAATCCAAAACAAAAACAGAATTACCTGGAAAAACTCAGCAGGTCTGGCAGTATCAACGGAGAAGAAAAGAGTTGACGTTTCGAGTCCTCATGACCCTTCGACAGAACTAGGTTAATTCCCGGGGAGGGTTGAAATATAAGCTGGTTTAAGGTGGTGGTGGGAGGGTGGGGGGGTGGGGTGGTTGGGTGGGGGGAGAGAAGTGGAGGGGGGTGGTGTGGTTGTAGGTAAAGCAGTGATAGAAGATCATCAAAAGATGTCACAGACGGCAGAACAAAAGAACACATCGGTGTCGAAGTTGGTGACATTATCTAAACGAATGTGCTAATTAAGAATGGATGGTAGGGCACTCAAGGTATAGCTCTAGTGGGGATGGGGGGAGCATAAAAGATTTAAAAATATTTTAAAATAATGGAAATTATCCCCATCCACCACTACTCTCCTCCGTCTGGCTGAACTTGTTCTCACACTGAACAATTTCTCCTTCAACTCCTCTCACTTCCTCCGAATAAAAAGTGTGGCTATGGGTACCCGCATGGGCCCCAGCTATGCCTGTCTCTTTATGGGGTATCTGGAACATTCCTTGTAGACCACTCCCACTAATGACCTTTCCCCCTACTATTTCTCATCTCTACCCAAACCAATTCTACATCCTGATCTCCTGAACCAAGGTCACCTCTAACTATTGTACCAAATCTCTCATTTAATCAATGCAGAATTTATTTCCTCCTCATTATCCTTCTGCATTAGGGAGGGGGAATTTTACCTGGAGGCTTTGTTCTAGGATGCAGTCAGACCCCTTATGTTAGGTACTTCAGGTTTGGTTCATGGTCAAGGACAAAAGGATATGGCTGTAATAAAGGCTTGTATTGGGATCCAAAAGGTAGCAACGGAGGAACCTCAGCTCTTGCAATTGTCCAAAAGATTTGAGCTTCTTTTAGTTTGTGGAGAAGAGCAGGAACTGCAGGGAGGATGAACAAACTGACCATGGCACTTTGGGCAGGGGGTCATTCAGGTTGGTGGGGCAGGGGGTTGGGGGGAGAGAAAAAAGGAATGTAATTGTAGTCAGGGACAGGGTATAGTCCAAGAGTTCGACACTGTTCTCTGCAGCCAACAGCACAACTCCCGAGGCTATGTTACTTGCTCGGTGCTAGAGTTATGGACATGTCCTCAGGGCTAGACAGGAACTTGGACTGGGAGCGGAAAGTTCAAGTTATCATGATCCATGATACCAATGTACCAATGACGTAGATAGGATTAATAAAGATGTTCTGCTGAGGCAGTGTTAGCAGCTAGGGACTATATTAAAAAGCAGAACCACCACCTGAGCCACAAGGCGAGTTGACAAAGGGTAAACAAGATCAGAGAGTTGAATACAAGGCTCAGAATTTGGTGTGGGAGAAATGGGTTTCAATTCATGGGGCACCTGGACCAGTACTGGGGAAAGAGGGAGCTATACCATTGGGATAGCTTTCACCTGAGCTATGCTGGGACCAGTGTACCGGTCAATCATATAACTAGGGCTGTAGAGAGGACTTTAAACTAATCAGGAGGAGGACCCATATGAGGGGAGATTAGGAAAGTTAAAGAGAAAGGACAAGCCAATAGTGCAGGGTTCTGATGCAGGTAACAATAACCAGAGTGTGGCAGGAAGGGGCAGAGCATTCATACTTAAAAGTGTTCTAGCAAATAAGTTCACAGTAGAGAAAAATGGTAGAAAGACAGAATGAAAGGCTGTTTATCTGAATGCATGCCAAATTCGTAACAAGATGGATGAATTGATAGCACAAATAGAAATAAATGAGTATGATATGATAGCCCTTACAGAGAAATGTCTGCAAAGTGACCATGGCTGAGGACTGGATATACAAGCGTATTTGACATTTAGGAAGGACAGGATGAAAAGTAAAAGGAGGTGGGGTAGCTCTGTTAATGAAGGATGCAATGAGTTGAGATAGCCCATGTTTCCTATGGGAAAGAGCTTAAATTTTGTGACCAGGTTTCCTGGGAGATAAACAAAAGAGGGATAAAAGTGAATCAACATAAATTAATTATAGATATGTTTCCGTATTCAAGCCATTCAGTAAGCTTTAGGTTAGAGAACAAGCTGGCTGCAGAAGGTGAAACATCTTTCTCAAATAGAGTTCAGATGGAATGTTGTGTGTTGGCTAAAGGAGTTTAAAATCCTGTTAACGGAAGGACTCCTAACAGTGAGTTGAATTTCTGGACTAGCCAAGCTGAGAGAGAGAGAGAGTTTTAGATGGAAAACTCTAGAGATAAAGAATATTAGAACCAGGAGAGTTCTGATCCGTGGTGACTACACATAAGATGCTAGAAACAGAGAGTTTGCAACCATAGGATGGTTGGAAAAGATTTGACAGAAAAAGCTTGCTGGAAGTAAGCAGAAGGACCAAACCATCTCAATCTGTATACAAATTTTTGAAGTAGTACTCAGACCAAGTGGTTAATTTTCCTATTTTTGATGGTGTCTGATTTGAGTTAATTGGGGGTGTAACTCTAATGGATGTAGACGGCAATGTGATTTAAAGAGTTTGTTTTAGATTACAAGTAACTTTGTTCATTATGCTTGTATTATCCTTAATGATTATTTAAGATAGAGTGCATTTATTGGTATTCACGTTCTTTGATTTTTGTGTAGTAAAATTCAGTGATTTAACCCAAAAGCCTAATGGCTTCATTCTTTTAGTAAATACCTGGATTTTTGGGTTCAAAACAAAAATAAAAACACTCCTGGCCTCTACCAAGATCGTAATAACTGGGGGAATTGAAAGGAAACACATAGCAATGAGGGTGAACAAGGCAAAGTATATGAATGAAAATCCCTTCATAGCAAACAACAGGATTTCTTCAAGGTGAACATTCATGGCAGTGAATTAAATACTAACACAAAAGCAAAATACTGTGAGTGCTGGAAATTTGAAATAAAAGCAGAAAATGTTGAAAACGCTCAACAGATCAGGCAACAATTACAGAGAGGATTTTGCCTCCAGGTCAGAAACTTGATGCCAGAACCACTTTTGGATCCTGACCCCCCCCTCCCTATCAGTGGGGGGAAGTAGTCACAGTCCATGATTCTTCCCAATGTCAGCTGCTACTTGGTTGATGGTTTGGTGGCTAGTTAGCAGCAGGTGCAGGATGGAGCCGAGACCGAGTAAATGTGGGCTGAGTTAAATGAGTGATTTCAGTCATCAATGTGACAGCCATTTTGATTAATTGTGCAATCACCAGTTCATCAAGAGGAGCCATAGGCCTAGCACCCAGGTCAGGGCTACCTCACATTTCACAGATGCTGTCCTTGAGAGGCTGCTGGACACTGTGAGAGAGAGGAGGGAGGCTGAATTTCCAGAGGGTGACAAGAGAAAGCCATATTTGGAGGAACTGGGTGCAGCGAAGCAAGAGGTTTAATGATCTTCTTCGTTTTGTCAAGGATAGTATAGTACAACGCCCTGATGACAGGCCTTGAGACCCGCAGACACAGCAGCTGAGCAAACTGAATGCACATGATGCTACTTAACATGGGTACTTACTGACCACTCAGAAATGCCCAGAAACTGAGTGCTGTGGAGGATTTGGCAGCACTGATATATGCAGTTTCTTTTATAAATGAGATGTGGCAGTGGCCAGAGAGACCACCAGTGCCTTATCTCTCTCTGTTTTGCCATTAAAGGAGAAGAGGCCATGCAATTCATGGGAAAGGGCTAGCAGTGGAGGAAGAGTTCCCCAACTTACCATCCTCACTGCCATGGAGGAGGCAGCAATGGAAGGTGCCAGTGTGACCAAGTGGGAGATGGAGAAATGGGAATACCTGGAAGAGAGGGTGAAAAGATATTGAGATCTGTAAATGAAGGTGATGGCATACACTATGCTTCGTCAACAGCATGCCAAAGACTCAGCTGTTTTGGGAAACCTCAGCACTGCAGAAACTTCTACTGTCACAGGCTAGTTCTCATGATCTCCTTCTTGTATCTCCTACAGGGTCAGTTGTAGCACTAAAGTACAGTTGCATCAGTGGGGTATATGAAACATCTGAGACACATACAAGCGCACCCTCCACTAGCGCAGATACACTCACATCAGTGGGTCTTCGCAGGTGGTTAGAAAGAGTAGACTGGTGAAGAGCAGGATACCAGTGAGCATGTGGAAGTGAGAGAGGCAAAGGCAGCTATGTGCCATCCCCCTCAGGGGATGAAGAATGGACAAAGTCTTGCTAAGTTGGGTACAGATGCAGGGCCTCAGGAGTCATAAGAAAGGAGGATCTACTTCAACCAGCAGCGAAAGATATGTTCCCACCTGTCCCTGAGGCAGGGCAAGATCATAGACTGAGGATGGAGGAGTCCATTCAGGTAATGTGCACCACCATGGCTCAGGACATTTGAGTACATGCACTTCTGCATTGAGTGGCCAACCTCATGGAGAGCCATGTGCAACAGCACAGAGTAGATGCAGGAACAACACACTGACATGCACAAATTGTATGTAATGCTCTGTAGCCTTAACCATCTGTGGCATTAATGCCATGAAATGCATGGAATGGTTGTCAGGTACATGCAGCTGGTAGTTCCATCCAGTATTCCAAGGGCAGAGCAGTCACTGAGGAGGATGAAGGACCCTTCCCTCATGAGGCACCATTACCATCATTGGCCTCCTCAGTCCCTCTGGCTGAGGACCCTATGCAGCAGGGCCCTGCAAAGGAGGCTTCGCCTGCAAGGACCCCAGTGCAGCAACTTCTGGAGGTACCCCTACTGGCATCTCATGATGAGGATGACAATCAGAGGCAATTCAGCCACAAGCCAACACAAGCAAACAGGTCGCCTCCAACTCATCAAAGGCCACAAGGGGAGTACCATGTAAACTTGGCTGATAGCAGAGGCTACCGTGTTGGTCAGAGCACTGAGTGATTCAATAGGGTTCATTTTAATTGTAAATAAGCAAACATGAAAAGAGCAGCTCATGACTGAGTCCAGTCAGACAGAATGTGAGCTTGGAAATTGATGAGTGAGGGAATTTTAATAGTTAATCTCTTTCTAAAATCTAGTCTAGTTTGTACTTAGCATTTAACTACAATTTACTGTCAAAGTTATTTTTTTCAATATTAGTCCATGACTTGTGCCCCTTTGAAGAATAAGGGCAGCATATAGATGGGAACACCAACACCTGCAAGTTCCCTTCCAAGCCACACACCATTATGACTTAGAACTACATCACTGTTCCTCCACTGTCGCTTGGTCAAAATCTTGAAATTCTCTTCCTAACAGCACTGTGGGTGCACCTACACCAAATGGACCACAGAAGGTGACTCACCACCACCTTCTCAAGGGCAATTGTGGATGTGCGATAAATGCTGGCATAGCCAGCGATGCCCGCATCTAGTGAAAGAATAAATAAAACAAGCTCCCTACTGGAGAGGCAGCTAGAATTAGTTAATTGGATAACTTGTTAGAAGCAGTTTCTCTAACCAGAAGTGCCAGACTTATCTCTAGAATTTCAGCTAGTATAAATACAGAAGATCGCACTAAGTGCACAAAGTGAGTAAGCACTAAGATAGCAGCTTGTGACTGAGTGTGAGCTTGGGAATTTGGTGAGTGAGGAAATTTGGTGCAATGAAAAATCTTGAAACTCTCTTCCTAACAGCACTGTGGGTGCTACGCCACATGGAGTACAGAAGTTGACTCACCAAGGGATTCTCAAGGGCAATTATGGATGTTTACAAAAAAGGAGTGGTCCAAGAGAGGGAGCTGGAGACTGCATTGGGATATGAGAGCTGAAGCCGGAGCATTAATTAGGTGAGCAGATTGGTGAGTTTCAAGTTTTTTTGCTCTTAAAGGGGGCAAAAGTTTAAATTGGTAATGGGGAAATATAAGTGTTGCAATAAATGTATAAATTAACTAGTTAAATAACTTGCTGTAACTATAGATAATCATTGAGTCATATATTTAAACTTAAACCTATGCATTTTATTTAACTGAGGTGGCAGGGCAGATGATGACTGTGTAGCATGTGGGTACTTGTGGACACCTATGTGATCCAGAGCAAACACCCTGCGGTAAATGTCTGCAGCTTGAGGAACTTCAGATCAGAGTTGGTGAGCTGGAGTCTGAGCTTCAGACACTATGATGAATCAGGGATGGGGCATGTTACCTGGACACATTGTTCCAGGAGGCAGTCACACACCTTAGGCTAGGTACTTTGAATTTTGGTCTGTGGCTAGAGAAAGGAGGATGCGACTGTGACTAAGGCAGGTATGGGGATCCAAAAAGTAGCACTGGAGGAACCTTAGCCCTTGCAATTGTCCGACAGCTTTGGGGTTCTTGCAGCTTATGTGGGCAAAAGCAGAGATTGTGGGAGGATGTTCAGACTTACCATGGCACCTTGGTGCAGGGAACCATTCAAGTGTGGGGGTGTTAAAAGGAATGTAGCTGTAGATGGGGACAGTATAGTTAGGGGGATAGGTACAGTTCTCTGCAACTGAGATTGAGAGTCCCAAAGGCTGTTTTGCCTGCATGGTACCAGGACAACTCCTCAGGATTGAAGAGGAGCTAGCAATGGGAGGGAAAGTGCTCAGTTGTCAGTCCACATGGGCCGTGGGTAGGATTACGAAAGAGATTCTGCTAAGGGACTATAAACAGCTTGGGGCTAAATTAAAAAGCAGAACCAATAAGATAATAACCTCCGGATTACTGCCTGAACCATGAGCGAATTGGCATAGGGTACGTAAAATCAGAGAGTTGCATGCATGTCTAAAAGATTGGTGTGAGAGAAATAGGTTTCAATTCATGGGGCCCTGGCACCAGTATTGTGGAAAGAGAGAGCTGCATTGCTCAGATGGCCTTCAACTGAACTGTGCTAGGACCAGTATCTTGGCATATTGTGTAATTAGGGTTGTAGAGAGGGCTTTAAACTAAATAGAGGGGGAGGGGTGGGTTCACGTGAGGAGGGATTTGGAAAGCTAAAGAGAAAGGACAAGGCAATGGTGCAGGGTAATGATACAGGTAATGATAACCAGAGTGACAGGAAGGGATGGAGTGTACAAACATAAGAGTGCACAAGCAAATAAGATCAGGGTAGGGAAAAAATGATAAAACAACAGAATTAAAGGCTCACAGCATTCATAACAAGATGGATGAATTGCATAGCACAATAGAAATAAATGAGAGATATGATCACCATTACAGAGACATGATTGCAAGGTGGCGAAGGCTGGGACCTGAATATTCAAGGGGATGTGACAGTTTGTAAAGAGAAGAAGAAAGGAGAAGGAGATGGGGTAGCTCTGTTAATAAAGGTTGAGACCAGAAAAGTAGTGAAAAATAACCTTGGTTCAGAAGATAAAGATGTAAGATGGAATCATTCCAGATTTGCATTAAGTGCAGTCGCCGGCGGGATAAAGGACGTTTTACCTGTTGGCTGCAATGGTGGCTTTTCACACTGTGTCTTCCCAATCCCACCTTATTATCATCTATTCCCAGGAAACATGATATTTTGATGGTGGGTGGGGTCTCATTCACCTGTCACCCCATCACCTCGCCACCTCCTCAAGCCGTGCACCATATTTAAAGTGGAGCCACATACACACTTCTCAGTGCTTGCTTGGAAGAGATGGCCCCGAAAGGCAAGAAGACTTCAGCCCCCCGGGTTAATGATGCGCCCCTTGAGCGCCTTTTGGTGGTAGTGGAGGCTCACTGTGATATCCTCTACCCCCACTTTAGCTGAAGGAGGGGCAGCCACATCATTACTTCAGCATGGATGGTGGTGGTGGCAGCCGTGGTCAGTGTCAACGCCCTGCAAAAGAGTACAGCCATCCACTATTAAAAAAGGATGAATGATCTCTTCCATTCTGCCAGGGTAAGTTGAACTTCTCGTGGCTCTCAGCTCACACACTCACAAACCCATCACATGTCCACAGGGATCTCACTCACTGCCAGTTCAAGGGACATCACCATTTACTCTCTCAAACACACTTTCATTGTCCTCATCTCATCCATGGGAGCACTCACCATCCATAGGTGTACTTATCATCTGGCCTGGCAGGCATCCTGCTTAACTCTCTTCATCTCTAGTCATTCAGGACAAGCTGGCACACAACAAGAGGGATAAGTCGCAGACTAGTGGAGGAATGCCTGAAATCTAGGTCCTCATGGATTTTGAAAACAGAGCCATCCAGCTGGCCAGCAAAAATCCGGACTGGTCCTGTGCTGCTGGTGAGGTCAGCGCTGCTCTACCAAGTGAGGATCCAGCAGAGCAACATCCATGAGACAAGCATGCTGTGAGTGATGTGTCCTGTTTCACAGGCCACTGCCGAGCCCTAATTATCTCTCCTTGCTTCCGCAGGCATATCTGGGAAACAAACAATGGAGTCCATGACCCAGGGCCTCAATCAAGCCCTGAAGAAACCTCAGAAGAGGAATCTGAAGGCACTGTCATTGAAGTCCCGTCACAGCACTCACCCACACCCTCCACCAGAGACCCACACCTCAGTGGGGCCTAGCTTTAGAGTAGCCTCAGGATCACAATCTGGTGAGCACATTGCACTGTCTGATCCAGGCAATGGCAGGGACTTCCCAGGTCTCTGGCACTCAGAGGGCTGCTGGAGGCTGGAAATTTTCTGAGTCTGAGTGAGATGACTAGAGTCTGAATTCAGCCATACCTCAGTTGCTGGAGCTGCAAAGGCAAGCTCAGGAACAATGGTGGAAGGTATGTCTGCTACACTCCTCAGATTGCATGGCATGATGGAGAAGTCCATCCACTTTCAGGCTGAGCCGATAACTCCAGGATACCAACACAATGAGGTCAACACTGGTAGGATGGCGACTGCCAAGGAGACCCTGGTCCAGGAGATCGATACTGCACTGCTGCACGGGCTCAATTCCATCGCTGATGTCATAGTTGGCCTCCAACAATATGTAAGCGAGAGGGGTGCGTGGCAGCTTGGTCTCATTCCAGCTATCCCTTCCCTCATGGAGTCAGCCTGAGGCCCTCGGGCAAACATAGGGAGGAAGACCAGCAGGTGCACACTCTAGGGCTATCCACTCAGGTAACTCCAGGAGTGTCCAGCCCATCTTAATCCCCTCTTCGGGTGAACCATCAGTTCCAGCTCCACAGGCAGAGGAGGGTGCCACTGACACACAGCAGGACTCCGAAAGTAGGCTGGGAGCCTCCATGTCTTGGCCCTCCAGAGGACACCCACCAAGATCATCACAGGCAGGGTGTTGCAGTCAGCAGACTCCCTCCATCTCCGCTCTGGATGTCAGGGGAGCACCAAGAAGATGTAACTCTTTTCTTATGAAACAAATAAACTAAATTAACAAATCAAGGGACAAAGTAAAAGGCAGCCCCTTAAAGAGAAACTGCAAAAACAAAAGACAAAATTTAAAGGAAACTTACCAACATTAAATCAAAATGTGATTAGAGGGGTCAATAAAACACCCCAGGTCCCTTGGTGCCCACCAAGGCATCGAGGGTGCTGGCAGACACCGCATGCTCTCTCTCCAGGCACACCCAACCGCAAATGTAGCCTGGGAAGAGGGGCAGACAGTTGGGTCAGCTGACCCCCTCGATCACCCACTGCCTGGATCTTTTAATGGCCAACTTGGCCAGGCCCAGGAGCAGATTCATGAGGAGGTCGTCCTCCTTCCAGGCCCCCCTCCACATCGGGTGCCCGTAGATCAGGAGCGTAGGACTGCAGTGCAAGAAAACAACAGTTAAATGTTTTTCAAGAAACTAAAAAGGGGGTGCAGCCTACAACAATTAACATGTACACGGTCCACGGACTCCACAAGGCCACAAACCAAGAAGATGTAACTCTTTTGAGTCAACCAAGCAAACTAAATTAACAAAATCAGGGATAAAGTAAAAAGCAGCCCCTTAAAGGGAAACTGCAAAAAGAAAGACAAAATTTAAAGGAAACTTGCAAACATTAAGAGAAAATGTGCTTAAGAGGGACAGTAAAACACCCTAGTCCCCACCAAGCACAGAAAGCCTCGAAATTGCCAGCAGATACCGCATGCTCCCTCTCCAGGGACACCTGGCTGCTAACATAGCTGCAAAAGAGGGGCAGATGACCCCCTTGATCACCTGCTGCCTGGACCTGTTAATGGCCAACTTGGCCAGACCCAGGAGCAGGTTCATGAGGAAGTCGTCCTCCCTCCCAGCCCCGCTTGGCATCAGGTGCCCGTAGATCAGGAGCGTGGGACTGAAGTGCAGACAGAACAACAGTAAAAGATTATTTGTATAATTGAAAAAGGGATGCAGCCTACAACAATTAACATGTACATGGTCCATGGTCTTTGCAAGGCTGCAAACCAAGAAGATGTAACTCTTATAGAGTCAAAACAATTGAACTAAATTAACAAAATTGGGATAAATCAGGCACAGACCAAGAAGATGTAACTCTTTCAAGTACAAACACATTTCCATCTGTTCCTATTCAGATGAAGTTACATTGTTTCATAGTTTGCCATTGTGACATTTGAACTCTTGATCTTGGGGTTACAAACCCAGTACCATAACCAACTGGATATTTAGGCCAAGCACCAAGAAGATGTAACTCTTTCGAGTACAAACACGTTTCCATCTGTTCCTACTCAGATGAGGTTACATTGTTTCATAGTTTGCCATTGTGAGATTTGAACTCTTGATAATCTTTTAAATGAAAACCAAATCAACAAAATTGGGATAAATCAGGCTCAGCCCCTAATTCAGGTCAGCTGTAAAATCAAGAACAAAGTTTAAAGGAAACTTACAAACTTTAAATCAAAATGTGATTAAAGGGGTCAACAAAACACCCCAGTCCCCACGGTGCCCACCGAGCACGGAAGGCCTCGAGAGTGCCAGCAGACACCGCGTGCTCCTTCTCCAGGGACATCCGGCAGCGAACGTAGCCACGGAAGAGG
This sequence comes from Carcharodon carcharias, assembly GCF_017639515.1. Taxonomy (NCBI): domain Eukaryota; kingdom Metazoa; phylum Chordata; class Chondrichthyes; order Lamniformes; family Lamnidae; genus Carcharodon; species Carcharodon carcharias. Next base: position 51,721,601 of record NC_054467.1, on the reverse strand, counting down.
GACAAACAATCGGGCGGGACTCCCCCGTCGATCGCCTGCTGCCTGGACCTGTTAATGACCAACTTGGCCAGGCCCAGGAGCAGGTTCACGAGGAGGTCCTCCTCCTTCACGACCCCCTTCCGCACCGGGTGCCCATAGATCAGGAGTGTGGGGCTGAAGTGCAAACAAAACATCAATAAAAGGTTTTTCAAATAACTAAAAAGGGAGTGCAGCCTACAACACCCTATGTATACATGGTCCACGGACTCCACAAGACCGCAAAAAGGGCACGTGTCCTGAGAGTCCGTGAACCTATGCATCCTCTTATTATAAAGGACTGCTGCATGCAACACCCTCCAACCCAGGTCCCCGATAGAAAGGAGGAGGACACCTCCGTAGAGGGCCTCCCATCGGGGGCCTCCACCGCCGGACGGCAACAAGGCACGCCAGGGCATGTCCGGTCGACGGACAAGGGCGAGAAAATGGAAGGTGTGCAGCAGCAGTCTGTACAAAAAGCCCCTCTTTGCCGTGCCAAAAGGCACAGAGGGCATGTCCCTGAGGCAGCTCATATTGCAGGGCACCAGCACCCGAGGGAGGGTTCGGGGCTTAGGCCCAATGTGGAATTCTGTCCGAACAGGGGAACGCTCAGACGGAAGACCACCGCGCACCTGGGCCACCTCAAGACCCAAAATAACGTCGGGTCCGAGCACGACCGTTCTCAGGTCTTGGATGGCATCGGCTGTGACCTGGACACTCATAGACGCGCATCGCGCCAACTCCTGCGGGAGCATCCAGCCCAGTCCTCCGCCACCCAGCACATCCCCGATCCTGGTCACCCCTGCGGCCACAGCCCTCCTCTCCGCCAACCACTGAAAAGGACGGAGGGGCGGATTCCTGAGCAGCGGCTCTCTGACGATAGCCGCTACTCCTGACGGGGGAGAGCTGCGTCGCGAAGCGACCACTTTTCAGACTTTGATCAGGTCCCGGTATAAGACGGGCAACGCCTGCAAGGAGCCACCGAGGCCCAGCTGTTCTATAAACAGGAGCTGCACGTCATAATTCAGTCCGTGCACCTGACGGAAGAAATACGTCATCAGGGCACACCATCTAGGAGGAGGCTCGACGTAGAGGTATCGCTGCAGGGTCTGAAGGCGGAAAGTCACCACCTGTGTGCGTAGGCACACTAGCGCCTGACCACCCTCCCTAAGCGGGAGACTCAGAATCTCGGCAGCGACCCAGTGCAATCGTTTGTCCCAGAAGAAGTCGACTAACAATCTCTGGATTCTTGTGACAAAGTCTGGGGGAGGGGTCAAAGTGACCAGCCGATACCACAACATGGTAGCGATCAGCTGGTTTATGACCAGAACTCGACCTCGGTAAGATAGCACTCGGAGCAGTCCTGTCCAGCACCACAGGCGAGCGGTGACTTTCGTCTCCAGTTAGAAGATGTAACTCTTTCGAGTACAAACACATTTCCATCTGTTCCTATTGAGATGAAGTTACATTGTTTCATAGTTTGCCATTGTGAGATTTGAACTCTTGATAATCTTTTAAATGAAAACCAAATCAACAAAATTGGGAAAAATCAGGCTCAGCCCCTAATTCAGGTCAGCTGTAAAACCAAGAACAAAGTTTTAAAGGAAACTTACAAACTTTAAATCAAAATGTGATTAAAGGGGTCAACAAAACACCCCAGTCCCCGCGGCGCCCACCGAGCACGGAAGGCCTCGAGAGTGCCAGCAGACACCGCGTGCTCCTTCTCCAGGGACATCCGGCAGCGAACGTAGCCGCGGAAGAGGGACAAACAATCGGGCGGGACTCCCCCGTCGATCGCCCGCTGCCTGGACCTGTTAATGGCCAACTTGGCCAGGCCCAGGAGCAGGTTCACGAGGAGGTCCTCCTCCTTCCCGACCCCCTTCCATAAATCAATGAGTTGTAACATGTTTCCATCTGTTCCTATTCAGATGAAGTTACATTGTTTCATAGTTTGCCATTGTGAGATTTGAACCCTTGATAATCTTTTAAATGAAAACCAAATCAACAAAATTGGGATAAATCAGGCACAGCCCCTAATTCAGGTCAGCTGTAAAACCAAGAACAACAAACATGTTTCCATCTGTTTCAGATGAAGTTACATTGTTTCATAGTTTGCCATTGTGAGATTTGAACTCTTGATCTTGGGGTTACAAACCCAGTACCATAACCACTTGGCTATTTAGGCCAAGCCTAACAAACTACCGGTAGTCAGACTTGTTTCTCTCTACTTCAGTTGTAACTCTTTTGAGTACAAACACATTTCTATCTGTTCCTATTCAGATGAAGTTACATTGTTTCATAGTTTACCATTGTGAGATTTGAACTCTTGACCTTGGGATTACAAGCCCAGTACCATAACCACTTGGCTATTTAGGCCAAGCAGATGTAACTCTTTCGAGTACAAACACATTTCCATTTGTTCCTATTGAGATGAAGTTACATTGTTTGCTATTGTGAGATTTGAACTCTTGATCTTGGGGTTACAAACCCAGTACCATAACCACTTGGCTATTTAGGCCAAGCACCAAGAAGATGTAACTCTTTCGAGTACAAACACATTTCCATTTGTTCCTATTGAGATGAAGTTACATTGTTTGCTATTGTGAGATTTGAACTCTTGATCTTGGGGTTACAAACCCAGTACCATAACCACTTGGCTATTTAGGCCAAGCACCAAGACAGTGCTGTTGCACAGCCTGGACATGGGTGTTAATCACTGGTAAATAATGTTCATGATTGTAAATAAGCTCCCAAGAATGTCTCCTCATTTATGGCTCCTTGTTCTGATGAGCAGTGTTCGTGTCACTCAGATCTGAAACCTTGGTTCCTGCACAAGATAAAGGCAGGTGTCTCAGTTCAGGGCCTCTTCCCTGTCCTTTGAGCAGCCTTCAGACCAAAGTCAAAACAAAAACAAAAATAAAAATACCTGGAAAAACTCAGCAGGTCTGACAGCATCTGCGGAGAGGAACACAGTTAACATTTTGAGTCCATATGACTCTTAAGAGTTCCTCTCCACAGATGCTGTCAGACCTGCTAAGTTTTTCCAGGTATCTTTATTTTCGTTTTTTTTTTGGATTTCCAGCATCCGCAGTTTTTTGTTTTTATCTTCAGACCAAAGTGATGGTCCGGCCTCATACTTACTGGGCACATTACTGATGCCTGCATCTCAATAATGCTTGTTATTGCAGCCAGAATGGCATGGGCAGGCATCAGAGTTCTGTCATTCTCTCTGTGTGCTCTCAGCACCTTTGAATTGGGGCTGGCTCCCATCTCTTCAGCACCTGTAACCAGTGACACTGTGCTCCTGAAGGGATCAGTTACTGAAGGCGGACATAGGATCACGTTCATTTAAAGTTTCACGGCTGTGTGTTCATAATATGACCCTGATCACAGCTGCCCTCGGCCAGACAGGAGTCAGACATTCACAGAGGCTATGTGAAGATCTATGGAGTGTCCTCATTGCATGTCATCATCATCCTCCTGAAATCAAACGACTATTGGGGCCTCTGCTGTGTCTCCATGACAGAAGCCTTATCACAGATGGTATCTGTGCTGCCATAAGCCAGACTGGAGTCAAACATTCACAGATGCAATGTGAGCATCTATGATGTCTCTTCACTCCATGTCATCATCATCCTCCACAAATGTAGCAGCTATGAGGGCCTCCCAAGCACACATGCCTCATCTGGACAGTGTGACGGCCTTGTGGCCGTCATCATCACCCTCGAGGACCTCCTCACCTTCATCACTGTTGACACCCACAGTGCTGCCCAGGAGGGAGTTCCAGGATTTTGACCCAGCGACAGTGAAGGAACGGCGATATATTTCCAAGTCAGGATGGTGAGTGACTTGGAGGGGAGCTTGCAGGTGGTGGTGATCTTATGTGTCTGCTGCCCTTGTCCTTCTAGATGGTAGTGGACGTGGGTTTGGAAGGTGCTGTCTAAGTAGCCTTGGTAAGTTCCAGCTGTGCATCTTGTAAATGGTACACACTGCTTCCGCTGTGTATCAATGGTGGAGGGAGTGAATGGTTGTGGATTTGGTGTCAATCAAGTGGGCTGCTTTGTCCTGGATGGGAGTCAATTGTCTTGAGTATTGGGGAGCTGCACTCATACAGGCAAGTGGGGAGTATTCCATCACACTCCTGATTTGTGTCCTGTAGATGGTGGACAAGTTTTGAGAAGTCAGAAGGTGAGTTATTCACTACAGAATTGTCAGCCTCTGATCTGCTCTTGTAGCCACAGTATTTATATGGCTAGTCCAGTTCAGTTTCTGGTCAATGATAACCCCCAGGATGTTGATAGCTGGGGATTCAGTGATGGCAATGCCATTGAATGTCAAGGAGCGATGGTTGGATTCTACTTTGTTGGAGATGGGCATTGTCTGGCACTCGTCTGGCGCGAATGTTATTTGTTACTTGTCAGGCCAGGCCTGGATATTGTTGAGGTCTTGCTGCATTTGGACATAGTTTCTGAGGATTCACAAATGGTGCTAAACATTGTGCAATTATCAGGGAACATTCCCACGTCTGACCTTATTATGGAAGGAAGATCATCTATGAAGCAGCTGAAGATGGTTGGGCCTAGGACACCACCCCTCAGGAACTCCTGCAGTGATGTTCTGGAACTGAGATGACTGTCCTCCAACAACCACAGCCATATTTCTTTGTGCTAGGTATGACTCCAATTAGCACAGAGCTTTCCTTCTGATTCCCATTGACTCCAGTTTGCTAGAGCTCCTTGATGCCACACTCAGTCAAATGCTGTCTGGATCTCACCTCACCTCTGGAGTTCAGCTGTCTTGTCCATGTTTGAACCAAGGCTATCATGAGGTCAGGTGCTGAGCAGCCTTGGCGGAACCCAAACTAAGCGTCAGTGAGCAGGTTATTGCTAAACATGTGCTGCTTGATAGCATGATTTATGACCCCTTCTATCACTTTACTGATGATCAAGAGTTGACGGCTGGGACAGTAATTGGCCTTTTGTGAACAGGACATACATGGTCAATTTTCCACTTTGTCGGGTAAATACCAATGTTGTCGATGTAGTGGGACAGCTTGGCTAGGGGCGGAGCTAGTTCTGGAGCACAAGCCTTCAGTACTATTGTCAGAATATTCTCAGAGCCCATAGCCTTTGCAATATCCAGTGTCTTCAGCCATTTCTTGTATCACATGGAATGAATCGAATTGGCTGAAGACTGGCACCTGTGATGCTGGGTAGCTCTGGAGGAGGCCAAAATGGATTAGCTACTTGTCACTTCTGGCTGAAGGTTATTCCGAATGCTTCAGCCTTATCTTTTGCACTGATGTGCTGGGCTCCTCCATCATTGAGGATGGGGATATTTGTGGAGCCTCCTCCTCCAGTGAGTTGTTTAATTGTCCACCACCATTCACGGCTGGATGTGGCAGGACTGTAGAGTTTAGAACTGATCTGTGGTTTCTGGGATCGCTTAACTTTTTTTATCACTTGCTGCTTATGCTGTTTGGCATACAAGCAGTCCTGTGTTATAGCTTTACCAGGTTGACACCTCATTTTTAGGTATGGTGCTGCTCCTGGCATGCCCTCCTGCACTCTTCATTGAACCAGGGTTGATCCCCTGGCTTGTTGGTAATGGCAGAATGGGGGATATGCCAGGCCATGAGGTTACAGATTGTGTTTGAGTACAATTCTGCTGCTGCTGGTGGCCCACAGCACTTCATGGATGCCCAGTCTTGAGTAGCTATCCTACTTAGCACAGTGGGAGTGCCACACAACACGATGCAGGGTATCCTCAATGTGAAGACAGGACTTCATCTCCACAAGGACCGTGCGGTGGTCACTCTTATCGATACTGTCATGGACAGATGCATCTAAGGCAGACAGATTGGTGAGGTTGAGGTCAACTATATTCTTCCCTCTTGTTGGTTCCCTCACCATCCGCCGCAGATCATCTAGCAGCTATGTCCTTTTGGACTTGGCCAGCTCGGTCTGTAGGTGATGCCACCGAGCCACTCTTGGTGATGGACATTGAAGTCCCCCACTCAGTGTTCATTCTGTGCTCTTGCCACCCTCAGTGCTTCCTCTAAGTGGTGTTCAACATGGAGGAGCACTGATTCATCAGCTGAGGGAGCGTGGTACATGGTAATCAGCAGGATCTTTCCTTGCCCAAGTTTGAACTGATACCATGAGACGTCATGTGGTCCAGAATCGCTATTGAGGACTTCCGGGTAATCTCCCTCTGGACTGTATACCGCTGTACCACCACCTCTTCTGGGCCTGTCCTGCCAGTGGGACAGGACAGGGATGGTGATGGTGGTGTTTATGTCAGGCTGTTGCTTGACTAATCTGTGAGTCAGTTGTCCCAATTTTGGCACAAGCCCCCAGATGTTAGTAAGGAGGATTTTGCAGGGTCGACAGGGCTGAGTTTACCATTGTCATTTTTGGTGCCTAGGTTATACCAGGTGGTCCGTCCGCTTTCATTCCTTTTTGAGACTTTGTAGTGGTTTGTATTATGACTGATGCAGTTGGTAAAGCTGAAGTATTTAAAAATCCCAGAGGGAACCCTTAAACAACTGTCATAACCTATAATTTTAAGTGTTATGTTTGAGATGCGGTCTAAATTCAGGAATCAGACCACCAGTTCTCGAGGTTTTACATTAAACTGCATGAAACATTTTATTAATTTATACAGGTTAAAATATATATACACACATGGCTACAAATGAGCTTTTAATAGCTTTTAACAAATACCCAAACTAATTTCTGTTAAGGCAACAGCAACCCACAGGCAAAGAATTTTCACCTTACAAATTCAAAATGAGGTTATTTTCACTTTGGTTCCTGTGGAGACAGTTGAGGCTTACATCTGCTTTTGATCTCACATTGTTTCTGTTCTACACACACAAAACTGCTGTCTGTTATACTTAGCACTGCTCATTGAATGTAAATTCTCATTGTATCACCAGCCTATTTGAACTCCACTTTTTAACAATAAAACCCCTTCAATAGTGCCACTTTTATTAGTAATATAAACATATTGGTTGGTATCTGCTAGCTAGGGGTATTTTTAACTCCACATCTTCAATGCTGTATTCAAAAAATGTAAATGCATGCTATCTCTCATATATGAAAACTAGTGCGCATCAAAGCACCCAGATGAGCTGGCTTTATTCCAATTAAGACACACCCACAGGCTAAACATCTATTTTAATAGAAAAATATTTTCCAATAATATTATATACATTAATAGCTTCATGACATTTGATACAACGGAGTGGCTTGGTAGGCCATTTCAGAGGGCATTTATGAGTCATCCACATTGCTGTGGATCTGGAGTCACATATAGGCCTGACCAGGTGAGGACAGCAGATTTCCTCCCTAAAGGCATAAGTGAACCAGATGGGTTTTTATGACAAAGGTTTTGTAAATATCATTTGCCGTGGTGAGATTCAAACTTGGGTCCCCAGAGCTTTATGCTGGGTCACCAGTCCAGCAACAATACCAGTACACCATCACCTCTCCCTCGGAGGTTAGAAGTTTACTGCACAGTATAAAAGCTCATGGTGTTGGAGGTGATATGTTAGCATGGTTAGAGGATTGGCTAACTAAAAGAGAGCAGGAGAGTCAGGATAAATGAATAATTTTCAGGTTGGCAAATTGTAAATCGTGGAGTGCTGCAGGGATCAGTGCTGGGTCTCAACTATTTAGCATCTATGTTAATAGCTTGGACAAGGGGACCGACTGTATTCTAGCCAAATCCGTTAGCAAATACAAAGGGAGGTAGGAAATCAAATTATGAGAAGGATACAGAATCTGTAAAGGGATGTGGATATTTTAAGCGATTGGAAAAAATTTGGCAGATGGAGTAAACTATGGGAAAATTTGAATTTGCCCACTTTGCCCTGCACCTGAAGGAATCCAGCAATGGAGATGATTCCTACTGCCTTCTGTGCCTGCAAGGCCCCATCTCTCTGGAATTAACTGTACTGTTCAGCTCTCAAAAATAGGACATCAGTGACCTGCGAGATGCAATGATACTCTGCCCTTGTAAGACGTCGCCAAGTTCCGCAGCTGTTCCTTGGAAGTAGCCAGAGGTAAAGATATCCAAGGACTCCATTGCCATGTAGTCCCATGTTCTCTTCTGTGCTCCTCATGCCCTGCATCTGCTGCTGAAGCTATTGATGCTCCTCACTACTTGACCCAAGCTCTGAAAATGTTAATCCCATGTCCAGTGATTACATTGCTTGTGCTCATTTTCACTCACATTGATTACTGGACACCTGCACCCCCTTATGGCCACATGATACCTGGAGAATGATGACTTCCCCCACTGCCTGAGCATTACTTGCTTCATTAATGCTGCTCACCTGTGGGCACTTGTGTGCAAATGATGCGTACCCCTCTAAGACATGCTCGCTTTAATATAACCACCGAATCGAATGGTGCAGCCATGATTAGTTTCCACATAGTGGGCAGAATTTTGATTTCAGCAGGTAGGCACGGTTGGCAGGCCTGGGGTCAGCTGGGAAACAGACTGCTGCCCGCAATCGGCCTCGACTGCAATTTCGCACAGGTGGACCAATTAAGGCCTGCCCAGCGTAAAACATGGTTCCCCACTGGTCAGGAAGGGCTGAGCAGGGATGGGGGCCTGTCAGGCATTGGGTCTAATGGCAAGCTGGTGGCCGGTTTATAAACGGCCTAGGCAGCCCCTGGAAGACTGCTTTGGAAGACATCTGTTGCGTGTTGGCAAACTCAAATGATGGAACCGAGTGTGCTGGAGATGCCAGACACAAGGGCAGGTTGGGTGGGCTTCATTTGCACCTGCCTCACACCCACTCTCTGAACCAGGCACCAACTCAGATTCCAAGACCTCGATGGGCATTAGATCCATGGCAAAAATGTCAGTGAACATTGGTGAGGGCACTTCACACTCACTTGCAGTGCATGCAGAGGCAAAGAGTTCCCAGGACACCAGCGACCTCACATTGGCACACAAGCTGCTTGTCATCTCTGTGGGCCCCTCTCTGGGTGTTCTGGATGATTGCAGCAGCTCATCTGCCCCTTTGCCAGTTACTTTGGCATCAGATGACACTGCGGCAACTCGGGAGATGCCAGCTGTGGCACTGGCCACTCCCTCCCAGGTGGGACCAGCACAGGCTTCACAGGCCAGAGGACAACTGCCAAGGTCATCCAGGTCAACTAGACAGCAGAGTCAGAAGGCTGTCTCCAATGCCGGTGCCTGCGGGGGTGGATGGGGGGCAGCACTAAGACGTAGCACTCAGAGACGTAAGTTAAAGGTACCATGAGCACAAGAGGGACCGGGCGCTGGTGATTCCCTGTTCATTCATGTTTGGTTTATTTGTCTGCTGGTGTGGACATCAACACCAATAAGGGTAATGTCATTATGCTTTCAATGTGACAATAACATTAAATCTGCATTGGTTCTGATGGCCTGATTGTGCTTCATCTTTATTGTTTCTGGTGCCTGTATGTTGTGCTGGATGTGAGTGGTTGGATACTTTATTGCACAGGCATTGAATGAAAATGAAGGGGTCATTTCGGACATCTGGGATGGAGGCAACAGTCCTGCCTTGAGGTGGAAGCAGATCTTTGGTAGCCAAACTGAAGGAGCGTTGGGTCAAGGCACCCCTGGTGTCTCTGCCTCCCTGGAGTTACAGAGGTCTGCCTCCATGCCCTCAGCATTCTCCTCACTGTGCTTCTCTTCTGACTCACTACTGGATTCATCATCTGTGGCCTGTGCAGCTGCATCAAGATCCTCCTCCTCCAGTGGGTCTCCGCTTGCCAGTGCCACATTGTGGAGAGCGCAGCATGCAACCACGATCAGTGACATCTACTCTGGGGGGTATTATAGTGCGTCCCCGAATGGTCCAGGCATCAGAAGTGCATCTTGAGAAGACCTATGGTCCTCTTTACCACCGCCCTTTTGGGGGCATGACTTGCATTGTAACGCTTCTCTGCCTCTGTTCTTGGGGGGCTGATAGGCATCATGAGCCACCTCTTCAATGGATAGCCCTTGTCTCCCAACAGCCATCCATCCAGTCGGGCTGGAGCACTGAAGAACCTCAGCAGCTGAGGATGTTCATGTCATGGGAGCTGCCAGGGTATCTTGCACAGACTTGCAGAGTCTGCATCCTGTGGTCACACACTATCTGCACGTTGATGGAATGAAATCCCTTCCTGTTGACAAAGGCTACTGGCTCACCCGCTGGTGCCTTGATGGCCAAGTGTGTGCAGTCAATGGCACCCTGGACGCGAGGGAAGCCAGCAATTGCTGCAAAGCCTCTGGCTCATTCTGCCTGGCTGGCCTCGTCTATAAGGCAAAGAATATAGGTCAGTACCACCTGTACAGAGCTTCTGTCACCAGCTTCATGCAACTGTGGACAGCTGATTGGGAGACTCCACACATCCCCCATGGACCCTGAGAAAGAGCCGGAGGCATAGAAGCTGAGGGCCACTGTGTCCTTCAGTACCACTGGCATGGGGTGTCTACCCACACTGTCGGAGCTGATCTCAGGCCCAATCATCCTTTCTGGGGAGGGAAGGTAAGCAGCCAGTGGTCATGGTACACATTGGCACCAACGACATAGGTAAACTAAGGGATGAGGACCTGCAAGCTCAGTACAGAGAGTTATGCGATAAATTGAAATGCAGGACCTCAAATGTAGTAATCTCAGGATTACTCCCAGTTCCATGTCCTAGCGAAAGCAGGAGTAAGAGGATAGACCAAATGAACACGTGGCTGGAGAGATGATGTAGCTGGCAGGGATTCAGATTCTTGAGGCACTGGGACCGATTCTGGGGAAGGTGGGACCTGTACAAACCGGACGGGTTGCACCCAGGCAGAGCGGGGGCTTTTGCTAGTTCTGTTGGGGAGTATTTAAACTAGTGTGTCGGGGGATGGGATCCCAGGAGTAGGATCAGATAGGTCAGATTCAGATCAGAGAAATGGAGGTAGAACATTAGCTAGGGACGATGTGATAAACATGGAGTTACAGGAGAAGCAAAGTTTTAAAAGTGTCTAGCAAGGGAAATTGACGGGGTTAAACTGTTTATACTTCAATGCAAGGAGTATTACAAACAAGGTAGATGAGTTAAGGGCACAGGTAGACACATGGCAGCAGGATGTCGTTGTTATAACGGAGACCTGGCTAAAGGAGGGACAAAACTGGAAGCTTAATATCACTGGTTATAAAGCCTTCAGACACAATAGAGTAGGAGATAAAAAAGGAGGTGGGGGATAGCACTAATGGTTAAAGAATCAATTCCAGTTGTGAGAAGGGATGATATACTAAAACAAGGCTTTATGGATTGAGCTTAGAAATAAAAAAAGGGGCAGTTACACTACTGGGAGTGAACTACAGACCCCCAAGTAGGGAAAGGGAGATAGAAGTACAAATATGTAGGCAAATTTCTGCTTGTATGAACAAGAGGGCAATAATAGTAGGAGACTATAACTATCCTAATATCAACTGGGATTCAAACAATATAAGGGGCACTGAGGGAGAAAAATTTATGCAGTGTGTCCAGGAAAATTTTTTCAACCAATTAGTGACAAACCCAACGAGAGGAGGTGCAATTCTAGACCTAGTCTTGGAGAACGAAGAAGGGCAAATGGGTGAAGTGACAGTTGGTGACCATATCGGGGACAGTGATCACAATTCAGTTAGATTTAGCATTACCATGGAAAAGAACAGAGATAAGGCAGGGGTAAAAGTCTTGAACTGGGGGAAGGCAAATTTTGCAGAAATGAGAAAGGACTTGGCTGAGGTGGACTGGACAGCACAGCTGGAGGATAAAACAGTGGAAAACCAGTGGGAAGCACTAAAAAGCGAGATCCTAATTGTACAAAGTAGACATGTCCCCTATAAAAATAAGAGTGGTACTGCCAAATCTAGATCTCCCTGGTTGTCCAGAGGAATACAGGGGAAGATCAAACAGAAAAAGAAAACATAACGATAGGCACAAAGAACTAAGCACTGCAGATAGCCTGGATGAATATAGGAAGTGCAGGGACAAAGTAAAAAAGAAAATAAGGAAATCAAAGAGAGGGCATGAAAAAAGATTAGCAAGTAAAGTTAAAGATAACCCAAAAATGTTTTACCAATACATTAATGCTAAAAGGTTAGTTAAGGAAAAGGTGGGTCCTATCAGAGATGAAGATGGAAACTTGTGTGTAGATACAGAGGCTGTGGGAAGGGTTTTGAATGAATATTTTTTCTTTGTATTTACAAAGGAAAGGGAGGAACACTGCAAGCTATTGGATGGGATAGTCATAAAGAGAGAGGAGGTACTCGAAGGGTTGAAATCCTTGAAAGTTGATATGTCACCAGGGCCAGATGGATTGTTTCTGAGGCTGCTGAAGGAAGTCAGGGAGGAGATAGCAGATGCTCTGAGGATGATTTTCCAATCTTCACTAGATATAGGAGAGGTAACGGAGGACTGGAGAAATGCAAACATAGTTCCATTGTTTAAAAAGGGATCAAAGGAAATGCCAAACAATTATAGGCCAGTTAGTCTTACACCGGTGGTGAGCAAATTAGTAGAATCAATCCTGAGAGATAGGATTAACTGTCATGTGGAAAGGCATGGACTAGTCAGGGATGGTCAGCACGGATTTGTTAAAGGAAGGTCTTGCCTCACAAATTTGATTGAATTCTTTGAGGAAGTGACAAGAAGGGTTGATGAAGGTAGTGCAGTGGATGTTGTGTATATGGATTTTAGCAAAGCATTTGACAAGGTCCCACATGGCAGATTGGTCAGGAAAGTAAAAGCCCATGGGATTCAGGGTAATGTAGCAAGCTGGATAAAAGGTTGGCTTTGTAACAGGAAACATTCGATGGATGCCCTTGCAAATTGAAAGCTGTCTCAAATGGTGTTCCACAGGGCTCGGTGTTGGGACCCTTGCTGTTTGTGTTATATATGAACGATTTGGACATGAACATGGGGGACATGATTGGGAAATTTGCAGATGACACAAAGATTGGCCGAGTAGTGGATGGTGTAGAGGTTAGCCATAATCTCCAAAATGATATAGATGGGTTGATGGAGTGGGCGGTAAAGTGGCAGATGGATTTTAACATAGAAAATTGTGAGTTCATATATTTAGGGAGGTCAAACAGTTACAGGGATTACAAAATAAATGGGAATATACTAAGAGGGGTAGATGAAGTGAGAGATCTTGGCGTACAAGTGCAGAGGCAGCAGTTCAAGTAGACAAGGTTGTAAAGAAGGCATATGGAATGCTCTCCTTCATTGGCAGAGGTATAGAATATAAAAGTAAGGATATAATGTTGGAATTGTATAAAACACTGGTAAGGCCACAACTGGAGTACTGTGTGCAGTTCTGGTCACCACATTACAGGAAGGATGTAATAGCTCAGGAGAGAGTGCAGAGGAGGTTTACAAGAATGTTGCCAGGGTTAGAAAAGTGTAGCTATGAGGAGAGATTGGATAGGTTGGGGTTATTTTCCTTAGAACAAAGAAAACTGAGAGTTGACTTGATTGAGGTGTACAAAATTATGAGGAGAGTAGATAGAGTGGACAGGATAAAATTGTTTCCCTTGGAGGAGAATTCTAGAACCAGGGGACATAGATTCAAGGTAAGTGGTAGAAGGTGTAGGGGGGACATGAGGAAGAACTTTTTTAGGCAGAGGGTAGTGGGTGTCTGGAATTCGCTGCCCAAGTTGGTGGTAGAGGCAGAAACTTTAAACTCTTTTAAAAAAGTACCTGGATCTGCACCTAAAGTGTTGCAAGCTGCAGGGCTATGGGCCAGGTACAGGAAGGTGGGATTAGAAAGGGCACCTGGGTGTCCTCGGCTGGCATGGACAAGATGGACCGAATGGCCTCCTTCTGTGCTGTAACTTTTCTTTGGTTCTATGGTTCTAAATGGAGGTCACTGTCTCCCTTGAGAGGTGGAGCCTCCTTCGGCATTGCAACTTAGACAGATTGAGGTAGCTGCATCGCTGCCTGTAAACCCTGGCAGCAGGATAGTGACATCTTCTGTGGCCCCTTCTGCCTTGAATTTCCTGCTGGCCCTGCACCCCTTGTGCCTGCGCCTCTCCTCCCACAGGTCACCCCCCACCCCCCTGGAAGCTGCACTGGGACACCTGGCCCTCTCTCCCTTCTGCCCCTCTCTTCCTCCTCAAACGAGATGCTTCCAGAGGAGACCACAACCCCCATTACCAGGGTCACAGAAGGCTGTCTGATAACTAGAAGAGTCCACAAGGTCTGAATCCTCTACAGGCCTTAGAGACACCAAGGAGTCATAAAATGAGGCCTGGAAATGGTATCAATGAAGCCCTGAGCAGAGATGAAGCTGCCAAGTACCAATAAGCAACCAGCGGCAAACTGTCTCCAAAACTCCTCACTACTCACACTGGCAATGCTGCTGACCCATTTTATTTTGCCCTTGGATGCGGGTTAGCAAATTGTCGGCTGCCTGCCTGCCCGTTTTGCCCATGCGACGAGCACAAAATCGCATGGGCTTCGTAAAATCTAGCTTAATTGCCTTTTTAATGGCATTAACCTGCCTCGTAACTAACGGCAGATGCAGCTCCGACTCCTGCACACACCCGATGACCGAAATATAGCGCAAGTGTGCGATGATGTCAGGATGCTCGCCCAAGGTCATCATGCGCTATTTCACGCTCGAGTGGGTTGGGCACACACCCGCCTGTTCAGCGAAAAATTCTGCCCAGTGTTGCTGCCTCCTTTCACCTGAACTGTCCCTGATCCGGCATGTAAGTCGTCCACCCCAAGCAAAATTCAAAACTGGCCCCTGACAAGCTGACTACAAGCTTGTAACAAAATCAATTGGCCACTAATCGGATTTGGGTGAGTTGCCAGGTCCCACCTTCTCCATCTAAGCAAAGTCACTGGTGATCAGAACTGTGACATCAAACTGTGCCCACCCACCTCCGCACTCACTGCCAACGAGGCCTAAACATCTTGTCCTTGAGAGTTAATACATTTTGAGTTGGATTAGGACATAAAGTATGTCAGGTGTTTTTCAATTCTTTGTACATGATGACTGAATTAAGCCAAGACCAAGTAAAAATCAGAAAAAAGTGCTTCATTTTTGTTAGAATAATTATGGGTTTTTTGAATTTGCAGAGGCATTAAGGAGATATGTGATATAATCAATATTAGGTCGATCCCACGCTCCTGACAAAAATCTGCTCTCAGGGAACATGGTCAAAAATTTGAAGCTACATTATGAGCTGTTTCACTGACTGACATTCTTTGAGTGTGGCTATTTGCTGGGAGTATTGAATCATGTCATTGCTCTTTATTTTCCAACTATTTGATTGAAAGCCGTATTACATTTTCTAATACAAAAGCAAAATACTGCAGATACTGGAAATCTGAAATAAAAAAAAGATGCTGGAAAAGCTCAGCAGGTCTAACAGCATGTGTGGAGAGAGAAACAGAATTAAAGTCCATATGAACCTTCTTCAGAGCTCAGGAGAAGTAGAAATGTGACGAAATTTATACAGTTTAAGGGGGGGCGAGGTGCGGAGCAGGTGAAGCTGCTACCTTGACTACAGCTCCTCAGCCCCTGCTTCCTGTAAGGACTCCATCCCATTCTCTCAGTTCCTTCGCCTCGGTAACACCTGTTCCACTGATGTCATTTTCAAAAATGGGACTTCTGACATGTCTCCCTTCTTTAACCAAGGTTTCTCCCCCATGGCTGTTTACAGGGCCCTCAACCATGTCCAACCCATCTCCTGTGCCTCTGCCCTCACACTGTCCTTTCCTTCCCAGAACTATGATGGGGGCCCCCTTGTCCTCACTCTTCACCCCACCAGCCTCCGCATTCACATGATCATCCTCCATCATTTCCGCCAATTCCAGCATGATGCCACCACCAAACACATCTTCCCTTCACCCCACCCCCCCACCTTTCCGTCGGGACCGTTTCCTCCCGGACACCGTGGTCCACTCCTTCATCACCCCCAACACCTCATCCCCCTCCCTTGGCACCTTCCCATGCAATTACAGAAGGTGCAACACCTGCCCCTTTACCTCCTCCCTCCTCAACATCAAAAGGTCCAAACACTCCTTTCAAGTGAAGCAGCATTTCACTTGCACTTCCCTCAATTTAATCTACTGCACCCACTGCTCCCATTGTGGTTTCCTCTACATTGGGGAGACCAAACGCAGACTGGGTGACTGCTTTGCGGAACACCTTCGGTCTGTCCGCAAGCATGACCCAGACCTCCCTGTCGCTGGCCATTTCAACACATCACCTTGCTCTCATGCCCACATGTCCGTCCTTGGCCTGCTGCAATGTTCCAGTGAAGCCCAACGCAAACTGGAGGAACAGCACCTCATCTTCTGATTAGGTACTTTACAGCCTCCTGGATTAACATTTGATTTAACAACTTCAGACAATAACTCTCCATCTCTATCTTCACCCCTTTTTTAATCCCTTTTTTAAATTTTATTTTATTTTTTATCTGCTTATTTTTATTTTTGTACATATTTTCATTGTTTTAACCATTTTTATCACCTTTTTATCCCTTTTTCTATCCTTTTTTCCCCAACCACCACTCCCTCCCCCCACACCACCCCCACAAGGGCCATCTGCCACTTGTTCCAATTACGTTCTTTCACAGAGTGCTAACCCTTGTTCTGCTATTAACACATTCTGCTTTCTTACCTTTATGCCACTATCAGCCCTTTTTTAGCCCTTACCACTACCATTAACACTCCCTTTATCTTGTGTCCATGACATCTTTGTCAATCTCTCCTTAGCCCCCACCTATCGCTGGCCTTCTATCCAGATTCACCTGCTCCACCCCCCTTAAACAGAATACATTTCGTCACATTTTTACTTCTCTTTAGCTCTGAAGGAGGGGCATATGGACTCAAAATGTTAACTCTGTTTCTCTCTGCACAGCTGCTGTCAGACCTGCTGAGTTTTTCCAATATTTTCTGTTTTTATTACATTTTCTAATGATGTCCATGATTTCATAGCCATGAAAAAGACTAGCTTTGACATAGCCAACAGAAATCGCGAAGAATTCTCAATGAACAAGTGGTTTCTCTTGTCCTTCGGTTTGCCCATTTGTTCTTCCAGATTAACTTTTGAAGATACTTTACATTTTCTTCAAAGAAATTTCTTAACAATGTAAGTACAAAGGTTGTAGTTTGTAAATCCAATGTGGCCTATGCCCAGATTAAAATAAACTCTCCAAAATGAACCAACATATTGATAAACAATACAAAGGTGACATGTGGAAGCAAGGCACAGTACAAGGGGTTATTTCTCAACTTACAGGAACTAAACTGACAGTTATATTAAAGGTATTTTGATGGCCTCAGAGATATCTGTAGATTCTGTGATGCAATTTGTATGTAACATTTTAAGCTTTCATTGTTGTAAAATACTAAGCTTATCAGGCATGTGAAATGAAACTAAGGATCAAGAGCCATATCTATCATGCATTCCAAAGTGAATCCTGTTGAATTATTAATTGTAGTCATACAAATTCAACTAGGATGATTCAGGCTAACACCACGGTCTGAATTTTTGCTCCTGGATTGGAGGGGGTGGTAGGTCAGCCACTCGGGGGTGGGGGTAGGGCACTCGGGTGGGGGGAGGTTTGGGGACATTGGGGGAGTAAGGCAGTCCAGGGGTGGGGTCTCAGCTTCGGAGGAATGCTCACTATTCACCAGAGCGGACAGTCGTGGATGAGGCTGGAGGTTGGGTTGGGTCGGGCCTTGTTGGGGTAGTCAGGGGTTTGTTGCGGTGTATCCCGTGGTGGGGTGGGAGCCTAGTCAGAGGGTGGTGGGAGTCCCTTTGGAGTTCGGGGGTTGGGGTGGTCACTTGGGAGATAGTTGGGGGGAGTTCCGTTGTGTGGAGGGGAGGAATAGGCACAAGGGTGGGGGGAATCCGCTGGAGGTTCGGAGTCCCGGGGAGGAGGGGAGGTTGGGGTGGTGGGGGGGGGGTGGAGTCATTGTGGTTCTGTACAATAGTTATCCACAAGCTAGAAATCGTTTTAATTCTTCTTACTTTTCCTGGCTCTAAAGCCCTAGCCAGGGGAAATATCCATCCTGCATTTACCCAGTCGTACCCTATAAGAATTTTTAATGCTTCAATGAAATCACCTCTTGTTCTCCTCGGGTGGAATTTTCTGGTCCCGCCAGCAGTGGGTTTCATGATGGGCAGGAGCGGACAATTCAGAGGCCAAAAGTTGGAATCCTGCCGGTGGGGAAACGAGTCGGAATTTTTCCCTCACCGCTTTCATGGCAGGCTGAGTGCAGGTCAGATTTCACACTGACCCATGACGGGTACTCCATCAGCATTCATTAACATGTCATGAACATTCATTAAAAATACAACTCGTTGGAATTACCTTCACTTACAATTACCACAAGCGGTGTCGGGGGGGAAGGCTTGCACAAGCTGGTGCCACGCCAGTGGGAAATTAGACCAATCTCATTCACGACCAGATATAAGTGATGTGACTTTGTGGTGAGTGCAACATTTAGAGTTGACCTGCAACAGCATTACTCCAGGCCTTTAGTGATGTCAGTGTTAGCACACAGCACTAGGACTTCATGCTTGGGCCTCTCACCATAGCTGCCTCTGGAGTTGAGCCGGCCTGTTCACCGTGGCTGCTTCAGGTATTAAGCTGGGCCGCTCACCGTGACTGACTCGGGTGTAGAGCTGGGCCGCTCACCGTGACTGACTCGGGTGCGGAGCTGGGCTGCTCACCGTGACTGACTCAGGTGCGGAGCTGGGCCGCTCACCATGACAGACTCCAATTTTTTTGTTATTCATTCATGGTGAACATTCTTCCATAGCTGAGACCATTCAGCTGCAGCTCCATTGACATGCTAAGAGTCAGGGCTCTGGAGCTTTTCTGCCCCTTGAGCAATGCCAAAGTATGAAAGTGCCACCAAATGTTCCAGAACTTTTCACCCTTCGTGCTCAGACTGCAAATTAATGTGCATTTTAGGAGGCAGAAAAACAATTGGCCGACTGGCAAGTTGTAGAATTCCCTTGTGAAAGTTGGCCATGGCACAGTCACTGGCAGAGGTGCTCATAGCCCCTTGCAATGTCCTTATTAAGTTTACTAAGTTTTGGAACAGTATCCCTCATGGTTCAAGCTAACAGTGCAGCCTTGCAGTGTGGGTTAGGAGAATGCCTGTGCCTGAGCTGAGAGCACAGCATGCAGTCCAGAGGGTAAAGCTGTCGCCAATCAGTCAGGTGGAGTGGGGTAGAGGTGAGTGGGGTTACAGACAGCCATGTAGCACACTCAACTCTGGCCATCCAAGTGGTGGCCACCACTCTCCTGCATGCGTGAAGGGGCCTTCAGACTTAACAAAGAGAGGTTCTTAGGATACACATGCTAACCCCCACGTCTCTCTATTTCATCCTGCAGGAGGAGAATATCAGGATCATGGAGCCTGGTGATCTAGCGGTATGCATCATGGCACCTGCCTCAGGAAAGGGCAAAGCATCTTCATCAAGATGAAGGGGTGGCAGGGCCTACTGCACACACAGCTGTAGATCCACAGAAAGCCATCATTCATAGGTGCCTCGCTAGACCCAGGGTCTACCGACTGCTCTTGTTATTCCTGCAGGTGACTGAGAACCAGTGTCGCCAAAGACTGCATATGGTTAGGGAACTGGTCAGTCACATATGCCACCTGCTGCAGGATTTGGCACCACTGGTTCATGGAGGGCATCCACTGCCATTGGTCATGAAAGTGACCGCAGTGCTCAACTTTTATGCCAGTGGTTCCTTCCGGAGCTCCACAGGTGACGTCTGTGGGATCTCGCAAGCCTCCACCCACAAGTGTATCAAGGAGGTCATGTTTGCCATCTTTGCGAAGGCACAGACTTTGTGCATTTTGACTGGGATCAGGCAAGCTGGGAAGCAAGAGTAGATCTCTGGTTTTCAACAGGTGCAGGGGGCCTTTGACTGCACTCATGTGGTGCTTAGAGCTCCATGGCAACAAGCAGGCAACCACGTCAGCCGCAAGGGCTTCCAATCGCTGAACGTTCAGCTAGTGTGCGACGGCCACAAAGAAATCCTACAGGTCTGCACACGATTCCCAGCGAGAGTCCACAACTCATACATCCTTAGTAGGTCTCAGATCCCTGACATCTTCCAGGGTCCACAAAGGCTGGATCCTCAGGGGCAAGGGCTACCCACAGAGGATGTGGCTGATGATGCCCGCAGATGACTGCAGCAGAGTGATGTAACACCGAGGCTCATGCTGTGACCCGGACCTTGATGGAGCAAACTATAGGCATTTTGAAAATGAGGCTCTGGTGCCTCGACAGGTCTGGTGCAGCACTGCAATACAATCCCCAGAAGCTGTCACATATCATTGTAGCTTGTTGTGCACTACACAACCTGGCGCTGCAATGGGGAAGGACCTGTCTGAGGAGGAGATGGAACAGCTGCATGTCTCCTCCAAAGAGGAGGGTGTTGAAGGGGATGACAGTGATGTGGCCATCCCAGTGGCCAGACAAGGCAGGCGTGCTCGGGGGGCTCTCAATCAATAAGATTTGTGGAGGATGATGACAAGATGCAGTGAGCTCAGTCCTGACATCCTCACCTTGCATCTGTGAACGTTTGACCCTCTGCATGGTTAATGGCAGTGCACATACCCTCAGTGCACAGGCTCATGTAATGGAGACGCAGCAGAGGCCCTAATAGTTGCTAGGGTCCAGGAGGATGATGACAACATGCTGTGAGGACGCTCCATAGATCTTCACATAGCCTCTGTGAACGTCTGACTCCTGTCTGGCTGAGGGGAGTTTGCTTACGGTCTGTGATCAGGGTCATATCATGGAGACATGGAAACTTTAAATACACCTGATCTTTTGTCCTCCTTAAGTGCCTGACCCCTTCAGGAGCACAGTGTTACTGGTCACAGATGCTGAAGAGATGGGGGCCAGCCCCACGTTAAAGGTGCTGAGAGCACACAGAGAGAATGATGGAACTCTGTGACGCCTGCCCACTACATTCTGGCAGCAATGACAAGCACCATCGAGGTGCAAGCATCAGTAATGTGTCCAATGAGTGTGAAGCCGGACCATCACTTTGGTCTGAAGGTTACACACTGCACAGAGAAGAGGCCCTGGACTGAGACACCTGCCTTAATCTTGTGCAGGAGCAAGGTTTCACATCAAAGTGACACAAGCACTGCTCATCAGAACAAGGAGTCATAGACAAGGAGACACTCTGTACAAGTGATTAACACCTGTGCCCACACAGTACAACTACATCATCTTAACCTGCTTGGCCTCAATAGCCATGTGGTTATGGTACTGGGTTTGTAAACCCCAGATCAAGAGTTCAAATCTCACAATGGCAAACTATGAAACAATGTAATTTCATCTGAAACAGATGGAAACGGGTTTGTACTCGAAAGAGTTACATCATCTTAACCTTCCTAACACTGCCGCTACATCTTAGTGCTCCCTGGACATCCACTGCTGAGATGGAGGCAGCCTGCTGACAGCTACACCCTGGCTGTGATTACCTTGGCAGGTATCACGTGGAGGGCCAAGATGTGGAGAACCCGGCCTGCTTTGGGTGTTCTGCTGTGGGCTAGCTGCACCTCCTCAGGCTGTGGAGCTGGAGTTGTGGGGGCCACAGGGAGAGGGGATTTGGATTGGCCGGACTTCCGTGGAGTCACCTGGATGGATGCCCCTAGGCTGTTGAGCTGCTGACCCTCCTCCCTATGGATACCTGACAGTCCCTGGCTGACTCCTTGAGGAGAAGGGGAAGCTGGAGTGAGATTGAACTGCTCCACATCCTCTCGCGTTGACACTGTTGGAGGCCAATTAAGGCATCAGAGATGAAGTTCAGCCCATCTTGGACCGAGGTTTCCATGGCGGCCACCATCCTGCCATTGTTGACCTCGATGTGTCAGTCTGTCTACGCTATCACCTCAGACTGAAGGCGAACAGACTCCTCCATCGTCTGATACAATCTAAAGAGTGCGCCAGACACCCCTTCCTGATGTTCCTGTGATTATTGCTGCAACTCCAACAATTGATTGAGGACCGAGTCCAGAGGCCCATCACTTGACCTGGACTCAGCAAATTCCTTGCCTCCAGCAGTCCTCCGAGTGCTGGTGACCAAGAATGTCCTTGCCTCTGCCTACTGTGGAACAGATTGTGTGGTGTGCTCACCAGAATGTGATCCCAAGGCTACTCCACATCTAGGTCCCACCGAGGTGTGTATCGCTGCACTGGTGGAGGGTGTGGATGAGCACTGTGATGGGTCATCAGCGGTGCTGCCTTCAGGGTCGACCTCTGAGGTGCTCAGGGTGCTGAGGTCAGTATCATGGTTGCCTGAGGGTGACATGTCAGATGTGCCTAGGAGAGTCTGAACGCAGGCCAGTGGACTCAGAGTACTGTTGAGAAGGGATGTGGCAGGATCCTCACATGGGTGTTCACCACTGACCTCGCCATTGCCACAAGAACAGTCAACGTCCTCGCCATCCAGCTCCAGTGCTTGACTCTTGAACAGAGTGAGGACCTTGATGCCTGGTACTCCATCCCCAGTCTGAGACATCTCCTGGTGAATGTGCATAATCTTGTCCTGCATAAAGACAGATGGAGAGATTGTGAGCAGGGTGCATGCCAGGCCAAATGAGAAGGATTTCAGGAGT
Organism: Carcharodon carcharias; assembly: GCF_017639515.1. Classification (NCBI taxonomy): domain Eukaryota; kingdom Metazoa; phylum Chordata; class Chondrichthyes; order Lamniformes; family Lamnidae; genus Carcharodon; species Carcharodon carcharias. The sequence goes on along the minus strand of NC_054467.1, from coordinate 51,698,946 downwards.
GCGTGTGTGCTGAGTGGAGCCATGGATGGGATAAGGGGACGATCTCCAGAGGAGATGAGGCCAGATGGAGATGTGAGGTTGTGTGTGTGAGAATGGGTGGTGATGTCTCTTGATCTGGCAATGAGTGAGATGCCAGTGAGTATGTGATCAGCTTGTGAGTAAGTGAATTGAGAGTGATGAGATGGTTGGCTTACCCTGGCAACACTGATGAGATCATTCATCTACTTTCTGCACTGGATGGCCAACCTCTAGTGTGCAGTGTTGGCACTGACCACCTCTGCCACCACCTCCCAAGCCAGAGGGTTGAGATTGAATAGCATCCTGAGGCCAGACCAGGGGTATTCGTGGAAGGCCTCCACATCCTGAAGGTGCCCCAGGGATGCGTCACTGAACCGAGGGGCTGCATTCTTCCTGGCTTTTCGGGCTATGCTTTCAGCGGAGCTGGCCCGGGCTGCAAGAGTTGAGAAGTGTGTGCATGGCTGCATTTTAAATATAGCGCCCGGTGTGAGGAAGTGGCGAGGTGACTTTGTAACTCTTTCGAGTACAAACCCGTTTCCATCTGTTTCAGATGAAGTTACATTGTTTCATAGTTTGCCATTGTGAGATTTGAACTCTTGATAATCTTTTAAATGAAAATCAAATCAACAAAATTGGGATAAATCAGGCACAGCCCCAATTCAGGTCAGCTGTAAAACCAAGAACAAAGTTTAAAGGAAACTTACAAACTTTAAATCAAAATGTGATTAAAGGGGTCAACAAAACACCCCAGTCCCCACGGTGCCTACCGAGCACGGAAGGCCTTGAGAGTGCCAGCAGATACCGCGTGCTCCTTCTCCAGGGACATCCGGCAGCGAACGTAGCCACGGAAGAGGGACAAACAATCGGGCGGGACTCCCCCGTCGATCGCCCGCTGTCTGGACCTGTTAATGGCCAACTTGGCCAGGCCCAGGAGCAGGTTCACGAGGAGGTCCTCCTCCTTCCCGACCCCCTTCCGCACCGGGTGCCCATAGATCAGGAGCGTGGGGCTGAAGTGCAAACAAAACATCAATAAAAGGTTTTTCAAATAACTAAAAAGGGAGTGCAGCCTACAACACCCTACGTATACATGGTCCACAGACTCCACAAGACCGCAAAAAGGGCACATGTCCTGAGAGTCCGTGAACCTATGCATCCTCTTATTATAAGGGACTGCTGCATGCAACACCCTCCAACCCAGGTCCCCAATAGAAAGGGGGAGGACACCTCCGTAGAGGGCCTCCCATCGGGGGCCTCCGCCGCCGGACGGCAACAAGGCACGCCAGGGCGTGTCCAGTCGACGGACAAGGGCGAGAAAATGGAAGGTGTGCAGCAGCAGTCCGTATAAAAAGCCCCTCTTTGCCGTGCCAAAAGGCACAGAGGGCATGTCCCCGAGGCGGCTCATATTGCGGGGCACCAGCACCCGAGGGAGGGTTCGGGGCTTGGGGCCAATGTGGAATTCTGTCCGAACAGGGGAACGCTCAGACGGAAGACCACCGCGCACCTGGGCCACCTCAAGACCCAAAATAACATCCGGTCCGAGCACGACCGTTCTCAGGTCTTGGATGGCATCCGCTGCGACCTGGACACTCACAGATACGCGTCGCGCCAACTCCTGCGGGAGCATCCAGCCCAGTCCTCCGCCACCCAGCACATCCCCGATCCTGGTCACCCCTGCGGCCACAGCCCTCCTCTCCACCAACCACTGAAAAGGACGGAGGGGCGGATTCCTGAGCAGCGGCTCTCTGACGATAGCCGCTACTCCTGACGGGGGAGAGCTGCATCACGAGGCGACCACTTTCCAGACTTTGATCAGGTCCTGGTAAAAGACGGGCAACGCCTGCAAGGAGCCACCGAGGCCCAGCTGTTCTATAAACAGGAGCTGCACGTCATAATTCAGGTCGTGCACCTGACGGAAGAAATACGTCATCAGGGCACACCATCTAGGAGGAGGCTCGACGTAGAGGTATCGCTGCAGGGTCTGAAGGTGGAAAGTCGCCACTTGTGTGCGTAGGCAACTAACGCCTGACCACCCTCCCTAAGCGGGAGACTCAGAATCTCGGCAGCAACCCAGTGCAATCTTTTGTCCCAGAAGAAGTCGACTGACAATCTCTGGATTCTTGTGACAAAGTCCGGGGGAGGGGTCAAAGTGACCAGCCGATACCACAACATGGCGGCGATCAGCTGGTTTATGACCAGAACTCGACCTCGGTAAGATAGCACTCGGAGCAGTCCTGTCCAAGGCCGCAGGCAAGATGATGTGACTCTTTCGAGTACAAACCCGTTTCCATCTGTTTCAGATGAAATTACATTGTTTCATAGTTTGCCATTGTGAGATTTGAACTCTTGATCTGGGGGTTACAAACCCAGTACCATAACCACTTGGCTATTTAGGGCAGTCAGGGCCTGCCACCAACGATCCAGTGTGTTTCCTGTGACTGCATAATTTATGAGACGGGAAGAGGACGATATGGTGTGAAAACCCGCCATTGCAGCCGGTGGGTTAAATGTCTTTTTCTCACGCCCGCTCCCACACACAGTGCAAATCTGGGACAATTCCACCCAAAGTATTTTAGTTTCTCTGCCATTTCCTTATTCCCCAGTTTCTGCCTGGAATGGGCCCACATTTGTCTCTGCTAATCTTTTCCTTTTCACATACCTCAAGAAGATTTTACAGTCTGGATTATGTTTCTCACTGGTTTACTTTCATATTTTATTTTCACTTTCTTTATGAATTTCTTGGTCCTCTTTTGCTGAATTCTAAAATGTTCCCAATCCTCAGGCTTGCTACTATTTTTGGACACTTTTCTAAGCCTCTTCCTTTGACCAAACACAACCTTTAACTTCTCATGTTAGCTATGGTTGGATCAGCTTTGCTGCTGGAATTTTGTGACTCAAAGGCATGTAAATTTGTTGTAAACCATGTGGTAATTTTTTAAATGCTAGCCATTTCCATCTACCATCAAACCTTTTGTACCACAACATGCCAAAGCCAATTTTCCCTCAAACCTTTGTACCTTTGCATGGATTTAAAACCCTAGTTTTGAATTGAACTATATCGCTTTCAAATTTAGTATAAGACCCCATAATATTATGGTCACTCTTCCCTAGAGGCTCCTTTACAATGAGATTATGAATTAGCCCTTTCTCTTTGCACAATACTAGATTAAATACTAGTTCTTGAAAACCATCCTATACATTCCAGGAAATTGCCCTCCACAGCAACTGTGCTAATTAGGGTTACTCGGTATATATGCAGATTAATGTCCCCATGATTACTGTATTGCCCTTGTTACATACAACTCTAATTTCGAAGGAGCCTTCGTGAAATGCTGAAGTGCATCATGTACATGGTACATACTGCTGCCACTGTGCGTTGGAGGGGGTGAATGGGCCTGTAACTTCCGAGTTCTAGGTCAGTGTAACTACATGTACCCCAAAGGTGCATTAGGGAACACACCCTTGGAAATGCACAGCAATTGCCTGCACATGGAACCATCCAAAAATGCAATTTAACTCATAAACTTTGCTTGGTTCCGACTATCTTACATCAATCGTAACCCAGGAAAAGTTAAAAGAATTAAAACCACTCCTAGCTTCTAGATAACTATCATACAGACCCACACTGAGTCCCCAAATGATTCAACCCATCCCCCAACTACACCTGGGGATTTCCCCGCTCCACGACTACCCCTCACACGGGACTCCCCCCAATCCCCGAACCCCCAGGGGACTCCCCCCACCTCCCAAGTATCCCCCCACAGGAATCCCAGCCCCCGGGGGACTACCCCAACCCCAAAACTAACCCCGCCTCCCAGAACACTCCCCCTCCCCCGAGACTCCCCCCAACCACTGACTACCCATCACCCAGGCCCAACCCAGAACCCAATCCGACACCACCACCCCACCGACTGCCTGACCCTACTCCCTGCCTGTCGCAAATCCCCCAGTTGTCACCCCCACCCAACTGTCTGATTGCCCCTTGAACTGTTTCCCCCCCGACAGCCCAACCTTCCCCTCCCTGACTGTCCAACCCCCACCAACTACCCGACACTTCTGACTGCCTTTTCCCCTATTGTCCGACACCCCCTCAACAGCCCGACCCCCCCCCCACCACAACTGCTCAACCTAACCCCCCGACTACCTAAGCTCTGCTGACTGCTCAACCCCTACTCCCCTGACTGTCTGACACCCCCCGCCTGTCTGGCACCACTCCCCCCCAACCATTCCCCAACTGCCTGAACCCTCCGGCCCCCAGCTTTCCGTCTCCATCCCCTCGACTGTCCAACACCCCCTAGACTGCTCATGCCACATCCACTACCCAACCCCCACCAACAACCCTCCCGCTGACTGCCCTCCCCCTTCCGCTACCAACTATCTAACTGCCTCGACCCTTTCCCCTCACCCCAACCACCCAACCGCCTCTCCCCCTGACTGCCCTCCTCCATCTGACTGCCTGACACAACCTGACAGCCCCCTGCCCCGATTCCCCGCCACCTCCCCACTGTCAAAGCTCTACCAAGTTACCTTACAAACCTACCTTCTCCCTGGCTTGAAAGTGGCTGGACCTTTAAACCTACCCGATTTATGGCAACTAGTGATGTAAAAAAGGGGCCATTCGACTCTGCAGCCCTCGACAATGGGGGCGCGCTACCCAGCACAGTTCTCACCTGGCCTGAATTGGAAGGTCAGGTGAGATAAGATCGAAAGGATTTTGAGGTAGGAATGTAGGAAAGGAGTGGGAATCCGACTCTAATTGCAGCTTCGCGGAATTCAGGCATCCCCATGGGGTGCCGGTCAAGCAAGCTGCTTTGTCCTGGACGGTGTCAATCTTCTTGAGTGTTGTAGGAGCTGAACTCATCTAGGCAAGTGGGGAGTGCTGCCTGCTGTTCTCTGTGGGTAGCAGTAGGCCCCATCCTGACTGCTGTCTGCCTTTGCCACTCATGCTCTGCAGGCATCTCTCTCCACCTGGTTATGTTCAGTGCCACTACTTTGGCATTCAATTCGCCTACACTACTGAGGCCTTCAGTCCAGGGCTGTAGAGTCAGAGGTAAGGAAGCTACACCCCCTTTTTTATCTCACTAGCTGTCGTAAAACAGGTAAGTTTATAGGTCCACTTTCAGAAGCCAAGGAAAAGATAGGTTTGTAAGGTGAGTGGGTAGGATTGGGAAGGTGTGGCGGTGCCAGGATTGGGCTGGGTGGTTTGGGGGATCAAGTGGTTGTGGGGGTCAGTTGGTCAGTCAGGGGGGTGTCAGGTGGTCATTGGGGGTTGGGTGGGGGGTCAGTAGGAGGGGAGTTGGTCAGTAGGGAGTGGGGGCCAGGTGATCAGTGATTGGGTGTTGGTCAGGGGGTTGGTTGGAGGTTGGTTTTGGGGGGGTTGGGTGGTGGGGGCAGTCGGTGGGGGTGGATTGGGTGGTCAGTGGGGAATGTCGGGTGGTCAGTCGTGGGGTCGGGTGATCAATGGAGGCATCAGCCGATGTGGGAGAGTTGTCAGTGTGGCGGTGGGGTGGTCAATGGAAGGGTGGGTGTTAGGTGAATATGGAGGTGGTCAGTGAGGGGGTTGGTCAATGGGGAGGAATAGGTGGTCCGTGGGTCCGGTGGGGTGAGTCTTGTGGGGTGTTGGGGTTGGAGGGGGGGTCAGTACTGTATTCACCCAAGAGTTAGAAGTGGTTTTAATTCTTCTAAGCTTTTCTGGGCAACTATTACTGTAAGATAGTCAGAACCATCCGAAGTTTACGAATTAAATCGTAGTTTCAGGTGGTTCCGATTGCAGGGTAATTGCCCAATGGAAGTTTGAACTTCCCAAGCAATTGTCGGGCAGTCCTTCTCTGGGGACCTCTAGGTTCCGGGGTGGAGGGATAGTGGTGTTGCCCAGCACGTCTTTGATGTATCCTCCACTTATGACCAGTTATGATACCCTGGAAGTTATGTGCCAATATCATACAGTTTATAGCCTATCATTTACTAAAGCAAATCTTTTTAAAAAGGTACGAAATGACTTTTTGTTAACACATATTAATATATGTGCATTTGTACAATAAGAATTGCCAATATCAGGAAGAAGAGGGATGACCACACAGGGCCCTTCTCATAGGTTGTATGTTAAAGTGTTTGTCAATAACTTTATTTTTGTGGACTGATCTGGGAGTTGACTGAAGTTTGTGTAACCTATCTTTCTCTTAATATTTGTGTAGTAAATTTGATTTCCTCACACACACAGAGGATCTGCTGTTGATTGGTCAGGACAGATGGAGAGCCCCTTTTAAAAGGAAAAAGGAAATATTTGCACAAATTTGTTGAAAAGGCAGCAAGATCAAGAGGCATCGGTGTGGGACTGGCTGAATAAACAAGACCATGAGTGGGTGTCCATTCCGAGGGGGTGAATTACAGTAAGTTTTACTTTAATCTTGAACATATGAGAATGTAATTTGGAAAACTTCAAAATCTGTATGCTAGATTTTAACTGTGTTTTTTTTTTGGTAATTGTGCAACTTTGGACCTCAATTTCGGTGACTGTTGGTATATTTTCTGAAGGAAAATAGAATGTGGAAATAGATAGTTGTTAACTGATTAGATTAGTTTTGATTCTTATTTGTTCTTTTTTAAATTAGAGGGAAAGAGTTAGGCTCTAATTGTTACCTTGACACAGACAAGCAACAAAAACAACTTAACTTTATAGAGTGCTTTTAATGTAATGAAACATCCCAAGCATTAGAAAACAAAATGTGACACTAAACCACATAAAACAGCGTCAGGACAGACGATCAAAAGTTTTGTCAAAGAAGTGCTTTAAAGGAGAAAAGTGAGTTAGAGAGACGGAGAAGTGGAGGGAGGATATTCCAGAGCTTCGGGCTAGGTAATTGAAGGCACAGCCACCAATGGTGGAACAATGGGAATGCACAGGGGCTGCATTTTACATGCCCCCAATGGGTATGTTTCAGGGGTGGGGTACATAAGATAGGGCCACTTTCCCACCCACCCCAAGCTCACCCAAATAATACGGGAGGTGGGCAGTGCCAAAATCGGCAGCCCACCCACTTTATTTAAATAGATAATCAAGGGCCAATTAGACTTGTTACCAATCCAATTGACCCTGATAATACGCTGCCCACATCATAAAATGGCTGGCATGGGCAGTCGGGCGAGAGTGGATGGCCTGATTTTTAAATATAATTCTTTAAAGGACGGGAAGGAAGGGGTGACAGTTATCTTCAGGGGTCTGCTCTTTGTGGATTGGGGGTGGCCCCCCTAATATAGAACCCGTCCCCATTTCTTCCTTACCAGTTGCTTCCTTAAATCCACCACCTCCACCCCTAACCTGCCCAAATCCTCCCTGCCCAAGACCTGTTTCCAGGGATCCAGTGGACCTTCTTCTGCTTCTTGTTGCAGTCCCGGTGATGCCCACTAATGCACTCTTGGCATTGCTGGGACTGATGGAGCTGCTGGCCAATCAGATGCTTTATGGCTGTGGGGCAGACTGGTGTGGAGTTGGTCGGCTCCACACCAACTTTGCTTCGGGGGTGGGGCTTGGTGAGCACCCCTGCTTGCTACCCGCACCCCCCCCCCCCCCCCCCCCACCCACCCCCCCAGCCCCCCCACTGCTGTAACATTCTGCCCCAAGAGGCCAGAATTGGAGGAGCACAAATATCTCAGAAGATTGTGGAGCTGGAAAAGATTACAGAGAGAGAGGGGCAAGGCCATGAAGGGATTTGAAAACAAGAATGAGAATTTTAAAGTCAACACACTGCTTGACCCTGAGCCAAATGTAAGCCAGCGTGCACAGCGGTGGAAGGAGAATGGACCTTGCTACAAGTTTAGACACAGCTGAGTTTTGCCTGACCCCAAGGTTTTGGAGGGCGACATGTGGGAAACCAGCTAGGACTGAGTTGGAATAGTTGAGTCAAGAGGTAACAAAGGCATGAACAAAGGTTTCAGCAGCAAATGAGCTGAGACAGGGGTGAGGTTAGGTGACATCCAGAGTTGGAAATAGGCTGTCTTAACGATGGCTTGAATATTAGATTGGAAGCTCATCGAGGGGCAGGATTCTGCCCTTAGCAGGGGCGCTCAGTGGGGCCGGACGAGCCACGCGCTATCAGCTCCGCACCGCCCTGTATGGATCATGAGTGGCAGCGCTGAGCACTGCCTGTGTGGCCGGGGGGGAGGAGGGAGAGCCAGGCCCAGTGCGCAGTTCACGCATGAGCGCAAAATAGTGCTTGTCTCCCTGAGGCACGGAGCTCATTTTAAAAAAGTTAATAAAGACAGTAAAAATTTAATAAATCATGTTCCTCATGTGAATCCACCACATGAGACAGGATATGTTTTTAATTCCAAAATAAAGTTTTTATTTAATGTTACTTTGCTTTAGGAAACCTCATCCCGCTCGTGGATGGGGTTTCCTAAAAAATGTAAAGGCCACTTGGCCTTTTCACCTGCCCGCCAACTGTAAGGTTGGTCAGGCAGCGTAGAACTGAATTTAATTAGCTTGTTAATGGCCTTAATAGACCTTTTAATTATTGGCGGGTGCGCAGCTGACTCTGGTATGCGCCCGCCGAATAAATATCGCGTGAGTGCACGCCCGATGTCATCGCGCGTCATTTTACGCTCTGGTGTGTCAGACGCGTGCCTGCATGTCAAGCATAAAATTCTTTCCGAGGGATCAAATATGCCATCAAGGCTGTGAACATGCTGGCTTGATCTCAGACTGTTGCCAGGGAGAGGGTGGAGCCAGTAACGAGGGAACGGAGTTTGGAGCAGGGACTGAAAACAATGGTTTCAGCCTCCTCAATATTTAATTGGGGGAAGCTGGATGTTGGTAAGCGGCCTGATAATTTAGCCATAATGGAGAAGTAAAGAGAGAGCTGGGGGTGAAGTAGAGCTGGGTATCACCAGCATAAATCTGAAAACTAACACTGTGCCTTAGGATGATGTTGCCAAAGGGCAGCATATAGACGAGGAAAAGTAACGGGCCAGCATAGGTCCTCAGGGGACACCAGAGGTAGTTGTGTCCAGGCAGGCAGAAAAACTATTGCTAGTGATTCTTGAGCTATAATTATCTAGATAAGAATGAAACATTGTGAGAGCAGTCTCACCCCAGCTGGACCACAGCGGAGAGGTTTTGGAGTCGGATGGTGCGGTTAACTATGTTAAAGGTTGCAGACAGGTCATAAAAGACAAAGATGGAAAATTTACCTTTGTCCCAATCACAAAGGATATTATTTGTGACTTTTATAAGAGCTGTTTTGGTACCGTGGCAGCAAAAGAAACCTGATTGGAGGGAGAAAAACATGGAGTTTGTATGAAAAGGTAGGAATAGATTAGTGAGGCAACAGTGTATTCAAGGACTTTGGAGAGGGAATGGAGGTTAAAGATTCAATTAGAATGCCCACTATTCAGAAGGATATTCCAGTATACAATAGATAACCACATTATATTACTATTTCTTTCAGACGTGCATTTCCTTCAGACCTGCAGGATAACAGTGACACATCACAAGATGGAACAAACAAAGCCAGTAAAGGAGGAATAATATACAGGGACTATCTGCAGGTTTGTTTAAGGATTTTATTGCAACATTATCCCTTAGCCAATTCAACCTTTTTAACTTCACAGAATCATAGGATTTTAATGGCACAGAAAGAGGCCATTTGGCCCATCATGTCTGCACCATCTCCCCAAATCTGCAGTATAACCTAGTGCCATTGCATTGCCTTTTCCCCGTACCTTGCATATTGTTTTTGTTCAAATAATCATCTAATGTCCTCTTGAATGCCTTGATTGAATTGCCTCCACCACATTTCCAGGCAGTGCATTCCAGACCCGATCCACTCGTTGTGTGAAAAAGATTTTTTCTCACATCACATTTGATTCTTTTCCAAATCAATTCAACTGTGCATCTTTTCTTGTTGGATTGGGCATGTACTGCTGTAGAAAATTTTCCTGAACATAATTTAGGAACTTTTGCCCCTTTCTGCCCTTTACGCTCCCACAGTCCCAGTCTGCATTTGGGTAATTAAAGTCCCCATTATAACTGCTGTATAAAAGCCGCATCTCTCTATAATTTCCCTGCAGACTTATTCTTCTATGTCCTTCTCACTAGTTGGCAGTCTGTAGACTATACCGAGCAATGTAATTGCGCTCTTTTTGTTCCTTAGCTCTAGCCAAATTAATTCTGTCCTTGAACCCTCTGGGACATCCTCCAGCACTGCAATGCTCTCCTTAACCAATACTGCCACCCCTCCACCTTTCCTTCCTATCCTGTCTCTTCTGAACACCTTATACATGGGAATATTTAACACCCAGTTCTGCCCTTCCTTAGCAAGGTCTCTGTTATCACCACAACAACATATTTCCACGTGGCAATCTGTACCGGTAACTCACCAAACTTATTTACTATACTCTGTGCATTCACATACATGCTTGGTAACCCTGATTTAGATTTTGTTACTTGCTCCCTCACCCTGACTTTACCTACTAACTTACTATTCTCTATACTAGTGCTATCTGTCTCTCCCAGTATTTTGTGCACCCTGGGGCAGAAATTTTCGCTTGGTGGGCAGGTACGTGCCTGACCCGCTCGAGCGTGAAATGGCACACATTGACGTCTGCCGAGCGCTTTAGTTCAATTGGCGGGTGCGTGCCGGAGTCAGCAACACGTCCACCGATAATTAAAATTAAATTAAATTAAATTAAAAGGCCTGTTAAGGCCATTAAGTAATCAATTAACTTAAATTTTTCGCTGCCTACTGGTTGGTGGGCAGGCAAAAAGGTGAAGTGGCCTTTGTATCTTTTTGGAAATCTCATCCACGGGTGGGATGAAGTTTCCAAAAGCAAATAAAATTTTTTTAAAAACTTTCATTTTTCACTCATAACATGTCCCTGCTCATGTGACAGAGTCATGAGGGGACATGTTGCATTACATTTTTATTCATTTATTTTTTTCATATCTCTTTGTTCTCCTGAGGCAGCTCCATGCCTCAGGGAGATTATGAAGCGATCACTCGCACGCATGCACCAAGTTCGTGCTTGGCCTCCTTGCCCTCCACCTCCCCCACCCCCCCCCAGCACAAGTAGCGCTATTAGTAGCCATACTAATTGGCCTATTAGTATGAAATGGCGGTCTGGTGCCAATCATGGGCGGATGTCGTCTTCCCGACCGCCCCAACCCACCCCCGCTGAGCGAAAATTTCTGCCCCTGGTGTATCTTTCTAATATTATTTCCTGGTTCCCATAGCCCTGCCGAGTTAGTTGAAAGCCTTCCCATCAGCACTAGCAAAACAAGGAACTCAGCCTCGGCTCCGTTCAGGTGCAACCCATCCGGCCTGTACAGATAGCATCTTCCCCAAAGCGAGTTCCAGTATCCCAGGAATCTAAAGCCCTCCCTCCTGCACCATCTTTCCAGCCACGCATTCATCTGCCTTATCCTCCTAATTCTGTACTCACTCGCACGTGGCATTGGGAGTAATCTGGAGATTACTACATTAGAGGTCTTGCTATCACTATAGCTCTTTCTTTCTTCTTCCTCACCTCCTGTACAGACAAGCTGTTCGTGGTGCCACAAACCTGGCTCTATCTGCAATCCTCTGAGGAACCAACACCCTCACCAGCTTCCAAAACGGAAAAACAACTTGTGAGCAGGGCCCCAGGGGACTCCTGCACTACCAGCCTACTTCTCTTGGACAACCTGGTGGTCACCCATTCCCTCTCTGTCTCCAGGCCCTTAAGCTACAGCGTGACCACCTTTCTGAATGTGCTATCCACGTAGCTCTCAGATTTGCAGGTGCACCACAATGAATCCAGCCACCGGTCAGGCTCTTAAACCTGGAGCTCAAGTTTCTGCAGCTGACAAGTTTCTGCACATGTGGTCGTCTAGGACACCGGTAGCTTCCAATGACTTCGCACATATTACAGGACACACATTCCACTCTACTGAGCTGCCCTGCCATGCCTTAACTCTTCTTCCCTTATGTTAACTCTATTATACTTTGGACTATTTATATTACTTTATTATATTGGCCCTAAATTTCCCTTATTGACCTATTAAGGCCATTAAGAAAGCAATTGACCTTATGAATAATGCTGTCCATCCAACCTTAAGGTTGGCGGGCAGGCGAAGAGCCCAAGCAGCCTTCACATTTTCCAGGAAACTTCATCCATGGAGAGGATAATGTTTCCTGAAGGTTTTATAAAATTTAAAAATACATTTTGTACATTTCACAAACATGTCCCAGCTTATGTGACACGGTCACATGAGGGTACATGTTTAATTCAATTTTAACTTTATTTTTCAGAAACATTTATTATCCACTTAATTTCTCTGAGGCATCTCCATGAAATTTGGACAGAACATAAGGAACAGCAAAGGATATCTAAAAGATTAATAAGGAAGGAAAAATTAGAGTACAAGAGAAAGCTAGCCAGAAATGTAAAAACAGGTAGTAAGAGTTCCTATAAATATTTTAAAAAAGAAATGCGTTAACAGAGTGAGCATTGGTCCTATAGAAAGTGAGTCTGGAAACTTGATAATTGAAAACAAGAAAATGGCAGATGAATTAAATGGGTATTTTGCATCAGCCCTCACTATATAGGGTGCAAGTAACATCCCAGAAGCAGCTGTAAATCAGGAAATGGATGGTAGGGAGGAACTCAGGAAAATGACAATCATCAGGATGTGGGCACAAGATACACCAGGAGATAGAAGTAGCATGTAAGAAAGGCAAGGTTACAGTGATCATTGGGGGATTTCAATATGCACGTAGACTGGGAAAATCAGGTTGGTAGATGATCCCAAGAAAAGGAATTTGTGGAATGTCTAAGACATGGCTTTTTGGAGCAGCTTGTGGTGGAGCCCACTAGGGAACAGGCAATTCTAGATTTAGTGATGTGTAATGAGGGAGATTTGATAAGGGAGCTTAATGTGAAGGAACGCTTAGGAGGAAGTGACCATAATATGATAGAATTTACCCTGCAATTTGAGAGGAAAAAGCTGGAATCAGATGCAACTGTATTACAGTTGAATAAAGGCAATGACAGAGGCATGAAGGGGGAGCTGGCCAGAACTGACTGGGAGATGAGCCTAACAGGAAAGACAGTGGAACAGCAATGGCAGGTGTTTCTGGGAGTAATTTGAGAGACACAGCAAAACTTCATCCCTAGGAAGAAGAAGCATACTAAAGGGAGGACGAGGCAACCATGGCTGACAAGGGAAATTAGAGACAACATAAAAGCTAAAGAGAAAGCATACAATGCGGCAAAGAGCAGTGGGAAACCAGGGGATTGGGTAGCCTATGAAGACCAACAGAGGACAACTAAAAAAGAAATAAGGAGGGAGAAGATTAAATAGGAGGGTAAGCTAGCCAGTAATATAAAAGAAGATTGCAAGAGTTTTTTTAGATATATAAAGAGTAAGAGAGAGGCAAAAGTGGATATTGGGCCGCTGGAAAATGATGCTGGAGAAGTAGTAGTGGGGAACAAAAATGGCGGAGGAACTGAATAGGTACTTTGCGTCAGTCTTCACGGTGGAAGACATGAGTAACATCCCCAAAGTTCAAGAGAGTCGGGGGGCAGAGGTGAGTATGGTGGCCATTACCAAGGAGAAGGTGCTAAGAAAACTGAAAGGCCTGAAGGTGGATAAATCACCTGGAGCAGATGGATTACACCCCAGAGTTCTGAAGGAAATAGCTGAAGAGATAAGAGATAAGTCTGCCACCACTTTATTGGACTGCAAAACAGTAAGTCTGCACATGTTATACAATCTCCTCACTAACACTGGCCATGTAGCAGTCACTGATGGAGGCGCTCACAGCCCATTGCGATCCCAGCATCTGGGTTTGGGCCAGTGTCTCCCGCGTCGCAGGCTGACAGGGCAGCCATGAAGTGCACTCATCTCTGGCCATCCAAGGGGTGACCAGCACTCTCCAGGAAACATTAAGGGGCGGTCACACAGGGCCAGGGAAGGTGCTAAGTACAGCCATGATAACCATGTCTCTCTCTCTCTTTCATGCTACGGGAGGACCATATCAGGATCATGGATCCTGGTGACCTAGCTGTATGCCTGATGGCCTACAGAGTCCATGGGAGAGAGATGGACTGAGGCTCCTGGCTGTGCAAAGGCAGGAGCAGCAACATCATGAAGAAGGGGCAGCAATGGCTCCCGCACACACTGCCAACAGCGAGTTATGGCTGGTCGGCGCCTAGCGACACCCAGGGTCTACAGACACCAACTGTCATTCCTGCAGATGATTGAGAACCAGTGTCGCTGATGACTGCACATGCCTAAGGACTTCGTGGCTCACATCTGCCACTTACTGCAGAACTTGGAACCAAGAAGACATGGAGGGCATCCACTGCCAGTGGCTGTGAAAGTGACCATGGTGCTCTATTTCTATGCCAGTGGCTCCTTTCAGGATTCCACAGGTGACCTCAGTGGGATATCATTAACTGACACCCACAAATGCATCCATGAAGTCACAGATGTCACTTTCTCCATGGCACACAACTTTGTGCATTTCGTTCGGAACAAGTACAGCCAGGATTCGTCATTGTTCATTGGATTCGCCCTGATGTCGGGGTTCCCACAGGTGCAGGGTGCAATTGACTGCACTCGCGGGGTGCTCGGGTCTTCGTCACTACACTCAATGGACTTCATCAACTGCAAGGGCTTCCACTCACTGAATGTGCAGCTGGTATGCGGCCACCAGGAACACATCCCATAGATGTGTGTATGGTTTCCAGGGAATGTGCACAACACCATAAGACCAACAGACCATAAGACATAGCAGCAGAAATCAGGCCATTTGGCCCATCAAGTCTGCTCTGCCATTCAATCATGGCTGATAAGTTTCTCAACCCCATTCTCCTGTCTTCTCCCCATAATCTTTGATCCCCTTACCAATCAAGAACCTATCTATCTCGGTCTTAAATACATTCAATGACCTGGCCTGCACAGCCTTCTGTGGCAATGAATTCCATAGATTCACCACTCTCTGGCTAAAAAAGTTTCCCTTCATCTCTGTCCTAAAAGGTCTTCCCTTTACTCTGAGGCTGTGCCTTCGGGTCCTAGTCTCTCCTACTAATGGAAACATCTTCCCTACATCCACTGTATCCAGGCCTTTCAGTATTCTGTAAGTTTCAATCAGATCCCCCACTCATCCTTCTAAACTCCATCGAGTATAGACCCAGAGTCCTCAAATGTTCCTCATATGTTAAGCCTTTCATTACTGGGATCATTCTCGTGAGCCTCCTCTGGACCCTCTCTAGGGCCAGAACATCCTTCCTGAGATACGGGGCCCTAAATTGCTCACAATATTCTAAATGTGGTCTGACCAGGGCCTTATAAAGCCTCAGCAACAAATCCCTAGTCCTCTCGAAATAAATGCCAACATTGCATTTGCCTTCTTAACTACCAACTCAACCTGCAAATTAATCTTAAGGGAATCCTGGACTAGAACTCCCAAGTCCCTTTGCACTCCAGATTTCTGAATTCTCTCCCCATTTAGAAAATAGACTGTGCCTCTAATCTTCCTACCAAAGTGCATGACCTCACACTTCCCCACGTTGTATTCCTTCTTTGCCCATTCTCCTAACCTGTCTAAATCCTTCTGCAGCCTCCCTGCCTCCACCTATCTTTGTATCATCTGCAAACTTAGCCAGGATGCTCTCAGTTCCTTCATCTAGATCATTAATGTATAAACTGAAAAGCTGTGGTCCCAACACTGACCCTTGCGGAAGTCCACTAGTCACCGGCCGCCATCCTGAGAAGGACCCCCTTATCCCCACTCTCTGCCTCCTGCCAGACAGCCAATCTTCTATCCATGCTAGTACCTTGCCTCTAACACCATGGGCTCTTATCTTACTGAGCAGCCTCCTGTGCGGCACCTTGTCAAAGGCCGTCTGGAACTCTAAGTAGGTAACATCCATTGGCTCTCCTTTGTCTAACCTGCTCATTACCTCCTCAAAGAATTCTAACAGATTTGTCAGGCATGACCTCCCCTTGATGAAACCATGCTGACTTTGCCCTATTTTATCATGCACTTGCAAGTATTCTGAAATCTCATCCTTAATAATGGACTCTAAAATCTTACCAACGACCAAGGTCAGGCTAATCGGCCTGTAATTTCCCGTCTTTTGCCTCACTCTCTTCTTAAACAGGGGGTTTACATTAGCGATTTTCCAGTCCTCTGGGACCCTCCCTGACTCCAGTGATTCCTGAAAGATCACCACTAACGCCTCCACTACCTCTTCAGTTATTTCCTTCAGAACTCTGGGGTGTAATCCATCTCGTCCAGGTGATTAATTCACCTTAAGACCTTTCAGTTTTCCTAGCACCTTGTCCTTGGTAATGGCCACCATACTCACCTCTGCCCCCCCGACTCTCTTGAATTTTGGGGATGTTACTCATGTCTCTCTCCGTGAAGACTGACGCAACGTACCTAATTAGTTCCTCCGCCATTTTTGTTCCCCATTATTACTTCTCCAGCATCATTTTTCAGTGGCCTAATGTCCACTTTTGCCTCTCTCTTACCCTTTATATATCTAAAAAAAAAACTCTTGCAATCTTCTTTTATATTACTGGCTAGCTTACCCTCATATTTAATCTTCTCCCTCCTTATTTCTTTTTTTAGTTGTCCTCTGTTGGTCTTTGTAGGCTTCCCAATCCCCTGGTTTCCTACTGCTCTTCACTGCATTATATGCTTTCTGCTTAGCT
Source organism: Carcharodon carcharias (assembly GCF_017639515.1). Lineage (NCBI taxonomy): Eukaryota > Metazoa > Chordata > Chondrichthyes > Lamniformes > Lamnidae > Carcharodon > Carcharodon carcharias. The sequence continues at coordinate 51,682,229 of NC_054467.1, read as the reverse complement.
TTTATGCTGTCCCTGACTTCCCTTGTCAGCCATGGTTGCCTCGTCCTCCCTTTAGTATGCTTCTTCTTCCTAGGGATGAATTTTTGCTGTGTCTCCCAAATTACTCTCAGAAACTCCTGCCATTGCTGTTCCACTGTCTTTCCTGCAAGGCTCATCTCCCTATCTCATCAACAGCTATATCCTGAGTCGCTTGCAGATCCCAGAAGTCTTCCAGGGTCCACAGAGGCTGCAGGGATGGCTCTTCAAGGACAAGGGCTACCCGCAGGGGACGTGGCTGATGACACCTGCGTGGTGGCCTCAGACTTCAGCAGAGAGATGGTATAATGAGGCTCATGCTGCAACTTGCAACTTGGTGGAGCAGACCATTGGGATGCTGAAGATGCGGTTCTGGTGCCTGGACCGTTCTGGTGGTGCACTTCAATACAGTCCACAGAGAATATCACACATTGTCATCATCAGCTGTGCCCTTTACAACCTGGCGCTGCAACAGGGAGACATGCTGGCTGAGGAGGAGATGAAGAAGCTGGAGGTCTCCTTGAATGAGAAGGACCCTGATGGGGATGAGGATGAGGGGGTCCTCAGTGGTGACAATGACGGGAATGAGACTCTCGCATTGGCTCAATGAGGCAGGCGTGCTCAGGAGGCCCTCATAGCTGCCAGATTTGTGGAGGATGACGAAGACATGCAGTGAGGTGTCCCCATAGATCCTCATGTTGCAGTTGTCAACGTTTGACTCCAGTCTGTCTTATGGCAGCGCCAATACCCTCTGTGATAAGGCTCCTGTCATGGAGATGCAGTGGAGGGCCTAATAGCCGCATGATCGCAGGAGGATGATGACAAGATGCAATGAGGACACTCCATAGATCTTCGCATAGCCTCTGAGAATGTTTGAATCCTTTTTGGCCGAGGGCTTGCGCTCCATGATCAGGGTCATCTCAGAGATGCAGCTATGAATCTTTGGATGTATCTGATGCTGTGTCCGCCTTCACCACCTGAGCCCTCCAGATGCTGGTGTGATGGGGCCAGCCCCACATTACAGGTGCTGAGAGCACACAGACAGTATAAGAGAACTCTGTGGCACCTTTCCACTACATTCTGGCAGCAATGACCAGCACCACCGAGGTGCAGACATCAGTAATGTTTCCAGGGAGTGTGAGGTTGGACCATCACTTTGGCCTGAAGGCTGCACAGAGCACAGGGAAGAGGACCTGGACTGAGACACCTGCCTTTATCTTGTGCAGAAAGGTTTCACACCTGAGTGTCATGAACACTGCTCATCAGCACAAGGAGCCATAGGCAGGGAGACATTCTTGGGAGTTTATTGACAATAGTGAACAGTATGTACAAGTGATCAATACCTCTGGCCAGGCTGTGCAATTACTTTTACTTAACTTTCCTAACCCATGTCACTATGTTTGGTGCTACCTCTACAGCGGACGTGGAAGCAGCCTACTGACTACAACACCTTGTCTGTGATGACTTTGGCAGACGTCCTCTGGACGGCTGAGACTTGGTGGGCTCTGGCCTGCTTTTAGCGTACAGCTGTGTAGCAGTGGCACCCTCTTTGGCTTGTGGAGCTGGAGCTGCAGAGGGTGCAGGAAGCGGAGATTCGGATGGGCTGGTCATTCCCAGAGTCACCTGGGTGGGTGGCCCAGGAGTTTGCACCTGCTGATCCTCCTCCCTACTGGTGCCTGAGGGCCCCTGGCTGACTCCATGAGGGGAGGGGGTAGCTGGAGTGAGATAGAGGTGCCCAGCACCCATCTCGCGTACAGACTGTTGGAGGCCAACAATGGCATCAGCGATGGAGTTGAGCCCGCGCAGCAGTACAGGAGTGACATCCTGTACCAAGGTCTCCTCGGCGGCCGCCATCCTGCCAGTGTTGACCTTGGTGCGTTGCAATGCCGGCACTATCACCTCAGCCTGAAGACGGTCGGACTCCTCCATCATGCCTTGCAACCTGAGGAGTGCAGTAGACATCTCTTCCTGTTGTTCCCTAACTTGCCTTTGCAGCTCCAGAAACTGTGACATGACTGAGTCCAGAGGCTCATCATCTGACTTGGACTCCGCAATGCTCTGGCCTCCAGCAGTCCTCCAAGTGCCGGGGACTTGGGAAGTCCCTGCCTCCGCCTACTGTGGATCAGAAAGTGTGATGTGCTCACCAGATTGTGATCCCGAGGCTACTCTAAAGCTGGGTCCCATCGAGGTGTGTGCCTCTGAGCTGGTGAAGGATCTGGGTGAGCACTGTGCTGGGACTTCAGGGAAGGTGCCTTCAGATTCCTCTTCAGAGGTTCCTTCAGGGCTCGGTTGGAAGCTCTGGGTCATGGACTCTGTTGGATGTTTGGCAGATGTGCCTGTGAAAGCAAGGAGAGATAATTAGTGCATGGCAGTGGCCTGTGAAACAGGACACATCACACACAGCATGGTTGTCTGATGGATGTTGCACTGCTGGATCCTCACTTGGTACAGCAGTGCTGACCTCACTGTCAGCACAGGACCGGTCCAGATCCTCACGGCCAGCTGGATGGCTCTGCTTTCGAGTTCTATCAGAACTTTAATCTCCGGCATCCCTTCACCTGTCTGCAACCTTTCCATCCTGTTGTGAGCCAGTTTGTCCTGCATGGATAGAGATGGAGAGAGTGTATCAGGATGCCTGCCAGGCCAGATGATAGATGTGACTGACCTGTGTGGGTGCTGAGTGGTCCCATGGATGGTTTGAGGACAATGACGGTGAGTGTGAGACAGTGAATAGTGATGTCCCTTGAACTGGCAGTGAGGGAGGACCCTATGGATGTGTGATGGGTTTGTGAGTGTGTGAGTTGAGATTGGTGAGAAAAGTGACTTAACCTGGGAGAACGGAGGAGATCATTCATCCTTTTGCAGCACTGGGTGGCTGTCCTCTTTTGCAGGATGTTTGTGCTGACCACTGCTGCCACTGCCTCCCAAGCCGGGTTGGTGACATTGCTACCCATCCTGCGGCCAGAGCAGGGGTCAAGCTCATCCTGGCAGATCTCCACGGCATCCAGCAGTTCCTCAAGGGACCCATCATTGAAGCAGGGGAGGGGGGGAGCTGCAGCCTTTTTTCCTTTGCTGACCATGTCTCCCGGGCAGTGGCAGGAGCTGGTGGCGATGAGCGCTGTGTTGGCGCCTTTTAAACATGGCAGCCAGCATGATGCAACAGCGGGGTGATGGTGGGCGGGTGAATGAGTGCCTTCCCGCCGTGGAAATGGGGTGTTTCACTGGAGTGAATAAATAATGAGGTGGGTTTGGGACGATTTGGCGTCAGCTCCATTTTACTGGTCCACTACCATACTTAGTGCAATTCTGGGAAATTTCCACCTGAAGAGTTTTTAAAATTAGAAATAAAATGAGCAGGGACATGTTATAAATGAAATTTTAAAAGTGTTTTTTTAATTTTTATTTGCTGCTGGAAACCTTACTCCACCCGTGGATGAGGTTTTCTAAAAAAAGCAAAGGCCGCTTGGCCTTTTTGCCTGCTTGGTAGGATGGGCAGTGAAAAGTTCATTTCAATTACCTTGTTCATGGCCTTAATAAGCCTTTTAATTGGCGGCGGGTGCACTGCCGACTCTGGCGCGCGCCTGCTAACCGAAATACCACGCGTCATTTTATGTCTCTATTTTGGTCCCTAGCTAAAAATTCTCCCCATTGTTTTATATATTCGTAATAGTGTCTGTACTGCCTCTTTTCTGAATTCTTTTAATATATGTGTAATATACATTGCATGTATTATAATTGCATCGTGACTTTTAAACATAATTCAGTACTAAAATTCATATTCAATTTATCTTGCACGACTGAATAATCACCCTGGTTATAACTCAGGGAACAAGAAACATATCCAGAAATAAAGACGAAAAAAAACTTTTAAAAAGATACAATTTTTATATTTCAAAAATGGAATCTGAGCATTGACTTTCTTCCTTATCTCGATCAACACATCCGATCGTAGGAGTGTGGGTAGGGGAACAACAGCAAGAAGGCAAAGTGGTACCAAGCAAACATAATGACCTGGATTTTGCAGCCAATTCTGAACAAATAATGGTCACCGTTCATTACATGTACACTTGTTAGCGGGCTTTCTGCGTGCTTTCACACTGTAATTTGCAGTTCTCAGACAGCTAAATCAGTATGGCCGCTCTTAGGGGATCTGGAACCTGTGTGAACAAGCCAAAATAAAATGTATCTTCAACCACTCAAATTTATCTTGCTTTTTCACTGGAAACCCACATGGAAATCTGCCTGATTAACCAGCTTGGCACCTTATCGGGCAGGGAGTTCTCTTCCATAGGAGCAGGGAAGCAACTTGTTGCTGCATTAGTGAGAGCATGGAGGTGGTCCGTTCTCTGATCCTGGGGCTTTGGATTCTGGGAAGATCTGATCTCAGCAGGAATCTGATCCCTGGGATGAGGAGGACCAGTACCCAATTCTTGCAGGAGTGGAGGCCTTTGGTTGGGGCACTTTATTGGGGGTATGGGTGGTGTAGTGGCAGTTGGGGGGCAGAGTGTATCCTATGACAGTGTATGGTTAGGAGGGCAGGATGGTAGCAAAGCAGATAAGTTAGGTGAGCTCGGGGCAAACATTGCTGTTCCTCATGGTCTACAAGCAGTGTTGTAAAGGCACTTGCCTTTTCCCTGAAACTCCCTGGAGCAGTCTAGTTTCCTGACACATGGTCAAGCCTGTCTCCCGACTCCCTGCTGCTTCATCTCTGACCATAACCTACTATTTATTGGTTTCTCTCAGAATACTCAACTTGATTTTTTAAGTCATATTAGAATGAGGGGGGATAAAAGCTGTCTGCTTCTTGCTTGCTCCCTGTGTCCCACTGTGTTAAAAATTAGAATCCTATTTCCACAGCTTTAATCCATCGGCATTGATCTTTTTTGTCAACAAAGCATATTTGACGTAATTAGCTAATTTCAAAATTCAACTGTTTTGTTAAAAATTCTGTTTACATAAATGAAGAAAACACAGACCTTGAATTTTCACAGTGTTTCCCCTGGCAACCCAGCATAAGCAGCAACTCCTCTGCGGTTTCCACTAATAATTCCATGCAATAAATTGGAGAATCCTCACAGAAATCCTAGCTAATGCTCTCTTAGCATCATCCTTTTTTCCTGCCTAACTCCAGTTTTTCTCTCCTTCAGTTTAATATGACCATTAAAATGTATAAAGCACAAAACAGAAACTATAACAGATATGGAATCATATAATTGTTATTTTTGCACATACATAATCATCTATTCTGTGCTGAAGTTCAAACTCTTTTTTTTAAAGTTGGATAAAATAATAAATGCTCAAGAACTACAAAGTGAGAAGAAAGGAAATACAATTCATGATGAACACCTGTTTATTATAACCCACCAAGGTGAGCTGCTAACATTATTATATCAATAATAGAAAATCAATGATCATTTTCAAATTATTCACAGAATAACTTAGCATTAATATAATAAATTATTGGCAATTTTAAATGATTTTTTACATATATAATTTGCAGCTTATGAATTGTGGTTCAAGCAGATTCTTTGGGAATTGGATTCAGTTCGTGAAATATTTCAGAATGGTCAGGTGAGTATTCTACATTGGTATTTAATTTCTGTAGATAGCTTTTTCAAAGAGCCAGCACAGGCATGGTGAATGAATGGCCTCCTTCTGTGTTGTGTGATTCTATGATGTTGCACTAGATTCAGCTGCTTCAGATTTTTATCAGCACTTCCGATTGGACAGCAAGCCATTCACCCAAAGCTGGTAGGTCCTTTTAAATACACAGATTAGGGTCCATCGACATCTGTTACGTATCAGAGGGGATTAATTTGAAGAGCCCTGATTTCTCACCTCACTACCCCCCCCACCGTGTTTTTGGTTTTCCCCCACTTCTGTTTAGAGTGATCCAATCATCTATTAATAACCCCACAACAAACTCAAGAAAAGGTGAAATAGAGGGTCAGCTTACTTTGCACACACACAAAATGCAGGGACCTTGTTATCTCTAAAGATATTTTACACACACCTAAAATGTCCCCTGTGACAGCTGCCAATCAAATTCCAAAGAAATGCACCAATGCATTTCTAAAGCAGAGCTCCGGCCAATGGAGATGGTATGTTTGCACAGAACAAAAGGGACTCTGACTCCTCTATTAACTGCCTCAAGGATCCGAATTGGGAAAATACATCTTTTGTCCAACGCCCAGAAGACGAAGTAGGAGGTATGTCACATGACCTCTCTCAAGCTGTTAGAACCTGTAATATTGCCGTTTGGAACTGAACCCAGGCAGCCTACCATTTTATCATCTAACAGGGAGTAGCTCTGACCAAGTGAAGTGCTTGGCCCTTGTCTACACTATGAAGTACTGGAACATTGGAATTTCTGTATCTGTGCCTTCAAGACTAATTCATCTCCTTGTGCCTTCTCCCATCACGGAAGTCCTCTCTTCTGGAAATTCGGATCACCCTGTAACAGTTCAGCCTGCTAACCTCTGAAGGAATACACCACTGGACTTCTGATTCTGGACTCTGGACTCACCTGAAACCATAACTTTTTTTAATCATGGTCTCTGCCCTGTTACCCCTTTCTTTTGCTTATCCCTTTTTTATTGTATGAGTGCAAGGTTAGAAATTCCTCTGGTATGAGTCATGGCTAGTTAGGGTAAAGCCTTGTCTATTAAAAAAATAAAAATAATAATTTTATAAAGTGGCCAGGCTGACGAAGATATATTTATATATATTCTTTCCTGTCCTCTGGCTGGGACACACCTCCCCCCTTGGAGAAAAATGAAATGACTTCCATTTCATTTCATTTTTTGTTAACGTGGTCTGAGGGAAGGAAGAATAGGCAGTGCAGGAGTGTACAGGCATTCTTCATTTTACACAGGCACATCAGACACACAGTTAGCAGGGGAAATGGCAGTGCCCTGCTATATTTTTGATTAGTGACTTAATCTCAGGACAAGGTGTCCACAAGGACATGATCTGGTCCTGGAGTGTGGGAGGTTTTGATGACTTGGGAGAATTTGAAATTCATCAGCCTGGGAAGTCTATTTGGTGCTAGAGTTCTAAAAAAAATGTTCTAAAAAGTTCTACAAGCTCCCTTTGTTGGGAGTCTGGTATTCCAACCCCATGATTAAGTGTCTTTGAAAGGGTCTGGGGGTTTTATAGGGTGGTTAGTACACAGGGGGTGAGTGATGGTCAAGCAGCTCTGGAAAATCCGCAGAGGGCTGCTGGACATCTCACTGTATCAATGCCAGGCCCTGGAATCATGGGGCTGAGCTACACTTATCCAGCCTAGCTCCTGCCTGTTCACTTGGTAACCTGGGGGCTCAGGTGTTTGGACCCAGAGATTGGGTTTTGGCTAAGGGTCAGGAGAGTGGGGTATTTTAAAAGCACCTTGACCTCTTTAGGGGATTTCAGTTCGGGGTCCGGCTCAGGCGCTGGCACAACTGGAGAGCTCCGGTTTCTGGTGATAGGTATTTTTCGTTGGCACAGCAACAGGTGGGCAGTTGGCCCCTGAACTTGGGCCAGCCTTTATGGGCCAATTTGGGAACTTTTCTGCTCCAATTTTAAGTGTGCCATAAAGTGGTGAGCGAAATCAATCACTGGCTTCCTGGCCGGTGCCTTTGGCTTTGGAGGGGGTACTCTCCTAACATGTTCCCTGTCCCCTAGAACAGCACTGCCCTTGAATGGAGATGCAACTCTAGCTACCCTCCCTGGTGGCTTTTCAACTGAGGGAAGCATCTCCCTCCCGAACTGTTTATTGTTTTGGGGACTCCCTTTGTCCCTATTTAATGCCAGAAAGAAAGTTTCTGCCAGCCATACTTCAAGTAAGTCCTTAAACTTTTCCTTTTTGGGCTTAATAACCTGGGCTTTTCGGCTAGGTGAGGCATCTCCCTCACTATTTCTTTCCCTGCTTAAGACTTCTCTGGTCCCTATTTGTTTTGGGAAATCTATTTTGGATTCTAGGGACCTTCTCTAGACTCCGTTTAATTCTACTGACCTGCCTTTGATCTTGCTACCTTCGAGCAGCTCTAGCTCAAGGTCTATGGGTGCTATCCTACCCTTTTGGACCTCTGGACCTTCCCAAGCTTTCTTCCCTTCTGAAGTTTTCCAAGGCTTGTCTTAGCCTCTTTTCTTTCACTGGCTAGCACCTGGCTGCCAGCCAAATCGTTCCCAAGGAGGGAATCGATTCCTGCTATTGGCAGCTTAGTGACAGTTCCTACGGTAACAGGGCCTGAAACAAGGTCACATTCTAGGTGAACCTTATGGCGGGGTGCAAGCACAGATCCTCCTCCCACTCCACTGATCAGGTCTTTGGTCTTCATGGAGGACTCAGGGGGTAGGTTAAAGCTTCCCTCCAATATTAAGGACCGAGTGGCCACCGTGTCCTGGAGCAGTGCATGGACTTGATCACATTTTTGGATGGGTAGAGGGACACTGTTCCTGAATGGACATAATTCTGGAAACTCTCTGTGAGTTTGCCCGGCTCAGACACACAGAATGCCGTGCCCTCAGGAGGGTAACTTTCTGTAGCGAGTGGCTCTGCTGTGTTACCCATTGGGGCGTTCTTCAGGGGAGTAGTCCTGTGAAGCCCTACTCAGCCAACTGGCTCGCCTCGCAATTTCCAGCATTCGGGTCTGGAATGGCCTATTTTGTTGCAATGAGAACACACCGGCCTCCAGGAATTCTCCTTTTGGGCTGTAGGAGGGCTTCTCACACCCTCTTTTGTGTTTTCTTTTCTGGGTGGGGTCCTTTCCTTTCGAGATCATCCTGCTTCTCTTTCCAATGCTCATTGGTGTAGTTTGGAAAGGGTCTGCCTGAGTTTACAGGCCTACGGGTGAGGTCATAGCTGTCTGCTCTAACTGCTGTACCTCTGGCTAAGGATTCTCTGCTCCTCTCGGTGTATTCATAGATTGCAGGAGAGGCTATTCTTGAATTCCTCCAACATTACTAGCTCACACAACCCCTCAAATGAATGTGGGGTTTTTAAGGACCTTATCCATCAGTCAAACATGACTTGTTGAAACTCGATGTAGATTTGGGTGGGCTTCTTACGAGTGTTCTGAAATTGCTGACAGTATCCCTATAGGGATAACTTGTAGGTGCTTAGGATGATAGCCTTGGTCTGCTCATTATTCAGGGACATATCAAAGACAACATGGAGTATACCTCTTGGGCTCCCCCTGAGAGCTGCCCTTGAATTGATTTTGATCTCTGATTGCCATTTTCACTGTCCTGCTATTTTCTCAAAGGTAGTAAAAAAAAGAATGACTCTACATCACTCTCTTCAAATTTGGGAAGGAATCTCACATACTTGAGAGCCTCAGAGAATGGTTCAGGGTTAGGGGGAGAGGGGACCCTGCTGGTAGAGAGAGGTATTCCCTTACAGCGGTTAGTTGTCTACTCTCCCCCTCCCTTTGAGCTGCTAGCTCCATTTCCAATGTTCACAGCTGGAATTCTCTTTCCTTTTCTTGTTCCCTTGCTCTCTCTTCCCTTTGTTTGTTTCTTTCTCTCTCTTCAGCCTCCCTCTCTTTCTCTCTCTCCTGAGCTCCTAGCTCCAATTTAAGCTTTTCCAGCTCGAAATTGGCTGGAGAAGAGGCTCGGAGTCATGACTGAGCTCTACATCTGCCCGGTCTACCAACAACATCAGATCCAGATGTTCTACCTATGCCAGGATTAGTTCCTTTCTTTTGATTTTGCTGAGTGATTTGAACTGAATCATTCTAGCTACAGCTTTCAGTTGATCTGTACTAAGGGCGCCCAGACTTTACCCAGATTGTCTTGCTGAACAAACATTTGGGCATCAAATTTTCTTAGTGTTAGGACAAGGAATTTGCTGCGGTAAGTTACTTGCTTTAAAATTGGTTTCAATCACCAAACCTCCCCTCCTTTAGCTTCTAATTGGTTTCTTTCAGTATCCAATTGAAGCTCATTTTAAAATTTTGGTCTCTGGCCAACTTCAAATTGGGTTTTCCCAGATTTGAGCTCCCAATCGCTGTTACATACCGGACAGCCCTGATTTTTCCTCTCACTACCCATTCGTAAACAGAAAGTTGTTTTTGATTTTTGATTTCCTCCCTTATAAGCAGTGACATGTTTTCCCTGACCCTTCAGTTTAGGGTGATCCAATCCTCTATTAATAACCCCACAGCAAACTCGAGATAAGGTAAAATAGGAGGGTTGGTTTATTTTTACACACGCACAAAACGCAGGAAGGGATTTTGCAACATCCGCTCCTGTTTGCACTCATACAATAAAAGAGGGATAAGGGAAAGAAAGGGGTAACAGGGCAAGACCACAATAAAAATAAGAATTATGGTTTCACGTGAGTCCAGAGTCCAGAATCAAAAGTCCAGTAGTGTATTCCTTCAGAGGTTAGCAGATTGAAACTGTTGCAGGGTGATCTGACTTTCCAGAAGCAAGGAGGAGATAACAATAGGAGAAGGGACAAGAAGATGAGTCTTGAAGGCACAGATACAGAAGTTCCAATGATCCAGAAGTTCACAGTGTAGATGAGGGCCAGGCACTTCACCTGGACAGAGCTCTTTCTGCTGCTACCTGTTAGATGATAAAATGGTAGACTAACTGTGTTCAGTTCCAAACAGCAATATTACAGGTTCTAGCAGTTTGAGGGAGGCCATGTGACATACCTCCCAGTTCCTCTCCTGAGTGGTGGACAAAAGATATATTTTCTCAGGTCTGGAATCTCGAGGTTCTTTATTATAGGAGTCAGGGTCCCTTTTGCACTTTGCAGACATACATCTCTGTTAGCCAGAGCTCTGCCTTAGAAATGCAAAGCGGGTTGATGCATTCCTTTGGAATGTGATTGCCAGCCATTACAGAGTGCATTAGCATCTCTTTAAAGATAACGAGGTCCCTGCTGGTTTCTGAAGGTTAGAAATTCCTCTGGTATGACTCATGGCTATTATGGTAATTTATAAAAATAAAAATCATAACTTTATAAAGCAGCCAGTTTGATGGATATATATACATTTTTTTCCTTGCTGTCTTCTGGCTGGGAAGTATCATTGGTCTTCAATTATAATTTTAATGTCAACCTGAGCAGCACAGTGATGTGCTGGGGTTTTTCTGCCAGGTGTAGGTCTGTCAAAAGAGGATTGAAGCTGAGAGGCTATTCAAGGTAAGATTTTCAGTGTCATTTTTTTGGCTCATAAGAGTGCTCCACCGGTCCTACCTGATTGCTAACAGGTGGCTAAGGCTATCGAATTTTACACAGGCCGATAACCTGCTTCCCTTCCACTTTCCATTCCACCAATTTATTCATCAAGTTTTCTACTATGTGAAAAGACAACAAAAAACATTCCTTGTAATCATTAAATAGACTTCAGTATAACTAAAGGGCCATAGTGAACTATTCTATAAGGGACTCATTGAATGCATTTATTGAAAAATTAGAAATTATCTCCAACAACAAGGTCTCTGTCTCTGCCCCTGTATTATCTCTGCATTTGTCTGCAATCAATATTGGTAGCTGGAGAATTTATTTCATCTGAGTTGCCAGGAAGGGTATTTGAGGCCTGGACATTGAAGTTATTTAAGAATCTTCTAGATAAAGTAACGGGAAGATGATAAAGATCATAGCCTGGCATTAGGAGATTAACTAGGCAGAAGGCCACTTTACATTCTTACCTAACTTGTGAACTTATTTTGAGCATAGTAGTAAAAGCAATTAATTTCTGCTGTGGTTATCTGCTCTCTCGCTGTGACTTCAGTGGAAGATCAGCTGAATCCTGAAGGAGCAATGTAAAAGGCTGAAAATTGCCATATAAATTGTTTCTTCCAGGACTCTGCCAGTTTCCCACTGAGCGCAGGAGAGCCCCTGTGAAAATTCAGGATCAATAACTTACTTCAAAATTTTTATTAGCATGTCCATTAACATATTAATCAATGGTATGCAGTTGGAGATGCCAGGTCATCCACAGCCGAGGTTACACATGCACAGAAGTTTGGGAAAACATTGCAAGTCAGGAAGCTACACTATTGCGTGAGTGAGCACTGGGGAAATATTATGACTATGCAAGTGTATTCCAATAATTTTGTTTTAAAGTGAGAAACACTAAGCTGTAGATGTAGAAAGGTGTGGAAAACATAATGAAGTTATTAGTGGGATTGTAGCATTGTGGATTTCTTATTGGGTTGTACTCCAGAAACCTGGTCTAAAGGTCTTGAGACATGAGTTCACATCCTTGCTGGCAGTTGGGGAATTTAAATTCAGTCAACTAAATAACTCTGAAATAAAAAGCTGGTATCACAAATGGTGACCATGAAACTACTAGAATGTGATTGCAAAAGCAGGTCAGCTTGGGAATTCTACGGTGAGTAATTCACCTCCTGACTCCTCAAAGTCTTTCTACCATTTACAGTGCTCAAGTCAGGAGTGTGATGGAATATTCTTCACTTGCCTCAATGGGTGCAGCTCTAACAACACTCAAGAAGCACGATGCCATCCAGGGAAAAGCAGCCCATTTGATTGGGACTATATTAAATAACTTAAACTTTCACTCCCTCCACCATCAAGCATAATGGTTACCATCTACTAGATGCACTGCAGGAACTTGCCAAGGCTCCTTTCAAAGTGCTGTTGAAGGTGTGGTCTCTACCACCTCGAGAACAAGGGCAGCTGACCCTTGGGCACACCTACAAGTTCCTCACCAAGTCAGGCACTATCCTGACTTGGATGTCAATCACCTTTCTTTCATCATTTTTGGGTCAAAATCCTGGAAATCCCTACGTAACAGTACTGTGGGTTTACTTGCACCACATGGACTGTAACAATTCAAAATGGGAGCTCATTGCCACCTTCTCAAGGGCAAGTAGGGATAGGAAACAAATGTTCACCTTGCTAGTGCTGCCAATATCACATGAACAAATAAAAAGAAACACTAACAGCTCAGTTCAAGAGGGAATTGTACAGATTGGAAGACTGAGACTCCTCAGAGGAAAGGCCTAGCTGTTACTAAGTTGTTGAAGCTTGGAACTTGTGTGCATTTTTAATTTTTTTATGTTTATTGTATTATAAATTTACTTTCTGTGATATTTGTTAGGGTTAGTGAAAGATCAGCATGACCATTCAAATGAGTTTTAATAATTTTTGTAAAAGCAAAATACTGTAGATGCTGGATAATTTGAAATGGAAAAACTCAACCGGTCTGGCAGCATCTGTGGAGAGAGAAACAGAGTTAGCGTTTCGAGTCCGTATGGTTCTTTTTAGAAATTCCAAAGAAGAGTCATATTGGACTTGAAACATTAACTCTGTTTACTCTCCAAAGATGCTGCCAGACCTGCTGAGTTTTTCCAGCATTTTCTGAATTATTTCTGTTCCTTGTTTCGTGTACTTGACAACATTTCAAATTCACTAAAAATCTAGAGACATTTTCAAAAGTTGCTGGATTGCCAAAGACACCTTATCATCCTTCAGGAAAAGGAATCTTCCACTCCTTAATCAGTTTAATTGCTGAAGATTATCTAAGAGCCAAGATCATAATGTGCTCTTTGTATGTGTCGCTCTCTACTGGGAGCATGGAACTGGTCCTAGAATTCCAGTCTGATATGAAAACAGGTTTGAAAAATGCTCAGATGATTTGGTGCATAGTGAACTGAGCTATTAGGTGGCTAGAAAATCAAAGAAAAATACTCAGATCTCTTGGGAGCTTAATAGATTTAGTATTGAACCTTTTTAATATTGTTTTCATTTGTTCTTAGTATGTGCAAGATTGAGCTATTTATTGGCTTTCCAAGTTGTCCTAACTGTGCTAAATTTTAAGTGGAACAGATATTAACATGTAATACATTAAAAAAATGTGTTTCAGGTGAGGAACGAAAGAAATATGTTGAAAGTGGTCTCAAGAATCCATCGAATTGCCATGATCCTTAAGCTCCTGGTGGATCAGTTTGCAGTTCTGGAGACAATGACAGCACTGGACTTCTTCGATTTCCGGTAACAAAGATTTGCACAAACAGGGGAAATTTAATGAGTAATGCATCTGATATTGAAGTAGCACTTTCTTATTGTCTACAAGAGGTATAATTCCACTCAATTTTTACATAATAATATCTGCTGCAATAAAGATCTCTGCCTTAGAGATACTGAAGATGCAATTTCAAGGGCTGGATTTTCGCTAAGTCGGGATGACTCAGGAGTCCTTTTAAAATGGCAGGTGGGCCCCAATTCCGGGATTTCTAACCTCATTCCCAGGGTTTCCAATTTTTAGGAGTGCTTTTCACTTGGGTGGGCTGGTTCAGGATGCAAGCATGCACCCTGAACTCCTGAACTGGCCAGCTCCATTGCAGGGATAGGGATATCCTAGTTCTTTGCAATTTTCATGGAGTCACGCCAGCTTTTCAAATAATTGTGGCTCACAGCATCTCAAAAATGTGTGCACCATCATCTGCATGAGGGAACCTTTTGAAAGGTAACTTTAAAAGGTCCTGCTCATGACTCTCATGCCAATCTATGGCACTTCCTTGCTCAGTCATGCACAATACACTGTATGGAACCAATGGACCCTATAGCGACAGCAAGATGTGTTTAAAAAAGCAAAAAATAGAGCCAATCATTGATATTTTTGCACTTTCTTTAAAGATAGCTCTTTTCCAGAGGCCAATAGAAATGCCAATCATCTAGAACCTTTAAAGTATCAATAGCAGAAACTGCAAGCACTGGAGACCTAGTAATCCTGCGTAAATAAACATTGTGTAATTAACAGCAAAGATCAGACAGTCAGAGCTGTCGATCAAGCAATATTTTCGCCGGGGCTCAGGTGTTTTAGTGTTCTATTGGGTGTCTTGACTCTCAGCCAAGCCTCATTATGTATTCTTGGCTGAGAAACCAGACATCGATTAGGGCATTGGCCTGTCTACAGCAGCCACATTCCAGTCAAATACATGCTAGTGAGACAGGAGGGGGTGCTGTGGCTTTGTTTTTGGACCTATTATTTGTGCCTCCAGCCATGTAAATGCCTGGTACAGAAAGTCCTGGTGATCCAGGGTCTGCTGTTCCTGTCCAACTTTGGGCATGTGATGGGGGAGGGAATGGTCGGTGGGGGGTCGGGAGGTGTGGCACAGGTGGAAGGATGGGAAGAGCAGTAAAATTTGCAACCAAAGTGTTTAATGATCCTACTACAGATATCCAGGCAGACAGAAGTTTAGACATAGATGGGCTGAAATTCTGTAGGAAGTTCAACTGCACCACTCAAGTTTCCATCATTTCACTGTTGATCCTGCTTGTCTCTCACTAGAATTACCGTGGAAAACAAGTGGAGCTGTCAAGGAAATAAAGCCCTATTTAGTGTATTCCTGTGTTTCTATGTGGCACCGCAGGACACTGTGCTACAATGACATTTGATTTGCTTTAATTAGTACAGACAAATGAGGTTCTGTTGGTACAAAAGAATTGGGCGGGATTTTCCGCACCTGCCCACTGCTGGGACCTTCCTGTCCAGCCACAAGTCATGGACTTCTGGCTGGAGCACTGCCTCGCCCATGGCGAGTCCCTTCCGCAATCGGGCCAGAAAATCCCGGCCATTGACTAATTTCCGTGTCAGGATGTCAGATCAACAAAAGAAATCTATAGCGCCCTGAGAGGATTTTTAAGAAAGGAGTGTTTAAACTTTCCAAATGGCAACAAGAAGCACAATGTGAAGGAGAATTATCCCAACTACGTTCAAAAGATGATGCAGCAAGTTCACTCCAACACCAGTATTCTCTCCAAGGCTGCTGGTTTTCTGGTCGTCATACTTTAGGAAAGATGTGATGGTCCTTGAGAGGATTCAGAGTGATTTACCAGCATGGTTCCAAGGATGAGGGAATTTAGTTACTAGATTAGGTTGGAGAAGCAGTTCTCCTTGGAGCAAAGGAGCTTAATGGGAGATCTGACAGAGGTGTGCAAGATTATGCCAGACTCTGGATAAAATAGACAAGAAAAAGTGTTCCCAGTAACCAATGATACAAGCACGGGGACACAGATTTAAGGTTTTGGGCAAACGTTGGGGGGGGTCGGGGGGAATATGAGGAAGAATCTTTTTTACACAGAAAGTGGTAATGACCCTGAAATTGTTGTCCATGAGGGTGGTGGAAATAGAGACATTCAATGAGTTCAAAAGGAAATTGATGGGCGCTTGAAGAAATAAACTTGCAGGGCCATGGGGATGGAGCAGGGAAATGGGACTGAATGCTCTGGTCTACAGAAAGCCAGCATGGACTTGATGGACCAAATGACCTCCTTCTGTGCTGTAAATGCCTCTACAACTCTAAGGCCAAAATCATCATGAAACCATTTGTTAACATTATTTTTGTGTGAAATCTCCCACCTGGCCCATTACAACAAGCCCTCAACCATCAGCTCCAGGGAGATGCAGACCACTGTGTGTCTGCTACTGCCTGGGAAATTGTCCAGATACATCATGTCAGGAGGGGTAGGCGTGTACCAACACCAAGTAAAACTCCACAATGTACTGACAAAAATCTGTTGTTGCTGCCAAGTGAATACAGGTCAAGCTTACAGCACAGAAAGTTCCAAATATAAATGGTTAAAACGAAATTTAGTGAATAATGAATTAATGAATACATGCAAAAGGTGGTTAGAAAATTGCAATTCTCTTCCACATGTGGTTGTTGATGCTCAAGCAATTGTGAATTTTAAATCTAAAATTGTAGGTGTGCTGTGAACCAGAAGTATTAGACAAAGGCATGTAAATGGAGTTATGTCAAAGATCACCCATGATCTCAGGAAATGGTGGAACAGACTCGAAGAGCTAACTAGCCTCCTCATGTTCCTGTGAACCTATGCCCCGAATGCCTTGGGTACTGTTTAAATTTGTTAGGACAGGGGGAAATTCAACAACTACTTGAGATTAGTGGCTATGAAAAGCTCTGTCTGTCATAAAACAATGATTGGGTAAAAATGTCTCTGGTTGCTATGCGAAATGGCTCATAAATGATGGTTCTTAAACTGAGTGTTCACACAGGGGGCAGAACCTGTTGGAGACTTGAAAGCTCAAAACTAATTGTGGCTTCAGCTTGTGCACAATCTGTTTTGGGGAAAAAATGTTGAGTAAGACCATAAGGATCAGAAATCCCCTACATGGAGGCATGAAACAGTATGTGGCCAATGGGTAGAGTGGGCACACTGCCACATGAGGACTGTTGTCTAGTTTGGCACCTTAGATTACCCCTCCAATAGGAGGTCCCTGTCCATACCTACCAGTAAGTTGTGTAAAGGTTAAAAGGTGAAGGAAAAGAAGAAATGTGGCAAGGAAGATCAGTGAACACTACCTATAGGTTGCTAAGGATTTCATTTTTGAAAAGATTGCAAGTCAACCTGTTCCAAAATTACTACTGACCCATGCCAAGCCTTCACATAACTTTACAATTCCGTCATTTTATCTCATGCGTACCCACACCTGAGCATTCAAATAGAACATACAGTTTTTCAACTTGCCTTGCCATTCCCACATTTTCTAAGGGCTTCGCTCATCAAACCAATGAAACAAAAGTATGATGGGGAGAATTTGGCTATTCCCCGAAAATGGGCACAGAGTTTACAGGACGTGATTAACCCTGTCTGTTCATTGTATTGCAGGCAGCATGGTTCGGAAGTAAATTAAAAAGCATGAAAGCCTGAAAAAGTATACCTGTGATTATCATAAAATTGGTTGTGAAGTGAGTCATTCTTGAGAGTATATAGCTTTTTATATATATATATATATATATATATATATCGAGTCTGCAGCGACACATGAGAAACACCTGACCTACCTACCTAATCCCATTTACCAGCACTTGACCCACAGCCTTGAATGTTATGACATGCCAAGTGCTCATCCAGGCACTTTTTAAAGGATGTGAGGCAACCCATCTCCACCACACTCCCAGGCAGTGCATTCCAGACCGTCACCACCCTCTGGGTAAAAAAGTTTTTCCTCATACCCCCCCTAAACCTTCTGACCCTCACCTTGAACTTATGTCCCCTTGTGACTGACCCTTCAACTAAGGGGAGCAGCTGCTCCCTATCCATCCTGTCCATGCCCCTCATAATCTTGTACACCTCGATCAGGTCGCCCCTCAGTCTTCTCTGCTCCAACGAAAACAACCCAAGTCTATCCAACATCTTTTCATAGCTTAAATGTTTCATCGCAGGCAACATCCTGATGAATCTCCTCTGCACCCCCTCCAGTGCAATCACATCCTTCCTATAATGTGGCAACCAGAACTGCACACAGTAACCAGCTGTGGCCTCACCAAGGTTCTATGCAACTCCAGCATGACCTCACTACTTTTGTCATCTATGCTTCGATTGATAAAGGCAAGTGTCTCAAATGCCTTTTTCACCACTCTACTAACATGTCCCTCTGCCTTCAGACACACACGAAAAGATCCCTTTGTTCCTCAGAACTTCCTAATGCCACGCCGTTCATTGAATACTTCAATGTCAAATTACTCCTTCCAAAGTGTATCACCTCACACTTTTCAGGGTTAAATTCCATCAGCCACTTATCTGCCCATTTGACCATCCTGTCTATATCTTCCTGTAGCGCAAGACACTCAACCTCACTGTTAACCACCCGGCCAATCTTTGTGTCATCCGCAAACTTACTAATCCTACCCCCCACATAGTCATCTATGTCGTTTATATAAATGACAAATAATAGGGCACCGAGCACAGATCCCTGTGGTACTGAGTGAGGAAATATTTCATCATTCAGTGGGTTATGAATGTTTGGAATTCTCTCCCCCAGATGGCTGTGGATGCTACGTCATTTAGTCTATTTAAGACTGATAATGATAGATTCTTGGGTACTGGGGAAATCAAAGAATGGGAATAGGACAGGTTGATGTAAAAATTCATCCTTGCTCTTATTGAATTTCAGTAGGCTTGAGTGGAGATATGACCTACTCCTGCTCCTGTTTCTTTGCTCTTCTGCCCTAATCTTTCTATGGACATTACCAGATGCTAGTTTGTTGATTTTTATTAATTGTGCTAAGGATACAGTGGATGCTGGTAATGGACAGTTATTGTCTGTCTCTAATCGCTTGAAGAATGTGGCCATGGGCCTTCTAAATAGGAATTTAGTAGCTTGTTAGGTCATCTTAAATGTAATCATGCAATGTGTTGTAAAATTTTGATCTGCATTAGGTATCCTATGATTCAGAAAGTAACATAACTTGTATCTGGTCATATGGTTGTACAAAGAAATTCCTTATTGTGTCTATCAATAGATAGGCTAATCTTACATGTGTTCCTGCTGGCAAATTTCCTATCTTGCAGAAGGGGACAGATAAATGTAATAGTAAGACAAAGCCAGTTGTAAGCCAATATTTGGTTTATTTTATAAACAACATAAGAAAGGAAAGTAGTTTCAATTAATTTCAATCTATTTATGCTACACGTAATGTGTTAATTATTTTTTACCCTTTATTTTGAAAGGAATTATTTAGTACCTGCATCTGGATTTCAGAGTCTGCAGTTTCGCCTTCTGGAGAATAAGATTGGAGTTCCAGAGAGCTTGCGAGTTCCTTATAACAGAAAGCATTATAAGGACAACTTCATTGGGAAGGACAATGAGTTACTGCTTCAATCTGAACTGGAACCAACACTCTTACAACTGGTAGAGGTACTCAACCTTGAGATTCAGTTAATACTTAATGATGTTGTTGATTTTCTCAATAAGGTAACAGATAAGATGAATGATATATCACTAAGCATTCAAGGATGGAATTGTAGAGCCTTTCTGACATTCTGCACTAGCATATAAATACATTATCATCATTTAGGTGATGTGCCGAGTGTCATGAAGCTATTAAAGAATATAATATTATTGGAAGATACTTTTACTTTAAAATAGAGGTTTAGTCTGTGAATGTGTCATAATTGGATTAAAGCCAGCTACTCTGGGTGCTTTGATGTGTACCAGTTTTGAGATGTAAGAGAAGTAGTATGCATTTGCATTTTTTGAATAGAGCATTCAAGAAGTGTGGTGAAATATGGCACCTAGCTAGCAGAGACCAAGCGATATGTTTATATTACTAATAAAATTGGCACTATGAAAAGGGTTTTATTGTTGGAAGAGGCAGAGTTCAAAGAGGCTGGTGACACAATGAAAATTTACATTCAATGAGCTGTGCTAGGTATAACTTTAGCAGTTTTGTTGTGTGGGGCAGAAGCAATATAAGGTCAAAGCCTGTAAGCCTAAATGCTGTGTCTGCATGGAACCAAAGTGAAAGGAATCTAATTTTGAATCCGTAAGGTGAAAGTGCTTTGCCTGGTGCCTGGTTAACTCTAACAGTTGCTGTTGCCTTAGTGGAGATTAGTTTGGGAATTTGTTAAAAGTTGTGATAGTAGCAACTTGTAGCCATGTGTATATGTTTAACTTGTATAAATTAATAAAATGTTTAATTTAGTTTAATATAAAACCTCTCGAGAACTGGTGGCCTGATTCCTGAATTTAGAGTTGCATCTCAAACATAAAACTTAAAAAAAATAAAAGCATAGGTTATGACACTTGTTTAAAGTTTCCCTCTAGGATTTTTAAATAACAGCTTTACTAAAACTGCTGTCTGGTAACACTGAGTGGGGTAGATGACCATGGTATTCCAGACTTTCTGATCTCACTAGAGCAATGGAGATTGAGGGGCGACTTGATAGAAGTTTACAAAATTATGAGTGGCATGGACAGAGTAGATAGTCAGAAGCTTTTTCCCAGGGTGAAAGAGTCAATTACCAGGGGACATAGATTTAAGGTGAGAGGAGAAGACTATGGAGGAGATGTGCGGGTCAAGTTTTTTATGCAGAGGGTAGTGAGTGTCTGGAATTTGCTGCCAGAGGAGATGGTGGAAGCAGGTACGATAGTAGTGTTTAAGAGGCAGCTTGACAAATACATGAATAGGATGGGAATAGAGGGATGGACCCTAGAAGTACAAAATGTTTTAGTTGATGGGCAATATGATCGGCGCAGGCTTGGAGGGCCGAAGGGCCTTTCCTGTGCTGTACTTTTCTTTGTTTTTGTTCTAGCAATAGGGGATGACCTTGTTGTTGGAGTTCTGGTTCAAGCAGACCAGTCTTTAACTTTCAGCAGGTCTTACAGCATCAGCGGAGAGGAACACAGTTAACGTTTCGAGTCCAAATGACTCTTCAACAAGAGTCAAACGGACTCAAAACGTTAACTGTGGTCCTCTCTGCAGATGCTGTCAGACCTGCTGAGTTTTTCCAGGTATTTTTGTTTTTGTTTTGGATTTCCAGCATTCGCTGATTTTTGCTTCAGTCTTTAACACTGTCCAGCTGCTTCCTTTGAAGTCAATGTGTTATAGGGGGGAGTATATGAGCTTCATTGAGGGAGTCTGAAACAATTTATGTTGTCAGCTCTAAAGAAGGGTCATATGGTCTCGAAACATTAACTCTGGGCAGAATTTTCTGTTTGACGTGTGGGGGAGGGCAGGCCCCGCACATCTGTGCATAAAATGACGCACGGTGATGTTGGGCAAGCATCCCAATGTCACAGTGCGCCATCACGATATTTCGCTGGGTGGGTGCATGATGAAGTTAGACAGGCTAGTTAAAGACCTTAATTCGTCAATCCGATTTGTAGGCGCCTGTGCGATCTGCGGGTCAGCGCACGGGCACAATGGGCAGGCGGGTAAGAGACTTTTCTATGAACCTCATCCACGGGCGGGTTAAAAGAGCTTAGTGTGGTTGTCAATCTGTTTTGGGAATTTATTTATAGCAGAAAGTTTTTTAAACTTGCCTGTGTGATCTGTAGCAGTTCAGAACAAATTCCAGAGCTTTCTGTGTACTTTGAACCTTCAGATCAGCAGTCTGCAGTCAGTAACCTTTATCGGGCCTGCAGCTTTCCGGAGGCCTCCCCTTAGCCTGGAAATGGGTTCTGACATGTCCATTGGAGGCAGCTCCTCTGAGGAGGAAGAGAGGGCTAGAATGCAGAGGAGGCCAGGAGTGCACATTCAGCCTCCAGAAGAGCCACCTTTGGGAGTACAGGCGCAGTCAAAAGAGGTGCAGGGCCAAGAGGTAGTCCAAGGTGGAAGGGGCCGCAGAAGAAGCCACTATCCTGCTGCCAGAGTATACAGGCGGCGAAGCAGCTAACTCAATATGACTGGGGTCCAGTGCCAAAGGAGGCTCCGACTGTCAAGGGAGACAGTCAACTGCATCTGTCAGATAATTGGCCCTGAGATCTCCCCTAACTGTGTAGGTGGACACCCCATGCCAGCGGCTCTGAAGGTCACAGTTGCCCTCTGGCTCATTCCAGGGCTAGGTGGGTGATCTTTGCAGTGCCTCCCAATCAGCTGTTCAGGAGTGTATTGACTTTCATCCACTTCCGCTGGGACCAGACAAGCCAGGCTTCACGGCCATTGTTGGCTTCCCCCGCATCCAGGATGCAATAAACTGCACACATGTTGCCATCAAGGCGCCAGCAGGTGAGCCCGGTGCCTCCGTCGACAGGAAGGGCAGCTAGTGTGCGATCACAAGATGCAGATTCTGTAAGCCTGTGCAAGGTACCCAGGCAGCTCCCACAACACCTACATCCTCAGACACTCCCAGGTGCAGGGGCTCTTCAGTGCTCTGGCTCGCCTGGATGGATGGCTTCTGGGTGACAAGAGCTATCCCCTCAGAAGGTGGCTCATGACACCCCTCCACCATCCAAGAACAGAAACTGAGCAGCGGTACAATAGGAGCCACGGCTCCATAAGAGCTGTGGTGGAGAGAACCATCGGTCTTCTCAAGATGTGCTTCCAATGCCAGGACCATTCAGGGGGCGCACTCCAGTACCCCACAGAACATGTCTCGGTGATAGTGGTTATATGCTGCGCTCTCTACAATCTTGCGCTGGAAAGGGGGGACACAGAGGACAATGAAGTCGTCGACACAGTGTCTGCAGCTGCGCACGATGAATCCAGCATTGATTCCGAGGATGAGCATGCACAGGGAAATGTTGAGGGGCTAGACGCTGACCCGGGATTACTCCAGGGAGGCAGGGACATCCGGGAGGCTTTAATCTAACCTTCAGGTAGCTCCACACAAATGGATCAGCAGGACCACCCTTGTCTGGCGCATCCATACTTGGCACCTCAGTGCAAAATCTGCCAGGTCATCAGCTACAACTAAGGGCTTTTGGACATAAACTTGAACGTCCAAACAAACACTCATGACATTTCTTTTAAACATACACATGTAGAACAGACGAGCCACCCTCAGCCATGGTCACACGTCTGATTTTTATTTTAGACATCAGATGTTCTCACAAATCCAAAACAAAACGTTAATCAAGCCAAAAAAAATTGTAAGGACCTAATCTCAGGCCAACACAAAAGTTCCAGTGAGAAACCTGTGGTGTGCCTAAGGTGCCTTATGTTTATGTTTATGTTATGGGTGCTATGTCTTGGTGTTGCCCCATCGCTCGGAGTGGCATTTGAGACATCCTGTTGACACTGCTGTCCTGTTGGCCTCGATGACCTTGGCGGTCGTCCTCTGGCCAGTGGAACCTGTGCTGGGCCCGTCTGAGAGGGAGCTGTCAGTTCCATAGCTGGCATCTCCCCAGCCATCGAAGACTCACCCGATGAAGCGGTCACTGGGAGAGGGGCGGAGCAGCTGATGCCCTCATCCGGAGCGCCCTGAGAGGAGCTCACAGATACGACAGGCAGCTGCTGCACCAACATGAGGTTGCCTCAGACCTCCCTGCTCACCAAGGATGGATGGGCAACGACCTGGGAAGCTTGAAGCCCACACCATCTCCCACTATGGCACTGACCAGCTTTGGCCACTGGCGCTGTGAGGGCTTGCAGGTCCGAGCGTAACCACAGGAGGACCTAATTGTTCTCCTGGAGGCGCCTCTCCATGAGAGTTGCCACTCTCTCCATGGAGGAAGAATGACGCTCTGCCATGAGGCTCATTGCATGATTGATGCTCCACGTGGGCTCCTACACCATGGAAACCAAACGAAGCATAGTCTCATGTATCACTCCCAGATGCTCCCGCACATCCGGCCGCACTTCCTGCAGCTGCTACATCGCAGATGACTCCAGAGGCACATCATCAGGCACTGAATGAGCATGTGCCCGGTTCCCTGCAGTCCTCTGACTGCTGGCGCCATCAGCATTCTCTGTCTCTGCCAGCTCCTCCAGTGAGTGTGAAGTGCCCTCTCCACTGTGCCCTGGGACACTAGCTGCTGTTCCAATGCCCACCGAGGTGCTCGTATCTGCGCTGGTGCCTGCCTCACAGAAATGGTGTGACACAGGTGAAACTTGAGGGCCCTCAGGTGTAAGAGGGGGCACCTGCAGCTTCTCCTGCTGGCCATGCTCTGATGATGCTGAAATTAACAACAAGGACAGTGGATTAGTTGGCGTGCACACAGTGACACACTTCATCCTTTTCCCCGGCTCATTATGCACTCAACATTTCAGAATCAATGGACAGAAACATTGGTGGGGTGGCAAATAGTGGGGAGGATAGCCTCACGTTACAGGCAGAAATGGACGGGATGGTCAGATGGGCTGATGAGAGCCAAATGGAATGTTATGTGGATAAGTGTGCGGTGATGCACTCGGGCAGGACAAACAAGGCACGGGAATACATGATGAATGTTAGGACTGTGGGAAGTAACGAGGACCAGAGGGACCTTGGTGTGCATGTCGACTGGTCCCTTAAGGTAGCGGGACAGGTACATAAGGTGTTTAAGAAGGCAAATGCCATACTTGCCTTTATTAGCTGAGGCATAGAATATAGGAGTAGGGAGGTAATGTTCCAAGTGCAGAAAGCACGGCCTAGGCCACAGCTATAGTTCTGCAAGCAGTTCTGAAATGTGCTTCATGGGTGGGACGTGATTGCAGTGGAGAGAGTGCAGAGGTTGTTGACCAGTATGCTGGCTGGCCTGGAGAGTTTGACTTATAAGGAGAGATAGCATAGACTGGGGTTATTTCCCTTGGAGCAGAGGAGATTGAAGGGTGACATGATTGAGGTGTACAGACTTATGAGGAGCATAGATAGGGTCAACAGAAAGGAACTTTTCCCCTTAGCGGAGGGATCAGTAACGAGGGGGCAAAGATTTAAGGTAAGGGGCATAAGGTTTATTATAGGGGATGCGATTGCACACAGAGGGTGTTGGGTGTCTGGGCCACACTGCCTGAAAGGGTGGTGGATGCAGAAACCCTCCTAACATGTAATAAGTATTTGGATGTGCAGTTGTGATGCCATGGCATACAAGGCCATGGCCATAGTGCTGAGAAATGGGACTAGGAGACTTAGGAATGTGTATGACCCACACATCATCGAAGGGCCGAAGGACTTTTTTCTATGATCCACACCTCTGTGACCGAGCAATGTTGCAACAATAACAAATTAAACAATCATCAGTGCTATGGATGTTGGTAGGACATTGCAGATCTCACGTTTGGCCTCAAATACCTGGCCATTCCACCCCAGCCTCATTGACACCAGTTGACCTGGGTGCATGGCGCCTCTCAAGCTCCAGGGCCTCCTGTTCGAAGTGGGTTAAGATGAGGAGGTGTGCCTGGCCACCTGCAGTCCTCGAAGGCTCTGATGCATTATGAGCATTCTTCTCCTGAGAAAGAGAGAACACCATTCATTGTGGCAATTTGCACATGGACTCTGCACGCACAGGCCGCACCCCAACCACGGTGGACAATATCAGGCCTCCAGTGCCTCCTCTCCACACCACTGCTGATCAGTCACACAAAGATAGTAGGCCTGCTCCCAACCCCTCCCCAACGGCCACCTTGGACACATGCTGCATGCATCACTTTAAGGACCACATGGTCTTAGCTCCCATAGCAAGGAGGCGCAACCAGGTGCGGTGTCGAGGGCAGCAGATGGCTCTTGGCCACGACACCTTGAGGCTCCCCTTCCACCATCTCATCACCCTGAATAGGACATGTGTTGGAGTTCTGAGTATGCGCCTAGCTGCATCTCCTGCAAGTTGCCCCCAGACTAGTCATGTGCAACTAAGAGCAACACATGGTGCAGGGGAGAACTCATCTCCTCATGAACCACTCAGGCTGATCTAAGCATGGGCACTATCTGCTTGCCCTCCCAGCACAGGAAAAATGTCCTACTTGATTCAATGCAGGTGCAACAGTAAGAATTTGGGGAAGGGCCTCAAAGGCTAAGACTTACCTGCAAGGTTAAATGCCCAATGCCAACATGGTATTCACCCTTCCAGGGCACAACAAATCGTTGAAGCATTTACGACACTGGATCCAGATGTGCCGCACCACATGGTGGGAGCTCACCACCTCCGCCATCTCCTCCAAGGCACATTTGGTCATGGGGGGCCTCCTCCTCCCACCCTGGGGGACAAATACCTCCTGTCGTGCTGCCATCTCCTCGAGGAGAGCAGCAAGGCAGTCATCAATAAATCGAGGGGCGCTGGCCTACCTGCATCCTGCCCTGCTCCTCTGCCCTTCCCTCCAGTGTGCCCTGCTCAGCCGACCCCCTGAGGTGTGACCTGGAACTGGTCATTGTGAGCAGCCTACAAAAGCCTGCCAGGCCTTCCTTTAAACAGACTGCCAGGTCACTATTGGACCCAGCAGTCTGTGCATGCCTGCCACAGCCCACACACTCCTGCTTTTCACGGGAATCAGCAAATACGCTGGGTGGGCCTTAATTGGTCACCTGCATAAAATGACGGTGCGGACCCAATTACGGGTGCCGATCAGGTCTACGCCCGCCCGCGCCCACTCCAGCTCTGCCCGCCGACAGGCAGAAAATTCACCCTCTGTTTCTCTCTCCACAGATGCTGCCAGATCTGCTGAGTTTTTACCGTATTATCTGTTTTTATTTCAAATTTCCAGCATCTGCAGTATTTTGCTTTTATGTTGTATAAGGCAGATTTTTTATGGAAGGGATATTATTTTCTCTTCTCAGCACTCCCGCAGCACTGCATTCATGCTACTTGAGGGACCCTTCATTAACATATTTAAAGGTCTAATCATGCAACTTACAGTTGAGGTACTTGTGACTTAATTTTACTGGTTCCAAGTATTGTATTGTTCTTTGCTAACTTCCTGGATTTTCAACAGCATGATGCTGGGTCCTTTCAAAGAGACCATGGAGTTTTTTGGCCTGTCAATAGAAAGCATGCTTCAGTAATGGGTCTATAGTCATACATCTTCCTGGAATATGGCATGTCTTGGAAATGGAGAAGAAAGAGATAAGAAGTGTGCAGAGGGAGGAATAGGACTCTCAAGTAGAAGGTCAAATAAATAAATTAAGACCTTCTCCTTCCTCACCCTCAAGTAGCAGGAAACAGGAAACTGTCCCAGGTAGACACGATGCTTAATCAATATTGGACCCTGGGCCTCATTTGAATAAGATTGATGAGCTGTGGAAGTTAACCATGCAACACCGGCAGTGACACATTGCAACAGAGTCCAGCGTAGAGGGGAAGAGAATGGGAGAGGTCCAGAAGTGGACGCCAGTGGTACTAAAGAGCTGGAAGAAGCACTCTTCCACATCCTGGCCCAAGATTAAGGTCAGTGTTTTTCCAAAAGTTTACCTTTTGGCAGAGGCCTCCATTTGTCCATTTAAGTACAGTTGGTTAGGCTGCTGATAGACCAAGTAATCCTGAGTGAAGCAGGCTCAACAAAGGCACTGTTGAAGGCAAAACATTTTCTAAAATTGTCTCTTTTTGGCACATTGAATTTGCCTAATACTTACATTGGACTGATGCCTCAGATAGCGATCTACAGCACCCAAACCAATGTTTTTCTGATAATACTTCAGGGGAAGGAATTTGGCTTCCTAAATTAGACCTCTATATTCCCAATTCCTACCTGGTAAACAGGCACGATGAGGTTTAATTTCTGCAGCATATCCTTTAAAGGTGAAACTGTAGATGGAAAATGCTTCAAAAGAAGGAATATGGAAATCTTTATCCAAAAATTGAGGCATTGAATATAGAAGTAAAGGATTTGTACAGGATTTTAGTTAGGCCACCAGTTTAGCATGTAATGTTGGGCACCCAATATTATAATATTATAAGAATAATATCAGAGCCATGGTCAGGGCTTCCCTAAGTTTACCTAAGATTATATCATGAGTAAGAAGTTCTGAGGAAGGCTTGAAAAGTTCCACCTTTCTTCCTGGGGCTGGAAAGGTTCAGGGCCAACTTAAAAAGATTTCAAGACTACTAAATCTTCTTAAAGGATAGTGAAAGATCAGTCCTGATATTTTCAGGGAGAGAGCAGAGGGAGGGTGACATTTTGAGTTTGGGAAACCTGGAATTTAACAACAGGATCTGATTAACATTTTTTGTTTCCTTTTTCCAGTTAAATTGAAAGGCTGGTTCACTGTCAGGTGGATAGACCTTTTACACCAGGCCACAGTCAGGGAGCAAAAAGAAGTGAGTAAGGGATCACAAAGGCCTGGAATGGGATATTGGAGAACGGGGTGGTGGGAGATTTGGAGCTGGAATGGAGGTGATTATGGGCAGGAGAGGGGGAGATCGGAAGAGTTGAGTGGGGGGCTCAGCAAAAACTGGGACAACCTTGCCACCTCAAGGTGATGAAGCAATGGCACATTTGTGTGCAGGCACTGAGAAGTCCAACCTTAAGAGTCTCTTACTGTGTAGTTGTGACTATTGCGGGAAGAAGAGTTTGGTCACAAAGTTGGTAGATAGCGATGTGTGTCCCATCACCTTGACACTCCAAGAGGTTACTGGAGGTCAAACACCCTTTAAGCATGCTCTGGAATCACACATCGTTGCTTCAGACAAGGTGGAGGGGTGCAAAGGGAAAGGAGTGAGTATGTATGAAGCAGAACAAGTGCTCCTTATTAGCAATGGCACATGCCCTTCAGGGATTCATGTTTTCTGATCATGTTGGACTTTGCTAGGGCCATGACTGGAGGGTGCACTGGTTCAGTCTAAGAGGAGGCATCGCAATATCAGGCAGTCAAGCATCTGACCTCGTCATGCTCAGGTGCTCCATTGTAGGGTTAGAAGAAATGCAGCTCAGGATCCTGAACTTTAACTGCCGGATGTCGGTGTCATTTTGGCGAGTGTATCACAATTGGCTGAGTAACTGCTAAGTGCAGTCACGGCAATGATATTTCATCGGCTGCCTTGTCCCAAGTGTTATGTTCCTGTGTCACCATCAATGTAACACACCGTGTGTGGCTGCGTTGGTCCTGATGGATCTCCATGAGGAGTCTTGCCAAATTGAAGGCATTAGGCGTCTTGTTGTGTGCTGTTGCGACTGGGATGTTGGATGGACGTGTGACGTGGCAACACTTTCTGATATCTGATGCTGGGGCGCCGTCCTCCATGCAGCACCTTGTCTCAGCACGGACACATGTCCTCAAGGCTTGTTCATCCTTCACAGCGTCAGGGCTATGTGAGCATTCTGTGCACTGTCATCTGGAGGTTCAAGGGTGAAATTGGAGGAGTAGCTGTGCTGGCCAATGATGGAGGAGAGCTGCCCAGGAGGATCCTCAGTGCATCTCATCATCCTCCTGAAATCTGCTGGCAATGAGGGTATCAAGAGCACACCTGCCTCATCTGGCCTATGCAATGGCCTCTTCACCTGCATCCTCAGCTCTCAAGACCTCATCACCAGCATCCTCTTCAAGGTCCTCCTCATCGAAGGAAAAGTGCAGATCCTCCATCTCGTCATTTGCCAAGTCCTCCCCACTTTGTAGCTCTCAGTTGTGTAGCACACAGCAAGCCACAATGATGCATGAGACCCTCTGGGGAATGTATTGGAACACTCCGCAAGATCTGTCAAGGCATTAGAATTGCATTTTCAGTACCCCTACGATGTGTTCCACTAATGACCGGGTTGTGACATGAGCTTCGTTGTGCCTTGTCTCTACAGGAGTCTGAGACCACCACACAGACATCATTAGCCACATCCTTTGTGGGTAACCCTTGTCCCCAAAGAGCAAACCCTGCTTCCTATGTGGTCCCTTGAAGATGTCAGGGAACAGAGACCTACCCAGGATGTACTGGTCATGGACACTACCTGAGAACCTGGTGCATATCTGCATGGTAAGTTTGTTATGGTTGCACACCAGCTGCACATTAAGCGCATGGTAGCGTTTCTAGTTGATATACTGGACTGCTTGTTGCCAGGGAGCATTTATGGTCACATGAGAGCAGTCGATGGCATCCTGCATCTGTGGGAGACCAGAAATCTCAGCAAATCCATTGGCTTGCTTGATCTCTGTCAAAGAATGACCTCCCATGTGTGTTCGTGGGTGAATGCTAAGGAGATGCCACAAGAGTCCCCAATGGAGCCCCGGAAGGAACCACTGGCGGAGAAGTTGAGAGCAGCAGTTACTTTCACAGCTACTGGTAATGGATTTGCCCTATGGTGCCAAATCCAGCAGAATGTGTCAAATATGAGTCACCAGGTCCTTTGGCATGCAGAGGCGTCTGAGACACTAGTTCTCACTCAACTGCAAATAACACAGTCTATGCGCACAGGGCCTAGCCAGGCACCTACGAATGATGGCTCGCTAAGAATCATCTTCTGCGTCTGGAGGAGAACATGCTGCCCCTTGTTGTTGAGGGTTCTGCTCCTCCCTTTGGCGAGCCAGGTACCTCCTTCATCTCATTTTTCTCTCTTGCGTATAAACAATAATGTAGACAGTGATAACACTAGGCTCCATATTCCTGATGGTCTCATCACTGTAGTATCAATGGGCAGAATTTTGAGGTCAGCAGGTGGGCACGGTGGGCAGGCCCGGGAGTGGTCAGGAAACAGCTTGCCACCCGCGATCGGCCCCCGACCGTGATTTCATGCTTGCGGACCAATTAGGGCCTACCTAGCTTGAAACGCGGCTCCTCATTGGTCAGGAAGGGGCAGGCGGGGTGGGTGCCTGCCATCCGCTGGATCCAATATCAACCTGGTGGCCAGTTTAAAAATGGCCCAGGCAGCCCCTGGAAGGCTGCCATGGAAGAAGGTCTCCTCTGCATTGTCAATATTGAAGTTATGGAGTCGGGTGCAGCTGGACACAGCAGGCAGGAGGGCAGGTCGGGTGGGCACTCGGCCCCCCACTTTTCTGATAGGTGCCTCACCATCCTCCTGGAGGAGGTGGCTGTCAGGTGGGACACCCTTCTCCCCAGTGATGGGAAGAGGAGGCCATGGACCTCACAAAGAGGGCATGGGAGGAGGTTGCAGCATTGGTGAGCAGCCATGACATGGTGCGGCGCACATGGATACAGTGCTGGAAGTGCTTCAATGACCTGCTGCGCTCAGGGAGGGTGAGTACCATGTTGGCATGGGTCAGTGTGCAGAAGTGTTAAGGTGTAGCAGTCCTCCATGGACTTCAAGGGCATTAGAGCCTGAGTACCAACTGTCGGTGACTCCGGAGCTGGCCAAGGGGGTGCCCCCTGGCTGCTTGGACTGAGTGCCTTGCGACTCAAGGGCCACAACTCAGATGTACCCTGCAAGGTGTCCCTCAGCAGGGGTTGGTCAAGCTGCATTGGCGCTGCAGGTAGAGAGTGGACTCATCAATGGTCCTCTGTTCGTTCAGAAGAAGACAAGCCATAATCAATTAGAGAGGTCACAGACAGGCGGAGGCCTGCCCAACCTGCTGCTGCTCGCCAGGTTCAAGCAGGACACCCTTGAGTTGGAGAGCTGGCATGCTCCACGTGCAACCATGTATGGGTTTTCTGTTCATTTACGTTTGGCTTTTATGTCTGCTGGTGTGGACATCAACACCAGTAATTGTAATCATTATGCTTTCAATATGACAATAACCTTAAATTTGCTTTGGCTCTGATGGCCTGAGTATGCTTCTCCTATTATCTTTCTGGTGCAGGGTATGCCAGTATGTAATGCTGGATGTGAGTGACTCCATGCTTTATTGCACAGGCATTGAGTGGACTTTGAGTATAAATGAGAGGGTCATTTCAGATATCCGGGATGGAGGTGGCATCCCTGACATGAGGTGGCAGCAGATCTTTGGTAGCCTTGTTGAAGGAGCATTGGATTAAGGCACCTCTGGTGGGCCTGCCTCCCTGGGAGGTACCGAGATCTGCCTCCATGCCCTCAGCTTTCTCCTCACCGGGCTCCTCTTCTGACTCACCACAGGTTTCATCCTTTATGACCTGTGGAGCTGCCTCAAGATCCTCTTCCTCCAGTGGGTCCCGCCTTGCCAGTGCCAGGTTGTGGAGAATGCAGCATGCAACCACTATCAGTGACTCCAGCCCTGCGTGGGGTATTGTAGTGCACCCCCTGAATGGTCCAGGCATCAGAAGCGCATCATGAGAAGACCTGTGCTCCTCTCTACCACCACCCTTATGGAGGCATGATTCATACTGTAATGCTTCTCTGCCTCTGCCCTTGTCACCCAGCAGCCATCCATCCATTCGATCTGGAGCACTGAAGAGTCACAGTGTCTGGGAGTGTCATAGGAACTGCCAGGGTACCTTGCACAGACTTACAGAATCTGCATCCTGTGTTCACACAAAATCTGCACGTTCATGGAGTGGAATCCCTTCCTGTTGACGAAGGCACCCGGGTGACCCGCCGGCGCCTTGATGGCCACATGTGTGCAATCGATGGCACCCTGGACACGGGGGAACCCAGCAATTGCTACAAAGCCTCTGACTCGATCAGCCTGGTTGGCCTCATCTGTAAGGTAAAGAATAAAGGTCAGTATCTGCCTAAACTAAGACTGTGTCAGCTTGGCGCAACTGTGGACAGCTGATTGGGAGACTCCATACAGATCCCCTATTGAGCCCTGGAAAGAGCCAGAGGCATAGAAGTTGAGGGCCACTGTGACCTTCAGAGCCACTGGTATGGGTTGTCCACTCACACAGTGGCAACTAATCTCAGGCCTAATCATCTGGCAAATGGAGGTCGCAGTCTCCCTTGAGAGGCGGAGTCTCCTTCAGCATTGCACCTCGGACATATTGAGGTAGCTGCATCATTGCCTCTAAACCCTGGCAACAGGATAATGGTGTCTTCTGTGGCTCCTTCCACCTTGGACTTCCTGCTAGCCCTGCGCCCCTTGTGCCTGAGCCTCTCCTCCCACAGGTTCCTCCCCTGGAAGCTGATTTGGGACACCTTGCCCCCTCTCCCTTCTGCCCCTCTCTTCCTCCTTAGAGGAGGTGCTACCTACGGAAACCACAATCCCCATTGCCAGGGTACTGGAAGGCTGTCTGATACCTGGAAGGGTCCACATTGTCTGAATCCTTTGGAGGCCTTGCAGATACCAATAAGTCCTGAAATGAAGCCTGGAAATGCTAAGAATGAAGCCCCAAACAGAGATGAAGCTGTCAAGTGCCAAAAAGCAACCAGCAGCAAACCATCTCCAAAACTCCTCACTACTCACACTGGCAATTCTGTTGACCCTTTTTATCCCGCCCTTGGATGAGGTTTTTGAATTTGTCGGCTGCCTGCCTGCCCATTTTGCCCGTGTGACAAGCACAAAATCATACGGACAATATAAATTATAGCTTAATTGCTTTTTTAATGTCCTTAACTCGCCTTGTAATTGATGGCAGGCACAGCTCTGACTCCTGCACGTGCCTATCAAGTGAAACATCCCGCGAATGTGCAATGACATTGGGACACTCACCCAACGTCATCGTGCGCTATTTTACGGTCAAGCATGTCAGGCCTGCGACTGCACACCAAGCAAACATTCTGGCCAATAAGAAACATGCAGGAGTCATCATTTGTTTCAAAAGGTCCACTTTCTGCCAAGGAATCGTCTGTGATTGTGGGCTCAAGGCCTCTTCACATATGCCAGAGAGTATTGGCTCCTTAAATGATGCCCAGGGTGGGGTGCGCATGAACGTTCACCACAACCACCCCAGCCCACATGACCGACTGCCGACAGCTTTGGCAGACGACTGGATGTTCTGCTGTCAGCCCAGGTGCTGGGATCATCATTACCTGCATTCCAAGGCTGCACTGTTTGGACTGACCATGAGGGTGAATGTTCAATGTCTACATGGGATTAATTTAGAGGGTCCAAAAGCTTTCCCTCTGTGAGTGGTGAATGGCCACATTTCCAAGGGGGTTTTCAAGCTTGTCCAGTCGCCCAAATGCTTTTTAAAATTCATTCATGGGATGTGGGCATCGCTGGCTGGGCCAGCATTTATTGCCCATCCCTAATTGTCCTTGAGAAGGTGGTGGTGAGCTGCCTTCTAGAACTGCTACAGTCCATGTGGTATAGGTACACCCACAGTGCTGTTAGGGACGGAGTTCCAAGATTTTGACCCAGCGACAGTGAAGGAATGGCGATATATTTCCAAGTCAGGATGGTGACCGATTTGAAGGGCAACTTCCAGGTGGTGGTGTTCCCATGTACCTGCTGCCCTTGTCCTTCTAGCTGGTAGTGGTCGTAGGTTTGAAAGGTGCTGTTGAAGGAGCCTTGGTGAATTCCTGCAGTGCATCTTGTTGATGGTAGACACTGCTGCTACTGTGCATCAATGGTGGAGGGAGTGAATGTTTGTGCATATGGTGTCAATCAGGCGGACTGCTTTGTCCTGGATGGTGTCAAGCTTCTTGAGTGTTGTGCAGCTCGCACTCATCCAGGCAAGTAGGGAGTATTCCACCACAGTCTTTGTAGATGGTGGACAGGCTTTGGGTAGTCAGGAGTTGAGTTAGTCATTGCAGAATTCCTAGCCTCTGACCTGCTCTTGTAGCCATAATATTTATATGGCTAGTCCAGTTCAGTTTCTGGTCAATGGCATCCTCCAGGATGTTGCTAGTAGGGGACTCAGTGATGGTAATGCCATTGAATGTCAAGGGGCAATGGGTAGATTCTCTCTTGTTGGAGATAGTCATTGCCTGGCATTTGTGTGGCACGAATGTTACTTGCCACTAGTCAGCCCAAGCCTGGATATTGTCAATGTTTGAACCAAGGCTGTAATGAGGTCAGGATCTGAGAGGCCCTGGCGGAACCCAAACTGATCATCAGTGAGCAGATTATTGCTAAGCAAGTGCCGCTTGATAGCACTATTGATGACACCTTCCATTACTTCACTGATAATCAAGAGTAGACTGATGAAGGAGTAGTTGGCGGCGTTGGATTTGTCCCGCTTTTTGTGTACAGGACATACCTGGGCAATTTTCCACATAGCCGGGTAGATGCCAGTGTTGTAGCTGTACTGAAACAGCTTGTCTAGGGGCACAGCAAGTTCTGGAGCACAAATCTTCAGTACTATTGCTGGAATATTGTCAGGGCCCGAAGGCCAAGATGGATCATCCGCTCGGCACTTCTGGCTGAAGATTGTAGCAAATGCTTCAGCCTTATCTTTTCACACTGATGAGCTGGTCTCCTCCATCATTGGGGATGGGGATATTTGTCGAGCTGTGCAGTTCCATAACACTCTGGTGAATTTGAAGACTGCAAATAAGCAGTTAAGACTAGGGGAACAATCATTGCCCCTTTGAGGGACCAATATTGCATGAATGAGCATTATTGCTTCACTTTCCTGATTCCCTGCATCCTGACTCCCTCATTTTGGAACTATAATTTCAGTTTAGTGGCCTTTTAGTGCCCCTGCATGCCCTAGTCATGTGTCTCTGTTCAACCTTCCCTGCTCGTTGCCCCCAAGGGAGCCCATGTCCTGCAGCCCATACCCTTCTCTCAGTCCTGTCTGGACCTTTCCCCAGTGGAGCCCTTGCCCTGAAGCACAGTAAAAGCCACCTCTGCCTTAACCCTGCTGTGGTACCTGTAGAGACTTGCTTTGAGAGCCCCCTGAAACTGATGCAGTGCAGCCTGTGAAGCCTGGCACTGACTTCCATAAGCATTGCATGATGCAGGGTATGCACATTGGGGTCAGGAGCAAATGCAGGTCGCCAGCTACACGTTCTTTAAATCCTGTTGTGAAACACGGCGTTCTAATTGCACATCAATGTGCACTCATAATCCAATGTGGAGAGGTGATTCCAGCAAGTAGGCATCATAATGAGATGCTGATTTATGCTAATGGAAATCATGACAATCGGCAGCAGGAAACACAGCCCGCCATTGATGGCTGAAGTGCACAATCGCTTCCTCATCTTACATCATCATAAAATTGATTTTGGACCTTCTCATGAGATGTAGCTCATGCACCCACCATGATGCCTGCATGGCTGGCAGCTGAAAATCCCAGTCCTGGTCTCACCAATGCCCTGTATAACTGAAGCATAACCTCCCTAATTTTGTATTCAATTCCCTTTGCAATAAACAATAGCATTCTATTAGCTTTCCTAAACTTGCTGTATCTGCTTAGCAGCTTTTTGTGATTCATACACTAGGACACCCAGATCCCTCTGTATCTCAGAGCTCTGCAATCTCTCACCATTCAGATAATATGCTTCTTTTTTATTCTTCCTGCCAAAATGGACAATTTCCCATTTGCCCACACTGTACTCCATTTGCCAGATCTTTTCCCACTCACTTAACCTGCCTATGTCCCTTTGTGGCCTCCATATGTCCTCTTCACAACTTACTTTCCTACCTATCTTTGTACCATCAGCAAATTTAGCAACCGTACCTTTGGTCACTCCATCCAAGTCATTTATATCAATTGTAAAAAGTTGAGGCCCCAGCACTGATCCCTGTGGCATATCACTTATGATATCCTACCAACCAGAAAAAGACCTATTTATGCCTACTCTCCGTTTCCTGCCAGCCAGCCAATTTTCTATCAATGCCAATATGTTACCCCCTACACCATGAGCTTTTATTTTCCACAATATCTTTGATGTGGCACCTTATCAAATGCCTTCTAGAAATAAAAACAATCAGAAATAAAAACTAAAAGTGCTGGAAATAAACAGGTCAGACTACATCTGTCGGGAGAAACAGTTTCAGGTCAGATGTCCTTTCATCAGAACTGAAGAAAAATAGAACGTAAGAGTTTTTAAGCCAGTGGAAGGGGAGAGGAGACAGGAAGAACAAAGGAGAACATGTGTGGAGGCCAGGGGAGATTAATTAACAAAAGGTTTCATGATGCAGCAACCAAAGAGAGTGGTAATGGATATAATAAAGAAACAAAAGGGGCATGAATTCCTGCATAAAAACCATCTGAATGCACCATGAAGTGATGAAGAAAGAAATGAGACAAAGCTTAACCATGCATAACAAAAAAAAGGAAAGACAAAATAAGAGAAGAAAAAACACATGGGGCATAATTTTATGGCCCTATTGCAGTGGGGGCAAGGCAGTAAAATGTGGCAAGCCATCTAAAAGCCTATTGACTTCGGCAGGACCATAAAATCCTGCTGGCATAAAATCCCACTCTTGGGTGAGAATCCTCAGTTGAGGAAAAGGAAGGCATGTCAGAAGCACTGTTGTGGAAGGTTGTATCATCAGAACTGAAATGATGGAGACAGAGAACCTGGGTGAATGGAATGGAATCCTCACAGGAAGCAGGGTGTGAGGAAGTGTAGTCAAGGTAGATGTGGGGGTCCATGGATTTTTAATGAATAGATAGCCTATCTCCAGAAATAGGGAGACAGAAGTCAAGGAAGGAAAGGGGAAAGTCAGAGATGGACCAGGTCAAGGCGAGGAAAGGGTGGAAATTGTAACAAAGCCAATTAAATTTTCTGTTTTAATATGCCTTTAAAGGATTGTAGCATAAAACCACTAGAAATAAAGTGTGTCATACGATCCAGTTTTAGTTTCACTTTTGCTTTTCCAGCAGAGTGCAGCACATCTCTGCCGCTGATGTGTCTTCAAGCTTTCTGCCTCTATAAATGTTTTCATGTGCCTTGTCTCATTAAATGAACCTACAACATGTTTACACAATCCCTTATGAGTGATCGATGCCTTTATATCATTATAACACACACAACATTTCCCAGTTCACATCGACAGCAGGAGGTGGCATGAACCTGTCATCAATGTACCAGAAATAGATTTGAGGGAGGGGGCCTGAGTAGAGCTGGAATAATGGATATTCCAAGGAAATGTCATCCCAACCTGAAATGTTAACTTTGTCTCTCTCCACAGACAAGCCTGACCTGACCTGGGTATTGCCAGCATTTTGTTTTTATTTCATTCCCAGCATCTGCAGTATTTTACTTCAGTGCCACCCCAGCTCTGAATTTCATTACATCTGGGCTCCTTTCAGGCATCAGCTGGGGATATCTGCAGAACCACAAAATCTACTTTCCACAAGTCTGTCTCTCATTTCACAGATACCAAGCTTTCCAAGGCCACTAAACATGTACACGTTGACATTGATAGCACCAGTCTGACACAGAGAGCTCTTACCTTTACTGCAGTTACTGAATTTCCAGGGGAGCACTGACAGCACATCTGTGGCAATCAAGCTGCTATCAGATAACCCTGCAACATTCATTAACCAGAAGGAATTCCACTCCCTCAATGTGCAGATTGTTTATTGCTATGGTGAGTTTATTATGCATGTGTGCGATTTCCTGGAATCTGCCATAAGTCTTACATCCTGCACCAGTTAAGTCTACCTCAGTTGATTGCACCTCCCAGCAGAATGAGCTAAAAACAAAAAAACTGCGGATGCTGGAAATCCAAAACAAAAACAGAATTACCTGGAAAAACTCAGCAGGTCTGGCAGCATCGGCGGAGAAGAAAAGAGTTGACGTTTCGAGTCCTCATGACCCTTCGACAGAACTTGAGTTCGAGTCCAAGAAAGAGTTGAAATATAAGCTGGTTTAAGGTGTGTGTGTGGGGGGCGGAGAGATTGAGAGACAGAGAGGTGGAGGGGTGGGGGTGTGGTTGTAGGGACAAACAAGCAGTGATAGAAGCAGATCATCAAAAGATGTCAACGACAATAGTACAATAGAACACATAGGTGTTAAAGTTAAAGTTGGTGATATTATCTAAACAAATGTGCTAATTAAGAATGGATGGTAGGGCACTCAAGGTATAGCTCTAGTGGGTTTTTTTTTTATAATGGAAATAGGTGGGAAAAGGAAAATCTTTATAATTTATTGGAAAAAAAAAGGAAGGGGGAAACAGAAAGGGGGTGGGGATGGGGGAGGGAGCGCACGACCTAAAGTTGTTGAATTCAATATTCAGTCCGGAAGGCTGTAAAGTCCCTAGTCGGAAGATGAGGTGTTGTTCCTCCAGTTTGCGTTGGGCTTCACTGGAACAATGCAGCAAGCCAAGGACAGACATGTGGGCAAGAGAGCAGGGTGGAGTGTTAAAATGGCAAGCGACAGGGAGGTTTGGGTTATGCTTGCGGACAGACCGCAGGTGTTCTGCAAAGCGGTCGCCCAGTTTACGTTTGGTCTCTCCAATCAATGACCCAAACCTCCCTGTCGCTTGCCATTTTAACACTCCACCCTGCTCTCTTGCCCACATGTCTGTCCTTGGCTTGCTGCATTGTTCCAGTGAAGCCCAACGCAAACTGGAGGAACAACACCTCATCTTCCGACTAGGGACTTTACAGCCTTCCGGACTGAATTTTGAATTCAACAACTTTAGGTCGTGCGCTCCCTCCCCCATCCCCACCCCCTTTCTGTTTCCCCCTTCCTTTTTTTTTCCAATAAATTATAAAGATTTTCCTTTTCCCACCTATTTCCATTATAAAAAAAAACCCCACTAGAGCTATACCTTGAGTGCCCTACCATCCATTCTTAATTAGCACATTTGTTTAGATAATATCACCAACTTTAACTTTAACACCTATGTGTTCTATTGTACTATTGTCGTTGACATCTTTTGATGATCTGCTTCTATCACTGCTTGTTTGTCCCTACAACCACACCCCCACCCCTCCACCTCTCTGTCTCTCAATCTCTCCGCCCCCCACACACACACCTTAAACCAGCTTATATTTCAACTCTTTCTTGGACTCGAACTCAAGTTCTGTCGAAGGGTCATGAGGACTCGAAACGTCAACTCTTTTCTTCTCCACCGATGCTGCCAGACCTGCTGAGTTTTTCCAGGTAATTCTGTTTTTGAGCAGAATGAGCTGCTGGTTCCTTGGAGATAAGATCTTCTGAGGACCTGGCTAATGATACCTGCAAGGAATCCTGCCCATGATGCTGAGGAGAAGTACAATGGGAGCCACATCACCACAATGGCAATTATTGAGCAAGCCATTGGCTTTCTGAAAATAATATTTAGGTGTCTTGACAGACCTCGGGAAGCCCTTTAGTATGCAAGGGCAAGGCTCCACAGAGTGGTGGTAGTCTACTGTGCCTTGCACAACATGGCACTCCAGAGAGGAATGGAGCTTCAAAAGGAGGAACTTCACAACTTGTCATCTTCTGATGAGGAGGAGAAAAATGAGGAAGAGCTGGATTATATGGAGCTGGAGGAAGAAGAGTATAATGTGGCCAGGAGGACTGCAGTCAGACATTTGTCTACCAGAGAAGCCCACGACAGCTTCACAGAAACATGGTTCAGATAATGAACAAGCCTAAAGTCATTTGGAACTGTAACCCTGAATGCTGTGAGACCCCATTCCCCAGCACAAGGCATTGCCACAGTTGATCACAAACACACAGCCTATGCTCTGGCCTCCAATATAATGAAGCTTTTTGTCCATTGGAGAATTGGAATGCAACAATGAAGAGGGCAAGACATATAAAAAATCTACCCTCATTTACTATTGCATGAATTAAGCAACATTTACATAGTTACAAAGTGAATCCCCTTGTGCAAACTATGACATCTTCTTCTTCCACTTCCTACCATATCAATGTAATTCCACCCCTGTGGCTTCAGCAGAGTCAGAAGAAGGCTGCTCATTCCCTTGCTCTGACAAATGAGGTTCCCGTGGTGGATGTCCTATGGGTTTTGGAGTCCATGAGAGACCCACTTTTATAAATTCACAAAGCTCCTAGCAGGCACCTTAGCCATATCACTGAGCTATACATGGCTGTAAGCAATAACACACTATTTGTAAGGCCATACCTTTGTGTTCTGGCTGGGTGAGATGTGTTAAAATTAACCCCACTTTGTTTTGTCCTCAATATAAAGCATTTTGAGACGTCTTCCTATATGTGAGAAATAGTATACATTTGCAAAGTTTTGACAATACTCTATCTTAACTAACATCTAATTTCATTACCTGCCTTGATAAAATTTTAGCATGTAATAACAGAAGCACAACCTTAAAGATTTGTTTGGTTAGTAAAGCAGGTACGGATGGCCAAGATTTATTTGGAAGTTAAGTAAAAAAAATTGGTCATGGTCAAAAGTTGAAGTGCACAGTGAGTGGGTGCGTGGAGTAAGTTCACATTACAATTTCTACATATCCTTTACCTGTAAATACTATAGCCCTGAAACTGTGGTACATTTAAAGAGAAACTTGCCATTTATGTAGCAACTTTCACAACCTCAGTTTATCCCAAAGCCTTCTACAATGAAATGTTGTAGTGTAGGAAATGTAGCAACCGATTTGTGCACTGCAAGCTACCAAAAACAACAATGTGACCAGATAATATGTTTTTGTGATGCTGATTGAGAATTAAATATTGGCTGGGCTGCTAAGGTTAACTGTAGTGCTCTTCTTCAAACCAGGACGATCTTTTACGACCAGCTGAGAGAGCAGGTTTTCTTCACTCCAACCGTGCAGCACCCCCTGAGTATTGCATTGGCGTGTCAGCATAGATTGTTGTGCTCAAGTCTCTGTACTTGAACTCACCCCCTTAGAGGTGAGAGTGTTATCAACTGGGCCATAGCTGAGAAATTGTGCTCATTATTCAATACACCTGAGGGTAGGTGAAAGTCACTCACTACTCCTTGGAGATGGGGAAGATGGGCTCATTAATCATTAGTGTTGAGGGTGGGAGAGGGAATTCACTTATGTTCCTCCACTTATTTTCTATCATGTTTGTATTTTTATGTTGGATTTTTAATATTGTTTTAAGCAATGGCTGGAGAGAACACCTGGACTTGAACCTGATGGATTTGATTTCTGGGGTAAACTGAAAAACAACATTGAAAGAGGACTGAGGGAAGAATTTTCAGATATCCAGGTAACCACCATATCAATTTGAAACCAGTATAGGACATCAATATACTGCAATGTTAAAATTACCTGGAAAAACTCAGCAGGTCTGGCAGCATCGGCGGAGAAGAGTTGATGTTTCGAGTCCTCATGACCCTTCCACAGAACTGAGTGAATATAAGGAGAGGGGTGAATTATAAGCTGGTTTAAGGTGGGGAGGGTGGGGTGGGGGGAGAGAAGTGGGGGTGGGGGGTGGTGTGGTTGTAGGGACAAGCAAGCAGTGCTAGGAGCAGATAATCAAAAGATGTCACAGACAAAAGAACAAAAGAGCACAGAGGTGTTGAAGGTGGTGATATTATCTAAACGAATGTGCTAATTAAGAATGGATGGTAGGGCACTCAAGGTACAGCTCTAGTGGGGGTGGATGGAAAGACTAGCAGGGCATAAACAATTTAAAAATAATGGCAATAAGTGGGAAAAGAAAAATCTACATAAATTATTGGAAAAAACAAAAGGAAAGGGGAAGAAACAGAAAGGGGGTGGGGATGGAAGAGGGAGTTCAAGATCTAAAGTTGTTGAACTGAATATTGAATTCATCAACTTTAGATCTTGAACTCCCTCCTCCATCCCCACCCCCTTTCTGTTTCTTCCCCCTTCCTTTTGTTTTTTTCCAATAATTTATATAGATTTTTCTTTTCCCACCTATTTCCATTATTTTTAAATCTTTTATGCCCTGCTAGTCTTTCCACCCCACCACCACTAGAGCTGTACCTTGAGTGCCCTACCATCCATTCTTAATTAGCACATTCGTTTAGATAATATCACCACCTTCAACACCTCTGTGTTCTTTTGTTCTTTTGCTGTGACATCTTTTGATTATCTGCTCCTATCACTGCTTGCTTGTCCCTACAACCACACCACCCCACCCCCCCCACTTCTCTCCCTCCACCACCGACCCCCCCCCCCCCCCCCACCCCCCCACAACTACCTTAAACCAGCTTATATTTCACC
The DNA here is from genome assembly GCF_017639515.1 of Carcharodon carcharias. NCBI lineage: Eukaryota > Metazoa > Chordata > Chondrichthyes > Lamniformes > Lamnidae > Carcharodon > Carcharodon carcharias. Next base: position 51,639,330 of record NC_054467.1, on the reverse strand, counting down.
CCTCTCCTTATATTCACTCAGTTCTGTGGAAGGGTCATGAGGACTCGAAACGTCAACTCTTTTCTTCTCCGCCGATGCTGCCAGACCTGCTGAGTTTTTCCAGGTAATTCTGTTTTTGTTTTGGATTTCCAGCATCCGCAGTTTTTTGTTTTTATATACTGCAATGTGCTTGTCAATAAAGCAAAGTGCATTTCATATTTCTTAGAAAAGCATTCTATATAAATGCCATAATTCCTGGAACTCCCTCCCTAAAAGCACAGTGGATATACCTATCACAGTATCTCAGTATCTTTACAGTGCAGAAGGAGGCCATTCAACCCATTGAGTCTGCTCTGAAAGAGCATTCCACCTAGTCCCACTTCTCTGCCTTATCCCTGTAAACTTGCATATTCTCTCTTTTCAGGTAGGTACCCAATTCCCTTTTCAATACCTAAATCAAATCTGCCTCCCCTGCCCTTTCAGGAAGTTTGTTCCAGACTCCACTCAGTCTGCGTGGAAAAAATCTTTCCTCACATCACTTCTACTCCTTTTGCCAATTATTTTGAATCTGTGCCCTCTAGTTCTTGATGTTCTCTTGAGTAGGAACAGCTGCTCACAGCTTCTGTCCATTCCCCTCAGAATCTTGAATACCTCTATCAAGTCTCCTCTCAGCCTTCTTTTCTCCAAGGGAAACAGTCCAATTCTCTCCAATCTATCTTCATAGCTACAGTTCTCTATCCCAGGAGTCATTCTTGTGAATCTCCTCTGTACTCTCTCCAATGCCTTCACATCCTTCCTCAAGTATGGCACCCAAAACTGGATGCAGTACTTCAGATGAGACCTGCACCACATGGCTGCAGCAATTCAAGAAGTCTGCTCACCACCACCTCCTTAAAGGCAAATAGGGATGGGACATAAATGCTGGCATTACCAACAGCAACCACATCCCAAGAAAGGATAAAAAAGTACACACAGAGATACAAATGAAACTGTGCAAAGATGGCAGTAATTATAATACAAATATAAGGGGAATTGCAATAGGTTAAATATGGAATATGCTCAGTAATAAGATATCATTTTCACTTAAAAAGTCAGATTATCATTTAATGGTGTTTTGTGCTGTTATGGTTTTATATGGGCTGTCCTGCATCAGAAACTATACAGTAAATTTATATTTGCAGATAGAAGGGAAATCATTTTAGAGAGTATAAGTGTATACAACCTACAAATAGCAAACTACTGCACAATCTTTTTATTTTGCAAAAGTTAAAACCTGCATTTGAGGGGAAGGAAGATATGCTATGGGAGCTTGACAGACACAAGGAAGTACTTGCATCATTGTTCGATGAAAAACGTCATGAGCATCTGTTGAGCAAAGGTAGGGACAAAAATTGTAGAATACAAAAGGAGAATGTGTTTCCAGTAAACCAGGAAATAATAAGAAAACACTGCAACTAACAAGGTTGGAAACATTTTGGGGTGGAACATCCATTGGGGTTATGTGAACTCGTGCCATGGAATGATTTTACCTGCCTTGGAGCTACCACGAGCTGATCTGCCAGCATTGTAGGTGACAGGGATACTCAGCCAGGTGGACTGCCTGGCAGCTAACTGGCAAAAGCCCAGAAGAGGTCTCCTTTGTCTATGAAGAGGAGGAAGGGTGCTCCTCTAGAATGAATAAGCAAATCTCAGGCTGCCTCTGCTGCAAACTTGACCCCACACCATGCCACCCCAACCCCTTCAGCCCTGCCCAATGATCACAGACACCTTCACTGGATACTGTGGAAATTGCAGCCATGTATTTACCTGCTCCTGCTCGATGGATTCTGGACCATGCGGATATGTAGAGGCATCAGGGATCTCGGCTGCCGGCTGGAGAGCCGGTGAGAGACCCACACTGCCTATTTTCGGGAAGGCCAACTAAACCACATGCTAATCAGGTAGCGGCAAGGCCAGCAGCGGGCCTTCACCTGGAATCAAGGGCCCGGGGACAGAAGTCTCATCGACCGAGAGCTGCCGGTCAATCAGAGGCTGGCAGCTCTTGTGCTCAGCAGTGCCACTGTGGAGGCCATGGCTGCTGCTGGAAGGACAGGCATTGGAGTCCCAGGATCGCGCAGTGATCCAGGACACAGGTAAGTAACATGGTGGGGGTGGGGGCGGTGGGGACAGGTTTTGTGGGGTTGGGGTCTGGCAGCAAGGGCAGGGGGGTTAGCTCTCAGTGGCACTCCCCCCTGCCCCCCAACTTCCCAATGTCCAATACCTCAGTCAGGAACTGAGTGCCTTTGGTCGAGAGACACCCCAAACATCCAGCAGCCTCCCAACCAATTGAATGCACACCCACCTCCGAGGCAAGGGGGTAGGGGACGTTAAGTTCTGCTCAGGGAGTGCAATTTAGGAAATCATAGAAATGCAGCTAATGGTTATTTTGTATATTTAATTATAATGGACAGGGAATTATCTACAGTGCTCCTGTGAGTTCCTGAGCTGCATTCTCTGTGATCAGAGCATCGGATCATGGAACTACCTTTGCAATTAGCCTTTAACACTTGACATTAGACAGTGGCTAGAATCACTTTTCCCAAATTTCAAAAGTTTGGGAGTTCAAGTGTTCATGTGACCAAAATTCTTTATGGAGTTGATCCATCACTTCATTGCTGCTGTTAATGAATGAACACAGTCAAAAATCATCAATGAGTGGCATTTTCAGTACAGTAAAGTAGGAGCTATTATTCAGTAGTTTTCATGATAGCCAGCATGTGAATAATTATAACAATGGACAACAGTATTTCACAATTTTTAAAATGCTACTAAATGTTAGAACAAACCAAATATTGGGAGTATTTCAGCTTACCATGGGTAAATCATTATTCATTCACTATAGGAGTGATCTTGAACATATATGAATATTCTCAACCTTTGACTTCAGGTGTAATGACATGTTCACTGTCACTCTTCGAAATTGAGTAGATTATTAACTCTGAACTTTCATCTGTGTGTGCATGCATTGAAACCTTTATACTAGCGATGTCAATGCTGGTTTAAAGTTTGTAGCTTATCACCACTTTAAGTTGATGGAAACACCAGACCATGCCTTTAGGTAATGGCTAATTATAGTGAAATGAATACATAAACAAAACCTGGTGTAGTGTTAGCAGAACAATTATTTGTTTATTTGAAGTTTTGCTCTAAGTGTTCCTTTACCTGCAAAAATAGATTAAGAAAAATCCAGTAGAGGTAGGCATTAACTAATTTCTGTTTGCTAAAATCATTAATAATGAACTTTTTCAGCATTCTGAATTATACAATCCATCAGGTCCTGAAAATCTACTGACCCTTCCTGTGGATTTCTGCTTGGAGCTTCCACAGGCCCAATCTGACAGGAATGTAGTGACTTGATGCACAGGCTGAAAGGAGGGTATATGTTGAAAGGGTGCAAGCTTTATTCCACCTGTAAGCCCAGTCTTGTGTTATAGAATCATATAGAAAAGAAGGAAGCCATTTGGCCCATCTCTGTGTATGCATTCAAACCTTTGTACTAGCAAAGTCAAAGCTGGTTTAAAAGCTGTGCTAACTCTTTGAAAGAGTTTCAAATATTTGCTCCTTCAAATATTTATCCAACTCCACTTTGAAAGTTACTGTTGAATCTGCTTCCACTATACTTTCAGGCAAAACATTCCAGATCATAAAAACTTGCTGCATAATCTCTTCTTTAGTTTTTTTTTTGACAATTACCTTAAATCTGTGTCTTCTGGTTACCTCTCCTTCAGACAGTGGAACCAACTTCTCCCCATTTGTGCTATCAGAATTGCTACGAACAGGAGGAGGGGTTAATTTAAACAGGATTCATTCCTCCTCTCACCTCCCATTCATAAACAGAAAGGTGTTTTGATTTGATTCCCCCTTTATAAGCGTATTTCCCAACCCCTCAGTTTTGGTGTGATCCAATTTTCTATTAACAACCCCACAGCAAACTTGAGACAGGATGAACTCAAAGGGTTAGTTTATTTGCACAGACTCAAAATGTGGGAGGAGGGTCACAACGTTGCCTTCCTTGCATTCATACAGATAGAGAAAATAAATATTTATAGCGCAGAGACCACAGAGATAAGAAATAGTGTTTCACGTGGGTTCCAGAGTCCAGAATCAAAGCCTAATGAGGTATTCCTTCATGGAGGTCTGTGAGCTGAAAAACCAATGCTGGTTAAATCACTTTTTCGTGATGTTGACTTTACACAGTGAGATAAGCATACAAAGATGATTTGGTCTTGTGGGTGATGGGGCAGGCTTTCCAGTAGAAGCAGTGTAGAAGGAGCCAAGTGTCCAACATGGGCAGAACTCCTTTTCCGTGAGGCTGTTTGTAGGATGGTAAACAACAGACTGATTTTGCAGTTCCACCAGGCAATATTACTGGTTCCATGTCACATGACTCCCACCCCTTCACAGTGTCTTTGGCAAAGTGTATGTATTCCTCGCCTGGGTCCCCGAGATTGGTACATGTCTCAACTTTAAGAATTGAAAGGAAGGTTGTGAGCCCTTTGTCCAAGCAGTTGAGTACATTCCTGTTGGCCAGCCTGGGTTTTGAAATACAGATGGCCTTTGTATAACTCTCTTTGAATTTGACCTGTGCAGACCAAAATGTATCGTTAGTGACTCTTCAAAGATAATGAGGTGCAAGTTTCTCCGATACTGCCAGGTAGGTCCTTTTGTCCAATGGTCATAGACAGATATAGATTGAGCAATTCTAAGCTGTTTGTCCAGTTTTAAATTATTAGAGATAGCAATGAGCATATCTCTATAGACTTTAGAAAAAATGTACAGGGTGAGGTCTTAGTCCCTTCATAGAATGCACCATGGGCAGGATTTTGAGGCCATCGGGTGGGCACAGTGGACGGGCCCAGGGGTGGCTGGGAAACAGTCCCTGTCCGCAATGAGCCCTGACCTGGCAGGCCAATTAAGGCCAGCATGAAGCGCGGCTCTGCACTGGTTGGGAATGATGAACTGGGGCAGAGGCCTGCAAGCCGCCGGGTCCAATGGCAACCCAGTGATCGGTTTATAAGTGACCCAGGCAGGCCCTAGAAGGCTGCCACAGAAGGACGTCTGCTCAGAGTTCCCAATGGAGTCCAGTGCAGCTGGGCACAGCAGGCAGGAAGGCAGGTCGGGTGGGCACTCAGCCCCCCATTTCTCTGACGAGTGCCTCGCTATCCTCCTGGAAAGGGTGACTCCCAGGAGGGACACCCGTGTCCCCAGACATGGAAGGAGGAGGCCACTACACCTCACCAAGTGGGCAAGGGAGGAGGTGGCAGCCATCATATGGTGCGGTACACATGGGTGCAGTGCCGGAAGTGCTTCAATGACCTGCTTTGCTCAGGAAAGGTGAGTACCGTGTTGGCATGGGTCAGTGTGGAGGAGTCCACGTGGAGCATTAGCACTGCATTGACCCTGAAGGCCAAGTGCACTGCCTCCTCCATGGAGAAAGTGGCGACTCTCATGGAGAGGCAGCTCCAGGACTGAATCAGGGGTTCTTGGGGTCACGCTCGGATCTGCAAGCCTTCACACCTCAGCTGGTCAGTGCCAGTGTGGGAAATGGATGACCATGGATGGCACCCAGTATCCCAGCTAGGCGCCCGTCCCTCAATGGTGTGCAGGGAGGTCCAGAACGACTTCATGTTGGTGCACAATCTGCTGTCGTCTCTATGGGTTCCTCTCAGGGTGCTCTGGATGACGGCAGAAGCTCCTCCAACCCTCTGCCAATCATGGTGGCATCTGATGAGGCTTCGATGATTGGGGAGATGCCAGCCCTGGCACTGGCCGCTCCCTCCCAGGCGGAGCCAGCACACGACCCACTGGCCGGAGGACGACCGCCAAGGTCATCAAGGCCAACAAGACAGCAGGGTCAGCAAGCTGTCTCCAATGCCGCTGCCAGTGAGAGGGGAGCACCTAGACATAAGTTAAAGGCACCATGAGTACAAGAGGGACAGGTCACAGATGATTTTATGTTCATTTATGTTTACTTTATCTATACCGGTCTGGGAATGAAGACCAGAGAAGATTATGTAAATAGTTTCGAATTGCCAAAATTAGATAAATTTTGTTTTTCTCATCATGGTCTGCTTCACCTTTTTATTTTATTGGTGCAGGTACCCTGACGTGCCGCCAGTGTGTAATGCTGGACGTAAGTGACCATGAAGTTTATTGCACAGGCACTGAGTGTTCTTTGTATTCAAATGAAGGAGTCATTTCAGACATTCGGGGTGGAGGAGGCAGCCCTGGCATGAGGTGGAAGCTGATCTTTGCTAACCTGGCTGAAGGAGCGTTGGATCAAGGCGTCCCTGGTGTCCCTGCCTCCCTGGAGGTTACAGAGGTCTGCCTCCATGCCCTCAACGTCCTCCTCACCGTGCTCCTCTTCTGACTCACTACTGGATTCATCATCTGTGGCCTGTGCAGCTGCGTCAAGATCCTCTTCCTCCAGTGGGTTCCCCCTTGCCAGTGCCAGATTGTGGAGATCGTGCAACCACTATCAATGACACCTGCTTTGTGGGGGTATCGTAGTGCTCTCCCTGAACAGTCCAGGCATTGGAAGCGCATCTTGAGAAGACCTCTCTACCATTGATCTTGTGGAGGTATGACTCGTATTGTAACACTTCTCTGCCTCTGTTCTTGGATGCTGGAAAGGCATCATGAGCCACCTCTTCAACGCATAGCCCTTGTCTCCCAGCAGCCATCCATCCAGTCGGGCTGGAGCACTGAAGAGCCTCGGCACCTGGGAGTGACTCAGGATGTAAGCATAAAGGAAGCTGCCTGGGTACCTTGCACAGACTTACAGAATCTGCGTCCTGTGGTCACACACGATCTGCACGTTCATGGAGTGGAATCCCTTCCTGTTGATGAAGGCACCTGGCTGAACCGTTGGCGCCTTGATGGCCACATGTGTCCAGTCGTTGGCACCCTGGAAGCGGGGGAATCCAGGAATCACTGCAAAGCCTCTGGCTCGCTCAGCCTGGCTGGCCTCGTCTGTAAGGTAAAGAATAAAGGTCATTACCCACCTGAACAGAGCTCCTGTCACCAGCTTGATGCAACTGTGGACAGTTGATTGGGAGACTCCACACAGATTCCCCACTGAGCCTTGGAAAGAACTGGAGGCATAGAGGGCCACTGTGACCTTTACAGCCACTGGCATGGGGTGTCCACCCACACAATGGGAGCTGATCTCAGGCGCAATAATCTGACAAATGGAGGTCATGGTCTCCCTCCTTCGGCACTGCACCTCAAACATATTGAGGTAGCTGCATCGCCGCCTGTAAACCTGGCAGCAGGATAGTGGCATCTTCTGCCGCTCCTAACACTTTGGACTTCCTCCTGGCCCTGTGCCCCTTGTGTCTGCGCCTCTCTGCCCACAGGCCCTTCCCCTGGAAGCTGCAATGGGACACATGGCCTCCTCTCCCTCCTGCCCCTCTCTTCCTCAGAGGAGGAGGTGCCATCAGCAGAGAGCACAAACCCCATTACCAGGTCAACGGAAAGCTGTTTGATACCTGGAAGGGTCCACACATTCTGAATCTTCTGCGGGCCTTGCAGATACCAACAAGTTCTGAAATGAAGCCTGGAAATGCTAAGATTGAAGCCCCGAACAGAGATGAAGCTGTCAAATACCAATAAGTCACGAGCAGCAAACTACCTACCAAATGCCTCACTACTCACACTGGCAATACTGCTGGCCATTTTCATCCTGCCCTTTGATAAGGTTTTTGAAAATTTCAGCTGGCCGCCTGTACATTTTGCCTGTGCGACGAGCACGAAATCGCATGGGTGAAAAATTGCTGTCAGTTAGTCTGTTAATGGCCTTAAGTGAAGGGTTAATTAATGGAGGGTGCGGCTCCAGCCCCCGCGTGCGCCTGCCAAGCGAAATATCATGCACTATTTTATGCCTGATTGAGTCGGGCACGTGTCTGCCAATAGGATGTAAATGATTTTTAACTCCTCTATTAAATCTCCCCTCCCTTATCCTTCTTTGCTCTAAAAAGAACAACCTCAGTTTCTCTATTCTTTGGACATAACTGAAGTCCCTCATCCCTGGTACTATCCTAGTAAATCTTCCCCAGACTGTCGCCACAAGGCTTGATAACTTTCCTGAAATGTGGTGCCCAGAATTGTATATGATGAGAATTCCACAAAGCTTATTATAACTTATTGCTTTTCTACTCTGTGCCTCTACTTATAGAGCCAAAGATCCAAATGTGCTTTTCTAATTGCCTTATCAACATGTCCAGCAATCCTCAAAAGCTTTTGTGTCTGAACCCTGAGGTCTCTTTGTTTCTGCATTTTCAATTGTACCATTTAGTTTATATTATCTTTCCTCATTATTCCTTTTGAAGGCATCACTTCACACTTCTCTGCACTAAGTTTCATCTGCCAAGTGTGCTCAATTGCCAAAAAAAAAACAGAATTACCTGGAAAAACTCAGCAGGTCTGGCAGCATCGGCAGAGAAGAAAAGAGTTGACGTTTCGAGGACTCGAAACGTCAACTCTTTTCTTCTCCGCCGATGCTGCCAGACCTGCTGAGTTTTTCCAGGTAATTCTGTTTTTGTTTGGATTTCCAGCATCCACAGTTTTTTTATCTCTGTGCTCAATTGCCAGTCTTTCTATATCCCCCTAAAGTCTCTTCACTGCTTGCTACATTTTTGCATTGTGTCATCTACAAACTTTGAAATTATGGCCTTTTATACCCAAGTCCAGGGAGATCTTGTGGCACAGTGGGTAGAATCCCAGTCTCAGAGCCAGAAGCTCTGGGTTCAAGTCACACCCCAGCACTCTTTTTATTTCAGATCTACAGTATTTTGCTTTTATTTTCGTTTTAGTCGCCTCCTCTGTAAACTATCTAACCCAACGTCTCTCCAGCTCCTATATTGTGGCATTGGTTGAATTATTTTATGTAGTGAAAACAGATGCAAAGTTCTCCTTTAGTATCTGTCATGACCTCTACCTCTAATAAGATTATCTTTCTGGCCCCTAATCGGCCACTCCCTTCCTTTCATGATCATTTTATCATTCATGTTTATAAAAGATTTCAGTCTCTACTCCAGAGAACTGTTGGTACTTAGTCATTCAGTTCACTCAAGGCTGAGATTTCTCGACCCTGAGGAAATCAGGCGTTATGAGGATCGGGTAGGAAAACGGAGTTGAGGTCTGAGATCAGGCAGTGATCTTATTGAATTGCAAAGCAGGTTAGAAGGGCCATATGACCTACCCATGTTATTATTTCTTATGTTCTTCCACTAATTGTTCTCTTTTATGTTACTTGCTAATCTATTTTCACACAATTTCTTCACCCTTCTTTTCTTTTCTCATTTATCTTCATTTTTTGGATTCTGTTTGATTCTCCATTGTATAATGAATCTGACATCTATCATACCCTTTCTTTTTCCATTTCATTTTAACCCTAATGAACTAGAATTCTCAGAATGTTACAATGTATTTTTCAGCATGATTCCCCCAAAATTGTACAAACAATTGCAAAAGGTCAAGGAATTCCAATCGTAAGTTATGCCCAGCACAAATTCAAATTCCACAATTTGCTTTAACATACACTGGACTGGGAACCACTGCCTCCTGCAAAATTGGCCATTCCCAAGACTGAATCAATTGCCATTATGAGGCTCTGCTAATTGTGCCTATGTATGGACCATAGGAAGGCTTTTATAATTAAAATCTTTCAGTGCAAAAGCACCTTTTCCATACCTTTTAAATATTAAAAATTAATTTACTATGTAACTACTGTACACAAATGAAAGTAGTAAAAGGTGATGTATAGCTTTTAAAAGCATTTTCAATGACATTAAAAATGTATTTTCTTGCAATAAACCCATTTTCAGCTGTATTAATAAAATTGCACCAAGTTACAACTCTCAGATACATCATTTGTTTTTAAATGCAAGAAGAGAAAGCAATTATGTAGTAAAGGACTGCTGGATCATACCAGTTTGTGGAAGCTTTGATATTTACCGATATGAAAACTAGTCTGAGCTAAAGCTTGAGCAAAAAATGTATTTTGTAAAATTAGTGCAATTTTCAGTGCAATTTGTATCCTGATTGATTGCCAATTGCACCCAAAGTGGAAATACTGTCCTTATATCTTTAGTCATCCAGGCAGTGGCTTTGATGTAGTTCCTTACCCCCTTGTAAGAATATGTTTAGTCTGTATCCAAATGATCTCCTCTTTGCTCATTTACTGTATTATTTTTAAGGCACTTGGGTCAGATCACTGACCCATATTTATACATTACTGAAATTGGCTCTCTATCAAGATAGTATTTTCACCATTGATTGTTCCATGTCCCTTTTCATAATCACTCTAAACCTAATGACAATGTGATGTGTTTGCCAAGTGCTCCCCCATTGAAATATGCAAACATATTGGTCAAGAGAGTCACTGCATACACATTTCAGGAATTCCAGCCCCCTTCATGCCCTTGACATTACTTGATTCCCAGTCTATGTTAGAGTGATGGGTTGAACCCTGAAGAAAAGGTCAGTTATTTGTTAATTTCATTGGTGTATCAAATAAGACATTTTTGGGGGCTTCCTCAAAACCACCCCCATCTGAACCATTATGTGACCCCCTCAGACTGGCAGGCATCCAAGATGTGCAAATCGTGGCCCAGACACCTGCTAGTTATATTTAAGGAAGCTCCCACTGACCATGGGGATTTTGGTGGGTCAGCAGTAGAGGTTTGAGGTGGGCTGATCCAGAGAATTTCCAACTCCTTTGTCACTAAAATTCAGATTTGGGGCTAATGCTCTAGAATTGCTGTTGGTATGAAGAAGGAAAGAAAAGCTTTCACAACCTCAGGATATCTCAACCATGACTTGCATTTGTATAGCACTTATAACATAATAAGACATCCCAAAGATCTTCACAGGAGCGTTCTCAAACAGAATTTGACATTAAGAGATATTAGTACCAATGAGATAGTTTTCAAGAAGCATCTTAAAGGAGAAATAATAGGTCGAATTGCCCCAGATTAGATTTGCACTAAGTGCGGTAGCAGACATGAAAAAAGTCATTTTACCCACTGACCACAATGGTGGATTTTCGCACTGCATCATCCCATTCCTGGTGCATCCTGCCTCATTAACAATGCATTCACAGCAAACTCCACTTTACTGGCAGGCAGGCTCAGATTTTCCCACCATACCATGAGCTCAGCGTTTCCTCACCCAGGGCACCATATTTAAAGCGCACCAGGGCACAGCCTACTTCATGTCAGACCAGGACTGCTCCAGGCAACAGAAAGCAAAGATGACGGCAGCCCCCAAATTTGGTAATGCCTTTTGGGGTGCCTGCTGGATGCAATGGAAGGCTACTGCGATGTCCTGTACCCCCGCTCTGGCTATAGGAGGTCCCAATCTGGCTTGGGAGACTGTGGCTGTGGCGGCCAGCGCCACTGGAGCAGTGAGGAAGAGGATAAATGTTCTTATCCATTCTGCCAGGGTAAGTCACTCTTCTCATCATTTTCAACTCACACACTCACAACCACATCACACATCCACAGGGATCTCACATCTCAAGGGACAACACCACTAACTCTCACACACACCCTCACATCTCCATCAGACTCATATCCTCTGGAGCTCACATCCTCATCCCGTTCATGATTCCACTCACCACACAAACATTCCATGCAATGCCATATGTCCTGCTCACACTCTCTCCATCTGTTTTCATGCAGGAGAAGCTGGCTCACAACAGCAGGGAGAGGTCCCAGACCGGGGGTGGAGTGGCCCACATTAGGCCCCTCACTCACTTTGAGGAGAATGCCATTGCGCTGACTGGTGAAGACGTGGACCCTGCCTGTGGCGACTGAGGTCAGCGGTGAACACCCACATAAGGATCCTGCACCACATCAACCCTCTCTCAACGCAACTGTGCGTGCTCTCTGTCCTGCTGCAGTACACTAATTATCTCTACTTTGGTTCACAGGGAGGTCTGCCAAGCAACTGATATCCTCAGTCAGACAGTCCCTCAGTTTCATCCACGTCCTCCCCTCCAGCCAATAGGACACCTCCTCCATTGAACAGCTGGACATAAGTAGCATGGAAGACTCGTCACAGCACTTACCCACACCCTCCACCAACACAGAGACACACACCTTGGTGGGACCTGGAGCTAGAGCAGGCTTGGGTTCACAATCTGATGATCACCACACGAACATATGTCCGCAGCAGGAGGAGGCAGGTTCAGTCGAGACCCCCAGCACTCAAAGGACGGCTGGGGAAGAGGCATCTGTGAATCAGATGACGAGCCTCTGGATTCGGCCTTCCAACTCATTGTGGAAAGTCAGCAGAAGGCAGGGTAACATCACACAGAGCTATTGGAAGCCCTCAACAGAGAGGCACTCAAGCCGGAAGAGCGTGTCTGCTAGCTCTCTGATGAAGTGGTGCACACATGTCTGGGCATGGAGGTCTCCATGGGGAAGATGGCAGACACCATGGCGACCCTGTTTCAGCAGAACGTGGAGATGTGTGCAGACCTGCACTCCATCGCGGTAGCCATGGATAAGTTCCTGCAGTGGCAACGCAAGAGGGAAATGGGGAACCTCGGCATCCCTCCAGGAGCTCCTTCCCTTCAAGGAGTCAGACCGGAGCCCTTGGGCATCCGAAGGGTGGAGGAGTGGCAGCTAAACACCGCTGGGTCATCCATCAGGAATCTCAGAAGCTGTCCTCTCCCTCTGAATCCCCTTTGTTTCTGACCCCTTCAACCTCATCCTCTGACACTGCAGAGGGAGCTGCTGGCCCACAGGAGGACAGCCAGAGCAAGCCGAAGCCCTCAAGGCCTCAACCCTCCAGAGGACACACGCCAAAGTTATCAGAGGCAGCAGGGCCAATCATTGCACAGGCTGTCTCCACCCCTTCCCTGACACCTTTGTTCCCTCTCTCTCAATCTCACTGCCCCAACACCGTAGTTTCCAACACCAACCCAACCTCAACCCACCCAATACCTTTGTTCCCCACCCCCCCAAACTCACCCCCCCAGTTACACCTGCACCTTTCTCTTCCACGATCCCCCCGCCCCTGCCAGTACACCTTCCTCTCCCACTCACAGCTAGACATTCCTTTCACCCACCTCACTGATTACCCGTAGGAGCCCATGGCCAAGACCATGATGTTCCGAAGCAGACTTGAAGCATCAATGGAAACCTCCCACCTTCCATGAGCTGCTTCACATTGGAGCCACGTGCATGAGAATCCACCCAGCATGCCAGGCACATGTTCCTCCAGGGTCTGGTAGCTGTAGAGCTCCAGCATCCTCTGCTCCTCAGTTATCCATGACCCGAGCAAGACCCTCACTGTAAGTCCCAACTTCTATATGTCACACTTGTCCAGACATGTTCTGGGCCGGCGTGTTTTCCTGCCAGTGTAAGAGTAAATCGGGCATGGGGGAGTGATTCTGGTCAGACCTTACACCCATTACCAGGATGCAAATCGGGTTCACGCCAGGCTCCAGTGGGATTAACGTTTCGCCATGGTGGATACCAACGGATGATCTCACTGTGCTTTCACGCAAGCGTGAAACCAATTTTTGCCCCTCATGCCAAATTGCTCCCCCCCTGCCTGCCATGACACCCAAAGCCAACAGGACCAGACAATTCTGCCCAATGCTTTATAGAGAATTCTAGAGCTTAGGGCCTCAGTAGCTGAAGGCACGACTGCCAACAACAGGAGAATGAAAGTAAAGATGCATAAGAAGCCAGAATTCAAAGGGCACCACTATCTGGGAGGGTTCATAGGGTTGCAGAACATTACAGACATAGGGAGGATGAGGTAATGGAAGGATTTGAAAACAAGAATGAGAATTTTAAAATTGAGCAGGAGTCAACTTAGGTCAGGGAGCGATGGGTGAATGGGATTTGGTGTGAGTTCGGATACGGGCAATGGAGTTTTCTATGAGCTGATGTTTATGGAAAGTGGAAGTTGGCCAGCCAGGCAATGCTGGAATAACCAAGTCTAGATATACCAGTAGCATAGATAAGGTTCAGCAGCAGATGGATAGAGGAAAGTGGGGTATTAATGAAGGCAGAGGAAAGATTAATGACAATATTGTTAAAAGTGAATTTGGTAAACATGGACAGGGTGGCTACTTAAAGAGGCTATTCTTACGCTTGATCCACATAGTATTACATCTTAGCATAACAGTCCTCCAGCATGCACTTGTGTTTAAGGAGTTACTACTTCATTGTTACCTCTTTCCTGTTTCAGTGGCAGTTCCTGGATTCTACCATAATTAGGCCTCTTTGCAGAACAGAATTATAGAACATGTAGCACACAATGGTAGTTCTGGAGACGTTGTGGGGGTGGGGGGGTGGTGGGGGGTGCAGGGGGCAGAAGGCTGTACTGCAATAGACCTCCTGAACTAACCAGATGCATGAAGGTGTCAGTGCTGTACTTCATAATGATCCTGGATTTGTGATATTTGAGCTCATGTTTTATCTGTGGCTGTTGATAAGGAATTATTCTTCTAACTCAAATGGGGTTGGTGCAGATGTTGGGCACAAATTAAGTGTATATTTTGAATTGACATTGCTAATTGCATGTCACTATTTTGCTCTTCGCAAACCATCTAGACACTGGGAGAGCCAGTTCACGTTTCCTGTTCACTAGATTATGAATGGAGACCTGAATGTTAACAAGGATGCAATAAGTTTTGTCTTTTACTTGTGAGAATGTCACAATGGGATTGATATGTAAAATTACATCCTCATGTGCTACTGCTGCTCAGTGGTGAAGATTATGAAAGAATTGGACCTTGAAAAAAGCATCAATCATCTCTTTGATGAGATATGTAGGTGGCAGAAAGGATGGCACTGTAAATATTCTGGCACTGGTCTAATGCATCAAGATTTGGTGACCTTGAAAAGCACTGACAGTGCCATTCAGATTAAAGAAGTTGTCTGGAAGTTTTCTGTAGGAGAAAGCACAACACAATCAATACACTCACCATCCTGACTTGGAACTATATCGCTGTTCCTTCACTGCCACTGGGTCAAAATCCTGGTACTCCCTCCCTAACAGCACTGTGGGTGTTCATACAACTCGCACTGCAGTGGTTCAAGAAGAGAGCACATTGCCACCTTCTCAAGGGCAATTAGGGATGGGCAATAAATGCTAGTCTAGCCAGCAATCCCCACACCCCATGAACAAATTTTAAAAAACATTCACCTCCCGAAGCAGAACTGTACAGTCAATGTCTGGTATATGTGTCAGGAGCAACATATACATCTGCAGCAATCAGCTGCTTTGGTGGTTTGGTGCCAGCTGTTTTCAGCCCTTCCTCAGCCAAGTTGGATGCTGGGGGAACACAAACTATAATCCCAATGGTATTGCCAGTGCAAAACAATAACTCAGGATACTCAAAATTAGTTCCCTCCACAATCCCTACTACCCCCCTATCCCTTGATTCCCTGAGAGATTAATAATCTGTCCCAGACCTGAATGTACTCAATGATGGAGCATTCTCAACCCTCTTGGCTAGAAAGTTCCAAAAATTAACATATTTTTCCTCATTTCAGTCTTAAATGATCAAGCCCTTATCCTGAGGCTATGTCCCCATGTTTTAGATTCCCCAGCCCTGGGGAAGTAAACTCTCAGGGCAGAATTTTCCATCCTGGAGACTAAATCCGGAGGCAGGTGGGAAATTTGGCACGATTCATGCTGGGTGGCTGGACGGCTGATCACGCATGATCTCCTGCTTTTCAGCTTATTAATTATGCATCAGCGAGCAGCTCAATGAACCTCGTGGCAGGGCAGGCGGGAAGTCTCCAGCCCACCGTTACTTCATGGGGTCGCAGGTCTTGGTGCTATATTTAAAAGGCACCTGGGCACGCATTCACTCACTGCAGGCCAGGTATTGTGGTGAAGAGGAAAACTATGACATCAAAGCAAAGCAAACCCTTTGCCCCACAGCTCAACGAACCCTCTCTGAGGATTCTCCTGCAGGCAGCCCAGGAAAGGTGGGAGGTCCTCTTTCCAAGATATGAGAGCAGGAGGTTCTTCCACCCGACCACACCGGCTGGGCTGGGAGGAAGTCGCTGGGGAGGTTGGTACCTGTGGAACCCAGAGAAGGATCGTCCTACAGTGCCGGAAACAGATGAATGATCTGCTCTTCTCCGCAAGGGTAATGAACTTCTACTCACTGCAAACTCACACTCCCATAAGGACATCAGGCAGTCTAAGGGTTAGAGTCTACAGGGATGTCACACAAGAGCAGCAGATGGGATGTCAGCTACATTAAGCTCACCATCTAATGTAAGATCTTGCACGAACAGCATCTTAATCCCTTATTGGGGAGGGCTCAGCAGAGACAGCAGGCTTCTGAAATGCTTCTGAAATGCTCTTTCATCCACTATGCTCACAGTCAATCCATCTGCATCATGCAGGACAATATTTCACATTGCAAATGAGAGAAATCCATGATCAGCAGGGGAACCCCAGAGTTCTGGACCCTGTCAAGGATTTAAGAGCAGACCACAGAGCTCGTTGGTGGGGAGAGGGATTGTTCCTATACAGAAGATGAGATCAGGCTCCCCCAACAAACCAGTAAGGGTGCATTCAGATTCATTGACAATATGTGGACAGGGACTGTGAGTGATCTTTAATGCCCAAGCCTGCTTAGTCAATCATTAATTCTCTCTTCTCTCTATTCCAGGTACTAGCAATAAAAGGGCGAGGACCTCTTCCAAAAGAAGATTGAACCCTAGCCTCTAGACCACCTCTGAGGAGGAACCAGAATTATCCTCAGAGGAAGAACCATCAGAGCGTTCATCTGCACCCTCCACCAGCACAAATAGATGTATCTTGGTGGGACCTAGTCCTAGAGCAGACTTGAGTTCACAATCTGGTGATCACCTCAGAGACACGGGTCCAAAACTAGCAGAGGCAGTGGCAGCCGAGGTCTCTGACACTCAGAAGACTGCTGGAGATAAGGCCCTGAAATCAGCCCTAAGAAAAATGTTGGAGATGCAGATACAGGCAGGGGAACATCATGCAGAGTTGTCAGAGACCATTGCCAGACTGGGCTGAAGGATGGAGGTGTCTGTCCATGTTCTGCCTCTGCCTGATGTCATGGCTCCAGCATGCAAGCCCACTGAAGTCTCCATTGAAAGGGTGGTGGCTGCCTTGGAGACCAAGGTCCAGCAGTTTCTGCCAGATTTGCACACTATCATTCCAGCTGTGGGTGCTTTCCAGCAGTGGCTAGGCGATAGGGAGACAGGACGTCTCCCTCCATAGAACCAAAAAAAAGTTACACACAGAAAGAGGCCATTCAGCCCATTGTGTCATCACTGGCTAAAACTAGCTGCTCATTCTAATCCCATCTTCCAGCACCTGCTCCATAGCCTTGCATATTACAGCACTTCAGGTGTCGATCTTGGTACCTTTTAAACGAGTTGAGCATTTCTGCCTCAACCTCTAATCCGGACAGCGAATTCCAGATACCTACCACCCTCCAGGTGAAAACATTTTTCCTAATCCCCTCTAATCCTTTTACCAATCACCTTAAATCTGTGGCACCTCGTAACTGACCTCTAGGGGAAACAAATGATTCCTGTCTACTCTATCTTGGCCCCTCATAATTTTGCACACATTAATCAAGTCATCCCTCAGCCTCCTCTGTTCTAAGGAAACCAACCCCAGCCTATCGAATCTTAGCTGTGATTTTTGAGCCCTGGCAACATTCTTGTAAATCTCCTCTGTACTCTCTCCAGAACAATTATGTCCTTCCTGTAATGTGATGACCAGAACAGTACACAAAATTCCAACTGTGGCCTAACCAGTGTTTTATACAGTTCCATCATTACATCCCTACTTTTGTATTCTACACCTCGTGCAATAAAGAAAGCATTCCTGATGTATTCTTTACTACCTTATCCACCTGTCCTGCCACCTTCACGGACCTGTGGACATGCATTCCAAGGTCTCTCACTTCTTCACCCCTCTCAATAACTTCCCGTTTATTGAGTATTCCCTTGCTCTGTTTGCTCTCCCCAAATGCATTACCTCAAGCTTTTCCAGATTGAATTCCATTTGCCACTTTTCCTCCCGCTCAGTCAAACCATTGATATCATTCTGGAGACAACAGCTACCCTCTTCACTATCAACTACATGGCTTATTTTTGTGTGATCTGCAAATTTCCCAACCATGCCTCCCACATTTAAGTCCATATTATTAATATAGAACAAAGAACAAAGAAAAGTACAGTACAGGAACAGGCCCTTTGGCCCTCCAAGCCTGCGCCGATCATATTGCCTGTCAACTAAAACATTTTGCACTTCCCATCCTATTCATATATTTGTCAAGCTGCCTCTTAAACACCACTTTCGTACCTGCTTCCACCACCTCTTCTGGCAGCGAATTCCAGACAGTCACTACCTTCTGCGTAAAAAACTTGCCCCACACATCTCCTCTAAAGTTTTCTCCTCTCACCTAAAATCTATGTCCCTTAGTAATTGACTTTTCCACCCTGGGAAAAAGCTTCTGACTATCTACTCTGTCTATGCCACTCATAATTTTGTAAACTTCTATCAAGTCGCCCCTCAATCTCTGTCACTCTAGTGAGAACAATCTGTGTTTCTCCAAGCTCTCCTCATGGCTAATAACCTCCAGACCAGGCAGCGTCCTGGTAAACCTCCTCTGCACTCTCTCCAATGCCTTCATATCCTTCTGGTAATGTGGTGACCAGAATTTCACGCAATATTCCAAGTGTGGCCTAACCAAGGTTCTATACAGCTGCAGCGTGACTTCCCAGCTTTTATACTCAATACCCCTGCTGATGAAGGCAAGCATGCCATATGCCTTCCTGACTACCTTATCCACCTGCGTTGCCACTTTCAGTGACCTGTGGACCTGTACACCCAGATCCCTCTGCCCGTCGGTGCACTTAAGGGTTCTGCCATTTACTGTATAATTCCTACCTGTATTAGACCTTCCAAGATGCATTACCTCGCATTTGTCCGGTTTAAACTCCATCTGACATTTCGCCGCCCAAGCCTCCAACCGATCTATATCCCGTTGTATTCTTTGACAATCCTCTTCACTATCTGCAACTCCTCTAAACTTAGTGTCATCTGCAAACTTACTAATTAGCCCAGTTAAATTTTCATCCAAATCACTTATGTATACCACAAATAGCAAAGGTCCCAGCACTGGTCCCTGTGGAACTCTAGTCACAGCTCTCCATTCAGAAAAGCACCCTTCCACTGCTACCCTCTGTCTTCTATAACCAAGCCAATTCTGTATCCATCTTGCCAGCTCACCTCTGATCCCGTGCGACTTTACCTTCTGTACCAGTCTGCCATGAGGGACCTTGTCAAAGGTCTTACTGAAATCCATGTAGATAACATCCACTACCCTTCCATCGTCGATCACCTTTGTCACTTCCTCGAAAAACTCAATCAAGTTAGTGAGACACAACCCCCACTTCACAAAACCATGCTGCCTCTCACTAATATGCCCATTTGCTTCCAAATGGTAGTAAATCCTGTCACGAAGAATCTTCTCCAATAATTTCCCTACCACTGACATAAGGCTCGCTGGCCTGTAATTTCCTGGATTGTCCCTGCTACCCTTCTTAAACAATGGAACAACATTGGGCATTCTCCAGTCCTCTGGGACCTCACCGTAGCCAGTGAGGATACAAAGATTTCTGTCAAGGCCCCAGCAATCTCCTCCCTTGCCTTCCTTAGTACTCTGCAATATATGCAACAAACAGCAAGGGCCCCACAACACTGAGCCCTGTGGAACACCACTGGAAACCACTTTTCATTCACAAA
This sequence comes from Carcharodon carcharias, assembly GCF_017639515.1. Taxonomy (NCBI): domain Eukaryota; kingdom Metazoa; phylum Chordata; class Chondrichthyes; order Lamniformes; family Lamnidae; genus Carcharodon; species Carcharodon carcharias. Next base: position 51,619,533 of record NC_054467.1, on the reverse strand, counting down.
AAACATACATCAAGTTTGTTTCCTTCACTGAACCAATTTTGGATTGAACTCACCACCTTTCCCTATAACTCATGAGATCTCACTTTCCTGGCCAGTCTGCCATGTGGAACCTTGTGAAATGTCTTACTGAAAATCCATGTAGATAGCGTCCACTGCACTACCCTCATCAATCCTCCTTGTTACTTTCTCAAAAAATTCAATTAAGATAATAAGACATGACTTTCCCTTAACAAAACCAAGCTGACTATCCCTGATTAATCCGTGCCTTTCTAAGTGACAGTTTATCTTGTCTCAGAATTGTTTCCAATAATTTGCCCACCACCAAAGTCAGAAGGATCAGCCTATAATTATTTGGCCTATCCCTCGCACCTTTTTAAACAATGGTACAATGTTCGCTGACCTTCAGTCCTCTGGTACCTTGCCTGTATTTTGTGAGGATTGAAAAATGATTCTCAGGACATCCACTGTTTCCTCCCTGGCTACCTCTATCATCCTGGGACACAGTCCAACCAGCCCTGGTGATTTATCCACCTTCAAAGATGCCAGTCCCTCTAGTACTTCCTCTCTCCAGATGCCCCTTCTCCTCAAAGAGTCAGTTAGGGGCCATCGGGCATTCAAAGGGAAGAGGAGTGCCCCAGACACCCCAGGGGCATCCAGCCGGAATGCTCCATGGGTGCCCTGCTACTCCACCTCCCTGCTGCCAGTGATCCCTTCAACTCCAGCATGTTAGGCTGAGCAGGGTGCACCTGCAGGCCGGGGCCCTCAAGGTCTTGGGCCACCAGAGGATGCCCACCAAAGTCATCTCAGACAACAGGGCATAACAGTCAACAGGCTGTCTCCACCTCAACTGCAGATGTTGGGCTGTACCTAGATGTAACAGTAGGGTAAGAAAAATTAAGAAGCTTTGAATGCACAATGGTGGCACAGGTGTTCACTCATTGTTTTGACTTAACACTTCTGTAAATATATGTTGCATTAATCCTTCTCCACTTCTCATGAATTTAATTGATATTCAATGTGATTCAATGTCCCAGAGTCATTTAGGGTCCAAAATGGAACCCTCCAAAGAACTTCCATCTGGATCTTCAGTTGCATAAATTCTCACACAATCTCACCACAGTGAGCAGCCTTTATTTCCACATCTGTGACATTAGGAAATACACATCGAATGCAATACTGGTGCCTGGCCAATACACCTATCAGACTGAAAGTTCAGGCAGATGTGCTTCAGATTCTGGAGAAATGCATATCAAGGTTAATGATTTTCCTGCTGCTGTCTCACTGATGTCTGTTGTTTGTGGATGGCACAAGTTGTAGTTGCAACTAACGTTATATTCGTTTCTCCAATGTGAAGTTTGCAATGGTGTTTATTTTATGAGAGTGAGTTCATGAGAAAGACAGTATCAAACTTCGAAGCCCATTGACTTGTATGCCTCCTGCAGGAAGTTGTAGCGACCGTGTTTAAGGCTGAATGTCATTCCATGCTGACTTCCCACTCTCCCATGCATGACGCTGAGCTAGGGAAGTAAAAATCAAACTTACAAATGTCTGCAAAGAGGGTTTAGAGTGTGCTATATCAGAGGTGCATGCTCATCTTGATGAAACCTGTTTCCTTACCCGTAACAATCTTACATTAGACCTGGACAGCTGCTTAGTGAGGCTTCATGTGCTCCTTGGGTAAAGGCACAGCGCACAACTCAATCTGGAATTCATTGCATGACAGTTCTCTCATTGATTTACGGTATAAAGAAAGGAATGGCCTTTGTGAGCTGGACAAGGTTCGAGGTTCTGAAATGTTCATGCTCTGAAAGCAATGCTTTTGCAAATCTCCTAAGTCCTCAGCAGGGTCCCTGAAGGGGACTGGCTGCTGTGTCAATACTGACTGGGTAAGCTTCTCCCTAATGCAAATGTCAGCTAGGACAGAGACTTTTCAGGCTTCTGATGATGTGTTAGGTATTCATCAAACCATTTTCCTGTTGAGGCACTCTCTGAAGATGATGCAAACAAACCTCACAGCTTTACTGCATGATGTAGGGTTGAAGATCATTGAGTCCTGATGTGTGAAGGGCGATTGGTGGTCAGTAGTAAGATGATACCTCTGCATTATGCATTGATGAAAACTGGCGATGGGACAAATGGAGTTCCCTGGATGCTGCTTCCTCTTGGGATGTCCAACCACAAAACATTAAAGAATGGTATGTGTGTTTGGGCTACCTAACCAAGCTAGTATCTCACTGACATGAGTGCACCACTCTATGATTTGACATTTCAGCCATTTAAAAGCTGCCATGCACACTGACTTGGTGACGCCATGGGTGAAAGGACGGTATTGTGTGGAGTTGCTTAAGGATGTGCACTAAGGAAGCACTAATCACATTCCACAGTGGCCATTTGTTGCAAAGACTACTGTCTCTTCCAGGGATGGTCCCATTGTTAGGGCATATGGTGACTAATGATATTTCCATGATCATTGTGAGATACTTGATCTTTTATGAGATGTTCAAGCTGAGAATGTTGTTATTGGTGTGTCCCATGTCCCATGAGGCTGAAGGAAACTTCAGTTGTGAAAATTTGTCACCACCTTATTCCTCTTGGAATCTTGTGGCTATAAGGTTTTCATGGGAATATCTACTGCATTGTGTCTGTGCAATGGCATCTCATATGACTTGTCTGAATCCTCACTCACTTTAGAGCCATCCTCTTCAACCTCCTTCTCATCTGAGGAGATGCCTAGCTCCTCAATGTATCCCTCAGTAAACACATTCCCTGTTTACAGTTTTTGCAGGGCGCAGCAAACAACAACGATCCAGGACACTGTCTGTGGTCAGTATTGGACCTGACCAGTCCAAATATCAGAAACACATTTTCAAGAGGTCAATCGTTTGCTCTGTTAAGGACCCTATGGCAAATGTGCTCCATTGTAGCTCTCCTCAGATGCATGATGTGGGTGACAAATGGGCATAATGAACTAGGTCTTCCCTTTGTCCCCGAGGAGCCAAACGTCAAAGTGCCAGGGTCCTTCACAAATTTGTAGCAACTGCAAGTGAGTCAAGATGTAAGAGTCATAATAACTCCCTGGGTACCTAGCACAAATATGCAGGTTCTGCTTTCTGTGATCACAGAATAGCAGGATGTTCAGAGAGTGAAATCTTTTTCTATTTATGAGTCTCATGGCTGCTGCCAGGGAGCCCTCAAGGCCACATGTGTGCAGTAAGTGGTGCCCTCACTTGCAGGAAACCTGAGATCGCTGCGAACCTCACAGTCTTGGCAGCCTGGCTTGCTCCATCTGTGCAACAGTGCACGTAATGGTGAGTTTTAATGGAAAATGTCACCTCCCTTATGCATTTGAGTGTCACCGATTGTGACATTCCACAAAGGTCCCTGGAAGTACCTTCTGGCAACAAAATTCAGTGTGGTGGTCATCCTCAAAGCATAGGATTCCCTATGTGAGCTACCACATCCCTAGACAAGCAAAGGCACCTGTGGCACTGTCATTCACTTATCTCCATGTATGGGCTGTGTCTTCTTGTGCCCTTGGCCCTGCCACACATCTGGGACTTCCTGGGGCCCCACTGCCTCTTAATCCTCAAGCCAGTGGTCTTCCCAGAGCTGTGCCAATCAGTGAGAGGCCCTTCTTCTCCTCATTCTAATCACAGCTATCATGTCAGTGTTGCCTGCAACCTGCATTCTCCACTCCTGCTTGCATTTGTGAAAGAATAGAATTGAGACATCATTGCTACTTCCCCTTCAATGCTTTCCCTCCATCACTAAGCCAGGAATCCAGTCTCAAGCCCTTGACCTGCCCTCAGTTTAGACATGGCAACCTCAGGCCACTCTTTGCAGGATCATAACATCCTGGAGGTCCACAGGTGGCTAAGCGTCCCCCTCAGACAAGACTGCACATTCACAACAAAGGTCTTCATTAGGGTCAATATACCCATGTGCTATAACCCTTAGTCAGATTATTGTCAGTTCACCTTCAGTAGCCTAGACACGAACTATCGATACCTGAGCCCTGTACTTATGTCTTGACTGTAAGCATGGTGCCTTGTAAGCTATGGCTAGCACAATAGGAATATTGAGGCTTGTAGTGTCCATTTAGCTTCTGTCCAGCAGCCATGGACCTTGATTCTTTGATCCTCCTTGCCTTTTTACATGTCTCTGTCAGATGGCAATGAAGACCAACTTCACTGCAGCACCAAAACTTAATGGATTCCCACCTAAATGCACATTAGTAAAGGAGCAAAGCTTGTTCATTGTGCATTAGATCCTCAAATCCAGTACTCAGCTAAGCCTTGTTCTCCATGGCTTGGGCAGGAAATTAAAAGGAAGGCCCTTCATTTGGCCCAAAATAGTTGTGCTGAACTCCTCCCACACACCTTGAGACCTTTCCCTTATCGCTTTTCTCAAACTTGTTTTTCCAACTGTGCCATTGATTGCTGAAGGCAAATATGGTGCTCATTAGGTTGGTGAGTGTGACCAGTTTTCAACCTCCCACTATCACCCACCAAGTTCCTCCCATCCACCTCCAGAGTCAGCACCTCCTAATTCCAATCCCTCATGTAACTATCCAGCCTCTCCCTGTTACCCTTCACCCCATCATTGTCCACGTGGCTATTTCTGTTCTCCCATCAAACCTTTGAATGTCCTCATGCCCAATATTGATCTGACCTCTCCTCTTTTCAAGACCATTTGCATCCTTACTTTTTGAGGCACTCCCCCCATAAGACCATCCAATACACCCCCCATGACTTTTCAGCTGCCAACCTACAAAATCCAGATAGCTCCCCTGAATGGTGCTGTGCCTTCTGTTTCCCAATGCCATGCCTTGAACCACCAGGACCAAATGCCTTAGTTGACTGACCACACCCTACACATAATTCTGTGCATGACTGTCAATGCCCAAAGAGGCCTTCCTCTGCCCAAAACCAGGGTCAATACATGCCTGTCACACAGAGCCCCTTAAAGTGGCCCACATAGCCCCAGGACAAGTGCTCCTCTGAGGCCCCAACAGCAAGCCACAGCCCCAGGACAGTCTCTGAACCTCTTCTGGACAGTCTTTGGGCAGAATAATCCCAGATTTGCATTAAGTGCGGTAGTGGGAATGAAAAAAGATATTTTACCCACCAGTTGCAATGGCAGATTTTTGCACCGTATCATCCCCTTCCCAGCTCATAAATTATGCAGTCACAGAAAACATACCAGATCGCTGGCGGGTGGCCTCTGATTTGCCCGCTACGCCATTACCTCACTGCTTCCTTACTCTGCGTGCCATATTTAAACTGCTGCTGTCTGCACACTTCTCAATGCTTGCAGCCCAGGACTCCTCCGGTGAAGATATGGCCCCAAAAGCCAAGAAGGTTTGCAGGCCCCCCGGTTCAGTGAGGCATTCCTGGGATGCCTTTTGGATGCCATGGAGGCCCGCTGCGATGTCCTCTACCCGCACTCTGACCACCCCTGCTTGGAAGGCAGTGGCAGTGGTGGTCAGTGCCAATGCTGCACACAAGAGGTTGGCCATCCAGTGCATGAAAAGAATGAATGATCTCATTCGTGCCACCAGGGTAAGTCAAGCATTTTATCACCCACAACTCACACACTCACAAGTCAATCACACATTCACTGGCATCTCACTCACTGCCAGCTCAAGGGACATCACCACCCATTCTCACACACACACCCTCACATCACCATCTGGCCTCATCTCCTCTGGAGATCACCTCCTCACCTGTCCATGGTTCCATTCTGGACACGCATGCCTGGCATCCTTCTCATTTGGCTTGGCATGTGTCTTGCTCACACTCTCTCCATCTGTCTTTACACAGAACAAGGTCGCACACAATCATTGGGGGAGGTCCCAAACCGGGGTTGGAGTACTGGACATCAAGGTCCTCACTCCATTCGAGAGTCGTGTGTTGGAGCTGGCCGGACAGGACATGGACCATTCCTGCAGCAACAGTGAAATTGGTGGCAAGTGTCAACGTAAGGATCCTGCACCACATCAACCCTCTCTAAACGCTACTCCGAGTCTACTGTTCTGTGTGTAATGTGGCTGCCAAGCACTAATAATCTCCATTTTCTGTCCTAGGCACATCTGACATGTTGCCCTCAGGCAACCTTGAGCCCGACTCCAGCACCGAGAGCACCTCGGATGAGGATGTTGAGGGCAGCACCATTGAAGATCCATCACGGCGCTCACCCACACCCTCCACCAGTGCAGCGACACACACCTTGGTGGGACCAAGATGTAGAGCAGTCTCAGGATCACAATCTGGTGAGCACAGCACACAATCTGTTCCACAGCAGATGGAAGCAGAGACATCCATCACCAGCACTCAGAGGACTGCTGGAGGCAAGGAATCTGCTGAGTCTGAGTCAGATGATGGGTCTCTGGACTTGGTCCTCAATCAGTTGTTAGAGTTGCAGCAACAATCACAGGGACATCAAGAAGGGGCATCTGGTGCACTCCTCAGACTGCAATGGATGATGGAGGAGTCTGTCTGCAGTATGGTGGCTGCCATGGAGACCTTGGTCCAGGCCATCAGTTCTGCACTGCTGTGTGGACTGAACTCCATCGCTGATGTTATAGTTGGCCTCCAACACTGTGAATATGAGAGGGGTGCAGGGCAGCTTGATCTCACTCCAGCTTCTCCTTCTCCTCAAGGAGTCAGCTAGGGGCTGTTGGGAGGAGGACCAGCAGCTCGACACCCTCGGACCATCCACCCAGGTGACTCTGGGAATGTCCGGCCAATCCAAATTCCCTCTTCCTGTGATCCCACCTCCAGCTCCACAGGCTGAGGAGGGTGCACCTGGCCCTCAGCAGGATACCCAAAGCAGGTCCGGGCCCTCCAGGTTTCGGTCCTCCAGAGACATTGCCAAAGTGATCACGGACAGAGCGTAGCAGTGAGCAGGCTGCCTTCACCTCCATTGTGGATGTTGGGGGAGACGTAACGGCAGGGTTAATAAGGTTGAGAAGATGTAGTTGCACAGCCTGGGCATGGGTGTTAATCCCTGGTACATAATGTTCACAATTGTAAATAAGCTCCCAAGAATGTCTCCCCATCTATGGCTCCTTGTTCTGATGAGTAGCGTTCGTGTCATTCAGATGTGAAACTTTGGTTCCTGCACAAGTTAAAGGCAGGTGTCTCAGTCCAGGGTCTCTTCTCTGTGCAGCGTGTAACCTTCAGACCTAAGTGATGGTCCAGCTTCACACTCACTGGACACATTACTGGTGCCTGCACCTCGATGGTGCTTGTCATTGCTGCCAGAATGTTATTGGCAGGCGTCACAGAGTTCCATCATTCTCTCTGTGTGCTCCTAGCACCTTTAACATGGGGCTGGGCCCCCATCTCATCAGCACCTGTGATCAGTGATGCTGTGCTCCTGAAGGGGTCAGTTGCTGAAGGCTGACAAAGGATCAGGTGTATTTAAAGTTTCATGGCTGCAACTCCATGATATGACCCTGATCACGGAGCATAAGCGAGCTGCCCTCAGCCAGACAGGAGTCAGACATTCACAGAGGCTATGTGAAGATCTATGGAGCGTCCTCACTGCATGTTGTCATCATCCTCCTGAAGTCTAGCATCTATTAGGGCCTCTACTCAGTCTCCATGTCATGATTCTGAGCACTGAGGGTGTGTGCGCTTCCATCAGCAACATAGGGATCAAATGTTCATGGGTGCAAAGTGAGGATGTCAGGACTGTCCTCACTACATCTTGTCATTATCCTCCAAGAATCTTGTGGCTATGAGAGCCTCACGAGCGCACCTGCGTCATCTGGCCAGCACGATGGCCTCATTGCGGCATCCTCACCTTCAAGGACCTCATCATCCTCAGCCCCTTCGACATTTTCCTCATAGGAGGAGACGTGCAGCTGTTCCATCTCCTGCTCAGCCAGTTCCACTCCCCTTTGCAGTGCCAGGTTGTGTAGCGCGCAGTGAGCTATGATGATGCGAGACATCCTCTAGGTACAGTATTGCAGTGCTCTACCGGACCTGTCAAGGCACCGGAACCTCATTTTCAATATACCTGTGGTTTGCTCCACTAAAGTCCAGGTTATGCATGAGCGTCATTATACCGTTGCTCTGCTGCAGTCTGAGGCCGCCGCATGGGTGTCATCAGCCACATCCTCGGTGGGTAGCCCTTGTCCCTGAGCAGCCAACCCTGTAGCCTCTCTGCACCCTAGAAGATGTCAGGGATCTGAGAGCTGCTAAGGATGTAGGAGTCATGGATGCTCGCTGGGATTCTATGCAGACCTGTAGGATGCATTTATGGTGAACATTCAGCGAGTGGAAGGCCTTGCAGTTAATGTAGCTGATGTGAGTGCAGCTGATGGCACCCTGCACCTGTGGAAAACCTGAGATCTGAGCAAATCCCAGCGCTCTTGCCTCCTGGCTTGCCTGATTCTGGTCGAAATGCACAAAGTCTGTGCCTTCGCAAAGATGGCGTCCCTCGCTGAATGTTCACCATAAATGCATCCTACAGGTCTGCATAGAATCCCAGCGAGCGTCCATGACTCCTACATCCTTAGCAGCTCTCAGATCCCTGACATCTTCTAGGGTGCAGAGAGGCTACAGGGTTGGCTGCTCAGGGACAAGGGCTACCCACCGAGGATGTGGCTGATGACACCCATGCGGCGGCCTCAGACTGCAGCAGAGCAACGGTATAATGACGCTCATGCATAACCTGGACTTTAGTGGAGCAAACCACAGGTATATTGAAAATGAGGTTCCGGTGCCTTGACAGGTCCGGTAGAGCACTGCAATACTGTACCTAGAGGATGTCTCGCATCATCATAGCTCACTGCGCGCTACACAACCTGGCACTGCAAAGGGGAGAGGAACTGGCTGAGCAGGAGATGGAACAGCTGCACGTCTCCTCCTATGAGGAAAATGTCGAAGGGGCTGAGGATGATGAGGTCCTTGAAGGTGACCACAGTGCTCGATTTTTATGCTAGTGGCTCTTTCCAGGGCTCCACAGGTGACCTATGTCACTGACAGTGGATGCCCTCCATGCCCCTGTGGTGCCAAATCCTGCAGCAGGTGGCGTATGTGATTGACCAGTTCCCTAGACATGCGCAGTCTTCAGTGACGCTAGTTCTCAGTCATCTGCAGGAATGACAAGCACCGCCTGTAGACCCTGGGTCTAGTGAGATACCTATGAGCGATGGATCACTGTGGTTCTTCAGCTGCGAACGCAGCAGGCCCTGTCGTCCCTTCATCTTCAGGGTTAGTGCTCCTCTCATCGGTGAGCTAGGCATCTCCACCGCACTCTTCTCCTTCTTCTCTGCTCCCTCTAAGTCATGAGGCATACTGCTAAATCACCAGGCTCCATGATCCTGATGTTCTCCTCCTGCAGGATCAAAGAGAGAGACGTGTGGGTTAGCATATATGCCCTAAGGACCTCTCATGGTTAAGTCTCAAGGCCCCTTCACGCATGCAGGCTAAATGCAGGCCACCACTTGGATGGCCAGTGTGCAGTGTGTTTCATGGCTGTCCAAAACCCCACTCACCTCCACCCCTCTCCACTTGACCGATTGGCGGCAGCTTCAGCCACTGGACTGCATGCTGTGCTCTCAGCTCCGGTGCAGGCAAGGTGGCGCTGTTAGCTTAAACCATGAGCGACACTGGTCCAAGCCTTAATAAAGACATTGCAAGGGGCTGTGAGCACCTCCATCAGTGACTGCGCCATGGCCAACTTTTACAAGGGGATTCTACAACTTGCCCAGTCGTCCAATTGTTCTTCTGCCTCTTAAAACTCACATTAATTTGTAGTCTGTGCCAGAGGGGTGGAAGGTTCTGCAGCATTTGGTGACACTTTTGCATTGCCTGAGTGAGCAGAAATGCTTCAGAGGCCCAGCTCCAAGCATGTCAATAGAGTTGCTGCTGAAGGGCCTCAGCTGTGGAAGAATGCTCACTTCTGACAAACTTTTCCAAATGCATGGCTGCTTCCCTCACCACCCCCACGGGGAGGACCACACCCACCCCGGCATGTGCTTATGTACTTCCTTCAGTCTGTGTGGTCTTGTCCACACTTACCCGGCCCCACCCACACTGTAGCCCTTGCGCCGGCACGGCACTGAAAGCCAGCTGGGAAAAAGCAACTTGTCTGTGCACACCCCCCCCTCCCCGAATGTGCAGCACCTCTTCCTTAATGTCCTATGGGCAATCCTCACAAGCACTGTGCAAGGTTGTGTGCCCTCACCTCTGAGTTCTCAAAGTTCAGCTCACCAGGTGCACGCATTTTAAAGGCTGTCATAACTCATACTATTCTAGAATCACGCTGACATGGGAGGTAAATCTGATGTGGGCGGATGATTCCAGCATGCGGGAACAATGATGAAATACAAATGCATTAAAATTAAGTTCCCAAAGTTGGATGGTGGGAAACATTGATGGACAGAGCAGACCATCACAAACTGGTTTCACAACGGTGTAAAAGCGATTTTTGGCCTTTTTGCCATATTGTCTGCTCACACCTGCCATGACACCCATCACCAACAGGAGCGGACAATTCTGGCCTTTACCTGTTACCCCTGGACAGTCTCTCAAACCTCCTCAGGCAGTTTTTAACTTTTAACCCTGGGCAGTCTTTTGCTCTTCTCCTCCGTTCCTTGCCCGTCAATCTCACCGTTCCCCTCTCGTCCTTTCCCCTCAGTCCTGCCTGTCTCACACTTCCACTCTGTTCCTTGTCCCCCCAGTTCTGCCTCTGTCTCACCATTCCCCTCTTGTCTTTTCCCTTCATTCCTGCCTCCATCTCACTCTTCCCCTCTCATTATTAAAAGTGAATGGATGTTAAGTCTGCTTTGGTGCCATGGTGCCTTCTTATGTTTTATGAACTTCTTTATAGGGGTGCTTGTAAATGTACCTTACCACAAGTGAGAGAACAGAATCAGCAGAGGAAGGCATAGCCAATAGGTTGACATCAGGTCTGCTGCCCTTACCTGTTATTTAGCACATTACAGACTTGCATGGATTTCCTAATTGCTATTCTCTTAATATTTTCAGTGCTGGCATCAACTGTCATTTCTGCAGTTTTACATGATAGCTTCAAACTGCTGGAAACAAAATTGGCAAGCAGACGTTCCTTCCTTTCTTGACGCCTAACACCATTAGTCGAATCTCAGGTTGAATTGCTGAGGCTTTGGGTTGGGGAGGTGGAGTTATCGCCGTCAGTGGGTTTTAGCAGAAAACTGCTGTTTTTAGTCTCCTACCTACTTGCAGCAGTAGGAGGTCACAACAATTTTAACCAGAAAGGATGGAAAGTGTTGGAAATTGATTACCCCTCTCCAGGAAATCATGTTGCCAATTTCTCCCTGCCAGCACTTGGTTAAGTGTGGCAAAGAGATTCCTGGGGTGGGCGGGGCTCCTGGTCAGGGGGAGCAGGGTCTAAAATCTCCTTGTTGAACCTGAAGGAACATTGCTGCTCCTCATTGCCCCACAAAGTAAAATCACAGTAATCACTGGATGCTGATCAGAATTTGGATCCTCCTGGCTTTGAAAAAACGGTTTAGCCATTTGTCCAGGAAAGTCTGTTAAATTGGGAAAGGCAACTTTCCAGTGGTCAAATAACTGGGTCATTTTTACTGTCCCACCACCCAGGCTTCTGCTAGGTGGATAGAGTTAAAATCCACTTTGCTATTGTATTCCTCATTTTTCAACAGATGTTTCAATTCCATTTTTCATTAATCTGTACAAAAAACTTATGTGTAAAGGTTGATTAGTATGACTTAGGTTCAAACATGGTTACCTGTTGTACTTTTTTCTTTTCAGGTGAACGGAGAATATCATATAAGGCACTTCAGGGGGCTCTCATGATCTATTTTTACAGGTTAGTAAAACCAATATGCAATGAAAGAGCTGAGTAGTTTAGCTGACTAGTGTGATGACTGTATGGAGCAGACTGGATTCATCAAGAAACAGGTAAACCTTATTACAGAGACATTTTTAGCGCTTGCACGCTCAACCAGATCTCTCATCAGAAAGAGCCCCACCCCATGGATTGCCCATGCTAATAGCTCACTGATCAGAGCCCTCACAATACATCACATGACCCATGATTGGCAGGAGGCAGTGACTATACATCCAGTTACTGTGACTAGTATACTGTTCCATTACCTCTTGAGCCTGTGGGGATAAAACAATGAATAAAAATGGAAATAAATAAAAATAAGTGGATAAAAAATAAAAATTAAAAAATTAAAATGAATATTGAAAAAAGGGGATAAAAAAGGGGTGAGGATGGAGGAGAGAGTTCATGGTCTGAAGTTGTTGAACTCAATATTCAGTCCGGAAGGCTATAAAGTGCCTGGTCAGAAGATGAGGTGCTGTTCCTCCAGTTTGCTTTGGGCTTCACGGAACATTGCAAGGACAGACAGGACGGCATGAGAGCAGGGTGGAGTGTTGAAATGGCAAGTGACAGGAAGATCTGGGTCATGCTTGCAGACAAACCAAAGGTGTTCCACAAAACAGTCACCCAGTCTGCGTTTGGTTTCTCCAATGTTGAGGACACCGCATTGGGAGCAGCGAATGCAGTAGACTAAATTGAAGAAGGTCCAAGTGAAGCGTTGCTTTGCCTGAAAGGAATGAGAGGAAGGAGGAGGTAAAGGGGCAGGTGTTGCACCATCTGCGATTGCATGGGAAGGAGCGGTGGGAGGGGAATAAGGTGTTGGGGGTGATGAAGGAGTGGACCAGGGTGTCTGGGAAGGAATGGTCCCTATGGAATGCTGACAGGAAGTGTGAGGGGAAAATGTGTTTGGTGGTGTCATCATGCTGGAGTTGGCGGAAATGGCGGAGGATGATCCTTAGAATGCGAAGGCTGGTGGAGTGAAAAGTGAGGACAAGGGGGACCCGGTCATGTCTCTGGGAGGGAGAGGAATTTGTGAGGGCAGAGGCATAGGAGATGGGCCGGACACGGCTGAGGACCCTGTCAACCACAATGGGTGGAAAACCTCGGTTAAGGAAGAAGGAAGACATATATATATATATATATATATACAACAAACATATATAGAATTTCAGGTGATTATAAATCAGGTCTCTAAGGTGCTCTTCTTATACGGCTAGAGCAGTGTAGCTCTACCACTGGAGGTTCCTGAACAGGGTCGACAGGTTCTGGAGTTGCACTGTGAGACACATAATCAGAACTGGGCAGTTCAGGATTTCGCAACTTCTCTGAAACATCTGGAATGTCTGTCCTTGATTGATCACACACCTCAGAAGTTGACAGTTCAATGTTAATCACAGATTTATCAGGTAATTGTTGGAATGTCTCTCTGGCATGGATGTGATCTACCTGATTCTATCTTCCACTTGTACTTGGAAAGATAATGGACCAGTCCCTGAAACAATGGCTCCCGGAGCCCAACAGAGTCCACAGCTGAAATTTTACATATATATGGTGTCACCTACACTGAATGTGAGAGCTTTACTGCATATGTTATGGTTAAATTTCTGATTACTCTGGTTCTGCTCTACCCTCTGCTCTAAATTTGGAAACACCAAGTGTAAACGTGTATGCAAGATGGCATTTAATTAATAACCCTGACAATGTTGAACCCGTAGTCGAATGGGTTATATGATAACTGAAGAGAAACCAGGAAAGTCGAGATTCCAGAGTGCCTTTTGGTAATTTTTTCATGCCAGACTTTTGTTTGAGCAGAAGTTTGTACTGCCCTCTCGGCTAGACCATTCGATGAGGGATGCCAAGGGGCATGTTTAACATGTTGGATTCCATTCAGATCCGTAAATTTCTGAAACATAGTGCTGGTAAAGGCTGTATCATAATCAGAAATGACAATTGCTGACAGTGGAGACAGTGCCTGACCATGCTTTCAATGCCACTGTCAATGCCTGCCCACCAGACATAGCTTCACACATTTTTATCATTGATATGCCTGGATATGCACTGTGAATCTCTGTCAAGAGTGGTTCTCTACCTTGTGATGGGATGACAACTCTTGGTCCTCACAACAAAATCTCACCTTAACAGCTTAATTCACTGTTTCCAACATGGAATGGTCTCAACTCCTCAGGCACAGGCAAGTTTGGCTACCCTTGCAAAACAAAGTCTCTGACTTTCGACAATATTGGATCTGTGTTTGTCCAATTTCTAATTCGTTTCGCACACAAAGGTGAAGAACCTAAGAAATTCAATAATAGAATCACAGAATCACAGTGCAGAAGAGGTCCTTCGGCCCATCGAGTCTGCACCAACATGTGAGAAACACCTGACCTGCCTGCCTAAACCCATTTACCAGCACTTGGCCCATAGCCTTGAATGTTATGATGTGCCAAGTGCTCATCCAGGTACTTTTTAAAGGATGTGAGGCAACCCATAGCACTAATTCTTGTGGAACAGGAGGATTTACAATACTTTCTGGTAACGGGAGACAACTGAGTGCATCTGCATTTGCAATGTGTAAGCCAGGGCGGTACATAATAGTATATTCATGCACAGATAATGTCAGAGCCCAGCATTGTATTCTTGCTGATGCTATTGGCGGAATAGCCTTATCCTCGCTGAATAATCCCATTAAAGGTTTATGGCCCGACACAATAGTAAAATGTTGCCCATGTAGGTACTGTTGAAACTTTTTTATACCAAATACTACTGATAATCCTTCTTTCTCTAACTGAGAATAGCCCTTCTTGGTTTGGGAAAGGGTTCTTGAGACATAGCCAATGGCCCTTTCTAATCCATTTTCCATTTTATGTGATAACACAGCTCCTACACCAGAGGGGGAGGCATCACCTGTTAATACCAGTTCTTCCAATGGGTTGTAGAGTACCAATAAACACGACGAATGAAGCAATTTTTTTGCTTTCCCAAAGGCTTCTTCCTGTTGTGAACCCCATGACCAATGGTGGTCCTTTTTCAGCAGTGAGAGTAATGGTGCCAAAACAGTTGACAGGTTTGATAAGAAGCGGTTATAGTAGTTGATCATACCCAGGAAGGACTTGAGTTCTGTTACATTGGATGATGATGGTACATCTTTTATTGCCTGAACTTTATCTTCTATCAGATGCAAACCCATGGCGCCCACCCACTTCTGGTGCTTGAAATGTGCATTTTTCTTTCTTCAACTGTACCCTGGCTTCCATGAACCTTATTAGCACCTCCTACAGGTTGGTCAAGTGTTCAGCCTTGGTTGACCCAGTGATGTGAACATCATCTAAATATATAATCACTCATGGGAGTCTTTGCAGAAGACTCTCCATTGTTCTCTGAAGATAGCGTCTACTGACGAGACTCTAAATGATAGATGAGTGTGCTGTCAGAGACCCTTGTATGTGTTAATAATCACACATTCTCTCAACGTGCTATCCAGTTCTAATTGTTGGTGTGGCTCATATCCAATTGCATATAGGACTTTCCCTCAGCCAGCTTGTCATATAAGTTGTCTATCCCTGGAATGGGGTACTTATCTATTTTTGCTGTCTTATTTACAGTCAGTTAATAGTCTCCACAGATGCGTATGGTGTGGTCATACTTAACCACTGGAACAATGGGTGCTACCCACTCCAAGAATTGGACAGGTTGGATGATGCCCAGCTTTTCTAACCCTGCACAGCTCTGCACCTGCCTTTTCTTTCAATGTATAAGGCACAGGTCTGGACTTAAAGAAATGTGGTGTCGCCTGAGGGTCAACTTGTATCTTGGCGTGCACACCTTTTAACTTCCCTAATTCATCCCAAAAAACCATGTTGTATTTCGTTAGAAGTTCTGGGAATCCCATCTGATTTTAGGCGAAATATCTTGGACCAGTCAAGCTTGATCTTCCATAGCCAATCCCAACCTAAAAGACTGTGATCCTCTCCTTTCACTCTTATTACAGGCACTTGCGCTGTCTGTCATTTGTAAGAGGCTGGGACAGTGGTGATGCCCTTTACTTGAATATATTCTCCCGTGTAAGTTCCTAATTTAGCAATTGTCTACTCCAAGTTGGCTGTCTTCCTTCTTAAGGTATCTGAAAGTGTGCTCTCCTACCATCACAGTTGAGGCATCAGTATCTACTTCCATTTTCAGTGGCTTCTCATTCACTAGCACTGTCACTGTAATAGGCTCAGTCTTCAAAACAGTCACATTATATAAAGAGTAAATGTCAGGATCAGCAGCTTCAGCCTTTGTTGTACCCGTTACTTCTATCATGTTTGTTTGTTGTTTTGCAGACATCTTCAACTTTGTCCGGCATTGCCTAACCACATGACCCTTCTTATAACAGTAATGGCATTTTGCCTCTCTGAATTTACAGGTATCTGTTCTGTATCCACCTCCACATCTACAGCAATTCTGTCTTGAAACCGATGATGAAATGTTTCTGTTAGGCTTCTTAATGTTTCTCACAGCGGCCATAGAATCACGCTTTAATTCTGCAGGTCCGGCTTTCATGCCTCGCTCAGCAGCAGGTTCCTGCCCAACATGAAGTATAGCGTCAGTATCCATGTGTTGCAAAGCCTGCGAGTCTCTCTCCATGGCAAGGGAGATTTCTAGGGCATGTTTAAAATTGATATCGACCTCAGCGAGCAATTGGCACTTTATGGTGTTGTCCTCACTACATAGATTGCGATGGACTGAATTTAAAGCGCTGCATTATCACGGGCGGCTTCAGCTGGAAGTGTGTTTTCACTAGGTCTCCTAATTCACTGTGTGACTTGGAATTGGGCATGCTCGGGGCAGTCAGGTTACAAATCAAGTTATATGTTTTACTGCCTCATACACTTCAGAGGATCGCTTTCCACTTTTCTTCAGTGGTTATTTCATTTACTTAAAAATAAAATCCGAGGTGCTCAACGTACTGGCTCCAATCTCCAATATTAGTGTCATATGGATTGATTCTTCCAAACAGTGGCATGACTGGTGAGCAGTTTTTAAAAAAAATTTGATTTACTCACAGTAACAGGGCGAGGTACACAGTGAAAATTGATTTTACCCTCGTCACCAAACGTGATGATGAGTCTAGGAACAGACTGATTTCATCAAGAAACAGTTAAACTTTATTAACATTTTCAGTGCTTGTACACGCGACCAGATCTCTCTTCGGAAAAGCCCCGCCCTCCAGGTTGCCCAGCCATAGAGTTCACCGGTCGGAGCTCCACAGTACATCACATGACCCATGATTGGCAGGAAGGAATGACTATACATCCAGTTACCACAACTAGCATACTGTTCCTTTACGTCTTGGGCCTGTGCTCAAATCCAGTCCAGATTGATTCAACAAAAGTGCTGGTTCCTTACTGTTGCACCTCCAGCAGGTAATGCATGGAAAATAACTTACATGTAAGCTTACATTTCTTTCCATGAGCTTCGGTGAATGCTGCTTATTTCTAGAAGGGCTGGAGCATGGAATGGCAAATGAAATTAATTTGAACATCCCAAATAAACACTGACTGCAACAAACTGCCCAAGCTGGCAATCTCAGTGCATAAATGTTGTTGGAAATGTTGCAGAGGTGCAGTAGAATTGCTAATTTTAAATAGAGGTAAATGAAAAACAATAGGGGTTCAGTTGTCCACCAGGGTTCTCCTGAGCTCCCGCTGTAATGTCAGCGAAAACCCCTGTGAAATGGCATTATTGGCCTTATACATTTTTTTGCCAGTGTTTCAGCAAAGTTACAATCAAGATTTGGAGAACTGCTCTAGAATGTTTACCCTTTTACAAGATAGCAGAGGGTTTTTTTACATATATACATAGATATGACATTATACTAACTTGGGAGAGCTTGAAGTTGATTAGGAGTTTTCAAAGTGAAGAGTTTAATTCTCTAGATTGCCATCACTCTGAGGAACACGGTTTAACAGTCAATTTGCCTTTATATAAAGATAAAAGTACATGATATAGGTGAAAGTTTGCTTAAATACTGACGTTACATGCCTGCAATTTGCCACATATCAATCAGACCCAAGATGCCATGGAGGTCAGATGGATTTCATATGTAGGAAAGGAACTTTGAAGGGTAACTTACCTCCAGTAACTGTCACACATTTACAGTGAGGAAGAGGTTATTTTCTGGAGGTAACTTTCAACTTGGGCAGAGTTGTATAATGAGCAGCTAAACTGATATCGACAGTTTTCCACCCTTGTCAAAGTTGAAGGTTAATTTTGCATCTAATTAGTACAAATTGGATATATGAAGCAAAAGAAATAGATACCTGTGGGCAGAAAGTGGGGCAGTGAGTTTCATTTTTAATTGCCAACAGAAATATAATGACCAGAATTTTACAACAGCATACCCACCTCACACCCCTGTGGGAGCAGGCTGGAAGGAGGGCAGGTCTTAAAATCGGGTGTGATGGCGGAGGGGGTGCCATGCCACTTGCCTACCCGTCTCTGCTGGAATTTTACCACTGGAGCAGTAGTTGTCAGTGCTCATTCACCCATTGGCCTCTTATGGCCTTCTCTTTCTGCCGTTGGTAGTTTGCCCAAGCAATATGGGGAAGCTGTCAAGTATACCATTCAAGGTGACAGACTGGGACTGCAGAGCTGCTAGCCATTTCATTGGCTGGTTAGCTCTTGGAGGTAGACACCCTCTTACATAGGGGCTGAGGTCATAACCTCAGGCAGTTAACTCACTGGGCAAGATTATTACCTCATCGGGTGGGTCCGGCGGGCGGGCCCAGGAGTGGCTGCAAAACCGAGCACTACCCACGATCGGGCCCCGACTGCAATTTCACGCTGGCTGGTCAATTAATGGGCAGCGTGATAGGTGCGCTCAGAGTCTCAGCGCTGCCAGGGTGGGAACAGAAGGAGTGCGAGTGCTTCAGTGTCCACATGCACTGGGCTGCACTCAGTGAAAGCTTCCTGAAGGCACAGAGCTGCCTCAGGGAGCTGAAGATTTTTAACATTACAGATGAAGAGCTGAAAAGTAAGGAAAACATATCCCCTCATGTGACTCAGTCACATGAGCAGGGACATGATAAAAATGAGTTTTAAAAGTTTTTTTTAAATCACTGGTCGAAACCTCATCCTCCCCATGAATGAGATTTCGCAGAAAATGCAAAGGCCGCTTAGCCTATTTGCCCTGGCAGTGAAAGATTTGATTTAATTAATTGATTAATTAAATTGTCTTAATTGTCAGCGGGCATGCTGCTGCCCGATGTCATCGCAAACTATTTTACTTCCATTTGGGTCAGGCGTGCACCTGCCTGATGAGGCAAATATTCTGCCCCCTGGTGACGATAAGATCCAGTTGTGGCTTCCTGGGTTGGTGGAGGTAGACTTTCCCCTGACATTTCAGCTAGTGAGTGAGACCATCACCTCCACATAAAATCCTTGCCAATGACCCAAATAGCCTTCATCTGTATAATAAATCTTAAGATCTTGGTGTGAAGCACAAGATTTTCATGCAGATATCATAGATAGGTGGAAGCAGATTGTTTACCCATTCTTTTGTCAAGAGATGGTCCCTAGCCTCATAAGTACAAAGGTGAGAGGAAAATCTTTAAATTGAAATAAAATCATCGAAGGTAATCAAAAATGTTTACCCTTATTCTCTCCAGGGAAGAACCACGTTTCCAGGTGCCATTCCAGTTATTGAATTCACTCATGGACATTGATGCCCTTATGACTAAATGGAGATGTAAGTTATACTTCAAATTTGATTTCTTTAAAGAAAACATGGACAAGCATTTTTTTCATTAATCTAAAATTTCTTCCTATTTTCTCCAAGACAACCATGTTTGTATGGTTCAAAGGATGATTGGAAGTAAAGCAGGCACCGGTGGATCGTCTGGCTATCAATATTTACGTTCTACTATGAGGTAGGATAAAAGAACAGCCATTTCTTCAGGCCTTGCACTGGTCTTCTGCCAATGTTGCAGTGGAAATTAGGAGAATACCCATGAAAAGGGAGGGTAATCTTATACCTTCCTTTGAATACTTAAGTAATTTTTCCCTTGAGGTTTATCTTCTCCAGTGCAAACAATCTTGAGGCTTTGCAGAAACCTTAAGAATAGTTAGCGTTGTTGTTTTTGCCCGGACAGCCTCAAAAACCTGGGTATACTTACTGTAGCATTGAGGCTAAAATTGTCCAAAGTACTCAAAGGTGGGCTGTGCAGTACTCTGAGGCGATTATTTTAACATTTGGGATTCAATTTCCTGTTGGTTTCATCAGCTATATATCCATCTATACTGTTGGGGTAAATTTTCAATTTAAGTGCCAGGACAGTAACTCTCTGTTCCATTACTCATTGTAGAACCCACAAGATGTATTTATATTTACTTTGCCTGTTTGAAACATCCCAACTGATGTTATCTGCAAAATTAAACAGCCCTGTTTCTGTTTCCAGCTTGAAATTATGAACGTACACTCCTCAGAGGTTGGGGGCTTTTGAAGCAGGACATACAGAGAAGGAAGGGATGAATATGATGGTTGAATTTTTGACGATTAGGAATGAATTATTTTGGGGCTGGGGAGGTGCACACAGGAATTGCATTGCCAGAAGGCCTCATACACTCAGATTAGCTGAAGCATGCGTATATGGAACCGTTATGCGCTTCTCTGGCAGTCCGGTGAGCAGCTGAGGGCAATGTGGTCACATCTGTCTCCTCATTCTCCTCCTCAGCCTTCTTCTCCTCCTAAATGGTGCCTATCGGTCTGCATCTTCCTCTTCTTGCAGCTCCATCCTCTCTGCTGTGTGATGTTGTACAGGGCATAGCAGACCACAACCATTCTGGAGACCCTTGATGGAGGGATCCCAGGTCTGAAGAGACACGTTAAGTGCATGAGTAGTCCAATGGCTTGCACTATTATCGCCCTTGTGCACATGTGACACCTGTTGTACCTCTGACAAGAGTCATCAGCCAGGTCTTCAAAGGGAAACCCTTCTCTCCATGGAGGCAGTCACTGATGCTCTGTGGAGGAGTAAAATCCTGTGGGAGATGTGATTGCAGCAGAATACATGAATCATGACAGCTCCCAGGACATCTTCTGAGACATGCATGGTCACCTTCCAGTGGTCACAATCTATCTGAACATTGAGGGAGTGAAAATCCTTGCAATTGATGAAGACTCCAGGTTGATCTGAGGGCACCTTGATTGCCACAATGTGCAGTCAATGACTCCCTACACCAATGGAAACCCATCCAGTGCAGTGAAACCGACAGCCCTCTGTGTTTGACTGGCCTCATCTGACACATTAGTATTGGCCTTGACAAACAAGGAACCAGTGAATCAGAGGCACTTATGGGGGGGCAGGTTGTGAGATCCTGGATATATCTTGCCAGCAGATCCATGTTCGGAACCAGAAGTGAAGCAATTCAAAGCTATGATGATCTTCTCCACAGCCACATGCTGCTCCAAAAGACAGAGGGATGGGTACAGACATCCAGCATGAAGGAGGCAGAACCCCCCCAGTACAAAGTTTATAGAAAGAGGATCAGCTCTTTCACCATGTGTGAGCACCAGTGCCTTAGGAGGCTCAGGCTTTCATGACAAGTCATTGCTGACATCTGTAACTACCTGGAGCAAGACCTCCTTCTCAATGGGGCAGGTGGGCATGCATTGCCAATGGCCATCAAGGAGGCTATAATTGATTGGACACCCTCCCCACCTATTTTGGATGTTAAAATTGCCCCCAAAGTGTCACAAAACATTACAATATAATATAAACCTTCATAAGCAGATAATGGATGACTGCTATTTATTTAGCAAGTTTTCATTAACAAAAGTGATTGATATTAGCAATATGCACACACGACATTATTGACCTGTTGGTGTGTATTAGAATTTGATAAGTGGCTTGCGCTGACCATTACATCCTACTGATGCCTGCCACAAATTACACCAGAAGTGTTGGTTGGAAGCAAGATGCAGGCATGGCGATGACATCATCCATTCTATCATTTCCGCCCTTGGAACTGTCCATCTAACTATATCACTTCAAAACAGAGATAACTTAAATGGCCAGGTAAGGAAAACTAATGCTGGTTATCAAAGGTGAATTGCAGTGTTTCACTGTGGGGAATTTGTAGAGAGTGATTATTTGGGATGAGTTTTTTTGGAAATAGAAACATTTGAAAGTCTCCATCAAGACTGTATTTTTTTTAGGCGAATTCATTAACATACAAACAAAGAGCAGGAGTAGGCCATTTGGCCCTTCGAGCCTTCTCTGCCATTCATTATGATCATGGCTGATCATCCAACTCAGTAGCCTGCTCCCGCTTTCTCCCCATAGCCTTTGATCCCTTTTGCCCCACGAGCTATATCTAACTCCTTCTTGGAAACATACAATGTTTTGGTCTCAATTACTTTCTGTGGTAACGAATTCCACAGGCTCACCACTCTCTGGGTGAAGAAATTTCTCCTCATCTCAGTACTAAATGGTCTACTCCATATCCTCAGACTGTGACCCTGGTTCTGGAATCCCCCACCATCAGGAACATCCTTCCTGCATCTCCCCTGTCTAGCCGTTAGAATTTTATAGGTTTCTATGAGATCCCCCCTCATTTTTCTGAACTCCAGTGAATATAATCCTAATCAACTCAATCTCTCCTCATATGTCAGTCCTGCCATCCCAGGAATCAGTCGGGTAAACCTTCACTGCACTCCCTCTCAAGCAAGTACATCCTTCCTCAGATAAGGAGACCAAAACTGCACACAACATTCCAGATGTGGTCTCACCAAGGTCCTGTACAATTGCAGCAAGACATTCCTGTTCCTGTATTCGAATCCTCTGGCTATGAAGGCCAACATACCATTTGCCTTCTTTACCGCCTGCTGCACCTGCATGCTTACCTTCAGCGACTGGTGTACAAGGACACCCGTCTCGTTGCGCATTCCTCTTTCTCAATTTATAGCAATTCAAATGATAATCTGCCTTCCTGTTTTTGCTATCAAAATGGATAACCTCACATGATATTGCATCTGCCATGCATTTGCCCACTCACTCAGCTTGTCCAAATCACACAGAAGCATCTCTGCATCATCCTCACAGCTCCTCCTCCCATCCAGCTTTCTGTCATCTGCAAATTTGGATATATTACATTTAATTCCCTCATCTAAATCATTAATAAATATTGCGAATAGCTGGGGTCCTAGCACCAATCCTCGCGATACCCCACTAGTCACTGTCATTCGGAAAGAGACCCGTTTATTCCTACTCTTTGTTTCCTGTCTGCCAACCAGTTTTCTATCCATCTCAATACACTACCCACAATCCCATGTGCTTTAACTTTATATGCCAATCTCTTATGTGGGACTTTGTTGAAAGCCTTCCGAAAGCCCAAATAAACCACATCCACTGGCTCCCCCTCATCAACTCTACTATTTACATCCTCAAAAAATTCCAGTAGATTTGTCAAACATGATTTCCCTTTCATAAATCCACGCTGACTCTGTCCGATTCTGCCACCGTTTTCCACGTGCTCAGCTATTAAATCTTTTATAATGAACTCAAGAATTTTCCCCACTACCGACGTCAGGCTGACTGGTCTATGATTCCCTGTTTTCTCTCTGCCTCCCTTTTTAAAAAGTGGGGTTACATTAGCTAGCCTCCAATCTGTAGGAACTGTTCCAGAGTCTATAGAATGACCACCAATGCATCCACTATTTCTAGAGCCACTTCCTTAGGTACTCTGAGATGTAGATTATCAGGCCCCAGGGATTTATCGGCCTTCAATCCCATCAATTTCCCCAACAACATTTCCCTACTAATACTGATTTCTTTCAGTTCCTCACTAAACCCTGTGTTCCCCAACATTTCTGGTATGTTATTAGTGTCCTCCTTTGTGAACACAGAACCAAAGTATGTATTTAGTTGGTCAGCCATTGCTTTGTTCCCTATTATAAATTCCCTTGTTTCTGACTGTAAGGGACCTACATTTGTCTTCACCAATCTTTTTCTCTTCACCTATCTATAGAAACTTTTACAGTCAGTTTTTATGTTCCCTGCAAGCTTAATCTCGTACTCTATTTTCCCTTTCTTAATCAATCCCTTGGTCCTCCTTTGCTGAATTCTAAACTGCTCCCAATCCTCAGGTCTGTTGTTTTTTCTGGCCAATTTGTATGCCTGTTCCTTGCATCTATCACTATCTCTAATTTCTCTTGTAAGCCATGGTTTGGCCACCTTTCCTGTTTTACTTTTGCGCCAGACAGGAATAAACAATTGTTGCAGTTTATCCATGTGCTATTTGAATGTTTACCATTGCCTATCCACCATCATCCCCTTCAGTAACATTTCCCAACTCGCACCTCGTACTATCGTAGTTTCCTTTATTAAAATTCAGGACCCAAGTCTCCAGAATCAACTACGTCACTCTCCATCTTGATGAAGAATTCTATATTATGGTCGCTCATCCCCAAGGGGCCTTGCACAATTAGATTGCCAATTATTCCTTTCTCATTACACAATACCCAGTCGAGGATGGCCTGTTCTCTCGGTTCCTCAATGTATTGGTCCATAAAAACATCCCGTGTACACTCCAGGAATTCCTCCTCTATGGTATTGTTACTAATTTGATTTGCCCAATCTATATGCATATTAAAGTCAGCCATAGTTACAGCTGTTCCTTTATTACATGCGTCTCTAATTTCCTGTTTAATGCCATTCCCAACATCACCACTACAGTTTGGGGTCTACATACAACCCTCACTAACGTTTTTTGCCCCTTGTGTTTCTCAGCTCTACCCATACAGATTCCACATTGTCGGAGCTAATATCTTCCCTCACGATTGCATTAATTTCCTATTTAACCAGCAATGCAACTCCACCGCCTTTTCCTTTTTGTACTATAAAGAATTTTAGGTTTGTCATAGGTATCTATTCAAGTTCAGTGGTGTCAGTCGTTCATCGAAGTGTTCTGATTGCCTCCTTTTATGAGAGGTGACATGAACTGTTCTATGTTCCTTGCATGGCAGCAGACCCTGGACTTAAACATGAATAATTGTTCAGCCTCTCTGAAAGCAGACCAAATTAAGAGTATAACAAAAACAGAATTACCTGGAAAAACTCAGCAGGTCTGGCAGCATCGGCGGAGAAGAAAAGAGTTGACGTTTCGAGTCCTCATGACCCTTCGACAGAACTTGAGTTCGAGTCCAAGAAAGAGTTGAAATATAAGCTGGTTTAAGGTGTGTGTGTGGGGGGCGGAGAGATTGAGAGACAGAGAGGTGGAGGGGGGTGGTGTGGTTGTAGGGACAAACAAGCAGTGATAGAAGCAGATCATCAAAAGATGTCAACGACAATAGTACAATAGAACAAATAGGTGTTAAAGTTAAAGTTGGTGATATTATCTAAACGAATGTGCTAATTAAGAATGGATGGTAAGGCACTCAAGGTATAGCTCTAGTGGGGTTTTTTTTTTATAATGGAAATAGGTGGGAAAAGGAAAATCTTTATAATTTATTGGAACAAAAAAGGAAGGGGGAAACAGAAAGGGGGTGGGGATGGGGGAGGGAGCTCACGACTTAAAGTTGTTGAATTCAATATTCAGTCCGGAAGGCTGTAAAGTCCCTAGTCGGAAGATGAGGTGTTGTTCCTCCAGTCCGCAAGAATGACCCAAACCTCCCTGTCGCTTGCCATTTTAACACTCCACCCTGCTCTCTTGCCCACATGTCTGTCCTTGGCTTGCTGCATTGTTCCAGTGAAGCCCAACGCAAACTGGAGGAACAACACCTCATCTTCCGACTAGGGACTTTACAGCCTTCCGGACTGAATATTGAATTCAACAACTTTAGGTCGTGAGCTCCCTCCCCCATTCCCACCCCCGTTCTGTTTCCCCCTTCCTTTTTTTTTCCAATAAGTTATAAAGATTTTCCTTTTCCCACCTATTTCCATTATAAAAAAAAACCCCACTAGAGCTATACCTTGAGTGCCCTACCATCCATTCTTAATTAGCACATTCGTTTAGATAATATCACCAACTTTAACTTTAACACCTATGTGTTCTATTGTACTATTGTCGTTGACATCTTTTGATGATCTGCTTCTATCACTGCTTGTTTGTCCCTACAACCACACCCCACCCCCCTCCACCTCTCTGTCTCTCTATCTCTCCGCCCCCCACACACACACCTTAAACCAGCTTATATTTCAACTCTTTCTTGGACTCGAACTCAAGTTCTGTCGCAGGGTCATGAGGACTTGAAACGTCAACTCTTTTTTTCTCCGCCGATGCTGCCAGACCTGCTGAGTTTTTCCAGGTAATTCTGTTTTTGTTTTGGATTTCCAGCATCCGCAGTTTTTTTGTTTTTATCAAATTAAGAGTATGTGAGGTGATGTTCTGTTCAATTTGTAAACTAGCAGAACATACAGAATACTGTGCCTGCTGTGAGACAATTGGGACCATTTATTTAATTTACATATAAAATAAGAACACACACATGCTATTGTACTTTGGGAGGAGCCTTTACTTCATATAAAAGTCAATCTCTGATCGGTCCACAAGGTTTCTCCTTGCAGCCTGATTTGATTTTCAAAAGAACATCTCCTTGACCCACTGAAATCAAAAGAAATCACCAAGGGCTAGACATTCCTGAATGCGCAGACACTTTTAAAAAAACTCATTCACCGGATGTGGGCTTCGCTGGCTGGGCCAGCATTTATTGCCCATCCCTAGTCATCCTTGAGAATGTGGTGGTGAGCTGCCTTCTTGAACAACTGCTGTCCATGTGGTGTAGGTACACCCACAGTGCTGTTAGGGAGGGAGTTCCAGAATTTTGATCCAACAACAGTGAAGGAATAGCGATATATTTCCAAGTTAGGATGGTGAGTGATTTGGAGGGGAACTTCCAGGTGATTGTGTTTCCATCTATCTGCTGCCCTTGTCCTACTAGATGGTAGTGATCGTGAGTTTGGAAGGTGCTGTTGAGGGAGCCTTGCTAATGAGTCCCCTATAGATTTGCCTCCTTGCCATCTTGAGTTTTAGTTATTATTAATTTGCCTACAGAACCACAATACAGAATGGGCTATCCTGAAAATCAAACACCTTTCAGTCAGACTGTCTTTGCTCAGAAATTGGGCTATGTCCTGGTCTTTTCTGGGAGATGTAGCCAAGGAACCCTGAAATATGAAATTCTCAAAGGAGAATCACTCTTCAGAATGGTCTGGAGACTTTAGATCCTGAGGAGGATCAGATCCCAATCTGGCACTGAGGAAAGATGAATGAGGGAAAAAAACTGAAAAGTCACAAGGTGTGTCAAAAACTAATCAGATCAGGCAGTATCTTTGGAGAGAAACAGAGTTAATGTTTCAGGTTGACTGATCTTTCATTAGAACTGTTGGCAACTTTCAGCCATTACCTTTATTGGTCTTTAAGGACAGCCCAGCTTTCATAAGAACATAAGAAATAGGAACAGGAGTAGGCCATTCAGCCCCTCAAGCCTGCCCCACCATTCAATAAGTTCATGGCTGATCTGCCCCAGGCCTCAACTCCTCTTCCGTGTCAGCTCCTCATTGCTCTCAATTCCCCGATATTTCAAAATTCTATCTACCCCCTCTTTAAATACTTGCAGTGATCTAGCCTCCTCAACTCTCTGGGGTGGAGAATTCCAGACATTCATTACCCTCTGAGAGAATAAATTCCTTCGCATCTCAGTTTTAAATGAGTACACCCTTATTGTGTAACTTATGCCTCTGGTTCGAGATTCCTCCACTAGTGGAAAACATCTTCTCAGCATTTACCCTGTCAAGCCTCCCTCAGAATCTTTTCATAATGAAGTTGTCTACTTGCAACAACTTCCTCCGCCAGCCCCTAGTCACCTTTGGGACTCCCAAGTGCAACTAAATATTTTTATGCAGGACTTTAATTTTTGTCCCATCCAGCAATATTGAAAGGAGCTGTTGCTGAGGCTTTGATGGAGTCAGAATCAGGGACAGAATGCAGAAGCCCTGCACTTCTAACCGCAAATTATAGAATTTCAGGATGACCATTTCCACTTAGGGAACATCTAATCTTCATCTTTTCACTCTGTTTTGTTTAAGTATTAATTCCAGTTCAATGACTAGATATAATTGTAGAATTATAGGGCAGGATTTTAATCTCCCTGAGGCAGCTATGTGCCTCAGGGACAGGGAGATGAAGCGTTGTTTAAAAAAACTAAAGAGCAAAACAAAAATGTCATAAAACAAGTCCCCTCATGTGACTCTGTCACATGATCAGGGACATGTTTTTAATTTAAGCACAAAATTTTTATTTTATTTTTATTTGCTTTAGGAAACCTCATCCCGCCTGTGGCTGAAGTTTCCTAAAAAGTGCACAGGCCGCTTGGCGTTTTCACCTGCCTGCCAACCGTAAGTTTGGACCGAGCAGTGTTAAATTTGAATTTAATTACCTTTTTAATGGCCTTAATAGGCCTTTCAATTATCGGAAGGCACGCTACCGACTCCCACGCACGGCTGGCAAACGAAATATCATGGCACTACACGCTGACATCGGGACGCTCATCATCGTGACATCATCGTGCAACATTTTACGCTTGGCTGCGCACCCACCCGCCGAGCTCAAAATTCTGCCCATAATCTTTTACACTTGTATGTAACTTTAAATCAGTGTCAGAGCCTAAAAGGCACTAACTGATGTAGCATGAAATGATATAGATCTTGAATGCATAGAGTTGAACACCCCACAAGGCAGTTAACTATTCTTGTCAGCTGTATGCTGCAATTAACTTAAAGTGAGAAAAAAATCAACCACGTTGCCCTGAAACATTGACTTTCTTTGATCTCCATTGATGCTTCCTGACCTGTCAAGTACTTGCAGCATTTTCTGAATAAAACTTCAATATTTGTTCTTCTTCTTAATTCTCTGTTTCAGTGACCGATATAAAGTGTTTGTTGACTTGTTCAACCTTGCAACCTTCTTGGTCCCAAGACACTGGATTCCAAAGCTGACCTCTTCGATTCACAAGTTCTTCATTACTGCAGAATGTTGTGATAGTTCGTACTTCAGCAGTGAGGAATCTGATTAAAGTAGAAACTCAGTGTTTTACACTGAATATATTTTGGAAAGAAAATACACAAATGTTCAAAACATTTTTTTAAAGCTTTTAATGTTCTGTGTAATTTTTAAAAACTTTCATTTGTACTTTATCCATTAAAACATTTTCACTGAAAGATTTAGGGGCAGATCTTGACCTGTGTGATATTGTAAGATGGGTGATGGCAAGTCAGCTTGTTTTACATCTCTCCTGATTTTTATTTCCATTGATAATAACATAAAATCAATATTTATCCTCTTTCCATGCTGTAATTAGTTAATTTAACACCCAGTATTCACAAGTGGTTTCCTGTAACATATTTCACAAATGTGTTTGGGGTTATATACATTTAAACCTATTTATATAAAATATTGTAAGCAATATGTAAAACTATTTTAATTCTTTGATGTGTATTATTAGATTATGAATTTATAGTTCAAAAGGGATAACTGATTTTAAAGGGTAATACTGTTCCTAAAGAGAATGGACATGCCTTTTCTTGATAATGTGTTGTAAACATATTCAATAATGGAATCCATCAGAGGTTTATCTCTTATGCAAAATGCCATGTATTGTTCAATTCATTCTCTCCCTTTCTGAAAGGCAAATGAAGCAAATCTAAATGCTTAGTTAAGGTTAGATGATCATTGGTGTGCTGGATGATATAAAGCAATGTTCATATAATTACTTATATGTTGATCATTATCTTCAAGCTGTTGTTGACATTCTATTCCAGTCTTTGTTGGCAGAAGGCCCTGCCTGCTTTTCTGCTTATCTATTTCACAAGCTACAACTCACGTTGCATGCCATGTCTTGAGTTTTTGTTTCTTTATTCATTCACAGGATGTAGGCATGACTAACAGGGCCAAGAATTATTGCTAATCTCTAATTGTTCCTTATTCATTTTTTATTCATTCATGGGATGTAAGCATTGTTGTCAAGGCCAGCTTTTATTGTCCATCCCTAGTTGCCCTTGAGAAGGTGGTGGTGAGCCGTCTTCTTGAACCGCTGCAGTCTATGTGGTGTAGGTGCGAGCGAAATATCGTGAGTGTGCAATGATGTCGGGACACTTGCCTGGCGTCGTCTTGCGCGATTTCACGCCCACTCGGGTGCCTGCCCGCGGGATGTAAAATTCTGGCCATAATTCTGTTGGAAGCAGTTCAGAAAAGTTTACTCAATTTATTCCTGGGCCCTCATGGGCTTTTTCCAAAGCCCTCATGGGCTTATCTTAAGAAAGATTGAACAGGCTGGGCCAATACCTATTGGAGTTTAGAAGCATGAGAGGTGATCTTATTGAAGCATGTAAGAGGCTGAGGGGACTTGAAAGGATGGGTGTTTCCTCTTGTGAGGGAGAGTAGAGCTAGGGGACACAATTTAAGAATAATATGTCTCCCTTTTAAGATAGAGATGAGGAGTATCTTTTTTCTTTCAGAGTAATGTTAGTCTGTGGAATCGTAGAGTTTGATAGATTTTTCATAGACAAGGGAGTCAAGGGTTATGGGGGGGACAGACAGCAAAGCAGAGTTGAGGCAAAAGCAGATCAACCATGATCTTATTGAATGGCAGAGCAGACTCAAAGGGTTGAATGGCCTGCACTTGCTTCTGAGTCCTATGATCCTACCCAAGGTTTACTATCACCTTTTATGGCCTTGGAAGCAGCAGTAACTGATGTGGAAGGAGAATGATATTTGCATACACTAGGTAGGGAAGGAAATAGAAATTCAATTAGCCTCTACAGCACACTCAGAGAATAATTATTCTTGCAGGATATATGGAGGTAAAGTTTACAGCCCCGGCCAGCATATTTGAAGTCGGGAGGGGGCACATAAAATAAATCGGGCAGCGAGTCCAACCCCGACCCGTCCCCATATCACGGTGAGCAGGTAAGGCGTCAGCCAGCCCACCCGCTCTTAGGCTTATTGAGGCCCTTAAGCTGTCAATTAAAGGCCACGAAAGGCCTGTCTCCTCCTCCATTGTCATAATATGGTGGGTGAGGAAGGCAAAAGGAAAGTAGCTAGTCTGCAACATTCCCAACTCGTGGTAATAGGTAGAAAGGATTACCTCCTCCAGAAAGGGTTACTTCCTTGGGGGTCCCTCATGCCCATCTGGGGCAACCCCCAGATGTTAACTCCCCTTAGCGTCTGCAACCCCAGGCTCTATAACTTGACCTTCCACTTACCTCTCCTTGATAGGGTCCCCAATCCCTCCCCAAACAAAAATCCTGGAGTTATCCTGAAGTCCAGTATCCATGGATTATCTTCTCGGGATTCTTTGTAGTCCTAGCAGCAGGATCCATTGCATTCAGGCGTTGCTTGGGTAACTCAGCTGCCAGCCAATCAAATTGGACAGCAACTCTCAAGGGCGGACTTGCCGTACCTGAGGGGCGGTAATCCCACGCTCACCTTGTTAAGGCCACCTCCAGTGTATTTTCGCTGTGGGGTAGCCTGTTTAAGTTGGTGAGCTGCCAAGTGTCAACCAACTTTTCTACTGGGTGGGGGGAGATGTGGGCAAAACACCTCCCCTCTCCCATAAAAACTTCACCCCATGGTTCAGTGTTTGCAATAAAATAGAAAACATAAATCTGTGGCAGCACTGACATTCCTATTAAAACCAATAATAAAAGTAGCCTTGGAAGTCAATTTGAACACCTTCAAAAATAGAACTATGTGGTAAATGCCTTTCAGGCGATCAAATATTAAATTTAATTTTGATCAATACCATGAGCAGTGTTGAGACAAAACAAAAATTTAAATGTTATAACAGCTGTCTAAGGTGGCAAATACAAAAGTTGTTTAGAGCATTTAAAGTATTGTGGTAAGGAATGAAGGGTGGGAACTATCATTTTGTTAATCAGCGTCATTTTAATGCATTGTATTATGTTGCAAAGCAAATTTTTGTCATTTTATTCCCTCTTTTTGTGTGAATGTATTGTGACCAACAAAGAAAGGAGGGAAGATCAACAAATGTGATACCCATTTACTGCTTGTAATTGTTGAGCACTTCCATGAAATATTGACGCATCTGAAAACAATTCTGAAATTGAAAAGACTACTTTATTGTAAATATGTACATTCCTTATCACAATAAAGTATACCTAAGAAAATATTAAGAAGCATCATAAACTTTGAAGATGGCACAAATCATGAAACAATCACATGAATTATTAAACTATAATGTGGAAACATCTTTGGGATTCTTAGTTAAAAAATGTTATGAATACTGACAAGAGATGCTGATACCTTGGTGTAAGTCTTCTGAGCTGTTCCATGGTGAGGTAGCTTGCCCACTGCCTGTGCATATCAGAAAATAGTGCTGATAATTTTCTGATGCTTGCTGGAGCTTTTCAAGGTACACCTTGTACCTTGAGTACCTACAGTGGAGGGTTCAGAACATTGATGGTGAAACTTTCTTGTGTCTCAGCTACACTTAACCACAGCAGGTATAGAGGAATCAGCATGTCAGTGCACACACCTATGAAAGGACGCATCTAAGTCTCCTCTATTGATTTAAATGGAAGGAAAATCCAGTGGGTCCTTTTCCTTGATATTCACTGCAGACCCAAACACCTCTTCAGACTCAAGTTTCTTTGGTGTCCCACAGGCAGACCAACAGCCAGGAAACACCAATTTCTTCTCACACAAATGCTACTGCAACTGAATCAGCAATGCCTAAGGGAAAAGAAACAAGCAACATTGAGAAACAACATTTCCCATTTACAATAATTGTTTCAGGTCAATTCTTCCCCCTTGTTTTTTCCTCTCCTCTCCACCATCTGAAATGAATAGAGTAGAAGCCTGCTCAGGTAACAGGTCATATTTATGCCACGTTGGTCCAGACGTGATCTGTCCTGCTGGCTGGATTCTGTGGACGGGGGAGTGAGTGGGGGGGGTGGGGGGAGAGGGTCGGGTAGCAAAACTGGGCAGGCTTTCATCTGGTGAGAATGGCGACCCACCACGACAGGAGTGCAGGTTTCTGCCGTCATTTCACGCTGGTGGGAAATCAAATTTTCAGCTCCTGCTACATTGTCCCCACCGCCTCCCATTAAACCGGCCACAGTTGGGACTGGAAAATCCCAGCCAATGTTTCCACTTGGTAGCCAGAGGCCATCAATATAAGATAGTCACCAAGAAATCTAATAGGGAATTTAAAGAAACCTCTTTACCCAAAGGCTGGTGAGAATGTGAAACTCGCTACTACAACGAGTGATTGCAGAAATATTAATGGATACATTTAAAAGGAAGTTGACAAGCATTTGAGGGAGAAGGGAATAGAAGGTTATGATGGTGGAGTTAGATGAGTAAAGATGAGAGGAGGCTCGAATGCAGTCTAAACACAGCATGGCCTGTGCCGTTTTTTCTATGTTACCTCACTGCCACTGGCAAGGCATGGGGATCGATAAAGAGTGGTTCGAGTTGCTGCTGGACCATGCAACATATTTTTGTGAACACTTCACGACTTAACCTCAGTCAGCATCCGCACTGGTCCTCCATGATATTGAGGTATGACATCCGTGGTCGGTACAACTTTCCCACAGTGTAATATCTGGTTATCCTCCCTCTCCTCCTCCTCCTTCCTCTTGCACTACCTGTTCCTCCTGATCTTGTACCTTTCCTCGGGCCTCCACTTGCTCACAATGACTTGCTTCTATTGTGCCTATGTGCGAGGGTGTCATGCACATCTTGTTTCATCCTTGGCACAATGCACAATGCTCTCCTTCTCAAGCACAATGTTCTTCCTGTCACCTGGGTATGAGAGTCAGTAGGAGCAACAAAATTTGCCGTCAAGTCCAGCATCTCACCTTCTTACTCCCTTGGGTTAAAGCCAGACAGTTGTTATTGATTATTTGCCACTTTTGGGGCAGTTGATACAACTTGAAAGCATATTACAAAGGGGTCCCTACACCTCTCTAAAAGAGTACCCTAACTACCCAAACAAATCCGTAAAGTTCAGATTTGCTCTTATTGAGTTTCCCACTCCCTACTTCACCAAAATCACATGAGTGGAGACAGTTGCTGATTTAAATGGGCAGCTGCCTCTGCAAAAGATGCATGTGCAAAGTGCAACCCGCCCCCTTTCCTGCCCCATGTAAAAATGGTAGGTGCCATGTTTGGGGACTGGACTTCTGCATTTCAGCTTCCTCTGCCATTTTCACAATGTCGGAGAGGTTTGCCATCATTGCGAAAATCCTGGCCTGGGTTTAATTCTAACTGAGACTAGTGAGACAAATTTTTTTCCTGTTAGCTGTAAGGGTCCTTGGTGAAATAAATATGGATGGTTTCAATCAAGTTATTGATGGAATAGTTGCAAAAACAAACCTATCCTTAATTTGTTACTAATTGGTAAATTTAGAGGTTACAGGTGTGTGTGAAATGGAGATTATTTCCTGATAAACAGGAACTATTTCAAGGTTCATAACTGGGTATATTTTTGGGCATGGTGGGTAAGCTTTCCTCTGTGATGTTCCTGACTTTGCACTGCACAGTTCAACCTTTGCTTAGTGGTAACACTTTTCCACTGAGACAAAAGGTTGTGAATTCAAGTTACACTCCAGAGACTTAAGCAACAAATCTATACTAAAACTGCTGCGTAGTACTGAACGAGTGCTGCACAGTTTGGGGTGCTGTCTTTTGATAAGACTTTAAATCAAGCCCCTATCTGCTCTCTCAGGTGGAGTTGAGAGAGGTTCCGTGCACCATTCAAAGAAGAGCAAATCTAATATTTATCTCTTAAACCATCATAACTAAAACAGATTATTTGGTCAATATATCGTATTGCTGTCTGTGGAACTTGCTGTGTGCCTATTGGCTGCTATGTTTCCATCAGTGAATTCACTTCAAAAATACTTATATGGCCAAAAAGTACTTTGTATCTCCCTGTACCAAAAGTACTTGACTTTCCTTTGTGACTTTCCATATTTGGATGTACTTCAAAAAGCCAATAAAATCTGGTTTTGATACCTTGGGCCAGGTTTTGGCAGAGTCAGGCCAACTCTGGAGGTTGTTAAAAATGTCGGGTAGTTGCGATGCAGAAGTCCTGCCCCCATTTCTGACAGATCCCATTTTTGCTGGTAGGGGGAAGGGAGCAGGGTGTGAATCACACAGGTGGGAAACACAAACTCAGCTTAACAGTCCACCTCTGCCCATGGCTACCTCCATGCTCTTTCTGAGGGTCGATGGGCCCGATTCCCATTCACACTCACCACTCACTTCCTCATCACCCTGCCCTGGAGCAAAAACCGTGTGGGGCAGGGCCCTTTATACCGAGGTGATATGCTGCCAATATCCCGAGACAAAATTTCCTGACTCCAGCTACCTACCTCAGTAGTGAAAATCCGGCCTCTAATGTTGATTTTTTTGCATCAAAAAACAGCCAATTTTATTCTCTTCTCTGCTGGGGTTGACCTATAACCTTCTACACATCCTGATTCACTGTATAGAAATAATGGCTGGTGGGAAGAAGGGGTTGCAGGCAGGATCCCATTTCCCTGCTGACTATCCACCAGCAAGAAAAATGCATAATGAAAAGATGTATTGGAACCAACTTGTGGTGAACAACAAAGACTTCTTGAGAATGCCACATGGTGTCACAGGAGTGGCCTCCAAAAGATTTTTCCGGAAAATGAACTGCTGCCCTGTTTTGTCTAATTCATTCTCAACATGTGGGTATCACTCACAAAACCAGCACGGATTGCCCATCCTCAACTGTTCTGAAAAGATGGTAGTGGAGCAGAAGCTACCTAAGATATCTTATCAGCCTGTCTCTCTGTTGTGGGACTCATGATGTTTTTATTATTCATTTTTTAATTGCACATCCCTAATTGCTCTTTCTTTTTTCTAAAGTTCTCAGGTAAACACCATTACTTAAGGGGCAGAAGTATGCTATAGGTTTAGCAGACGTATAACCTATGGTTACAAGGCAATGGCTGCCTCTGCTACCATGATTATCCTAGAGAGTTCACTGAAATTCAGCTGAGTGAGGGCTGCATTCATTGCAAAGGTCACCCACATTGACTAGGCCTATCACATGGCCTTTCCATGGGGTCAAATAGCTGGAATGTCCTTTGGTGGATCACAGATGTCAAATGAAGTCTTTAATTCATGAAATAAAAACAGAAAATGCTAGAAAAACTCAGCAGGTCTAGCAGCATCTCTGGAGAGAGAAACAGAGTTAACGTTTGGCTCTTCTTTGGAACTTTCTTTAATTCATGAGCTTGGTGACATGGGGAATTGCCTCAGACACAGAAAAAAGAAAATCAGGTCTTGGTTCTTTCTAGCACTCCAGCTAGTTCAACACACATATGGCACCTAGTTTTGTTCCTTCTGAGATGTACTGCCAATACTGGCTCTTAATAGCACTGTAACTTCACTATGAAAGAGGAAAACTGGACTGGTTCTTAGCAGGATGACACTGCTGAGTGCAAGTATGGTTCTGATACAGATTTGATACTAAATTGAACAAGGTGGGACATCTAATAACAAAATATAAAAAATATTGTACTCAAACTGTCTTTGCAAATACAAAAATTCATCAAAGTACATTCCTCAAATGAATGACATTTTCTTTTCAATGAATTGTACACTGCACAGAAAACTCACCACAAACATTCTTCCCCATTTTGATGTATATATAGCCATCAATTCCCCATTTGGTTCCCCATGAATTTCGTACAATCCAGTAAGGGATATCACCTGTTTTTAAGAAAAATAGGGCCAGTATGTTACTGTTATTTCATTCTTGCCACTTGCTTCATGGAAAGCCAATATCAGAAACCATTATTATCAATCACTGCAGGACTGATCAAACAGTATCAGAGTAGAACCTATGAGATTGTAGCAATATTGAGTGCTTTGCTTGTCTCTAACTTCATTTTGTAGACGCTTATGTGACATAAAAAAATAATTGGAAGATTGCAGGATTTTTACCTTTGATTCCCCATGATGTGCTCTCTCTATATATGGTGCTTCTTCCTCTGAGAACATAGGATTGCACAGAGTGATTATGAAAATAATGCAACATAAATAGAGTGTAAAAGTCAGGAATTTAGTGATAGTGGAACCTTGAAGCAGGAGGGTATCCAAAAAGAAGGGGGTAGTATGGGGGGCAAGAAGGGGATTTGAAGTGTGGTAGTTGTAGGGAATCTAATAATGAGGGGGAGAGATAGTATCCTTTGTAAGCTGGAGTATGTTGCCTTCCTGGTAACAGGGTGGGGAGCATCTCAAACAGTATGAAAAGATATTGAAGAAAGAAGGGGAGGATACAGTCATTGTGATCCATATTGAGGCAAACACACAGAGTAGTGTAGGCAAAGTGAGCAAAAAATAACACAAATCCTGGTGAATGACAAAGATACACAGAAGTGCAAATGGTGACAAAACAGATAGCAATAGATACAAAAAGGGAGCATGAAAAGAAATGTTCAAGGGATTAAAATCAGCACATGCAATTTTACAATAACATAAGGAAAAAGGGGGTGGTCAGGAACAATGTGGGTTGCTTAAAAACTGATAATAGCGATACAGACAATGAAAATAAGGAAATGACAGAGATGTTGAATAATAATTTTGCATCGGTATTTAGAGTAAAATGAGTGGTCAGCATGCTGGAAATCCAAAGAAAACTAATATTGAATCAGGGTCAGGGACACACCTAAATCAATGTAAAAAAAAAAGAGTAATGAAGAAAATAATGGCAGAAAAGGGAGATGAGAACACTACAGTTGTTTAACTATAATCATGGAATAGTTATAGAATGTAATGAGGACACTCAATCCATTGAATTCACTGGCTCTGTACAAGAACACTTCAACTAGTCCCACTCTCCCGACCTTTCATGCATAGCCCTGCAAATGTCCTTCATGGGGTTATCTCACGAAGAAAGATGGTCTATGTCCACTGGAGTTTAGAAGAATGAGAGGTAATCTTATCGAAACATATACGATTCTGAGGGGACTTGACAGTTTCCTCTTGTGGGGGAAACTAGAACTAGGGGGCACAGTTTAAAAATAAGGGGTGTCTTACTTGAGAACAAGATGAGGAGGAATTTCTTCTTTCAGAGGGTCATTAGTCTTTGGAATTCTTTTCCACAGAGACCAGTGGAGACTAGGTCATTGAATATATTCAAGACTGAGTTAGGCAGATTTCTTATCTACAAGGGAGTCAAGGGTTATGGGTGACAGGCAGGAAAGTAGAGTTAAGGCCACAATCAGGTCAGCCATGATCTTATTGAAAGGCAA
The DNA here is from genome assembly GCF_017639515.1 of Carcharodon carcharias. Lineage (NCBI taxonomy): Eukaryota > Metazoa > Chordata > Chondrichthyes > Lamniformes > Lamnidae > Carcharodon > Carcharodon carcharias. Next base: position 51,581,395 of record NC_054467.1, on the reverse strand, counting down.
GCAAGTTTAATAAACCAAATGGCCTGCTCCTGTTCCTATTCCTTATGATGTAATGATCTTCTGAATATGAAAACTTCTTGCTTCAGGTGCTTATGCAATTCCCTTTTGAAAACCACAACTGAGTCTGCATTCAGTGCACTGTTGGGCAGTGGATTCCAGATCCCAACCACACGATGTGGAAAAAGGTTTTTCCTCATGTTGGCATTGGTTCTTCTGCTAATCACTTCAATTCGGTGTCCTCTGGTTCTTGACACTACCACCAATGAGGACAGTTTCTCCTGATCTACTCTGTCTAGACACCTCATGATTTTGATCATCTCTATAAAAAAATCTCCTCTCAACCTTCCCTGAGAAGAATAAACCCAGCTTCCCCATTCTATTCATACAACTGAAGTCCCTCATCCTCTGATCCATTCTTGCAAATCTTTTCTGCACCCTTACACATCCTTCCTAAAATGCAGTACCCAAAATTGGAAACAATACTTCAGTTGAGTACTCCTGTGGTTATAAAGCTTCATTTTTATTGTATAAAAGAATTTCTCATTCTTCCTACAACATTTACTGCATTAACTTTCATCAGCCATGTGCCACCTATCTCAACATCCTGTCTTTGTCCTCTTGAAGTCTATCATTATTTTCCTCACAGTTCACAATATTTCTAAGTTTTGTGCCATCTGTAGATTTTAAAACTGTATCCTGAACACACAATTTAGATCATTAATATTTATCAAGAAAAGCAGGAACAGGCCCTGGAGAACCTCCACTATAGACTTTCATCTAGTTCGAAAAAAAACTGTTCAAAGTTATTCTTTAATTCCTGTCTGTCAGCCAATACTTTATCCATGCTGATATTTTCCCTTTTATTCCATGGACTTCAGATTTGCTGGTAAGTCTATTGTGCGGCAATTTAATCAAAAGCCTTTTTTGCAGTAAATATACCCCATATCAACACTCTCTATTACCTCATCAGAAGACCCAATCAAGTTAGTTAAACAGGATTTCACTTAAACAAATCTATGTCCTTAATTAATCCACACTTGTCCAAGTGACTGTTAACTTTATTCCACATTACCGTTCCTATAAACTTCATACTACCGAGGTTAAACAGACTGGCCATTAGTTGCTGAGTTTATCTATACATCCTTTTTGAACAAGGTTTAACATTTGCAATTCTTCAGTTCTCTGGCACCGCGTCAGTATCTAAGGAGGATCGGAAGGTCAGGCCAGTGCCTCTGCAACTTCCACCCTTCCAAAGTCCTTTTGGTTCAGGGACCATTCCTTTAGATTGGAAAATTGCAAATATAACTCTGCTATCTATGAAAGGAGAGAGAAAGTATTGCCTCAGGGAGATCGGCGCCAAATTTAAAAATGGTCAAGATACACAGACAAAATTTTCCTGACATGTCCCCTCATTTGACATTGTCACATAAGTTGGGACATGTGAAACACTTTTAATCAAACATTTATTAATTTTTTAAAAACCCTCATCCCGCCTGTGGATGAGGTTTTATGCTTTCTCTGAAATCCACCAGGGCTCCTGGCCTGCCTGCCAACCTTAAGTTTGGGCAGGCAGGTCCATTAATTATTTCAATTACTTTTTAAATGCTCTCAATAGGCTGTTGACAGGTTGGGGGGGTGCAGCGCTGATTCGGATGTGCCCCCGCCGACCTGAAAATGGAAATGACGCTGGGCGACATTGGGAGTTCTGCCCGACATCATCTCGTGTCATTTTATGTGTCGGCAAGTGGGCCCTGCCCTCCGCTCACCGACCTAAAGATTCAGGCCTTGGTTACAAAATTGGTTGAATGGCAGGAGACAGCATATAGAATTTATTCCCATTCACAGGAGCAGGCAAGGAGGTGGTGGTGCTGTAGAATCAAAAGAGAAGGCAGTGTGAGCGTGGATGCAGTGCCCGAACCTTCCCAACTCCCTCCGGTTAGGTGGGGAATGTTGAGGATAGTCTTCCTCCTTGGAGGTCAATTTGAGGCCCTTAAATGGCCAATTAAGGGCTATCTAAGGGCCTCATTTTGCCGCTGCACGTAAGCAGGCTACTGGTAAAAACTGGCAGCCACCCTGCAGTTTCTGGGTGCCTGGGGTGTTGTCTGATTAAGCACCCTGTGGCCCACAGAAGGCTCCCGTGGTGGCAAGGGCCCAGCTGAAACAGCACCCCCTGCCATCCAGCATGAACACTCCACACACCACCGCCTCCCTGCCCCAACCCCGCCACACTGCCTCCACCACAGGCCTGCCTTCTGTCCCTGGTACAAAAACAGAATTACCTGGAAAAACTCAGCAGGTCTGGCAGCATCGGCGGAGAAGAAAAGAGTTGACGTTTCGAGTCCTCATGACCCTTCCACAGAACTTGAGTTCGAGTCCAGGAAAGAGCTGAAATATAAGCTGGTTTAAGGTGTGTGTGTGGGGGGGCGGAGAGATGGAGAGACAGAGAGGTGGAGGGGGTTGGTGTGGTTGTAGGGACAAACAAGCAGTGATAGAAGCAGATCATCAAAAGATGTCAACAACAATAGTACAATAGAACACATAGGTGTTAAAGTTAAAGTTGGTGATATTATCTAAACGAATGTGCTAATTAAGAATGGATGGTAGGGCACTCAAGGTATAGCTCTAGTGGGTTTTTTTTTATATAATGGAAATAGGTGGGAAAAGGAAAATCTTTATAATTTATTGGAAAAAAAAAGAAGGGGGAAACAGAAAGGGGGTGGGGATGGGGGAGGGAGCTCACGACCTAAAGTTGTTGAATTCAATATTCAGTCCGGAAGGCTGTAAAGTCCCTAGTCGGAAGATGAGGTGTTGTTCCTCCAGTTTGCGTTGGGCTTCACTGGAACAATGCAGCAAGCCAAGGACAGACATGTGGGCAAGAGAGCAGGGTGGAGTGTTAAAATGGCAAGCGATAGGGAGGTTTGGGTCATTCTTGCGGACAGACCGCAGGTGTTCTGCAAAGCGGTCGCCCAGTTTACGTTTGGTCTCTCCAATGTAGAGGAGACCACATTGGGAGCAACGAATGTAGTAGACTAAGTTGGGGGAAATGCAAGTGAAATGCTGCTTCACTTGAAAGGAGTGTTTGGGTTCTTGGACGGTGAGGAGAGAGAAAGTGAAGGAGCAGGTGTTGCATCTTTTGCGTGGGCATGGGGTTGTGCCATAGGAGGGGGTTGAGGAGTAGGGGGTGATGGAGGAGTGGACCAGGGTGTCCCGGAGGGAGCGATCCCTACGGAATGCCGATAAGGGGGGTGAAGGGAAGATGTGTTTGGTAGTGGCATCATGCTGGAGTTGGCGGAAATGGCGGAGGATGATCCTTTGAATGCGGAGGCTGGTGGGGTGATAAGTGAGGACAAGGGGGACCCTATCATGTTTCTGGGAGGGAGGAGAAGGAGTGTTAGATAATATCACCAACTTTAACTTTAACACCTATGTGTTCTATTGTACTATTGTCGTTGACATCTTTTGATGATCTGCTTCTATCACTGGCAGCATCGGCGGAGAAGAAAAGAAGAGAAGAGTGTTGACGTTTCGAGTCCTCATGACCCTTCGACAGTTCTGTCGAAGGGTCATGAGGACTCGAAACGTCAACACTCTTCTCTTCTTTTCTTCTCCGCCGATGCTGCCAGACCTGCTGAGTTTTTCCAGGTAATTCTGTTTTTGTTTTGGATTTCCAGCATCCGCAGTTTTTTTGTTTTTTTTTTTCTCTGCTTCTATCACTGCTTGTTTGTCCCTACAACCACACCAACCCCCTCCACCTCTCTGTCTCTCTATCTCTCCGCCCCCCACACACACACCTTAAACCAGCTTATATTTCAGCTCTTTCCTGGACTCGAACTCAAGTTCTGTCGAAGGGTCATGAGGACTCGAAACGTCAACTCTTTTCTTCTCCGCCGATGCTGCCAGACCTGCTGAGTTTTTCCAGGTAATTCTGTTTTTGTTTTGGATTTCCAGCATCCGCAGTTTTTTTGTTTTTATTTCTGTCCCTGGTGAAGCCCACCAACTCATCTTAATTCTGAGGCCTCTTCTATCTTCAGTGGTTTGGGTCCAGCTGCAGTACTAACAGAGGCCACTATTCCCAGTGGCCAGCCCTCTGATTGGTTTTCAGCTCTTAGAGATGGAAGCTTTGCCCTTAAAGAGGTGGAAGGCACAACGGCAGGGAGTTAACTGCCTAATGGTCATTGAATCGTTTCAGGACTTCCGAGAATTGTCATGGAAGTGTTGCCCTGGAGTGGGTGTTGATGATGGTGGATGAGGTGCCAATCAGATGGGCTGCTTTGTCCTGGATGGTGTCAATGTTTTTGAGTGTTGGAGCTGCACTGATCCAGGCAAATGGACAGTATTCCATCACACTCCTGACTTGTGCCTTGTAGATGGTGGACAGGCTTTGGGGAGTCAGGGAGTGAGTTACTCGCCACAGAATTCCCAGCCTCTGACCTGCTCTTGTAGCCACAGTGTTTATATGGCTGGTCCTGTTCAGTTTCTGGTCAGTGGTAACCCCAGGATGTTGACAGTGGGAGATTTGGTGATGGAATGCTATTGAATGTCAACAGGAGATGGTTCTATTCTCTCTTGAGGCAGGAAATGACCATCACCAACTTGTTTGATGTGAATGTTACTTGCCACTTATCAGCCCAAGCTTAAATATTGTCCAGGCCTTCCTGCATATGGACATGGACTGCTTCAGTATCTGAAGAGTTGCAACTGGTGCTGAACATTGCGCAATCATCAACAATCATTCCCATTTCTGACCTTTGGATGGAGGGAATGTCACTGCTGAAACAGCTGAAGATGGTTGGACCAAGGACACTACCCTGAGGAACTCCTGTAGTGATATTTCGGGACTCAGATAACTGACCTCCAACAACCACAACCATCTTCCTTTGTGTTAGGTATAACTCCAATCAGTGGAGAGTTTTCACCCCAATTCCCATGGACTCTAGTTTTACTTGGGCTCCTTGATGTCACACTCAGTCAAATGCTGCCTTGATGTCAAGGGTAGTCACTCTCACCTCACCTCTGGAGTTTAGCTCCTTGGTCCATGTTTGAACCAAGGCTATTATGAAAGTAGTGGCTGAGTGGCCCTGGCTGAACCCAAACTGGGCATCAGTGAGCAGGTTATTGCTGATTAAGTGCTGCTTGATTGCACTGTTGACGACCCCTTCCATAACTTTACTGATGGTCCAGAATAGACTGGGGCAATAATTGGCCAGGTTGGATTTGTCCTGCTTTTTGTGTACAGGATGTACCTGGGCAATTTTCTACATAGCCGGGTAGCTGCCAGTGTTGTACTGGAACAGCTTGGTTAGGGGCGCGTGAAGTTCTGGAGCACATGTCTTCAGTGCTATTGCTAGAATATTGTCAGGGCTCATAGCCTATGCCTTCAGTGCCTTCAGCCATTTCTTGATATTATGTGGAGTGAATCAAATTGGTTGAAAACTGTCATCTGTGATGCTGGGGTCCTCTGGAGGAGGCCAAGATGGATCATCCACTTGGCACTTCTGGCTAAAGATTGTAGCAAATGCTTCAGCCTTATCTTTTGCACTGATGTGCTGGGCTCTTCCATCATTGAGGATGGGGACATTTGTGGAGTGTCCTCCTTCAGTGAGTTTTTTAATTGTCCACCATCATTCATGACTGGATGTGGCAGGACTGCAGAGCTTAGATCTGATCTGATGGTTGTGGGATCGCTTAGCTCTATCAATCGCATGTTGATTCTGCCATTTGACATGCAAGTAGTCCTGAGTTGTAGCTTCACCAGGTTGACACCTCATTTTAGGTAGGCCTGGTGCTGCTCTTGGCATGCCCTCCTGCACACTTCAATGAACTAGGGTTGATCCCCCGGTTTGTTGGTAATGGTAGAGTGGGGGATATGCCGGGCCATGAGGTTACAGATTGTGGTTGTATACAATCCAGCTGATGCTGATGGTCCACAGCATCTTAGGATTTTGAGTTACTAGATCCGTCCAACATTTATCCCATTCAGCATGGTGGTAGTGCCACGCAACATGATGCAGGGTATCCTCAATGTGGAGATGGGATTTCATCGTTATAAGGACTGTGCAGTTATGACTCCTATCAATACTCTTATGGACAGATGCATCTGCGACATATTGGTGAGGAAGTATGTTTTTCCCTCTTGTTGGTTCCCTCACCACCTACCGCAGACCCAGTCTTGCAGCTATGTCAATTAGGACTTGGCCAGCTCGGTCAGTAATGGTGCTACCGAGCCACTCTTGGTGATGAACATTAAAATCCTGCACCCAGAGTACATTCTGTGCCCTTGCCACACTCAGTGGCCGGGATTTTCCGTGCCCTTCAGCACTGGGTGTATTCGGTGATGTGAGCTGACAATATGGCGCAAATGGTTTCACAATGGCGTGAAACCAGTTCATGATTGTCTGCTCAGCCCGCCCTCGTTCTCCGTCATTGAACGTTGGGAACCTCATTGTAATACATCAGCATATCATTATTAGGCCTGCTCGCCCCCGCTGGATTATCCACCCATGTAGGTGGGAAAACACGCTGATGTAGAACATGTCACAAGTGTGACGTGCAGAAGTTGGTGCTTATCTGCCAGGGCCTTCCTCACATCACAGATATCCAGGGAGCAGAAGATGCCGGAGCCCAACAACAACGGGATCCTGGAGGAATGTCCATGGCATGCTGGGTGGATTCTCATGAACATGGCTCCGCTGCGAAGCAGCTCGCGCAAGTTGGAAAGTCATCGTTGATGCTCACAACGGATGATGGTCAAGTGGGAGGGAGAAGAAGGTCTCGGATCAGCTGGGAAAGGAATAGGTTCCTGGGGGGTGAGGTTGGGAGGGCAGGAATGAAGGTGTTGGAGGGGGCTGAGGATGGGAGGGGGGAATGAAGTTGTCAGTGGGGTGAGGTTGTGGAGGGGAATGAAGGTGTTGGGGGGGATGAGGTTATGGGGGTGAATGAAGGTGTTGGGGGGAGGGAGAACTAACTGGGGAGGTAGGTGAAAGGGGGCATAAGGTGCAAGGGAAGGAGTACGGAGATGGGAGAGGGTCTGGGGGAGGAAGGGGTGTGGAGAGGGGAGGGTGTCCAGGGGGAGGAGGGGGTGCGGAAAGCTGAGGGAGTAAGGGTGGAGGAAGAAGTCAGGGAGGGGGTAGGATTAAAGCTGGAGGAAGCTGTGAAGCGGAAGGAAGAGGTAAGGCTAGATGAAGGAGTCTGGAAGGTGGAGGGACTAAGGATGGCAGAAGAGGTAAGGGTGAAGAAAGGAGTCAGGAAGGGGAACGGACTAAGCTGCTGGGGGGCAGTCCATAGGGGTAGGAGGATTGGGGAGGCGGGGAAAGGAGTTCCAAGGGGGAAAGATGTTCGGGAGGGGAAAGGGTGGGAAGGAGGGAAGGATTGCAAATGGGGGAAGGGATGCGAAGGGTGCGAGGGGGGTAAGGGGTGCAACTGGGGGGAGCGATGTGCAGGTGAACGTGCACGGGACGGGTCGGATAGATCCATGTCTGCCTCCTGGGGAATGAACTGAGGGTGGGTGTGGTATGGAGGAAGGGTGAGACTAACTGAGAGCAGAATGAGGCAGTAGGGTAGGAGGGTGAGGGTTCAAGAGTAGCGATAGAAGGAACGGCGAGGGTAGTTGTTGGGGAGACAGAGGCAGACATGGATGCTGGGGCTGGGAAGGAGGTCAAGGAGGTGAATGTGGATGGGAGTGGGGTTTTTGGGAAGGAAGGGAATGTGCATGAGGAGAGAGATGGGGGAGCTGACGACAAAGCAAATCCAGACCATACTGTCTAAATCTAAAGGGAAACAAGAGTCGTGGTGGGCGAGATCAGGTGCTGCATGGGAGTGCGATCATTGGGTAGGCAGAGATGCAGGTCAGCTCAGATGGACAACTGAAAGTGAGCCCCAGCAGGCAGCATTTAAAATGCTCAGGATATTGAGATGTATAATATGTGAAGGATCCACCTGCGCATGACAGTGCTTGCATGGGGCTCCGAAAGGCCCTGCCACACACACACTTTTCCCTCCAGAGACACTCGGGGGCGAGCTGCTCCCTCTGCAGTGACAGAGGATGAGATTAAGGGGGTCACAGTCAAAGGGGGCTCGGAGAGAGTGGACAACCTCTGAGATTCCTCAGTGAATGACTCAGGCGTGTCCGCTCCTCCTCCAGCCTAACTCCTTGAGTGGAAGGAGCAACTGGAGGGACATCGAGGTGCCTCATTTTCCTCTCGCGTTGCCAATGCAGGAACTTACCCATGGCTACCATGATGAAGTACAGGTCTGCACGCATCTCCGCATTCTGCTGGGCCAGGGTCTCCACGGCATTCGCTATCCTCCTCATGGGGACCTCCTTGCGCGCACATCTAGGCACCACTGCATCACAGAGCAGGCAGGCACACTCCTCAGACTCGTGTGCCAATCTGTTGAGGGCTTTCAATGGCTCTGCATGATGTTCCCCTGCTTCTGCTGACTCTCCAGGATGAGTTGAAAGGTCTAACCCAGAGGCTTGTCATCTGACTTGGACCTCACAGGTGCCTCCACCCGGCAGTCCTCTGAGTGCTGGGGAGCTTGGCTGAACCTGCCTGCTCCTGCTGCTGAGATGTGTCTGTGCTGGAACCACCAGACTGTGAACCCAACTCTGCTCCAGATCTAGGTCCCACTGAGGTGTGTCTCTGAGCTGGTGGAGAGTGTGGGTGAGCGCTGTGACAGGTCTTCCAGGCTGCTTATTTCCAGCTCTTCAATGGAGGAAGTGTCCTCTTGGCTGGAGGTGAGGATGTTGATGGAGCTGAGGAACTGGCTGACTGAGGGTGTTGGTCGCTTGGCAGAGCTCCCTGTGAACCAACATAGAGATAATTAATGCATGGCAACAGAGTCAAAAGCAGGAGAGAGAGAGCACTCACAGTTGTGTTGAGAGAGGGATGGTGATGCATGATCTTCAGATGAGTGTTTGCTGCCGACCTCACCGTCACTGCAGGCACGGTCCACATCCTCACCAGTCAGTGCAATGGCAGGCTCCTCAAGGTGAGTGAGGGGCCTAATGTGGGCCACTCCACCCCCAGCCTGGGACCTCTCCCTGCTGATGTGAGCAGACTTCTTCTGCATGAAAACAGATGGAGAAAGTGTGATCAGGACACATGGTACTGCGTGGAATGTTTGTGTGGTGAGCGGAGACATGGATGGGAATGAGGGTGTGAGCTCCAGGGGATATGAGCCTGATGGAGATGTGAGGGTGTGTGAGAGTTAGTGGTGTTATCCCTTGAGGTGTGAGATCTCTGTGGATGCATCATGGGCTGTGAGTGTGTTAGTTGAGAGTGATGAGAAGAGTGAATTACCCTGGTGGAATGGATCAGATAATTCATCCTGTAGCAGCATTGGGTGGCTGTTGTCTTTTGCAGGGCATTAGCGCTGACCACCGTTGCCACTGCCTGCCATGCTGGATTAGTGATGCTGCTGCCTGTCGTGTGGCCAGAGCAAGGGTAGAGGACATCATGGCGGCCTCCACAGCATCCAAGTAGCATTCCAGTGACGCATCATTAAACCTGGGGTCTGCAGCCTTTCTTAGACATCTTCCCTGCAGTAGTCATCGGCTGAAAGCACTGAGATATGTGCACGGCTGGACTTTAAATATAGCGCCCGGCGTGCTGAAGCGGTGAGGTAATGGCATGGCAGGTGAATGAGTGCCTGCCCACCATGGAAATGGTGTGTTTCCCAGGACTGCATAAATAATGCGGCAGCTTTGGGGGGGATACGACATGGAAACCTGCCATCGTGGCAGGTGGTTAAAATGTCCGCACTTAGTGAAATCTGGGACAATTCTGTCCAATGCTTCCTCCAAGTGGTGTTCAACATGGAGAAGTGCTGATTCGTCAGCTGAAGGGGGGTGGTAGGTGGTAACCAACAGGAGGTTTCCTTTTCTTGGGGTCTAGAGTCAATGTTGAGGACTCCCCTCCAAACTTTATACCACTGTGCTGCCACCACCTCTGATGGGTCTGACCTGTCGGCGGGACAGGACATACCCAGGGATGGTGATGGTGGTGTCTGGGACATGGTCTGTAAGGTATGATTTCAAGAGTATGACTATCAGGCTTGCTTAACTAGTCTGTGGCACAGCTCTCCCCGGTGTTAATAAGGAGGACTTTGCAGGGTCAACAGGGTTTGGTTTGCCGTTGTTACTTCCTGTGCCTAGGTCAATGCTGGTGGTCCATTGGTTTCATTCCTTTTAGATTTTATAATGGTTTTTTTATACAACTGAGTGGCTTGCTAGGCCATTTCAGAGGGCATTTAAGAGTCAACCACATTTCTGTGGGTCTGGAGTCACATGTAGGTCAGACCAGGTAAAGATGGCAGATTTTTTTTCCATAAAGCACATTAGTGAATCAGATGGGTTTTTACAACAATCGACAATGGTTTCATGATCACCATTAGCCTAGCTTTTTAATTCCAGATTTTTTAATTGAATTTAAATTCCACCAGCTCCCATGGTGGGATTTGAACCTGTGTTCCTTGGGCATTAGCCTGGGCCTCTGGATTATTAGTCCAGTGACATTACTACTATTCCACCACCTTCCTACCTGGCCTGTTCATTTCAGTGCATGGCACCTTTAGTTTCTTTGCGCACTTGCACCTTCATAGTTTCTGAATGGAGACAGCCTGAAGGCGATCTGCACCATGTGTTCCAGGTTGCTAGCTCACGAGTGTCAAGATTAAAGGGAACACTGGTGAAAAGTTGGAAACAGTGGAGGCCCAAAGGGACATGGTGGTCCATGCGCATAGATAATTAAAATTTCGTAAACAGGTATAGAACATAATCAAAAAGGTTAATGGAATGCTGGCCTTCACATTTAGAGGACTAAAATTCAAGCAGGGTAAAAGACATGCTTTGGTGATACAAAGCCCTGGTTAGACCACATCTTGAGCAGACTTGAGCACCTTGAGGTAGATTTGAGCAGTTCTAGGCCCTACAGCTCAGGAAATATATATTGGCCTTGGAGGGAGTGCAGAATGTTACTTGGACTCCAAGGATTAAATTGTAGAGAGAGATTACACATCTCCGGTTGAATTCACTAGAATTTAGAAGGTTTAGGGGTGATTGGATCAACATTTTTATGATATGAAAGGGGATAATTTGGGAAGATAGAGAGAAACTATTTCTGTTGGTGGGAAGTCTAGGAGAATTGTCCAAAAATTAGAGCCAATCTTTCAGGAATGAAATTAAGAAATACTTCTATATGCAAAGGGTGGTAGACAACTGGAATTCTTTTTTGTAAACAGCAATTAATGTTGGGTCAATTGTTAAATTTAAATCTTAGATTTATAATACCTTTCATAAGGGTTATCAGTGAAAGGCCTGCATGGAGTTAAGGGACACATCAGCTATGATCTCAATGATTAGGGCAACAGGCTCAAGGGGCTATGCTCCAATGTTCCCAATAATATTTAAATGCTATTAGATTTTAAAGAAATTGAATTTTATTTACGATAAAAACTATTTGAAATGTGCAGTTTTATTATTACACATTAACATTATTTAGCCAGCAGTTTTAAAAAAACTCCATATTAACATTAGATTTAGGGACAAGGACAGCACTCAAAATTATACATTTCCCAAAAGCACTGTATCGTGTGATTCTCTCTTCAGTTGATCCAATAACAAAGTGAATATGTGCACGTTTTACTGATGCTCAATGATACCTGCACACTATTAAGTACAAAATTAAATATTCACACATTTGCAGTGCCAATGAGGCATAAAACTTAAAATTTAACTACCATCATGTTAATAATTAAAACTAGCATTTTAAAACCACGAATAAGAACTATTGGCACTCTTATCAAGTTGGTCAAGTGATAATTGCAGATTTTTCATTTTAAAGAGTTTTATTTTGATATATGTCATTTTAAAAGAGAGGACTTTTTTCCAGACAGGAAACTTGAAATCATGTGTTTCCAGAGCATACTGCACAAATTATGTATGGGATGTCTTTTTAATTTTTTCAACAGGTTTCCCACCTGACGGCTAGAGAGATTGACAGTGTGGATTCCCGTTGGAGATAGTACAGCTGGGAAGCTGATGCCAGGTAAGCAGGTTGAGGTGGGGCCAGTCACAGAGTTGGCGGACATGGGGCACGGTGGGATAAGTAGTTGAAGATCACAGGAGTTGGTGAGTGTTGGAGAAGTTGGAGGAGTCAAATATGGTGGGTGGGGTGAGTCAAAGATCACAGAGTGGAGGGATTTGAAAAGCACTGGATCCCTAGCCTAGTGAGGGAAGGAGCTGAGGGAAACACTCCTCCAACTCCTGGCCCATAAGCAATGCTGTAAATGCAATTACTTCATTCATCCTGCCTCTTGCCTCCTTGTATTGTTAGGATTCCTGTGCTGTGGAATCCTGGCCTTCATGGGTTAAAAATTAAAATCCACTAAAAATGGAGGCACACAGCCTCCTTAAAAAGTTTTACAGACTGACACAGCTCCCGGGTGGATTAATTGTCCGTACCTCTTTGCCACCTGTGTCAACACCAGGGGCAGAATTTTGCCCTTGGCTTGCGGGCTCGGCGGGGGCGGGCGGGAAGCCGACTGCCGCCTGCAATTGGGACCAGGAGGCAACTTCACAATGGCGGGTCAATTAAGGCCCACCGAGCGTGAAACACGAGTGGCAGCATTGAGTGCTTCTTGTGTGGCATAATCTCCCTGAGGCAGAGAGCTGCCTCAGGGAGATGAACTGATTTCGGATAAAAAATTAAAGGTCTTATAAATGTTATGAAACATGTCCCTGCTCATGTGACTCTGTCACATGAGCAGGGACATGTTTTTAATTCAAGTGTAAAATTTTTATGTGATTTTTATTTGCTTTAGGAAACCTCATCCTGCCCGTGGATGAGGTTTCCTAAAAAAAAGTAAAGGCCTTTTCGCCTGCCCACCAACTGTTAGGTTGGACTGGTAGCGTAAATTTGAATTCAATTAACTTCTTAATAGCCTAGATAGACCTTTTAATTGTCGGCGGACACACTGCCAACTACGGCACGCACCCAACGAACAAAATGTTGCAGGGCTGTGCGATGACATCAGGACGCTTGCCCGATGTCATCGCGCGTCATTGTGCGCACGCCCGTCTGCTGAGTGTAATTTTCTGCCCCAGAAGTGGGCAGCTTGGGCTGTGTTTTAAAATTTTTATATAATGAAGGTCATACTGCCACTAGTATTTAGAACATTGTATTAAAAATGACATTGCTGAAAACTTTGCCCTTCCTATTGCACTACGACAAACAAATATTCAAGCTCAACTTCCACAGAATTTATCTACAGGTCAATAAAAATACCAAGGTTTCACATGGTAGAGTTGCTAATAGTAAAAGAAGAGTGCAGGTAAATCAGGCAGTCAAGATTAGGCAGCATCAAGCTTGGGTTCAAAAAGGTTTGCATTTCTGCAGGTTTTAACTCCCTAACCAAAACCACATCTTCCTCCAGATTAAAACTCCCCTGCACGTTTCCCGAGGTTAAGTCTTGAATTTATAACCCTTCAAGCATAGACCATATTCTCTGTTTTGGTGTAACTGTTTTGGACAAGGTATTATCGACTGCTATGACCTTCTTATTACTTAGCCCATTTAGAATTCTGAAAATCAGATTCCCAGTTTTTACTGTGTGCAAGTCCCATTTGGCACGGGAAATATTCTTAAATTGTGTGATGAAGAAACTAAGACTACTGTGGTTTCACTGTTGAAATTCATAATATGTGCTTCCCATAATTGTCCAGAAAGGCCACAACAATGTAAAAGATCAGTATATTAGCAATGTTCTTAGTTGTTTACTTAATAACCTACATGTGGAGAACACCTTAAATTTAAATAAGAACTATACAAATAGCAACAATGAATGGTTTCATCAAAATGCTTCCATATCAATAAACTGAACTTTAGGGATTTCAGATATCAAATTACATTTTACTTACCCGTTGTGTCATAACCTGTGATCACCACTGCATGGTTTGATCTTTCTTGGGAGCAGTGATGCTGTATAATGCCACCAAGGTAGTCCTGCCAACTTACTGCATCTACGACTGCCACCAAGGGACCCCATTCCAACAGCTTCTCCATCATAACATCTTCATTGTATCTATGCACAACAGTATTTGCACAGATCAGTTTTTTTTTAAACTTACTGAGGCAAAATGAATCACAGAGAAGCATTTGACATTAGTACACTGTTTTCTATGGGTGAAAACAAAATACTATTCAAATAGTTGTTTGGTAGTAGAGAACTTGAGTTTGCTGAAAAATGACACGTCAAAGCTTTCCGTCTTGTACTTATCAGGACAATTCGCAAGAATACCAAATGTGAAGGGAACAACAATTTATGCTTCTTGAGAAGAGATTGCTGATTCGTTGGCAAGTGGACTCTGATTGGTGGAGATATTGCCATGGAGAATGCACCAGTAACGGTTACAAATATAAAACAAAAGATGAATGCAAAAAACAGGAAATAGGCATATATATATTGCATAAATAAGAAGTTGGTTGCAAACAATAGGAAATAAGAAAACGTTTTTTAATTTAATGTGATTTCTGCTGTTCAATTTCTTTGGAAAATCATTTGATATCTGGGCAGTATGCTGTTGTTTTCATTTTCGTGCAGGACTGTAAACTTTCATTGTTCAAATTGGCTTCTCAACTTCCCTTTTCTGAAACTGATACTTGAAAATATTTGCTCACACAGGTAAATAGATCTGAAAATGGACTGTATACTATATACATATCTCTTCAATTTACCGTAAGTGTCTAGCAAAGAATTCCAAGCTTCAAACAACTGATCAAGGTCAGGAGCTGCACAAGTCCTTAGTGAGCTGCATGTCACTCCAGACTGGCAGGTTGCTAACCCCAATGTGATCATTGAATGGCCAACCGCAATTTAATATGAGTAACTGTGAGGTAATAGATTTGGGAGAACAAAATAAGCAATAGAAGTATATATTTAATGAAATGACACTGGAAGAGGTGGATCAACAAAGAGGCTTGAGGTTTAAATACACAATACCCTGAAAGCAATTTGTAAGGGGCCAAATGTGTTAAATCCTGAGGACAGGTTCCATAGACAAGGCTTCTATTTCCTTTCACATAGAAAATTCAGGGGTGACATAATTGAGATATTCAGGGTGATTAAAGGATTTGATAGGATATGTAGAAATTATTTCCCCTCAGGTATCCAGAACAAGAAATGTAGAACACTCTTCTCCAAAAAGCTGTTGAGACTAGGTCACTTGAAAATTTCAAAACTAAGATTGATAAATTTTTTGTTAGGCAAGGATATTAAGAGAAGTGGAATCAAAGAAAGGAAGACTTGCATTTATATAGTGCTGTTTGCAACCTAAGGTTGTTCCAAAGTTGACAATGGATTATTATTAAAGTGTAATTACTGTTGTAATGTAGAAAATGTGGCAGCCAATTTGTGCACAACCAGCTCCCACAAACAGTAACATGATAAATGACCAGTTTGTTTTAGTGATGTTCATCAAGGGATAAACATTGGCCAATACACCAGAAATAACTCTTTGAATACAGCCACTGGATTGTTTACGTTCACTTGAGGGGACAGCTTTCAGTTTAGTTTCTCATCTGAAAGATGGCATCTCCAACAGTACAACACCCACTCACTGAAGTAGTTCACTGAAGGGTAAGCCTAGATTTTGTCTATCAAAGCAGGTAGATGTTGTTAAGATACAGAACAGTCATGAGTTAACTGAGTAGTGGAGTAGACTCAAGAGGCTGAATGACATACTTCTATTTCTATGTTCCTTTAGAGTACCTTTATTGTAGAAAAACATTCCGAGATGCTTCACAGAAGGCTAATCAAAAAAAAACTAGACAACTGCATTTCTGATTAGTAATAAAAAATGGATAGTAGACACTGTACTCATTTGTATGACATACACCTGTATACTTGTGTTTTTGATAAAATGATAATCTCAAAAGCAGTCTATAATTATTTTTAGACTGTTCTGAGTGCTTTACTTCTTTAATGATAGATGATGCTTGTTAAATAAATATACAAATTTGAATTACATTTACCTGTATTACGTGACAGGGTGAATTCTATGAAACTTTTAGTTTGTAAAATGGTGCACTGTAGCCACACCACAGCTAGCCAGTGATTTCCACTGGACAACACAGTTACAGAACTTTTGTAGCGTGTCATGCTTCAGTATTTTCTCGGATTTTTTGTCAAATGGAAAGAATTATATTTAACTGTTTTTTTAAGTGAATTTATAGTTTGAAAAACCCACAGGCTCCAGCGCTGAGAAGGAGGAGAGCTTTATGAATAAGGCAGATGATGAACAGGTAGGGTTATAGAATCATTACATAAGCAGGTAATTTAGACCATCAAGACCATGGTGGCTCTCTTTAAAGCAATGCAGTTAATCCCAACTCTGTTCTATCCCTATTTAACTGTAAATTTATTTCTCTCAATGCCCCTCCAATTACTCTGTCAATTGTTTCTGCTTCAACCAACCTCGAAGGCAGAGAGTTGCAGGTCATTACCATTCATTGTCTAAAAATATTCTTCCCGACATTCCCCCGATATCTCATGACCAAATGCTTAAATCTCTGCTGCCTAGTCCCTGTATCTTCAGCTAATGGGAACAGATTGTGTTTGTCTACCTTATCTAATCCTGTTATAATCTAGTACACCACTATCGATTCTCCCCTAATCTCCTTTGCTCCAAGAATAATACCAGCTTCTCAAAACTACACTTGTAGCTACATTTCCTCATCCCTGGAACCATTCTGGTAAACCTCCTCTGTACCCTCTCAAGAACATATTCTCCTTAAAGTATGGTGAGTCAAGCCTTTTTAATTTTTCATGGGATGTAAGTGCCACTGGCAAGGCCAGCATTTGTTGCCCATCCCTAATTGCCCTTGGAAAGATGATGGGCAGTCGTCTGGAACCACTGCAGTCCATCTGTGTAGATACACCTATTATGCTGTTGAGAAGGGATATCTGATATCATCATGCAAAACACAAGCTGCAGGCCAAACTAAGAGAGAGATGAAAAAATAATGATGACAAAACTAGGCTGATGAGCTTCAAGCAATTGCTCATAAAAACAATCTCAAGCCTCTACACCAAAGGCTGTGATCAGTCTGTGGCCCCAAAGGCAATGGTGTGACACCCATCCTCTCAGCAGATTGCAATCAGCTCCTAACAAGTAGGCATGAGATTCTCTCTCGTTGGGCACAGCATTTCTGCAATCTCCTAAACTAACAACCCATAGTGTGCAACGATACCCACTGAGTCACTTCTGTAGCACCACACCACAGCTTACTCTCGATCCATCTCAAGCGGAAGTCACAAAGGTCATAAAGGAGCTTTCAATGGGTAAGTTGCCAGAAACTGCCAGCATCCCATCTGAAGTATTCAAATACAGAGGGGCTTGCATTGACTGGGAAACTCACTAGTTTCTTCTGCCTCCAGAATGATGCCTCCATAACTCATCTCTACAAATGGAAAAGGAGCAAGTCCATCTCTGGCAACTACTGTGGAATATCACTTTTCTCAACAGCAGGAAATTTTTTTACCAGTGTTATTCTTAATCAGAATGTCACTCACTTCATTGACTCTGTGTTCCCAAATCAGAGTGCAGGACAGGGTACAGTAGGCATGATATTTGAAGCACATCAAATTCAAGAAAAATTCCACAAATAGATTAAGGACCTCTCTATGGCGTTCGTTGATCTGACCAAGGCTTTTGATACAGTAAACCGGGAAGGTTTGTGGAAGGTTCTGTACAAATATGGCTGCCCTGAAAAGGTGGTCAGTGTCATTCACTGGTTTCACAATGGCATGATGTACAGTGTGATGCACAGCGGTATGTCATTGGATGTCTTTCCTGTGGCTAAAGGCATCAAGCAAGGCTGAGTATTGGCTCTAGCTCTATTTGCCATATACTTCTCAGCCATGTTCCAGTAAGCACTGAAAGATCTTTACACAGGAGTACACATTCAATTCAGGACAGATAGCAAACTTTTCAACTTGCAAGGACTCCAGGTTTGCACAAAGGTTAATGAATAGCTACTGAATGAGCTGTTGTTAGTGGGCAACTATGCTCTCATAGCACATACTCCAGATGGCATTCAGCTGCTTGTTGATCACTTTGCCCTAACCTCAGAACATTTTTTGGCCTGACAATAATTCTGAGGACGTCAGAGATATTGTACCAACCTGCCCCTGGCCACATACCCCAAGACCCGGCAGTCACAATCAACAACACACCTCTCTCTATTCAGTACAGAAGTTTTGTTATCTTGGGAGTATCCTCTCCAATAACACTACGCTGTATGACAAGATCAACCATTGCCTGGCAAAGGCAAGTTCAGCGTTTGCAGGCTCACTCACAGACTTTAGAAAGAGCATGGCAATTGTCTCAAAACAAAAATCAAAGTCTACCAGGCAGTGGTTCTTACATCACTGCTTCATAGGTGTGAGACTTGAACAACCTACTGGCATCAAATAAAGTGACTAGAAGCATTCCATCTTCACTATCTGAGATGCATTTGCAACGTCAAGTGGCAGCACAAAATTCCCAACACCAAGGTTCTTGCATAGTGCTGCATACCTGGCATCAGGAGCATGCTCCTCAGAGCTTAGCTCACTGGGCTGGTCATGTGGTTCACGTGGAGGATGAAAGCATACAAAAGCCTCTCTACAGCCAGTTGAGCATGGGAACTTACACCACAGGATGCCCCAAACTTAGGTATGAAGACAATCTGAAAGCCAACCTCAGAGCATGTAAGCTGAATCCCAATACATTGAAAAAAATCAACCTTGGACAGACCCGAATGTCTGTCATCAAACAATTTCGACATTTGAGGAGAACAGTCAAGTGCCTTCAGGACAAGTGAACAAAGCCAATGCCTCCATCCATCCCTCCAACACTGACTTTATATGCAGTATTTGCAATTGGTTATGCAAATCAGGATTTGCGCCCTGATTTTCGATCTTGGCCGAATGCGCAGAGGCAGGAGATTTCCTGGCTTTAAAAATGGCCGCCCGCTGGTTTAGATTTTCGTTCCGGTGCAACAGGCTATATTAGACGTGAGGCCCACTGCCTCGGAATGACTGTGGAAGCTGCCTGCTGAGGAGGCGGCAGATTAAAAATTAGAACAAAAAGATTAAGATAATAAACTCCTCCTACTCCTCACCCCACCGCCCCCCCCCATGTTCCATCCATGGCAACCTATGCCACCTGATGTTCCCTACCCAGCCCCCATGGCTCCTCATACTCCCTATGCTTCCCACATCCCCTTGGCCCTTTATAGCTCTTATGCCAACTCATGCCAACCCATGTATTGCACCCACCACGATCTGCCCTTACCCACTCTATGCCAACACGTGTGGTATCTTTTGAAAGTTCCTTGACAGCTTTGCCAGTTCCTTGCCAGCAGCAATGAATTTATGTATTTTTCATGCACAATCACGTTTACCTTTAGCAATACCAAAGGATACCTTACTTCACCCAAAGGTGTCCTGGGACCATATCCAAAGGGGTACCTTACCTCTCCAAAGAAGTACCCTGGCTATTCAAATGAATCCACCAAGCTCAGACCTGCTCTTATCTGCACACTTTGGGTTTCACGCTCCTGGCCTACGGAAATCTAACTTCAGTGAAGGCAGCTGATGATTTAAATAGCCAGCTGCCTCCATAAACCACACATACGCAAACCCTGGCCAGGCTTCAGTCCCACCCCTGCAAAAATAGGAAATGCTGTGTTTGGTGGCAGGACTTAGAATTTCCCACCATTTCCCCTTTTTTCTGGGCCTATGTCTATTTTGCTGAAGACTCATCCGTCGAAGCAACAGTAGGATCCAGCTGCTGCCCTTGTCTCTTTAGGTGATAGAGGTTACAGATTTGAAAGGTGCTGTCAAAGAAGCCTTGGTGAGTTACTGCAATGCATCTTGTAGATGGTACATCCTGTTACCACTGTGCACTGCTGAAGAAGAGGAGTGAATGATTAAGGTGGCAGATGAGATGCTAATCAAGCAGGCTGCTTTGACCTGGATGGTGTCAATCTTCAGGTGCTGTTGGAGCCGCATAGATCCCAGCAAGTTGAGAGTATTCCAACACACTCCTGAGTGACTTGTGCCTTTTAGATGATAGACGTACTTTGGGAAATCAGATGATGAGTTACTCACCTCAGAATTCCCAGCCTCTGACCTGTTCTTGTAGCCACAGTATTTATATGACTGTTCTAGTTCAGTTTCTGGTTAATGGTTACCCCCAAGGGGGTTGATGGTGGGCGATTCAGCAATGGTAATGCCATTGAATGTCAAGAAGAGATGGTTAGGTTCTCTCTTGTTGCATATATTTGGCACTTGTGCCAAGTCTGTCCAAGTCTGAATGTTGTCCAGGTCTTGCTGCATATGGACATAGACGGCATCTGTATCAGAGGAGTTACAAGTGGTACTGAACACTGTGCAATCATCAATGAACATTCCCACTGTGATTTTACGATGGAGGGAAACTCATTGATGAAGCAGTTGAAGATGGGTGAGCCATCCCTGAGGAACACCTGGAGCAATGTCCTTGGGCTGAGATGATCGACTTTCAATAATCACAACAATCTTCCTTTATGCTAGGTATTCTAAGAGTTAAACAGGGACTTCCAGGTAAACAGGGATTTCTCAGTAACAGGGACTTCTAGTTAAGCAAGGATTTTCTATTAGTAAAACCAAAGTCAACAGAATTGTCCAGGTGAACCTTGTACACCATAGGGCTGACATTAACAGAACTCTCCAGAAATACCTTGGGGAGCACAAGGGATTAGCTGGATAGGAGACAGATGGGGAGGGGATGAGGATAAACAGATAAGGTAAAGATAAACAATGCAGGGATGAAGCCAGGCTAGAATGAGATAAAGAGGCCCTGCTTGGGTAAGGAAAAGATACCTACCTGGGACTGGAGACATCTGCTTATTATGTGATTATATACTGACAAGATTGGAATTTGAATAACGCAATGTATACGTAGTTAGCTGTGTATAAAAAATATGGTTTTCCTGTAATCGGTAGAGTTCTGTTTTAGCCAGTCTAAGCAGACTTTCCCTGCGTTCGCTTGAATAAAACGATCGTTAACCTGTACCTGAGTCTCCTGTGGATGATTCTTAGGAGGCACCGCAACAGTATGAATGAAACCAGTGAAGAGTTTTCCCCCGATTTCCACTGATTTCAATTTTGCTTGAGTGCCTTGCTACCACACTCGGTCAAATACTGCCTTGCTGTCACAGGCAGTCACTCTCAACTCAGCTCTTGAGTTCAGCTCTTTTGCTCATGGCTGGACCAAGGCTTTAATTAAGTCAGGAGCTGAGCGGCCCTGAGGAACCCAAATTGAGCATCAGTGAGCAGGTTATTGCTGAGTAAGTGTCACTTAATAGCAATGTCAACAACAACTTCCATCATTTTGCTGACGATTGAAAGTATGCTGATGGGGCGGTAATTGGCTAGGTTGAATTTGCCTGGGCTTTGTCAAAAGGACATGCCTGGGCAAATTTCCACATTCCCAGGTTGATGCCAGTGTTGTAGCTGTACTGGAACAGCTAGGCTAGAGGCACATCCAGTTCTGGAGCACAAATCTTCAGTAATTTTGTTGGGATGTTATCAGTGTCCATCGCCTTTGCAGTATCCAGTGCCTTCGGCCATTTCTTGAGATCACATGGAGCGAGTTGAATTGGCTGAAGACCGGCTTCTATGATTCAGGAGACTTCAGGAGGAGGTCATTCAGCACCTCTGGTTGAAGACAGTTGTAAATGCTTCGGCCTTTTACAATGTACTGATGTGCTGGGCTCACCCATTATTGATGATGGGGATATTTGTGGAGCGTCCTTTTCCAGATAGTTGCTAATTATCCACCAAGGGATTTGGCAGGGCTGCACAGGTTGGATCTGAGCTGCTGGTTGTGGGATCGTTTTGCTCCATCTACCATATACTGATTCTGCTGTTTAGCATTCAAGAAGTCCCATGTTATAGCTTCACCTGATGAAGGTGTGCCTGGTGCTGCTCCTGGGATGCTCTCCTACACTCCTTATTGAACCAGGGTTGATCCCCGGCTTGATGGTAATGATACAAAAGTAGGCCAGACGAGGTAAGGATGGCAGATTTCCTTCCCAAAGGGCACTAGTGAACTAGATGGTTATTTAAGACATTGTGATAGTTTCATGGATACTGAGACTAGTTTTTAATTTCAGATTTATTAATTACTTGAACTTAAATTCCACCAGTTGTCATTTTAGGTATATGAACCCATAACCCCGGAGCATTAGTC
The DNA here is from genome assembly GCF_017639515.1 of Carcharodon carcharias. Classification (NCBI taxonomy): domain Eukaryota; kingdom Metazoa; phylum Chordata; class Chondrichthyes; order Lamniformes; family Lamnidae; genus Carcharodon; species Carcharodon carcharias. The sequence goes on along the minus strand of NC_054467.1, from coordinate 51,559,116 downwards.
TGAACTCTGGATCGCTAGTCATTACCACTACGCCACCGTTTCCTGACCTAGCCAGAATTTCAAATCTCCAACATATCTTTCCTGCTTTTGTACTCAATACATCTGTTTATGAAGCTCAAGATCACATATACTTAGCTAACTATTCTCTCAACACATAATGCCACCTTCAAAGGTCAAACACTTAAATTCATAGATCCAGCTATCCCTACAGACACTTTAGGAGGAATTGTCCCAGATTTGCACTAAGTGCGGTAGCGGGTGGATAAAATGACATTTTACCCACCGGCCACAATGCCGCCTTATCATGCCGTATTGTACCAAACCCGCCACATTAATTATGCAGTCCCAGAAAACGCCCTTTACATTGTGGGCAGGCTCTCATTTGCCCACCATGCTTCACATCGCTGTTTCACCACACTGGGCGCCATATTTAAAGTCCAGCCACACGCACACTTCTCAGTGCTTCCAACCCACAACTTGCTGCAAAGAAGGCATGTTCCCAAAAGGCAAAAAAACTGCAGCCCCCAGCTTCAATGACATGCCCCTCCAGCACCTTTTGGATGCAGTGGAGGCTCGCCTTGGTGTCCTCTACCTCCACTCTGCCGCAGCATGGGCAGCAACCTCACTAATCCGGCTTGGGAGGCGGTGGCAGCTGTGGCCAGTGCCAATGCCCTGCAAAAGACGACAACCACCCAGTGCCGCTACAGGATGAATGGTCTGATCTGTTCCGCCAGGGTAACTCACTCTTCTCATCACTCTCAACTCTCACACTCACAAACCCATCACACATCCACAGGGATCTCAGACCTCAAGAGACAACATCACTAACTCTCACACACCCTCACATCTCCATCAGACTCATACCCTACCCCATCCTGTCCATGTCTCCGCTCACCACACAAACATTCCTCGTAGTGCCATCTGTCCTGCTCACACTCTCTCCATCTGTTTACATGCAGAAGTCAGCTCACAACAGCAGGGAGAGCTCACAGACCAGGGGTTGAGTGGCCCGCATTAGGCCCCTCACTCACTTTGACTGCTGAGGATGTGGGCCATGCCTGCAGTGACTGTGAAGTTGGTGGCAAACACCCACATGAGGATCCTGCACCACATCATCTCTCTCTCAACACAATTGAGAGTGCTCTCTCTCCTGCTTTTGACTCTGCTACTATGCACTAATTATCTCTACTTTGGTTCACAGGGAACTCTGCCAAGCGACTGATACCCTCAGCCCGCCAGTCCCTCAGCTCCATCCAGGGGACACCTCCTCCAATGAAGAGCTGGAAATAAGCAGCTTGGAAGACCCGTCAGATCGCTTACCCACACCCTACACCAGCACAGAGACACACACCTCTGTGGGACCTAGATCTAGAGCAGGCTTGGGTTCACAATCTGGTGGTCACCACATGAACATGTGTCTGTAGCAGCAGCAGGCAGACTCATGACAGCTCCCCAACACTTAGAGGATTACTGGGGATCAGGCATCTGTGAGACCCGAGTCAGATGATAAGCCTCTAGATATAGGCTTTCAGATCATCCTGGAGAGTCAGCATGGGAACATCACATAAAGCTGTTGGAAGCCCTCAGCAGAGTGGTATGCAAGTCAGAGTGGTACGCAAGTCGCCTACTCTCTGATGAAGTAGTGCCCACATGCGTGTGTATGGAGGTTTCCATGGGGAGGATGGCGGACATCATGAAGAGCCTGGTCCAGCAGAACGCGGAGATGTGTGCAGACCTCCACTCCATTGCAGCAGCCATGGGTGAGTTCCTGCGGTGGAAATGTGAGAAGGAATGGGGGCACCTCGACATCCCTCCAGGTGCTCCTTCCCCTCAAAGAGTCAGGCCTGGGTGCTCGGGCACCCAAAGAAAGGAGGGGCAGCTGTTGGACACCCCTGGGTCATCCAATCAAGAATCTCGGAGGCTGTCCGCTCCCTCTGAGTCCCCTTTGCCTGTGACCCCCTTAACCTCTTCCTCTGTCACCGCAGAGAGAGCAGCTGGCCAATGAGTGATTCTGGAAGGAGAAGTGTGTGTGTGTGTGTGTGTGGCAGAGCCTTTAGGAACACTCTCCCACATATGCAGGTCCTTCATATATCACACTCACCTCAATGTCCTGAGCATTTTGAATGCTGCCTGCTGGGGTTGGCTTTCAATTGTCCATCTGAGCTGACCTGCATCTCTGCCCACCCACTGATCACACTCCCATGAAGCTCCTGATCTAGCCCACAACTGTGGTTTCACTTTCAATTTAGACATGGTCTTGATTCGGTTTGTCGTACACTTCTCAGTCCTTTCCTCCCCCATAGTTGCCCATTTCCTTTCCCCCATCACAGTTAACCTCATTGGCATCACCTTCCACCTTCCCTCCGTGACTTACCAGCCACAACCCTTTTTCTTTGGGGATATCCAGCTGAACATGCACATTCCCTTCCTTCCCGAAAATCCCCACCCCATCAACATTCACCTCCCCAATCTCTTCCTTCCCACCCCAGGATCCATGTCTGCCTCTGGGTCCCCAGCAAACAACACTCACTGTCCCTTTGACCTCTACCGTCGAACCCTCACCCTCCCACCCTACACTTCACTTTGCCCTTGGTCATTCTCACCATTTCCTCATTCTATACAAACTCTTACTTTGCTCCCCAGGAGGCAGTCATGGGCCCATCAAGCACCTCCCTCATAGGTTCACCTGGGCAACCCCCCTCCACGCCCCTTTCACCTCCCCACCGCCCCCCCCCCACCCCCCCCTCCCCCAGAACCCTTTCCACCCTGGGAACCTCTTCCCCGTCCCTGGAAGCCCTTAGTCCTCCCACACCCCCAGACTCCCCCACTCTCCGCTTAGTCCCACCCCCTTCCTGACTCCCTTAGACTCTCATGCTTCTTCTACCACCTTTAGTCCTACCCCCCTCGTGACTCCTTCCTCCAGCCTTACCTCTTCCTCCAATCTTACTTCTTCCCCATTCCTGACTCACTCCGACACCTTTACTTCTTCCTCCAGCTTTACTCCTTCCTCCATCCTTACTTCTTCCTCCATCATTACTCCCTCCCATCTCCGGACTCCTTCCGCCAGCAACCCGCCCCCCACCCCACCCCCCGCCCACCAGACTCCTTCCCCTGTCCGCACTCCTTCCTCCTCCTAGACTCCCTCCCCTGTGTACAGTCCTTCCTCCCCCTTGGACTCCTTCCCCTCTCCGCATTCCTCTCCCCTCTGAACTCCTTCCCTTAAACCTTCCATGCCCCTGTACACTCACTTGCCCAGTTGCCATCTTCTCCTGAGTTGCTCCCTCCTCCCCTGGACTCCTTCCCCTCTCCATACTCATTTCCCCCCTGAACTCCTTCCCTTACACCTTACACCCTACCCCATGCACCTACCTCCCTGGTTGCTATCTTCTCCCCTGTTACCCCCTCTCCTTGTACTCCCCCCTCCCCCACCCAACCTCACCCCCGACACATTCATTCCCCCATCTCGACCTCACCCCCCACACCTTCATTCCCCCCTCTCAACCTCACCCCAACACCTTCATTCCCCTCTCCCGACCTCACCCCGACACCTTCATTCTGCCCCTCCCGACCTCACCCCCCCCACTGACACCTCTTCCTCTCCCAGTGACTCCTAGCCCTTCCCCTCCCACCCTCTTGACCAACATCCGTTGTGAGCATCAACGGTGACTTTCCAGCTTCCATGAGCTGCTTCACAGCAGAGCCACGCCCATGAGAATCCACCCAATGTGCCATGGTCATTCCTCCAGGATCCCATTGTTGTCGGGATCCAGCATCTTTTACTCCTCAGTTGTCCAGGATGTGAGGAAGGCCCTGGCAGTAAGTCCTGACTTCTGCAAGTCACAGTTGGCAAGACGTTTTCTGCACCGGCATGTTTTCCCACTGACATGGGCGGATGATGCAGCACTGGGGATGGGTCCGGCGGGCTGGATGATATGCTGATGTATTACACTGAGGTTCCCAACTTCTGATGATGGCAAACGGAACTTGCGATCGGGAGCAGAATATCACAAACTGGTTTCATGATATTGATTTTTGGCCTTCTCGCCATATTGTCTGCTCATGCCACTGAACACACACGATGACAGTGGGCGCAGAAAATCTCAGCCTTTAGAACAGTGCCATTAAGTATATAATGCCTCTCCCTTTCCCTCATTGAAAAATCTAGGAGACAGTCAGGCTTTCAATAAGCAAGAGTCTGTAAGCTTCGGCCTTGCTGCCAAGATCTTCTATTTATAGTGGAGGAGATAAAAAAACAAATAAGTCAGTCTAGGAAAGCAACAGAGCACATGATTAGCTATTTCTTCCCATTTTTGGAGAAAAGAGAGATTTAGTGAAATTGCTACCAGCTGTCTAACTAAAATAGCTGAATAATTCACATCTGGCCTTGTCTCACTCAGTGCTTTTCAGTAAGCCTTGGAAAAAATTGTAGACATGCTGTTGTGACAGACACAATATCCAGTTCCAATCACTGTTACAGTCATGGACTATACTAATGAACAATGATCCATTTGACAATATGGACACAGAGGAGTGATACCTAATACAGTGTTTTACTCTTTGCACTGGATAACATTGACAATAAAAAACCACAGTGGGATTTAATATGAACGCAGTAAGTACAACAGTGCTGGACAGAAATTAAACATCATACTTCCTGGAATGTCAGGCTGTTAAAGATATTGACATAACATCTAGCAGATATGTCAACTCTCAAAAGCCTTTCGATAATGTATCACATAAGATTAGGGCTCATGAGATTACAGATATTGTATTAGCTTGCATTGAGGATTGGTTAATGAACAGAAAACAGTAGGAATAACTAATACAATGAGTTCCGCATGGACCTGTGCTTGGGCCACAGCTATTTACAATCCATGAGTGGAACTTTCCATTTTTGAAACTAATAGTGGTGGCAGGTGGGTTCCGCGGCATGTATCCCACTGCTCGGAATGGCAGGAAATCGTGCCCCATTCCACGCTTGGAAGCTCATTAATTATGCACAGGCGGGTATCTCCCCAAATCACCTGGAGCGTCGGGAGCTGTTTCGCCCATCAGTCATTACCTGATAAGCCCAAAGGTGCAGGTGTCATATGTAAACACCACCCGAGGATTCACAATTCACTCTCTCCAGGAGACTGTTACAGGTATCTGGCAACCAGGAGAAGGAGGCTGAAAGCTAGTAGAAGAAAGCTGCACCGGTCTTCAGCCACAACATTCTCCAGTCCTTGCTAAGAGGAGTGCGTGTGCATAGGGATGTGCTTTATCCCACGGATGGCTCCAGAAAGGATATAGGCCTCACCTCTCAGGCCTGGGAGACCATCACGAAGGATGTCAGTGCAGCTGGCCACTGCACCCGAAACGCCATCCAGTGCAGGAAGAGGACGAATGATTTCATCCACTCCGCCAGGGTAAGTCATCCTTCAGCTCCCTCCAATATCAAACTCTCATCACGGCATCATGGACTCAAAGGGATACTCTCTTCAGGGATTTCACACGTTACTGGGGCACAAATATCACCATTGATTATCTCACGGAAACTTTCACATCACCACCATCTCATCTATCATGGAGTGCTCACACTCCATCTTCAGCCCCTTCCTCACCACACACAGGGGACAGGCATCTTTCCCAATCTCTGCTCCACCCTTCTCATCACATGCCTTTCTTATGTCTTCATTCAGGGCAAGTTTACCCACAACAGGCGGGAAAGATCGCAGATCGGGGGAGGGATAGCCGACAACATCACCTTCATGGAATTCAAGAAGGATGCGCTGAGATCGCTGGGGAGAGCAGCGATCGCTCCTGTGGGGAAGGGGAGTTCGGATTATCTCAGCTACCTAGTGCGGATCACACCTCCCATCGGTTCATCACATCCGACAATCACAGTGAGTGTAATGCAATCTTGTAAACCACATGCTCATCAACTAACACACTCTTCTCTCTCTTACAGGCACCAGCAGATCGAGGCCCACAAGCTAGTCAACATAATTCCTGCCCCAGACCACATCGGCTGAGAAAGCTGAGGAAGAACCATCACAACGTTCACCCCCACCCTCCACCAGCACAGAGACACAGACCTCAATGTCAGTGGAACATAGTTCCAAATTAGGCTCAGGCTCACCTACTGAGAACACCTTACTGACATATCCCTGCAGCAGTCAGAAGCAGGGACAGCCCAGGTCTCCAGCACTTGGAGAGCTGCTGGAGACCAGTCACCCACTCAGTCTGAGACAGATGATCAGCCTCTGCAAGCGGCCGCCAACTCAATCCAACAACAGGCTTAATGACATCTGGCACAGATTCGGCAGTCACTCAGCAGACTAGAATGAAGGCTGGAGGAGTCCGTCCATGTTCTGTCTGATGTCATGGTTCCAACATGCGAGTGCCTCAAGGTCACCATGGGAAGGTTGATGACCACTATGGAGATGTTGGTATAGGTTTCGCCGGATTTGTACTTGGCCCTGGAATCCAAGGCCACACACACTGGTGGACACCATCAATGTCTATCGAGAGGAGAACGAGGCATTTTGACCTCTTCCTAGGTGCCTCTTCTTCTCATGGAGTCAGGGAAGGGCTCTCGGGCACCCACAGGGAGACTGAGCATCAGCCGGACACCCTCGGGTCCTCCACTCGTTTGTGTGCCCTTGTGTGACACCCTGGACACAGGGGTGTTCAGCCGCTCTGAATCCCCTCTGCCTGTGACCACATCAATTCCAGCTGCTAAGGCCGAGGAGGATGCACCTGGCCCTGTAAAGGAGACCCTTATCAGGCTGCGCCTGCAGGCCTCGGACCTTCAGATGATGTCCACCAAGGTCACTACAGACATCAGGATGTAGCAGTCAGCAGGCTGCCTCCACCACTGCTGCGCATGTCAGGGCTGCACTGGGTGTAAGGGTAGGGTTAGGAAAGTTAAGAAATATTGAAATCACTTTTAGGTCATGGGTGTGCAACCACTGTAAAAATATTCCACTTTTGCACATACATATAATGCTCACGTGAATGGCTTGGTCAGCTGAAGGTGTGATTAGGTACTTTTGAATCCTCTTTTTCTGGGGTTTAGCCATCCTTCCACACAGTGATAGTGTCCCACTGAGATTCACATTCATGTAACATCAAACTCACTGAAGATAGTTTACGCACCCTTGTGTGATGTCAGGGAGATGTGTAAAAATCTTTATTGGAAATATGTGATTAACATGCTTGTAACCCCTTCTCATTAATGTGGCGACAACTATTTCAAGTGAGTTTTTGCAGCATTCTCGCTGTTGAGTGGACTCTCACTTCCCAGAGTGAGCACATAATACATGAGGTCATAGAGATCATGGCCTGGTGAATCTTGCGGCTGGAAATTCTGAATGCAGCAAGTGTGGATGATGACCCAGCTCTCGATGTGACAGTTGGACATCCCTTTTAATGATATGGAATGGCATTCAGGGCCAAGAGAAATGTGGCCATCTCCCGTCTTCACTTTACTCCTGCTAGAATCTGGTTGCAATTCAGAGGTCACAGGCACACCTCCCACATCTTGCTTCTTCTATGGCACCACCCTCTTCAGCTTCCCAGCCTCCTAATCTTCATCCTCCGAGGAGTTCTCATCCTCCTCCATTTCACCCTCTGGCAAGGGATTACTTCTTTACAGTGCCAGGTTGTGAAGGGCAAAACACACAGTGATGATGCGGGAAAGCCTTCGGGAGTGGACTGTAGTGGGCCATCTGAGTGGTCCAAACATCTGAAGTGCATCTTCAGAATGCCAATGGTCTGCTCGATTAGGGACCATGTGGAGCTGTGAGCTGTGTTGTACCTCTCCTCCAAACCACTCTGAGGCTGACTCACCAGTGTCTTCAGCTAGCGTTTCAGTGAGTGCCCCTCATCCCCAAGCAGCCACCCCTGCAGAAACTCAGGACCTTCAAAAATCTCAGGCACCTGGGAGTGATTCAGGATGTCTGAGTCATGGCAACTTGCAGGGTACCTGGCACAATCGTGCATTATATGCTCCCAATGATCAAACAACTTTTGAGCAATGAGGGAATGAAAGCCTTTATGGTTGATAAACATTAGGAGCTGCTGCCATGGAGACCTGAAAGCCACATGAGTGCAGTCAGTTGCACCTTACATTCTTGGGAAGCCTGAGATTGCTGCGAAGCTGTTGAATCTCGCAGCTTGGCTATCTTCATCAAGAGCAAACCTTTTGTGCCTTGCTGTAGAGGGCATCTGTGACCTCTTTGATGCATCTATGTGTGGAGTGTGAGATGCTGTACCCTGGACCCTGTGGATCCCTGGGATGACTTGCAGGCAAAGAAATTCAGCATGGTGATGACCTTTAAAGCCAATGGCAAGGGTAGTCTCCCATTCCAAAGGATGTTAGGTCTTCATGAAGAATGCAGTGATCTACCAGATCTTGGGACAAGTGCAAGTGTGCACAGCATTGTCTCTAACTCATCTGTAAATATGTATACCCTAGATCTGGCGAGTTGCCTCCGTTGTCTGGGTCTATCCTCCTGACCCTCATGTTCTTGCTTTGGTCCTCCTTCACCCTGGACCTCTGGTGTGGCCTCTTCCTGAACTTGCACTTGTCATCGTCTCTCCCTCCTTCCTCCTCCATAGTATTAAGAGCCCTCAAAAAGGCAGCATTGAGCCCTGGATCCATAATTGTTTTATCCTTCTCTCTGAAATAATAGATTGAATAGACTAATGAATGACACGTGAACATAGTGAAGATCATAATCTGTAACCAATAGCAACTGTAATAGCCTATCATGGTTTCAGCCTCACTAGCCTTGTGGCTGATACAGTCTTGCATCTGAGCTGCTAGCAGACACATAAGGTGAGCAAGATGCCATCCCCGAGATTTAACATCTGAATCCCACAGTGATTGGAGAAGATTTGAATGATAGTGCTTCAATCTCTGATCTGGCATACTAATTAACAATAAGATGCTCATGATTAATGACTGGATGCACTTTGGCCCGTTATGAATGACAATTCTGGAAAGCACATGACTGCCCTCCATTGATGGAATGCCATATATACTACACCTTTTCCTCCTTAACGGTTGCCCGCATACCCAGATTTCACATTCCTATGTGTTAATGTTGAAATGTAGCGACTGTGATGATCAGCCATAAACTCTGACATTTCCCTGAAAAAAGGATGGATTCCAATGGTTATCTTCTCAAGGAGGTCTTCCTCCTTTCTCTCAGCTATGACTCCAGTTTACTCTTGTGGCAGCAACAAGTTAGAGGGTGTCCCAGAAAGGGCCCCTTAGTCCAGCAGTGCGCTCCTTCCACGCAGCCTCAGACCCCTCCTGTGCAGATTCACTTCTACTTTCAATTTATAACTGCACCATAACTTTGATAGTTTCTGCGCTATTACTTCGAGACCAACTTCGACGCTCCCCCTCTCACTGTCTGTGTCCCAGAAATCTACCTGGAACCTCATGATGTGAAAGTAAAGCTTCTTCCTGTTATTCTCCAGCCTCCCCTAGTAATTCTGGAGCCCATAGCTGTTGTGGGTGACATTCCTATCCTCTCCCGACCCTATCATTGTTGACATGCCAATGCACCATGTGGACCTCTACACTTCCCATCTAGAGATTACATGGTCACTGACCAAGGAGGAACTCCTCCCCCAACATGCCCACCCCCCCACCTGCACCGCCCCCCCACCCAGCCCCACCCAAAGAAAGCTTCACGTACCGCAATCCCACCCCTACTTTACTCTGCTTTCCTCATATACAGGCTGCAGATGCCTCCCTAACCATTACCATTCTCTCTGCAGCCCAGGACAGAGAGAAACAAGCCCATGGACAGTAACTGTGAAAACACCCTGCACACCAAGCTGTGTGTTATTCCAATTGGGCACACAGCCTTTGCCCCTCCCTGGAGCAGGAGTACACCATGCTTGCCATGAATAGCCCTGCAGCATGGTCTCCACGGCTGCCTGAACTGACTGTCAGGTTCACAGAGCCCCAGCAGTGTCTTTACTCTCAGACTCCTACTATCCCCTGAACAAGGAGGTTGACTTTCAATGAGTTCCCCAATGCCCTCATGATGGAAGTCTAGTCTCCCTTCCCAACCCGCCCCCCAACTCAATGAGTCTCCATGCGGCCCATCCCTCTTGTGTCAGGCTAACACGCCCACCCTTTCCTTTTCTAGAGTCTGCAGCCATCCCCTCCCATTCACCCTCTTGTTTGTAAGCATTTCAGTTTCCCTCGTCAGGCTGCAGCTTCCAAACCCTAGGTCTCCACTTTGCCTGCCAATGTTCCCCCTCCTCCTCTTGACACTTGCAAAGCCTTTCTGCCCCTCTGCCTTCCATTGTTCCCCCTTCCCCCAACCCCTTGCAAAGCCTTCATGCCTCTTTGCCCCCGTGTGCTTGCCCCCCCCAACCTCCAGTCGACATGCTGGTCTCTGAATGTTCAGCCGTGTCTGAGTTTTGTTGCACAGTTGTGTCCTTCAAGATAACATGGCAACCACTTGGAACTGACCAACCCTACATCCCCCAGTCACAATACTGGTCCCTGTATAAATGCCCGATACTGCTGCACCCACTGGCATCGCAATGAGCCCGGCATAACGCTGTGGCATGCAGGCTATGTATGTTACACTCATCTCAAAGTTACGAGGTAAGTGAGGTCCGACCAGTGCACCCATTCTCTTTCAAACAAGATTCAGACCGACATGATTTCCCACTGGCATGACGCAAGATTAAAAGGCGGCTTGTGATTCCGACGAGAAGCTAATTTAATGAGCATTCATGACATGGTAATGAATGCAAATTGCTTTCACACCACTAGTCAGCGGATTACCTGACCAGTGATTAATGCATCATTGGGAGAATTGCAAACTATTTTTACGCCGGCAGGTTTCCGCTGTTTTGGCTCCAGCTAGACTCTCCACTCCTGCCCACCATGAAACCCGCTGCAGGCAGGTTGGGAAAACACTACCCCATATCAATTACTTAGGTGAAAGCACCAAGTGTAATGTATGCGAGCTTGCTTATGATACAAAGCTAGTTATGAAAGTAAGCTGTAATTCGGATGCAAAGAGGCTGCAGACAGGTTAATTGATTGGGAAAGGTGGCAGATAATTATAATGTGAGGAAATGTGAAATTATCCCTTTGGTAGAAAGTTTGGAAAAGCAGAATATCTTGCAAAAGATATGAGTAGTAAATGTTGGTATGCAGAGGGGTTTGGGTGTCCTTGTACATGAATCACAGAAACTTAACCTGCAGGAATAGCAAGCGATTAAGAATGCAAATGAAATGACAACCTTTATTGCAAGAGGTTTGGTGTATAAAAGTAAGGAAATCTTGCTGTAAAATTATATACAGCTTCAGTAAGATCACACCTGGATTACAGTGTACTGCTTTGCCTTTCTTATCTCAGGAAGGATATACTTGCCTTAGAGGAATAGCAACCTAGAATTGATTGCTGGGATTACAGAGTGTCCTATAAGGAGTAATTGAGCAGATTAAGCCTATAATCTCTGGAGTTTGGAAGGCTGAAAGATAATGGGCTAGATTTTTATGAGGTCGTGAGACTCCACGTAGGTGTAAAGATGGTGGACTAATGGTGAACCATTGAAAATGGTTCTGGGATTTATGAACCCATTCCCAGAGCCCCCAAATTTCACCAGTGTGGGTAAGGGCGTTGGGTGTGACTACGCAACCTACTCCCTGACCTGACCGGCCCTATTGCAGGGAAAGCAAAGTTCCAGCCCTCCAAAATTTTCACAGTCATGCTAGTTTTCATGGACTCATGATTCATGAGCCAAGCCTCATTATGTATTCTTGGCTGACAGCACAGACGTCCATTACTCTGTGGAAACAGCAGTGTCCAGGGAAAACATTGCTTGATTGATGCTCTTACCTTGCGAAAAGCCCTGTCAATTGCACAAGGTTTATTCACACAGATAAAGAGTTTTCAAGTTCTTACAGTTTCTGCTATTGATACTTCAAAAGGGTTTGGATGATTAACACTTTTATAGAAGCAGAGGACCATAGAAAAGTTACAGTGCCCAAACAGGCCATTCAACCCATCATGACTGGGTCTGCCAAAAAGAGAACAAAGAAACTAGCCACTAATTTTAATCCCGCTTTCCAGCAACTGGTCCATAGTCTTGCAGGTTAGAGCACTTCAGATACAGATCCAGATACCTTTTAAATGAGTTGAGCGGTTCAGCCTCAATCATCAACTTAGGTAGTGAATTCCAGACGACCACCACCCTCTAGATGAAAAAGTTTTTCCTCATGTCCCCTCTAATCCTTCTACCAATCACCTTAAATCTATGCCCCCCTGGTAACTGACCCCTCAGCTAAGGGAAACAATTCTTTACTGTCTACCCTACCTAGGCCCCTCATAATTTGTACACCTCAATTAGGTCACCCCTTAGCCTCCTCTGCTCTAAGGAAAATAACCCTAGCCTATCCAATCTCCCTTCATGGCGGCAATTTTCAAGCCCTGGCAACATTCTTGTAAATCTCCTCTGTACTCTCTCCAGAGCAATTATGTCCTTCCTGTGATGTGGTGACCAGAACTGTACGAAAATTCCAGCTGTAGCCTAACCAGCATTTCATACAGTTCTATTATTACATCCCTGCTTTTCTATTCAACACCTCGCCCAATAAAAGAAAGCATTCCATATGTTTTCTTTACCACCTTGTCCACCTGTCCTGCCATCTTCAGGGACCTGTGCATATGTACTCCAATGTCTCTCACTTCCTCAACCCCTCTCAATAACTTCCCATTTATTGAGTATTTCCTTGCTTTGTTTGCCCTCCCCAAATGCATTTCCTCGCACTTCTATGGATTGAATTCCTATTGCCACTTCTCTGCCCATTCAACCAAACCATTGATATCATTCTGGAGTCGACAGCTATCTTCCTCATTATCAACTACACGGCTAATTTTTGCGTCATCTGCAAATTTCCCAATCATGCTCCCACATTTAAGTCCAAATCATTAATATATATAACAAACAGCAAGGGCCCTGGGGAACACCACTAAAAAACCTTTTCCATTCGCAAAAACATCCATTGACTATTATTCTTTGTTTCCTGCCACTGAACCAATTTTGGATCCAACCTGCCACATTCCCCTATATCTAATGAGATCTCACTTTCCTGGCCAGTCTGCCATGTGGGATCTTGTCAAATGCCTTACTGAAATCCATGTAGTCAACATCCACCAAACTACCTTCATCAATCCTCCTTGTTGATTCTTCAGATATTCTATTAAGTTAGTTAGACAAGATCTTCCCCTAACAAAAGCATGCTGACTATCCCTGATCAATCCGTGCCTTTCTAAGTGACAGTTTATATTGTCTGTCAGAATTGAATCCAGTAATTTGCCCACCACTGAAGTCAGACTGACCAACCTATAATTTTCTGGCCTATCCCTCGCACTCTTTTTAAATAATGGTACAATGTTCGCAGACTTCCAATCCTCTGGGACCTCACCTGTATCTAGTGAGGATTGGAAAATGACCCTCAGAGCATCCATTATTTCCTCCCTGGCTTCCTTCAACAGCCTGGGATACAATCCATCTGGCCCTGGTGATTTATCCGCCTTCAATGATGTCAGTCTCTCCAGTGCATACTCTCTCACTACACTTCTTGTATCTAAAATTTCACACTCTTCCTCTTAATGTCTGCATCATCCCTCTCATTAATTAAGACAGAGACAAAGTACGAATCGAGAACCCTGCCCACATCTTCTCCACCAACACACAAATTACCATGTACATCTCTGATAGGCCCTATTTTTTCCTTAGTTATTCTATTGTTCTTAATGTAAAACATCTTAGGATTTTATTTGATTTTACCTGCCAATATTTTTTCGTATCTTCTCTTTGTTTTCCTAATTTCCATTTTTACATTACCCCTGTATTTTCTATACTCCTCTAGGCTTTCTACAGTATTAAGTCCTTTGTGACTGTGATAAGCTTTCTTTTTCTGTGTTATCTTGGTATGCTTCTGGATAACCAGGGGGCCTTAGATTTGGCAGTACCACCCTTATCTACACTGTGCCTGTAGAATCTTGCCTTTGAATGCCTCCCACTGATTTGACACAGTTTTTCCTTCTAATAGCTACATGGAGTCTACTTTCACCAGCTCACATCTCAGCTTTGTAAAATGCGTCTTCCCCCCAACTTAGAACTTTTACTCCTGGTTTTTCTTTGTCCTTTTCCATAATGATGCTAAATCTAACTATATTATGGTCACTACCTCCAAAATGGTCCCCCACTGCTACTTCATCCACCTCCCCAGCTTCATTACCTAGGACAAAATCTAGAATTGCCACCCTCCCTCTTTCATTGGGGCTTGTTACATGCTGGCTGAAAATGTTCTCTTGAATACAGTTCAAGAATTCTGCGCCCTTTGTGCCCTTCACACTGTTCGCATCTCAATTGATATTAGGGTCGTTGAAGTCCCCAACAATTACTGCCTTATTGTTTTTGCACTCAGAAATCGACCTACATGTTTGCTCTTCTAACTCCCTTCCACTCTTTGGAGGTCTATAAGTACAGCCCTAGCAGCGTGGCTGCCCCTTTTTTTACTTCTGAGCTCAACACATATGGCCTCACTTGATGCTCCATTTAGTGTATCATCCCTCCTCAGAGCTGTAATTGATTCTTTAACCAATAATGCTACACGCCCACCTTTTTTATCCCCCTTGTCCTCATTTATCACCCCACTAGTCTCCGCATTCAAAGGATCATCCTCCACCATTTTTGCCAACTCCAGCATGATGCCACCACCAAATACATCTTCACTTCACCCCCCTGGCAGCATTCCGCAGGAATCATTCCCTCCGGGACACCCTGCTCCACTCCTCCATCACCCCCTACACCTCAACCCCCTCCCATGGCACCTTCCCATGCAATCGCAGAAGGTGCAACACCTGCCCCTTTACTTCCCCTCTCCTCACCATCCAAGGGCCCAAACACTCCTTTCAATCTCAATTTAGTCTATTGCATTCGCTGCTCCCAATGCGGTTTCCTCTACATTGGAGAGACCAAACGCAGACTGGGTGACCGCTTTGCGGAACACCTTTGGTCTGTCCGCAAGCATGACCCAGACCTCCCTATCGCTTGCCATTTCAACACTCCACTCTGCTCTCGTGCCCACATGTCCGTCCTTGGCCTGCTGCAATGTTCCAGTGAAGCTCAACGCAAACTGGAGGAACAGCACCTCATCTTCTGACTAGGCACTTTACAGCCTTCCAGACTGAATATTGAGTTCAATAATTTTAGATCTCTCCTCCATCCCTACCCCCTTTCTGATCCCCCTTTTTTCCAATAATTTATATAATTTTTCTTTTCCCAGCTATTTCCATTATTTTTAAATTTATTTCCACCCATCATTTTATCTCTACCTTTTAGCCTATTTTGATTCCTTCTCCCCACCCCACCCCCACTAGGGCTATCTGTACCTTGCTTGTCCTGCTTTCTACCCTCAACGTCACCTATTAGCACATTCCTTTGATAATATCACCACCGTCAACATCTCTTTGTCCTTTTGTCTATGACATCTTTTGGCTATCTCCACCTATCACTGGCCCTCTATCCAGCTCTACTTGTCCCAACCCCCCTTAAACCAGCTTACATTTCACGTCTCTTCTATTTTCCTTAGTTCTGTTGAAGAGTCATATGGACTCAAAACATTAACTGTGTTCTTCTCTGCAGATGCTGTCAGACCTGCTGAGTTTTTCCAGGTATTTTTATTTTTGTTTTTTATCCCCCTCTCGATCCTGCCTGAAAACGATATCCAGAGATGTTGTGCTGCCATTTCTGCTCCTCCTCAAGCCAAGTTTCCATTATAGCAATGATATCAAGCTGCCATGTGTCTATCTGTGTCCTCAGCTCATTGGCCTTATTTATTATGTTCCTTGTATTTACATATATGCCTTTTAACACTGTCAAATTCCTATGCTGTACAATTTTTAGTCTGTGCTGCTTTCAAAGTCACTCACTAATTCTCCATCTCCCATTTCCTGCTCTGAATTTGCCCTCAGGTTCCTACCTGCTGCCAATCTAGTTTAAACCCCGCCCCCTCCCAATAGCACTAGCAACCCTCCCTGCCAGAGAGTCACATTTATGGCCACAAAAACTCTTGCCTGTTCTCCTGACTAATGAATCCCCTATTACTAATGTTCTCCCCCTCTTCTTTCTCCACTTCTGTACAGCAGAGTGCCTGTGGTGCCACAAACATGGCTCTGACTGCACTTCTCCGAGGAACCAACGCCCTCACCGGTATCCAAAACGAAAAACGGATTGGTGAGTGGGACCCTAGGAGGCTCCTGCACTATCTGCCTAATTTTCTTGGACTGCCTGGCGGTCACCCTTTCCCATTCTGCCTCCAGGCTCCTAAGCTGTGGTGTGACCACCTCTCTGAATGTGATATCCACGTAGTTCTCAGTCTCGTGGATGTGCCACAATGACTCCAGCCACCGCTTGAGCTCTGAAACATGGAGCTCAAGTTTCTGCAGTTGGTGACTCTTTCTGCACATGTAGGACACTGGTAGTGTCCACAACTTCCCACATATTACAAGACACGCATTCCACGTGACCATAGCTTCAATTTACTTCCCTTGGTTAACTTTATTTTACTTTGGTTTACTTATGCAACTTTATTTTATCTGGCCTTGACTTAACTTTATTCCCCTGCTGCTTGTGTTTCTTACTTAAATATAAGTGGCTCCTTCTTTTAAAAAGAATATGTTTTTCTAATGCTCAGTTACTTGATTTACACTCTCTAACAGCAGTTTCTCACCAATCAATGAATTTATGTTTCTCCTGTGATGTTAGGTGCTAGGTGCTGCTGACTGCCTGGCTCAGGGTCCTCCTCTCACACTCTCTTCTAGCTGCTGCTGACTGCCTGACCCAGAATCCTCCTCTCGCATTCTCTTCTAGGTGCTGCTGACTGTCTGTCCCAGAGTCCTCCTCTCGGACTCTCTCTCGATGCTGCTGACTGCCTGTCCCAGAGTCCTCCTCTCACACTCTCCTCTAGGCGCTGCTGACTGCCTGTCCCAGAGTCCTCCTCTCACACTCTCCTCTAGGCGCTGCTGACTGCCTGTCTCAGGGTCCTCCTCTTGCACTCTTCTCTAGCTGCTGCTGACTGCCTGTCGCAGGGTCCTCCTCTCGCACTCTCCTCTGAGCCTTGGTTGATAGGTCTGTAGTGAAAAGTTTTGTTTTAAGGAGGTAGAAAGTTATGGATGAATGACTGGTTTTTAAAATCTTTTTCGTACATCCTATTGTTACTATAGGGTTCATTACTTCTGTACAGTGTGCATTATGGGTGAATGGGCATGGAAGTGTCATAGCGTGACATGGAGAGTATGAAGGGCAATGGGGGCTGGGTGGCATGAGTTGGCATGTGTGGGGCATGGGGAGTGTGTGAGGGATGCGGGGGTATGAGGGCTATAACGAGCTGTCATTTGTTTTGCTGTCATTTTTACAAGTGGGATAAGTCCAAGAGCACCGAGGTTGGTCTTTTAATCAGCCTGCCTCAGCATCCACAGCCCCTGTGGCTGCCTCCAAGCTATTTCCTTGATGGCGGGCCTGGCTCCTGTAATCACCAAACACCACCTCTCCCCCACAACCCTGGAACAAAATTCCCAGTGTTTTCTTGCATTTTCTCTCAAACCGGGCACACCGAACCAGGAATTTTGCCGACCCCTGCTATCTGCCTCAAAGATGAAAATCCAGCCAATTGCTTTGAAACATATAAAAATTCCAAGGGGTTTGGCTGGGTTGATGCTGAGAAGCTGTTTCCCCTGGATGGAGTGTCCAGAACTGGAGTTGATAGTCGAAGGGTAAGGAATCATCCATTTGGATGAGGAGAAGTGTATTCACTCAAAAGAATCGGAATTCTCTTAACCAGAGGATTTTGGGTGCTCCATCATTGAGTTCCTTCAAGACAGAGATCAATAGATTTTTAGGCATTAGGGGAATCAAGAGATATGGGAATAGGATGGGAAAGTGGAGTTGAACATAATGATGATCTTACTGAATGGTGGAGCAGGCTCGTGAGGCTGTATGGCTTACTTCTGTTCCTAAATCCTATGTAATAATTTACAGCAATACAGAACTTCTTCGTTGCAATTTCACACGATCAGAGTGATAGCAAACAAACTATGGTACTCAGCTCTCAAAATTAGTGTTCCAGTCATTTCAATTTTGCGAACAAGGAGGACTTAATGGACTGAAGGAAAAAGAATTACCTGAAGCTGTATGCTTTATAGCCTGTGATTGTTACACCACGTATAGACCTTGAAAAATAATGGCACATTCCAGTTTTTGCATTGAAAGGATATACCGACTCTTTCATCACTTTTGCCTTGCTCTGTAGGTAAATAATTCTGTATATTTTAGCAAATATACATGAATAACAGTATCAAGACTGCAAAATACAGTTTTTTGGAAAGCATGCTTGTTATATTTTGTCTCTGTCACTACTTCAGTTTATCTAGCAGGCTATATTCTTTGGTACCAGGAAACCTTTGCTTCCTCTTATTAATTGCCTTATTCTTCACAATCCTTTCTCCCGTTGATAAAAAAACAAACACAATACCATTTTTGTTAGAAAGGAGATGCATTCAGTTATCATTATAATCCCAGTTTCATAAAGTTCCACTGGCAATGTTGAGCCTTTCTGGGGGAATGCTGAAACTGTATGTCTGGACACCTTGCCTGATTTACAGCGAGTATATTTTATGGCAAGTAAAAATACTGGCATTTTGGAGATTGTTTGGTTCATCAGCGGAAGCCCTGTTAACCATTCAGAACAATAATTAAATCGGTCCCAGAAATCGGATTCAATGACTCTCTTTCCACCATCTGACCAACTGTGCTGTTCACCCATGTGAAATGGGCTCAACAGTGCACGAACAGCTTTGCCCGTAGCAGTAAGCATTTTAAAGAGGAATATCATTTCTCGTTAGCTGGAGGGCTTTTAAGCCAGAGAACAGCCCAGGACCATTTTCAAGCACATAACAGAAGTCAAAGGCCTAAAGGCCTTAAATAGTGGATTTACATTTGTAATTTTCCAATCTAAAGGGACAATTCTAAAACTGAGAACACAAGAATATAAGAAATAGGAGCAAGAATAGACCACATGGCAGCAACGAGCCTGCTCCACCATTTAATATGATCACGGCTGATCTTGGACTTCAACTTCATTTTTGTGTCTGCTCCCCAAGAAACCAAAAATCTGTCTATCCCAGCCAAATATATTCGATGATGGAGCATCCACAACCCTCGGTGTAGAAAATTCCAAAGACTGACAACTCTTTCAGTGAATTAATTTCTCCTTATCTCAATCCTAAATGATCGACCCCTTATCCTGAGACTGTGCCCCCGTATTTTAGATACCCCGGCCAATGGAAACAATCTCTCAGTGACCACCCTATCAAGCTCCTTCAAAATTTAGTTTAAAAATATTGCATCCTCCTCACCCACTTCCTTAAAATTCTTGGATTAGAGCCTATCAGGCTCTGGGGATTTACCAGTCTTGAGTGTTTTTTACTCTAATGTTTTCTTACTTATGTTAACATTGGAAAGCTCCAATTCTTGATTCAATGTTAATTTCCCTGGAACGTCAACCATGTTGTTCTCTACTTTTATTGTGAAGACAGACACAAACGAATCATTCAAGAACTCTGCCACTTCCTTGTTTTCATTTTTATTGTTACCTTCATCTGTTTTTTTAAAATGGTCCAAATTACTCTTGGCTACTCTTCTTCTAATATAATTATAAAAACTTCTGTCTTGTTCACACCAAGTCCTGTTTGGACTGAACCACATTGGCGCCCGGTCCAGCAACACCTTTATTTTAAAATTCTCATCCTTGTTTTCAAATCTATCCATGGCTTCACCCCTCCCTATCTCTGTAACTTCTTCCAACCCTCCAAATCTCCAGGGTCTCTGTGCTCCTCCTAATCTGGCCTCTCACACATCCCTGAATTTCATTGCTCCATCTTTGGAAGCTGTGCCTTCAGCTGGCTAGGCCTTAAGGTATGGAATTCTCCCCTTTAACCTCTCTACCTCTTTTAAGATGCTCCTTAAAATCTACCTTTTCAATCAAGCTTATTCTCATCTTTCCTAATATTCCATATGTGGTTTAGTGTCAAATTGTGTGCGAGAAACCACCTTGGGACATTTTACTACTTCAAACACATTAAATGTGAGTTGCTGTAGTTTTACCTGATAAAAGTTTTGGGCAAAAACAGAATTACCTGGAAAAACTCAGCAGGTCTGGCAGCATTGGCGGAGAAGAAAAGAGTTGACGTTTCGAGTCCTCATGACCCTTCGACAGAACTTGAGTTCGAGTCCAAGAAAGAGTTGAAATATAAGCTGGTTTAAGGTGTGTGTGTGGGGGGCGGAGAGATAGAGAGACAGAGAGGTGGAGGTGGAGGGTGTGGATGTAAGGACAAACAAGCAGTGATAGAAGCAGATCATCAAAAGATGTCAACGACAATAGTACAATAGAACACATAGGTGTTAGAGTTAAAGTTGGTGATATTATCTAAACGAATGTGCTAATGTCCACTCCTCCATCACCCCCTACTCCTCAACCCCCTCCTATGGCACCACCCCATGCACACGCAAAAGATGCAACACCTGCCCCTTCACTTCCTCTCTCCTCACCGTCCAAGGACCCAAACACTCCTTTCAAGTGAAGCAGCATTTCACTTGCATTTCCCCCAACTTAGTCTACTGCATTCGTTGCTCCCAATGTGGTCTCCTCTACATTGGAGAGACCAAACGTAAACTGGGCGACCGCTTTGCAGAACACCTGCGGTCTGTCCGCAAGAATGACCCAAACCTCCCTGTCGCTTGCCATTTTAACACTCCACCCTGCTCTCTTGCCCACATGTCTGTCCTTGGCTTGCTGCATTGTTCCAGTGAAGCCCAACGCAAACTGGAGGAACAACACCTCATCTTCCGACTAGGGACTTTACAGCCTTCCGGACTAAATATTGAATTCAACAACTTTAGGTCATGAGCTCCCTCCTCCATCCCCACCCCTTTTCTGTTTCCCCCTTCCCTTTTTTCTTCCAATAAATTATAAAGATTTTCCTTTTCCCACCTATTTCCATTATATAATAAAAAAAAAACCCCACTAGAGCTATACCTTGAGTGCCCTACCATCCATTCTTAATTAGCACATTCGTTTAGATAATATCACCAACTTTAACTCTAACACCTATGCGTTCTATTGTACTATTGTCGTTGACATCTTTTGATGATCTGCTTCTATCACTGCTTGTTTGTCCTTACATCCACACCCTCCACCTCCACCTCTCTGTCTCTCTATCTCTCCGCCCCCCACACACACACCTTAAACCAGCTTATATTTCAACTCTTTCTTGGACTCGAACTCAAGTTCTGTGGAAGGGTCATGAGGACTCGAAACGTCAACTCTTTTCTTCTCCGCCGATGCTGCCAGACCTGCTGAGTTTTTCCAGGTAATTCTGTTTTTGTTTTGGATTTCCAGCATCCGCAGTTTTTTTGTTTTTATCTAAGAGTTTTGGGCAGTTTGTCATCAGTCTGTTTCATCCAATTAAGGTTGTGTAAGATTTTGATACTATTACTCATTTTTAGGCTTCTATGTTGCTTTGAAGTAACATTTTAGGATTGCACTTTAGCTATCTTCTTAAATAGTTCAGTTTGAATTTCTGCCAGTGAAACCATTAACATTTAAGGCAGTCTGGGAACAAGAAGGCAGCTGTTTGTAAGAAACTGTTCTTGATGGATTTAAAGGCTTTAAAAGGTGCCAAAAAGGTACAGGCAGTTTATTTGTTTTAATTACACTATGTGGAATTCAAGGCTTCTTTGTCAGCTTTAAAGAACTATGCAAAAGGTTTGAACTCAGCAACTTAAACTTAGTATGGCATTTTATCTTTAAACAAGGGCCATGTGTTTTAATAGGTTTTAGCCTGCTAGTTGCCTTGATCTATGAACCATATCTCTATTTCAGGACACCTATATTTTAAAAAAAGCATCTTTCCTGACATTGTATTAGAAATTATTACAGCTAACATTTGTTCTTAACTGCGCGTTGGTATCCGTAGGAAAAAGTTAACATAATTTGTGTGAATTGTTTACAACAGATTATACTATTGATGAAGATGTAGTTTGTACAGCTGAAATTTGTATTTATAAGGAGGTGTCATTTGTTCACAATGGAGTGTAACTCCTGGGCCCAGGGAAGAAGGGATGGGCATTTGTCTTCAATCTACATGACTCTAGTTATAGAGATGGGGGCGACTCCAGGTAATCCTCACCCGTAGCCAATGAAATGGGCTGGTTTGGACTATTTTCTAATAAGGAAAGAGGAACAGTCAGAATTAGGGATAAAAATTTGAAACTCAAGAGAATTTGTTGGCACAGTTTTACCATCACTTATGTGGTGTAATTCTTCAGAGACACAGTTCAACATTACTTCAGGGACAGAAGAAGAAAGGCATCACCTATGCTAGCAGCAATCAAGGAAGCCTGGGCCTTGAGGGATAAGAAGTTTTCATGGAGTTTTGTTATGTATATGTGATATCTTGCTTAATAATCTACTTGATGCATATATGCAGGCTGTTTGCACCTTGTTCGGTCAGACACAACCAGGGACCCCATTGTTTGAAATTAAGAATACAGAACCTAGGGAAGAATTTTCCACCCATTGGGGAGGGAAGTGCAGGAGCGGGTGCATGCGTGTGTGCCTCCGATCAGGGGCACGCCGCCATTTTACGTGGGCAGGCCAATTAAGGCCCTTACAGCATGTCATCCACCAGGAAGCGCTATGTGCTCCCTGTGTGGGTTGGGGGCAATTCCCTCAGCCGAGAGTACGCTTGAGAGACCTTGCAGAGAGCTCTTTCAGGCAGAACCAGATGTATGAATCCACAGGGAGGAGCAGCATGAAAACATCATTTGGCCCCTTGAGAACGCTCCTCCATGCAGATTGATCAAGGAAGAGATCATGTTGCTGCCCCCCAATCCCAATTGCCACTTGTCCATAATATACCCATATCCCTCGACATCTTCACCATGCCAAGAAGTTTTGTGGTTACTTTGAAGTCCACTCACTGAGAGTGTCTCACCTGCACTATGACTCTCCAATTGCAGAGACCCCTGAAGTCCCAGTCCTAGATGGCCTTAGCATTCTGTGATCTGTCATTGTGGACACCCCAGCCAAGGTAAACATCTTTCCTGCATGGACCCTGCAGAGCCCTGTTAGAGCTGCTGATCCTTCACATGGATAGCCTCTTAGTCCTCAGCATGGTCCAGCACACAGGCCCATTCTATTCTCTTTTAACTCCTGGACTAAAACCCTTGTCCTCCAATGGTATCTGATGCACTTTGGCTGCAAACCCTTTATGCAAGGGCTACTGCAGCCCTTGATAGGAAGATGAACAGGCCAAACAAAGCTCCATGTGACAAAGACTTCAGTCAACTGCACACACACCTCTTTAATCCTACACTCAATCCCTCTTGCATCACAGCTAACTTGCCCATTGCCTCCTTTCTTGAAGCCATCACCTGCATGTTAGCACAAAATGACAAATCACCAAGGAAGGCCAATAATGATTGACGGGCCCACCACAGCTTTCTCCAAACTTGCACAGAAGCCTCTGGTTTTCTACGGTTAAAAAGGCAGTGTAGAGCTTCACTCTTTCAACCCTGAAACTGCATCTACTGTGTTCCTTGCCAGTCAGACCGCCTGTTTAACTCCACTTGACTACTCCTTGCATCCACCCAGATCTGACATCAGCAGAAGACGCAATGACCTCACTGAACATTCTGCATAAGCATCATTTTCAGAGCTCAGAGCATAGTGAGCTACAAGTAATGGTTTTACGATGTGTGCCCAAGTGGCACACTTACAAATGATGGCCGGTGCTTAATCATGCACTTGTGGGATTATTGAGTAATCACTATGTTGATAATGTGAGAGAACTGAATGACAAGATGGGCTAAATGGACTCCTTCTGTGCTGTAACTTTTCTATGGCTCTATAGGAGTTCAGTGTTGGACTCTGATGGGGGGCCAAATTCCAGACCCTTAAATGCTTGTGACCATTGAAGCAACTAGCAGCAAAATGGAAGCCAGACTGTGCAAGTGAACATATTTTACAAGTGCCTAAAGTATATACAATGGTTGTACATTTGTGTCCCCTGTGTGACTTCACAACTTTTTTATCTTTCTTTTTCTATTACTATAGGCTGAATTGTCCCAGATTTTCACTAAGCCTGGTAGCGAGCAGGGGAAAAGGGCTTTTTACCAGCCGGCCACAATGGCGGGCCGTATCGGCCCAATCCCACCTCATTAATCATGCATTCCTGGGAAACACGCTGTTCCGATGGTGGGTGGGCTCTCATTCACCCGCCACACCATCACCTCGCCGCTTCATCACGCCCGGCGCCATATTTAAAGTACAGCCGCGCACACACCTCAGTGCTTCCAGCCCAGGGCTGCTGCAAAAAAGACATGGTCCCAAAAGGCAAGAAGACTGCAGCCCCCCAATTTGATGATGTGTCCCTCGAGCACCTTTTGGACTTTTGTTCACAATGGAGTGTAACACCTGGGCCCAGGGAAGAAGGGATGGGCATTTGTCTTCAATCTACATGACTCTATAGAGATGGGGGCGACTCCAGGTAATCCTCACCCATAGCCAATGAAATGGGCTGGTTTGGACTATTTTCTAATAAGGAAAGAGGAACAGTCAGAATTAGGGATAAAAGTTTGAAACTCAAGAGAATTTGTTGGCACAGTTTTGAGGCCAGCTGTGATGTCCTCTACTCCCACTCTGGCAGCAGGAGGAGCAGCAACATCATTAATCCAGCATGAGAGGCAGTGGCAGTGGCAGTCAGCGCCAATACCCTGCTAAAGAGGTCAGCCACCCAGTGCCGCAAAAGGATGAATGGTCTCATCTATTCCACCAGGGTAACTCACATTTCTCATCACTCTCAACTCTCACACTCAGAAACCCATCACACATCCACAAGAATCTCAAGGATCTCACGCCTCAAGGGACAACACCACTAACTCTCACACACAAACCCTCATATCTCCATCAGGCTCATATCCTCTTGAGCTCACATCATCATCCCATCCATGGATCCGCTCACCACACAAACAGTCCATGCAGTGCCATGTGTCTTGCTCACACTTTCTCCATCTGTTTTCATGCAGGAGAAGCTAACTAACAGCAGCAGGGAGAGGTCCCAGAATGGGGGTGGAGTGGCCCACTTTAGCCCCTCACTCACTTTGAGGGGCGTGCCATCGTGCTGACTGGTAAGGACCATGGACCCTGCCTCCGGCGACAGTGAGGTCAGTGGCAAACATCCACCTGACAATCCTGCACAATATCATTTCTCTCTCAACGCAACTGTTAGTGCTCTCTCTCCTGCTTTTGACTCTGCTGCTATGCGCTAATTATCTCTATGGTTAACAGGCAGCTCTGACAAGCGACCGACACCCTCAACCAGACAGTCCCTCAGCTCCATCCAGATCCTCAGCTCCAGCCAAGAGGACATCTCCTCCATTGAAGAGCTGGAAATAAGCAGTCTGGAAGACCCATCACAGCACTTACCCATACCCTCCACCAGCTCAGAGACACACACCTTGGTGGGACCTAGATCTCGAGCAGGCTCAGGTTCACAATCTGGTGATCACCGCACGGACATATGTCCACAGCAGGAGGAGGCAGGTTCGGCCGAGCTCCCTGGCACTCAGAGGACTGTTGGGGAAGAGGCATTTGTCAAGTCAAATGATGAGCCTCTGGATTTGGCCTTCCAACTCATTGTGGAGAGTCAGCAGAAGGCATGGCAACATCATGCAGGAACGTTGGAAGTCCTCAACAGAGTGGCACGCGAGTCAAAGGGGTGTGTCCACCTGTTCTCTGATGAAGAGTTGCCCACATGTGCGTATATGGAGGCTAGCTAGCAGACATCATAGAGACCCTGGTCTAGAAGAACGCGGAGATGCGCACAGAATGACACTCCATCGCGGCAGCCATTGGTGACTTCCTGCAGTGGCAATGCGAGGGGGAAATGGGGCGCCTCAACATCCCCCGAGGTACTCCTTCCCCTCAAAGAGTCAGGCCAGGGCCCTCGGGTGCCTGAAGGGAGGAGAAGTGGCAGCTGGTCATCCCTGGGTCATCCACTCAGGAATCTCAGTGGCTGTCATCTCCCTCCGAGTCCCCTTTGCCTGTGACCCCCTCAATCTCGCCCTCTGTCACTGCAGAGGGAGCAGCTGGCCCACAGGAGGACAGCCAAAGCAAGCCGGGGCCCCAAAAGCTTCGGCCTTTCAGGAGGTCCCACACAGAAGGCATCAGAGGCAACAGGGCCAACCATTGATAAAAGCAAAATTCTGTGTGAAGTACTTCTGGATCATCTGGGGCACCTACTTCTGAAGAAGAGTAATACAGACTCGAAACTTTAACTCGGTTTCTGTCTTCACAGATGCTGCCAGACCTGCTGAGATTTTCTAGCATTTTCTGTTTTTATATTAGGGCCATCCATAGTACAGGCTGTCTCCACTCCTTCTGCGGATGTCAGGGTAGCACCTGAAGTCTAAGGCTTTCAAAAGTTAAGAAATTCTGGTCACAGTTCGTTGCACGGGTTACACATTTTGTCACTTTACAACCTGAAAATATATTCACATTTACTGAATAATGTGTAATTGTGTCTTTCAGCTTCATTGACAGGCTTTGTGAGTCCTCCCACTGTATTGTTCCCCACTAGCAGTCCAGCTGCACACAGCCGGCCCATGAGTGATTCTGGAGTGAGACGTGTGTGTGTGGCAGGGCCTTTCGGAGCCCCATGCAAGCAGTCTCCCACACACACGCGGACCCTTCCTCCATCACACTCACCTCAATATCCTGAGCATTTTCAGTGCTGCCTGCAGGGATTCACTTCCAGTTTTTCAGCTGAGCTGCATCTCCGCCCATCCACTGATCACATTCCCATGCAGCACCTGATCTCCCCCACCACGACTCTCATTTCACTTTCAGTTTAACAAGCATGATATTGCTACAGATTTTCTTGAGGCTCCCCATCCTTTCCCCTCCTCCAGTCACCCATGTCCTTCCCCCCATCACCGTTGACCTTGCTGGCATCACCTTCCATCTCCCCACTGTCACTTCCCAGCCACAGCCCTTTTCTTTCGAGGGATGTCCAGGTGAACGTGCACTTTCACTTCCTTCCCGAAAATCCCACCCCCGTCCACATTAACCTCCTCGAACTTCTTCCTACCCTCCAGCGTCCGTGTCTGCCTCCAAGTCCCCACCAACTACCCTTGCTGTCCCTTCTACCAATATCATCGCACCCTCACCCTCCCACCCTACCGCCTCACTATGCCCTCCTACCACACCCATCATCAGTTCGCTCCCCAGGAGGCAGTCATCAACTCAACAGACCCTTCCCTTGCAAGGACACCTGGACATCCCCTCCCCCCAAAATCCTCCCCCCTTTGGAACTCTGTTCCCCCACTCCCAGACTCCCCTCTCCCCCTTAGTCCTTCCCCCTTCCTGACTCCTTCCACCACCTTCCTGAACCCATACTTTTTCTCCTCTCTGGACTCTTTCCTCCCCTGTACTCCTTCCTTCCCCCAGACTCCTTTCCCCACCCATGCTTCTTCTCCTCTGCGGACTCCTTCCCTCTCTCCGGGCTGCTTCCTTCCCCCCTCTGAACCCCTTCCCTTACATCATCCACCCCTTACACCTACCTCCCCAATTACCATTTTCTCTCCAATGACCCCCACCTCTCCCCGTACTGGCCCCACCTAACCTTACCCCCGACACCTTCGTTCCCCTCTCCCAACCTCACACCCACCCCCGACATACCTTGTTTGCCCAGTCGATCCAAGACCTTTCTCTCCCAAACACAGCTGGACCTTCCTCTCCACCCCCTTGACCATCATGCATTGTGAGCAGACCCTCAAAGGTGACTTTCCACCTTCCATGAGCTGTTTTGCAGTGGAGCTATGTCCATGAGAATCCACTCAGCATGCCATGGGTGATCCTCCAGGGCCCTGTGGCTGTCAGGTCCAGCATCTACTGCTCTTCGGATGTCCGCGATGTGAGCAAAGCCCTGGCGGTATGTCCCGACTTCTGTACATCACACTTGTTAAGGCGTGTTCTGCACCAGTGTGTTTTCCTGCTGATGTTCGGATGTTCCAGCGTGGGGGGATGATTCTGGTGAGCTGGGCTTATAATGATATGCAGATGTATTACAATGAAGTTCCCAACGCCTAATGGCGGGTTACACAGCCCGCCATTGACCAGCAGAAAGGATGACTGCAAACTGATTGCACAACGTCGTGAAACCAATTTTTGGCCTTCTCTCCATATTGTTCGCTCATGCTGCCAAATATACCCGATGCCAGCGGGCAAATTCCACCCGATGTCGATGTACAGCCCCGAGATCTACAGCTGAGTTGGAGGTAGCCTGCTGACTGCTATGCCATGTTGACTCCAATGAATTCAGTGGACATCTTCTGGTGGCCAAAGGCCTTGAGGGCCCAGGCCTGCTAAAGGTTTCTTGCTCAGCTGTAGGTGCACCCTCGTCAGCCTGACTTGCTGGAGGCGATGGGGTCACTGGTAGAGGGGTGGTGGAGTGGCAGGGCACACATTTTAGTGTCCTAGGCTGAAGCCCTCGGGTGCATGGCTGGTGTTCCTCGTCCCTGTGGGTGCCCAATGGCACTTCCCTGTGTCCTTGAGGAAAAGTGGCACCTGGAGGGAGGTCGAGATGCCCCGTTCCTCCTTGCGCCTAGCCCCAGCTGCTTTGCACCCATGGCTGGAGTGACGGAGTGCAGGTCTGCGGTAGAAAGGGCACAAAACTACGCCAGAGTGAGACAGAGTGAGCAGTTGGGAATTTGGTTCAGGTGGCAACGTGGTGCAGAGGTGCAAAACGGTGCCCCTCTTTCTATTTTTTTCAGACTCCAGCATCGATGAGTGTCCTTTTGTCCAAGTTAGGTGAGTGCAACTTTCTATTACTTGACCTGTGTAATTGATTAACTAATTGACTAATTACATAACTAAGGTTGGCCAAAAATGGCAGAGCTGGTGGTGTGCCGTGACTACAGCACATGGGAATCTGTGGAATGCACTGCAATTCCAGACAACCATATCTACAGAAAGTGTCTGCAGCTTAGGCAATTTCAGCTTCGCGTTGCTGAGCTGGAGTCTGAGTTGCAGACATTGCAGGGCATCAGGGAGGGCGAGAGTTACCTGGACACTTTGTTCCAGGGTGCAGTCACTCCCCTTCAGTTTAGCAGAACTTTAGAGTTGGTCAATTGTCAGGGACAGGAGGATATGACTGCAAGTCAGGAGCTCGGGGGAGCCAGCATGTAGTGGTGGAGGAGCCTCAGCCCCTGACTTTGTCTAACAGGTGCTTATTACCTGTGTGGATGAGGAGAAGATCTGCAAGGTGGATGAGCGGACAGACCATGGCTCCATGGTGAAGGATGCCATCCAAGTGGAGGGAGCAAAGAGCAATGTAGTAGTGATAGGAGACAGCATGCTCAGGGGGATAGATACTGACACAGCAAAGAGCATGGGTCCAGACGGCTACATTGCCTGCCCAGTGCCAGGGTTTGGGAGACCAGCTCAGGGCTGGAGAGGAACCTGCAGTGGGAGGGAGAGGATCCAGCTGTCGTGGTCCAATTAGGTACCAACGACATAGGTAAAATTAGGAGAGGTCCTGCATAGAGTGTATAAGGAGCTAGGCACTAAATCAATAAGCAGAATCTCAAAAGGTTTATTACCTGAGCCGCATGCAAATTGACATAGGGTAAATCAAATTAAAATAACGCATGACTCAAAGACTGGTATGGGAGAAATGGGTTCCGGTTGGCAGGGCACTGGCACCAGTACTGGGGAAAGTGGGATCTGTACCGTTGGGACGGTCTACACCTGAACCATGCTGGGACCAGTGTTCTAAAAAGGTCACATAACTAGGGAAGTACAGAAGGTTCAAACTAAATAGTGGGGGAAAGGGAATAAATTTGGAAAGATGTGGTAAACCAAAGACTAGAGACAAGGCAAGAGATAAAGGCATAAACAACAAAAACAAAAATTGCTGTAAAAACTCAGCAGGTCTGACAGCATCTGTGGAAAGACAGAGTTAACGTTTCAAGTCCGTATGACTCTTCTTCAGAACTGAGCTGGGACTGAGTTCCTTGCAGTTTTGCTAGTGCTGCTGGGAGGGTTTTAACCAACTCCTGCTGCCATCCCTGGGAAACAGCACTTCCTGCCTTTCCTAGACAGCCTGGAGGATAGTATGCGGGGAGGCTTTGCTGAACCATGCGGCCACAAGTTGTCTTCTATTGGGACATTTTGGTCTCAGCAGAATCTTGGAAGTAACCCAGACTGATGCTCCTGGCTTGCAGTGAGAGAATGGCTGTCTATGTGCCTTTAAACATGACGTCCAGACCTTCAACTCCATGAAGTAATGGTGAGGATGACAACTTCCTGCCTGCCCCTGATGCAACAATTGGCGAGCTCCTTGTGGATGCACATGTAATGAGCTGAACAGCACAGGATCATACATGGTCAGCTGTCCCACCTTACAGTGAAAATCACTCCCACTTCCACGCCTGCTACCAAACTTTGATTCAGAAAGGAAGATTCTGCCACTGATCACAAAATTTAGGCTGACTCTGTTGGAGGTGCTATCTTTCAGATGAGACTTTAAACTGAGGCCTATCTGTTCTCTCTCGTGAGCATAAAAGTTTCATGGCACTATTTCAAAAAACATGTGAATTTTCTCTAGTGTTCTGGTCAACATATATCCCTCAACCAAGAGCAATGAAGAACAGATATTGCTGATCATTATTACATCACTGTTTTCAGGCTCCCTGCTGCTCAAACCCGAATTGTTTCCTGGATTTGACTACATTTCAAAAGCACATCATTAATTGTAAGGTGCTTTCGGATGTCAAGAGGCCATGCAAGGAGTAATATAATTTCAAACCTCACCTACTCAAAAGCACTTTCTTCCCGCTGCAGTGCTAGATAAACAGCAATAAGGAATTTCACAAAACAATCAGAGGTTGTTACATTCTTATTTAGTGTACAGTAATTAGCAGGATTTTCTATACAATTGGCATGTTAGCCTTTATTGCAAGAGGGTTGGAGTACAGGGATAAAGAAGTTCTGCTACAATTGTACGGGGTTCTGGTGAGCCCACATCTGGAGTAGTGTGTGCATTATTGGTCTCTACATTTAAGAAAGGATATACTTGCATTGGAGGTGGTACAACGAGGTTCAATAAATTGGCCCCTGGGATGAAGGGATTGTCCTATGCTAAGAGTCTGAGGAAATTGGGGTTATATTCTCTGGAGTTTAGAAGAATGAGAGGCAATCTCATTGAAACATAGAAGATTCTTAAGGGGCTTGATAGGATGAACACTTGAGAGATTGTTTCCGTTGGTCTTGAAATTTAAAGTAAGGGGGCACAGTTTCAGGACAAGGGGCTGATCATTTAAGACTGAGATGAGGAGAAATTACTTCACTCAAAAGGTTGTGAATCTTTAGAATTCTCCACCCCGGAGGAGTGTGGATGTTTCATCGTTGAATACATTTAAGGCTGAGATAGACATATTTGGCCTCTCAGGGAATTAAGGGATATGG
This sequence comes from Carcharodon carcharias, assembly GCF_017639515.1. Taxonomy (NCBI): domain Eukaryota; kingdom Metazoa; phylum Chordata; class Chondrichthyes; order Lamniformes; family Lamnidae; genus Carcharodon; species Carcharodon carcharias. Next base: position 51,527,489 of record NC_054467.1, on the reverse strand, counting down.
GGAGCAGATGGGAAAATAGAGTTGAAACCCAAGGTCAACCATGATCATATTGAATGGTGGAGCAGGTTCGATGGGCCGTGTGGTCTACTCATGCTCCTATTTTATGTGCTCTTGTACTCCAGTAGTAAATTTAGTTTTTTTTCTTCTTCAAAAAAAGGGATAAGGTACATCATTTTCAGGACTGTGACAACAAATGTTACATGAATTCGAGAAACAGTAAACCTTTCCATCTCTGTACACCTTCAGTATATTATACAACTTTGGGTAATGGTATGGTAAATGCATCTCACTTCACTCAGAATACTTTTTGTAGCAATGCACCATAAACAAATTGTACTACTTACATATCTATGCCCGTTTAAGTCTCTAAATGCAAATTTATACACTGCTGGGGATTCAAACACAAATTACATATATTAAATAAGATTTTTTTAAGGTAGTTTAGGAAGTTGGAGAAGCAAAAAAACAGGTTTGAAAAATCTCAGTGTGGTCTCACTGCTGTGGAGAGGCAAAGACAGGAGGTACTCAGACCACCTGATGGCTTGCCAAGAGATTATAGGCCTTGCGCATAAAAAAGGGTTACCAAACACAAGCCATGGAAACTGCTGAAAAGGTTAAACAAGACCAAAAAATGCATGGATTTCTAGACATTTCAAGTACTGCTGATCTTAATTTACTGTGGTCATATATTATGTCTAAAGCAGTTAGTTAAATTGTTGTGGACCAATTTGACTGTGAAGTTTTAACCAAATCAGAGGTGACCTAATAGGGATATATAAAATAATGAAAAGGCTGGTTGTGTACATATTGATAGATCATCTCAGTTTGCAACTGCAAAGGACCAGGCAATGTGCATTTAAATGATGTAAGATTAGGAATGGATGTTATTGTTCTTTTCCCAGAAAGTAGTGACCCTGTGGAATGCACTGCTGGCTGGTGGTGTGCGTGCTGACTTTGTTCATGCCTGCAAGAGGGAAATGGACTGGTTCTTGTCTGGGGCACAGATTGCAGTTTAGAAAAGTTAAACGGATGAACATAACCATGGTCAGTATGATCACTGCAGAAGGTCAGAGAGGAGAGTTTTTTTTTGCTTTTTGGCCTTGGGCTTCTGTCTGTTTCATCACTTCTCCCAGGTGATTATATGCCTTTGAGTGCAGGAAGGAGGGATTAGGAAGTGTTTAGTCAAAATGCTCCAACTAACATGAATGTGCAGTGGGCGTAATAGACCAACTGGTCTTTTCTTAAAAGCAAAAAACTGCGGATGCCGGAAATCCAAAACAAAAACAAAAACAAAACTATCTTGACTCCATTCTCTCTCCCATTGTCCAGTCTCTTCCCACCTACATCCGTGATTCCTCTGACACCCTACATCACATCAACAATTTCCAGTTCCCTGGCCCCAACTGCCTCCTCTTTACCTTGGACGTCCAATCCCTCTACACCTCCATCCCCCACCAGGATGGTCTGATGGTTCTCCACTTCTTCCTCGAACAGAGGCCCGAACAATCCCCATCCACCACTACTCTCCTCCGTCTGGCTGAACAATTTCTCCTTAAACTCCTCTCACTTCCTCCAAATAAAAGGTGTGGCTATGGGTACCCACATGGACCCCAGCTATGCCTGTCTCTTTATGCGGTATGTGGAACATTCCTTGTTCCAGTCCTACTCCGGCCCCCTCCCACAACTCTTTCTCCGGTACATCGATGATTACTTCGGTGCTGATTCTTGCTCTAGTCTGGACCTGGAAAAATTTATTAATTTTGTTTCCAATTTCCACCCCTCCATCATTTTCACATAGTCCATCTCTAACACTTCCCTTCCCTTCCTTGACCTCTCTGTCTCAATTTCTGGTGATAGACTGTCCACCAATATCCATTACAAGCCCACCGACTCCCACAACCACCTCGACTACAGCTCCTCTCACCCCGCTTTCTGTAAGGACTCCATCCCATTCTCTCAGTTCCTTCACCTCCGTCACATCTCTTCTGACGATGCCACTTTTAAAAACAGTTCCTCTGACATGTCCTCCTTCTTCTTTAACCGAGGTTTTCCACCCACGGTGGTTGACAGGGCCCTCAACCGTGTCCGGCCCATCTCCCGCGCATCTGCCCTCACGCCTTCTTCTCCCTCCCAGAAACATGATAGAGTCCCCCTTGTCCTCACTTATCACGCCACCAGCCTCCGCATTCAACGGATCATCCTCCACCGTTTCCACCAACTCCAGCATGATGCCACCATCAAACACATCTTCCCTTTACCCCCACAGCGGCATTCCGTAGGGATTGTTCCCTCAGTGACACCCTGCTCCACTCCTGCATCACCCCCCTACACCTCAACCCCCTCCCACAGCACCTTCCCATTACAAGCCTACCGACTCCCACAACCACCTCGACTACAGCTCCTCTCACCCCGCTTTCTGTAAGGACTCCATCCCATTCTCTCAGTTCATTCACCTCCGTCACATCTGTTCTGACGATGCCACTTTTAAAAACAGTTCCTCTGACATGTCCTCCTTCTTCTGCAACCGCAGAAGATGTAACACCTGTCCCTTTACTTCCCCTCTCCTCACCATCCAAGGGCCCAAACACTCCCTTCAAGTGAAGCAGCATTTCACTTGCACTTCCCTCAATTTAGTCTACTGCATTCGTTGCTCCCAATGCGGTTTCCTCTACACTGGAGAGACCAAACGCAGGCTGGGTGACCGCTTTGCAGAACACCTTCGGTCTGTCGGCAAGTATTACCCAGACCTCTCTGTCGCTTGCCATTTTAACACTCCACCCTGCTCTCTTGTCCACATATCTGTCCTTGGCTTGCTGCATTATTCCAGTGAAGCTCAACACAAACAGGAGGAACAGCACCTCATCTTCCGACTAGACACTTTACAGCCTTCCGGACTGAATATTGATCATGAACTCTTTCCTCCATCCCCAACCCCTTTCTGATTTTCCCCCTCCTTTTTGTTTTTTTCCAATAATTTATATAATTTTTCTTTTCCCAGCTATTTCCATTATTTTAAAATGTATTTCCATCCATTGTTTTATCTCTACCTTTTAGCCTTTTTCGATTCCTTCACCCACCCCACCCCCACTAGAGCTATCTGTAACTTGCTCGTCCTGCTTTCTACCCTTAATTAGCACATTCGTTTAGATAATATCACCACCTTCAACACCTCTTTGTCCTTTTGTCTTTGACATCTTTTGGTTATCTCCACCTATCACTGGCCCTCTATCCAGCTCTCCTTGTCCCAACCCCCCACTTAAACCAACTTATATTTCACCCCTTTTCTATTTTTCCTTAGTTCTGCGGACTCGAAACATTAACTGTGCTCCTCTCCACAGATGCTGCCAAACCTGAGTTTTTCTAGGTACTTTTGTTTTTGTTTTGGTCTTTTCTTGCTTGTAATTTTCATATTCTATAAAGGTACTGCTATGATATCACTGGCAAATAAACACTGGCAGTTTACCAAAAAAAATTACTAACCTGATTTAGCCACATCAGTGCACTGATAGGTGAGCCACCTTTGCAACCAGCATCCATGTAAGAACAATCTATAACCTCTTGTGCACTCAGCAACTCCAGTTGCCCCCATTTGATTGCACATGAAGATTCAATACTCTCCACAACACTGAATGCCCAACATCCACCACACTACAACACAAAATAAGCAGAAATTAGTCTGACAATTGCATAACCCAGTTTACTCCCAAGAATTCGCATTTGGCAGACCTGTGAAATTACATTTTAAAAATAATTATATATAATAAAATATATATGCCGAAAGTTTCAATAAGGCTTATTATAATTATCAACAATGCTTTGACAGACCTTGTAAGTGACCTTTCACCTTTTCTGGCATCAAGGATGTCAAAGAAACAAAAAACAGCTGGCACCTGAAAACCTTTAGGATTTTCAAATCATTATTGGTAAATCAACATATTCACACAAGAAGGCTGAATCACTACCTTGTCCCTCCAGCAGCCTTTAAAGGAAAGGGGCAGCACTTTATTTTATCCAAATAAGACTTAGAAATTATTTTGTCTTACTTTGGGAATTGGAAATCTTCGGGAAAACAACCCGATTTTCTGGACACATTGCAAGTCAGGGGAACCTGAAAAGTTTAATCCTGTAAGTGCTATAACAGATAAATGATTCACTGGAACACACTTCGTCTGCGTAACTGAAGATGTTGGCACCAGGATGAGCTAAATTTGCCAAGGGAGCAATTCAACAGAATGATGAATGTGTTATGGTTCCTTAACAAATAACGCTATTAAGCTATGTAATTACAAAAATATTCATTTAGAACCAATCATTGGCAAGGAACTAGTAGATAATGGTACACGAGACATATTGTAGCAAGTAATTAATGCAATGTATTGTTCTATTCATTTGGCTCTAAAGGGCAGAACATAACAAAGTGCTGATTTATTTAAAAGAAGATTCAAGGGAGGAAGTAAGATTTTATGAAATACCAAACCTCGCTGTCAGTGTGCAATTTTAAATCTTAAAAAGTTACGATGTGATAGCATTAAGACTCTGAATAACCATCTCCATTATAAGATACCACTCTGTTGCTAATGATTAAAAAGATCATATCAGCAACCACAACACTGCACTCTACAGGTTTCTTTATTTTCTCCTACAGTATATACTGATACCAATTGGATCTTCATACAACTGCTTTGCTGGCTGGAATGCTAAAAAAGCACACACATCCATTTTGAGAATGTTGCCAATGTTACCACCAGTCATAATAATAGGATTATTAATAAATGAACTTTTCTTTCCAATCACCTCTTTTGATTGGGACTATTTTAAAGGTTGCAACATCAAAATATTTTTGTTCTTGGAAAGCAAAAATTAAGAACAACTTTTAAGAATAAGCCTTTGGGCATGGTCCCAGGGAGCTGCTGGCATCCATTTAATGGAAGCTGGGGGTGAGGCAGGGAGGATCAGAGGTCGGGGTTGTGACAAAAGGATGAGATCAGAGACCAGATGACAGGGTTGAATGTCAAAGGGAGGGGGAAGAGGGAAATTGGAGGTCAGGAGTCAGAATCAGAGTCTGGGTGTTAGGGTCAATGGCTTGGTAGGAATACGAAGTTGAAGGGGAAAACAGGCCAAAGGAGTAAGGTAAAGGAGGCCTGAGTAAGTCAAAGAATAGGAATATCCTCTTATTCTACTGGAGGATAGAATAAAGGGATAGGAGTAATGGAGGGACAGTGGTCTGGGAGGACAGCTGCTACCCGTGAACTTAAAACCTGAAGTAGGGAGGGGCTCCACATTCAGATAAACAAAGTTCAAAAATGGGCCCCTTATGGTAGCTGGTGCACGCACAATCTACTTCCACCGAATGAGCTGATGTTGGCTCTCCCAGCTGGCAGCAAGGTAGATCTGGAGATGATGGTTCAGGGTGACAGCAGCCCACATTATTCCTGTGGAGCCCAAAGGAGCAATTCTGCTTCTCCTGGCCTCACTAAAATGATTTATTAAATCTGTTGTTCCTCTTTGGCTGTACTACTGGAAAAAACTGGATTGAGCTGCATTCTGCACACTCCACACAGCTGCTTCATAAAATAGCAATTGGAGTCCCATGCATGTCACAGGGCTTAAGTTGCATACTTAAAGGGAATATTGCTGCAAAAGGGTGGCTGCTCTAGCTGCCCAACAATATGCCCCTTTCACAATAGTGATGGCTAGATAGGAAGTGGTAATGGCATAAGGATATTCTCCCTGCCATTCTTGAGTTGTTATCACCCCATTTCCACTAGCAGAATAAGTGATAATCCCCCTCCCTGCCCCACTTGTCTCGTGTGCTCCCTGCATATATCCACACTTAGCAATGTTAGAATGTTCCTAATCATTTGACCCCGCTATGAGATATCTACGAAGAATCCATTCTTTGCATTGATAAGCTTATTAGTGAATCATTGAATGGTGAAAAAATTGTAAGACCACTACCCCCATCCTACCCACACTCCCTATGGCCATAAGCAGCAAAAAGGGGAGAACATATCTTTAAGGTCAGTCAGTCCCTAAAAAGTTGAGAGAGGCAGCGTGGTGAACAATGGAAATTAAATTATATGGTTAACTTCACACACATTTGTTGTTTTATACTTTATGGGAAACATTACAGAAGTTAAAAAAAAAAGTTGGAAATATTATCCTGTCCAGTTGTGTCTATTCTGCAATTCAAAAGCTTTGGACTCAAAACGTCAACTCTTTTCTTTCCTGCCGATGCTGCCAGACCTGCTAAGATTTTCCAGGTAATTCTGTTTTTGTTTCAAACCCAGTACTGTTGGCACCAACCTGATCCACACCAGCTGCCCCGAGTCAACCGGACCCCCAAGGAGTCTTGCTGTGGCAACATATACGGTTATATGCATGTTTGTGCCCTGGAGCTATGGATAGTGATTTCCATCACATGGCTGACCAGGAATCTCACCTGTTCTTACCGCCTGCTGTATGTTGGAAGGATTTACAAGTTGATACTGAATATGTTTGGCCATGTTATGAATACACCTTTCTCGGATATCAAGTCCTGCAGTGGGATTTACACCCAGTGCTTCTGGTTCAGAGGCAGGGACAGTAAAAAATAGATAAACCATGTGGGCGATATTTCTTTTACCTATCCTCAATGTTTACACAAGAATTCTATGTTAGTCAAGCAAATCAGTCCTTTAGAAATCTGTGTTGACTGACCCTGATAGGTCTACACTTCCCCAGAGTGTGTAAGAATTTAATGTTGCATTGTACAATAGTTAACTACCAACTAAAGTGCGATGAACTGGCCTATAATATCATTACAATAGACTTATTTTTTGTTGCCATTTTTAAAAATCCATCACATTTTCATTACTCACAAAATTTTGGAAAATTATGATCAGAATATCAACTGGTACATTGGAAAATATTACAGCATGAGCTGACAAGAGTATTTTTAGTGTCTCCAAAGAAATGGTCCAATATCTGTGCTGGCAGCATCACTGAAGTAACTATTCATTATAAATCATTTTTAGTATTTTTTTTATCCATCTACAGTTCCAGCAGATTTAAGAATAAGAAACTTACAGATTCCTGATTTCGCACAGGTGTAACAACATTCTTGTCCCTCCAGTCAAATTTTGATGGTAATGCTGGCCTCTTGGCATCCTTGAGAAGAGATGTGTATTTGGGAAGCTGTACTGATCTTGAACTTAAATATGTTGCTGCAGGTTTAATTATAAAATATTATTTTTTCCTTCCTGCTTCATATCAATCTTTAGTAAAATGCAAACATATAATTTCAAAATTCCTAGTAATTAGCCCATAATCATCTGTAAAGAAATTAAATAATGCTTCCAAAAAGCAAAGTTCTGTATGGATTTTTAACATATGCTACACACCTGGTTGTGCAGTTATATTTTAATGCATTGATCTATTTTAAAATAGAAGGCTTTAATACTTGCATACAAATACACACAGGAACATAATATGAGCACATGGAACATTAATGTGAACTTCACTGTTTGAAGTTCTGCTCATATGTTCTGATTTCAGGCTGGTTGTAAATAATCAAGGGATCTCAGTTTATAATTTAGTCAGTATACACTACAGACTACAGTACTGAAAATACTGAAAAGGTGAAAGGTTGCAGTTCTTACAGGTAATATCTATCTCATTGTGAGTTTCTGTGCCTATAGCAAAGCTGCTTCTAACTGGATTCACTGTCTGCTCAGTCTAGCAAAGAAAAGTGCTTGAAAGCAACACAGAATAAAGTTATCTAGCACCACCTAGTGCTACATGCTCATGTAGAATGTATTTCTCCTAACACATGCAATTGACTAGAGATGATGATATGGGAAGAATTTAGAGCAGAGATTTCCTCAGTTCACTGTTTGTACCAAAATCAAAACCAAGAAGGAAATCTTTCATGGTGGTCTGTTGGTACAACATAGTGCAGTAAGATGCTCACTATGTTGTCTTCCTACAATTTCTCAAATGACCAGTTTCTCCAGGTTGTCAGGGGTAATATGCAGAGAGAAGCCAATGCACACCTTCAACTATTAATATGGAAAACTACAAGAACAGCAAAACTGGGCTCCTCTTTAATGCTTCTACTATCAGCCTAGGGCACCGCACTGAATGGTTCATTACTATTTTGTATTGTGCAATCATCAATCATAACCTATCTAACATGCTGAAATAATATCCTAACTTGACATTTAGTTTGTTGATACTTAACTTGTCAATGGCATTGTTATATTGGTATATTATTCCAAGAGGATTTAGGAATATGTGCATACAATGCCACACCATTCACTAATGCACTAGTCAGTGCATTGAACTAAAAATGTATCAGTCCTCAGCACTTGGTGTGATCTAAGAAATATATTCAATGAAGCATTTGAATTTGAAATTGTGATTATTTTGAACTTTTGCAAACCACGCATATTTAAAAATTTAACATTAATTATTCAAAATGCTGTACATTGTACCCAAGCACAATAATAGGCTTTAATATTAATCGACTGACTGTGTATTGAAATGTTACAAAACATTACCTCTGAATACTTCAGACGACATATCAGAAAACTGGTTAATTCCATAAATAGCAGAGCCACTTTCATTCGGCAAGATTGAAGAAACAAGATTCATAGTGTAGTGTCTCTGTATGCTTTCCTGGAAAATAAATTATATTTTTCCCAATATCAAGTTTTGAAAATGAAACAATTTTATAATACTGCTTTTTTCCTTAAAATCTAGGAATAAACCTACCTAAATTTGAACAAATGTTGTTCCCCTTTTGAAAAAAAAGTCAAAAGTGATTAACTTTGGTTTTTAAAATTCTCTCTTATTTCAAAACATTGGGATATACTAGTGACACCCATGATGAGTTTTTAATCTACAACTGATCATTGTGTTTTGCTAGCAGAACAAGGAAATGCTAATATATATATGCTAAATAGTCTGTTGTTTGACTGTAAAAAGAACATACATCAAAATATAATGTTTCTAAACCAAAGTAATCGTGTTTCCGTTCCAATGAGTGAGGTTGACAAAACTGAAATAGGCAGCATAGAATCAATCAACACTAATTACAATGCAAAATGTATGAAAAGAACAGGAATTAATTCAACCCTCTGCATGACATGCTTAAAACATGGCCCCAGATCTTTTGGTCTCCAGGTCATCGGAGAGCAGGTATACGACCCTAGATACACACTGGAACCCCGCGCAAGTCCATATACACTGACCTCTAAGGGAACTACCCGAGACATTTGAACTTCTGACGGGCAACTACCCTGCTCCCAGGATCCTACGCAAAAGTCTCCGACTCTGAGTTAGAGTTGGAGACTTTGGGCAGTTCCGGCGTACTTACCTGGATAGTTATCCAGGAAATGTTGGACAGAAAAGTCTTAGCCTAACTCCTGGGTAACTACAAAACTGAGCACACATAGAACCATAGAATAGTTATGCTGCAGAAAGAGGACATTCAGCCCATCGTGTCTGCGCCAACCAAAAAGAGTAAAAAGAGACTAACCGCTGATTTTAATCCCACTTTCCAGCACCTGGTCCATAGTCTTGCAGTTTACAGCACTTCAAATGCAGATCCAGGAACCTTTCATTCACACTGCCACCCTGCCTGCCCCCTCAAACTCCCAACTAACTCCCTGACCACCCTGTCCCAACAATCCTTCCTGACCTGCTGGCCATGCTCCTGACCAACGCCCCCCTGACATGACTACCCTTCCCTGACCCCACCTGACAACACCACCCCCCACAGGAGACCTGACTACCCCCCACCACCCAATTACACCCCCCAAGCTGACCTGACTAACCCATGACCTCATTACCACTCCAGACGTGATTGACTACCCCCTGACTCACCTACCCACCTCACCCACCCACCAGCCTACCTACTTACCATCCTACGCATCTGCTCTGCCACCCCACCCACCTACCACTACAGCCACCTGCCACCCTACTTACTCACTTACTACTTACTCACCCACCCTACCCACTTAGTCACTCGCCCTACCCACTTACTCACCCACCCTACCCAGTCACTTGTTCATCCACTCGCGCATTCACTAACATCCATACATTCAGCCATTCAGTAACATTCACACTGGACATGACGGCAGCTAGTGCCGGTAAAAAGGAGATATGTCCAATCATCCCCCTGAAGCTCTGCCGCGATGGAGTTCTCCAATGGACCACATTTCTGGGAAAGCTGGGCTGGGAAGACCTGGCCAGAAATGCGGAGCTGCGTCGGGGTGCAGAAAAGTAGGGCCAGAGTGGCAATCTAAGGGTGATTGCCACTTCACGGAAGATCCAGGCCATGCATTGCTAAGATATCACTGGTAACATTTTTCGGTCACAATGGGTCAATTTAAATTATGTTGTGAAGTAGCCAATGTTACATTCGAAAAGTCTAAAGATTGTGAAGAATGTGATCAGGTCTACAGTGTACTTTCTGAGTTCAATTAGCTGAAAATCCAACCCTTGGAACTAGCTTTCATCTAATCTTTGGTGTGTGTCATACCTCCAGAGCATATGGTGGGTTGCACATATACCAGAAAACAAGCAAACAGTGAAACAAATAATTAGATATTTAAAATATGGTATATTAGTTCAGAAAAAAATATAGAAGTAAAAAAATAAGAAATAAGTTGGAAAGAAGAATGAGCAAGAAGGGAAAAATGTGAACAGAAGTCAAGGTTTAAAATTATTTGATTTAAAATTGAAAGTTCGGGCTGGATTTTCAATTGCTACTGGGGGCCAGAACGGGTTTCGGTGTGATTTGAAAATTGCATTCCCAGAGGATGGCAATGGATCCCACCACCTTCGGAATCCCAATGCAATGTTCAGTCGGAGGAGGTGACTGGAATGTGATGTGGCTCCAGTTAGGTGGCTATAACATTAGTTGTGGAGCTAATTAAAAAGGCCTTGCGGGGCCAGTTTCATATTTTCTGTCTTTAGGCATGGGACACAGTGTCTGGGAAACGTCAGTGTGAGCCTGGTGTGTACACAGCAAGGAGCCATCAGGGATCATAGAGGCACCGGTCAACTCATTTAAAAGACGGACAATCAGACTCAGCTGCTCAAATCAAGGCACAGGGTCACAATCGCTGATGCTGAAATACTTTGGATTTTTCAACAGTGAGAGGTGGGAGTCTTGAGAAGGACATCAGGCTGCTGGCATCACCTGGGCAGCTCAGGAACTGGAAATGGGAAATGGCTTCTCTGACATCTGGCAGAGCAGCAAGGAGGAGCCTCATCAGAGACATACTCCTGGTCAGGAGGCTAGAGGAGCATAGAGAGGGGCTGCAAGGAGAAGACAGCACTCCCAATGACACTGTCTGTACCACACACAAGTAGGCTAGCTTCAAATGACAGACAGCCAGTGCCAAAATAGGCTGCAGCTATCGAGGCATGTGATGTCCGAGACTTGCTTTATGGTCAACACTGACACCATGTCAGTACCAATGAGACTGCATCTACCTGTGCACTCGGTCACAGACATTTCCTCTCTGATCCACAATGAACTGATGCCTCGTGGGCCCCATGGTGGTCCCTTACCCATAGCCGTCAAGGCCATTATTGCCCGGAATTTTTATGAATCCGGGTCATACCAGGGATCAGCTCAGCTGCAGACCTGGCTGGTATCTCACAGCTAACGGCTCAACATGCCATCAGGCAGGTCACGGATGCCCTATTCTGCAGGGTAGGGGGATTACATCCATTTTGATTCAAATAGGCATAGAGGGCATTGGGTTCTTCCAGGTCCAGGGAGTCACTTGTTTTACCCACAAGCCATCAAGGCACCTATAGACCAGCCAGCCAGATTCCTGAACAGAAAAAACTTCCACTCACCGAATGTCTAGCTGCTCAATGCCCACATGAAATGGAACATGTAGTTCTGTGCCCAGTTCCTGGGCATTTGTCATGATTCCTTTATCCTGTGAATGTCTCAGGTACCTCAGCTCTTCCCATCAACATCCAGATTCAGTAAGTGGCTGTTGGGAGATAAAGGTCATCCCCTGAAGATGTAGCTGCTGACTCCCGTCCAATACTCGGACACAACAGCAGAGAGGCACTACGACCAGAGCCATTTCCGTTGAGCAGACCAGGGGCAAGTCGAATATGCATTCTGTTGCCTTGGCCGATCAGATGGGGACCTCTAGCAAGAGGCAGCCAGGGTGTTGATAGTTGTGGTCATCTGCTCCACACTGAACAATGTGATACTATAAAGAGGCCTGGGGCTGGATGAAGATGAAGACTGATGCAACACTCTTTCTCATTAGAGGACCGGGAAGAAGATCGGGCAAAGGAGGTGCTGCAGAGGAGCCCGGTGCCCATTCATTGGAGGGAGAGTACTGACACCGTCCCAGGGCTTACTGTGATCAGCAGGCTGGCATGGCCAAAAGAGCCACATTGATTCAGCAACACTTAAATTGAGCGCTCCCAGGCCTAAGGCAGGTGATTGCAAAACTCAACTTCTATCAGAGAGATAAATTATTCAACAAGTACACACATCTGGATAATCCTATCGTCAGCCAAAGGCATGAAACATGGCATCTCCACTGTCACCATCACCCCACATCACATGCCAGACACCTGCAACAAGGCTCTGGACCCCCTCAGCCTCCCTGTCTTCCCCTACAGCCTTTTTAGTCCCCACCTCAATCCATTAACAAACAGCACACTAATCAATACCAATGAATATTATTGGAACAATCTATATCAAATGAGCAAAGAAACAGATAATTTCACCCAGGTGGTCTATCAAGTGCAACTAATGACATGTTGCCTTGCACACACTCCCACTCCAATGAGGTGCTCCCCCTGCTGAGATGTCCATGGCTTCCATTTCACCTTGGATGTACCGGCAGTCACTCCTCCACAGGCAGTTATGCCAAAACCCTGGCTGGGGCAGCCCAATGCAGGCATTGGGATAGTGATAATTCCGCAGTCAGAGGGGCCAAGGAGGCAAGGGATGGGGATGACCCTGAGGGGTGGCCTCTTCATTGGCTTCTTCAACTGCCTCACTCCTTTCATGGTGCCTTTCAATGCTTGATGAGGCCACCAGCTGGCACACAGCTGGCACCCACTACAAGCATCTCTGCACCATTAGTGACACTGAGCAGTCAATGCAATAGAGAGTCTCACTCTTTTGGTGTAAGTCAGCACGCTGCTCCTGCACCCACTCAGACCAATGATGCATGTAACTCCCCATGGAGGAGCTCATGCGCTCAAGTCCCTGAGCTACGATGAAGCATGTGTTGTACTGACTCCTTCACTGACTGTTAAGGCTCTGCAGTGACTCAGGAATCTCTGACAATAGGGAACTCATCTGCCACTGATATTCCAGAATGACCTTCCTGTACATGACACCTGAAGCCCAGCATCATTGTCCTGTGAAGCATGGCTATTTCTGTTCTCCAAAGGGACTGCCCACAGCTGACTCTGCCTCACTCTCCTCCTCTTGCCGCTCACCCTGTGCTCCCCATTCCAAGCTAGATTTTGGAGCCACCGAGGTGAATGTATCTGCTCTGATGAATGGTGTGGTGGTGGGATGTGCCCTGCTGGCTCTGTGGATTCTCACCCCAGTGAGGAGGCTGGTGATGTCTGTGCTGCTCCACTCCAAGGGTCACTGGCTGCAGGCACAGTGAGAGACACAAGAAGTGTTGATGCAAACTTCAGTGGGTGCATTAGTATCAAGCCCATAGTTGACAGCAATTGACAAGCCACAGTGCAGGGTCAGCAGTCTTTTTCATGTCCTTCACCTGGGAATAGAACTATCAAATGACCCCGGCCCTCTTGGTTTCCAATCTTGCCATCGCCCAGGGCCTACTGTGATAGCACTCTTCTAATATCCAGCTGTGGCAAGTTGGTGCAGGTCTGGCACTCCACCATCTGTTCATGCCATCTCCTGGGTATCATGAGCTCTCCTCTCATGCAGGCTGAGGGATGAATGATGCATGAGCAGGTTGCCTTCCCTGAACACTCAGTTTGACACTGGCATGAGCTGTGCTGTTCCTCAGTGGTGCCCTTTCTCATTTTCACCTATATGTGAAGGCGGTGACATCTCAGTGATGTGACTGGGCACTCAGTCTGACAATGTTAGAAGCACTCTGGGTACTCAATCTGGGGGTGGTTCGAAGGTTCTTGTTCCCAGCCTGGAAAAGTATCCCTCGCCTCTTGGCCAAAGCTTCAGGAAGGCATCCATAAAACTTGAGGTCTCCCACGCCTGTCTGCTCCTCTAAGTGCCAGCCTGATCCTGATTGGCTCCCTGTGCAGACACTTCCACAGCAAGTGGAATGCCCTGTCATTGCTGCCACTCACCTTTTCAGAGGACCCTCCACTTCTATGTCCCACCTCCAGGCCACCAATTGGGCACCAAACTCACCCCTGGGCCAATCAGTTCATCTGCATTTAAAACATGTATCACGTCAGTGACTTTGATGCGAGGTGGGGTTGGGACCTCGGACTGCTCCGGCGGGCAAGTTCCCAGCCCAGAACTGAAATCCAGTCTGCACTGTTTGTTTCAGAACTGAAAACTCTTACAACTGGTCTGCTCAGGAAGCTTACAATTTCCCAGAGCTGCCAGAAGTGTGTCATTTAACATGGTACACTCACTTCAAAGGTTAGATCAATATCGGTATCAAAAGGATGTAACAGTATCACGGTATCTTTACAATGCAGGAGGCCGTTCAGCCATCAGGTCTGCACTGGCTCCCTGAAAGAGCATTCCCCCTAATCCCACTCCTCTACCTTATCCCCATAACCTTGCACATAGTCTCTTTCTGGCAGCAATCCAATTCCCTTTTGAATACCTCAATCAAACCTGCCTCCACCATCCTTTCAGGAACTTTATTCCAGGCTCCACCCACCCTTGCGTGAAAAGATTTTTCCTCACATCGCATTTATTCCTTTTGCACATGGGCCTATTGAAAATGTTTTCTCCTGTTAAACTTGCTTTATAAATGCAAGTTGTTATTTCATCTGTAGAGGTCACACTTCAGAACTGTCTGTTTTCCCACCAGTGACAGTATGAAGGTGCCACCAAAAGCACTGAAAATTACATACATCGTTTACAGGTCAGATACAGGTCATAACATAAATTCTTCCAGGAAGATAAATGTGTCACGGACCGTTAAAAGGTATTTCCCCAAAGCCGCCCATGAACAATGTGTTTGTACGTGAGTGTAATTTTTTACATGTGGAGTGAGTAATTCAAGTTAAAATAACCCAGCAGCAAAGAGGGCTGATTGCAGGTGGATGGTGAGTAAGGAGTCTTAGATCGGAATTTTCTGGCCCTGTTGGCGTCAGGCGTCATGGCAGGCGGGTGTGGACAATATGGCGAGAGGGCCAAAAATTGGATTTACGCCGTCATGAAATCAGTTTGTGATCATCCGCTCCACCCATGAATGGCTTGCCGCATTTCCCACTGCCACACGTCGGGAATGCCATTTCAATGCATTGGCATGTAATTATAACCCCTGCTCGCCAGAATCATCCTCCCACGTCAAATTTATCGCTCACATCGGTGTGACTTCAGAACGCCGTGCTTCACTACTGCATTTTAAAGGTGTGTACCTGGCGACCTGAACTTTGAGGGGAACTCTGAGGTGAGTGCACACAACCTTGTGCAGTGCTCGTGAGCATAGCCCGTAGGACATAGAGGAAGAGGTGCTCTGCATTCGCAAGTCGTGTTTTCCTGGCTGGCTTTCAGTGTGATGCAGGGGCAAGGACTCCAGTGTGGGTCAGGTCGGGGGTTGGGGCAAGGGTAGCACAGACAGACTGAAGGAAATACTCAAGCACATGTCAGGGGATGGGGGGAGAGAGGGAGGGGTGAGGGAAGTGGCCAGGCACTTAGAAAAGCTTATCAAAAGTGAGCTTTCTTCCGCAGCTGAGATGGCAGCTGCAGCTCCATTGATATGTTTGGATTCAGGCCTCTGAAGCTTTTCTTCCAACTCAAGCAACACAACAGCATGACAGTGCCACCAAATGCTCCAGAACTTTTCATCCCTCGGGCACAGACTGCAAATTAATGTGCATTTTAGGGGGCAGCAGAGCAATTGGCCGACTGGGCAAGTTGTAGAATCCCCTTGTGAAAGGTGGTCATGGCGCAGTCATGGTGGAGGTGCTCACAGCCCCTTGCAATGTCATTATTAAGGTTTAGATTAGTATCCATTATGGTTCAAGCTAACAGCACAACTTTGCAGTGCGGGTTAGGAGGATGCCTGCGCCAGAGCCGAAAGCACAGCATGCAGTCCAGTGGCTGAAGCTGTCACCGATCAGTCAGGTGGAGTGGAGCAGAGATGGGTGGGTTTGGGACAGCCAATGAGCTACTACACACTGGCCATCCAAGTGGTGGCCAGCACTCTCCTGCTTGCATGAAGGGGCCTTCAGACTTAACCAAGAGAGGTTCTTAGTGAGAGGTTCTTAGTACACACATGCTAACCCGCACGTCTCTCTTTGATCCTGCAGGAGGAGAACATCAGGATGATGGAGCCTGGTGATTTAGCGGTATGCATCATTACTTACAGAGTCCAGAGGAGAGCGGCGGTGGCGCCTAGCTCGGCAAAATGAGGAGCACCTTCCTCAAGATGAAGGGGTGGCAGGGCCTGCTACACACACAGCTGAAGATCCACAGAGAGCCATTGCTCGCAGGTGCCTTGCCAGACACAGGATCTATAGACAATGCTAGTCATTCCTACAGATGACTGAGAACCAGGGTCGCTGAAGACCACGCATATCTAGGGAACTGGTCGGTCACTTATGCCACCTGCTGCCAAACCGGTGCCATGGGGATATGGAGGGCATTCACTGCTAGTGGCTGTGAAAGTGACCGCGACACTCAATTTTTACACCAGTGGTTCCTTCCAGGGCTCCAAAGGTGACCTATGTAGGATCTCACAAGCCTCCACACAAAAGTGAATCCAGCAGGTCACGGATGCCATCTTCATGAAGGCACAGACTTTGTGCATTTCGCCCGGGATCAGGAAATCCAGGAAGCAGGAGCGCTGGGATTTGCACAGATCTCTGGTTTTCCACAGGTGCAGGGTGCCATCGACTGCACTCACATGGCACATAGATCTCCGTGGCAACAAGCAGTCAGCTACATCAACTGCAATGGCTTCCACTCACCGACCACTACCGCCACATCCTATGAATCTGCGCACGATTCCCAGGAAGTGTCCACGACTCCCATATCCTTAGAAGGTCTCAGATCCCTGGCATCTACCAGGGTCCAGAGAAGCTGCAGGGTTGGATCCTCGGGGACAAGGGCTACCCACAGAAGGCATAGCTGATGATGTCTGTGCGGCAGCTTCAGACTGCAGCAGAGTGAGGGTTTAATGAGGCTCATGCCGTACTCCGAACTCTGACAGAGCAGGCGATAGGCATATTGAAAATGAGGTTCCAGTGTCTCAACAGGTCCGGTGGAGCACTGCAATACAGTCCCCAGATGGTGCTGCACATTATCGTAGCTTGCTGCGCACTCCACAACCTGGCACTGCAACAGGGGGAAGACCTGGCAGAGGAGGAGATGGAGGAGCCGCACGTATCCTCCAATAAGGAGGACGTCAGATGATGATGAGATCCTCGATAGTGAGGATGTCGGCAATGAAGTCTTCAACTAGCCAGACAAAGCAGGCGTCCTCGGGAGGCCTTCATTGCCGTAAGATTTGTGGAGGATGATGAAGAGATGCAGTGGGGACTGTCCTGGTGTCCTCACTTTGCATCTGTGAATGTCTGACTCCCTGTGCAACCGATGGCAGCGCACATATCCTCAGTGCTCAGGCTCATGTCATGGGGAGGCAGCAGAGGCCCAAACAGTCACTAGATTCCAGGAATATGATGACAACACGCAACGAGGACACTCCATAGATCTTCACATTGCCTCTGTGAATGTCTGACTCCTGTCTGGCTGTGGGCAGCTCACTTACGCACTAAGGGTCATATCGTGGAGACGCAGCTGTGAAACTTTAAATGCACCCAATCTTTTGTCAGCCTTCAGCGCCTGACCCCTTCAGGACCAAACCATCACCAACACAGATGGAGCCAGTCCCACCTCAAAGTAGCTGAGAGCACACAGAGAGAATGAGGGTGGGGGGGGGGGGGGGGGGGGGGGGGGGGGGGGGGGGACAGGAAAAGGGGATTTGGATGGGCCACACACTCCTGGAGTCACTTGGCTGGATGGCCCTGGGGTGTGCACCTGTTGATCCTCCTCCCAATGGGTGTCCCAAGGGCCCCTGGCTGACACCCTGAGATGAAGGGAAAGCTGAAGTGAGATCGCGCTGGCCTGCACCCCTCTCATGTTGACACTGTTGGAGGCCAAGTATGGCATCAGCAATGGAGTTGAGCCTGCACAGCAGTGCAGGACTGATGTCCTGGAACAAGGTTTTCATGGTGGCCGCCATCCTACGAGTATTGACCTCGGTACATTGGTATTGCTGGAGCTATCACCTCTGACTGAAGGCAGACGGACTCCTCCATTGTGTAGCAGACATCCCTTCCTGATGTTCCCGAGCTTGCTTTTGGAGCTCCAGCAACTGAGTTATGACCAAGTCCAGAGATTGCTCATCTGACTTGGCCTCAACAGATTTCTGGTCTCCGCCAATGCTCCGGGTGCCGGAAACCCAGGAAGTCTCTGCTGCCGTCTGCTGTGAATCAGACAATGTGACGTGCTCACCAGATTGTGACCCTGAGGCTACTGTAGAACTAGTTCCACCGATGTGTGTGTCTCTGCACTGGTGGAGGGTGTGGGTGAGTGCTGAGACAAGTCCACAATTAGAGTGTCATCAGATTCTTCTTCCGAGGTGTCTTCAGGGCTGGAGTCAAGGACCTGGCTCGAGGACCCTCTCGGCTGCTTCCCAGATGTGCCTGCAAGAGTGAGGAAAGATAATTAGCGCATGGCAGGGGACTGCGGAACAGGGGAACTCACTCACAGCATGGTTGTCTGATGGATGTTGCACTGAAGGATCCTCACTTGGTTCAGCACCGCCAACCTCACCATCAGCACAGGAACAGTCCAGATCCTCGCCAACTAGCTGGATGAATCAAGTGTGTGAGGACCTTAATATCAGGCATTCCTCCACCAGTCTGCGATCTCTCCCTCTTGTTGCGTGCCAGTTTGTCCTGCATGAATAGAGATGGAGAGAGTGTAAGCAGGACACCTGCAGGCCAGATGATAAGGATGCTGGGCATGTGTTGGTGGTGAGTGGTCCCGTGGACAGGGTGAGGACAAAATCCACAGGGCAGATGAAGGTGTGAATGAGAGAGTAAATGGTGACGTCCCTTAAACTGGCAGCGAGTGGATGTGAGTTTGTGAGTTAAGTGATGAGAAGAGTGACTTACCCTGGCAGAACGAGGAGATCATTCATCCTCTTTTGGCACTGGATGGCTGTCCTCTTTCCCAGGATGTCGGTGCTGACCACCGCTAACACTGTCTCCCATGCTGGATTGGTGACTTTGCTTAGTGATCTTTGCCCAGAGCAGGGTTAGAGGCCTTCATGGTGTGCCTTCGTTGCATCCAGTAGGTGCCCGAGAGAGACGTCGCTAAATTTGGGAGCAGCATGTTTCCTCCCTTTGGCAGCCATGACTTTGCAACAGCTTCCAATGCCGTAGAGAGAGCAGCTCAGTGCCCTTTAAAGGGACGCCCTTTAAATATGGCGTCTGGTTTACTGAGGGCCTGAGGTGACGATGGGACAAGCGAATCAGCGGCTGCACTGAGGTGGGACGTGCCAGGAATGGGACGATACAGTGCGAAAATCTGCCATCGCGACTGGCAGCTATTGTGTCCTTTTTCCTGCCCGCTACTGCACTTTGTGCAAATCTGGAATGATTCCGCCCTGAATTTTTTAAAACCTTTTTGTAAAAATCTAACTTTGTTTGTAGTTAGCATCCAAATGAAATCTACAGTTTAAATTCTAATATTTCCAGCCTTGAGGGTTTTAACAAGGTCTCCACTGGGTTGGCAGTTGGGCTCAGTTAATTAAAGAAGCAGCTGGAACTGGTTGCTCTGTAACTGGGTCAGCTAGCCATTGCCTTATGAGCATATAAAGCCAGCCAACTTAGTGTGACTTAGAATAGAGTGCTGGGAGTTGGGTGATTAGAGGAGGAAGGGAAAGAGGTGCTTCTTTGATTTTTGGCATTTGATAACGTGAGAGGAGCAGTGGCCTTAAAGAGCGAGGGGAACAAGGCCTGAGACCAGAGTGGGACAGGGAGCCAGTGCAAGAGGACTGGTGGCCTTGATAAGGAGAGCCTGGTGAGCATTCTTACTATCCAGTCTTTAAAGTAAAAACTGGTCTTTAGTTTAGATTAAGTAATGTTTAAAGCATAAGAAGTAAGGTCCCCAGTATATAGTTAGTATTCCTTAAACTAGAAGGAGTAAAAGTAAAAGCAAGTAATTTAAGGGTAAGTCATGACTGGGCAGCTTGGCCACGTGGAATGCTCCTCCTGTGCAATGTGGGAAGTCAGGGACACTTCTAGTATTCAGGGCAACCTGAATGTGTGTGCAGAAGTGTTACCAGCAGCAGCTACTCGAAATCTGCATTTTGGAGCTGGAGCTGTGACTGGAGTTATGGTGCATCCGCAAGGCTGCAATCTTCGTGGATAGCACATACAGTGAGGTGGTCACACCGCAGGTAAAGAGCGCACAGGCAGAAAGAGAATGAGTGATCACCAGACAGAGTGAAAGCACTAGTCAGGTGGTGCAGGGGTCCCCTGGGTCCATCTCCCTCTCCAACAGATTTTTCGTTTAATATACTGCTGGGAGAGATGGTTTCTCAGAGGAATGCAGCAAGAGCCAAGTCCATGGCAGCACGAGTGGCTCAGCTGCACGGCGCGGGAGTAGAAAAAAAAGTGGGAGAGCCATAGTGATATGGGATTCTTTCATAAGGGGAACAGATAGACTTTTCTGTGGCCACAGACACGACTCCAGAATGATATGTTGCCTCCCTGGTGCCAGGATCAAGGGTGTCACTGAGCAGCTGCAGGACTTTCTGAAGGGGGAGGGTAAACAGCCAGAGGTCATGGCCATATTGGTACAAACAACATAGTTAAAAAGAGGGATGAGGTCCTGAAAGCAGAATATAGGGAGCTAGGAAATAAATTAAAAACAGGACTTCAAAGGTAGTTACCTCAGGATTACTCCCAGTGTCATGTGCTAGTGGGATCAGGAATAGGAGAATAATCCAGATAGAGAGTCTGGAGAGGTTGGATAGGAGGGAGGGATTCAGATTCATGAGGCTTTGGGGCTGATTCTGGAGAAGATGGCACCTGTACAAGCTGGGTGGGTTGCATCCCAGCAGGACCGGGACCAATATCCCTGCAGGGGTAATCGCTAGTACTGTAGAGGAGGCTTTAGACTAGATTGGCAGGGGGATAGAAACCTGAGCAGGGAGGCACAAGAAAGGGAAACAAAGACAGAAATGAAAGACAGGAAAGTAGAAAGCAAAAGCGCAATGCTGAGGAAACAAGGGCTAAAAGTAAAATGGGCCATATAGTACAAAAAATAATGTATAAAAATGTTAAAAAGACACTTCTAAATACAGTGTATCTGAATGCACGGAGCATTCGCAATAAGAATTAACAGCGCAAGTAGATGTAACAAGTGTGCTACAGTAATCATGGGTGACTTTAATCTGCATATAGACAAGGCAAACCAAGTTAGCAATAATACTGTGGCGGATGAATTCCTGGAATGTACATGAGGTAGCTTTTGTTAGACCAGTACATCGAGGAACTGACTAGGGAACAGGCTATCCTAGATTTGTTATTGTGCAATGAGAAGGGTTTAATTAATAATATTATTATACAGGGTTCTTTATGTAACAGTGACCATAATATGATAGAATTCTTCATTAGGATGGAAAGTGAAGTAGTCCAATCTGAAACTAGGTCCTAAATCTAAACTAAGGAAATTAAGAAGGTTTGAGGGATGAGTTGGCTACAATACATTGGAACCTCATTAAGAGACATGACATTGGCTAGGCAATGGCTAATGTTTAGGGAACGAATGCCTGCATTGTAACAGTTATACATTCCTTACTGGTGCAAAAACACAAGAAGAAAAGAGGCCCATTCATGACTAACAAAAGAAATTAAGATTATTAGATCCAGAAAGGAGTCAAATAAAGTTGCAAGAAAAAGTAGCAAGTCTGAGGATTGGGAGCAGTTTCGAATTCAGCAAAGGAAAACCAAGAGATTTATTAAGAGGGAAAAATAGAGTAAGAGGGTAAACTTGCAAGGATCATAAAATAGGGCTGCAAAAGCTTCTGAGAGTACTTAAGAAGAAAAAGATTAATGAAGACAAATGTAGGTCCCTTACAGTCCAAAACAGGAGAATTTATAATAGAGAACAAGGAAATGGAAGAGCAATTAAACAACTACTTCAGTTCTGTCTTCATTGAGGAAGACACAAATAACTTCCCAGAAATGCCAAGGAGCCAAGGGTCCAGTGAGAAGGAGGAATTGAAAGAAATTAGTATTATGAAAAAAATAGTGCTGGAGCATTTAATGGGACTGAAAGCCCATAAATCACCATGGCCCATTAATCTACATCCTTCGGTACTAAAGGAGGTAGCCATGGAAATAGTGGATGCATTGGTTGTCATCTTCCAAAATTCTGTAGATTCTGGAACAGTCCTAGCAGATTGGAGGGTGGGAAACATAACCCCACTCTTTAAAAAAGGAGGGAGGGAGAAAACAGCGAATTACAGACCAGTTAGCCTAACATCAGTGGTAGGGAAAATGCTAGAGTCCATTCTAAAGGATGTGATAAGAGGAGACTTAAAAAATATCAACAGGCTTGGACAAAGTCAACATGGATTTAAGAAAGGGAAATCACATTTGACAAACCTACTGGAGTTTTTTGACTGTGCAGCTAGCAGGATAGATAAGGGAGAAGCAGTGGGTGTGGTGTATTTAGGTTTTCAGAAAGCTTTTGCTAAAGTCACACATTAGAGGTTCATGTGCAAAATTAAAGCATGTGGGATTGGGGTAACATATTAGCATGGATTGAGAGTTGGTTAGCAGACAGGAAACAGAGAGTAGGAATAAATGGGTCTTTTTCAGAGTGGTAGGCAGTGACCAGTGGGATACCACAGGGATCAGTGCTTGGGCTCCAGCTATTCACAATATATATCAATGATTTGGATGAGGGGGCCAAAAGTAATATTTCCAAGTTTGCTGACAACACAAAGCTACATGGGAATGTAAGTGATGAGGATGTTAAAAGGCTTCAAGCAATTTAGACAAGTTGAGTGAGTGGGCAAATACATGGCAGATGCAGTATAATATGGATAAGTGTGAAGTCATCGCTTCGGTGAGAAAAACAGAATGGCAGAGTATTATTTAAATGGTGATAGATCGGAAAATGTTGATGTACAAAGGAACCTGGGTGTCCTTCTACATCAATCACAGAAAGCAAGCATGAAGGTGCAGCAAGAACTTCGGAAGGCACGTGATACGTTGGCCTTCATTGCGAGAGGACTTGAGTACAGGAGCAAGAATCTCTTACTACAGCTGTACAGGGCCTTGGTGAGACTACACCTAGAGTATTGTATGCAGTTTTGGTCTCCTTACCTAAGAGAGGTTATACTTGCCATACAGGGAGTGCAGCAAAGGTTCACCAGACGGATTCTTGGAATGGCAGGATTGTCATATGAGGTCGCCTAAGCCTGTATTCACTGGAGTTTAGAGAATGAGAGGGGATCTCATTGAAACGTATAAAATTCTGACAGGGCTGGACAGACTGGATGCAGGGATGATGTTTCCTCTAGCTGGGAGGGTCTAGAACAAGGGGTCACAATCTCAGGATACGGGATAGACCATTTAGGACTGAGATAAGGAGAAACTTCTTCACTCAGAGGGCAGTACTGTGTACCCTGGAATAGTTATTTCCCAACTTTAATCACTTTATAACCATGTGTCTGTAATGGATTAAATCAAACCCATGCATTTCTATTTGTGCCATTAGCTTGTCTATGTTGCAAAAGCATTCAGATAGAGAGCTTTTAATTTAATTTTTTATCACTATTCTTTGCATGGATCTGATTCACTGATGCACTATTACCATTAAATTCTCTGTCCTTTCCTGTCCCACTCTGCTTGTCTTTCCCCATATCACTACTCTGTTGCCTTGTCTTTTCCCTTTATTTCTAAGCCTCCCTTCACTTGACTCATCCCCCAACATTTTTAGTTTAAAGCTCTATCTACAGATCTAGTTAAATGATTCGCCAGAACACTGACCCCAGGCTGGCTTAAGTGGAACCCATTCCAATACAACAGGTACCCTTTCCCCAGTACTGATGCCAGATCTCCATGAATTGAAATCCCTTCTCCCAAGGCCATTCTTTGAGCCAGGTGTTCAATTTACTAAATGCTTGACCCTATGCCAATTAAGGTTCCTCATTTTAATTTGGACCCTAACTTCTCAAACTGCTTCAGCAGAACATCACTTCTAGTTCTTCTTATGTTGTTGGTTCCTTCGTAGACTAAAACAAATGGATCTTCTCCCACTCCAGGTTTGTCTCCAGCCACGAGAAGATGGCCTTCATCCTAGCACCAGACAGGCATCAAAATCTTCGGAGCTCCTGGTCATGGCTGCAGAGAACAGTATCTATTTCCTGGACTATACTGTCCCCTATCACTATCACATTCATTTTCAATTGCCCCACTAGAATGGCATCCTGCACCATGGTGCAAAGATCAGTTTGCCCATCCACCCTGCAATCCTTGTTCTCAGACACACAGGTAATAAGTTCCTCTTTTCTTTTTATTCATTCACGGGATGTGGGCTTCGCTGGTTGGGCCAGCATTTATTGCCCATCCTAGTTGCCCTTGAGAAGGTGGTGGTGAGCTGCCTTCTTGAACCGCTGCAGTCCATGTGGTGTAGGTACACCCACAGGCTGTTAGGGAGGGAGTTCCAGGAATTTGACCCAGCGAGAGTGAAGGAACAATAATATATTTCCAAGTCAGGATGGTGAGCTACTCGGAGAGGAACCTCCAGGTGGTAGCGTTCCCATCTAACTGCTGCCCTTGTCCACTACTAGTAGTGGTAGTGGTCATGGGTTTGGAAGTTGCTATCTAAGGCGCCTTGGTGAATTCCTGCAGTGCATCTTGTAGATGGTACAGACTGCTACTACTGTGCATTGGTGCTGGAGGGAGTGAATGTTTGTGGATGTGGTGCCAATCAAGCGGTCTGCTTTGTACTGGATGGTGTCCAGCTTCTTGAGTATTGTGGAAGCTGCACTCATCCAGGCAAGTGGAAAGTATTCCATCACACTCTTGACTTGTGCCTTGTAGATAGTGGACAAGCTTTGGGGAGTCAGGAGGTGAGTTACTCATCCCAGGATTCCTAGTCTCTGACCTGCTCTTGTAGCCACAGTATTTATATGGCTAGTCCAGTTCAGTTTCTGGTCAATGATAACTGCCAGGATGTTGATAGTGGGGGATTCAGTGATGGTAATGCCATTGAACATCAAGGGGTGATGGTTGGATTTTCTCTTGTTGGAGATGGTCATTGCCTGACACTTGTGTGGCGCGAATGTTCCTTGCCACTTGTCAGCCCAAGCCTGGATTTTGTTGAGGTCTTGCTGCATTTGGACATGGACTGCTTCAGTACCTGAGGAGTCATGAATGGTACTGAACATTGTGCAATCATCAGCGAACATCCCTACTTTTGGCCTTATGATGGAAGGAAGGTCATTGATGAAGCAGCTGAAGATGATTGGGCCTAGGACATTACCCTGAGGAACTCCTGCAGCTGAGGTGACTGACCTCCAACAACCACAACCATCTTCCTTTGTGCTAGGTACAACTCCAGTCCGCAGAGAGTTTTCCCCCTGATTCCCTGTTGATCAAAGTTAAGGGCTGAGGCTCCTCCATAACTGCATCCTGGACCCTAATGCCTGTCTGATTCAAAGTCCTACCCTCCTCTCCCTGGCTACTGACTAACTCTAAAGTTCCACTTAACAGAATAGATAAGGGAGAACCAGTGGATAGGGTGTATTTGGACATTCAGAAAGCTTTTGATAAAGTCCCACATAAGAGGTTAGTGTGCAAAACTAAAGCACATGGGATTAGGGGCAATATATTGTCAGGGTTGAGAATTGGTTAGTAGACAGGAAACAGGGAGTAGGAATAAATGGGTCTTTTTCAGAATGGCAGGCAATGACTAGTAGGATAGGAACGTAGGAACAGGAGAAGGCCATCTAACCTGTTGAGCCTGCTCCGCTATTCAATACGATCGTGGCTGACTGAACACTTTAATGCCTTTTACCCACACTATCCCCATAACCCTTTATGTTATTGTTAATCAGAAAACTATCAATCTCTAACTTAAATGTACTCAATGACTGAGCCTCCACGGCCCTCTGGTGTAGAGAATTCCAAAGATTCACAAACCTCTGAGTAAAGAAATTTCTCCTCATCTTGGTCCTAAGTGGCTTCCCCCTTATTTTGAAATTGTGTCACCTGGCGCTAGTCTCCCCATCCAGGGAAAACATCTTAACTGCATCTACCCTGTCTATTCCTTTATGTATTTTGTAGGTTTCAATGAGATCATCCTTCAAAACTCTAGAGAATACAGGCCCAGGGTTCCCCAATCTCTCTTCGTAAGGCAGTCCCGCCATCCCTGGAGCAAGTCTGGTGAACCTTCTGCACTCCCTCTATGGCAATAATATCCTTTCTGAGGCAAGGGGACCAAAACTGCACACAGTACTCTAGGTGTGGTCTAACCAAGCTTCTGTATAATTGAAGTAAGACTTCACTACTGCTGTACTCAAATCCTCTCATGATAAAGGCTAACAATCCATTAGCCTTCCTAATTTCCTGCTGAAGCTGCATGTTAGCCTTCTGTGACTTATGGATAAAGACACCCAGGTCCCTTCGTTCATCTACACTTTCTAATCTCTTACCATTTAGGAAATACTCTGTACTTCTACCAAAGTGGATAACCTCACATTTTTCCACATTATATTCCATCTGCCATGTTCTTGCCCACTCACGGGCCAGAATTTTTCGTCAGCGAGCTGGGAGCGGGGTCCGCTCGCTGATGCAAAAATGACACAGGATGACGTCGGAGGCGAGGGGGCAGGTGGGAATCCCCGATGTCATCCTGCCCTATTTAAATATTCATGAAGGTGGACGGACAGCAAAATCAGATGTCCGCTCGGTGATCTGTCAATGGCCAATTTAGGCCATTGACAGGATAATTAAGCCAACTAAAGGCCCTGCCCATCCAACCTTAAGGTTGGTAGGCAGGCCAGGAGTCCCGGCAGGCTTCTGAAAAAACATGAAGCCTCATCCACCGGCAGAATAAGGTTTCATGTCTATTTTAAAAAACTTTAATAAACTTCATGTGATATTTATTAACATGTCCCATCTCGTGTGACATTGTTACATGAGGGGGACATTTTAATAATTTTTTTATTTTTCTATTTTTGAAGTTTATAAAACTTTCAGCGATCTCCCTGAAGACAGCACATGGTCTCAAGGAGATGTGCGCTCTTCAGTGCGCATGCGCAAAAGAACGCACTTTGACAGTTGGGGAATCCCTACCCCCCGCGCCTCACAACAAGCCCAAAGAGCTTCCTGTCAGGCGGTCCACCCATTCAAAATGGCAGCAGGGCTCATTTTGGCAGCGGCGATCGGCTGCCCAACCGCCGCTGAGCCGGTGGGGCCCGCCCGCCCAACAAGGGCAAAATTCTGCCTGCTAAGTCTGAACAAATTCTCCTGTAGCCGCTTTACACATTCCTCACAACACACATTCCCACCTAGCTTTGTATCATTGATGTATATTGTGAACAACTGGGGCCCAAGTACTGATCCTTGCCGTACCCACTAGTCACAGTCTTCCAATGTGAGAATGACCCGTTTATTCCTACTCTCTGTTTTCTGCCTGTTAACCAATGCTTAAACCATGCCAGTATATTGCCTCCATTCCCATGTGCTTTTATTTTGTTAATCAACCTCCTGTAGGGGGCTTTATCAAAAGCCTTCTGAAAATCCAAGTATACTACTTCCATCAATTTATCTTTATCAATTTTGTTCGTAACATTCTCAAAAACTCCAGTAAGTTCATCAAACATGATTTCCTATTCGCAAATGCATGCTGACTCTGCCTAATCAGATCATGATTTTCCAGATATCCATTTATCACATCTTTTATAATAGATTCTAGCATGTTCCCTACTACTGATGCAAGGCAAACACATCTGTAGTTCCCTGTTTTCCGTCCCTTTTTAAATAGTGGATGACATTATTATCTTCCAATCTTCAGGGACCATTCCAGAATCTGTAGAATTTTGGAAGATAATCACCAATGCATCCACTATCTCTATTGCAACCTTTTTCAACACTCTGGGATGCAGAATATCAGGTTCCCGAGGACTTATCAACTTTCAGTCCCATTAATTTCTCCAATATAACCTTCTTACTTATACCAATTTCCTTCAATTCCTCATTCTCCTACATCCCTTAGATCTCTAAATTTGGGGGATTTCCTGTATCTTACTCAGTGAAAACAGACACAAAGCTTCTCTGCCATTTCTTTACTGCCCATTATTTTCCTGATTCTGTCTGTAATGGACCCACATTCGTTTTAACCAAATGCTTCCTTTTTACACACCTATAGAAGCTTGTACAGTCAGTTTTTATGCTTTTTGCTAGATTACATTCATATTCTATTCTCCCTTTTTTAAACCAGTTTCTTGGTCTTCCTTTGCTGTATTCTAAAATCCTCTCAACCCTCAGGTTTACTACTAATTCTGGCAACTTAATAAGCCTTTTCTTTTAATCTCATCCAATACTTGACTTCCTTTGTCAGCCACGGTTGATTAACATTTTCAGTTTTTTGCACCTTGAGGGAATGTATAGGTGCTGGAAGCTATGTAATATTTATTTGAAGACTATCCATTGCCTATGTACAGACATACCCTTTAATGTATTTTCCTAATCCACCTCAGCCAATTTGTTCCTCATGCCTTCATAATTTCCTTCATTCAACTTTAACACCCTTGTTTCAGAGTGAACTACCTCACTTTCAAACATAATGTAAAATTCTATCATATTGTGGTCACTCATCCCTAAAGGTTATTTTACAACAAGATTATTAATTAGCCCTTTTTCGTCACATGATACTAAGTTTAAAATAGCCTGCCTTCTAGTCGGCTTCTCAACATGCTGCTCTAGAATGCTATCCCTAACACACACCAGAAACTTGTCTTCCACAGCACTGGTGCTCAATTAGTTTACCCAGTCTATACGCAGATTGAAGTCACCCATGATTACTGTATTGCCCATGCTACATGCTTCTTTCAGCTCCTGATGCCCCACATTACCACTGCTGTTTGGTGGCCGATAAACAACTCCAACCAATGTCTGCTGCCCTTTGCTGTTTCTTAGTTCCACCCAAACAGATTCCACACATTGTTCTTCCGATATGATATCCTCCCTTATTGATCCCATCCCATGTTATCAGCGCAACTCTACCTCCTTTACCTTCTTGTCTGTCCTTCCTAAACGTCAAATATCCTTGAAAATTCAGTTCCCAGTCTTGGTCACTATGCAGCCATGTTTCCATAATGGCAATTAGATCATACCCATTTACCTCTATTTAGGCCTTTACATCATGTACCTTATTGCGAATACTGCGTGCATTCAGGTAGAGTGCCCTTAACTTTGCCTTTTTGACATCATTCCACATTTGAAGAATACTCAATGCTCTGCTTTGTTTCTCGTGTCTTCTGGTCTCACTACTACTTCGAACTTTACTTTCTTCCATTTTGGGCCACCCCTCAGGTTCCCACCCCCACTAACAAGCTACCGCAGGGATCAGTGACTTGGCCCCAGCTACTCACAATATATATCAATGATTTGGATGAGGGGACCAAATGTAATGTTTCCAAGTTTGCTGTCGACACAAAACTTGGTGGGAAATTGAATGGTGAGGAGGATGTTAAGAGGCTTCAAGGCGACTTAGGCAAGTTGAGTGAGTGGGCAAATACATGGCAGGTGCTGTTTAACATGAATAAATGTGAAGTTATCCACTTTGGTAGGAAAAACAGAATGGCAGACTATGATTTAAATGGCGATAAATTGGGAAGTGTTGATGTACAAAGGGACCTGGGTGTCCTTGTACACCAATCCCTGAAAGCAAGCATGAAGGTGCAGCTAGTATTTAAGAAGGTATTCATTGTAACGGGATTTGAGTACAGCAGCAAGGATGTCTTACTGCAGCTGTACAGGGCCTTGGTAAGACCACACCTGGAGTATTGTGTACAGTTTTGGTCTCCTTACTTAAGAAAGGATATACTTGCCATACAGGGAGTGCAGTGAAGGTTCACCAGACGGATTCCTGGGATGGCAGCATTGTCATATCTGTAGAGATTGGATCAACTAGGCCTGTATTCACTAGAGTCTAGAAGAATAAGAGGGGATCTCATTGAAATGTATGAAATTCTGACGGGCTGGACAGACTGGATGCAGGGATGATGTTTCCTCTGGCTGGGGGGGTCTAGAACAAGGGGTCACAATCACAGGATAAGGGGTAGGCCATGAGCTGAGGAGAAACTTCTTCACTCAGATGGTGGTGAACCTGTGGAATTCTCTACCACAAGGGGCTGTAGAGGCCAAGTCACTGAATATATTTAAGTAGGAAATAGATAGATTTCTAGACTCTAAAGGCATCAAGGGGTATGGGGAGAGAGCGGAAGTATGGCGTTGAGATAGAGGATCAGCCATAATCATATTGAATGGCTGAGCAAACTCGAAAGGCCGAATGACCTACTCCTGCTCCAATTTTCTATGTTTCTGTGTTTAACCTAAGGGAGTGTGACTGCCTCCCAGAATAAAGTCACTAGGTAATTCTCCCCATCCCTGATTCCCCACAATGTCAGCAGCTCGGACTCCAGCTTAACAATTTTAAGGCGAAGCTTCTTGAGTTGCAAACACTTACCACAGGTATGATTGTTTGGGATTGCAGTGCTCTCCACAAACCCTCACATGTTGCAATCAAGGCACACCACCTGCCCTGCCATATCTGTTTAAACTTAATTACTGTTTTATTTGATTAGTTAATTAGATTCTAATTTAATAAAACAAGCACAAGTTACAGTTCCTTAGCTTAGAGAGAAAAGAAAGATGTTCACCAGCAACTGAAAGTATAACAAAAAGAATAAGATGCAGCACCTCTTTCCCCCTCTGCACTGAATTCCCACTTGCACCAAATTTTTTGAACTCTGTTTATGAAGCACTCCTTTTACAAACTCTCTGAGCCCACAATCCCTTTCTAAAGCCCAGGATCCCATATATTTCATTAATATTCTTTAACCTGTCCTGCCATCTTCAAAGATTTGTGCACAAACACTCCCAGGTCTCTGTTCTTGCATCCCTTTAGAAATATATTATTTAGCTTCTATTGTCTCCCCTCATTCTTCCTACTAAAATATCTCTCAGTTTTTTACATTGAATTTCATCTGCCACGCCTCTCTGCCCATTCACCAGCCTGGCCATGTCCTTCTGAAATCTAATTACTAATCTTCCTCACTGTTTACTACACTTCCAAAGCTTTGTGTCATCTGCTATTATTGAAATAGTGCTCTCTAGCCCCAAGTTCAAGTCATCAATTTATATCAAGGCCAACTGCAGTCCTAACACTAAACCTTCAAAAATCCAACTGTAAACCTCCCTTCAGTCCAATGAATTGTCACAACCCTGTTTTCCATCCCTTAGGCATTTTTTCTACCCATGTTGCTACCGCTCATTTTGTCCCATGTGCTTTAATTTTGTTAACAAGCATAATATGTGGCACTGTATTTTGAACGTCCATATGCACAATATAAAGCACACTGCCCTCACCCACCTTGTTACATCATCAAAAATCTCAAATCAAGTTCATCAAACATGATTTGCCTTAAACAAATTGGTCTATTTTGTTCAAGTAGTTGTTAATTTTTCCTGGATTATTGGCTGGGATTTTCGGCTCCGGTGAGGTGAGTTCCCCCCGAGCGGATGCAGCAGGTCATTCAAATTTCCATTCATTTCTGCTGGACTGGAAGGTCTCAACGGCGGGAAGAACTGAAAAATTCTGGCCATCGTTTCTAAAAATTTCCCCCGCACCGACCTTAAATGGACTGGCAAGTAATTGCCAGGGTTATCCTTTTCTCTGCTTTGAAGAAAGGTGTAACATTAGAAATCCTCAGTATTTAAGGCAGATTGGAGGGTTTTGGGTCTACCCTTACTTGCCATTCAGGGATACATCCCATTAGATCAGGTAACTTATCCACCATTTAACATTATCTTCATCCATTTTCATCCAGTGTCCTGGAAAGCTCTAGTTTACCGTAGCTTTTGCAAAGTCCTCTTCAATGCAAACCCTGATTCAAAGTACTCATGTAGTACCTCAGCCACACCTTCTGCATCCCCCAAGAGATCTCCATTCAGGTTCCTCTCAGCCCCGCAACTCCTCTGACAATGCTTTTATTGTAAATATGCCTATGCAACACTTTTATACTAGCCGCTGATTTATTCTTGTACTATACTTTTCCGCTCATATTTCCTCTCACAAGTTTCTTTTTTTAATATTTAGGCTGATTCTCCCTTGTATTATCAAGTTGACAGCTGTCATACACCTCTGTTTTCTGCTTCATCCTATTCTCTAACTCCTTTACCATTCAGGGCACTCTGGATTTAATTATTCCTTTTTGGTCCCCTGTGGGAATGTATCTAGACTATGGTAAGTCATTTCCTCATAAAGGTTTGCTCATTGCTCCATTACATTTCTGGCTGCCAGTTATTGATTCCAACTTAATCAGGGTATTTCCTCAAATCACTGAAATTGGGTCACCTCTAATTAGATATTTTTATTCTGGATTGTTCCTTATTCTTCTAATCTAAATCATATTGACCATTCTTCATGAGATGCTCACCAAACGTGACAATCTCCTGCCAGGTAAGTATCCCACCTCATTCCCCAAAACCAGTTCCAGCATTGTCTCTTCCCATATGATATGGAAACATAATGATCAAGAAAATTCTGTTGAACACACTTCAGAAATTGCTCCTATTCTTTGCCCTGAACTCAATTGTTACCCCATTCAATATCAGGGAAGTCTTCCATTATCACTACCTATAGTTCTTGCAACTCTCACCGTACCTCTTTTCAAATCTGCTCCTCTGTATCCTTCCCTCTTTTCTTTTAATATTCTTCCACGGGATGTGGGCATCGCTGGCTGGCCAGTATTTATTGCCCTTCCCTAACTGCCTTGAGAAGGTGGTGGTGAGCTGCCTTCTTGAACCGCTGAAGTCCATGTAATGTAGGTATGCCTACAGTGCAGTTGGGGGGGCCCATACAATACACTAGGTAGCACAGCAGCTCCTTCATTGTTACTTAACTCCAGCTAAATAAGATATTCTCTCTTTTTAGCACCAGAATATATTCTTTAATAAAAACTTTTACCCTCTGTTCCCTTTCTTGGTTCCAAATTTTTCCTAAATATCTTGTACCCTGGAATATTAAGCACCTAATCCTCATGTTTCATTCAAAAAGGGAGGGAGACAGAAAGCAGGAAACTACAGGTCAGTTAGCTTAACATCTGTCATAGGGGGAAAATATTAGAAGCTATTATGAAAGACATTATAGCAGGGCACTTCGAAAAATTCAAGGTAATCAGGCAGAGTCAACATGGTTTTGAGAAAGGGAAATCATGTTTAACCAATTTACTGGCGTTCTTTGAAGAAGTAGCATATTCTGTGGATATAGGGGAACTGGTGGATGTACTTTACGCAGATGTCCAGAAGGCATTTAATAAGGTACCACGTCAAAGGTTCTTGTGCAAAATAAATGCTCATGGTGTATGGGGTAACATATTGACATGGATTGAAGATTGGCTGGCTGACAGGAAATAGAATGAGTCATTTTTTGGTCGGCAAGACATAACGAGGGATGTGCCACAGGGATCATTATTGGGGTCTCAACTTTTTATAATTTATATAAATGACATGGATGAAGGGACCAAAGACATGGTTGATAAATTTGCTGATGACACAAAGATAGGTAGGAAAGTAAGTTGTGAAGAGTTGTGTCTGCAAAGGCATATAGATAGGTTAAGTGAGTGGGCAAAGTCTGGGAAATGGAGTATACTGTGGGAAAATGTGAAATTGTTCATTTTGGCAGGAAGAACAAAAACGCATATTATCTACATGGTGAGAGATTGCAGAGCTCTGAGATTCAGAGGGATCTGAGTCCTAGTGCATGAATTACAAAAGGTTAGTATGCAAGTAATTAGGAAAGCTAATAGAATAATATCATTCATTGCAACAAAAATTGAATACAAAAGTAGGGAAGTTATGCTTCACTTATAGAGGGTATTGGTGAGACCACATCTGGAGTGCTGTGTACAATATTGGTCTCCTTATTTAGGGAAGGATGTAAATGTGTTGGAAACAGTTCAGAGAAGGTTTACTAGACTAATATTGGAACGGGTGGGTTAGAAAGGTTGGACAGGCTGGGCTTGTATCCACTGGAGTTTTGAAGAGTAAGAGGCGACTTGATTGACCCTGAGGGGTCTTGACAGGGTGGATGTGGAGAGGATATTTCCTCTTGTAGGAAAATCTAAAGCCAAGAGCTTAAAAATAAGGGGTCAGTCATTTAAGACAGAGGTGAGGAAAATATTTTTCTGTCAGAGGGTCGTGAGTCTTTGGAACTCCCTTCCTAAAAAGACGGTGGAAGCAGATCTTTGAATATTTTTAAGGGAGAAATAGATAATTATTGATAAGCAAGGGGGTGACAGGTTATTGGGGGTAAGCAGAAATGTGGAGTTGAGGTTACAATCAGATCAGCTATGATCTCACTGAATGGTGGAGCAGGCTCAAGGGGCCGAGTGGCCTCGTCCTGCTCCTAATTCATATGTTCGTATATCTTACATTTGAACAGACAGAAGGGACATTGGTTTTAAGTCTTATCCAGAGGACATGGAACTGTAGCCATGTTCTCTAACATTGGAAAATATTCATGGTAACCTTACAAAAAGATACTGCCAAAGGTGCAAAAGTGAATTACTAGAATAATGCCTTAACTCAGAGGTTATAACAGTCAGAAAAGAGTGAGCACGCTGAGCTTTTCTTGAGAAAAAAAGGCTGAGGGTGACCGAATAGAGGTCTTTAAAATTGAAGGGGTTTGATAGGGTAGAAAGAGAAAATGTGGAACTTGTGGACCTCAGGAGAAACCTTACTGAGAGAGGAGTTAGAATATGGAACTTGATACCACATGATATAGTTGAAGTGAATAGCATAGAAGCATTTAAAGGAAGCTATTAAGGCACAAAGGAAAAAGCAATGACAGATGCTGAAAGGGTTAAATGGAGTAGGATGGCAGGATGGTGCATGAAACACCAGTCTAGCCAAATGTTCTGTCTTGGAATGTAATTCTAAGTAATTTCTATGATTCCAAAATTAATTATGACCACAATTTTTTGTTTCTTTGTATTTTTCACATTAGCCTGGATGTTGCAGTAATAATGATAGTAAAACCGACTGTGCTCGCCATCATTGCTCCACTAAACTGGCAATAGCTTCCGGAATCAACAAATACACAGAATGAGTTACCAGCGTAAATAGAGGCAAATAGGTATGATTTGATGGCGATTACTAAGGCGTGGTTACGGGGAGAACAGGTTTGGGAGTTGAATATCCAAGGGTACTCAATGTTTCGGAAGGATAGGCAGGAAGGAAAAGGAGGTGGTGTAGCTTTGTTAGTAAAGGAAGAGATCAATGCTATAGTGAGGAATGATATAGGGACTGGAGAGCAAGACGTAGAGTCAGTCTGGGTAGAAATAAGAAATAGCAAGGGAAAGAAGGCCCTGGTGGGAGTAATCTATAGGTCCCCAAACAGTAGTTCAGCAGTAGGGCACAGTATAAATCAGGAAATACTGGGAGCATGTAAGAAAGGCACGGCAATAATCATGGGTGATTTTAATATGCATATAGACTGGACTAATCAAATTGGCAAAGGTAGTCTTGAGGGACAGTTCATAGAATGTATTAGAGATTGTTTCTTGGAGCAATATGTTGTGGAACCAACCAGGGAGCAGGCTATTCTGGATTTGGTTATGTGTAATGAGATGGGATTAATTAATGATCTCATATTAAAGGATCCTCTAGGGAAGAGTGATCATAGCATGATAGAATTTCAAGTTCAGTTTGAGAGCGAGAAACTGGAGTCCCACACCAGTGTTCTGGAGTTAAACAAAGGTAACTACATATGCATTAGGACAGATTTGGCCCTAGTGGACTGGGCAGGAAGACTACAAGGTAGGACAATTGATGAACAGTGGCAGATATTTAAGGAGATATTCAATTCCTCCCAAAATATATTCCAAAGAGGAAGAAAGGTGGTAAGGGGAGAAAAAGCATCCATGGCTAAGCAAGGAAGTTAAAGATAACATAAAGGCAAAAGTTAAGGTATACCAAATTGCAAAGGTCAGTGGCAGGCTGAAAGGTTAGGAAACTTTTAAAGATCAACAAAGTGTTACTAAAAAAATAATAAAAAGAGCCAAGGTAAATAATGAAAGAAAACTAGTGCAAAATGTAAAAACTGATAGTGAAAGCTTCTACAAGTATATAAAAGGAAAGAGTAGCTAAAGCGAATGTTGGTCCCTTGGAGGATGAGACTGGGGAGTTAATAGTGGGGAACGCAGAAATGGCAGAGATGCTTAATCAATATTTTGCCTCAGTTTTCACGGTGGAGGACACTAGAACCACCCCAATAGTAACAGGTAGTACAGAGGGTATAGAGAAAGAGGAACTTAGAACAATCACCATCACTGGAGAAAAAGTACTGAGCAAACTATTGGGATTAAAGGGTGACAAGTCCCCAGGACCTGATGGTCTACATCCCAGGGTCTTAAAGGAAGTGACAGTGGAGATAGTGGATGCATTGGCTATAATATTCCAAAATTCCCTGGATTCTGGAAAGGTTCCAGTGGCTTGCAAAAATGCTAATACTCTTTATTCAAAAAGGAGGGGGGTGGTGGGAAGGCAGAAAGTAGGAATCTATAGGCCAGTTAGTTTAACGTCTGTCATTGGGAAATTGTTGGAATCCATTATTAAGGAAGTAGTAATGGGGCATTTGGAAAGTCAAAATGCAATCCATCAGAGTCAGCATGGTTACATGAAGAGTAAATTGTGTTTGACTAATTATTGTTATTACTGTTCAACACCATCGCTGTCCCAGGAAAGCTAATGGTATACTTGTGGAATGTCAAATTTCTTCATTATAATAACAAATTCCACATTATAATTTTTTAAAAAAAGTTTGCTTATAAAAAAATTAGCCTCTATCTTAATCTACTCATAAATATTTATTTCACAATGTGAAATTTTAAATTAAATATGAAGGGATTCAGTACTTTTAACTTCCTGGTCTGCTGTCGGTGAGAATATTTCAATGTGATTTGATACTTAATAAAAACAGAAAATGCTGGAAAAACTCAGCAGGTCTGGCAGCATCTGTGGAGAGGGAAACACCGTTAACATTTCGAGTCCATATGGCTCTTCAGGGCTAAAAAAAAGCTGTGTGAAATTTTAAAGATTGGTCTTGTGGCACAGTGGCTCTGAGCCAGAAATTCCAGGTTTAAGTTCTACTCCAGGACTTGATGGTCACGGGCAATGGGTTCAGAAGGTGGCCAAGCAGGTTTATAAACCTGCAAAGCCTTCCACTGCACCTATGACAGGAGATGGTTAAGAGCGGTAGAGTCTCCTGGTCAGCCAGAACTTGCAGAAGGCAATAGCAAACCCTTGCAGTACCTTGCCAAGCATAACCATTGAGCAACACATGGAAGCCCATGGTTGCCAATGCCCTCGGAGGGCATGGTACCTGAAGAGAGAGAGAAGTTTGAGTTATTCAGCAGAGAAAATAATCAAAGCCAATGTGGCCAGATCTCAAGCAAATCTGTTGGCTCACTGCAAGTGTCAGTCTCCTTTTAATTTGCCCCACTATTTAGTAGTTGCTTAAAAATGATCTTGCATTTCAATAGGCCTGCAAGCAACATCGTAGTTGATTAACAACAAACAGCAGATTGCCTGTTCCGATCTGACTTCGCCGATTGTGCACAGAGAATGATAGCAGAGCCCGAGGAAATAATACAGCCGACTGTGCCCCAACACTGTACCTGAAACACTTGGTATTTGTGAATAAACTGGGGGCCCCCTGCCGAGTAGCTCCGATTGTACTTCGCTACAAACCGCTGGAAGAGTTTCTCTGAGTGACCGGCAGACGCCTCTCCACTCTCGTTCCCCGCTAGCTGGAAATAGAGAGACCCAGAGAAAGCGAGTTGGGTGCTGGACAAGCACAGAAGCAGGAATGCCCAAGGCATGGTGCTGGAATCAAGGAGCCGGATCGCAAAGAGCTCGTGCACCCTGAGCGTCAGTCAGCTTGCAGCTACTGCTCCCGCCCGGCTGACATCCGGACTGCATACAGATCCTAACAACATCCGTTGTTTCACTTTCACTTTAACGCTCCTCTACTTACTCAGCTGAACGTGCATCCTAAATTGCAATTGTAATTTACCCCACTTTTAAAAACAAATCTTAATTCCCCTGGATCGCTTTCTGAACGGGTGATGATAACAGATTAAGCACTTTGAAAAGAGATAGTCCTTTGGTAGTGTAGAACTTGAGTATTGCTGAAAAAAGACATTTTGTCAAGCTTTTCATCTTGCGCTTATCAGGACAATGGCAAGAATACCAATGTCAGGGCAAACCACAACAAACTGGTGGATCGTATCAAACAACCAACATGCCCCTTCAGCTGTTCGCAACAGGCAGCATACAGACCGTACCCAACCAGCCCCTGCTTGCAAAACGCAAAACACAGTGTCCAACATTAGATGTGATTCTGCGATTGGACAACATTTGCTAAATAATCCTCAGTGTGCTAAAAATTACACTGACAACCAAGTTAAGATTGCCAGTTTAAATCTCAAACTTGCAAACTCTTTTGGCAAAAGAGACCAAGACCCAACTGTGCTCGCTATAGTCACTTCTGACCTGTCGAGAGATGGCTAATCAGTTTTGTGCCAGATATGTTCAAGGCTGAGTGCTTTGATCTTGAGGGAATGAAGGTGGGTGGTATCCTGGAGGGGCATTCAGGGCAGGAGAGAGTAAAGGTTTAATGTGGGATAATGGAATCAAAGGCTGATATGAGGGAGCGATTGAACACGTCAACAGCTTTGGGAGGATCACAGTTAATGAATGGCTAAAGGCAAGACATTTGGAAATTTTAAAATGCAGTTGTAAGTGAATTTCCAAGTCATAAATAAGACTGCATACACTGCATAAACTATAGAAACTGGAGTACCTTTTAAATATGTATGATTTCAGGCCAGATCCATCCTGAACTGCAATCAGTTGATATAATCTATTGACAGCTTATTTTCTAAAACATAATTAGATGTTGGGGCACTCTGTTCAGGGATTTTGACTTTCCTAATGTGTAATTCATCTGTGACCATAGCCAATGGATCCTGCAGGTGTGTGCTTCTTATCCTGGGAGCAGTCACACGTTTACATTCTCCAGCTCTCCCAGGTGCCACAAATTTTCACCCACCCTGTGCACTTGGAAGAATGGATACCCGCTGAAGTGATGGTTGATGTCATCGATAAGGAACTCAAGGACTGAGGCAGAGGAGACTATAATGCAAGCCACACTGTGACCAGACTGACTGTTGAGCAGACCACTGATTTCCTCAAAATGAGATTAAGGTGCCTGGACCGGTTGGGTAGGACTCTTCAATATGCCCCAACAAAGATCTCCATGCTAGTGGTGGTCTCTGCTTTACACAGCCTAGTGCTGCAGAAAGGTGAGGCCCTGACTACTGAGAAAATAACCACATGTGTGCAGCCTATGAGACCTTGCAACTGGAGGAATTCAACCATTGTGCCAAAGCCTCTAGTTCTCTTGGCCTGACTGTCTGCATCAGTTCTGAATTTGATGTTCAGGTTGGCCTTCCCGAAGAAGGCATCAGCTTGATCTAGTGATATGTGTCAGAATACAGTGTGAGGCATTCTCAGAAGAAGATGATGCTGAGGAGGAGTTGCAGCATCCTGTTAGACATGAAGGACCATTTGGAGAGCACCAAACTCAAAGGTACCAGGGAGGGTCAGGAGTCACTATACTCATGAGTTTCACCTGAAACATCACTTCAGCCATCCAGACGAATAATGGTCCACACTCCAAGCACACAAAAGTAATAGATGGCAGTTGGTTTATCCCACTGTTTATGGGGCAAATTAACTCTGGGCTCATCTCTACAGTTTTTTTCCAATTTTCCTTTGTGCAGCTCATTGTGCCACATGCTGAGGTGAAAGATCACTCTTCCTGTTGTGAGGGTATGACTTGGTAGCAAGCTCATCTTTGCATTTGGTTGTGTGGTGTGCTGTTGTCAGTGATGGCTGCTATTTGGTTCCAGCATCATTTATGGCACTGTCATGCTGGCTGGGGATTTGCAGCATCTGCTCTGTGGTCTTAGGGTTTATCTGTCCAGCTGGTGTCAGAGCCAGAGTTTGAGGCTCTTCTTGTTGCTGGTTCCACTCTTGACTGTTATCTACTTGAGGTGTTGTGATAACCATCTGAATGGTTGGCTGGCCTGACCAATGAGGGGCTTCTGGCACCTTCTCTGCAAAGAGAGAAGACAATTCAGAGCTGAAGTCCCAGTTGAGAGAAACACTCTGTTTGGAGCTCTCGGGAACTTTCAGTTCTGTATAATTTACAACAGTGGTTGTCTTGACACTTTCTGCTGTTTTGAGGAGATTCAGAGCTACTCAGGCATCTCTGCTCAAGAGAGAAAAAGACTGGCTATGGATGATGTACATCAGTTTGAAGGTTTGATTGTCACCATACCTTAATGGTTCCAGAATCATGACTATGACCAGATGTCAGATTTCTCTGGGCCCATAAAGTGGTAAGTCTGTTGTTTGTAGACAGAGGTCTCTCGCCCATGCTTCTTTGTTCAATAGGAATGTAACACTGACTCCAATGTCCAATT
Source organism: Carcharodon carcharias (assembly GCF_017639515.1). Lineage (NCBI taxonomy): Eukaryota > Metazoa > Chordata > Chondrichthyes > Lamniformes > Lamnidae > Carcharodon > Carcharodon carcharias. The sequence goes on along the minus strand of NC_054467.1, from coordinate 51,486,450 downwards.
TAAAGTTTGTGAGATGGCCATTAACCAAGATGGCTGCATTCCAGAACAAAAATCCAGAATCTTGGACCTCACCCAATAAGTATGCTTGTGTGCCCTCTGTCTGACTGTCTCAATCTGGTGAATCCTCTTGGAATCTTCTTTGCATTTTGATGTTTTGGCTTTGCACGGCTTCCCAAAATGTCCTATTCAGTTACACTGAAAAAGTTGGGATGAAATTACCAGACATTGATCATGCCTGTGGGGGTACTTTGCTCCACAGCCAGTGCTTTGCTCCACATGGTCGATCTATTGGTCAGTTAGGGTATTGCTTCTCTTGGCCTGGAGTATCCCTGTTTCTGAGTTGTTTCACAAACTGGACAGTGGGGTTTACTTTTTGCCATAGTTTGCTTTCTCCCTTTAATATAGATCAATGCTGCAAATGGATTTCGGATTGCCTGACAATCTAGATGGCTTCTGTGATTCTGTAAAGTGTGCGTACGGTGTGCACATTCTGTCTCTCTGCTTCTTGAACCACAGAGTCCTTGGGTACATATTTGCCCAGATATTGATAGTTTCTAACACTGGCTATTGTCATTGACCTCCATTTCTCAACCATCATCCATCTTCACCCATTTCAGCTCATAAGCTGCCAATATGCTCATCCATGCCCTGGTCGCCTCCCGACTCAACTACTCCAACATTCTCCTGAACGGCCTCCATCCCCTGAAAACATCAGCTCATCTTAACCTGCTGTCCATAACCTGCATTGTCCTGCTCACCCATTACTATTGACGACAGTGTTGGGGTGTAGGGGAAGGATAAGAAAATGAAGGGTTTGGTGTTTGTTAGTTTGGAGCCAGCACTCTTGCCATGATTGTCAGGCTGCAAGAGCTGCTGTGGGGCTTTCCCTGACCAGTCAGAGCACACCGAGCAGTAGCTCGCAAATGAAATACACAGAGTCTGGATCAGGGCAAATCAATCTCAGTGCCTCGTCTTCCAGAGTCTGCCAATATAACATTAACTGCAATTCATAGTGATTCACTGTGGCCCTGAGTTTAACAGTTTACTCTAGATGCAACCAAATAAAACAGCAAAAAAGATGATGGAAATTTAGACATAATTGATTTACTTTAACATGTCTAAGTAACTGCCACGTATGAAGCACATTGAATCCTTCATTCAAACCCAAAATCACTCAACAAAATCAGCCTCTTCCCAATGGCCCAGGCACTGTTCCCTCCCACAGGGATTTCACTCCCAGATTCTCAAGTTCACAGGCTTTCTCGAGGGTTAGATCTTACTTTGCATGAAGCATGTCTGAAAGTGCATCGTCCACCACTCCTCCAACTATTCTACCCCTGATTGGCTCAGATTTCAGGGCATTGGAATCACAGCCTTCAGCCATTCTGTACAGTTCATTAATGAAGTGGTTTGATACAACTGAATGGCTTGCTAGGCCATTTCAGAGGGCAGTTATGTCAACCACATTACTGTGGATCTGGAGGCCAGACCAGGCAAGAATGACAGGTTTCCTTCCCTAAAGAACATTAGTGAATCAGATGGGTTTTTACTACAATCAACATTGGTTACATGGTCATCATTAGACTTTTAATTCCAGAGTTTTATTGATTGAGTTCAAATTCCACCATCTGCCATGGTGGGATTCGTTAATGAAGGAGTCAACAGACTCAGCTTGCTGCTGGACAAGTTTGTTAAATATAGCCCTTTCAAGGATTTTGTTTCTTCTGAGGTTAAAATGGTCTAATGATTTTAAAACTTCATCAAATTTTGCAGGTGATTTGTTGATTCCTTGTCTAGCTATTATTTTATTGGCTATCAGGCGTACCGAATAAAGCAGCGGGCGGAATTTTCTGTGCCCATTGGTGTCGGGAGTGCTTGGTGGCTTGATTGGAGAATATAGTGAGAAGGCCAAAAATAGGTTTCTTGACATCGTGAAACCAGTTTGCAATCATCTGATCTGCCCGTCAATGGCCATCAGACATCGGGAACCTCATTGTAATTTTTCTGCATATCATTATAAGGCCAGCTAGCCAAAACCATCCTCAATGCTAGATCATCCAAGCCTGTCAGCGTGATTCCTCCTGAATGTGTTTAACAACAGTATATATAAGGCCTGTATTTGGCAAGCTGTACTTCAAGGGGAACTCGGAGGTCAGTGCACAGTAATGTTGTGCAGCACTCACAAGGGTCGCCTGTTGGACTTCAAGATTGAGGCACTGCGCATCCAAGCGAGGGTACAGGCAAGTTGCTTTTTCCCAGCTGGTTGACAGTGCAGTGCCGGGGCAAGGGCTGCCCTGAGGCAAGTTGGGGGTGGTGGTGCAAGGGTTGCCCTACGGTTGAAGTGACTTGTGGGGGGGAGGTGGGCAAGGGCTGCACTGCGGTTGGTGGTAGTGCACAAGCACATCCGTGGTGGGCAGCCACATTAACATGCTTGGAGTGGAGCCTCTAGCTTACCTGCCCACTGAAGCAATGCAGAAGCATGAAAGTGCCACCAAATGCTCCTGAATTTTTCACCCCTCAGGTACAGACTGCAAACCAATGAGTGTTCTAGTGGACTGCAGAACAGTTGGATGCCTGTGCATGTTGTACAATCTCCTTGCTAAAGCTGCCATGAGGCAGTCACTGGTGGAGGCGCTCACAGCCCCTTGCAATTCATCATTCAGGTTTGCTCCAGTCTCCCCCATGGTTCAAGTTAACAGTGCAGGTCTGCAGTGTGGGTTAGGAGAATGTCTGCGCCTGAGCTGAGAGCACAGCATGCAGTCCAGTGGGCAAAGCTGCTGCCAATCGGTAGGCGGAGTGGGGCGGAGGTGGACGGGGTTTCGGGCAGACATGCAGCGCACTAAGCTCTGGCCATCCAAATGTTGCCCAGCACTCTTTAGGGGCAATTGAGTGGCCTTCAGACTTAACCAACAGAGGTGCTTAGAACACCCAAACTAACCCACTCGTCTCTCTCTTTCATCCTGCATGAAGAATACATCAGAAGTATGGAGGCTTGTGACTTAGATGTATGCCTTGTGGTGTACAAAGAGCAGAGACGAAGGAGAAGAGAGCGATGGAGGCGTCTGACTGGACAGAGGGAGGGGCAGCAACCTCAGGAAGAAGGGGTGGCTGGGGCTCCTGCACACGCCACTGAAGAGCCACAGCAAGCCATCACTGTTCGGCGCCTAACAACACCCAGGATCTATAACTGCCACCATTCATTCCTGCATATGACCAAGTTCCAGTGTCACCAAAGACTGAGCATGTCTAGGGAACTGGTCGGTCACATCTGCCAGGATTTGATGCCACAGGGACATGGAGGGCATCCACTGCCAGTGACTGTGAAAGTGACAGAAGCCAGTGTCTCCTTTCAGAGCTCCACAGGTGACCTCTGTGCAATATCGCAAGCCTCCATCTACAAATGCATCCATGAGGTCACGGACGCCAGCTTTGTGAAGGCACACAACTTTGTGCAACTTGTCCAGAGCCAGGAAAGCCAGGATGCAAGAACAGTGGGATTTTCCAATATCTCAGGTTTCCCACAGAAACAGGGTGCCTTTGATTGGACTCATACGATGCTCAGATTTCCGTTGCTACAAGCGGTTGATTAGCTGGTGTGCGACCACCACAAACGCATCCTGCAGGTTTGGACACAGTTTCCAGGGAGTATCCACAAGTCCTACATTCTCAGTCGGTAACAGATCCCTGATGTCTTCCAGGGTCCACAGAGACTGCAGGGATGGCTCCTTGAGGCCGAGGGCTACCGCAGAGAATGTAGCTGTTGACACCTGTGCGGTGGCCTCAGACAGCAGCAGAGCAATGCTGTAATGAGGCTCATTCTACAAATTGCGCCTTGGTGGAGCAAATCATCGGGATGCTGAAAATGAGGCTCCAGCACCTGGACTGGTCTGGTGGAGCCCTGCAATATGGTTCACAGGGGTGTCACACATTGGCGTCGCCTGCTGCGCCCTTTACAACCCAGTGCTGCAACAGGGAGAGGAACTGGCTGAGGAGGAGATGGAGAAGCTGGATGTCTCCTCCAATGAAGAGGATGTTGGCAGAGATGAGGGTGGGAGATCCTCGAAGGCGATGATGATGGTGATGAGGCCATCGCAATGGTCAGATGAGACAGTTGCACTCGAGAGGCTGTCGTAGCTGCTAGATTCGTGGAGGATGATGGTGACATGCACTGAGGAGACACCATAGATCCTCACATTGCATCTGCAAATGTTTGACTCCAGTCTGGCTTATGGCAGTGCACATACCCTCTGTGATAATGCTCCAGTCATGGAGACATAGCGAAGGCCCTAATAGTCGCTCAATTCCAGGAGGATGATGGCAACATGTAGTGAGGACACCTTATAGATCTTCAAGTAGCCTCTGTGAATGTCTAACTCCTGTCTGGCCGAGGGCAGCTCACTTGCGCTTTGTGATCAGGATCATATGGAGATGCAGCCATGTAACTTTAAATACACCTGATCCTTTGTCAGCCTTCAGCACCTGACCCCTTCAGGAGCACAGCGTCACTGGTCACAGATGATAATGAGATGGGATCCAACCCCAACTCATAAGTGCTGAGAGCACACAGAGAGAATGACGAAACTCTGTGATGCCTGGCCGCAACATTCTGGCAGCAATAACAAGCACCGCCATCAGTAATGTGTCCATTAAGTCATAGAGTCATGGAGTCATAGAGGTCTCCAGCACAGAAAAGGGCCCTTCAGTCCATCAAGTCTGCGCTGGTCAAACAAGTACCTAACTATTCCAATCCCACTTTCCAGCACGAGGCCCATAGCCAGTGAGTGTGAGGTCGGACCATGACTTTGGTCTGAAGGCTGCACAAAGTACAGAGCAGAGGCCCTGGACTGAGACACCTGCCTTTAACTTGTGCAGGGACCAAGGTTTCACATCTGATTGACACAAACACAACTCATCAGAACAAGGAGCCATAGACAGGGAGACATTCTTGGGAGTTTATTTACAATTGTGAACATTATCTGCAAATGATTAACACCCGTGCCAAGGTTGTGCAACCAATTCTCCTTAACTTTTGTAACCCTGCTGTTACGTCTTGGTGCTCCCCCTATATCCAGAGCAGAGGTGGAGGCAGCCTGCTGACTACTACGCCCTGCATATGACCTTGGTGGGTGCCCTTTGGAGACCTGGAGGGCCTGGGCTGACTTTTGGTGTCCTGCTACATGGCAGTCACACCCTCTTTGGCCTGTGGAGCTGGAGCTGCTGGGTTCACCAGAAGAGGGGGATCAAATGGGGTGGACACTCCTGGAGTCATCTGGGAGGATGGCCCCAGGGCGTGCACCTGCTGATCTTCCTCGCTATGGGTGCCAGAGGACCCCTGGCTGACTCCTTGAGATAGCTGAAGTGAGATCGAGCCGCAGCCCTCTCACATACATACTGTTGGAGGCCAACAATAGCAACAGTGACGAAGTTCAGTCTGCACAGCTGTGCAGGGCCGATGTGCTGAACCAAGCTCTCCATGGTGGCTGCCATCCTACCAGTGTTACCTCAGTGCATTGGCATATCACCTCACTCTAAAAGTGAACGGACTCCTCCATTGTCCTTGTAATCTGAGGTTCAGATGTTAATCTCACAGTGGAACACTATCACTGAGTGGGAGGACAGATAAACCTCAACATAAGAGGATTCAAATGTACAAAATCACACCTTCAGTTGCCCAAAACATTCACATAACCATCAAATGTATTCACAAAAGTGAAATTTCTTTACATGTCCAGCACACCCATGACCCAAAAGTGGCATCAAATTTTTTTAACTTTCCTAACTCTTCCACTACTCCTGGGTGCAGCACTGAGGTGGAGGCAGCAGAGGTGGAGAGCGCCTGCTGACTCCTACATCCTGATGTCTATGATGACCTTGATGGATGTCTTCTGGTGGCCTGTGGCCAAGAGGGCCCCAACCTGAAAAGGGTCAACTGTTCAGGGGCACAAAGGAGGCTGTGAGTGGCAGCACACCCTTGGAGCGTCCTGAGGGGAGGCCCCCGGGATATCTGGCTGATGCCCATCCTCCCCATGGGTGCCCAAGGGCCCCTCCCTGATGGTGCCCACCAGGATGTGTGGCCATAAAGTGCAGGGCCAAGCGCAAATCCAGCAACACCTGCTGGACCAAGGCCTCCATAGTAGTCACCAGCCTTCCCATGGTGACCTCAAGGCACTTGCATGTTGGAGCCACAACATCAGACAGAACGCGGACGAATCATCCATCGTTCGCTCTACTCTGCTGAGTGACTGTCGGCTCTCTGCCTGATGTTCCACTGCTTGTTGTTGCATCGTCAGCATTGAGTTGGTGGCCGCTTCCAGAGGCTCATCACCTGACTTGAACCAAGTGGTTGGCTGCTCTCCAGCAGCCCTCCGAATGCTGGAGATCTGGCCGGTCCCTGGCTTCAACTGCAGGGGGACGTGTCAGTGAGGTTCCCCAGAAAGTGAGCCTCAGCCAAATCTACAACTGTGAGCCCACCCCCGATGTAAGTGTCTCTGAGCTGGTGGAGGGTATGCGTCAGCGCAGGGATGGTTCTTCCTGAGCTCCTGCTTTGGATGTGGTCTGGGGGCTCACATCTACCGGGTGCCCGTGGAGCAGGAATGTGGGACTGAATTGCAAACAGAACAAAAGTAAAAGATTTTTTAAATAACTAAAAAGGGGAGGAGCCTACAACACCCTTTAAAGACATAGTCCACGGACTCAACAAGGCTGCAAAAGACACAGGTATCTTGGGAGTCCGTGAAGCAACACAACTTATGGTTGTATGGGATTGCTGAGTGCAACACACTCCATCCCAAGTTCCCCGATGGAAAGTGGGAGGACACCTCCAGAAAGGGACTCCCACTGGGGACCTCTACCACCAGACGGCAACAGGCATGCCAGAGCGTGTACAGGCAGCAGATGAGGGCGAGGAAGTGAAGGGTGTGCAGCAGCAGCCCATTAGAATCACAGTGCAGAAGAGGTCCTTCAGCCCATCGAGTCTGCACCGACACGTCAGAAACACCTGACCTACCTACCTAGTCCCATTTACCAGCACTTGGCCCATAGCCTTGAACGTTATGACGTGCCAAGTGCTCATCCAGGTAATTTTTAAAGGATGTGAGGCAACCCGCCTCCACCACCCTCCCAGGAAGCGCATTCCAGACTGTCACCACCCTCTGGGTAAAAAGGTTTTTCCTTCCATCCCCCCTAAACCTCTTGCCCCTCACCTTGAATTTATGTCCCCTCATGATTGAGCCTTCAACTAAGGGGAACAGCTGCTCCCTATCCACCCTGTCCATGTCCCTCATAATTTTGTACATCTCAATCAGGTTGCCCTTCAGTCTTCTCTGCTCCAACGAAAGCAACCCAAGTCTATCCAACCTCTCTTCATAACTTAATTGTTTCATCCCAGGCAACATCCTGGTGAATCTCCTCTGCACCCCTTCCACTGCAACCACATCCTTCCTATAATGTGGTGACCAGAACTGCACACAGTACTCCAGGAGTCGCCTCACCAAGGTTCTATACAACTCCAACATGACTTCCCTACTTTTGAAATCTATGCCTCGATTGATAAAGGCAAGTGTCCCATATGCTTTTCTCACCACCCCACTAACATACCCCTCTGCCTTCGGAGATCTATGGATACACACGCAAAGGTCCCTTTGTTCCTCAGAACTTCCTAGTATCATGTCGTTCATTGAATACTTCCTTATCAAATTAGTCCTTCCAAAGTGTATCACCTCACACTTTTCAAGGTTAAATTCCATCTGCCACTTATCTGACCATCCCGTCTATATCTTCCTGTAGCCCAGGACACTCAAACTCACTGTTAACCACCTGGCCAATCTTTGTGTCTTGCGCAAACTTACTAATCCTACCCCCCACATAGTCATCTATGTCATTTATATAAATGACAAATAAAGGGGACCCACCCTGTGGTATGCCACTGGACACTGGCTTCCAGTCACTAAAGCAGCCATCTGTCATCACCCTCTGTCTCCTACAACTAAGACAATTTTGAATCCACCTTATCAAATTACCCTGAATCCTGTGTGCATTTGCCTTCTTTATAAGTCTCCCATGTGGGACCTTGTCAAAGGCTTTGCTGAAATCCATATAAGCTACATCAACTACACTACCCTCATCTACACACCTGGTCATCTCCTCAAAATATTCAGTCAAATTTGTTAGGCATGACCTCCCTCTGACAAAGCCATGCTAACTATCCCTGATCAAACCTTGCCTCTCCAAGTGGAGATAGATTCTCTCCTTCAGAATTTTCTCCAATAGTTTCCCTACCACTGACGTGAGACTCACTGACCTGTAGTTCCCTTGATTACCTCTATAACCCTTCTTAAATAGTGGAACCACATTAGCTGTTCTCCAGTCCTCTGGCACCTCCCCCGTGGCCAGAGAGGAATTAAAAATTTGGGTCAGAACCCCTGCGATCTCCTCCCTTGCCTCCCTCAGCAGTCTGGGACACAAATCATCTGGACCTGAAGATTTGTCCACTTTTAAGCCTGCCAACACCTCGTCACTCCCTATATCAATTTGTTCAAGAACATTGCAGCCTCTTTCTCAGAGTTCAATACCTTCATCCTCATTCACTTGGGTGAAGACGGATGTGAAGTATTCGTTCAACACTCTACCGATGTCCTCTGGCTCCGCCCATAGATTGCCCCCTTTGTCCCTAATGGGCCCTACTCTTTCCTGGGTAATCCTCTTCCCATTGATATACTTATAGAATATCTTGGGATTTTCCCTACTTTTACCAGCCAGAGTTTTCTCATATCCCCTCTTTGCTCTCCTAATTGCTTTCTTAAGCTCCACCCTGCACTTTCTGTGCTCCACTTATGCCACTGCTGATTTGCTCCCCTAAAAGCCTCTCTTTTCCTTCTCATCGTATCCTGAATATCTCTGGTCATCCATGGTTCTCTGGGCTTGTTACTCCTTCCTATCACCCTAGAGGGAACACGTTGAGCCTGTACCTTTCCCATTTTATTTTTGAACGCCCCCCACTGCTCTTCTGTAGATTTCCCCACAAGTAGCTGTTCCCAGTCTAGCTTGGCCAGATCCTGCCTTATTTTACTAAAATCCACTCTCCCCCAATCCAAAAACCTTTTCTTGCAACACGTCTATTTCTTTGTCCATAACAAGCTTAAATTGTACCATGTTGTGTTCACTATCACTAAAATGCTCCCCCACCACCACCTCAGCCAGTTGTCCGGCTTCATTCCCCAGAATTAGGTCCAGCACTGCACCGTCCCTTGTCGGACCCTCTACGCATTGACCTAAAAAGTTCTCCTGTACACGTTTAAGGAAATCCACTCCATCCAAGCCCTTAACACTATGTCTATCCTAATTAATGTTGGGAACGTTGAACTCACCTAATATAATTACTCTATTGTTATTGTTTTTACACACCTCTGCAAATTGTGCACATATTTGCTCCTCGATTTCCCACTGACTATCTTTATTAAACACCTAACAATGTGGCTGCCCCTTTTTTATTCCTAAGCTCTACCCACAAAGCTTCATTCAATGCCCCCTCCAAGATATCATCTCTCCTTACTGCAGTAACTGACTCCTGAACTAATAAGACAATAACTCTTCCTCTCTTACCCCTTCACCAATCTCACTTGAAGATTCTATATCTCGGAATGTTGAGCTGCCAATCCTGCCCCTCCCTCAATCCCGTCTCTGTGATGACTACTATATCACAATTCCACGCGTCAATCCTCACCCTTAACTAATCTGTTTTACCTGTAATACCCCTGGCATTAAAGTAGAGGCCATCCAGCCTTGCCTTACTCTCCTGAAACTTAATGCAGCTGTACTTCCTCTGACTTGATTGTTTTACAGTGTTACGATGTGTCCCTATTCTGCTAACATTCTGTGTCCCCTCCCCTTGCCGAATTAGTTTAAACTCCTCCCAACAGCACTAGCAAACCCGCCCGCAACGATGTTAGTCCCGCTCTGGTTCAAATGTAGACCGTCCCACTTGTACACTTCCTACCTTCCCCAGAAATGGTCTCAGTGATCCAGGAATCTAAAATCATCCCTCCTACACCAACTCTTAAGCAACGTATTCATCTGTGCTATTCTCCTATTTCTGTGCTCGCTAGCAAGTGGCACTGGGAGTAATCCAGAGATTACAACGCCAGAGGTCCTGCTTTTCAGTCTACTGCCTGACTCCCTGAATTCTTGATACAAGACTTCATCCCTCTTTCTACCTATATCATTGGTACCAACATGTACCATGACCTCTGCCTTATCACCCTCCCCCTTCAGGATGCCCTGCAGCCGTTCAGTGACATCCTGGACCCTGGCACCAGGGAGGCAACACACCATCCTGGAGTCAGGTTAACGGCCACAGTAGCACCTATCTGTTCCCCTGAATATAGAATCCCCTATTACTATTGCTCTTCCTTCCTTCCTCCCCTCCTGTACAGACAGGCTGCTTATGGTGCCAGAAGCTTGGCTCTGTCCGCACTCCCTGGAGGCACCAGCAACCTCATCAGCCTCCAAAGTGGAATACCGATTTGCGAGCGGGACCCCAGGGGACTCCTGAACTACCTGCCTGTTTCTCTTGGACTGCTTGGACTTTAGAATGGCGCGGAGTGCATTTCCGGAAGGCAACTCAGGTTGCGGGGCACCAGCTCCCAAGGGAGGGTTTGGGGGTTGGGAGGGGCCAATGTAGAATTCCGTCCAAACAAGGGTATGCTCGGATGGAAGACCACCACACACCTGTGCCACCTCAAGTCCCAGTATGATGTCGGGGCCGAGCACGAACTTCCTGAGGTCTTGAATGGCATTGGTTGCGAACCGGATGTCCACGAACGCACGACGCGCTAACTCCTGTGGTAGCATCCAGTCCACTCCTCCATCATCCAGCACGTCCCGATCCTGGTCACCTCACCAGCCACAGCCCTCCTCTCCAGCAATCATTGAAAAGGATGGAGGGGCAGATTCCTGAGCAGCGGCTCTCTATGACAATAGCTGCTACTGCTGTTGGGGGAGAGCTGTGTCATGAGGCGACTATGTTCCAAACTTTGATCAGGTCCTGGTAAAAGATGGTCAACGCCTGCAAGAGCCACGAAGGCCCCTCCGGCCTACAAACAGGAGCTGCATGTCATAATTCAAGCTGTGCATTTGGCGGAAGAAATATATTGCCAGGGCACACCATCTTGGAGGGGCTCAATGTAAAGGCATCGCTGCAGGGTCTGAAGACCGAAAGACACCACCTGGGTGCATAGGCACAGCAGTGCCTGACCGCCCTCCCTAAGCAGGAGGTTCAGAGCCTCAGCAGCAACCCAGTGCAGCCTTTTGTCCCAGCCTTCCTCTGTCAAACTGGTCAAGAGACAGGAAGGCGCTCGATGAGCAGTCTCTGGATTTCTGTGACAAAATCCGGGAAGGAGTCAAAGTAACCAGTTGGTACCACAACATGGTGGCAATCAGCTGGTTATCGACAGTAAGACAGTATCTGGAGCAGTCCCGGCCAGCGTGACAGGCGAGTGGAGACTTTGGCCTCCAGCTCCTGCCAGTTCACCGGCCAGATTTCCTCAACAGGGCAGAGGTGCCCCCCCACAGGTAGAGGAGACTGGTCCTGCTCCAGGTGAAAGGCCTGAGCTCCTTGGATAGGGGATCCATCTGCTCTTGACTGACCAGGAATCCAGAACAATTGTCCCAGTTGATCCTGGCAGAGGATGCAGCAGAGTAGACCTCTTGGCACTTGCGCATCCTCCACAGGTCAGCCGGGTCAGTGAACATGAGGAGCACGTCATCAGCGTAAGCCGAGAGGACCACCCCGATGCCCAGCCCGCGCAGAACCAATCCTGACAACCTCCTCCACAAAAGGCACAGGAAAGGCTTCACGCAGATAGGATACAATTGGCCAGACAGGGGGCAGCCCTGACTCATCCATCTCCCAAAGCAAAGGGGCATTGCCAGGGACAAGTTAACCTTAACTAGACACTCTGCGGCAGCATACAGAAGTCGGATCCGGGGGATGAAATGTGTCCCGAACTCGAATGGTCGCAGATTCCCAAATAAATATTTGTGATCCACCCTGTCGAATGCCTTCTCCTGGTCAAGAGACAGGAAGAAGCTCAACAGGCCAGGGAATTCTGGGAATAGTGGATGATGTCCCGAACATATTATCGAATATGGTACGACCTAGGACCATGTAGGACTGGTCAGGGTGGATCATGTGGTCCAGCACGGTGCCAAGGTGAGAAGACATTGCCCTGACAATGGAGGGAGACCGGGCACCAGTTTTTAAGTTGACGGAGATCCCCCTTCTTTGGCAGCAGGGTAATTACCGCCTTGCACCACGAAAGGGGCATCTCTCCGGTAACGATACTCTCCCCCAGGACCCCCGGGTAGTCATTCCCCAGGATGATCCAGAACGCCCTGAAGAACTCCACAGTCAGCCCGTCCAGCCCTGGGGGTTTGCCCCTGGAGAGGCTGTCAAGGGCGCCGGTCAGCTCCCCCAGACTTATAGGGGAGTCAAGCTTTCCAGCGCCCTCCAGGCCGACCTGCAGCAGGTCCTCCCACAAAACTCTACGAGAATCCTTGCTGGACGGATCCGGAGAGAACAGTCAGTGTAATAGTCTCAGGCAATGGCCCTGATGCCCTCCGGGTCCGAGACAAGGGATCCGTTGTCGGCCAGCAGCGTAAGGAGCTGCTGACAGACCTTGTGCCTTATTTCCAGCGAGTAGAAGAAGGGGGAGCCATGGTCGAGGTCCCGGAGGAATTAAATCTATGACCTCATGTATGCACCACAGGACCCGATGAGGTGCAGGTCCTGCAGCACGCACTCCTTCTCTTCATACACCAGCCGCAGGACCAGGTCCACATCGGGCTGACAGAGACACACCTCCACGTCCCACCATAGCCTCCCTGGGCACATGAAACCTCCCTGCTTCCTTCTCCAGCTGGCCCAGAAACGACGGAACGAGTCCAGGAACCACTCGTCCTCCAGCATCGGGTTGTTAAAGTGCCAGTACGTGAACCCCATCTGAGGGCAGAACAGAGGGAGCGACCAGACGGTGGTCCATGCATAGCACCTGCTGCACAGAAGCTGACAGAACACAGGACAGGAACGCCTTGGAAATGTAAAGGCAATCAAGTCTGGACGCTCTGACTCCAGGTGACACAAAAGTGAAAACGCTGGAGTCAGTATGGAGATGTCGCCAGACGTCCACCAAGACGAAGGACCCGATCAGGTCCCTCAACTCATCACACCTAGCGTGCGGTGCTGGGCATCATGATGGTCCCAGGCCTCGAGGGTGCAATTAAAATCCCCCCCGAGGACGATGCACTCGCCCACATCGATGGAGTCGAGATGAGCGGACACTTCCTCAAAGAAGCTCGCTTGCTGCTGCGCACCCAAGGGGGCATACACATTCACAAAGTGAAGCGCCGCACCCCCTAGACGCACAGTAAGGTGCAGCAACTGGCCTGGCACCGGCTCCTTAACCCCCAAGATCTCCGGCTGAAAATGTGGGGCCAACAAAATAGCCACCCCGCTAGAATTGGAGGCTAGGTAACTCATGTAGACCCGTCCTTCGCCACTCCAGGAGCCACATAGCTTTGTCTCCCAGAACGGTATGAGTTTCCTGCAGGAAGCACAACGCATACTTCCCGTCCCTGAGGACTGAGAAGCTCTGGAGCCTGCGCTGTGATTCCCTGCTGCCATGGATGTTGAGGTTGGCTACGGTAGCCTTCATTGTCAGAAGTATGTGCTACCATCACCTAATGCAAAGTTCAAGAAGGAGAGGACTATTTTAATCCTTTCCCTCCTTCAGGAACCCAGCGAGAAACACGTGGACCCTCCTCTTAGCATTCCGGTCCAGCCCAGTGGTTTTTAGAACCTCACAGGCTGACCAGGACACAAGAAGAAAGGAATGCCACCGGTCCAGGGCCGACTGGACCCTGTCTCATCAACCACGATCACTCGTTAAAAAACCCAGGAGATCCTGTAAAGGGTTGAGCGTGGAATCGGTGGGGGGCACCAGGGGATCCACCACTTCACCTGACAATGACTCTAACTCATCCCCAGTGGTCACCACCAAAACCCCATCCTCCTCCAGGTCATCGCCTCCAGCTTCCAACCCCTCCCCCGGTATTGAGTACATGGGCTGGTTCAGAGCTGCCAGTCAGCTCCACATCCACCTTGATTCCACCTCCAGGATCAAGGGCAGAGGGGTCCTTTCTGGTCTCCTCCTGGGGATGTGGGCCAAAGGGCGCAATGGCTCAGTGGCTCAGAGCCTCCCTCCCTCCAAAAACTGGGTCGTCCAGCGAGTCCGGAAAAAACTCCGGACTCAGGACAGTGGCACCAGGCATTGAAGGTTGGGAGGGAGCAGGGAGGCTTTCCTCACCACTGTTGCCTGATGACCCAGTTGTCAGATCCATGAGGGATCCCCTGGCTGGCCAGATAGCATTTTGGGGGTACAAACTGGGTCGGGGTGAGGCACCACCGGAAGGATGATACCCTCTCAGGCCCCCAAGGGGCCCTGCTCAGGGGACTGCGGCAAGGGAATGGGGGTTTGGGCTCCCCCCAGAGGGCAAAGTGATGACTTATGGGGTGGAGACACGGCCACCACTTCACTGGGGGAGGCGACACATCCAACCTCGTGAGTTGCGAGGTCCTCCCCCTCAGAGGGGTGGCGTCTCTTCCATGGTAGGCTGGGGGCTGGGGAGACCTCCATCTGCGAGGCCCCCGCCGCCCATCCAACCCCTCAGGACACTCCGCCCTCTGGGGTTTGGGCAGTTGCACCCTCTTTAAAAGGACCACCGGCTCGGGGTCACACGTGCCCCCCGCCGCCAGACCTGGGACCCGCGTGGGGACGAAGCCGGGCCCAGCACACGGCGCTGAGATGCACATGGGCCCAGGACCACATGCGTTCACGATGCCGGGGCCGTATGATGTTTTTACCTCCGAGCTGTGGTTTCCAGGGGTCTCGGGATCAGAGCGGGTTTGGGGGGCCATCTCCAGATAGCATATCTTCCTCCGCGCATTCTTGCGGTGCCGGGTCTCTCCTCCCACCTCGCTGGCAGCCTAGATGGCAGTGGCTGCTGGCGGAAGCTCCCTTTGCAGGCAGGAAGATGGAGTGATGGACTGGGGAGGAGCGGCGATGCCAGCTGCAGCCACCTGGATGGTGCTGGCAGCTTTGAAGGCAGGGCAGTTCTTACAGAGGTGTCCCATCTCCCTGCAGGCATAGCACCACACGCTATCCGCAGCCCAGAAGACCCTCTAGGTGGCCCCCTAGAGCTCCACAGTAAAAACCCCCTCCATGCACTCCCCACCGGACCAGCCGGACGAAAACCTGGCGCCGGAAGGAGTACATGTGTCGGAGGGCCGCATCCTTGAGGCTGAGTGTGATCGGTCCAACCCTTGATCTAGTCTCCCCCAGTGATGGAGGTGGGGGAGGAGGAGCTCAGTGGGGACAAAGGATGGGGCATTGGAAATGATGACCCTCTGCGTGATGGCCTCCAAGCGGTCCACCTCCAGAAAGGTCCTGCCCACATTGATCCCCTTTTCTAGAGCCAGGTGCACCGCCCGCTCTGACTTCAAGAAAATTATGGCTTTGCCGTACATTTTCAAGGCGGCAACTATGGTTGACAGGCCGACAACCCCAGCCATAGCCTTTACGCATGCCTCCATCGTCATTTTGGGGTGGGTGTAGCTCAGGGCCTTGGTGAGGAGGCGGAAAGGTGACTGGACCATGGGAGCAGCAGGAGCCACAGAAGCAGCTGTCCCTGCATTAAGATTTCCTAGGGGGCCCCGCCACTGACGACAGCACCGCCTCCACATTCACCCGGGAAGGCCCAGCCACAGGCCACAGCCACAGGGGTTGAGCCACACCCACCCCGAGCTCTAGATTCAACAATATCCCACTCCAGGGAAAGACGGAAAGGATGGTGTAACCTCCCCCTCCGGTATGACAAAAACAGAGAGGAGTACAAGATTATGAGGGGCATGGACAGGGTGGATAGGGAGCAGCTTAGTTGAAGGGTCAGTCATAAGGGGACATAAGTTCAAGGTGAGGGGCAGGAGGTTTAGGGGGGATGTGAGGAAAAACATTTTTATCCAGAGGCTGGTGAAGGTCTGGAATGCACTGCCTGGGAGGTGGTTGCCTCACATCCTTTAAAAAGTACCTGGTTGAGCACTTGACACGTCATAACATTCAAGGCTATGGGCCAAGTGCTGGTAAGTGGGATTAGGTAGGTAGGTCAGGTGTTTCTCACGTGTCGGTGCAGACTCGATGGGCTGAAAGGCCTCTTCTGCACTGTGATTCTGTGAGAGGAAGGAGAGGGGTAAAGGACAGGGAGACACAGGAGGGAAAGGGTAGGTGGGTGTCACTCAGTGGAGTGGAGTGTGGGTGGGGGCCTCGATGCTCTTCCCATAGGGGGAGGGCGATGTCTTCACCAGGTCAATCCTGTCCCTCTTCATGAGGCAGCACACGCTACCTGGACTCAGTCACAGTCGGAGCGAGGGTGAGGGGGTGGCAAGATCTTAGCAAAGAAACAGCCACAGGAAATCCCACAGCAACAGCCACAGCCAGTACCAAGGAGCTGCAGCTGAGACCAATCAGGAAGTACAGCCTGGGCACAAGTGTTAATCAATTGTACATAATAATCATGATTGTAAATAAACTCCAAGAATGTCTCCTGCCTATGGCTCCCTGTTCTGATGAGCAATGTTCGTGTCACTCAAATGAGAAATCTTGGTTCCTGCACAAGATAAAGGCAGGTGTCTCAGTCCAAGGCCTCTTCCCTGTGCTTTGTGCGATCTTCAGACCAAATTGATGGTCTGGCCTCATACTACTGGACACATTACTGATGCCTGTACCTCGACGGTGCTGGTCATTGCTCCCAGAATGTAGTGGGCAGGCGTTACAGAGTTCCGTCATTCTCTTTGTGTGTTCGGCACCGATCAGGATGGGATAGGATCCCATCTCATCATTATCTGTGGCCAGTGAAGCTGCGCTCCTGAAGGGGTCAGGTGCTGAAGATGTTCAACGGATCAGGTGTATTTAAAATTTCATGGCTGCATCTCCATGATATGACCCTGATCACGGAGCAGAAGTGAGTTGCCCTTTGCCAGACAAGTGTCAGACATTCACAGAGGCTATGTGAAGATCTATGGATTGTCCTCACTGCATGCTGTCATCATCCTCCTGGAATCGAGTGACTATTAGGCCCTCCACTGCATCTCCATGACAGGAGCCTTATCACATATGGTATCTGCACTGCCATCAGCCAGACTGGAGTCAAACATTCACAGGTGCAATGTGAGGATCTATGGGGTCTCCTCACTGCATGTTATCATCATCCTCCACAAACCTAGCAGCTATGAGGGCCTCCTGAGTGCACCTGCCACATCTGGCCAGTGCAAGGGCCTCATCCCCATCATCGTAGCCTTTGAGGACCTCCTCACCTTCATCCTCGTCACATCTGGCCAGTGCAAGGGCCACATCCCCATCATCATAGCCTTCGAGGACCTCCTCACCTTCATCCTCGTCAATGTCCTCTTCATCGGAGAAGACGTGCAGCTCCTCCATCTCTTCCGCAGCCAGCTCCTCTCCCCTGTTGCAGCTCCAGGTTATAAAGGGCACAGCCAGTGACGATGATGTGTGACACCGTCTGCAGACTGTATTGCAGGGCTCCATCAGACCGGTCCAGGCACTGGAATCTCATTTTCATTATCCCAATGGTTCGCTCCACCAAAGTGCAAGATGCAGCATGAGCCTTGTTTGCTCCACTGCAGTCTGAGACCACTGCATGGGTGTTATCAGCCATGTCCTCTGTGGGTAGGCCTTGGCCCTGAGGAGCCATCCCTGCAGTCTCTGTGAACCCTGGATGGCGTCAGGGATCTGAGACCGACTGAGAATGTAGAAGCTGTGCACACTCCCTGGAAACCGTGTGCAGGCCTGCAGGATGTGTTTATGGCGTTCGCAAACCAGCTGAATATTCAGCGAGTGGAAGCCCTTGCGGTTGACATAGTTGACTGATTGTTGTGATGGAGATCTGAGTGCCATGTGAGTGCAGTCGATGGCATCCCACACCTGTGGGAAACCTGAAATCTGGGCAAATCCCAGCACTCTTGCATTCTGGCTTTCCTGGTTCTGGGCAAGTTGCGCAAAGTTGTGTGCCTTCGTGAAGATGACATCTGTGACCTCATGGATGCATTTGTGGGTGGAGGCTTGCGATATCCAACAGAGTTCACCTGTGGAGCCCTGAAAGGAGACACTGGTGTAAAACTTGAGCACCGCAGTCACTTTCATGGCCACTGGCAGTTGATGCCCTACATGTCCTCGTGGTGCCAAATCCTGAAGCAGGTGACAGATGTGACCAACCAGTTCTCTAGACATGTGCAGTCTTCTGCGACACTGGTTCTCAGTAGCAGGAATGAAAGGCGACATCTATAGACCCTGTGTCCAGCGACAGCTCGCTGGGGCTCTTCAACGGTGTGTGCAGGAACCCCAGTTGCCCCTTCTTCCTGTGGGTACTACTCCTCCTTCTGCTCAGCCAGGCACCTCCATCATTCTCTTATCCTTTGTCTCCACTCTCTGTAAGCCATGAGGCACACAGCTAGTTGACCAGGCTCCGTGCTCCTGATGTACTCCTTCTGCAGGATGAAAGAGAGGGACACATGGGTTAGCTTGGATGTTCAACAAACCTCTTTTGGTTAAGTCTGAAGGCCCCTTAACATGTCCCGTAGAGTACTGGCCACCACTTGGATGGCCAGAGCTCAGATCACTGCATGGCTTCCCTAGACCCCACCCACCTCCGCCCCACTGCACCTGACCAATTGGCAGCAGCTTTGCCCATTGGACTGCATGCTGTGCTCTCAGCTCAGGCACCGGCATTCTCCTAACCCACACTGCAAGGCTGCACTGTTAGTTTGAACCATGGGGGCAACTGGAATGATGACATTGCAAGGGGATGTGTGCACCTCCATCAATGACTGCTCCATGGCCAGCTTTAGCAAGGAGATTATACAACATGTGCAGTCCACTAAAATGCTGATTTGTTTGCAATCTGTGCCCAAGGGGTGAAAAGCTCTGGAGCACTTGGTTGCACTTTCATGGCTTTGTGTTGCTTGAGTGGCAAATAACATAGAGACCCGACTCTAAGCATGTCAACGTGGCTGTGCTTGAACAGTCCCAATGGCAGAGGAATGATCACTTTTTACCAGGTTTCCCTAATACGTGGCCATTTCCCAACTCCGCAGATGCTTGTACAGTACCATCAACCGCAGTCCAGCCCTTTCCCACCCACCCAACTTGCCTTAACTGCAGTGCAGCCCTTGCCCACACCTCCAAGTTGCTTCAACCACAGTGCAGCCCTTAACCCCCCAACTCGCCTCAACCACAGTGCAGCCCTTAACCCCCAATTCACCTCAACCCCCTTGCCCACCCTCCCCCAAGTCGCTTCAACCGCAGGACAGCCGTTGCCTAGCACCCAAGGTCGCCTCAACCACAGGGCAGCCCTTGCCCCAGCACTGCACTGTCAGCCAGTAAAAAGCGACTTGCCTGTGCCCTCACCTGAATGTGCAGTGCCTCAACCTTGAGACCCAACAGGTGACTCTCACGAGTGCTGCGCAATGGTACTGTACACTCACCTTCAAGTTCCCTTCAAAGAGCAGACCGCCTTAAATACGCTGTTCGAAACATGTTGGCGTGCAATCACACTGACATCTTGTATGATCCAGTGTCGGGGGATGATTCTGGTGGGATGGGTTTATAATGATATGCAGGTGTATTACAATGAGGGTCCTGACGTCTGATGGTGGGAAACATGGTCTGCCATCGCAGGGCTGAGCGGACGATTGCAAACTGGTTTCACAATGTTATGAAACTGATTTTCGGTTGTCCGCTCACGCTGCCAAATATGCCCAATGCCAACAGGCACAGAAAATTATGTCCTATGTGTTGGACTGGCATTTAAGAGTGGCGTCTGGACCTCTGACCCTGCCAGCTGACGGCGAGTGGATGAATCAGCTCCTGACCTGCCAAGTGATTCGGACCGATACTTGCCTGAACCTAATTAATAAGTTCGAAGCATGGAATCGGGCACGAGTTCCTGCCATTCTGGCCAGCGGAGTGGGAACTGCTGAAATCACCTGCTACCATACTTAGTCTCATAAATGGAGAATCACGCCCTTCATCTCTGGCCCGGCCCAACACACATTTTTGGGAACTCAGATTCAGTCCTATAAGTATCTTTAACTTTTCCAAGGGTGCATTCCTTTAACAGTTTTTCCATTTGTGGACATTTGTGGGTACAGGCATTGATTTGTTTGTCAGGCTTCTTATAACTGTAGTTTACTGCTATAGCGTCAAATTTTCTATCCATCAGTGATTCCTTTTTAAGGCTATTTAAAGAATGTTAAAAGCATTTATATTTACTTTTCAGTGCTACTTAATTCTTGTAGTGGTTTAAATAAAATATATCTCACAATTTTTAAAGATTTGGTTCAGTATCATTTTCAGCAAACATGCAAGAAATTAGCTGACACATGGGACATGGGTGTCATTGGCAAGGCCAGCATTCGTTGCTCATCCTAATTGCTCTTGAACTGAGTAGCTTGCTAGACTGTTTCAGAGAGCAATCAAAGTCAACCACATTGCTGTGGGCCTGGAGTCACATGTAGGCCAGATCGGGTAAGGATGACAGATTTCCTTCCATAAAGGACATTAATGAACCAGATGGGTTTTTACAACAATCAATGATAGTTTCATGGTCCGGATTACTGGGACTAGCTTTCAATTCAAGAGTTTATTCATTAAATTTAAATTTCACCAGCTCTCGTAGTAGGATTTGAATTTAAGCACAAAAAAGATTAGCCTGGGTATTTGGATTGCTAGTCCAGTGACATTAAACCACCATCTCCCCATTAATTTCTGATGATTAATGCTGCTGAAATTTGCACTGATTACACCTCCAATTCTTCAGTTGCATAAAATGCATGTTTTGGTAACCTTGCAGTGTGGTTGTTCAGTGCCAAAGGTTGATTATGACCTTCTAAAGTACCACCATTTAAACTGATAATCAAAGACCATTTTAGCTGCTATAGGACAGTGGTTTCAAGCTGCTTCTGGGGCATGTCACATTGATATCCCTATGACTATAACACAAAGATTTGCAAAAATCTTTTGCTTTTTAGCTTTCTATCCCTGTTTACCAGAAAAAATATTCACTCACAGGCTCACAAGACACAAGACATGTATTGTAAAAATATAAAAAAATTTTAAGACATTAACGTATGATTTAAATGGGTCCACAACATTAACTCATTATGAATAAAATTCAAATTTGAGGGAAAATGTGCAGGACACATGGCATAATATGTCCCACTTGAATGCAACTTAAAATACAGTGCCAGAGTTGAGGGTTCAGGAAGTTTTGAATAGGAAGGGATGAGCTCCACTTGAACCATGCTGGGACCAGTGTCCTGGTGAACCGATTAACTAGGGCTATAGCGAGTGCTTTAAACTAAATAGAGGCGGGGAGGGTTCTATAGAGGGGATATGCAAGCTTACAAAGCAGAAGAACATGGCAGCATTGCAGGACAGCTAGTTACATAATGATACCCAGAGTGTGACAGGAAGTGACAGAGTATACAAACATGAAAAAACGCCAGCAAATAGGGTGAAAGGGTGAAAAAATGGCAAAAAGGCAAAATTAATGGCTCTTTACTTAAATGCACTTAGTATTTGGAACAAAATAAATGAATTAATGGCACAAATAGAGGTTAATGGATGTGATCTTATAGCCATTACAGAGACATGGTTACAAGGGGGTCAAAGATGGGAACCAAATATTCAGGGGTTTGTGACTTTTCCAAAGGACAGGCAGGAAGGAAAGAGTAGTGGGGTAATTTTGTTAGTACGAAATGGAATAAGCATGATAGCAAGAAATGATCTTGGATCGGATGATATAGGATCCATATGGGTGGAGGTAAGAAATAACAAGGGGAAGATGACATTGGTGGGAGTAATCTATAGGCCCCCTAACAGTAGTTATACTGTAGGACAATGAATAAATCAGGAGATATTGAAGGCATGTGAAAAAAGCAGTATATTAATTATGCGTGACTTTAATCTTCATGTAGATTGGGAAAATCAAATTGGCCAAGGTAGCTACGAGCAAGAATTCAAAAAATGAATTCGGGACAGATTCTTAGAACAATATGCTGTGGATCCAACCAGGCATCAGGCTATTTTGGATCTGGAAATGTGTAATGAGGCAGGTTTAATAAATGATCTCAGTGTGAAAGATTCTCTTGGAAACAGTGACCATAACTTGGTAGAATTTAGCATTCAATTTGAGAATGAGAAATTTGGGCCAGAAACAACTGTGTTAAACTTAAATAAGGGTAATTACAAAGGAATGAAGGCAGAGTTGGCTGGAGTGGACTGGGAAAGGAATTTAGCAGAAAAGGTTGTTGATGAACAATGGCAGACATTTACGAAATAGTTCATGACTCACAACAAAGATATATCCCAGTGAGGAAGAAGGATTCTAAGAAAGGGATAAACCAACCATGGCAAACTAAGGAAGTTAAGAATAGTATCAAATTGAAAGAAAAAACATACAATGTGGCAAAGATTAGTGGTAAGCCAGAGGATTGGGAAAGTTTTACAAACCAACAAAAGATGGCCGAAAAAGTAAAAGGGAGAAAGTAAACTTTGAGGGTAAACTAGCAAGTAATATAAGAAAAAAGCAAAATACTGTGGATGGTGGAAATCTGAAACAAAAACAAAAATAGCTGGTAAAACTCAACAGTTCTGACAGTGTCTGCGGAGAGGAATACAGTTGACGTTTTGAGTCCGTATGATTCTTTAGAATTACAGAATCACAGTGCAGAAGAGGCCCTTCGGCCCATTGACACGTGAGAAACACCTGACCTACCTACCTAATTCCATTTACCAGAACCTGGCCCATAGCCTTGAATGTTATGATGTGCCAAGTGCTCATCCAGGTACTTTTTAAAGGATGTGAGGCAACCCGCCTCCACCACCCTCCCAGGCAGTGCATTCCAGACCGTCACCACCCTCTGCGTAAAAAAGTTTTTCCTCCCATCCCCCCTAAACCTCCTGCCCCTCACCTTGAACTTATGTCCCCTTGTGACTGACCCTTCAACTAAGTTGCTCCCTATCTGCCCTGTCCATGCCCCTCATAATTTTGTACACCTCGACCAGGTCGCCCCTCAGTCTTCTCTGCTCCAATGAAAGCAACCCAAGTCTATCCAACCTCTCTTCATAACTTAAATATTTCATCCCAGGCAACATCCTGGTGAATCTCCTCTGCATCCCCTCCAGTGCAATCACATCCTTTCTATAATGTGGCAACCAGAACTGCACACAGTACTCCAGCTGTGTCCTCACCAAGGTTCTATACAACTCCAACATGACCTCCCTACTTTTGTAATCTATGCCTCGCTTGATAAAGGCAAGTGTTTCATATGCCTTTTTCATCACCCCACTAACATGTCCCCCCATCTTCAGAGATCTATGGATACACACACCAAGGTCCCTTTGTTCCTCAGAACTTCCTAGTGTCATGCCGTTCATTGAATATTTCCTTGTCAAATTACTCCTTCCAAAGTGTATCAACTCACACTTTTCAGGGTTAAATTCCATCTGCCACTTATCTGCCCATTTGACCATCCCATCTATATATTCCTGTAGGCCAAGACACTTAACCTCACTGTTAAGCACCAGGACAATCTTTGTGTCATCTGCAAATTTACTAATCCTACCCCCCACATAGTCATCTATGTCATTTATATAAATGACAAATAATAGGGGACCAAGCACAGATCCCTGTGGTACGCCACTGGACACTGGCTTCCAGTCACCAAAGCATCCTTCTGTCATCCCCTCTGCCTCCTACAACTAAGCCAATTTTGAATCTAATATCATCAGTAATATAAGAATGTACAATAAGAGCTTCTTTAAATATATAAAAAGGAAGAGAGAAGCCAAAGTGAACATAGGCCCCTTAGAGAATGAGGCTGCGGGAATAATAATGGGGAACCAGTAAATGGCAGAGGAGTTGAATAAATATTTTGCATCAATCTTCACGGTAGAAGACACTAATCGCATTCCAAAAATATAATAATCAAGGGGCAAAAGGGTGGGAAGAGGGTGGGGAAGAGGCGGGGGGGAGAAAATAAATACGATAACTATCACTAGAGAAAAAGTACCAGAGAAACTAATGGGGCTAAAGGCTGATAAGTCCCCTGGACATAATGTGTTGTATCCTAGGATGTTAAAGGAAGTAGCTACAGAGATAGTGGATGCACTGATAGTAATCTTCCACAAATCTTTAGTTTCTGGAAAAGTCCCAGAGGATTGGAAAACTGCTAGTGTAATACCCTTAATCAAAAAGGGAGGGAGAGAAAAATCAGGCCAGTTTTATTAACATCTGTCATTGGGAATATGGTAGAGTCTATTATTGTCATGAAGCTATTAATGCATATAATATTATTGGAAAATATTTTTCTTTTAAAGTAAAGGTTTAGTTTAGTGGGTGTGTCTTAACTGGGTTAAAACCAACTAGTCTCGGTGCTTTGATGTATACTAGTTTTGAGATGTAAACAGAGAGGTAGAGTGCATTTGCATTTTCTGAATAGAGCATTCAAGAAGTGGGGTGAAAGCTACCACTTAGCTAGCAGATATATTACTAATAAAATTGGTACTATGAACGGGGTTTTATTCTTAAGAGGTGGAGTTCAAAGAGGCTGGTGATACAATGAGAATTTACATTCGATGGGCTGTAGTAGGTATAATTTCAGCAGTTTTGTGTGTGTAGAGTAGAGGTAATGTGAGATCAAAAGCAGCTGTAAGCCTCCAACTGTCTCCACAGGAACCAAAGTGAAAAGAACTTCGTTTTGAATTTGTAAGATGAAAATGCTTTGCTTGGTGTCTTGTTAACTCTATAAGTTGCTGTTGCCTTAATGAAGATTAGTTTGGGAATTTGTTAAAAGTTATGCTTGTAGTAATTTGTAGCCATGTGTATATATTTAACTTGTATAAATTAATAAAAGGTTTCATTTAGCTTAATATAAACCTTTCAAGAACTGGTGCTCTGATTCCTGAATTTAGAGTTGCATCTCAAACATATCACTTAAAATTATAGGTTATGACAGTTGTTTAAAGTTTCCCTCTGGAATTTTTTAATAGATCAGCTGTACCAAATGCATGGTCATGACAACTATAAAGGATGTAATAGTAGAGCATTTAGAAATGCATAATTTAATCAAGCAGAGTCAGCATGGCTTCATGGAGGGAAAATCATGCCTGACAAATTTATTAGAATTCTTTGAGGCGGTAACAAGCAGAATAGATAAAGGGGAATCAGTAGATGTAATATATTTGGATTTTCAAAAGGTATTCAATAACGTACCGCACATAAGGCTACTTAATAAGATAAGAGCCCATGGTGTTGGGGTAGTATATTAGCATGGATAGAGGATTGACTGACTAATAGAAGACAGAGAGTTGGGATAAGGGAGGCATTTTCAGGATGACAACCTGTAACTAGTGGAGTACCACAGGGATCAGTGCCGGGGCCACAATTATTCACAATTATTTGAGGAGAGGCAATGGTGCAGTGGTATTGGACTAGTAATCCAGAGACCCAGGGTAATGCTCTGGAGACCTGGGTTCGAATCCCGCCATGGCAGATGCTGGAATTTGATATCAATAAAAAAATCTGGAATTAAAACTCTGATGATGACCATGAAACCATTGTCGATTGTTGTAAAAACCCATCTGGTTCACTAATGCCGTTTAGGGAAGGAAATCTGTCGTACTTACATTGTCTGCCTAAATGTAACTCCAGACGCATAGCAATGTGGTGGACTCTTAAATGCCCTCTGAAATGGCCTACCAAGTTACTCAGTTGTATCAAACTGCTACTAAGTCACAAAAAAGCATTGAAATTGGATGGACCACCTAGCATCGGCACCAGAACTGGGTCAAAATCTTGGAACTCTCTTCCTAACAGCACTGTGGGTGCAGCAGTTCAAGAAAGCAGCTCACCACCACCTTCTCAAGGGCAATTAGGGATGGGCAATAAATGCTGGCCCAGCCAGCGAAGCACACATCCCATGAAATATATATATCAGTGGCTTAGATGAGGGAAGTGAATGTACTATTGCTGAGTTTGTGGATGACACAAAATTAGATAGGAAGGCAAGTGGTGAGGATGACAAAAAGAGTCTACAGAAGGATATAGACAGGTCAGGTGAATGGGCAATAAATTGGCAGATAGAATATTATGTGGGAAAATTTGAGGTTATGCACTTTGGCAGGAAAATTAGAGGAGCTGAATATCATTTAAATGGAGAGAGACTGCAGAAAGCCGCAGCACAGAGCAATTTGAGAGTCCTTGTGCATGAATCCCAAAAAAGTTAACATACAAGTTCAGCAGGCAAAAGTTAAGGCAAATGGAATGTTGGCCTTCATTTCAAAAAGAATGGAGTATAAAAACAGGGAAGACTTGCTAAAACTATTCAAGACACTAGTTAAACGACACCTGGAAAACCGTGAACAGTTTTGGTCCTCTTATCTAAGGAAAGATATTCTGGCATTGGAGGCAGTCCAGAGAAGGTTCTCTAGGTTACTCCCGGGTATGGAGGGATTTTCTTATGAAGAGAGGTTGAGTGGTTGGGCCTGTACTCATTGGAGTTTAGAGGAATGAGAGGCAGCCTTACTGAAATGTAAGATTCTTAGGGGGTTTGACAGGGTAGATTCTGAAAGGTTGTTTCCCCTTGTGGGACAGTGTCGGACCCGAGGGCATAATTTCAGAGTAAGGGGTCGCCCATCTAAGACAGAGATGAGGAGGAATTTCTTCACTCAAAGTGTAGTGAATCTGTGGAATTCTTTACCGCTGAGGGCTGTAGAGGCTGGGTCATTAAGTATATTCAAGGCTGAGATAGGCAGATTTTTAATTAGTAAAGGAATCAAGGGTTATGGGGAAAAGGCAGGAAAGTGGAGTTGAGGATTATCAGATCAGCCATCATCTCATTGAATAGTGGAGCAGACTTGATGGGCCAAATGGTCTACTTCTGCTCCTATATCTCATGGCCTTATGGTCACTTCCTTAGACCATCAAACAGATGAGAAATTTTCTGTCCTCAGGAAAACTATGATAACTCATTTTTCAAGAGGGCTGGAATTCAGAAGGTTCGATGTTATGTTACAGCTGCAAGACCGCTGGTTCAATGCCATCTAGAATACCACATTCAATTCTGGGCACTGCACCTCAGGAAGTTCATATTGGCTTTGGAGAAGGTGCAACATAGATCAACCAGAATGATACCAGGTATGGAAAGTTTCAATCATGAGGCTTGTATTCTCTTCAAAAGAGCAAATTAGGGACTGATCTAACTGAGGTGTTAGGGATAATTAAATGATTTGATAGTTTAGACACCATTTCATTTGGTGGAACATTTCAGGACAAGGGGACACAACTTAAATTTAGAGCTAGGACATTCATGGGTGAGATAAAGGAGCACTTCTTCATATAAAGGGTAATGGAAAATTGGGACTCTCTTCCCAAAAAGCTGTTGAGGCTAGGTCAATTTGAAAATGTTAAAACATAGGCTACAAAATTCAGCCCTCTAGCACTGGTAGATTGATGCTACATTTGCTGATTCAGTAACAAAAATGGCATTGCAACCATTTCTCCTCACTTGTGCCTGCACCTCCCATCCTCTTGGTGGGGGAATTAGTATGGTTGTTATGAGCATGTGCTTCAAACCTTGCAGAATAAGCAGATTGTAATGTAAATCAGATGATTTGATGCCAGACCTGCCAATTTGGACCCTGTCGCTCCAGTTGTCGCCTCTTCTTAAACATGCATGGCTGAAATGGGTTCAGCAGCATTAGTAAATCCTCACCTGCACTGTTTAAAGGGGTCATCAGCAGCTTAATTTAATTGTTTTTTGTATATGTGTTACTTTCTCTAGGTTTTCACAGAATCACAGAATCACACAGTGCAGAAGAGGCCCTTTGGCCCATTGAGTCTGCACCAACATGTGAGAAACACCTGACCTACCTACCTAATCCCATTTACCAGCACTTGGCCCATAGCCTTGAATGTTATGACGTGCCAAGTGCTCATCCAGGTACTTTTTAATGGATGTGAGGCAACCCGCCTCCACCAGCCTCCCAGGCAGCGCATTCCAGATTATTTGAGTTTGTGGAAGGACTGGATGTTTTGAGGAGTTGCTTACAGTTGGTGAAGTGTGTTGGGTGGGCCAAGGGGAGGGGGGGTTGGTGGCTGGCGGTTCTGCACTCGTGACTGTTAAGGTTCTGGGAACATCACTTGGTCCAGTCATGGGGGCTATTGTACCATTTCACCTTGATTGGCAGCATCAGAGAGAAGAGGAAGATGGGGAGAAGAGCTCTCAACATAAGGCCTTATCCATCTAGGGTCTTCTTAGAGTATTGCTCCCATCGCCAAAAAGAGAAAAGTAAGGAAGAATTGCATTTATAGTTTATGTGTTTAGCTTGTCATTGGAAAACAGTCGTTGCAGGCCCATTGGAGGTGACATTTTCACTTTGAAAGGGAAATCTCATCGAGTTCAGTGGCTGGAGGCATATGTCAGGATTATTGCAGGATCCCCTCAAAGAGCCAGATGTTCAGTAAGTCACTTGTAGTTTCTCTTACCAGGAGGTGAGATTTCTTTACAGGTGGACTTTGAATAGGAATCAAGCTGGCAGACTTCTAAGATGCAGCAATCACCAGATTTAATAAGGCATATGTACCTTATTCTGAAGCTGGTACTCAGCAGTGGGTGTTCTTTGCACACTGCTGAAGTGTCTCTCTGATTCTTTGAATAATAGATTTGTTTGCTGAAGACAGTTTTGGTCACGTGATCAACTTCCATTGTCCACATAATGGGTTGGAGCCAGGATGATTAATACACAATGGGGAAATGATTGATAACCCATCAGCATACCAGCTGGTTGGAAGACCTTATGTGATATTCCACCCTCATGGCTCTAACACATCTGGTAACCATTATTTGTTAGGTTTCTCCTATTGAGCTGGTAAGGATGGTCACTTCGTACGTGAGAAACTCATTTGCATTTGAGTACTTTCCAGAGGAATTTTCAGACATGAATTAATCTTTTGTCTGTGCAGAAATTGCATAAGTCACTTGACCCTTGGCAGCCATCTTAGATACCTTGTTAGTGTCCATTTTTAAATAAAAGGCAATTCCAGAAAAGTATGTGCTGAATCCAGTCTGTGTTTAAAGTTATGAATAGGACATGCCTTTACTGGACATAAGAACAGCTCAGTTGTAAACACTACTGCTGTGTTTTGTGAGCATCAAAGCAGAATCATACAATGGCTGGTTCATTCCCTTGATGCATTTATTTCATGAGAATCATCTGTGCCTCCCCTCTTTAATCATAACTTTAATCATAACATGTAATGATCTTCCATTGAAAAAGACAAGGTAGAATTATAAGGTGAACTGGGGCCAGAAGGGAGAAGTGAAAGTGAAGCAATGGCTCCAGAAACATGAGTGGAATTTGAGAGTTCAGTGCACCACACATGAGTACAAGATGCAGGCAGATAAATGTCTGATCTACCAAACTAATGACAGCTGCCTTTTCATCTAAAAAAGTTAAACACTTAGTCAATGTTTCTGGTCTACTGTAACAATATTATGAAAGTTCTATATAAAATAATATAAAAAGGAGAAGTAATAGCTGATAAATGCCTTGAAGCTAGATGGCACTGTGTTCCAAGAGTGCCATTTTATATGGCTTTCTACTGGAGCAATCCAAGACTCATAAATTGACAAATGGAGTGACCTTTCACTGAATTTTAGTGCTAATCCTTTTGGGGACACAACACAAAGGCAGCTCAGGTTTGGTCATTTTCTCTTATTATACAACAAAGGCTACATGAGAAGAGAACACTCGATGACACTTCCTAGAAGTTTAAAATGACTAATTCACTTCAGGTGCTTTGATACTAAAGCATGGGAGAGAGGGGCAGTTGGTCTTTTGTATTTTGTGAAATAAAGTGGCAATATTGGATTTCATTTCCGTTGTGGTTACTGGGAATGAAAATTGGGAGAGAAGTGTAATGGGCAGCTCTTTCAATATAGTCTGTTTTAACATGGTTATTCAAAGTCAAAACTAACCCCAAAATGTAATAAACGTTGATCCCATGGATTAAATATCACAGGATTGGCAATATTTCAAGTCATTTCTGCAAAAGATAATTGATCAACACCTC
Source organism: Carcharodon carcharias (assembly GCF_017639515.1). Classification (NCBI taxonomy): domain Eukaryota; kingdom Metazoa; phylum Chordata; class Chondrichthyes; order Lamniformes; family Lamnidae; genus Carcharodon; species Carcharodon carcharias. The sequence continues at coordinate 51,456,189 of NC_054467.1, read as the reverse complement.
ACAAAACATCGTTCAAGTTGGAAATTTGGAAATGCAAAGAGCTAATGAGTTTCATATGTAACTCAGTGAGCTATGAACGATGGAGGAGCTATTCTGATTAATGAGTCTTTGCATTTTAGGCATGCACTAGGTTTGCTTCTGTCGTGTCATTAATCAGAGTCAGACCTCTAATCAAAACTCCTGATCTTTGCTGTAGTTTGGTTGAGTAATTTATTGCATGATCTCAAAGAACAGCATCTTCCTTTGGAGGAAAAGGAAAGGTAAAGCAGCCACTTGTATCAGTTTTCCAGCTATGCTATTTATTGAGCACAAAAGGTGGACAAGTCACCTGTGACACAATTCAGTGCTGTATATGCAAATGTAACAGCAGCCAGAGAAACAATTCATTTTAAATTTGGTGAGGGTAATTGCATAACACTAGAAATTAAATTAAAAAGGAATTTTTTTAAACAGAGAAGTAATTCCGTTCCCATTACAGCAAAAAGAAAAGACTTTATGAATGTTATTGTTTTGTGATGTTGTGGCTTAGTATGTGGATAAACTCATCCAGTTGAATTTTAATAAACTTCTAAATATGAACTGTAGTTTATGAATGTTTAATTAAAAGTTGTCAGCAATAAAATCAAAATATATTCATGAGAGAATCTAATACTTTGATTTAGGTATGGATTAAAAAGTAAATATGTCTCCCTTTCACTCCATTTCCCTTGCAGAAAAAAGATAAGTTTGTAATAGCCTTAAGGTTCTAATTTCATTGGGTTATTACTTTTTGAGAACAGAAATTGCCTCACTGAAACAGAAGGCCCAATTTGGGGATAAATACAAAATAGTAACCATGTTTGAGTTCTATATTTGACAACAACAAAAATGGCATGAAATGTGTTGCTAAGGTAATAGTAAACTCCAGCTTGATACCAAACTGGCAAACAATTTGATTCTCCTATCTTTCCAACAGAAGCTTTGGTTCTTTCCTTGTCTGCTTCAAAATTTGAATACGGCAAAGCAGCTGCAGCTGGGCTGATTTAAAATAATGTTGACAGTTGCAGGGGGAAATATTGAATAGCCCCAAACAACTGGCACAGGAGTTACAATGATTAGACCTTGGCTCATTCATTCCAATGTAGTCAGCTTGAAAATTTGGTGCTACCTGCTCACTAAAATTATTGTGCGCAGCCTATGATAACTACATTGTTAAGGGCTGCATGCCTCAGCAGGGAGCCCAAATTTGGTAAGGCTAGCACCATTTAAAATTGGCTGCATTACCTAAAGCCAGCTTGAAACACCTGAAGGAGAGGTACATTCTGGCTGCAGAAGGTGCTGGAAGCTGCTGGGAAAGCATGTCTGAGCAGAAGAATAATGGTACAACAGTGCAGAGAAGTGTTTCAAGGTTCCCAAATGCTGCAATGGAGGTCTTGCTGCAGGAGGTCAAGGTTAATAAATGCGCCTTTAAATACCATATCCTTAAAAATTAACCACTAACCTCACACACTGCTCAGATCACCACTCATTCTTCATTCGCCTACCAACAATCTCTATCAACCACAACTCATATTTCACATTCATAACTTTACCTCACCATCACACAAAGCACTACTGCAAGTCTCACATTTGCATCTCACAGCTTGCACACATTGTCAACTATTCAACCACAACAGAAGCATTACCCAAAAAGATTGCACCGCACACACTGTTACAGGACAAGATGTCACACAACTGCAGACAGGAGGATCTAAGCAGAGGGGTTAGGTCTGACTACATATCCTTACTTTGACGATGGAGGTGGTGCATGCCATTATTGGAGCTGCCATGGCTGAGGCTCGTTAAAATTATTGTTGTGATAACCACATCATTGAAGGGCTGCATGCCTCAGCAGGGGGCTACGTTTGTGCAATGCTAGCACCACTTGAAGTTAGCTGCATTGCCTAAAGCCAATCTGAAATTCCTGAAGGAGAGGTGCACTCTGGCTGCAGCAGGTGTTGTGAGATCACAGAATCGTTATGGTGCAGAAAGAGGCCATTAGGCCCATCGTGTCTGCACTGGCTGTCTGAGCATTTTAACTTAGTGCCAATCTCCTGCCTTTTCCCTGTAACCCTGCACATTGCTTCTATTTAGATAATCATCCAATGCCCTCTTGAATGCCTTAATTGAACCTGCCTCCACCACACTTCCAGGCAGTGCATTCCAAACCCTAACCACTCGCTGTGTGAAAAAAGTTTTTTCTCACCTCGTATTTGTTTCTTTTGCAAAGCACTTCAAAACTGTGCCCTCTGGTCCTCGATCCGTTTACGAGTGGGAACAGTTCCTCCCTACCTAATCTGTCCAGACCCATCATGATTTTGAAAACTTCTATCAAGTCTCCTCTTAGCCTTCTCCTCTCCAAGGAAAACAGTCCCAACTTCACAGAATCACAGTGCAGAAGAGGCCCTTCAGCCCAACGAGTCTGCACCGACACATGAGAAACACCTGACCTGCCTACCTAACTTCTCCAATCTTTCCTCATAACTAAAGTGTCTTATCCCTGGAACCATTCTCGGATTCCTCTTCTGCACTCTTTCCAATGCGTTCACATCCTTCCTATTTTGTGGCGCCCAGAAATGTACACAGTACTCCAGCTGAGGTCTAAACAGTGTCTTATATAAATTCATCAAAAACCTCCCTGATCTTATACTCTATGTCCCTATTAATGAAACCTAGAATACTGTATGCTTTAGAAACAGTTCTCTCTACCATTCCTGCCACCTTTAATGATTTACATATACACCCAGATCTCTCTACTCCTGCACACCCTTTAGAATAGGATCCTTTATTTTATCTTGTCTCTCCATGTTCTTTGTACCAAAAGTGTATCACCTCACACTTCTCCGCATTGAGTTTTAACTGCCACCTATCTGCCCACTCCACCAATGTCCTTTTGAAGTTCTACATAGTCCTCCTCACAGTTTACAATTCTCCCAAGTTTTGTGTCGTCCACAAACTTTGAAATTGTCTGCTGCACACCAAGTTCTAGATCATTTATATATATATCAGGAAAAGCAAGGGTCCAAATACCAACCCCTGGAGAACTCCACTTCTTCCAGCTCGAAAAATACCCTTTAACCATTACTCTGTTTCCTGCCCTTCAGCCAATTTTGTACCCACATTGCTACTGTCCCTTTTATTCCATGACCTATAAATTTCCTCAAGTCTGTTGTGTGGCACTGTATCGAATGCCTTTTGGGAGTCCATAAACACCAGATCAATGGCCTTGCCCTTATCAGCAATCTCTGTTACCTCTTCAAAAAACTCCAACAAGTTAGTTAGACATGATTTTCCTTTAACAAATCCATGCTGACTCTTTCGAATCAATCCTCATTTTTCCATGTGACTAATAATTCTATCCCGAATAATTGTTTCTAGAAGTTTCCCCACCATCGAAGTTAAGCTGACTGGTTTGTAATTGCAGGACAGATCTTAACAAACTTCTTTGAACAAAGGCATAATGTTTGCAATTCTCCAGTCCTCCGGCACCTCCCCTGAATCCAGGGAACATTGAAAGATTATTGCCAGTGCCTCTGCATTTTCCACTCTCACTGCCTTCTTCGATGCATCTCCTCTGGTCCCAGTGTCTTATCAATTTTAAGTACCGACAGCTTTTCCAATACCTCTTCCTAAGCAATTTTAAGCCATTCTAGTGACTGAGCTTCCTCCTCTGTCAGCATGGCCTGGGCAGCATCTAACTCGTAGATAAAGACAGACGCAAAGTATTCGTTTAACATCTCAGCCATGTCTCTTGCCTCTATGTGTAAATCCCCTTTTTGATTCCTAATCGGCCCTACTCCTCCTTTTACCACCCTTTTTCTATTGATTTGCTTATAGAATACTTTGGGATTTCCTTTTATGTTAGCTGCCAGTCTTTTTCATAATCCCTCTTTGTTTCTTGTATTTGCTTTTTCACATCCCTTCTGAACCTTCTGTATTCAGCTTGCTTCTCAATTGTATTTTCTACTTAACACCTGTCGTAAGCACACATTTTCTTCTTTAACTTAATTTCTATCTTCTTTGTCACCCAGGGAGCTCTGGATTTGTTTGTCCTAGCCTTCCCTTTTGAGGAGGAACATACCTTGACTGTGCCCGAGCCATCTCCTCTTTGAAGGTAGCCCATTGTTCAGCTACTGTTTTTCCCATCAACCTTTGGTTCCAGTCTATCCGGCCCAGCTCCATTCTTGCCCCATTGAAGTCAATTCTCTGCCAATTGATTATCCTTCTCTGGATTGACCTTTTCCACCGACACCCTAAACCTTATGATACAATGATCACTGTCCCCTAAATGTTCCCCACTGTCACTTGATCTACTTGGCCCACCTCGTCCCCAAGAACCATGTCCAGCAGTGCCTACTTTCTTGTTGGACTGGACACACACTGCTATAGGAAATTTTCCTGAACACAATCTAGGAATGCTTGTCCCTCACACTACCACAATCCCAATCTATATACGGGTAATTAAAGTCCCCCATTATAACTACTCTATGGTGCTTACACCTTTCTGAATTTCCTTGCAGATTTGTTCCTCTATATCCTTCTCGCTAGCTGGTGTTCCATATATTACACCGAGCGATGTAATTGCACCTTTCTTATTCCATAGCTCTAGCCAAATTGATTATGTCCTTGAATCCTGTGACACATCTTTCTCCAGTACTGCAATAGTCGCCTTAACCAAAAACTCCACCCCTCCTCCTTTTTCCCCTTTCCTATTTTTTTTGAACACTCTGTAACCAAGAATATTTAGCACCCAGATCTGCTCTTCCTTAAACCAGGTCTCCATTATCATAATCCCACAAGGCAATCTGTACCTGTAACTCTCCAATTTTATTAACTATACTCCATACATTCATATACATGTAGTGTAACCCTGAATTAGACTTCATTACTTGCTCCCTTACTCCAACTCCATCTATTTACTTACTATTCTCTATTTTAGTGCTATCTGCCCCTCCCAACATTCCGTGCACCCTGGTATTACTTTCTAATATCCTCTCCTGCTGAGTTAGTTTAAACCTTCCCCAACAGCACTAGCAAAACAACCTGCAAGGAGCTCAGTCCCAGCTCTGTTCAGATGCAACCCAGCAGCTAGGTCCCATCTCCCCAAAGCCAGTCCCACTGTCCCAGGAATCCAAAGCCCTCCCTCCTGCACCATCTTTCTAGCCACACATTCATTTGTTTTATCCTCCTATTTCTGTACTCACTGGCATCGTGGAACTGAGAGTAATCCGGAGATTACTACTTTATAGGTCCTGCCCGCTAATTTTCTACCTAGCTCCGTAAATTCCAATTAACTGGACCACATGCCCCTTCCCTCCTACGTCGTAAGTGCCAATGTGGATCACAACCTTGCCCTCCCTCACAAGAATGTCTTGCAACCGTTCTGTGACATCCTTGACCCTAGCATCAGGGAGGCAACAAACCATTGTCCTTCCAGTCTTCTTTGTCCCCTCCTGTACAGCTGGGTCACCCATAGTGCCACAGGCTTGGCTCTTGCTGCACTCCTCCAAGGATCCTTCGCACTTACCAATATCCAGAATGGAAAACCGGTTAGTGAGTGGGACCTCTGGGGACTCCTGCACTGCCTGTCTGTTTCTCTTGGACTGCCTGGTGGTCACCCATTCCCTATCTGCCTGCTCGCCCCTAAATTGCGGTGTAATCACCTCTCTGAACATACTATCCACATAGTTCTCTGCCTCACGGATGCTCCAGTGACTCCAGCCGCTGCTGAAGCTCTGAAACGCGGAGTTCAAACTTGAGCAGCCGGTGACACTTCCTGCACTTGGGCTCATCTGGGTCATGAGAAGTGTCCAGGACTCCCCACAAGCCACAGGGCGGGCATTCTGCTTGGCAGAGCTGCCTTGCCATGCTTTAACCTTAAACTTTTAAATCACTTTTTTGCTTAAACTTTAGTTAGTTTTACATATTTTAACCTTAATCTTGTACTTTTAACTATAAACTGAAGATTAGTAGAAAGTAGAAATTCTTCGTGCTTACTCACAAATCAGCTCCCTGTGCCAATAAATTCTTACTTGTGTGCTTCTTTCAAAGTTTATATTTCTGTACTTGCACTGTTTTCAATTCCCTACTGCCTCTCCGCTTGGCTGTTTTATCCCCCGAACTCTCCCTGTTTTATCTCCCGAACTCTCCCTGTTTTATCCCCCGAACTCTCCCTGATTTATCCCCCGAACTCTCCCTGTTTTATGCCCTGATCTCTCCCTGTTTTATCCCCTGAACTCTCCCTGTTTTATTGATGTAGAAAATTAGTTTAGTCAGCCCTACTTAATAAACCTTACCAAAAAGGCAGGAAACAGTCGCTATTAACAGACCAGCAAAAGGCCACATTCATAAATGATAAAAACCACATTCATAATAGCAGAATTGGAACCAGACAGCCTACAAACGAATGACAATTGAGAAGAACTGAGTGTTTCTACTGCCACCACAATGGGCACATTATGGGATATTGTAAAGAAAGATTGAGGCGAAATTTCAAAGAAAAAGGCAGAAGTTGTGAAATTTATATAATGGAGGAGCCAGAAGAAACAGTGTCAGATATTTACTCGCTACCCAATTTAAAAATGGATAAAAACAGAGCCAATCTATGTGTAGAAGTCAACAGAAAACCCCTTTGAATGAAGGTGGACACTGTCCCATCCATGACAATCATAGGGGAACACACATTTAAATATCTGAATGGAGAAGGCCACTCACTAAAGCTGGAAAACTCAGATGCCAGACTAAAGACATATACTGACGTAAACATACGAGTGAAAGGTATATGCTAGGTTCCAGTACAATATTGAAGTCAGTCTGCTAATCTACCCCTCATGGTGATAACAGGCAGACGGCCAAGTCTTCTCAGAAGAAACTGGTTAAGAGAGATCAATCTTGAGGGATTACTGAGATCTCAATCAGAAGCAGGAAATGTTCAGAAAAAGGAGCATGTAAAGGCTCAACAAAATGAATTCATAGAGCTGATGCTTCAGGACAGAGTTCGAGTTGAAGTAAGTAACCTCCAAAAAGAAAATGAAAACCTGCTGAAGGACTTTCACATATTGCAAATTCCCTCAGATCTCAATTTGTGTCACTAAAAAGGTATGGGGAAGAACAGAAATAATTCTGCATATCTCTGACTGAAATGAAGAATCAATTAGCCAAGAAAGCACAACAATACTCAATGCTCCAGGAAACAAATAACAAATATAAAAAAGGAATGGAAGAACTGAAGAATCAGTTTTGCGGAAGCTAAGAAGCCTTAAAAGTAGAAACCCTTAAAAGTAGAAACCCTTGAGTTTTCAAAGGAACTGACAGATGAGGAAATGCTAGAAGACTCAACCATTGAGTTCACCCAAGTTCAGCTCATTCCTGAGCCTAGTCTGGCCAATAGGGAAGTTGAAGAGGAAGCCGAGATTAATGTCAACACTGCCAAGAAGAAAACCCATCAAAAGAAGAAGCTTAGGAAGAGAAAACAAAATCACTAACAAGGACCCCATTTTTTTTTACACAAGAAGCTGATCATTTTGTGTTGCATTTAGCCTTGCCCAACATCTTAATTCTAGAACCTGCCTGACAGTTGCCTTTCAGATTGTTGAATTAGGAGGGGAGGGGCAGCAGGATTGCATGCGATGGGGCCTGGAAGAGTGTGAAAACATTTACATTGAAGCCTAAATCACAGGTAGAAGGAACTCCTCTTATTTTGGAAGTACCTGTAAGACCCATTTAGCCTGAGAGAGTTGAAGAGGCAAACCTACAGGTTCCTACTGGGGAGCCTAGTGTACAGATAACTCCTGGGAGGGAGGCCTCAGATAAACGACTGTCGACATGTTTGAAAAAGCTTCCTGAGAGACTGAATTTGTAAGTAGTTTACTTATGTAAATAGTTGTTATATTGTAAAATGTACTTTCAATTAAAGGGGGAGGGATGTGGTAACCTGAGGTGTAATACACATTTAAGAGAATCTGAGCAAATTGACCACATGACTGTAAGACCCAATAGCTACATAGTGTGTGCTACCAATTAAATGTTAATAAGAGTAGAGTAGTTGGAGAAGCGCACATCATGTTAGTGCTCTGTTGTTTGTGTAAATAAATAGTACGTGCTTCATTTCATACTGGTCTCTGCGCCTGCAGTATATTGTAATTGACTTGCCTACCAACAGATAATTGTGCAACCGGTTCATGAGCAAAGCGACTCCAAACTAAAACATAACAATTGGTGTAACATTCACAGTTCTTCAGTCCTCTGGCACCTCCCCTGTGTCTAAGGAAGACTGGAAGATCATCACTAGTGTTCCTTATGCCTAACAGCAGAATTGTATGTAATCATTGCTTAATGTCAAAAGGGATATGGAATTAAGGGCCAAGGGCTAACATAAGAAATAGGAGCAGGAGTAGATCATTCGACCCTTTGAGCCCACTCCACCATCTGCTTTTCTAATTCAACACCGTTTTCCTGCTCTATCCCCATATCCCTTGATATTTTTAATAAGTAAAAATCTATCGATCTCAGTCTTTAACATATTCAATGACTGAGCCTCCACAGCCCTCTGAGACAGAGAATTCCAAAGATTCATACTTTCTGGGTGAAGAAATTCCTCCTCATCTCAGTCCTAAATGGACTGCCGCTTATTCTGAGATTGTGTTCCCTGGTTCTAGACACCCCAGCCAGGGGAAACGTCCTTCCTGCATCTACCTTGTCAAGCCCTGTGAGAATTTTGTATGTTTGAATGAGAACACCTCTCATTCTTCTAAACTCCAGAGAATAAAGGTCCAGGCTATTTAATCTTTTCTTACAGGACATTCCATCCATCCCAGGAATTAGTTTGGTAAACCTTCATCGACTCCCTCTATGACAAGTATATCTTTCCTTAGGTATGGAGACCAAAACTGCACAAAATATTCCAGGTGTAGTCTCACCAAGGCTGTATATAATTGCAGTAAAACATCTTTACTCCAAAATTCAAATCCTCTTGTAATAAATACCTACATACCAATTGCCCTCCTAATTGCTTGCTGTATCTGCATGTTAGACTTCAGTGACTACAAGGACACCTAAGTCCATTTGATGTTCAATACTTTCCAGCCCCCCACTATTGAAGAAAATACTCTGTATTTCTGTTTTTACTAACAAAGTGGATAACTCAGAGTTCTCCACATTGTATTCCATCTTCCAAATTTTTGCCTGCTCACTTAGCCTCTCCAAATCCTCATGAAGCATCTTTGCATTCTCCTCACAACTCACACTTCCACCTAGTTTTGTGTCATCTGCAAATTTGGAAATATTACATTTACACCACATCTAAATCATTGATATAGATTGTGAAAAGCTGGGGCCCAAGCACTGATGCTTGCGAGACCCCACTAGGCACAGCCTGCCAAACTAAAAATGAACCATTTATACCTACTCTGTTTTCTGTCTGTTAACCAGTTCTCAATCCATGCCAGTATATTCCTCCCAATCCCATGTGCTTTAAATTTGCACACTAACCTCTTTGAGGGATCTGATCAAAAGCTTTCTGAAAATCTATTATATTACCTCCACCAAGGCTGTATAACCTCTTTTCTATTCTACTAGTTACCTCCTCAAAAACTCCAATTGGTTTGTTAAACATGATTTCCCTTTCATAAATCCATGTTGACTCTGCCCAATTCCACCATTATTTCCTAAGTGTCCTGTTATCACATTCTTTATTATAGGTTCTAGAATTTTCCCAATGACTGATGTTGGTTAACAGGTCTGTAGTTGCCTGTTTTATTCTCTCCTCCTTTCTTAAATAGTGGGGTTACATTTGCCACGTTCCAATCTCAGGAACCATTCCAGAGTCTATAGAGTTTTGAAAGATGACCACCAATGCATCTACTGATGGGAGAGCTGGGTTTCATGCAGTGCTATGGCCTGTGCTGGGTGAGACTGGTGGTGGAGACCCCTATTTCAATCAATGCGGGTGGCAAAGGGATTATTCTAATTGATGGGTTTGCTGGATAACTTTCCGCTCTGAAAGTGAAATGTTGCTGAATTAGCCCTGTGATGGCCTCGGTGGACTTCCTCCATTGTCTGGGCATCAGGTTGCATTGGAGCTTTAGCCTCCTTTTTCTACTACCCATCATCCTCCAAGGAAGAATAGCATTCAAGATCCTTCTCTTCATTCAGCTCCAGTCCTCTTTGTATAGTCATGTTGTGCAGTAGATGAACACAATAGGAGGCACCCTGTCTGGCTCCGACTGGGGATGCCACCTGACTGGTTAAGGCAGCTGAAGTGCATCTTCAACATGCCAATGGTCTGCTCAATGGAGATTGCTCTGGTTGTAGTGCCTCTCTGCCTCTGTGTCTGAGTACTGGGTAGGAGTCAGGAGCCACCTCTTCAGGGGGTAACCTTTATCTCCCAGCAGCCACTCATGGAGTCTGGATGTTGGCCTAAAGAGGTGTGGCACCTGGGACTCTCAGAGGATAATAGAATCATTATAGTTGTCTAGGAAGCCAGCACAGAGCTGCAAGATATGCTTCCTGTGGGCATAGAGCAGCAAGGCATTCATCGAGTGGAAGCCTTTTCTGTTCATTTACCTTTTCTGTTCATGAATCTGGCTGGCAGATCTGTCGGTGCCTTGATAGCTATGTGGATGAAATCGACGACCCCTGGTTCTGAGGGAAGCCATCAATGACAGCAAAAGCCAATCCCCTTTGTCCTACAATGGCTCATTTGTCTCAAAATGAATGTAGTCACTCACCCTCTGGAATAGGGCATTCATGATCTGACTGATGGCGTGATGAGCTGCTCACTACCAGATACCAAACAGGTCCACAGCTGATCTCTGGATTAACGCTGATGCAAAAAATTCACGGTGATGGTGACCTTGATGGTTGCAGACAGACTGCCATGAGGATACAAAAATAGGTGGAAGGGCATGTTGTGATGAGGACATAAGGAATCTGCAAGGGGACATAGATAAAAGCAAAATACTGTGGATGCTGGAAATCTGAAACAAAAACAGAAAATGCTGGAAAAATTCAACAGCTCTAGCAGCATCTGTGGAGAGAGAAACAGTTAATGTTTCGAGTCCGTATGACCCTTGATGATGCAAGGAGGCTTCAGGGCGATTTAGATGAGTTGTATGTGGGCAAACACATGGCAGATGCAGTATAACATGGATAACTGCGAAGTTATATGCTTTGGTGTGAAAAATGGAAAGGCAGAATATTATTTAAATCATGATATATTGGGAAATGTGGATGTACAAAGGGGTCTGAGTGTCCTTATACACCAGCCAATGAAAGTAAATAGGCAGGTGCAGCAAGCAATTAGGAAGGCAAATGGTATGTTGACCTTCATTGCAAGGGGATTTGAGTTCAGAAGTGAGGATTTCTTACTGCAGTTATACAGGGCCTTGGTGAAGCCACACCAGGAGTATTGTGTGCAGGTTTGGTCTCCCTACCTAAGAAAGGATGTACTTGCCATTGAGGGAGTGCAGCGATGGTTCACTAGGCTGATACCGGGGATGGCAGGACTGTTGTGAGGAGAGATTGGTTTGACTGGGCCTGTATTCACTAGAGTTTAGAAGAATAAGAGGGGATCTGTTTGAAATGTATAAAATTCTAACAGGGCTAGACAGACTGGATGCAGGGAGGATGTTTCCCCTGGTTGGGAAGTCTAGAACCAAGGGCCACAGTCTCAGGATATGGAGCAGGCCATTTAGGACAGAGATGAGGAAAAATTTCTTCACTCAGAGGGCAGTCAACCTGTGGAGTTCTCTACCACAGAAGGCTGTGGAGGCTGAATCACTGAGTATATTCAAGAAAGAAATTGATAATCGTGAAGGGTTTTCAAACTTCCCACATTTTTCATATCATCAACAAGGATATGACTTTTGGACTTTTATGACAGAGGACCCAACTGCTGAGTTAAGTGTGGAACCCCTGAAGGACTGGGACTGGACTTGCTGAGTGTAGCATTGATTGTTGCCTGTAACCAGACAACGAGAGGAGACAGAATACGCATTCTTCCCTTTAAAACAATCAACCCAGAGAAAGACTTCATCTTACATGAAACTAAAGCCCATCAAAATCTTTCATAAAAAATCGCTACTAATTACTAAGGCAGGAAGGCAGCAGTCAATGCCATTATGTGAATTCATCAGTACTCCACATATACAATGGCTTTCAGTTCAAGACTAGTTACGGGGACAGGAAGACAACGATAAACATCATGCGAGCCCATTAAAAACAACGAGACAACAATCACCTGAAGAAGCCTAAATCAGACAAAGAACTGACCTTGATTTGGTTTCAGGTAAGAAATTCAAAAATACAATATAAATGGGCCACCAGTTACAAAGTGGAGGGCAGGACACAGGAGGGTGAGCAGTTTTGGAGCTGTTGAAGTGGAGTTTAAGCAGGGAGAGGTAGGTAAGCCAGGTGGAGGGAGGAGATCTGGAGGTTTGCAGGTCCCCAGGCAACATCACAGCGAGGGGTACAAGGTGGCAGGCTCAACCGAAGACAACAAGGTGACAACCGCAGCCCTCCACGAAGATCGATCACCCACAACCGCGCCCTCCACCCAACTGAAGAACCTTCGCTGATTCCACAGACCATGACCATGTGAGGACAGCAGGCCCCAGAGGACACAAAGAGCGTACCCCAAAACTGCAACTGGCTTACCTGGCTGGATTTCAAACTGTCAAGGAACCCTGGGTTAGTGAGCATGATCCCGGACCTCTCATAGCTCAATTTAGTTAGGTTTTGGGGGTGGGCAAGGGTAAGGGGATTAGTAGCGTGATTTTCCCTCGCTTTGCTGTGTGTTCCCCATTCTTAACTAAGTGTACTTTGTAGGTCTGTGTAATCCTAATGTTATAAGTTCATTTGTGACTTCAATAAACCCAGTTTTTTTTCTTGCACCAAAACCAGTTGCCTGGTAGGTTGAGTGAGTGGGCAAAAACTTGGCAGATGGAGTTTAATGTAGGAAGGTGCGAGGTCATGCACTTTGGTAGGAAGAATCCAAAGGCAGGCTATTATTTAAATAGAGAGTGACTCCAAAGAAGTGTAGCACAGAGGGATCTGGGTGTTCTTGTGCTTGAAACACTTTGTCACAACCACCAAATAAGTCCAACGTCTAGAACCCAGGGAGTGGGAGCAATTCGGACTGCTCAGAAGTCAGAGGTGAAGCTAACACATACCACCACTCCCTACAATCTTTTGGATACTCGGGGCATCAAGGGGTATGGAAAGAAAGCAGGAATACAGCGTTGAGATAGAGGATCAGCCATGACCATTTGAATGGCAGAACAGGCTCGAAAGGCTGAATGGCCTACTCTTGCTCCCAGTTTCTATGTTTCTTCAGATGCACTTCTGCTGCTTCCGAAAAAGGATCATATGGACTGGAAACGTTAACTGTGTTTCTCTCTCCACAGGGGATATAGATAGGTTGAGTGAGTGGGCAAAAACTTGGCAGATGGAGTTTAATGTAGGAAGGTGCGAGGTCATGCACTTTGGTAGGAAGAATCCAAAGGCAGGCTATTATTTAAATAGAGAGTGACTCCAAAGAAGTGTAGCACAGAGGGATCTGGGTGTTCTTGTGCTTGAAACACAAAATGTTAGCATGCAGGTGCAGCAAGTAATTAAGAAAGCAAATGGAATTTTGGCCAGTATTGCTAGGGGGTTGGTGTTTAAAATAGGGAAGTCTTATTACAACTGCATAGGATGTTGGTGAGGCCGCACTTGGAGTACTGTGTACAGTTTTGGTCTGCATATTTAAGAAAGGATATACTGTCATTGGAGGCAGCTGAAAAGAGATTCACTAGGCTGATTCCTGGGACGAAGGAATTGACATATCAGAATGGCTAAACAGCTTAGGCCTTTATTCATTAGAGTTTAGAAGAATGAGGGGTGATCTTATAGAAACGTATAAGATTCTGAGAGGCCTTGACAGGGTAGATGTTGAGAAGATGTTCCCACCAGTGGGAGAATCTCAAACCAGGGGACATAGTTACAGAATAAGGGGACACTCATTTAAAGCTGAGATGTGAAGGAATTTCTTCTCTGAGGGTAGTGAATGGCTGGAATTCTCTACCCCAGAAAGCTGTGGAGGCTAGATCACTGAGAGTATTTAAAAAGGAGGTAGGTAGATCTTTCAAATATCGCAGAGTTGAGGGCAGTGAGGAGCTGGCATGAAAGAGGAGTTGAGGCCTGGGGCAGATCAACCATGATCGTATTGAATGGCGGGGCAGGGCTTGAGGGGCCAAATGGCCTACTCCTGTTCCTATTTCTTATGTTATGGTACCAGTTCCAGGACCAGAGTGCAAATGTTTGAGACCATCTGCCTGGTTAGATGCAGTCTCACTGGTGCTCTGTCATTTGGTGATTCAATAGATACCTCAGGTAGTGTCTTCTTCTCCTTGCAGCCCCCATTGTGCTCATCTGGCCTTCCTTGACCAATGGATGGATCTGTTGAAAGTCCAATGTCAGAGTAGCCTGCTCCCATTTCAACTCCCTCACTTGCCATTCTTTGGTTCACCTGGGCTTCCTCTACCAACCTCTGATGCCCTATGTGATGAGTAGCCTTAGGTCCCTCTCAACCACCCACTCATTGTTCACAAATGCAAGCCTCCCAGCACCAGAAATGGTAACTCTGTGCCACTGGCTGAGCAACTGAGTCGATTTTGTGTCACCTACAGCTGTTGACCATTAATACTCATGGCACTCACTGTATTCACAACAGCTGCTCCCTAAAGTGTCCCAGACTCGCTGTTTTCCTCATGCCTCTCAATTGAAAATAGCAGACTGCTGCTCCAATGACTACTAATGAGCTCAATAATCGGTTAATTGGAGGCATGTAGATTACTGGCTCCCCAGCCTACCCTTTCTTCGAAAATCACATTGCGTCCTGAGATGCGCGGATCCAGTGACGCCATCAAAGGTTATGATTTTTAAAGCACGCTCGCACCGATCTCAGCCTTTAAAATCCAGCCCGTGATGTCAGTATTTGTTTGACTACATAATATTTACAATAAATGAAGTGTTATGAGTTGGGACCTGAATTGTGCTTCCCCGTCTCCTCCTTCCAAGGCACAGGATCGCACAGAATGACAGTGCAGAAGAGGCTGTTTAGCCCATCGAGTCTGCACCGACACATGAGAAACAGCTGACCTACCCACCTAATCCCATTTATCAGCACTTGGCCCATAGCCTTGAACATTATGACGTGCCAAGTGCTCATCCAGGTACTTTTTAAAGGATGTGAGGCAACCCGCCTCCACCACCCTACCAGACAGTGCATTCCAGACCGTCAACACCCTCTAGGTAAAAAAGTTTTTCCTCACATCCCCCTAAACCTCCTGCCCCTCACATTGAACTTGTGTCCCCTTGTGACTGACCCTTGAACTAAGGGGAACATCTGCTCCCTATCCACCCTGTCCATGCCCCTCATAATCTTGTACACCTCAATCAGGTTGCCCCTCAGTCTTCTGTGCTCCAACGAAAACAACCCAAGTCTATCCAACCTCTCTTCATAACTTAAATGTTTCATCCCAGGCAACATCCTGGTGAATCTTCTCTGCACCCCCTTCCAGTGCAACCTTATCCTTCCAATAATGTGGTGACCAGAACTGCACACAGTGCTCCGGCTATGGCTTCACCAATGTTCTATACAACTCCAACATGACCTCCCTACTTTTGTAATCTATGCCTCAATTGATAAAGGCAAGTGCCCCAAATGCCTTTTTCACCACCCCACTAACATGCCCCTCCGCCTTCAGAGATCTATGGACACACACGCCAAGGTCCCTTTGATGCTCAGAACTTCCTAGTGTCATGCTTTTCATTGTCAAATTACTCCTTCCAAAGTGTATCACCTGTGATCATTTCCCGCCACCTCATGGCTGAGGAGGCAGTCTCCAAAGGAGATGAGGCCAGATGGGGATGTGAGGGTGTGTGAGAGAGTGGGTGGTGATGTCTCTTGAACTGGCAATGAGTGAGTTGCCAGTGAATGCATGATGCACTTATGAGTGTTTGAGTTTAGAGTGATAAGATGGTTGCCTTACCCTGGCAGCACAGATGAGATCATTCATCCATTTTCTGCGCTGGATGGCGAATATCTTCTGCGCAGCATTGGCACTAACCACCTCCGCCACTGCCTCCCAAACTGGAGTGACGAGACTGATGGACTTTTGAATGCGTCCCACTAATTTGACACTGATTTCCCTTCTAATAACTATACCCAGTCCACTTTTTCCAAATCACCTCAGTTTTGTAAAATTTGTCTTCCTCCAATTCAGAACTTTTACTCCTGTTCTATCTTTGTCATTTTCCATTATTATGGTCACTATCTCTATTTTGGTCCCCCACTGCTACTTCATCTACTTCCCAAGACTAAATCTAGAATTATGCCCCTCTCATTGGGCTTGTTACGTACTGGCTAAAAGAGGGTCCCTTGAATGCAATTCAAAAATTTTTACCTTCTATGCCCTTCACACTGTTCATATCCCAATTGATATTGGGGTACTAGAAGTCTCCCACTATTACTGCCCTATTCTATTTGCATCCAGAAATTTGCCTGCATATTTGCTCTTCTGACTCCCACTATTTGGGGGCCTATGGTGCACTCCTAGCAACATGACTGCCCCTATTTTTATTTCTGAGATCAACCCATATGGCCTCATTTGACGCTTCATTTAGTATATCATCCCTCCTTAGTTATAATTGTTTTATTTTAACCAGTAATGCTACCCCCACCTTCTTTTATCCCCCTCTCTATCCTGCCTGAAAATTCTATATCCAGGGATATTGAGCTGCCATTTTTTGACCCTCTTTAAGCCAAGTTTCCATTATGGCAATTATATCATACTGCCATGTGTCTATCTGTGCCCTCAGCTCATTGGCTCTATTGGTGGCTGGGGGAGTGTAGTAACACTCGGTGCTAATCTGTTCTTTCCCTTTTCATAACTGACAGACCCAGCCTAATCTGCCAGCTGTTTGTATTTTAATTTGGAACCTGATCTACAAGCTTCTTGTGTTTTTCGTTTCTCTTGTTTTCTTGCTTTTTTTTGGGTGTCATGATCAGAAGACATGAGGGAAAAGATATATATATATCTATGTCACCCTGGCTATTTTATAAAATTATTTTTCTTTTAAAATGGACAAATGGCTGACCTGATAAAATGGCCACCACTGACCACATGATTGTAGTTTTCAAAGTTTCTGAGCAGTTAAAAAATGGGCAAAGGCTAACACATCTAACCTCTGGAACGTAACACTCCTTGCATTGAATAAACAGTTCAGCCAAGCCAACACAAAGCATCATAAATGAGATGTCTGCATCAGCCAGCTATGGACAAAAGCAGAGCTATTTGTGACTCCTCACCCCCAACGTCATGTTAATCATTCTACAGTTACCTGCTCAAAACACAATGGGTTTTACCCAGGGGAACCTCAGTAACTGGATAGCTCGACCCGAAACCACCCTGTCACATTACTGAGACTTGAGCTGATTGAATTGCTTTAATCATGCAGCTTTCAGATTCCATCTTCAGTCCGCAGTTTAATATCTGACAGGCAGGGCACACAGGAACAAGCTCTGGCCAGGTTGAACAACTGACCCCCATCTAACCTAATTCTGCTGGGAAGATTTTGTACAATCGTCTACAAAACTGATTCAATCTCTATATGCCTACGTCATCCTGGGACATCAACACCGCCGGAAAAGTGAATCCTGCACCACCAATCTTCAGCCAGCCGAACTCTGAAATAATTCCTTATTGGACATTCATTCTGGATCCTGGACCACAATTCCAGGAGAAACCATAATTCTTATTTTTATTGTGGTCTCTGCCCTGAATCCCTTGTTTATTGTATGAATACAAAAGGGGGCAGATGTTGCAAAACCCTTTTCCCGCATTTTATGTGTGGGGAAGATAGACCAACCCTCTTATTTTACCTTATCTTGAGGTTGTTGTGGGGTTATTAACAGAAGATTGGATCACTCCAAACTGAAGGTTTGGGGAAAACATGCCACCACTTATAAAAGGGGAAAAAAAAACAAAAACACCTTTCTGTTTATGGATGGGTAGTGAGTGGGGAAATCAGGGTTCTAAATTAAACCCCCTCCTGTCCAATCTTTGGATTACCACTCTGCTCAAAAATTACTCTTACTAAACGCTGCTCCACTTGTCTTCTGTGATTTTCCAAACCTGGCTTTATCAGAAATGTGCAGAACAGTGTCCCTTAGGGGACTGTCAAAGTACAGTATAGTCAGGGCAAGACAGGACATGCCACCTTCATACTGCACATAGCTGTATGTTAAGTTTATATGTCCAGTCTTTGAATGCTAGTGAACAGATGAATGAGTGAGGGTGTGCAGGAGGGTGGGTGGGCAGGTAGGGCACATGTGAGCATGCACATGGGCAGGCAATTAGGCAGGTAGGGCACGTGAGAGCGCAGACGGGCAGGTAGGGTGTGCAGGAGTGTGGGCGGGTGGTTAGGCAGGTAGGGTGCACAAGAGCATGTGTGAATGGCTGGGTAAGTAAGTGGGTGAGGTGGGTAGGTGTGAGAGTGGGTGAGTGGCTGAGTAGGTAGGTCTTCAGAGACCTACCCATTTCACTGATGGTCCAGATTCCGAAAGATTTGACCCAATCTGTTGCATCATCTAATATTCCTGATATGACAGCTAAGAAGGACAGACAGCTAAGAAAAATGGAGGGATAGCTCTGTTAATTAAGGATAACAATGGTACAATAGAGAGAGATGATCTTAGTTCTGGAGATCTAGGTGTAGAAACAGTTTGGGTAGAGATGAGAAAAAGGTAAGAAGTTACTTGTTGAAGTGGTTTACAGGCCCCCCTCACAGTAACCACACTGCAGAATGGGGTATACAGGAAGAAATAATGGGAGCTAGTGACCAAGGTATGGTATTAATCATGAGTGATTTTGATCTACACATAGATTGGGTGAATCAGATTGGTAAAGGTAGCCTGGATGATGAGTTCATAGTGTTCTCAGGACAGTTTCTTACAGCAACATATTCTAGCACCAGAGAGCAGGATATACTAGATCTGGTAATGTGCAATGAGAGAGTGTTAATCAATGACCTCATAGTGAAGGCACCCCTTGGCGGCAGTGACCATTGGTTGAATTTCACACACAGTTTGAGGGATGTGGATCTAAGACTAGTGTTGTAAACTTAAATAATGGCAATTCTGAGGACATTAAGACAGACCTGGCTAAAGTGAACTAGGAATTGAGGTTAGGGATGAGGCAGTAGAGATGCAGTGGTAGACATTTAAGGAGATAATTCAGAATACTCAGAAAAGCTACATTCCAGTAAGAAAGACTCCTAGGGAGGGATACACCATCTGTGGCCAACTAAGGAAGTTAAAGATAGTATCAAATTGAAGGAAAAAAATAACATGTAATTCCACAAGAATGTGTGGCAGGTCAAAAGATTGGGCAGAATATAAAAAACAGCAAAGAATGACTAAAAGATTAAAGAGCAGGGGAAATTAAAGTATGAGTGAAAAATAGATAAAATTATAAAAACAAATAGTAAGAGTTTCTACAGGTATTTAAAAATCCAAAAAGTAAAATAAGTGTTGGTCATCTAGCAAGTTAGAATGAGGAATTAATAATGGAAAATAAAGAAATGGCAGATGAATTCAACAGATAATTTGCATTTAGAGGATACAAATAACATGCAGAAATAGAGAGTCAGGCATTGAAAGGGAGGGTGGACCTTAAAACTATTACAATCACCAGGGAAAAGGTACTAAGGAAATTATTAGAATTATAAGCTGACAAGTCCCCAGGGCCTGATGGTCTTCATCCTAGAGTCTTAAAAGTAGCTGAGGTAGTAGACACATTTTCCAAAATTCCCTCGATTCTGGAAAGGTAGTATCAGATTGGGACTCCTCTGTTCCACAAAAGAGGGAGCCAATTCAGGAAACTACAACCCAGTTAGCTTAACATCTGTCATAGGAAAATTGCTGGAATCCATTTAAGGATGTCATGGCAGGGCACTTAAATCTCAATGTAATCAGGCAGAGTCAATATGATGTTGTGAAAGGGAAACAGTGTTTAATTTATTAGAGTCCTTTGAAGTAACAAACATGGGATGAGGGGGAAACTTAGATGTGCTGCAGATTACCAAAGACATTTGACAAGGTGCCACATCAAAGGTTACTGAACAATTAAAGGGCTGTGTCAGGGGTAACATTAGCATGGATATAGAATTGGTTAATGAACAAGAAATAGACAATAGGCATGAATGGGTCATTTTCAGGTTGGCAAGACATAAATCAGTGAAACTTCTTTACACTGCTTCTAATACAATTATATCAGGAATCAGTCCTGAGGACTCAGCTATTTACAATTTATATCAGTGATTTGGATGGTTGCTAAATTTGCTCATGACATAAAGATATATAGGAATGTAAGCTGTGCAGAGGACATGAGTCTGCAAAGCGATATAGATCGGTTAAATGAGTGCAGAGAAAATGGCAGATGGAGTATAATTTGGGAAAATGTGAAACTGCCTACTTGGGAGGAAGAATAGAAAAACAGTATGTTACTTAAATGGAGAGAGATTGCAGAAACTCTGAACACTACAGAAAGATTTGGGTGTCCTGGTACGTGAATCACAAAAAGTTAGTATGCCAATACAGCAAGTGGTTAGGAAGGCAAATAGAATGTTGTCACTTATTGCAAGGGGAATGGAACATAAAAGTAGGGAAGGTTTGCTACAATTGTACACATCTAGAATACAGGTACAGTTTTGGTCTCCTTATTTAAGGAGGATATAATTGCATTAGCAGTGCAGAGAAGGTTCACTCGACTGATTCATGGGATGAGGGGGGTTAAACTGAGGAAAGGTTGGGCAAGTTGGGCCTGTATCCACAAGTGGAGAAGAATGAGAGGTAATCTTATTGAAACATAAGATCCTGAGGAGGCTTAACAGGTTGGATACTGTAAGGATGTTTCCCTGTGGGAGAGGCTAGAACTAGGGGACGCAGTTTAAAAAGGCATCTCCTATTTAAGACACAGATGAGGAGGAATTTTTTCTGAGTTGGTAGTCTGTGGAATTCTGAGTGGTGGAGGCAGGGTCATTGAATATTTTTAAGGCTGAGTTTGATAGATACTTGATTGACAAGGGACTCAAAGGTTATATAGGGCGTAGACAGGGCTTCTGATTGTGGCTCTTGGAGCTGCTGGCCAAAGTCCTCCTGGATATGTATGGAAATCCTGCCTCGAATTAAAGAGCAGTTGCCTGAAAAATTAAAGCAGGATGAGCCAGCTAAACTGAGGTGGGCTTGCCCCTGAATTTTACACTGGGGTGCAGGAAGCCTGTCTTCAGCATAAAATCCAGTCCCATATCATTGTCCTGTCAATGTCGTTGTGCTTAAAACCAAGAACTCTTTCCCTAGCAGCAGTGTGCCTATATTACTTGGATTGCAGCAATTTAAGAAGGTGGCCCACCACCAACTTCAAGAGCAATTAGGAATGGGTAATAAATGCTGACCTTATTAGCAGCTCTTATCCCACAAATGAATGAATAAAATGCTGATAGTATCATGTGATCTGTAATTGCAAACTGAAGCCCAAGTTGGGGACTGTGGCAGATTTAAGCAGTGGGGGCAGAATTGACTCTTCCATCAGAAAATAACTATCAGGAGCTAGATCCAGGGTCAGAAGAGGCTCAGCAAGTAAGTTTAAATTTTATTTCTAACATTTTACTGTGGATCAGTAAGGGCGTGAGTGCCTATCCAAACTGACAAGGAAGCCTTGGGCCTCGCTTTTGTTGGGCTTTCACCTCCCACCATCACAGCAAGACAGCGCCAAAATCTCATTCTCCCCAACTCTTGATCACTCCCATGTGCCTTATCCTCCTCCATTAATATTGGGGCCTAAATATTATCCAGTTGGCTCCATTTTAAGAATAAGTCTTGTATTTATAACATGCCTTTCACAACCTCAGGAAGTCTCAAAGCACTTTACAGCTAATGAACTGCTTGAGGTGTAGTCACTGTAGTAATGTAAAAAGCACATCAGTCAATTTGCACGTTGCAAGCTCCCATCAACAGCAATGTGATAATGACCAGATAATCTGTTTTTGTAACACATATAGAATGTTGATTAAGTAAATTGAAAGAACAGTTTGAGACTTTAAAGTACAGATGGCATTTAAGACTGAGATGAATCTGAATAATAAGTGACTTATGCCAATCCTTTCCTTAAAAAGGCATGCTTCTTCCTTTATGAGACATCAAACAAGCAATTGAACTTCTGCTCATCTGTTGTGGGCCAGCAGGTAAAAGATTAGTCTTATGAAGGCATCTTGACTGCCCTTTTGATGCCTAAAGCTAACTGATGTGATATTTGAGTGGGCATGTAAATAGGTGAGGTGCATACCCTCCTGAAAATGGCCCAGGTCTGCTCAAATGTGAAGTTCGAGGTCCTACATTGGTTTGAGGACCTCAGTTGCATATCTTATCACAAATATTAGAATGTGGAGGTCTTGTGGCACAAGAGGTAGTGTTCTTGCCTCGGAGTTCAAGATCCACTCCAGACTCATTGGCCAAGGAATGTGTGCTCATAACATGGCCAAATAGGTTGAGTATCAATTTGTAAATCTTTATGTATGAATGGTAGGCAGTAAGGGTGGGAGAGTTTCCTGGTCAGCCATGTGATGGAAAGGGATTAGAGTATCTAACATCACTACCTATAGCTCCAGGCTGCAACATGCATGTAAAAGTGTATGTTGCCACAGCAACTTGTACTCCTTGGGGTATTGGCTGACTCAGTGGACCAGTGTAGATCAGATTGGTGTAAACAGTATGGGGTTTGCTCCCTGTTCTGGTTGGTGTGGATTTAAGACCTGTCTCCTTGCCCTACCCATGGTGGAGGTTATGATGCTATGGGTCAGACCTAACTTTGGGCAGAGAACTCAAGGAAAAGAAATGCAATATGACTCTTATTTTACAAGGCATTGACAGCCTAAGCAACAATCCTTAAAATGATTGCTGGAGACCAATCAAAAAAATGGCCCAGGAAATTTGAGTTTTTTCTTTTTGGTTTCAACTGAAGCAAGAGTGCCCTACTGAGCAGAAAAAACAAAACATTTGGACTTACTGTAGGCCCATTCATGGATCTCCCCTCTCCCCCCGACCTAACCTGCTGGCCAGCTCATTGTGGGAGCGAAACAATTTTGTACCATACTCTAATCAGGGAGCTGCAGTGCAATGTATGTTTGGCAGCTGCAGCCCAAAGGCAGGAGTAGTGCTGGGTCTGACATTGTGCCTCTTTCAGGCAGATGTTAAGAATTTGTTTTCAAGTGTTCAATCAATGTAAATCACATTGGAAGATTGCCAGATAAGGATTTGTTTGAATATCAGAAGTTAGCTGGAACAATGGAGGCACAGAAAACAGATAGACAGACCAGTCAGTAATCTTTTAGGATGATCTAGGAACCTTCAGTTCTGTTGTAATATCAGGCAGGAAACATCATATTTACTTGATTAGCAGTCAAACCAAAATGAATGAGAGAAATACATCCAGGCCTCCAGTGAGTGAACGACAACTCAAACAAGTCGAGTGCTTTTCCTGCCACCGCTATGGCCACATAATGCAGCACTGCAGAGAAAGGCTAAAACAACACTATAAAGGCAGAAGGCAAAATCGTGCAATATACCTGATAGAAGAGCCAGAAGAAATAGAATCAGACATCTATTTGTGATATAACCTCAAAGTGGGTAGAATCGAGCCAATCCAAGTAGCTATGATGATTAGCGGCCATCCATTAAGATGGAAGTTGATACGGGAGTGTCGATGTCCATCATTGGAGAACCAACATTGAGATATCTGAGTAAAGGAACCCATCCTTTGAAGTTAGAAGTTTCGGATACAAAGCTGAGGACATACACGGGTAAAGAAGTAAGACTGAAAGAGCTACGTCATGTCTTGGCGACACATGGAATTTAATTTGAAAGGTTGCCCTTGTTAGTGGCAACTGGAGAGAGCCCCAGCTAAATAGGTGGCAACTGGCTCAAAAAGATTAAATTGAAATGGGCCCAAATTTTTCAAATTATAATGAAAGGCTACAGGAATTGTTGCAAAAGTATGCTTGCATTTTCAATGACGAGTTAGAAAGGATTCAAGGGCTAAAGGGCAGGATCTATGTAGACCGATACGCAACCTCTAAATTTAAAAGAGCCAGACCAGTCCCTTATACTCAACAGGATAAAGTTGAAACAGAACTGGATAGATTGGAAAAATTGGGTATCCTACAACCAGTACAATTTGCTGAGTGGGTGGCGTCCACCGTACCTATACTGAAGCAGGACCAAAGCGTGCGTTTATGTGGTGACTATAATCTAACTGTTTTACTCTCATTTGGGTTGGGCATGTGCCCACCTGATGAGAGGAAAATTCTGCCCAGTGTGTGTGGGGCAATGTAGTGGCTGATTACAGTGTGTGGGGCGGAAGGGCTTATTACAGTGTGTGTGGGGGGGGGGACGGACTGATAACAACGTATGTTGGGGAGACAGATTGATTACAGTGTGCTTGGGTTGGGGAAATGGGTAGATTACAGTGTTTTTGTGGGTGAGGATGGCTGATTACAGAGTGCATGGGGAGACAGGTTGATCACAGTGTGTGTTGGGGGCAATGGACTGATTAAAGTGTGTGTGGAATGGAGGGGTTGGCTTACAGTTTGTGGGTGTGAGGGGCTGACTACAGTGTGTGGGGGTTGAGAAAGGTTGATTACAGAGTGTGGGGGGAAGGGCTGATTACTGTGTGTGTGGGGGAGAGGCTGATTACAGTGTGTGAGGAGGGAAGGGACTGATTACAGGGTGTGTGGGGGTGGTAGGGGCTGTTACAGGGTGTGTGGGGAGAGGGGCTGATTACAGGGTGTGTGGAGGGTAGGGGCTGATTACAGGGTGCGTGGGGATGGTAGGGGCTGATTAGTGTGTTGGGGTGGGTCGCTAATAGCAGTGTATGTGGGTGTGAGAGGGGTTGATTACAGTGTGTGTTAGGTGTGTGTGGTAGAGGGGCTGATTACAGTGTGTGTTGGGTGTGCGTGGTAGAGGGGCTGATTACAGTGTGTGTTGGGTGTGTGTAGTAGAGGGGCTGATTACAGTGTGTGTTGGGTGTGCGTGGTAGAGGGGCTGATTACAGTGTGTGTTGGGTGTGTGTGGTAGAGGGGCTGATTACAGTGTGTGTTGGGTGTGTGCGGTAGAGGGGCTGATTACAGTGTGTGTTGGGTGTGTGTGGTAGAGGGGCTGATTACAGTGTGTGTTTGGGTGTGTGTGGTAGAGGGACTGATTACAGTGTATGTTGGGTGTGTGTGGTAGAGGGGCTGATTACAGTGTGTGTTAGGTGTGTGTGGTAGAGGGGCTGATTACAGTGTGTGTTGGGTGTGTGTGGTAGAGGGGCTGATTACAGTGTGTGTTAGGTGTGTGTGGTAGAGGGGCTGATTACAGTGTATGTTGGGTGTGTGTGGTAGAGGGGCTGACTACAGTGTGTGTTGTGGAGTTGTTCTGCAGTGTTTCATCGAGCCCTCTGTCAGCAGTGAATATGGAGAACTTGGCTGAAACGTCAGTGACCAGTAACCGTCATACGTTATGCAAGTTCAGGAGCACTCCACCTTCTGCTTTCCCTGGGCTGTGAGGTACACAGCTCCACATTCAGTTAAATTACTTACCATGTGAATTAAATGATGTAATTTTCAAGTTGCATTATATATAGCGGAATCCACAGCGTAACTGCAACCTCTGGGACAATAAATATTATTTTGCATTATTTGAAATATTTGGTAGAAAACAATACGTTTATTTGATTTGTCTCAGATTAAAATCAATGATGTCAAGATGGCCTTTAGGGAACCTTGGTGTCAGGAGAGTTGTCGGGTTGCGGGGTGTGGTTCTGGAACTATAGGGGAGTCAGGAGGTTAGACAGGTCGGTTCAGGAGGGTAGTCTGTTTGTGGGGGTGGTCGGCGGGCTGGGGGGCAGTCGTGGTGTCAGGGGGTAGTCACGTTGGGTCGTTTGGGCCAGATTGGGTTGCGTGGTGGTTGAGGCTCATGGGGGTATTTGAGGGTTGTCAGCTCGGGTAGGGAGGGTGGTCAGTTGTGGGGGGGTGGGGTAGATGGGTGGTCAGGGAATAATTTGGGGGTTTGGAGGTGGATGCTTGGGAAGGCCAGTTACCCAGCGGATAGACCAGGTTTTAATCTGTCTAACCTTTCCTGGGTATCTATTCTGGTAAGCACTCAGAGCTGTCTGAAGTCTCCCACTCTATAGCTCAGAGTGAGAGACATGGGTGGAGGGTCCCAGGGAGCAGGGTAATTGCCCATCAAAAGTTTTAACTTCCTGGGTAATTCACTTGGAGGTCAACACGTCAGGACATCCATTGGGTCCTGACCTACATCTCAGTCATACGTCCGGTCTCCGATGCTCCAGAGACCGGAGGATTTGGCCCATTAACTCTGTTTCTCTTTTCATTGATGCTCCCGAGTCTTTCCAGCATTCTCTGCGGAGGCGGACGGGCACCCTACCTGATCGGGTGTAAAATAGCGTCCTGACATCATCGTGCACTTGTACGATGTTTTGAGAGTCATTAGTGCACCTGTCGACAATTAAGAGGCCTATAAAGGCCTTTAATCAAATAATTGAATGCTATTTTTCGCTGCCTGTCTAACATGATGGTTTGGCGAATCAGCCAGGCAGCCTTTGGATTTTTTATGAAACCTCATCCACAGGCAGGATGAGGTCTTCAGCAGCTCAGTGCACCTTTCACGCTGCTTGGCCGTTAATTGGCTAACCAGCATGAAATTGTGGCCAGGGGCCGATCGCAGGCTGCCCAGGCCCACCCACCACGCTTGCCCGATGACCGGAAAATCCTGCCCCCTGCTTTTATTTCAGATTTCAGCATCAGCAGAAATTGTTTTGGTGGAGTTACAGTCTAAGCTTACTGTTACACACTGGAATTAAACAGGTTCAAAATTGTTCTCAGCAATATTATATTCTATTTTACAATAACCTGTAGCTTATACCAAAAGAGTGGAATATTTGTATATACGCATATAGGGAGTATGTAACACTTAGAGGTGCAGAATTAAGTGACAAAAGTTGATGAGGCTATTTTCTTAAGGCGGGGTTGGGGGGGTGCGGGGGCTCTCCAAACTCTCCAATAATGAAGAGGAATGAAATTTTCATTTGAAAAGATGTCAATTTTTTTTATTCCTGGATGTTGAAAATGCATGGAAAATTGAAAACAGGTGGCGAGTTTGTTGTGAGCATTTACCAACTTGTTGTAAAATCTATTTGAAGCACTTGGGGGCAATGTGGCATTGGGACTGAGATTGAATTATCTCATTCCACTCAAATTCTACATTGCACTGAGAGACAGGCGCAATGTAATCACAGTGAGCAGGATTTTGAGGTCGTCAGACAGGTGCAGTGGGTGGGCATCGGAGTGGCCGGGAACCGGTCCGCCGCCCACAATCGGCCCCTGACTGCGATTTCATGCTGGCGGGCCAATTGAGGCCCACCCAGCGTGAAACGCAGCTCATCACTGGTAGACAGGTTTAAAAATGGCCCAGGCAGCCCCTGGAAGGCTGCCACGTAAGAAGGTCTGTTCTCCGTTAGCAAACTCAAGTGATGGAGTCAAGTGCGGCTAGAGATGCCAGGCAGGAGGGCAAGTCGGCTGGGCACTCAGTCACCCTCTTTTCGGATGAGTGCTTCAGTGTCCTGCTGGAGGAAGTGGCAGCCCTGGTGAGCAGCCGTGATGTGGTACGGCACACATGGGTGCAGTGCTGTAAGTGGTTCAATGACCTGCTGTGCTCAGGAAGGGTGAGTACCGTGTTGGCATGGGTCAGTGTGCAGATGTGTTAAGGTGTGGCCGTCTCCCCATGGACCTCAGGGGTGTTAGAGTCTGGGTGCCAACTGTCAATGACGCTGGAGCTGGCCAAGGGGATGAGTCCTGGCTGCTTGAACTGAGTGCCTTGCAGCTCGAGGGTCACAACTTGGATATGCCCTGCAAGGCGCTCCTCAGCTGGGAATGGCCAGGCTGCAATGGTGGTGCAGGTAGAGAGTGGACTAATCAATGCTCCTCTGTCCTTTCATGTGAAGACAAGACATAATCAAACAGAGAGGGCATGTATAGGCGGAGGCCTGGCCAAACTCCTGCTGCTCAGCAGGTTCAAGCAGGATGCCCTGGAGCTCGACAGCCAGCACACTTCCCATGCAAATGGGTGTGGGGAGGCGGGGGTGCCAGGTGAAGGTAAGAGCGCAGTGCACTGAGGTGAGAGTTTTGGATTGTGCAACCTTTCTAGTGTAGTCCCTTCATTGATGGGAGCCTCGAACCTGGAGTCCCCATTGATCATTGAAAGACAATGGTACCATGATACAGATCTCCATTGTCTCACCTGGCATGCACAGTGACAGTGTGATGACTTAAACTAATGACATGTCTTGATCTCCCTTTTGGGTTCGCCAGCAGGCGTTTGTTCTCTGGACCCCAAAGGGCCACCCCAGCACTGGAGGACCACCTGCGTCACACCCGCTCTCAGAAGCATGCACCAGCACAGATACTAGCACCTTGGTGGGCATTACATCAGCAGCTAGAATATCGGTGCACATTGGTGAGGGCGCTTCACACTCACTTGAGGTGCAGGCAGAGGCAGAGTGCTCAGGGCACCAGCAGTCGGTGGACTGATGGGGACCAGGACGATGCTCAGTAGAAGGCAGATGATGAGGCTCTGGAGTCATCCATTAGGAGATAGACGTTGGATGTCCAATGAGATGTGCAGGAGGACCTGACAGAGATCCATGAGGGTATGCATGCCATGATCTCTGTTATGGAGGAATCCATGCAGAGCAGCTCCAAGGACAGAAAGAGGGGTTCCTGGGGTTACACTCGGACCTGCAAGCCCTCACACAGGCACTGAAATCAGGTGCTCAGTGAGGCATCCAGTATCCCAGCTAGGTGCCTGACTATCAATGGTGAGCAGGGAGGTCCAGAGCAACCTTACATTGGCACACGAGCTGCTTGTCATCTCTGCGGGCTCCTCTCAGGGCGCTCTGGTGGAATGCCAGTGATCGTGGCATCTGATGAGACTGTGATGACTGGAAAGATGCCAGCTGTGACACTGGCTGCTCTCTCCCAGGCGGGGCCAACACAGGCTCCACTGACCAGAGAACAATCGCCAAAATCATCAAGGCCAACAAGACAGCAGAGTCAGCAGGCTGTCTCCAATGTGGGTGCCAATAATGGGGGGGCGGGCACCAAGATGTACCACTCAGAAACCTAAGTTAAAGTCACCATAAGCACAAGAGGGAAAGTTCAGGTGTGATTTTCTGTTCACTTACATTTGGTTTATCTTTACTGGTCTGAGAATGAAGACCAGAGAAGGAAGAACAAGTTAAGCAACAGCCTGACATATTTATCCTCACGGAATCATACCTAACAGCTAATGTCCCAGACACCAACGTCACCATCCCTGGGTATGTCCTATCCCATCGGCAGGACAGGCCCAGTAGAGGTGGTGGCACAGTAGTATACAGTTACCCCTGGGAGTCCTCAACATCGACTCCAGACCCCATGAAGTCTCATGGCATCAGGTCAAACATAGGCAAGGAAACATCCTGCTGATTACCATGTACCGCCCTCCCTCAGTTGATGAATCAGTGCTCCGCTATGTTGAACATCACTTGGAGGAAGCAGTGAGGGTGGCAAAAGTGTAGAATGTACTCTGAGTGGGGGACTTCAATGTCCATCACCAAGAGTGGCTCGGTGGCACTGCTACTAACCGAGCTGGCCAAGTCATAAAGGACACAGCTGCTAGACTGGGTCTGCGGCAGGTGATGAGAGAAACAACAAGAGGGAAAAAGTACTTGACCTCATCCTCACCAACCTGCCTGCCGCAGGTGCATCTGTCCATGGCAGTACCGGTAGAATGACAACTGCACAGTTGTTGTGGAGACAAGGTCCCACCTTCACATTGAGGATACCCTCCATCATGTTGTGTGGCACTACCACCATGCTAAATGGGACAGATTTCGATCAGATCTAGCAACTCAAGACTGTGCAGCCATGAGGCGCTGTGGGCCATCAGCAGCAGCAGAATTGTACTCAAACACAATCTGTAACCTCACGGCCCAGTATATCCCCCGCCTCTACCATTACCATCAAGCCAGGGGATCAAACCTGGTTCAATGAAGAGTGCAGCAGGGCATGCCAGGAGCAGCACCAGGCATACCTAAAAATGAGGTGCCAACTTGGTGAGGCTATAACACAGGACTACTTGTGTGCCAAACAGCATAAGCAGCAAGTAATAGACTGAGATAAGCGATCTCACAACCAACGGATAAGATCTAAGCTCTGCAATTCTGCCACATCCAGTTGTGAATGGTGGTGGACAATTAAACAACTCACCGAAGGAGGAGGCTCCACAAATATCCCCATCCTCAATGATGGAGGAGCCCAACACATCAGTACAAAAGATAAGGCTGGAGCATTTGCTACAACCTTTAGCCAGGAGTGCCAAGTGGATGATCCATCTCGGCCTCCTCCGGAGGTCCCCATCATCATAGATACCAGTCTTCAGCCAATTTGATTCACTCCACGTGATATCAAGAAACAGCTGAAAGTACTGGATATTGCAAAGGCTATTGGCCCTGACAATATTCTGACAATAGTATTGAAGATCTGTGCTCCAGAACTTGCTGCACCCCTAGCCAAGCTGTTCCAGTACAACTACAACACTGGCATCTACCGAGCTATGTGTATATAATCTGTACCCAAAAAGCAGGACAAATCCAACCCACCAATTACCGGCCCATCAGTCTACTCTCGATCATCAGTAAAGCGATGGAAGGGGTCATCAATAGTGCTATCAAGTGGCACTTGCTTAGCAATAACCTGCTCACTGATGCCCAGTTTGGGATCTGCCAGGGCACTCAGCTCCTGACCTCATTACAGCCTTGGTTCAAATATGGACAAATGAGCTGCACTCCCAAGGTGAGGTGAGAGTGACTGCCCTTAACATCAAGGCAGCATTTGGCATCAAGGAGCCCTAGCAAAACTGGAGTCAATGGGAATCGGGGGAAGCTCTTTGCTGGTTGGAATCATACCTAGCACAGAGGATGATTGTGGAGATCAATCATCTCCGCTCCAGGGCATCACTGCAGGAGTTCCTTGGCCCAACCACCTTCAGCTGCTTCATCAATGACCTTCATTTCATCATAAGGTCAGAAGTGGGGATGTTCGCTGATAATTGTACATTGTTCAGCACCTTTCGTGACTCCTCAGACACTGAAGCAGTCCATGTCCAAATGCAGCAAGAGCTGGACAATATCTAGGCTTAGGCTGACAAGTGGCTAGAAACATTCATGCCACACAAGTGTCAGGCAATGACCATCTCCAACAAGAGAGATTCTAACCATTACCCCTTGATGTTCAATGGCATAACCATCATTGAATCCCATACTATCAACATGAGGTGTCCACCCACATAGTCGGAGCTGTTCTCAAGCCCAATCATCTGACCAATGGTAGTCACTATCTCACTTGAGAGGCGGAGCCTCCTTCGGCATTGCACCTCGGACATATTGAGGTAGCTACATCACCACCTATAAACCCTGGCAGCAGGATAGTGGCGTCTTCTGTGGCCCCTTCCGCCTTGGACTTTGTGCTGACCTTGCACTGCTTATGCCTGCACCTCTCCTCCCACAGGTTGCTCCCCTAGAAGTTGCACTGGAATACCTGGCCTCCTCTCCCTTCTGCCCCTCTCTTCCTCCTCAGAGGAGATGCCACCAGCGGATACAACAATCCCCATTACCAGGGTAACAGAAGGCTGTCTAAAACATGGAAGGGTCCACACGGTCTGAATCCTCCGGAGACATCAAAGAGTTCTGAAATGAAGCCTGGAAATGCTGAGAATGAAGCCCAGAACAGAGATGAAACTGTCAAATACCATTAAGTTACCAGCAGCAAACTATGTACCAAACTCCCCACTACTCACAATGGCAATGCTGCTCATCCCTTTTATCCTGCCCGTGGGCGAGGTTTTTGAAAATGTTAGCTGGCTGCCTGCCAGTTTTGTTTGTGCGACAAGCACGAAATTACACGGGCAAAAAAAATCAGCATCAATTGGCTTTTTAATGGCCTTAAGTGGCCTGTTAATTAATGGCGGGCGTGGTTCCGGCACTCGCCTGTGCCCGCCAACCGAAATATCGCGTGAGTGCGTGATGACATCAGGGCGCTCACCCGACGTCATCGCACACTATTTTATGTCTGATCATGTCGGGCGCATGCCCACCTGCAGGGCGTAAAATTCTGCCCAGTATCTTCCTGCTGAGAGAGAAAAAAACAAACAAAACTTGCCAATGTGGGCAATACCTCCAAATAAAAGAGCCCTAGCAGAGGCATGGATGTTTGCTGATGGCCCAACTACATTACTTAACAAAAGAAATGGGAGTAGAGATGGAACTAAGGAGCTAACAATTGCTTCACACCCATTTATGGCTGTGAGGGATGCAATTTTCAATATTCCCAAGCACAGCCCGGTTGAGGCAAACAGCAAGCTAACTTTGTGTTGCCTCCTCATTTGCCTCATTGTGTGCAGCTAAGCCATGATAATGTCTGGCTGCATGATCAACAAGGGGCCTAATGGCATGCCGGCCTGGTACATGTTCCAGCTAGCCTCCAGCAACAGGACAGAGCAAGGGCTCCCAGGTTCATTGATGTGGCGTTGGAGACTTTATTCAAGGAGGTAGACAGGAGGAAAGAGGCTATGTTTCTATAGGGGGCCAGAAGTCATCAAGGAACACTCTGCAAAAGAAATTGGATTAGATGGCAAGGGAGGTCAATGTAATGAATCTGGTGCCAAGTATCTGGTATCAGTGCTGAAAAAAGTTCAATGAACTCACAAGCGTGACTAGCATCAGTGAATCCCACTCACCACAACACCAAATCATTTCATGCTGCTTAATGCACTACACTGCCATCACTCAAACATTAACAATCCCTAGCAGTTGGTATTCAGGCCCTACGTTTCCACACTCCACCCCAACCTCACACACTTTACAATGATGTCAGCTTCACAGTCACCTCTTATTGCATCACATACCTCCAGCTATGGCAAGTACATCACCCAAGCACAGTGTAACACAATCATGAAATGCTTCCCTCCTTCTTGCAGGACAAGGTAGCTGGATCAGAAGGAAACAGAGCAGAAGCAGCAGGAACCATACGTGCCTGCATCTGCTGACACCTACAGAGGAAATGGTAGTCTACATCATGGGGCTGACTGCAATGGAGCCTGATACATCCAGCATCTTCCAGAACATTGGGGATGATTGTATGCCACTGTTTTATGTTCCTTCTCAACTCCCACCTCATCCTCTTCTTGCTATTTGGCACGATGAGCAAGCTGCAGATGGTGTGACTGTGGCCCACCCTTCCCTCACCCTAGCCTTCACTTTCTAATTTTCTGTTTCTAGATACCCAAGAAAAATGCCAGCGCCTCCACCGACCTCCCACACCGCCACCCCCTCCCCCACACTCCCCCCCCAACCCCACCCCCCCCGCCCCCCCACAGGAGGAAGTGAGAGCGAGAGAAAGTGGGAGATCAACACTACACCACTAATGAAGAACTACTGTCACTTGACCTATAGCGTGCAGACATTAGCTCAGGTATTGGTACTGCATGAAATTTGGAGGCTATTATAGAATCCAGGTTGTCATGCTATGTAGCACTGAGCATGAAGTGGGCTACAGCTAGACCGGGGGAATGAACAGCCATGTACAAGCTCAGCAGAGGTTGAATTCCCAGACGAGTTCTGCCAAAGGGGCCTCAGAGGACTTCAGTGGTGCAGAATACAGGAGAATGCAGATGTACATGCACACCAGACAACTTCCTGCCACTGTAAATGAGCATAGAGGATTCCAGCTCCAATGTGACACAGGACTTTGTGCAGAGCTTGGAGCCCATCCTTTCTACTGTGGAAGTGGTGGCTAGTTACATGATTACACTTGTGGACCCAGCCATAACGCAGCATCATGTGGCAGTTGTCTCAACTTCCATTGCAGCACAGGCAGAAACCACCCAACATCTCAGTGCTGCAGTGGAAGTTCAGTCAGAGGTTATGAGATCCATGCTTTCTGGTGAGCAAGCTCAGACTGGCTGCCATTATGGCCTTGAATCTCAGTGCTCAAAGGAGCATGCAGGCTCTTGCATCCTCCAACTGATTACTAGGATTACTGAGATGCCACCCTGGGGGATTGGCAATAGCACTGAGAGCATGTACCTTCTGTTCTCTCTTAGGACCACATATTCATGCTCCCACCCCTGCCATTTCACCATTGCCCTTGCTGTTGCCTGTCAGCCCAGACCGCTGACACCCATGCTGAGGAAATTGGGTTCTCTAGGCCCAAAGCTGCTCAAGGGCATCCTCCAAGGCTATTTGAAGTCTCCATCAGTGAAAGTCAGCAGCCCTCAACCAGCCATGTTACAGTAACTATGGTAGCATTATGTAGAAGCACTAATTCAGTCAAAGGCACCTGCAAAACAGACACTAAGGGAATGCACAGGAGTGAATAGATCATTCCTGTTTGAATTAGTGGGCATATTTTTGGATAAAGATGTTATAAAATGGTTATTGTTGATGGTTTTTATTGTGGAATCTTGGTCAAGGGACTGCTGCATTGGGCACCTAGTTGGATGGTAAGGTGTGGAATGACAAAAGCAAGTTCTTCTATTGGAATCAGAGTCTGAGCTGTCTGTCTTGGGCTGTCCATGTGGAGTGAATTAGTCCTGATGCATTGTCCCAGCCTCCTCTTCTTTCTTCTCTTCCCAAGGGACCTTCCAGGTATTTAGTGGCAATGGCTGCATCGTCATGACTCCCAAAATAAATGTAAAAGCTAAATCAGTGCAAATGACATCATCTCAGGCTTGTTCAAAATAAAATTGGAACTTTGGCCCCCTTGTACTTATCCATCCTTTACTGGTGCTAATGTGGAACATGACATTTTGTGAACTATCTTTTGATGGTTACACAAAGACATTTTTGCATATGTGCATGTTTCTCAGTATTTTATATTTATGGGATTTAATTATGTGGTGACTCATAGCCCAATGACTGTGCATCCAAGACAACTATTTCCCTTGCTAGAGTTGAAGGAGTTTAACCTTTAATCTACAATTCAAACTGTGCAGAACATATCTTCCCATACCCTCCTATCCCTTTTAGTACCAAGTTGCTCTTCAACTTACAAATTCAGACCATCAAAAGCTATTTATTACAATTCCAGGTTTTGCATCACCTGCAAATTTCAAAATTATTCCCTGTACTCCCAAGTCATAAATGTAAGTAAAAAAATCAGTAGTCCTACTGCTAAATCATGGAGAACTACACTGTATAACTCCCAACAATCTGAAAAACATCCATTCACCTCAACTCTGTCTGCCTCAACCCTTAGCCAATTTTTTTTATCTATGCTGCCCTTTTATTGCCTTTCAATCCATGGGCTTCTATTTTGCAAGCACATTAGGTGTTACTTTATCAAACACCTTTAGACACTCAGTACATACATCAGTTGCACTGTCTGCATCCAATCTCTCTGTTACCTCATCACAAATCTTAATCAAGTTAGTCAAACATGATTTGCTTTTAACAAATCCATGCTGGCTCTTTTTTATTAAAATTTTATCTAGTATATCTAACTCCTCCCTAATCTGGTATATCTTACTCTTTTGAGCTTTGGTGGCATCACAGGCCTTTTGTCCTTCTTGTTAGTTTCTTAACATTTTAGTTTAAATTAAATCAGATACTTGAAACTGAATTAAGGTTTAATCTAAACTGTGGATTTAGGCTATTTCCTGTGAATTGGTCAAGCTTCACTTATATGAATGGCTGTGTCTTCTTAATTTAGTTATTATTTTGTAATTTATCTCAGGTTTCAGTTATGGAATATATAATGTCAATACATTTTCATTTTTTTTTCTTAAACTGTAATTTGCAGCTTTTGTTTAAATACAGATTTTCATAGCTCAGCCCTGTGCAGGTGGGGGAAAGAGGGAGAGTCGAAGCCTGCGCTCTTTCGCTCATGTAAGCAAAAGAGCGCAGAAATCTCCCTGAGGCAGCTCCGTGCCTCAGGGAGATTAAGTACATATCAAAATTTTTAAAATAAAGAATGATAAAAATTATTTACACATGTCCCGTCATGTGATAGTACTACATGAGCTGGGATACGTTTGTCAATTTAGCAGAATTTATGTATTGATTTTACTAAATCTTCAGGAAACCTCAACCTGCCTGTGGATGAGCTTTTCTGAAAAACGATAAGGCCGCTTGGGCTCTTCACCTGCCCACCAACATTAAGGTTGGACAGACAGTGTCAATAACTACTTTAATTGGTTTTTTAATGGTCTTAATAGGCTGTTGACAGTTTGACGGGTGCGCAGCCGCCTCTGATGTGCACCCGCCGAACATAATATCTAAATGACGCATGCCCGACGTCATCGTGCATCATTTTACGCGTCGGCGTGATGGGCCCACCCCCAAATACTGATGTCAAAATTCTGGCCTATGTTTCATTAGAACATCAGACCATAAAGCATACATAAACAGAATTACCTGGAAAAACTCAGCAGGTCTGGCAGCATCGGCGGAGAAGAAAAGAGTTGACGTTTCGAGTCCTCATGACCCTTCGACAGAACTTGAGTTCGAGTCCAAGAAAGAGTTGAAATATAAGCTGGTTTAAGGTGTGTGGGGGGGGCGGAGAGAGAGAGAGAGAGAGGGCAGGTGGGGTGGTGGGGTGGGGGGGTTCTTTCTCTCTCTCTCTCTCTCTCCGCCCACCCCACACACCTTAAACCAGCTTATATTTCAACTCTTTCTTGGACTCGAACTCATGTTCTGTCGAAGGGTCATGAGGACTCGAAACGTCAACTCTTTTCTTCTCCGCCGATGCTGCCAGACCTGCTGAGTTTTTCCAGGTAATTCTGTTTTTGTTTTGGATTTCCAGCATCCGCAGT
Organism: Carcharodon carcharias; assembly: GCF_017639515.1. NCBI lineage: Eukaryota > Metazoa > Chordata > Chondrichthyes > Lamniformes > Lamnidae > Carcharodon > Carcharodon carcharias. The sequence goes on along the minus strand of NC_054467.1, from coordinate 51,419,168 downwards.
TTTTTTGTTTTTATCATAAAGCATACATGATGGATAATTTTTCTAAAAGTTGTGTATAAGGCAATAGTTGTGGAGATACTTCATCAGTACGGATTAAAACAATTAGTAATGACCTTTTATAATTGATGACAATACACAGGTCAGGTAGTTGGTTAGCTTCAGATTTCAACTGGTGGTTTTCTGAAAATTAAATTAAAATTGCAGACAGAGAGAACTGTTTAATGGAGGGGTTGGGGTTGTGCCAGCTGGTTAGAGAGCTAGTGAGAACGCCATGTTGCCTCTTTTGGTGAAAGCCTTCAGAATTAAATACCTCTCAGGCACTTGACAGGCCAGTGGTGGTCCTTCCCCAGGATCAAGGATCCTAGGGGCAGAAGATCCCCCCACTGAGAGCTGTTGGCCAATCAGAGACTGGCAGCTCTATTAAACAGTAGCAGTGGCTGCTGCTGATAGGACACCCACCTGAGGCCTAGGCTGTTGGATGAACCCAGGCTTCAGTGAGTGATGGCAAGAGGAGGGTTGCACAGTGGTGGGTGCAGGCGGAGGGGTTTAGGGATGTCAGCAGAAGGGCTGGGTGGGGTGGGATAGGATGGGGTGGGGCGGGGCGGAATATGATGGCTGTCAATGGGCTCTTCCTTCCCGATGCTGGATCTGAGGGCCTTTGAATGAGGCGACCCCGCCTCCACCACCACCAACCCCCCCCACCCCCACCCCCACCACCACCGCCCCCACCACCACTACAAACCCCCCCCACCCCCGCCCCCACCACCACTGCCCCCACCACCACCACCACCACCAACCCCCCCCCCCACCCCCGCACCCCCCCCCACCCCCCCCACCCCCCCCAACCCCCCCACCCCACCACCCCACCACCCCACCTGCCCTCTGATAGCCAGCAAGCAATCCAGCATGGGTTTATTATGCTCCCAGCATGGAGGTGGGTTAAGGCCTTTAAGTGGACATTAATTTCCCACTTAAGGGAGAGCCTCAATTGGTGGTGGGGTGAGAAGGCTGTCTTTGAGCCTTCCCGACTTAATTGGGGTGGAGCTGGGAATGTTATGGGGTCCCCACTTGCCTGCCTGATTAAATCCTCTGCCTACCAAACTCAGTATATGGGAGGGCAATAAATTCCACCCATAACTTATCCAACCATACAAACACACAGGGAAATTTTAAACCCCACAATGGTGTTGGTTAAAAATAAACATCGTCAAACCTGACCCCAACTAACATACACAAATCTACTACCATTTTTATGACTTTGGTTTGTCTCATGTATCTGTGCCCCACTTTGGAACAGTTCATTCTGATATTTAACTCAGGCTCCCACAATACAACTGGCACCTGAATTAAAATTTGCACGTCCAATCAGGTTTCCTAGGGCTTTGGAAATCCAACAGTGAAATGGAGGTTGTAGCAACCATATCAAACAGGTAAATCCTTTCCAGAGTATTGTTTGTTGGCCAAGATGAGCAGCCGTGCTTACCCCTCCAACAAATCTCTTATTGAGGTTGGTTGACCACTTTCTCCAAACTCCCAATCCTAAGGCTGTTTCCATCATTCCTGATTGCTAGTCCAAAGTTCCCCCATAACAAACCTTCATTTTTGCCGGTTGCTGAGGCCATCTTCAACAGTTCCCATCTGCAGCCTCCGACTGCTGCCTTTTCCTTCTGAAAGCTGGCCTGCCAATCAATTTACCGGCTGCTGGATGAAGAAGAAAATGATAATTGGTCCTCTCAGGACCTCAGTGCTGCTGGGATTTGTGAGTATGCCCTCATACAAGCGCTTTCCCCGCTCCTTCCCCAGCTCCCCAAATATATCAGAGCCACAGTCTCTCTCTGTCTTTCTCCACTTCATTGCATTTCTCTTGAATTGTCAACTGTATCTTTTATTTGGTTAAGAATATCACAGAGCTAATCAACAATGACATTAGGTCAACTTATTAACATGTCATTGTCTTTGTATAGCACTATATTTTTTAAAAATACTGATTTTAAGAGGCAGTGCACCTCCTTGGTGAAGTGCGGCTGCCACACACACTCCTCATGGCCTAGGTGGCCTAGGAGTTGAAGTGCTCCCTGAAGACTCAAGGTGGATAAGACCTCCTGCTAAGAGTTTCCCCTTACCTCACTCTACCAGCAGCTTGTCTTCTTTGCTGCCTCTGTTCCATTTCCCGCTGATGCTGCAGCCAAAGGGGAATTGCAAATACAGCCCCGATGATTAGGAGCAAATGACATACAAAGAGTCCTTCCAGAAGAACCCAATTCCTTTCTAACATTCAGCATTGCTCACTGCAGACTTTGGAATATTGTACTATGGGGAGCTGGTGGTATAATGGTAATGTTCCTAGCCCAGTAATTTAGGCTAGTGCTTTGGGAGTATTGGTTCAAATCCTGTCAAAGCAGCTGTGGAATTTAAATTCAATTAACAAGTTTGGAATTGTGAAACTAGTTTCAGTAATGGTGACCATGAAACTATTATTGATGGTAATTAAAAGTCCACCTGGTTCCCTTAGCCAGTCTGGCCTATATGTGACTTTAGAACCACAACAGTTATGTGGGTGTTCCCTGAAATAGCTGAGCAAGCTAACAAGGGCAGACAGGGATGGGTAACAAATGCTGGCAATTCAACTTGCCTCCACCAAACTCTAAGGCAGTACATTCCAGATCAAAAGGTTTTTCCTCATGTTACCTTTGCTTCTTTTTGCCAATTACTTTAAATCTGTGCCCTCTGGTTCCCGATCCTTTCACAAGTGGGAACAGTTTTTCCCTATCAACTCTGTCCAGGCCTCTCATGATTTCTACCAAATCTCTTCTCAACCTTCTCTTCTCCAAGGAAAACAGTCCGAACTTCTCCAAACTATCTATGGAACTGAAGTTCCCCATAGCTGGAACCATTCTCATGAATGTTTTCTACACTGTCTAATGTACCTTTTTGTGTGGAGTGGACACAATTCAATTTTTTCTCACTCAAAAGGATGATGAGCAGATAAGATAAGACATTCATTTTTTTTTAAAAGTGGAATGAGCTAAAAAAAGAACTTGCTGAGAAAAATAAAGTAATGTCAAAGCAATAAATTGACAAATTTTTAAAAAGAGTAACTAAAAAAAATGATCATTAGAGTGTAAAAAAGTGAGAGTGTGTGTGTCTGGCTTACTCCTCTCAGGGTGTTTACTCACTCACCCTCAGCCACTGTGAGAGTGGAAGAGAGTATGTGTTGGTGACTGGGGATGAAGGCGACTGCCAATCCTGAGACTGGGGGTGGAATCGTCTCAAATTTGCATTAACTGCGGTAGCGGGCAGGAAAAAGGAAGTTTTATATTAAGAAAACATGTATTTCCAAATAATTTTTTCCATCAGGTGTGACTATTTGAAAAGTTAAGTTTGAATTCTGAAGTTGAAAGCACTTTTTTGCTTCATTATAAGGTCAAAAATGGAGATGGTTGTTGATGATTACACAGTGTTCACCTTTTACAACTCCTCAGATATTGAAGAAGTCCATGCCCACATACAGCAAGACATGGATAACATTCAGGCTTGGATAAGTGTGGCATCTGTGCCAAATAAGTGCAAGGCAATGACCATCTCCAACAAGAGAGTATCTCACCATCGCCTCTTGACCTTCAACGGCATTGCCATTGATGAATCTGCAACTATCAAATCCTGAGGGTTACTATTGATCAGAACCTTAACTGAACCAGCCAAATAAATAATATGGCTAAAAGACCAGGTCAGAGCCTGGGAAATATGCAGTGGGCAACTCACCTCCTGACTCCCCAAAGCTTGTTACCCTCTACAAGATGCAAGTAAGGGGTGTGATGGAATACTCTCCACTTGCCTGGATGATTGCAGTTTTAATAATAGTCAAGAAATTTGATGCCATCCAGGACAAAGCAGGCAGCTTGATCAGTACCACATATACCATTCTAAAAATTCACTCTTGGTGCATAATGACAGCAATGTGTTCCAACTGTGCTGCACTTCAGCAACTCGACAAAGCTCCTTTGAAAGCACCTTCCAATTCTGCAACCTCTACCACTGAGAAGAACAAGGGCAGCAGACATATTGGAGCATGGCACCTGTAGGCTCCCCTCCAAGCCACACAAAAAATCCGTCTTGGAGCTATGGGCAGAATTTTTACCTCGTCTGGTGGGCATGGCAGGCGGGCCCGCGAACAAGTCCACTGCCCACCACTGGGCCCCGACCTCAATTTCACGCTGGTTGGTCATGAAACACGCACTGATAACCTGGATGGGGGCAAGAGGAGTGCGAGTGCTGAAGTGTGAGCATGCATGTGGGTGTGCTCAGTGAAAGATCCCTGGAAGGTACAGAGCTGCCTCAGGAACTGAAGCCTTTTAACATTAAAAATAAAGATTTCAAAAATAATGGAAACATGTTCCCTCATGTGACTCTGTCACATGAGCAGGGGCATATTAAAAATGAGTTTTAAAAATTTTTATTGGTTTTTTATAAACCTCATCCCACCCATGGATGAGGTTTCGTTAAAAATTCAAAGGCGGCCTGGCCTATTTGTCCGCCGTCAACTGAACGGTTGGACAGGCAGTGAAAAATTCAATATAATTAATTGATTAAGGGCCGTAATGGGCCTCTTAATTGTCGGCAGGTGTGCTTCTTGCATGCGCCCACTGAACAAAATATCACGAGAGTGCTTGATGATATTGGGACACTTGCCTGACGTCACTGCACATTATTTCATTCTCGTTTGGATTGGACACGCGCGCACCCGGGGGTTGAAAAAGTATGCCCTATATCACTGTTCCTTCACTGTCTCTGGGTCAAAGGCTTGGAACTCCTTCCCTAACAGCACTGTGGGTGTACCTACACCACATGGACTGCGACAGTTCGAGAAGGTAGCTCACCACCTCCTTCTCAAGGGCAATTAGGAATGGGCAACAAATGTTGGCCTGACCAACGAGGCTCACATCCCATGAACGAATAAGAAAAACATCCTTTTTTTAATGAAAAGATAAACTGCTTTGACCTGAAATTCATTTTGTACAAAGAAGAATGAAATGTTTGAGATGAATTTGGGAGGGCAACAAATGAAAATAACTTGATTCAACAAACTTGTATTCTTAGAACTTTGAGGTACTCAGACACCCACAGTTCTAAGATTTTTAAATGTCTGTTAACAAGAGACTTTTGGAGATCACAGGCTTTCAACAATTTCTCAATATAGCAGGTGGGATGCCAAGAACATGTCTGATCTAAAATAACCAAATATCTGTGACAAATGTCCTTGAAACTGGACTGCAGCTTTTCTAGGGCACAAGGTAATAGCCTACTAGACTACTTGTCAACTGTATATTTTTAGCACACAAGGAAAAGAGGTCTAATGACGACCTTCCTATGGGTTAGATAGATCATTTGGGCCAGTTGCCAAGATTTGAGTCAACCTCTTTAATAGAATGAAGAACTCTGTGAAAATTAATGAACAGTACAAAGTAATCTTCAACTATTTAGTGTTGACAATGTGCAGAATTTGTATCAGACGCTGGATTGGGGCATGGAAGCAGAATGAAAACCATAGAACTTATTAACATATATAGGGAAGGATATGGTGACTGAGATTAGTAATCCAGAGACCCAGTGTAAAGCGTCCGGGACCCCGGGCTCAAACACCACCATGGCAGATGGTGGAATTTGGATTTGATGACCATGTCAATTATCGTAAAAACCTATCTGCTGTCTGTCCTTAGCTGGTCTGGTCTATGTGGCTTACAGCAATGTGGCTGACTCATAAATGCTCTTTGGAGTGGTTTAGCAAGCCATTCAGTTGTATCAAACTGCTAAAAACAAGTCAATGAGGAAATGAAACCGGACGTATCAGCCGGCATGGACTTAGGCACCAGAAGTGACAATGGCAAACTCAGCCCTGTCAACCCTGCAAAGTCATCCTTACTAACATCCGGAGGCTTATGTCAAAATTGGGAGAACTGTCTCACAGGCTAGTCAAGCAACAGCCTGATATGTTCATACTCACAGAATCATACCTTACAGATAATGTCCCAGAAACCACCATCTCCACGCCTGGGTATGTTCTGCCCCATCAGCAGGACAGATCCAGCAGAGGTGGCGGCACAATCGTATACAGTCAGGAGGGAGTTGCCCTGGGAGTCCTCAATATTGAGTCCAGACCCCATGAAGTCTCATGGCATTGGGTCAAACAGGGGCGAGGAAACCTCCTGCTGATTACCACGTACCACCACCACCAGCGGCCCCCACCCCGCGCCTCATCTCAGCTGATGAATCAGTGCTCCTCCACGTTGAACACTACTTGGAGGAAGCAGTGAGAGTGGCAGGGGTGCAGAATATACTCTAGGTGGGGGACTTCAATGTCCATCACTGAGAGTTGTTCGATAGCACTAATACTGACCAAGCTGGCCGAGGCCTAAAGGACAAGCTGCTAGACTGGGCCTGCGGCAGGTAGTGAGGGAACCAACAAGAGGGAAAAGCATACTTGATCTCATCCTCACCAACCTGCATGCCGCGGATGCATTGGTCCATGACAGTATCGGTAGGAGTGACCACTGCACAGTCCTTGTGGAGACGAAGTCCCGTCTTCACATTGAGCATACACTCCATTGTGTTGTGTGGCACTACCACCATGCTAAATGGGATAGATTTTGAACACCAAGCCAGGGGATCAATCCTGGTTTAATGAAGAGTGCAGGAGGACATGCCAGGAGCAACATCAGGCATAACTAAAAGTGAGGAGTCAACCTGGTGAAGCTACAACACAGGACTACTGGTGTGCCAAACAGCATAAGCAGCAAGTGATAGAGCTAAGCGATTCCATAATTAATGGTTCAAATCTGAGCTCTGCATTCTTGGCACATCCAAGTGTGAATGGTGGTGGACAATCAAACAACTCACTGGAGGAGGAGGCTGCATCGATATCCCGATCCTCAATGATGGGGGAGCTCAGCATATTAGTGCAAAAATAATGCTGAAGCATGTACAACAATCTTCAGCCAGAAGTGCTAAGTGAATGATCCATCTCGGCCTTCTCCAGAGACCACCAGCATCACAGATGCCAGTCTTCAGCCAATTCAATTCACTCCACATGATATCAAAAAACAGCTGAAGGCACTGGATACTGCAAAGGCTATGGGCCCTGACAATATTCTGGCAATAGTACTGAAGGCTTGTGCTCCAGAACTTGCCGCACCCCTAGCCAAGCTTTACCAGTACAGCTACAACACTGTCATTTGCCAGGCAATGTGGAAAATTGCCCAGGTATGCCCTGTACACAAAAAGGACAAATCCAAACCAGCCAATTACTAACCTATCAGCCTAGTCTCAATCATCAGTAAAGTAATGGAAGGAATCATCAACAGTGCTATCATGCGCCACTTGCTTTGCAATAATCTGTTCACTGACGCTTAAGTTTGGGTTTCGCCAATGTCATTCAGCTCCTGACCTCATTACAGCCTTGGTTCAAGCATTGACAAAAGAGCTGAGTCCCAGAGTTGAGTTGCGAGTGAGTTCCCTTAACATGAAGGCAGCATTTGACTGAATGTGGCATCAAGGAGCCCTGGAAAAACTGGAGTCAATGGGAGTCAGGGGGAAAACTCTCCGCTGGTTAGAGTCATACCTAGCACAAAGGAAGATGGTTGTGGTTGTTGGAGGTCAATCACCTTAGTTCCAGGACATCACTGCAGGAGTTCCTCAGGGTAATGTCGTCAATCCAACCATCTTCAGCTGCTTCATCAATGACCTTGCTTCCATCATAAGGTCAGAAGTGGGGATGTTTGCTGATGATTACACTATGTTCAGCCTCGTTCACAACTCCTCAGATACTGAAGCAGTCCACGTCCAAGTTCAGCAAGACCTGGACAATATCCAGGCTTGGGCTGACAAATGGCAATTAACATTCACATCATACAAGTGTCAGGCAATGACCATCACCAACAAGAGAGAATCTAACCATCGCCCCTTGACATTCAATGGCATTACCGTCACTGAATCCTCCACTAATCAACATCCTGGGGGTTACTATGGACCAGAAACTGAACTAGATTAGCCATAAAAATACTGTGGGTATAACAGCAGGCCAGAGGCTGGGAATCCTGCGGCAAGTAACTCACCTTCTGACTCCCTAAAACCTGTCCGCCATTTACAATTCACAGGTCAGGAGTGTGATGGAATACTTTCCACTTGCCTGGATGAGTGCAGCTGCCACAACATTCAAGAAGCTTGACACCATCCAGGACAAAGCAGCCTGCTTGATTGGCACCCTATCCAAACATTCACTCCCTCCACCACTGACGCACAGTGGCAGCAGTGTGTACCATCTATAAGGTGCACTGCAGGAATTCACCAAGGTTCCTTAGACAGCACCTTCCAAACCCATGACCACTACCATCTAGAAGGACAAGGGAAGTAGACACATGGCAACACCACCATCTCGAAGTTTCCTTCCAAGTCACTCACCATCCTGACTTGGAAATATATCACTGTTCCTTCATTGTCTCTGGTTCAAAATCCTGGAGCTCCCTCCCTAGCAGCACTGTGGCCTAACACCATAGGGACTGCAGCAGTTCAAGAAGGTAGCTCACTACCACCTTCTCAAGGGCAATTAGGGATGGGCAATAAATGCTGGCCCAGCCAGCAAAACCCACATTGCAAGAATGATTTTATTTTTAAATTGCTATGAGCTATGAATTACATTATCCAATCAGAGCAATGCATGGGCTTCGATCATACATTGAAGATGAAAAGATAAGCTGATTCATTTCATTCCGCTGATTAAATTACATAAATGTGAGTGTTTTGACAGTTCCTCAAATTTTTTTTCACTTCAGCAATAAAGTATACAGATTCTCATGGTGGTTATAATGGAGCCAGCTTTTAACCTTTTATCAGGAAAGGGTTTCTATACATATAAAATGTGGAACATAATGTCATAAACAATTAGCACATCGAATCATAGAATGCTAACAGCAGATGGCAGGACATATTGAGAGAGAAGTTAAAAAAGCATATGGGAACTTGGGTTTCATATTGAGTACAAAAGCAGGGAATTTAAACTTTGGTTAGGCCGCAACTAGAGTATTGCATTCAGTTCTGGTCACCACAGTTCAGGAAGGATGTAAGAGTCCTTAAGAGAAGGTAGACAATGAAAAGCTGCTACAATTAGTTGATGGTACAAGCATTAGGAGACATAGATTTAGGGATTTGGGCAAGAAATGCAGGAGGGATGTGAGAAAGCTGTTTTATAAACTGAGTGGTCACAGCAAGGTGAACAGTTGAGGGAATTAGACTTACAGGGCTATGGGGATTGGGACTGATTGACTTGCTCCCCATGAATTCTGTAAGCTGAATGATCACCTTCTGTGCCATAATGTCTCTATCATTCTATGAGTAGGAGCATAACAGAAAATTGGCCCATCGAATGAGAGCTGGTGCTTTTCTGCACATGAGCCATCGAGTCTAAACCAATTTTCCTACTTGCTCTCCAAACCTTTTACTAACACCTTGCAAAAGAGTTGATGACCTTTGTTTCCTCAAAGTTTTATGACATAATTCCATGCTGCAACCACAATCTGTGTAGCATGAATTTTCTAACATCCTTTTTAATTATTTTTAGTCAATATCTTAAAAGTGTTACCATCTGCCTGACAGTGAAAACAACCTATCACTATTTACTTCAGCATAATTCTTTGCCCTCTTGAAGCCTTCTAACAGGAGGTTCATGACAAATTACAGCTATACAATTTAATCAAAAAACCAAGTAGAACATAGAGAATGCAGGATAAAGACAAAATACTGCAGATGCTGGAAATCTGAAACTTAAACAAAAAATACTGAAAAAACTTCAGCAGGTCTGACAGCATCTGTGGAGAGAGAAACACAGTTAATGTTTCCAGTCCGTATGACATAAGAGTCATATGGACTCGAAACATTAACTATGTCTTTCTTTCCACAGGTGCTGTCAGACCTGCTGAGTTTTTCCAGCATTTTTGGTTTTTGTATAGAGAATGCAGTACTAAATTGTAAAAAGATGTAAGAAAGACAAACAAGAGTATGGGAAAAGATTAGCAGATATCATAAAAAGGAAATCCAACATCTTTCATAAACTTTTAAAAAGTAAAAGGATAGTGCAAATAATTGATGGAGTTGAATAGGGACAAGAAAGGTAATTATCCTGTGTAGATTAATGGCATGACTGAGGTATTGAATGAATGTCTTGCATCTGTCCTCATAAAATAAAGTTAATATCATGGTAGCAGATGATATAAAACATGGCAACACAGTAAATAGTAGATTAGGAGCAGACTTCACAAGGATTTAGACAGACTGGTGAAATGGGCTGAACGTGGCAGACACAATCTAAGCATCAATAAGTATGAAATGATGCACTTTGGGACAGGCAACATAGAGACCAAGAATGGAGGCACATATTCACAGCTCTTTGCAGGTGAAGAGGTGAGTTGATAAGGCGGTTAAGAAATTTTTGGGATACTTGGGGCTGAATTTTCAATCACCCATGGGAGCAAGGTCAGGTGCGGGCATGCTTTGGACATAATGCAAACTGATGACACATCAGTCTTCCAATGCCTCCATGCCAGATCTCTGTTTACCAATCCAATCAGTCCCATGCCCTTGCGCTATCCCTCTAGCCCTGAAAGTTTATTTCCCTTAAGTACACACCCAATTTCCTTTGGAACTCAATGATCATCTGCATTTCCTCCACTCTTGTAGGCAGTAAGTTCCAGGTCATTACCACTCTATGCATAAAAAAGTTCTTCCTCACATCCTCCCCTGCATCTCATTCCCATATGCTGTGTCTCCTAGTCCTTGATCGTCAGATAATAGGAATAGCTTTTCTTTGTCTACCTTATCAAAACCTGTCATAATCTTGTACACCACCATCAAAACTCCTTTCAATCTCCTTTGTTCTAAGCAGAACAACCCCAGTTTCTCCAAAATACCCAGTAGCTAAAATGCTTCAGCCTCGGAATCATTCTGGTAAACCTCCTCTGCATCCATTCAAGGACCCTTAGATCCTTCCTGAAATGTGGTGAACAGAACTCGGCACAACACTCCAATTGTGGCCTAAGCAGTGCTTTATAAAGGTTCAGCATAACTTCTCTGCTTTTGTATTCAAGATCCCATATACTTTGCTAACTAATCCCTTAATATGTCCTGTCCACCTTCACATTAAGTGGCAGCTAGGACCCTCTGTCTTTCACATGTTTTAGAACTGTGCCATTAAGTCAGTATTGCCTCCCACTATCCCTCCTGTCAAAATGCTTCATTTAACACTTCTCTGTATTAAATTTCATCTGTCACTTGTCTGCCAATTCTGCTGGCCTATCTATATCCTATTGCAATAGATTGGTATCATCACTATTTGCCAGTCATCCACATTTGGTATCATCAGTAATTTTTAAAATTTTACTCTGTACTCAAGTATCCAAGTCATTTATATATATCAAAAAAGTGTGTTCTTAATACTGATCCTTGGGAACACCACTGTCTACCATACTCGAGTCTGAAAAACAACTTTTTACTAGCGCTCACTGCTTTCTGTCTTTAAGTAATTTTTAATCAAGATGACACCGGCACCGTAATTCCATGTGCCTCAATTTTGGAAAACTCCCCTTTATATGGTACTTTGTCAAATTCTTTCTTAAAATCCATATTGGCACCCTATCCATTGCATTCCCTTCATCAACCTTCTCTATTACTTGATCATAAAATTAAATTAGATTTGTCAAGCACTATTTGTTTTTGCACAGCTGTGCTGCTTATCCTTATTTAACTCAAACCTTTCCAAGTTGTTGTTGATTTTTCCCTAATTATTGTTTTAATACTTTACCTACCACTGATGTTAAACTGGTCTGTATTTACTAGGAATGTCCTTATGCAATTTCTTGAATAAAGGTGCCACATTTGCCACTTTCCAATACTCTGACACCTCCTCTGAGCTGAATAATATGGGTGGGGGGTTTGTGGGGAGTGCAGACGGCAGAAAGAAGAAGACGATCAAGGCCCATGGATCCTGGGAGCAATAAGTTAGGGGTCTTGGGCTGGGAGGGTTTGGGTAAGTTAGAGAGCGCGGAGGGGAGGGGAAGGGGTGGGTTTAAGGGAGAGTGTGGGTAAGAAGGAAGGAGGGTTGACCTAAGGGGGCCACCCCATGATCGGCAAAGGGCAACCACTGAAGAGCAAAGCCCCCCTTCCTCCCCATCCTTTAAACAGATAAGTTAAAAAATCAGGCTTCCCACTTGTACCCTGATGCCCAGATGTTCTATGGTGTGGGCAGTGCATTATTAGGCTCAATTGGCTTGATAACAAGCCTAATTGATCATTGATTACTCATTTCAATATGATGGGTGGGCTGCCAATTTCGGCATCTGCCTGGCTCCCTGTATTATGGGGGGGAGCTCGGGGGTGGTTGTGAAGGTGATGGGATCGCCCTATTTTACATGACCCCTGTGGAAAATACACTCGGCGGGAGCATGTAAAATTCAGCCCCCCATGTTGTGGAAGATTAGAAGATTATGGGAAGACCTCCGCTATCTCCACTCTCACTTCTTTCAACAACCTGGAATGCAGGCTATCCAGACCAGGCAACTTATCCACTCTAAGCATAGCTTGTCTTTCCAATATATCATGCATGTCAATTTTCACCACCTCATTACTTGTACCATCTCTGCTACAACCAGTTTTATGTCAGCATCCTCTTCCTTAGTTTGCAATGACACTGGTCGCCACATTATAGGAAGGATGTGATTGCACTGGTGGGGATGCAGAGGAGATTCACCATGATGTTGCCTGGGATGAAACTTTTAAGTTATGAAGAGAGGTTGGATGGACTTGGGTTGTTTTCACAGAGATAAAAACAAAAAAACTGCGGATGCTGGAAATCCAAAACAAAAACAAAATTACCTGGAAAAACTCAGCAGGTCTGGCAGCATCAGTGGAGAAGAAAAGAGTTGACGTTTCGAGTCCTCATGACCCTTCAACAGAACCCTAGCCTTAGGGTTATTCTAGCCTTACGCTGCATCTCTAAATATCTCTCACTGTCTTTTGGAAACTAATAAGACCTTTCCTGCCTCTTATTAACCATTTACTATTTGCATGTTGAATTCACCTGACATGCATCATGTACCTTTTATTTTATTTCATCATAGTCTCAATCTCCCATGTCATCAAAGGAACCCAGGCTTTGGTTCCCCAGTTTTCCCTCTTGTTGGAATGTACCTGCAACACCTCCTCCTTAAAGTTACAGTTACAGGTTTTCCTGTCAAGCTTTGGCTCGATCTTACCCTGGTGAAATACTGGGTGGAATTTCCCCAGATTTGCACTAAGTGTGGTAACGGGCAGGTAAAATTATGTTTTACCTCTGGCCATGATGGCGGATTTTTACTCCATGTTGTCCCAAACCTGCCTCATTATTTATGCTTTCCCAGGAAACACGCCGTTTCCGTGGCAGGCAGGCTCTCATTCATCTTCCTGCCATCACTCGGTCATTGCATCATGCCGGCTGCCATGTTTAAAAGGCAGCCTCCAGCACACCTCTCATCGCTACCAGCTCACCACTGCTGCCAGGGAGACGTGAACAACAAAGGAAAAAAGGCCGTTTAATGACGGGTCCCTCGAGCAACTGTTGGATGCTCTGGAGGCCCATAGGGATGTGCTCTACTTCTGCTCTAGCCGCAGGATGGGCAGCATTCTATCCGGCTTGGGAGGCTGTGGCAGTAGTGGTCCACGCCAATACCCTTCAGAAGAGGACAGCCACCCAGTGACCCAAGAGGATGAATGATTTCCTCCATTCAGCCAGGGTAAGTCACTCTCCTCATCACTCTTAACTCACACATCCACAGGGCCCTCACTCATTGCCAGTTCAAGGGACAGAACCATTCACTCTCTCAGACACATCTTCATTGTCCTCAGCCCAACCATGGGACCACTCACCACCTGCAGAGGCCAGGCACATCTATCATCTGGCCCAGCAGGCTTCCTGCTTACATTTTCTCCATCGCTATCCAGGCAGGACAAGCTGGCACACAACAAGAGAGAGAGGTCGCGGACCGGTGTTGGAATGCCCAAAATCAAAGTCCTCATGGACTTTGAACACAGAGCTGTCCAGCTCACTGGCCACAATCTGGACTGGTCCTGTGCAGACCGTGAGGTCAGTGCTGCTTTACCAAGTGAGGATCCAGCAGTGCAACATCCATTAGACAACCATGCCATGAGTGACCTCTTTCACAGACCGCCATGCACTAATTATCTCTCCTTGCTTTCACAGGCACATCTGCCAAGCAGCCAACAGAGTCCATGACACAGGGCCTCCAATCAAGCCCCAAAGAAACCTCTGAAGGGGAATCTGAAGGCACCCTTCTCGAAGTTCCATAACAGCACTCACCCACACCCTCCGCCAGTGCAGAGACACACACCTCGGTGGGACCTAGCTCTAGAATAGGCATAAGATCACATACTGGTGAGCACAGTGCACAGTCTGATCCACAGTGGGCGGCAGCATGGACTTTCCAGGTCCTTGGCATTCAGAGGGCTGCTGGAGGCCAGGAATCTATTGAATCCAAGTCAGATCATGAGCTCTAGACTCGGTCATGTCACAGTTGCTGGAGCTGCAAAGGCAAGCTAGGGAACACAGGAAGGGATGTCCGCTGCACTCCTCAGATTGCAAGGCACAATGGAGGAGTCCATCCGTCTTCAGGCTGAGGTGATAGCGCCAACATTGCAATGCACCGAGGTCAATACTAGCAGGATGGCAGCCGCAATGGAGACCTTGGTCCGGGACGTCACTCCTGCACTGCTGCATGGGCTTAACTCCATCGCCGATGCCATGGTTGGCCTCCAACAGTGTGTACGTAAGAGGGTTGTCAGGCAGCTTGATCTCACTCCAGCTACCCCCTCCCCTCATGGAGTCAACCAGTGGCCCTAGGGCACCTATTGGGAGGAGGATCGCCATGTCCACACCCCAGATTCATCCACCCAGGTGACTCCGGGAGTGTCCAGCCCATCCAAATCTCCTCTTCCTGTGACCTCAGCAGGTCCAGCTCCACAGGCTCAGGAGGGTGCCACTGCCACATAGCAGTGACCTCAGCAGGTCCAGCTCCACAGGCTCAGGAGGGTGCCACTGCCACACAGCAGGACACTTCCTGAGAAGCGTTAATGGGCCGTTACACAGGGCCGGAAAGGATGCTAAGCTGGGGCCCTCCAAATCTCGGCCCTCCAGAGGATGCCTGTCAAAGTCATCACAGACAGGGCGTAGCAGTCAGCAGGCTGCCTCCATCTCTGTTGTGGATGTCTGGGGAGCACCAAGATGTAGTGGCAGGGTTAGGGCAGTTAAGAAAATGTAGTTGCAGAGCCTGGGCATGGGTGTTGGCCACTTGTATACGCTGTTCACTATTGTCAATAAACTCCTAAGAATGTCTTCCTGTCTGTGGCACCTTGTTCTGATGAGCAGTGTTCTTGTCACTTGATGTGAAACTTTTCTGAACAAGATAAAGACAGGTGGTCTCTGTCCAGGGCCTCTTCCCTGTGCTCTGTGCAGCTTTCAGACCACAGTGATGGTCCAGCCACATACTCCCTGGACACATTACTGATGCCTGCACCTCGGTGGTGCTGGTCATTGCCGCCAGAATGTAGTGGGCAGGTGTCACAGAGTTCTCACATTCTCTGTGTGCTCTCAGGACATTTATGGTGGGGCTGGCTCCCATTGCACCAGTGTCTGCAACCAATGATGCTGTGCAACAGCTCCTGAAGGGCTCAGGTGCTGAAGGCAGACACAGCATCAGATGTCTAAAGTTTCATGGCTATGTCTCTATGAATTGGCCCTGATCACGGAGCGCAAGCAACCTGCCCTCGGCCAGACAGGAGTCAGACATTCTCAGAGGCTATGTGAAGATCTATGGAGTGTCCTCACTGCATTCTGTCATCATCCTCCTGCGATCAAGCGATTATTAGGGCCTCCACTGCATCTCCATGACAGGAGCATTCTCACAGATGCTTTGGCGCTGCCATAAGACAGACTGGAGTCAAACGTTGACAACTGCAATGTGAGGATCTATGGGGACACCTCACTGCATGTCGTCATCATTCTCCACAAATCTGGCAGCTATGTGGGCCTCCTGAGTGCGCCTGCCCCGTCTAGCCAGTGCAACAGTCTCATTCCCGTCATCATCATCACTGAGGACCTCCTCACCCTCATTCCTGCTGCCGTCCTCCTCATCTGAGGAGACCTCCAGCTCCTCCATCTCATCCTCAGTCAGCTTATCTCCCCGTTGGAGCTCCAGGTTGCAAAGAGCACTGCAGACGCTGATGATGTGTGACACCCTCTGTGGGCTATATTGCAGGGCACCGCCAGACTGGTCCAGGCATCAGAACCGCATCTTCAGCATCCTGATGGTCTGCTCCAACAAGTTGCAAGTTGCACCATGAGCTTCATTGTACCGTCATTCTGCTCCAGTCTGAGGCCACCACACGGCTGTCATTAGCAACGACCTCTGCAGGTAGCCCTTGTCCCCGAGGAGCCATCCCTGAAGCCTCTGTGGACCCTGGAAGATTTCAGGGATCTGCAAGCAACTGAGGTTGTAGGCATCTTGCACATTCCCTGGAAACCATGCACTCACCTGCAGGATGTGATTCTGGTGGTCGCATACCAGCAGTGAATGGAAGCCCTTGTGGATGATGTAGTCCACTGTGTGTAGTGGTGAAGACCTGAGCACCACATGGGTGTGGTTGATCACACCCTGCACCTGTGGGGATTTTGAGATTTGGGCAAATCCAATGGCCCTTGCATCCTGATTGTCCCAGTACCGGGCGAAATGCACAAAGTTGTCTGCCCTCAAGAAGATGGCATCCGTGACCTCATGGATACATTTGTGGGTGGCAGCTCCCACAGAGGTCACTCTGAAAGGAGCCATTAGCATAGAAATTGAGCGCCGCAGTCACTTTCACAGCCACTGGCAGTGGATGCCCTCCATGTCTCCTTGACACCCAGTCTGCAATAAGTGACAGATGTAAGCGATCAAGTCCCTAGACATGCGTAGTCTTTGGTGACTCTGGTTGTAGGTCATCTGCAGGAATGATAGGTGGCGCCTATAGAACCTGGATGTCGCTAGGCGTCAACCAGCCACAGCTCACTATTGCTGCTGGGCAGCGAGTGTGGGATCCCCAGCATCCCCTTCTTCCTGAGGTCGATGCTCCTGCCTACATGTGGCCAGGAGCCTCAGTCACTCTTTCCTCCATCTTCTTTGCTCTCTGTAGGCCATCAGGCTTACAGCTAGGTCACCACTCTCCATACTCCTGATATGATCCTCCTGCAACATGAAAGAGAGACAGAGACGTGGTTAGCTTGGGTGTAATTAGCACTTTTCCTGGCCCTGTGTGACAGCCCCTTAACGCTTCCTGGGAAGTGCTGGCCACCCCTCGGATGGCCACAGATGAGTGTGCTGCAATGCTGTCAACCTGAGACATGGGGGTCATTGGTCCAAACCAGGATGCTGAGATTGCAAGGGGCTGTAAGTGCCTCCAGTAGTGACTGCTACATGGCCAGCATTGATGAGGAGATTGTACAACGTGTGCAGTCCACCTGCTCCACAGTCCAATTAAGTGGTCTCAGACTCGTAGTCTGTGCTGGGGTGGTGGAGGGTAAAGTCTGTCCAATGTACTTGGTGGCACATTGGTGCCTATGCATTGCTTGCGTGGGTGGGTAGTTTAGGAGCCCGACCCCAATCATGTCACTGTGGCTGTGCGTGAACTGTCTCAGTTGCAGAGGGATGGTCATCTTAAACAGGTTTTAAACATTTAAAACCTGCCGCCTATCTCGATTGTACGTGCGCGGGATCCAATGCCAGGACAGCAACTGCCCCCGGACATTACCCCCCTGAAAACAGTTGCCTCCGAGGCAGGGCAGCACTTCACCCAGGCCCCCTGGTGCACCTGAAGCCTGCAAAGCTGTGGAAAACGCTGCTGTTCACCCACCTCAGTTCCCCCAAAGTGAAGGCCTCCAAGTGCATGTTGCCTGTGTGCTGTTGTGAAGACGCTGACGTGCTTTCCCGTAGACATGGATGGATGACCCAGCGGGGGTCCAGAGCCTGGTGGGATGGCCTTTTAATGAGATGCTGATGTATTAAAATGAGCTGCCCACCGACCATTGGTGGGAAACGCAGCCTGCTGTTGGCGGGCTGAGTAGACGATCGCGACCTGCCTTCCTGCCATCGTTAACCAGATCGCACCATATTGTCCGCGGCCACCACCTATCATGCCTGTTGCCAGCGGGCACGGAAAATTCCACTCACTGTCTCATCTCATTGAAGTTAACTCTCTTCTTTAACAGTCCTACTTTAGATTGTCCCTGCTGTTTGCCATTACTAATCTCATTCTTATGACATGATGATAACACTACCCAAGTGTTCACCCATTGACATTTGCTCCACTTGACCCAGCTCAACCACTGGTATCAGACCTAGCAATACCACCTTCCTAGTTAAAATGAAAGCAGACTGGTTGAGGAAGTTCTCCTGAACACATTTCAGAAATTCCTTGTCCTTCTTTCTCTTTAATGTAACATTATCCCAATTGCTACTTGGTCATTCAATTCTCCAATATCACCAATCTATGGTTCTTGCACACTTCTGTGATTTCCCTGCAGACTTGTTCCTCTATCTCTCACAATTTGGAAGCCAATAGTATACCCCTAGTAGTATGATCTTACCATTTTTGCTTCTCGAATCTAACCAAATGGAGAGAAAAATAAAGTTAATGTTTCAAGGTCAATGACTTCCCCAATGAGCTGATTTCTTTCTACTTCATTTTTCTCTCCTTGTCCAGTATCTCTGCATTGGAGTTTAGAAGAATGAGGGGTGACTTGATTGAAGTATATAAGATCCTGAATGGTACTGACAAGGTGGATGTGGAAAAGATGTTTCCTCTTGTGGGCGAGTCCAGAACTAGGTGAGCACTGTTTTAAAATTAGGGTTTACCCTCATTGGACAGAGATGAGGAGAAAATTTTCTCTCAGAGGGTTATGCGACTTTGGAACTCTCTGCCACAGAAGGCAGTGGAAACGGGGTCACTGAATATTTTTAAACAGAAGTATATAGATTCTTGCCAGGCAAGGGAATCAAAGGTTATCAGTTATGAAGGGAATGTGAAAGTCGAAACACAAACAGATCAGAGCAGGCTTGAGGGGCCAAATGGCCTACTTCTGCTCCTATTTTATATGTTTGTATCTCCTCTTCACTTTGATTACCCAGTCTCTGACATCTCCATCCCCCAGCAGGATGGTCTTAGGGCTCCTTGCTTCTTCCTGGAATGGGGGTCCAATCAGTTTCCATCAATCAATTCCTTACCCACCTGGCTAAACTTGTTCTCTCATTGAACAACTTCCCTTTTAATTCATCTCACTTCTTTAAAAAAAAGTCACCAATCTGAAACACTAACTCTGTTTCTCCCTCCACAGAAGCTGCCTAACCTGCTGAGTATTTTCAACTTTTTCTGTTTTTATTTCAGATTTCCACCATCCGCAGTATTTTGCTTTTCTAACCAAATGAATTCTGTCCCCTTGTTCTGTCAAGGACATCCTCTCCTTCCAAGACCTAATGTCTTCCTTAATCAGTACTGCCACTCCACCTCCCTTTTATCTTTCTTTACCTTTTCTGAATACTTTGTATTCTTGTAGTGATTGTGGGTAAAAGCTTTCCTACTGCATTCAGGGGTCACACTGATGAATCAGCCCCAAGCATGGGTAATCTAAGGGGCGGAGCTTTCTAGTAGTGGGCCTGGTTCAAGCATGTAGCTTCTACAAGAGCTCTGTAAATAAAATTATCTGTTTCAAGTAAGAAACTTCTCCAGTACATCAAGTTTATTGTAATTGGGGACGAGGATAAATAGCTCAGATGCTGCACCTCGCCTCATGAATGTGAGTACATAAATCCTTAAGGAAAGAAAGAAAAGTATATTCACCAGTCATGCCTCTCTTCAGCAGAATTGACCCTTATGATTCATCCATGGAAGACTGGACCAGTACATAGACCGCCTAAGTTTTTATTCAGTGGCAATGAAGTAACAGTGGAGGAGAAGCAGAAAACAACTCTTTTAAGTGTCTGCAGGGGCAAGACCTATAACCTCATCCATAGGCTGATAGCCCCGAATGTGCCCAATTAATAAGCCGGTAGAGCTTATGAAGACACATTTTCAGCTGAAGCCATCGGTAATTATGCAAAGATTTAAGTTCAACTCCAGAGTAAGGGCCCCAGGTGAGTCAATCGCAACTTATGTTGTGAAGTTGAAACAGTTGACTGAGAACTGCGACTTCGGAGGTACACTCAATGACATGTTGCAATACCCTTTGGTTTGTAGCGTTCATGACAACGCCATTCAGCACTGTTTACTTGCACAAGTTAACATTGATTTGAAGCGCGCCGTGAAAATAGCGCTAGCAATGGAGAGCGCTGAGAGGGACTCACAGGCTTTGCAGAGCGTGCAACATGGCGCCGCTCTTCACTTGGGGCAGGAACCTACCACCAGGCTTGACACGAAAACCAAAGAGACAGCCACCAAGTGGGAAACAGTTACTACTGGATAAACGATAAGGCATACTGGAAGCATTTCACCAGTGATTCAGGAATTAATTTCTTACTGATGTGATATTGGAAACCTGCAGCTTTAAGAATGCCACTACCGTCACAAAAAAGGGCATGTAATAAAGCAATGCAGTGTGAAATCGAGGCGGTCAATTGGACAGCGGAGTAAGATGATTGAAGTGCACAATATAACTGAACCAGAAGCTTCTGATATTAATATCTATTCCCTACACAGTGCCAAAGCAGTAAAAACTGAATCAATCACCATCATCCTTCAAGTGAATGGGAAGCTTCTAGTTATAGAGGTAGACACAAGAGCCTTGATCACAGTGGTGGGAGAACACACATTTAAATACCTAAATGAAGGTACCCAGCTACTGAATCTTGAGTAAACCATGGCTCAGCTGAAAGTGTACACTGGAGAGTCGATACACGAAAAAGGCATCGCCACAGTACCTGTGTTCTATAGACACACAGGAGAAATAGGTTTTAGGTCTTATTCCTTTCAGGCTAGGAGCTATTCTGCTGCACTACCCTCATATAAAACCTGGTCACCTGGTCAGGAACCAATTAAAACATTGTTGCCAAGCAGCTCCCTTGGTCCAGGATTCCTTTTCAGCACCATCCTCTTTCATGGCATACTCTGTTCCAGGACTTCGACATTGTATATTTCTCTCATCCTGCTCCAGTGGACATATCTTTCAATCTGCAGCCATTCTAATTTTAATCCACAGTCCAACAAAAAATAATAATATATTTTCTTTACAACAGCCCAACAGAAATAAAAAGATATGTTCCTACAAGATGCTTGCACAAAACTATGTCTGGTGGCCAGGTATAGACAGTGATATAGAAAAAATGGTTAAACACCGTCTCCACTGTCAGCAACAACAGAAATTGCCCCTTTCAGCTCCACTGCATCTGTGGGAGTGGCCTGGTCAACCCTGGGTTAGATTACATATAGACTATGTAGGTCCAATTTTAGGTACAATGATTTTATTGATCATTTATGCACATTCTCAGTAGATGGATGTGTATGAGGTTAGGTCACCGACATCATGTGCAACTATTGAAAAGCTGTGCCAATGTTTTAGTGTACATGGCCGACCAGAACTCATTGTGTCGGATAACAGTACTGCCTTCACTAGTATGGAATTCCAGAGATTCATGGGCTGGATTTTTCTATCGGTGAGCAGGGGGCGGGGCCCGCTCGCCGACGGCAAACTGACCTGGGGGAATCCCCAACATCATCCCGCCCCATTTAAATTTTCAGGAATGCGGGGGCACAGCGAGATCAGCTGTCCACCCGCCGACCTGTCAATGGCCAATTGAGGCCTTTGACAGGATAATTAAAACAATTAAAGGTTCTGGCCGTCCAACCATAAGGTTGGTGGGCAGGCCAGGAGCCCCGGAGGGCTTCTGAGAAAACATGAAACCTCATCCACCGGCGGGATGAGGTTTCATATAGGGTTTAAAAAAGTTTATTAAAGTTTCAGTGGAATTTATTAACTTGTCCCATCTCGTGTGACATTGTCACATGAGGGGGACATGTTAAGGATTTTATTATTTTTCTATTTTTAAAGTTTATGAAGTGGCAGCAATCTCCCTGAGGCAGCACTTAGCCTCAGGGAGATGTACACTCTTTCATGCACATGCATTTGGGGATTCCCCCCCCCCACCACCCGCATAGGAAGCGTATAGCGCTTCCCGGTGGACATCACGCTGGGCAGGCCTTAATTGGCTTGCCCACTTAAAATGGCAGCAGAGCCCGCTTCTCTGGTGGGGATCGGCTCCCCGCCCACCGAGATTGGGTCGGGCTCACTCGCCCAAAAGGCAGAAAATTCTGCCGCATGAGTTTAAATGGAATTAAACATGTTAAAACAGCACCCTCATCCAATGTGCTAGCAGAGAAAGAGCAGCGCAAACTTTCAAATCAGGAATGAAGAAATTATTCGAAGGAACATTAGAAACTCAAATTTCATGTTTTCTTCTCATTATCGTACGACTCCTCATGCAATTATGAGCAAAGTTTTTAGCTCGGTGGGCAGACACACACCCGACCCACTAGAGCGGAAAATAACGGGCGTTGACGTCGGGCGAATGTCTTGATGTCAACGCAGAGACACACGATATTTCATTCAACTGGCATACGCCGGAGTCGGCATTGCACCCACTGACAATTAAGAGGCCTGCTAAGGCCATTAAAGGATCAATTAAATAGAACTTTTTTCCTGTCCACTTTGTATGACAAAGGTCCTTACAGTTGGTGGGCAGGCTAAAAGGCAAGCAACCTTTGCACTTTTTGGGAAACCTCATCCATGGGCGGGATGAGGTTTCCTAAAGTAAATAAAAATAAAATAAAAAATTTAAAGTTTAATTAAAAACATGTCTCTGCTCATGTGACAAAGTCACACAAGGGGACATGTTTTATAACAGTTTTAATTTCTTTACTTTTTTAAACTCTTCATCTTCCTCATGCAGATCTGTGCCTCAAGGAGATTTTCAACTTGTGTGGATGTGCAAAGTTCACGCTCGCCCCACTTGTACTCCCACCACTGCCCACATAGGCAATAAGCACTGCCGCTCATGTTTCACGCTGGGTGGGCCTTGCAGCTCCCGACTGCCCCCACCCGCTCCCGCCGAGCCTGCCCGACAAAGGTGAAATTCTGCCCTATAGGTTCAACACCGTCTGAATTATTGATGTAATGCCATCTTCGTACAAGGTTAGGTCTGGTATTTCCAAACTTAGAGGTGAAGGTAGAGAAGAACCAAAGTAGTCAGAAATTGAATCATGATATTCATAGCAAAGCTCAAAGATTTACAATGGAGACACAGGTTCTGTGAAAAATTTTGGAAATGGACCTAATTGGGCTCCTGGTATAATTGTCTCTGAAATTGGACCTTTGTCGTACCAAGTGGAAATGGAAGACCGGATTGTTTGAAAACATATGGTTCATTTAAGGAGTAAAGAGACACTCCCAATTCCACCTGTAATTGATATTGAACTTTTAATCTCTGAGGTGACAGATCAACCTACAATAGACAAACCTGATATCTCTGTTGAATTACCTAATTCTGAACTGCCATGGTTTAAGGATGTCCCTGATGCTGCAGTTCCTGAACATATCAATCCAATGGGAGAATCTGAAGTCGTAGAGCTACATCGCATTAACTGAATTAGAAAATCACCTCAGAGAATTAGGCCAGGATTTTGCCTTCGTCGGGTAGGTTTAGCGGGGGTGGGTGGGAGCGGTCGGAAAGCTGACCGCCACCTGCAATCGGGGCTTGACCGTGATTTCACACCGGTGGGCCAATTAAGGCCCGCCCAGCATGAAATGCTTGATGCAGCGCTCAGTGCTGCCTGTGTGGGGAGGGAAGAGGGCAAGCGGGGAACTTCATGCATGCACACAGGTGTGCACAGAAAAAGCTCCCTGAGCGACAGAAGACTTAATAAAGAATTTTAAATTGTTAAAATCCATATCACCTCATGTGACTGAAATATCACGCCAGTCCGTGATGAATTCGGGATGTTCACCCTAGGTCATTACACGTCATTTCAAGCTCTTTCGCGTTGGG
Source organism: Carcharodon carcharias (assembly GCF_017639515.1). Lineage (NCBI taxonomy): Eukaryota > Metazoa > Chordata > Chondrichthyes > Lamniformes > Lamnidae > Carcharodon > Carcharodon carcharias. The sequence continues at coordinate 51,395,010 of NC_054467.1, read as the reverse complement.
CGTACACCTGCCCGACGAGCAAAAAATTCTGGCCTTAGTTTACAATTACATGACCTGCGTATATATGTAAATGTTGTGGATTAAGATATTTTTTGTAAATAAGAAATGTCAAAAAACTAAAGGGGGAGGAATGTAGTGATTGTGGGTAAAAACTTTCCTACTGCCTTTAGGGGTCACGTGATTATACTGATGAATCAGCCCTAAGCATGGGTAATCTTAGGAGTGGAGCTTTCTAGTCATGGACCTGGTTCAAGCATGTAGCTTCTACAAGAGCTCTGTAAATAAAGTTATCTGTTTCAAGAAACCTGTCCAGCACATCAAGTGTATTATAATTATTAACATTAAGTACTAAGATATCACCATTTTTGAGCTGTTCTGTTTCCATTATTGCCACTACACCATATTCCCACATACCTATTTGCATTTGTGGCTCACCAACCTTATTCACAACGCTTAGTGTATTCATACACATGTGTTCTAAAGTTATCTTTATATTCCTATTATGCCCTCTTAGTCTGCTGCTAATATAGTATTATTTCCTTCTCTAGTACTATCCAACATTCATTTTGTGTACCTTATTCCTCATTTCTACCTCTCTGTGGTGGTGCCCAACCCCTTGACAATTTAATTGAACCCTCCCCAACCACACTAGTGAATCTTTGGTCCTAGTCCTGTTGAGATGCAACCCATTCTTTTTGAATAAGTGCCTTTTGCTCCAGAGCTGCTCTGAATGTTCCAAGAATCTGAAGCCCTCCCTCCTGCAACATGCTTCAAACCACATCTCAATTCTCCCTTACTTCCTATTTCTACCCTTGCTAGCACATAGCACTGGGAGTAATCCAGAGAATACTACCTTCGATGTCCTACTTTTGAACTTCTTTCTCCAGAAAATCTGATTGTGGTACTTCAATATCTGCCCTCTCTGTGTTGTTAGAACCGAGGTGTACGACAACAATTGATTCACCCCCTTATCCCTGCAGAATATTCTGCACTCTCTCCATTATTTCCTTAATCCTGGCACCAGGAAGGCAACACATCACGTGAGACTTACTATGACAGCCTCAGAAATGTCTCTCTATCTCCCTAACTATGGACTTTCCTTAAATTACAGTATTTCTGCTCTTTGCTGTTCCCCCCTCTGCTGTCCTTGCATGATGTGAACTGCACTCCTTCTAGGTGTCATTGCTCCTAGCAATCCCCAATGCTGCATACCTGTTTGAGAATGGCACATATTCATATTCATACTCTTTCTTTTCTTCTGGATGGCCACCCATCCATTGTCCTGAACTCTTCCTGCCCGTGTAGTGGCCACCTCGTGTAGCATACAATCCAGGAAACTCTCATTCTCCTGATAGAAACATGGAATCATAGAAAGTAGGAGCAGGAATAGGTCACTTGGCCTTTTGAGCCTGCTCCGCCATTCAATATGATCATGGCTGATCCTCTATCTCAATGCCATACCCCTGCACTCTCCCCATACCCCTTGATGCCTTTAGAGTCTAGAAATCTATCTATTTCCTTCTTAAATATATTCAGTGACTTGGCTCCATAGCGTTCAGTGGGAGAGAATTCCACAGGTTTGTCACACTCTGAGTGAAGAAATTTCTCCTCATCTCAGTCCTAAATGGCTTACCCTGTATCCCAAAACTGTGACCTCTTGATCTAGACCCCCACAGCCAGACGAAACATCATCCTGCATCCAGTCTGTCCTGCCCTGTCAGACGTTTATATGTTTCAATGAGTTCCCCTCTCATTCTTCTAAACTCCAGTGAATGCAGGCATAGTTGACCCAATCTCTCCTCATACGACAATCCTGCAATCCCAGGAATCCGTCTGGTGAACCTTCGCTGCACAAGGTATATCCTTTCTTAGGTAAGAAGTTCAAAACTGCACACAATACCCCAGGTGTGGCCTCACCAAGGCCCTGTGCAGCTGCAGTAAGACATCTTTACTCCTGTACTCAAATCATCTTGCAATGAAGGCCAACATATCAGTCCTTGAGTACAGGACACCCTTTGTACATCAACATTTCCTAATTTATCATGATTTAAATAATACTCTGCCATTCTGTTTTTCCTACTGAAGTGGATAACATCACCCGTATCCATGTTATACTGCATCTGCCATGTATTTGCCCACTCACTCAACTTGTCTAAATTGCTTGAAGCCTCTGAACATCCTCCTCACCACTCACATACCCACCTAGTTTTGTGTCATCAGCAAACTTGGAAACATTACATTTAGTTCCCTCATCCAAATCATTGATATATATTGAGAAGCACTGGTCCTTGCAGTACCCCACTAGTCACTGCCTCTGAAAAAGACCCATTTATTCCTATTCTCTGCATCCTGTCTATTAACCAATTCTCAATCCATGCCAATATATTATCCTCAATCCAATGTGCTTCAATTTTGCACACTAACCTCTTACGTGGAACTTTATCAAAAGCTTTCTGAAAATCCAAATACATCATATTCACTACTTCTCCCTTATCTATTCTGCTAGGTACGTACTCAAAAAACTCCAGTAAGTTTGTCAAACTGATTCCCTTTTCATAAATCCATGTTGACTTTGTCTAACCCTATGGATATTTTCTAAGCATTCCTGTTATCATATCCTTTATAATAGACTCTGGCATTTTCCCTACTACTGATGTTAGGCTAACTAGTCTGTAATTTACTGCTTTCTCTCTCCCTCCTTTTTTAAATAGTCAGGTTATATTTGCCACCCTCCAATCTGCCTGGGCTGTTCCAGAATCTATAGAATCAACGCATCTGTTATTTCCATGGCCACCTCCATTAGTGTCCTGAGAGGTAAATTATCAGGCCCTGGGGATTTGTCAGTTTTCAGTCCCATTAATTTCTCTAGCACTATTTTTTTCATAATATTAATTTTCTTCAATTGCTCTTTCTCATTAGGCTCTTGGTTCCCGAGCATTTCTGGAAAGTTAATTGTGTCTTCCTCCATGAAGACAGAACTAAAGTAGTTGGTTAATTGCACTGCCATTTCCCTGTTCTCTATTATAAATTCTCCCATTTCAGACTATAAGGGACCTACATTTGCCTTCACCAATCTTTTTCTTTTTACATACTTATAGAAGCTTTTACAATTCACTTTTATGTTCCTTGCAAGTTAACTCTCATACTTTATTTTTCCCCTCTTAATCAATCTCTTCATCTTCCTTTGCTGAATTGTAACTTGCTCCCAATCCTCAGGCTTGCTAATTTTTCTAGCAATTTTATATGACTCCTCTTTCGATTTAATACTATCGTTAATTTCTTTTGTTAACCACGGTTGGGCCGCTTTTTCTGTTGTGTTTTCGCACCAGAAAGAAAAATATAACTGTTACAATGCATGCATTTGTTCTTTAAATATTAGCCATTGCCTATTCACCTTCATACCATTTGATGAAGTTCCCCATTCTATCGCAGCCAACTCACCCCTCATACCTTTGTAGTTGCCTTTGTTTAGATTTAGAACTCTAGTTTCAGATTGGACTACTTCACTTTCCATCCTAATGAAGAATTCTATCATGTTATTTATCACTGTTCCCTAAAGGACCCCGCACACCAAGATTATGAATTAAACCCTTCTCATTGCACAATACCAAATCTAGGATAGCCTGTCCCCTAGTTGGTTCCTCGACATACTGGCCTAAAACCCCATCTCATACATACTCCAGGAATTCATCAGCCACAGCATTATTGCCAATTTGGTTTGCCCATTCTATATGTAGATTAACGTCACCCATGATTACTGTAGCACCTTTGTTACATGCATCTCTAATTTCCTGTTTAATGCTGTCCCTACCTTTTCAGTACTGTTTGGAAGCTTCTTAGCTCCATCCAGATTGTCTCTACATCTAGATTTTCTGAGCCAATATCCTTTCTCACTATTGCACTGATTTCATCCTTACCTAAAAACATCACCCCACTTTTTTTTCCTTTTTGCCTGTCCTTCCTAAATATCTAGTATCTTTGGATATTTAGTTCCTAGCCTTGGACACCCTGCAGCCATCTCTCCATAATCGCAATTGTACTGTACCCGTTTACATCTATTTGTACTGTTAATTCATCCACCTTATTGCAAATGCCCTATGCATTCAGATACAGTGCCTTTAGGCTTGTTTTTTACACAAATTTATTTGAACTATGGCCCTATTTGCTGCTAGCCCTTGTTTCCTCTGTCTTCCACTTTTGCTTTCTACTTTTCTGTCTTTCATTTCTATCTTTGTTCCACTCTCTTTTTTCTCCACACTCAGGTTCCCATTCCCCTGCCAGTCTAGTTTAAACCCTCCCCACATTACTAGCAAATACCCCTGTGAGGATATTGGTCCTGGTCCTGCTGGGGTGCAACCCGTCTGGCTTGTACAGGTCCCATCTTCCCTAGTATTGGTCTTAATGCCTCCAGAATCTAAATCCCTCCCTCCCACGCCATCTCTCTAGCCACACATTCATCTGGTCTATGCTCCTATTCCTGATCTCGCTAGCACGCGGCACTGGGAGTAACCCTGAGAGTACTACCTTTGAGGTTGTGCTTTTTGTTTTATCTCCTAACTCCCTATAATCTGCTCTCAAGACCTCATCCTTTTTTTTTACCAATGTCTTTGATACTGATATGGACTGCGACCTCTGACTGTTCACCCTCCCCCTTCAGAATGTCCTATAGCCACTCAGTAACATCCTTAACCTTGGCACCAGGGAGGCAATATACCATCCTGGTCTCATATCTGCAGCTGCAGAAACGTCTGTCTGTTCCCCTTAAGATAGAATCCCCTTTCACTACTGCTCTTCCAGTCTTTTTTCTCCTCCCCCATGCAACTGAGCCACTCATGGTGTCAGGGACTTGGCTCTTGCTGAATTCTCCTGAGAAACCTTCACTCCCAGCAGTGTGTAAAATGGAAAATCTCTTAGGGAGGGAAATGCACCTAGGGGAGTCCTGCACTACCTGCCTAGTGCTTTTACTCTGTCTGGCGGTCACCTATTCTCTTTCTGCCTATGCATTCTTTACTAGTGGTGTGACCATCGCAACAACAAAGATCTCTGCCTGCGGATGCTCCAGTGAATCCAGCTGCAGCTCCAGCTCTGAAACGCAGATTTTGAGTAGCTACAGCTAGAGACACTTTCTACGCACATGGTCACCCTGAATAATCGAAGTGTCCCTGACGTCCCACATCGCACAGGAGGTGCATTCCACATGGCTAAGCTGCCCTATCATGACTTACCTTTAAATTATTCCCCTTACTTTTACTTCCTCTAGTTTAAAGAATATTAACTGTATACTAGAAACCTTCTTAAACTTTAAACATTACTTAATCTAAACTAAAGATCAGTTTTCACTTTAAAGACTGGATAGGAGAAATACTCATCAGATTCTACTTACCAAGGCTCTTGCACTGGCTCCCAGTCCCACTCTGGTCTCAGGCCTGATTCCCCTCGCTCTTTAAGGCTGCCGCTACTCTCACGTTATCAAATGCCAAAAAGCAAAGAAGCACCTCTTTCCCTTCCTCCCCCTTTTCTCTTTATCACCCAACACCTGGCACTACATTCTAAGTCGCATTAAGTTGGCTGGCTTTATATGCTCCTAAAACAAAGGCTAGCTGGCCCAGTTATGGGGGAACCAGTTCTAGCCGCTTCTTTAATCAACTGAGCCCAACTTCTCATCCAGTGGAGATCTTTTTAAAACCCAGCTTAACACTGGGAACTTAAGAATTTAAACTTTAGATTCCAGTTAAATGGTTCCTACAAAGTTAGATATTTACAAAAAGACTTAAAAAAAATTAAGATTCTTACCCACCATCCACCAGCATCCAGTCCTAGGCAGCAGCACAGTGACTCCAAACTGCCCCTCAAACACGGAAATCTTGTGCTTGAGCGCAATCAGCTGGAGACACTACCTACACACATATTCCCCACAATATGTAAAGTGCCCTGAAGCTTTCACGTGGTGCAGGAATTGTGAGCAACAGGTCTCAGCTGCCCACACATGATCTAAAAAAAACTCTATTGCCTTTTTTCAAACCTAGTGGCTACAACAAACTATTAATTTTAATTTTTTCTTCTTGACCTGCTCTGTGCTAATACTTTTATTAATTCACTTACTGTTATACTTACCCAAAAGAAATTTTATAAGGTAGTTTAACTAGCTAAACTGTAAATGTAATGCTTAATAATCTCCTGGTCCTAATTTAAATCACAGCCCAAGTTTAGAGAAAATGAATCATAAAATTCACCAAAAAAAAATCTACCTACTGTTGTGTAACTTCACTTCTTGCTTCATGTGGAATACACCATGGAAGGTCTGCTCCTTCCCTGCTCTGGTTTATTAGCCACCGCTGTTGCTTCCTCTGATCAGATCCATTCTTCTCTGCTCTGTTTTAACAGCTATTTTTGTTGCTGCCTCTTGTTCCCTATCATTTGGGTGAAGCATGCCATGACATAGCAGTGACACCAATGTTAGAACAAAATACATGTTCCTGTGCTATTTTATACATGCCCCATCCAAAGATCAAGTCTATAAGCAGGTCATTGATCTGATGTACCAGAGAATACATACAATGCTAGAATACATCAAGCTCCCTGAATATCTCTCATGGTTATCCGGACTCAAATTCCAAGCACGCTGAGCTGCTTTCATTGCATACTTGGATTTTAGACCTAAATGTTTTGATAGCATCAGGCAGCTTCAAATAGTCAGTGTTTCATCTTAGTTTCTTTGCACCTGTGTAGTTAGAGCTTTTGAAATCCCAACAACTCGCTGAGTGAAAAAAACTCTCCTCAACATATCTCTATAGATCTTTTATGAGGATAGTAAATCTATGACCTCTAGTTATTGGCCCATTTGCCAAGGAGAATGGCTTTTCTATATCAAGACCTCTCATTAGCTTGAAAACTTCTATTATTCTTCTTAATTTCCAGAACAACAGTTTTAGCTTTCACAATTTCTCCTCCTAATTCTTATCCAGGCTAACAGCTTGGTAAACCTCCTGTGTATCATCCCACAGGCTTTCATACCTTTTGTGAGGTGTGATCTGCTGAATTGTCTTCAATACTCTTATCACAGAATCACAGAATTTTCATGGCACAGAAGAAGGCCATTTGGCTCCCCATGTCTGCACCAACTCTCCAAATGAACATAATGACCTTGTGCCATTGCCCTGCCTTTTCCCTGTACCCCTGCACATTGTTTCTATTCATATAATCAGCTAATGTCCTCTTGAATGCCTCAGTTGAACTTGTCTCCATCATACTTCCAGGCAATACATTCCAGACCCGAGCCACTCATGTGAAAAAAATTTTCTCATGTCACATTTGCTTCTTTTGCAAATCACTGTAAATCTGTGCCGTCTCATTCTTGATTCTTTTACGAGCGGGAACAGCTTTTCCCTATCTACTCTGTCCAGCCCCCTCATGATTTTGAACAGCTCTATCAAATATCATCTTAGCCTTCATCTCTCCAAGGAAATCAGTCCTAACCTCTCCAATCTATTGTCATAACTGAAGCTTCTCATCCCTGGAACCATTCTTGTAAACTTCTTCTTGCACGCTCTCCAATGTGTTCGCATCCTTCCTACAATGTGGCACCTGGAACTGTACACAATACTCCAGCTGGGGTCTAATGAATGTCTTATATAAATTCAGCATAACCTCCTTGCTCTTTTACTCAATGCCCCTATTAATAAAGCCCAAGATACTGTATGCTTTATCAGCTGCTCTTTCCACCTGTCCTGCCAACTTCAATGATCTATGCACACATACACCCAGGTCTTTCTGCTCCTGCACCACCTTCAAAAGTTCACCTCTTACTTTATATTGTCTGTCCACGTTTTTCCTACCAAAATGCATCACCTCACACCTCCACATTGAACTTCACCTGCCACCTACTGCCCACTCCACCAACTTGTCTATGTCCTTTCAAAGATCTACACTGTCCTCCTTACAATACTCCCAAGCTTCGTATCATCCACAAACTCTGAAATTGTCCCCTGCACCCCAAGATCCAGATCATTAATATATATCAGGAAAAGCAAGGATCCCAATATCGACCCCTGGGGAACTCCACTACAAATGTTTATCTAGCCCGTAAAATACCCATTAACTGCTCTCTGCTTCCTATTTTTAAGCAAATTTTGTATCCAGGTTGCTACTGTCCCTTTTATTCCATGAGTAATAACTTTTCTCAAAAGTCTGTTGTGTTGCATTGCATCAAGTGCCTTTTGAAAATCTATGTACACCATATCAACAGCATTACCCTCATCAGCCTTTTCTGTTACCCCTTCAAAACACTCCAGCAAGTTAGTTAAACACAATTTCCCCTTTAGAAATCCATTCTGGCCCTTCCTTCTCAACCCATATTTTTCCATGTGACTACTAATTCTATCCCAAATAATTGTTTCTAGAATCTTGCCCACCACTGAAGTTAAACTGACTGGTCTGTAATTGTTGGGCTTATCCTTACAACCTTTTTTGAACAAATGCATAATGTTTGCAACTCTCCAGTCCTCTGGCACCTCCGCTGAGTCTAGGGAAGACTGAAAAATTATGGCCAGTGCCCCTGCAATTCCTTCAATATCCTTGGATGTATCTCATCCAGTTGCAGGGCCTTGTCAAATTTTAGTGCCCACGGTCTATTCAACACTTCCTCCTTATCAATTTTGAACCCTTCTAGTGACAGAGTTTCCTCATCTGTCACCATGGCTTGGGTAGCATCTAACTTCTTGGTAAAGATGGATGCAAAGTATTCATTTACTACCTCAGCCATGGTCCCTTCATCCATACGTAAATTCCCTTTTAGGTCCCTAATTGGCCCTACTCCTCCTTTTATCACCCTTTTACTATTTATATGCCTATAGAAGACTTTGGGATTCCCCTTTAAGTTGGATGCCAATCTTTTCTCATAATCCCTCTTCACTTCTCTGATATGCTTTTTCACCTTCCCTTGGTACCTTCTGTATTTCTTTTGGTTCTCAATTGTATTTTCTGCTTGACACCTGTCAGAAGCACACCCTTTCTTTTTTATCTTAATTTCTATCCCCTTTTTCTTCCAGGGAGCTCTGGATTTGTTTGCCCTACCTTTCCCTTTCAATAGAATATATCTTGACCATCCCAAATCAATTCTTTTTTGAAGGTATTCCATTGTTTAGCTACAGTTTTTCCTGCCAATCTTTCATTCCACTCTATCTGGTCCAGACCATTCTCGTCCAATTAATTATTCTTACTCTGCATTGCCTATCGTCCTTTTCTATCATCATCCTACAACATACAATACAATGATCACTGTCTCCTAAATGTTCCCCCACTGACACTTGAGCTACTTGGCCCACCACATTTCCAAGAACCAGGTGCAACAGTGCTTTTCTTTGTCTTTTCTTGTTGGATTAGACACATACTGCTGTAGAAAATTTTCCTGAATACAGTGTAGGAACTTTTGCTCTTCTCCACCCTTTACACTACCACTGTCCAAGTCTACATTCTGGCAATTAAAGTCACCCATTACAACTGCTCTATAACACTTGTAACTCTCTGTAATGTCCCTGCAGATTTGTTCTCCAAGTACTTCTCACTAGTTGGCGGTTTATAGACTACACCAAGCCATACAATTACACCCTTTTTTTCCCTTAGATTAAGCCAAATAGATTCTGTCCTTAATCTTCTGGGACATTCTCTTTCTCCAGCATTGCAATGCTCTCCTTAATCAATGCTGCCACCTCTCCTCCTTTCCTTCCTTTCCTATCTTTTCTGAACACCTTGTAGCCAGGAATATTTAACACCCAGTTCTGCCCTTCCTTTAACCAGGTCTCTGTTATCGCCACAACATTATACTTCCAAATGGCAATGTGCGCCTGTAACTCCCAAGTCTTATTTACTATACTTAGTGCATTCACATACATGCATGGTAATCCTAATTTAAATTTTGTTACTTTCCCGCTCACCTCGACTTCACCTATTAACTTACTATTCTCTATACTAATGCTATCTGTCTCTCCAAGTATTTTGTGTACCCTGGTGTTCCTCTCTAACATTTTCTCTTGGTTCTTACACCCCTGCTGAGTTAGTTTAAAACCCTCCCAACAGCATTAGCAAAACGCCCCGCAAGGAACTCAGTCGCAGCTCTGTTCAGGTGGAGCCAGTCGGCTTGTACAAGTGCCATCTCCCCCAGAGCCAGTGCCAATGTCCCAGTAACCTAAAACCCTCTCACCTGCACCATCTTTCCAGCCACTCATTCATCTTTATCCTTCTATTTCTGTACTCACTGGCATGTGGCACTGGGAGTAATCCAAAGATTACTACATTTGAGGTCTTGCTTGCTAATTTTCTACCTAGTTCCCTAAATTTGGATTACAGGATCACATCCCCCTTCCTACCTAAGTCATTGGTCCCAATGTGGACCATGACCTCTAGCTGTTTACCTTCCCCCAGAAGAATGTCCTGCAGCCGTTCTGTGACATCCTTGACCCTGGCACCAGGGAAGCAACATATCATCCTGGAGTCACGTCTATGGCCACAGAAACACCTGTCTATTCCCCTAACCAACGAATCCCATATCACTATTGCTCTTTCTTTCTTCTTCCTCCTCCCCTCCCGTAGAGCCAAGCCGCTCATGGTGCCACAAACTTGACTGAGCTGCTCTGCCATGTCTTAACTCTACTTGCCTTATGTTAACTTTATTATACGTTAGATTATTTATATTATTTTATTATATGGGCCCTAAATTTCCCTTATTCCTGGGGCTTCTCAGTTAAATCCAAGCACAGCAACTTGTTTAAAAATATTACACTTTTCTAATTTACTCACCATGTCCTACTTGTCAAGGCTGAAAATTTTCTTCCTGAAGAAAGGTAGAAAAGGAAAGGAGCACCTCCTCCCTCCTCACCAAACTCTCTGTCACCTCTGCTCTCACCACTTCTTGGGCTGTTTTTATAGCTCTTTTGCTCTCCTCTAGGTGCTGCTGACTGCTTGTCCCAGAGTCCTCCTCTCACACTCTCCTCTAGATGCTGCTGACTGTCTGTCCCAGGGTCCTCCTCTTGCACTCTCCTTGCCAGTATGAGTAGTGAGGAATTTGGTAGGTGACTTATTAGTATATGGCAACTTCATTTCTGCTCAGGGCTTCATTCTTAGCATTTCCAGGCTTCATTTCAGGACTCATTGGTTTTGCAAGGCTCCCGGAGGATTCAGGCAGTGTGGTCCCTTCCAGGTATCAGACAGCCTTTTGTTACACTGTTAATGGGGATTATGGTCTACACTAGTGGTACCTCCTCTGAGGAGGAAGAGAGGGGTAGAAGGGAGAGAAGGCCACGTGTCCCAATGCAGCTTCCAGGGGAGGGACCTGTGAGAGGAGAGGTGCAGACACAAGGGGCACAGGCCCAGCAGGAAGTCCGAGGCAGAAAGGGCTGCAGAAGATGCTACTATCCTACTGCCAGGGTTTACAGGTGATACAGCTACCTCAATATGTCCGAGGTGCAATGCTGAAGAAGACCAGGGAGACTGTGACCTCCATTTGTCATATGATTGGGCCTGAGATCAGCTCTGACTGTGTGGGTGGACACCACATGCCAGTGGCTCTGAAGGTCACAGCAGCCCTCAACTCCTATGCCTCTGGCTTTTTCCAGGGGTCAGTGAGGGATCTGTGTGGAGTCTCCCAATCAGCTGTGCACACTTGTGTCAAGCTGGTGACAGAATCCCTGTTCAGGTGAGTTCTGACGTTTATTCTTTATTGTACGGATGAGGCCAGCAGGCTGAGTTAGCCAGAGGCTCTGCAGCAATTGCTGTGTTCCCTGCATCCAGGGTGCCATGTGGCAACCAAGGCACCAGCGGGTCAGCCAGGTGCTTTTTTCAACAGGAAGGGATTCCACTCCATGAACATGCAGATAGTGTTTGACCACAGGATGTATATTTTGCAAGTCTGTGCAAGGCACCCTGGCATCTCCCATGACACGTACATCCTGAGACACTCCCAGGTGCAGAGGCTCTTCAGTGCTCCAGCCTGATTGGATGGATGGCTATTGGATGACAAGGGCTACCAATTGAAAAGGTGGCTCATGACGCCTCTCAGCCCTCCAAGAACAGAGGCAGAGCAGCATTACAATATGAGTCATGCCTCCACAAGTGCGGTGGTAGAGAGGACCATAGGTGTTCTCAAGATGTGCTCCCTATGCCTTGATTGTTCAGGGGATGACACTGATAGTAGTTGCATTCTGCGCTGTTGCAAGGGCAGACCCAATTGCAGAAGAGGATCTTGGCACAGTTGCACAGGCCACAGATGATGAATCCAGTGGTGCATCAGAAGAGGAGCACGGTGAGGAGAACGCTGAGGCATGGAGGCAGACCTCTGTAACCTCCAGAGAGGCAAGGACACCAGGGAAACCTTGATCCAACGCTCCTTCAATGAGGCTACCAAAGATCTGCTTCCACCTCGTGCCAGGGCTGCTGCCTCCATCCCGGATGTCTGAAATGACCATTTCATATGCACCCAAAGTCCAGTCAATGCCTGTGCAATAAAGTATCAATCCACTCACGTCCAGGATTACATACTGGCATACCCTGCACCAGAAAGAAAAAAGGTGAAGCACACCCAAGCCATCAGAACAAAAGCAAATTTAATGTTATTGTCCCACTGAAAGCATAATGACATTATCATTACTGGCGTTGATGTCCACACCAGCAAACATATAAACCAAACATAAAGGAACAGAAAATCATATGATGGAAACTCGTGTGTGGATGCAGAGGCTGTGGGAAAGGTTTTGAATGAATATTTTGTCTGCATGTTTTCAAAGGAAAGGGAGGATGTAGATATAGTAGTCCAGGAGGAACACTGTGAGATACTGGACAGGATAGTCATAAAGAGAGAGGAAGTACTCGAAAGGTTGAAATCCATAAAAGTTGATAAGTCACCAGGGCCAGATGGATTGTTTCCGAGGCTGCTGAAGGAAGTCAGGGAGGAGATAGTAGATGCTCTGAGGATGATTTTCCAATCTTCACTAGATACAGGGGAGGTACTGGAGGACTGGAGAAATGCAAACATAGTTCCATTGTTTAAAAAGGGATCAAAGCAAATGCCAACTAATTATAGGCCAGTTAGTATTACATTGGTGGTAAGCAAATTAGTAAAATCAATCCTGAGAGATAGGATTAACTTTCATGTGGAAAGGCATGGACTATCCAGGGATGGTCAGCATGGATTTGTTAAATGAAGGTCTTTCCTCACAAATTTGATTGAATTCTTTGAGGAAGTGACAAGAAGGGTAGATGAAGGTAGTGTAGTGGATGTTGTGTACATGGATTTTAGCAAGACATTTGACAAAGCCCCACATGGCAGATTGGTCCAGAAAGTAAAAGCCGATGGGATTCAGGGTAGTGTGGCAAGCTGGATAAAAGGTTAGCTTTGTAACAGGAAACAAAGGGTAATGGTCGATGGATGCCCTTGCGAATAGAAATTTGTCTTAAGTGGTTTTCCACAGGGCTCGGTGTTGGGATCCTTGATGTTTGTGTTATATATTAATAATGTGGACGTGAATGTGGGGGGCACGATTGGGAAATTTGCAGATGACACAAAGATTGGCCGAGTAGTGGATAGTGCAGAGGATAGCCATAATCTCCAAAAGGATATAGATGGTGGAGTGGGCGGTAAAGTGGCAGATGGATTTTAACATAGAGAAGTGTGAGGTTACACATTTAGGGAGGGCAAACAGTTACAGGGATTACACAATAAATGGGAATATACTAAGAGGGGTAGATGAAATGAGAGATCTTGGCGTACAAATACACAGGTCCGTGAAGGCAGCAGTTCAAGTAGACAAGGCTGTAAAGAAGACATATGGAATGCTCTCCTTTATTGGCAGAGGTATAGAATATAAAAGTAAGGATATAATGTTGGAATTGTATAAAACACTGGTGAGGCCACAACTGGAGTATTGTGTGCAGTTCTGGTCATCACATTACAGGAATGATGTAATAGCTCTGGAGAGACTGCAGAGGAGGTTTACAAGAATGTTGCCAGGGTTAGAAAAGTGTAGCTATAAGGAGAGACTGGATAGGTTGTGGTTATTTTCCTTAGAACAAAGAAGGCTGAGAGATGACTTGATGGGGGTATACAAAATGATGAGGGGAATAGATAAAGTGGACAAGATAAAATTGTTTCCCTTGGTGGAGAATTCTAGAACCAGGGGACATAGATTCAAGATAAGTGGCAGAAGGTGTAGGTGGGACATGAGGAAGAATTTTTTTACGCAGAGGGTAGTGAGTGTCTGGAATTCGCTGCCCAAGTTGGTGGTGGAGGCAGAAACTTTAATCTCTTGTAAAAAGTACCTGGATCTGCACCTTAAGTGCTGTAAGCTGCAGGGCTATGGGCTGGGTGCAGGAAGGTGGGATTAGGAAGGACACTGGGTGTCCTCGGGCTGGCAAGGACAAGATGGGCTGAATGGCCTCCTTCTGTGCTGTAACTTTTCTATGGTTATACAGTTCTACTGTGAACTCTTGTGCACATGGTGCCTTTAACTTACGTTTCTGAGTGCTAAATCTTGATGACCCCCCCTCACTGGCACTGAAAATGGAAACAGCCTGCTGACTCTGCTGTCTCATTGACCTTGATGACCTAGTGGTTGTCTTCTGACCAATGGACCCTGTGCTGGCCCTGCCTGGGAGAGAGCGGCCAGTGCCAAGCTGGCATCTGCCCAGTCATCGCAGCCTGATCAGATGCCATGGTCACTGACAGAGGGGTGGAGGAGCTGCTGCCATCATCCAGAGCGTTCTGAAAGGAGCCCGCAGCAACGCCAAGCAGCTCGTGCGCCAATGTGAGATTGCCCTGGACCTGCCTGCTCACCATTGATGGACGGGCATCAACTGGGAAACTGGGAGCTTCATCCATCTCCCACACTGGCACTGACCACTTGAGGCCATTGCCTGTGCGAGGACATGCAGGTCCGAGCACAACCCCAGGAATCCCGCATTCTGTCCCTGGAGCTACCTCTTCATGAGAGTCGCCACTCTCTCAATGGAAGAGGCAGTGCGCTGGGCCATAAGGATCAAAACAGTGCTCACCCTCCGCATTGACTCCTCCACAATGGAAACCATTGCACGCAGATCCTCATGGATCTCCACCAGATTCTCCCGCTCATCTCGCTGGACGCCTAGCATCTGCTGCCTAATGGACGACTCCAGAGGCTCATATCTGCCTTCAACTGAGCATTGTCCTGGTCTCCAGCAGTCCTCCGACTGCTGGCACCCTGGGCACTCTCAGTCTCCACCTGCACCTCAAGCAAGTGTGAAATGTTCTTACCAAAGTGCAGCAACATTCTAGCCACTGATCTAATGCCCACCGAGGTGCTGGTATCTGCACTGGTGCCTGCTTGAGAGAGAGGGTGTGACGCAGGTGCAAATGAAGCCCAGTGGTCCTCCGGCATCAGGGATGGGCCTTCAGGGTCCAGAGAGTGACTGCATGTGGGCGAATCTAAGGGAGAACAAGGACACGTCGTTAGTTTAAGTCATCATCCTGTCGCTGTGCATGCCAGGCACCCTGGTGATACAATAGAGATCTGCATCATCGTGTCATTGTCTTTCAATGATCAATGGGGGCTCCAGTTTTGAGGCTCCCAGCAATGAAGAGACTACACTAGAATGGTTGCACAATTCGAAACTCACCTCTGTGCACCGCGCTCTTACCTTCAACTGGCACCCCTACCTCTCCACACCCAGTTGCACGTGGAGCATGCCAGCTCTCCAGCTCAAGGGAGTCCTGCTTGAACCTGGTGAGCAGCAGTAGGTTGGGCAGGCCTCCGCCTGTCCGTGACCTCTCTAATTGATTATGGCTTGTCTTCTTCTGAAAGAACAGAGGAGCATAGATTATTCCACCTGCAGTGCCATTGCAGCCTGGCCAAAACCAGCTGAGGAACACCTCGCAGAGCACATCCAAGTCATGGCCCTCGAGCCGCAAGGCACTCAGTCCAAGCAGCCAGGGGGCACCCCCCCTGGCCAGCTCTGGCATCACTGACAATTGGCATTCATACTCTAGCGCCCCTAAAGTCGACAGGGGACGGTCACACCTTCACACTTCTGCACACTGACACATGCCAACATGATACTCACCCTTTCTGAGCAGAGTAGGTCATTGAACCTCTTCCGGCACTGTGCTCATGTGTGCTGCACCACATCATGGCTGCTAAACAGTGCTGCAAATCTTCCCATGTCACCTTTGTGATTTGTGGTGGCCTCCTGCTCTGGGACAGGGGTGTCCCTCCTAGCAGCCACCTCCCCCAGAGGACCACGAGGCTCTATTCCAAAAAGTGGGGGGCCAAGTGCCCACCTGACCTGCCTTCCCGCATGCCGTGTTCAGCCGCACTCAACTCCATTGCTTAAATCTTGAAGACGTAGAGGAGATACTCTTCCAATGGCAGCCTTCCAGGGGCTGCATGGGCCATTTTTAACAGGTGCCTGGCCCCACCCCTGCCCCTTCCCAACCAGTAAGGAACTGCGCTTCATGCTGGGCGGGCCTTAATTGGCCTGCTGCGTGAAATTATAGTCGGGGGCCAATCGCGGGTGTCAAGGCATTTCCTGGCTGTTCCTGGGCCCGTCAACTGCAATGGGCTGCCAATCTCAAAATTCTGGCCCTAGTGATTGTAATTTCACTAAATTCCACTCTCCCTTCCCCCTCCTGATTTACAGCTATTACTGGGATGTTTTTTATATCCTGTAAAATGAAGATAGAAACAAAATATTTGTACATTTCATCCGTCATTTCCTTATTGTCTACTATTAACTCCCCATTCTCACTCTCTAGAGGACCAATACTCACTTTATCTACTCTTTTCCTGTTTGAACACCTGCAGAAACTCTTGCTATCCGTTTTTACATTTCCAGCTATCTCATACTCTAATTTCTTTTCCCTGAATAACCTTTTAGTCATTCTCTGCTGTTCTTTATATTATGACCAATCATCTGACCTGCCACTCATCTTTGCACAGTTATATGCTTTTTCCTTAAGTTTGGTAAATTCCCTAACTTATTTAGTTAACCACAATGTTGTTGCATTGTTATGAATACAAAATCCATAAATCAAAGATTTAAAATAACTTATTCCTGCAGATACAAGTACAAAATAAAATGGTACAAGTATTAGTTTAAAAGGGGGTTTTCTAGACATGGGTGTTTTATCTACATTTTTTAAAATCATGCTTCACACCATAAACAGAAGCAGTATGAAACTATAACAATAGCAATTTTTTTTAATTATTGCATGAATCAAATTTTGTATTTCTACAGAGCTAATTCCCAGTGTAAATAGTTCAAAACTAATAAGAGATGTCATGATGCATTATCAGACCGATTATCAATTACATAAAAGCAATGATCTATCCTTGCCCCCTGCTCTTTCTCCTCCAAATACTGCCCTTGTAGTATCATTTACAGACTTAGGGTAGAATTTTCCATTCTCGGGAATAAGTGCAGTGGTGGGTGGGAAAGTTGGCATGGCTCCTGCTGTGCATTGGGTCTGATTTATCCAACTGATTTTTCATTTTAATTACGCATCAACAAGGAATTCGTCGAACCTTGTGGCGGATGGGCAGGGATTCATCCAACCTCATGGGGTCAAATGTCCTGGCACCATATTTAAGTGACACCTACAAAGACATTCACTCACTGCAGGTCAGGTGTGGTGTAAACTTCTGCTTCACCATGGCACCAAAATGTACAAAACTCTCCACTGCACAGTTCAGCGAGGCCTCCCCTGGGAATTCTCCTCCAGGCCATCCAGAAAAGGCAGGAGGTCCGCTTTCTGAGGCATGGGAGCAGGAGGTCATCTTTCTGAGGCATGGGAGCAGGAGGCCCACACATCTGATCATATTGGCCTGGGGGGAGGTCAGCAGGGAGGTCAGAGCCCATGGTCAACAGAAAAGGATTGCCCTGCAATGCAGGAAATGAATGAATGATACAATGCACTCCACTAATGTAAGTGAAACTTCTACTCACTGAAAACTCACACACTCATAAGGGCATCAGGCAGTCTAAGGGTTAGAATCTACAGGGATATCACAGACTAACAGCAAATGGGATATCAGCACTGCATAGTTGCCAACCACGTTAAGTTCAACATCCCATGTAAGATCCTGCATGCACAAAGGTCAGTCTGAATACCTTACTAGGGAAGGCTCTGCACACACAATAGGCATCCATGCTTCTGAAATGCTCTTTCATCCATACTGCTCACATTCAATCCATCTGTCTTTATGTAGCACAAGATCTCACACAACAAACGGGTTCACGCAAAGAATGGAGGTGGTATCCCTGAGCTGAGGACATGCTCCTCTCACGAGGTGCAGATGAAAGAGCTTGCTGGCAAGGACAGAGTTCACTCCTGCGTGAAAGGCAAGATCGGCCTCCCACAACAAGCCAGTGAGGGCTATCCAGTATACATTGACAACATGGTGACAATGACTGTGAGTGACCTATTAAATTACAGTCTGCCTAGTCAATCACATAATTCTAATCCAGCTACCAGCAAAAAAATCTGGAGAAAGACCACAAACAAGCACTTCAGCCCCAGCCCCCAGAGTACCTCACATCAGGAGGGAGTGAAACCATCCGAGGAAGACCCATCACTGCATTCACCTGCACCCTCCACCATGGCAGATACACATACCTCAGTGGATCCTAATTTTATAGTAGGCTTAGAGTCATAATCTGGTGATCACCTCATGTCCACAGCAGGCAAAGGCAGTAGCAACCAAGTTCTCTGACACTCAGAGGACTGCTGAGTCTGAGTCCAATGATGAGCCTCTGCAATCGGCCCTAAGGCAAATGTTGGAGATGCCAGGACAGGCAGGGGAACATCAGCAGAGTTGTCAAATGCCATCACCAGGCTGGACCAAAGGGTGGAGGTGTCCGTCCACATTCTGTCCGATGTCGTGGCTCCAGTATGCGAGTGCGTCAAAAGCTCCAGGAGGAGGGTGGAGGCCACCTTGGAAACCCAGGTTCAGCTGTTTCTGTTGGATTTGCACTCGGACCTGCACACCATCACTCAAGCCATGAGTGCATTCCAGCAGTGCTAAGGCGATAGGGGACAGGGCACCTTGACCTACGTCCAGGTGCTCCTTCTCCTCAAATATTCAGGGAGGGGCCCTCAGGCAGCCAAATGGAAGAGGAGCGCCACCCAGACATCCTAGGGGCATCCATCCAGGAAACTCCAAGAGTATATACGAATAGAAGAATTAGGGGCTGGAGTAAGCCACTTGGCCGCTCAAGCCTGCTCCGCAATTCAATAAGATCATGGCTGATCTGATTGTAACCTCAACTCCAAGGGTTCCCCGCTGCTCTAAATCCCCCCTGCCTGTGACCCCATCAACACCAGCAGGTCAGGCTGAGGAGGGTGCATCAGCCCAAAACAGGAGACCCTTAGCAAGCTGGGGCCCTCGAGGCCTTGGGCCACCAGGGGACGCCCACCAAACTCATCTCATACAACAGGACATGGCAGTAAGCAGGCTTCATCCACCTCTACTGTGGATGTCAGGGTGTGCAGCTATATGTAGTGGTAGAGTTAGAAAACTTAAGAAGACCTGAATGCACAGTGGTGCCATGGGTGTTCAGTCATTGTATATAATCTGCACAATTGTAAATATATTTCACATTTATCTCAGGTATTGAATGACCAATCAAGGTGCTGCAATGTCCTGCGTTCATTCAAGGGTACAAAATGAACCCCATTCCCCCTAACCCCCACAATTATCTCCCACCTTATCCCTCAGTTCCATTAAGCCTCATTCAATCTCATCACAGTGAATCACCTTTAGTTCCACATCTGCAACATGAACAAAGGCACTTCCTGTATGGAAATGATGGCTGGACAATACACATGCAACCCTTGCTCCTGAGGCAGACATTATTTGGCCTCATGAGAATTTATCATCAAGGCTAGTGATTAACCTGATGCTGCCACACTGAAGTCTGTAGTTTGTGGATGTCATAAGTGTTTGTCGTGACCAACGCTAGAGTCTTTTTTCCCTTGCGCACTTTGCAATGGTGTTTATTTTATAACTGTGAGCTTTTGGGAAAAGTAGTATTCATTGCCAAACACCATAGCCTTTCATGCCTCCCTGTAGGGTGTTTTCCTCTCTGTGTTTAAGGTTGAACTTTGTTCCTTTTTTAGTTCCCACTCTCGCCATGCATGACACTGAACAATGGAGGTTGGTTCCACTCGGTGACATTTGAAATGTCTGCTAGATGGGAATGAGTGTGTGATGTCAGAGATGTGTGCTCATCCTGATGAAGTAGTAAGTATCTTACTTTGCTTCTGAATGGCTGTCTAATGGTGCTTTACGGGATCCCTCAGTAAAGTCACAGATGCAAATCAATACGGAATTCAATGCATGACTGCACTGATTGGCTTAGGGTAGGTAGAAAGGATTGGTCTTCAATGCCGAAGACTATAATGCTATGAAAGCAATACTTTGGCACATCTCCTTAGTGCTCAGCAGGATCTATGAAGGGAAAAAGTTATCATTGACTGCTTTCAAAACTGAGTGGCCCACGTCTCTTCCAAAGGTCAAGGCAATGAAGGACGTAAACTTAGCAGGCTTCTAACTGATGCAGGGTAATGAATGTTTATCACTAATCAAATGTTGGTCCTGCTGAACCACTCTCAGTGAGGACAATGCTAACATAACTCACAGATTTGGGTGCATGCTTTTGAATAACAGATCACTGCATCCTGATATCTGATGGCATCTTGAGCTCAGTATCAAGATGAGGCCTCAGTATTATTCATGCATGAGAGCTGGTATTTGGAGAGATGGTGCTGACGGATGTAGCTCTCTCCTGAGATGGTCAAGCACTAACTATTGACAAATGGTTTCCCTGTTGGAGCCACCTTGCTAAGCTGCTGTCAGACTGGTATGAGTTCATCCATGTGTGCAATGGCATTTCAGCCTCTTGAAGACTGCCATGCCCATTAGCTTGTTGATGCCATGGTTGGATGGACTGTGCTATGTGTAGTTACTTAAGAAGGTGTGCTAGAGGAGTGCTTAGTACATTCCACAGTGCCCATATGTTCCCTAGGCTACTGGGCCTTCCAAGGATGATCCTATCATTAGGGTTGAAAGTGACTTATGACTCCTTTGTGATTATTGTGAGATTGATGACCTTTCATGATATTTTGAAGATGACAATGAAGGCTTTGTTGTTTCCCCTGCATCAAATCATGAAGAGAACTTGGATTGTATAAACATGTCTTCACCTTATTCCTCTTGAAATCTTGTAGCTATGTGGTTGTCACATGCACATCTGTCATGTCCGTGCCCAAGCAATGGCATGCTTATGTAGTTCAGCAGGACTATCTAAATCCTTGCCTTCTTCAGACTTAGCCCCCTCCAAGTCCTCCTCAACTAAGAAGACACCTAGCTCCTCCATGTCTCCCTGTGGCAACACATCTCCCTTTGTAGTGCTAGGTTGTGCAAGGCGCAGCAAACAATTATGCAGGACATTGTCTGCAGTGAGTAATGGAGAGCCTAACTGAACAGTCCAAAGATCTGAAATGCATCTTTAAGGGGTCAATTGTTTGCTCTATTAAGGACCCTGTGGCTGAACGTGCAGCATTGCATCTCTCCTCAAATGCATTTTGTGGCCAATAAATGGACATCATTAGCCATGTCTTCAGGGACGCATGTTATCACCAAGGAGCCAACCTTCTAACTGCCGAGCTCCCTCAAATATCTCTGGCACCTGAGGATGAGTAAAATGTACGGTCGTGAGAGGTCCCTGGATACCAAGCACAAACATGCTGGATCTGATTTCTGTGATCACAATGGGTTAGACGTTCAGAGACCGAAATCGTTTTCTATTAATGAATCTCACAGGCTGCTACCAGGGTGCTCTCAAGACCAGATGTGTGCAGCTGATGGTGCCCTACACTTGCAGGAAATCTGAGATCGCGGCGAATCGCGTAGCTCTGGCAGCCTGGTTTGCTTCATCCACGAGGAACTGCATGTAATAGTGAGCTTTACTGAAAAGGACATCTGTCACGTCCCTTATGCATTTATGAGTCACCAATTTTGAGATTCCGCAAAGGTCCCTGGTGGAGCCCTGGAATGATCCGCAGGCAAAATGTTTGGCACAGCGGTAACCTTCAAAACAACCAGCATTGGATGTACTCCAAGTTCATGCAGTGTGAGTTCCTCATGGAGAATGTGGTGGATATGAGCAACCACATAGTTCACTCATCTCCATGTATGAGTTGCCTCTTCCGTAGACTGTTGTTCATGCCAAACATCTTTGTGGATTTGATCCCTCCTCATCAGCATCCTGGTCTTTCTGGGGTCTCACTAGCTCTTGTTCCTCAGTCTTCCCTGAGCTGTGCCAATTGGAATGTCCTCCTATTCTCCTCATTCTAAACAAAGCTATTAAGAAAGCTGCATTGTCTGCACTTCTGTTTTCCACTCCTCCTTGTTTCTATGAAAGGATAAAATTGAACAATCATTGGCAGTTCCCATTGAATGGTCTCACTCCATATACAAGGCAAGAATGCAGTCTCCAGCCCTTGACTTTCCCTCAGTCTGCACAATGCATACCAAGGCCACCCATTGCAGGCTGACATCACCCTGGAGGATGACATGTTTTGCCCTCAGATGTGACTGAGCATTTACATCGAGTGCCTTAATTTGGGTCAAAAGACCTAAGTCCTAGGATCCACAGTCAGCCTTGTGTTGGCTGTCCTCCAGTGGCCTTGACAATAATTATCGATACCCAACTCCTGACTTTGACTGAAAGCATGGTGCTTTGAATGCCATGACCTGTACATTGGGAACAATGGGCTTGTAGGGCCCATGCTGCCTCTGCACAACCAACATGTCCCTTGATGTTTGACCCTACATCCATTCTCACATGCCTCTTAAGAATCAAACGCCAATTAAGATCATGTGTACCACAACACCTAAACTTAATGGATTCTCGCCTGAATGTGCACCGCTAGTAAAGGAGCTATGCTCACTGATTGTGCATTAGACCCTTGAGTCCAGCATTCAGTTGAGTGGTTTGAGCGGTTAAAGGTGCACCTTCAATCAGCCCAAAATTGCTGTGATGAACTCCCACATGCCCTGAGAACCCTCCCTGATCAATTTTTTTCTAGCTTGTTTTTCGAACTGTGTCATTGTAAGGTGAGCTCGAAAATGGTGCTGCTAACCTTTGGCTGGGAGAAAAGCTTCAAACCTCTCCTTATCGCTCACCAAGTTCCTCCCATCTTCCTCCATCCTCATTGCTTCTTAATTTCCCTTCCTTCTGTTGCTATCCAGCCTCCCTGTTACTCTTGAATCCATCATTGCTCATGCTGATATTCCTGTCCTCACCCACTGAATCCTTTAATGTTGATAGCCCCATGCCCTTTGTCGACCTGGCCCCTCCCCTTCTTGAGGCCACATGCACCCTGACCTTTCAGGATCCCAAAAGACCATCTAATGCCCCCCCAATGACTTTTCAGCTAGCAACCTTCAGGAACCAGATGCCACCCCTGAACATTATTGTACCCTCAGCCTCACAGCGCCATGACTCTAGTACCAAATTCCCTAGGTGACTGACCATGTCCTGCACAGCATGCTGTGTATGACCATCACTGCCCAGCGATACCTGCCCCTGCTCCAAACCAGGACCAAGGTATGTATTTCATGTCGAGGCACCTAACATGGCCCGCACAGCCCTAGGACAGCCTCTTCAATATGACCCTAACAGGGTGGCCTCAGTCCCAGGGCAGTCTCTTCAAATACCCCAACAGTGTGGCTTCAGTCCCAGCATAGTCACTTCAATATGCCCCTGACATCATGGCCTCAGCCCCAGGACAGTCTCTGATACTTCCTTGGGCAGCCTTATATCTCTTGTCTCAGGACAGTCTTTCACTACTCCACTCTGTTCCTTGACTGCCTCACAGTCTTGCCTCCCCCTCACCTCCCATGATCTGCCCCCCACCGGCCACTCCACCCACCCAAGTCCTGCCTCCATCACCCCCTCCTCTCCCATGTTCTATAGCATCCCTCCTCATTCTGCCTCTGTCTCCCCACTCCTGTTCTAATTATCTGCTGGCAGAGCACTTAATTTGGTGGGGGACGTAATTACGGTGAGTTGGCCTTTTGATGAACATTCATGAGATGCAAGTGAATGCAAATTTGGTTCCTGACATAGATCAAGGTCAACTTAACCTGCCCTTAACCCGCCATCAAAGTCAGGCAAATAAAATTCCTGACTAATTTTTCACTGGCAGGAAACTGAGCTTTACCGTCATACCAAACTTAATGTGCCCGCCTGCCATGATTCCTACCGACGGCAAGAGTCAGCTTGCATGTTCTATCAACTCCTCTATTGTCTTTGTGCTTTCAGAATGCTGACATTAGTCTTAGGTGAACCATAATTTCCTTTTGCTCAACATTGGAAAGGCTGAAGTCTTTGGCTGGGAATTTCAGTACCCGCTGGTGTCATGCGTGTTCGTTGGCATGAGCGGATTTTATGGTGAGAAGGCCAAAAATCGGTTTCTCAACGTTGTGAAACAAGGTTGCAATTGTCCGCTCTGCCCGCTGATAGCAGGCCATTTTCCCTGTCATTGGACATCGGAAACCTCACTGTAATACAACAGCTTATCATTATAAGGCCAGCCTGCTGGACTCATCCCTCCTCATTGGATTTTCCACCCTCATCGGCGGGAAAACACGCTGACGTGTTCCACAAGAGCATGTATAAGGCGTGCACTTGATGGGCTGCAGTTCACTCGGGACTTCAAGGTTTGTTTGTCTACCTTGCTTCGGTCAGCACTCGCAGTCATCAGTGCCAGCCTTCATAGACAGCACCACATCACTTTTAGGAGGACTTACAGGTAGGTCTCCACCTACCAGATAAGCCATACGTGGGTGGCTTTTCAATGGCTGCAGGGCAAGATCTTGCTTGGGGAAAGGGGAGAAGTGGCCTCCGGCAAGGGAGGAAGCTCTAGGATGAGAGCTGTATTGGGGAAGGAGGGTATCCCAGGGTGTGTGTGGGGGCACATGTTTATCTGTGCAAGTGGCCTCAAGATGGTGAGGGCTGAGGAGGCAGTCTCCAGGGGAGATGAGGCCAGATGAACATGTGAGGGTATGTGTGTGAGAGTGAGTGGTGATGTCCCTTGAGCTAGCAGTGAGTGAGATGCCAGTGAATGTGTGATGGGCATGAGTGTGTGAGTTTAGAGTGATGAGATGGTTGCTATACCTGCCTGCACGGATGAGATCTTTCATCCTCTGTCTGCAATGGATGGCCAACCTCTTCTGTGTAACATTGGCACTGATCACCACTGCCACTGCCTACCAAGCTGGAATGGTAATGTAGCTGCCTCCTGCGACCAGAGGACATCACAGCAGGCCTTCATGGTGTCCAAAATGGGCTCAAGGACTGCAGTCTCCTTGCCTTTGGGGCCATGTCTTCTTTGCTGCAGTCCTGAGCTGGAAGCACAAGCACAGCTGTACTTTATATGTGGTGTCTGGTGTGATGAAGCAGCGAGGTGACGGTGTAGCAGGCAACTCAGAGCTCGACCACCATCTAAACGGCGTGTATTCCGGGAATGTATAATTAATGTGGCAGGAACAATACGGCATGAAAAACCACCCATTTTACCACCTGCTACCACACTTAGTGCAAATCGGGGACAAATCCGCCCTTTATCTTCTGAACATGCTATAAGCTTTGTAACCTAGCAATTGTTTCCAATATCTTCCAATAGGTTGCCCTCTATCTCATGCTGAATCTGATGGCTGGTAACTTTGGAGTCCTATTCAACCTCCAGCTGGGTTTCTGATTCCATATCTTCTCCTTACAATGACTACTTACATAACATCAGCTACCTTTCTTACTTGCAACTGAAACAATCATTTCATGCCTTTGACACTCCCAGGCTTGGTTATTCAAATGCTCATCTATCTTTCCATCCTCCACAAATTTTTACTCAAAGAACAATTGGCTGCCTATATCCTATTATGCTCCATCATTATTGGCTTTGCTAGACTACATTAAATGTCTCACATTTAAAATTCTCATCCTGCCATAGCATTCCCCTTTCCTAGCTCTGCAACCCCCTCTAGCATTATAACTCCTCCTGAACTCTTACTCTGGGTAGAATTTTATTGGAAAATTACGGCTCCATAAGATGTGATTGGAATTGTGCGCCACTACCACTCGTGTCAGGAGCTGCAAAGCATGCAGTTACGGTGCATATCATAAGAACCTGCAGCGGGCGTGCCTGGCAAGAGTATCCTCTGCAGTCACTATCGCCAAGAAGCAGTCTGGGAAGTGTGTCCCCTGCAGTCACCGTCATCGTGAAGCAGTCTGGGAAGAGTGTTCTCTGCAGTCACCGTCGTCAGGAAGCAGTCTGGGAAGAGTGTCTTCTGCAGTCACCGTTACCGAATGAAAAAAAAGTGACAGCACAATAAAACCATAAGTTAATTGGATGGTAAGCAACTACTAGTTTGAACTAATTATTTTAATTTGATTTCAGATTAATGGTGACTGCTGGGGTCCAGGATCGGAGGCCTAACACTTCAGCTTCAACTCAGCAGAGACAGTGAGTTCCAGTTGATTTTAAAAAATGTACTTTGAATCTCTATTCTAACTTGCTTTCAGATTAAAGGTAAATAGGAGAAATATTTTACAGATTGATAAAAACCAATAGGAAATTTTAAAACAAATTGAAAAACTAATTAAATAAAATAGAGACTCGGCCAGGCGGTGTGTTGTAGTTGCATGATGTGGGAGCTGGTGAACCCCATTGTGGTTCCGAGTGATCACATCTGTAGCAAATGTTGGTTGCTCGAGGAACTCTGGCTCAGAGTTGATGAGCTGGAGTCTGATCTTCGGACACTGTGACACACCAGGGAGAGGCAGAGTTATCTGGACACTGTATTTCAGGAGAGAGTCACACCCCTTAGATTAACTACCTTAAATTCAGCCAGTGGTCAGGGACAGGAGGATGTGAGTATGAGTGAGGCAGATAGAGGGGTCCAGGAAGTAGCATTGCAGGAGCCTCAGCTCTTGCCCTTATCCAACAGGTTCCAGATTCTTGCTCCCTGTGTGGACGGGAGCGGGGACTGTACGGAGGATGAGCACACTGACCATAGCACCATGGTACAGGGAGCTATTCAAGTGGAGGGAGAAAAGAGAAATGTAGTTGTAATCGGGGATAGTATAGTTAGGAGGATAGATACTATTGTCTGTAGCCAGGATTGAGAATCCCGAAGGCTGTGTTGCCCACCTGATGCCAGGGTTAAGGGTATCTCATCTGGGCTGCAGAGAAACTTGGAGTAGGAGGGAAAAGATCCAGTTGTCATGGTGCATGTAGGTACCAACAATATAGATAGAATGAGGAAAGAGGTTCTGCTGAGGGAATACGAGCAGCTAGAGGCTAAATTAAAAAGCAGAACCAGAGCCTCAAGGGAGAGCTCATAGAATGTATTAGAGATTGTTTCTTGGAGCAATGTGTTGTGGAACCAACCAGGGAGCAGGCTATTCTGGATTTTGTTTTGTATAATGAGATGGGATTAATTAATGATCTCACAGTAAAGGATCCTCTAGGGAAGAGTGATCATAGCATGCTAGAATTTCAAGTTCAGTTTGAGAGCGAGAAACTAGAGTCCCACACTAATGTTCTAGAGTTAAACAAAGGTAACTACAAAGGCATGATGGCAGATTTGGCCCTAGCGGACTAGGAAGGAAGACTACAAAGTAGGACAGTTGATGAACAGTGGCAGATATTTAAGGAGATATTCAATTCCTCTCAAGTAAAATATATTCCAAAGACGAAGAAAGATGTTAAGAGGGGGAAAAGCATCCATGGCTAAGCAAGGAAGTTAAAGATAACATAAAGGCAAAAACTAAGACATACCAAATTGCGAAGGTCAGTGGCAGGCTGGAAGATTAGGAAATTTTTAAAGATCAACAAAGGGTTACTATAAAAATAATAAAAAGAGCAAAGGTAAATTATGAAGGAAAACTAGCACAAAATGTAAAAACTGATAGCAAAAGCTTCTACAAGTATATAAAAGGAAAAAGAGTAGCTAAAGTGAATGTTGGTCCCTTGGAGGATGAGACTGAGGAAGTAATAGTGGGGAACGCAGAAATGGCAGAAACGTTTAATCAATATTTTGCCTCAGTTTTCATGGTGGAGGTCAATAGTACCACCCCAATAGTAACAAGTAGTGCAGAGGGCATAGAGAAGGAGGAACTTAGAACAATCACCATCACTAGGGAAAAAGTACTGAGCAAACTATTTGGAGTGAAGGAAGACAAGTCCCCAGGACCTGATGGGCTACATCCCAGGATCTTAAAGGAAGTGGCAGTGGAGATAGTGGATGCATTGGCTATAATATTCCAAAATTCCCTGGATTCTGGAAAGGTTCCGGTGGATTGGAAAAGTGTGAATATAACACGCTTATTCAAAAAGGGGTGGAGGCAGAAAGTAGGAAACCAAAGACCAGTTAGCATAACGTCTGTCGTTGGAAAATTGTTGGAATCCATTACTAAGGAAGTAGTAATGGGGCATTTGGAAAGTCAAAATGCAATCCATTAGAGTCAGCATGGTTTTATGAAGAGTAAATCATGGTTGACTAATTTGCTAGAGTTCTTTGAAGATATGACAAGCAAAGTGATTAATGGAGATCCTGTAGATGTAGTATAACTGGACTTCCAGAAGGCCTTTGATAAGGTGCCACACAAAAGATTAATACACAAGATAATATCACACGGAGTTAGGGGTAATATATTAGCTTGGATAGAGGATTGACTAACCAACAGAAAGCAGAGAGTTGGGATAAATGGGTCTTTTTCTGGATGGCAAGCTGTAACTAGTGGGGTGCCACAGGGTTCGGTCCTTGGGCCCCAACTATTTACAGTCTATATTAATGACTTGGATTCAGGGATAGAAGGTGCTGTAGCTAAACATGCACATGACACCAAAATAGGCGGGAAAGTAAGTTGTAATGAAGAAATAAGAAATTTACAAATGGATATGGACAAGTTAGGTAAATGGGCCAAAATTTGGCAGATGGAGTTTAACATGGATAAGTGTGAGGTTATCCATTTTGGTCGGAAGAATAAAAAGGCAACTTATTATTGAAATGGAGAGAAACTTCAGAATGCTTCAGTGCAGAGGGATCTGGGTGTCCTTGTGCATGAATTGCTGAAAACTAATACGAAGGTGCAGCAGGTAATAAGGAATGCAAATGGTATTTTGGCATTTATCACTAAAGGAATAGAGTATAAAAATAGGGAAATGTTGTTGTAACTGTACAAGGCATTGGTGAAACCACACCTGAAGTACTGTGCACAGTTTTGGTCCCCTTACTTGAGGGAGGATGTAGTTGTATTGGAGGCAGTTCAGAGGAGGTTCACTAGATTGATTCCAGAGATGCGGGGCTTGTCTTATGAGGAGAGATTGAGGAGTTTAGGCCTATACTCACTAGAGTTTAGAAGAATGAGAGGAGATCTAATTGAGGTATATAAGATTCTAAAGGGGATAGACAAAGTAGACGTGGAGCGGATGTTTCCCCCTCTGGAGCATTCTAGAATGAGAGGCCATAGTTTTAGGCTAAGGGGTGATAGATTTAAATCAGAGATGAGGAGGAATTACTTTTCTCACAGGGTCATGAATCTGTGGAATTCACTACCTCAGAGCCGGGACGCTGAATAAATTTAAGGAGGAGATAGACAGATTTTTAATTAGTAACAGGTTGAAAGGTTATGGGGAGAGGGCAGGAAATTGAAGTTGAGGCCGAAATGAGATCAGCCATGATCATATTGAATGGCGTGACAGGCTCGAGGAGCTGATTTGCATACTCCTGCTCCTAGTTCTTATGTTCTTATGTGCCCCACATGCAATTACATGGCCTTGGGCAGGCAGCAAGTGCCCATCCCACCATCAGGTAAATTAATTTCAGGTGGAGCAGGCTATAAAAGGCCCATGTCTGCAAGCATCCAGTTTCAGCAGGCAGGGAGAACTGGTGCCAAGTTTGATTACTGATCCTCCACCTGCAGGCCATTTAGAATAATTTCTTCCCTACTCGCAGCCTCCACCCCCCTTGACACCTTGCATAAATTAATAACCACCATCATTACCCCATCCTACCTGTTTTACCTGGCAAAGCATCTTCTTGGACCCCCATCATACCCCTCTTTCAGCAACATGGCTGTATACAGGCAAAGAGCAGCCCATGGTTCAGCAATACCTCCCTGCAGGTTCTTCTCCCAGCCATCCAGGAATGGTGGGAGATGCTCTTCACCAGGAATGTCAATAGGAGGTTCTCCTGCTTCACCAAGCGTGGCCTGGATGGAGATTGCAGTGGAGGTGAGCAGCCTTGCGGTCCAGCCACGAACTTGATTGCTGGCACTGCAAAAGAATGAATGACCTCCTACGATCAGCCAGGATAAGTGGCAATGTGGAGTTTCATCAAAGAGCCTCTCATAACGTATGAA
Source organism: Carcharodon carcharias (assembly GCF_017639515.1). Taxonomy (NCBI): domain Eukaryota; kingdom Metazoa; phylum Chordata; class Chondrichthyes; order Lamniformes; family Lamnidae; genus Carcharodon; species Carcharodon carcharias. The sequence continues at coordinate 51,364,560 of NC_054467.1, read as the reverse complement.
GCAAAGAGACTTTGCAAGTGGGAGGAGAGGCCAGGTTGGGAAATCTATTGTCATTATCAGTACCACATAGTGAAAGATGCCAGACTATGTGATGGTTGTGCATGATAAAACAATCAGGTACCAGTTAGAATGGTGTCCAGTATGTGGCCACAGGGTGCATGGGCCCAAGGGAGTTAGGTGTCTCCTGACATGGCACTAAGTTTTCACTTTGTCATGCAGGATAAGAAGACCTTTAACGTCATGAAGTGGGCCAAGACTGGAGGAGGATTGACTAACCTCAAAGTGCTAACGCCTTGTGAAGAGGAAACCTTGGAGATTGCGGGTGAGCATGGTGGCCAGGCCATTGCAAATGGCAAAGCTGGTCCAGCCAGCCAGCAGAGTTTCCAAACTTGTGTTGAGACATCGGCTCATTGGAGACACGCATAAAACTATGGTTTCTTAATAGATTGAGCTTCTCCTTAATACCTTTCTTGTTGTTCTCCACTGCACGCCATTGCCACAGGCAAAGAAGGCCAAAGCCCAGAGTGGAAATCAACAATTCCAGCGCTGATGAAGAACACTCAGACGATGTACCCTTATCTGCCTTTCCCTCATTCTCTGCCAGTTCAGTTACACTCATGTGGGTTTCAGAAGCTTCATGTATAGAATTGGGGGGAGATGTTAGTGATCACATCACAGACATTTCCCAGCAGCTGGGCAAGGCTGTGTCAGCCAAGGTCCCTGACAGTGGAAGGGCTGTTGGTGAACAGCCATATGTTGAGCTTCCAGGGTGATGATGGGTCTCTGGTTTTGTTCTCGATAAGGCTGCTGGAGATGCAGGGGAAAATCTAGTAGAGGTGCCAGAAGCTATGCAGAAACTTGTGCAGACAGAGGAGGAGTCCATCCAAGCCGTGAGGTCTGCCATGGCTCCAACATGTGAATGTGTGGCTTCTTCCATGGAGAGGTTGGCAATTGCCATGGAGAGCCTGATCTATCATAAGATCTATATGTGCATTTCATTGCTCTGGCCATGGGTTCAGCACAGCAGAAATTAGGTGAGAGGGGATCAAGGCATACCAACCTCCCTCCAAGTGCTAAAAACAAAAAACTGCAGATGCTGGAAATCCAAAACAAAAAATAAAAAATACCTGGAAAAACTCAGCAGGTCTGGCAGCATCGGCGGAGAACAGTACAATTAACGTTTTGAGTCCTCATGACCCTTGGGTCCCTCCAAGTGCTCCTGCTGCTCAGGGAACAGGGAGGTGCACTTGCATAAAAAAATGGGTCTTAATTTGGTGAAGTTCCCATTTAATGAGTATTCATGGTATGCAAATACAATGTAAATAAGTTCCCAACACTGGGCAGCGTGGCTGCTTCACTGCTGATACGCTTCCTAATAAATTTCTCATACTCAACCTGATGTCAGGAAACAGAGATTTTGACTCCTGTCTAATTAAGTCCTCCTGCCAACCTCATTTCACACTCTTACAGGCCCCATTAAATAACGCCCCTGTCTTCTTATGGAACCCACCCCCCTCAACTTCCTTTTTACCCACTGGTAGTTTAACTTTTAACTGTTGAAAGCCCAAGGTCTCTCCGCCTTTAGCATCCTCCTTAAAGCCCATCTCTTTGAACATTCTTTTGTTCAAGCTCCTTCTTTAGTTTGATGTCAGTTTTTCTCTTAGGTCTTATAAGGTAGCTTGGTATTTCCTCTCTCTACGTTGAAGATGCTATATATGAGCTAACTGGTGTTATATTAACATAAAATTTTAGAAAGGATGGCAATATGTGTATATATATAAAACAATATATAATGTGTATTTTTATGACAATATTTAATAGACCTTTAGCATTGAGGCCTATGCCAGGTTTTGGGGATTTCTTATTATAAAATGCTTATAAAATTCTTATAAAAAATGCTGCTTAGGTAAGCATATATTTGTAGCCCTTCATTATACCATAGAACTTTGGGAATCTGCTGTTTAAAGTCAAAATAATAAACAGCTGTGTTTTATTCCAGCACAACTGACTTTAAGCTTATGTTTGTGCAAACAAAATTTGAAAACATGTTGTATTGCTAATCTGCCAAAAAATTTCAAGCTAGATTTTCCATTACTCAGTTGACAGAAAAATGACTCAAAAGAAAAATAGACCTGGAACCTGACTGTATGGGTATGTGAAAATGTCTTAGCGGTGGAGTTTGTGCGTAATATTCACACACAAATCCAGGGCAAAGCAGCCTGCTTGATTGGCACCCAATCTACAAACGTAAACATTCACTCCCTCCACCGCCAACACACAGTAACAGCAGTGTGTACTATATATAAGATGCGCCGGGGGTCCTTCGATAGCACCTTCCAAAACCACGACCTCTACCACCCAGAAGGGCAAGGACAGCAGGTGTATGGGAACACCATCACTTGCAATTTTCCTCCATGCTGCACACCATTCTGACTTGGAAATATATCAACATTCCTTCGTTATCACTGAGTCAAAATCCTGGAACTCCCTTCCTAACAGCACTGTGGGTGTCCCTACACCACATGGACTGCAGCAGTTCAAGAAGGCAGCTCGCCACCACCTTCTCAAGGCAATTAGGTATGGGAAATAGATGCTGGCCTTGCCAATGCCACCCCACATTTCATGAAAGAATAAAAAAAGGATTAACTGATCATATCTTGGTTTGTTGTACTTAATTCTGGAAGGTACAGATCATATCTTGTGCATCTCTATATTTATATAAACATAGGAGTAGAATTATTCAGAAATGTGATTCCACAATCAGATTTTCAATGTAATACTCAAATAACTTAATACAAAATGGATCTCCTTCACATTAATCAGGTTTCTAGCTGCAATAATAGTATTCAGCTCAAGCATTATTCCAAATAATTGCAGTACCTTCCGGAGTTAAAAAGGGCAAACATAATAATGGGAAAATGTATGGAGAAAAGGCCACTCAGCTTCTTCAAGCTCATGTCGTGGATTCCACCCAAACAATTTAAATTTTAAGTAAAGGTTTGTAATTGTATGGGGTCATTATACATGGCACTGAAATTTTCATTTTTGTGCGTTCATTACTAGATATGTGAAAATATTTTTAAACATGTTGGGTGGAATCTTGTCCCCGTAAAAATAATCATTGGGCAGAACCATATCCAGGTCCTGATCTCCCTTCCTACTTGCTGGTAACAAATGCCGTAGGAGGCCTCCTAACTGGTTACCTCCATACCCACCATCCAAGGCTGCAGGCCCAATCAGATGTGGGCGCTGCCAATGTAGGATGGGGACTGGGAGGTGTTTCTGATGTGGTTTGAACTTTTGTGAAATTATCTGTGGTCACATGTAGCAGCTGTGGCCTCCTGACCGATGTAGCTCCAATGGGAGTAAGTATAGGGAGCCTCATGGGCCACTGGCCAGCAGCTGGCAAACTGTAATCACAGACAATACACATTTTCACAGAATAAGTAGTACTGTGGCCAATTTAACAGACTACTGCTGGACAGAGTACTGAACTCAAGAATTTGGTGACTAAGGGAATTCTAAGTGTTTTAAGGGTTGATCTCTTTTTAAAATTTAGTCAAGTATGGCGTTTAGTATTTAATTTAACTCAAACATAATTCTTTTGGTTTTAATCAGTGAGAAACAAACTATCTGCTGGGGGAACAGCACAATTAGTTAATTAGGTGGCTTGTTCGAATTGGTTCACAAGTCAGGAGGGCCTGACTCAGGTCTTTGGGATTAAATACAGAAGATTTTTGCACACATCGGGCAGGAGTTTTTGCTGAGCATGCGGCGCATGTCTGACCCGCTCCAGCGTAAAATGATGAGGGATGACGCGGGCAAGTATCCCGACATCATTGCGCACTCATGCGATATTTCAGTTGGCAGGTACGTGCAGGAACAGGCAGCGCGCCCACCAACAAGTAAAGGCTATTAACGATGTAATTGATTTAAATTTTTCGCTGCCCATCCACCCTTACAGTTGGCGGGCAGGCAAAAGGGCCAAGTGGCCTTTGTATTTTTTACGAACCTCATCCACGGGCGGATGAAACATTTCATCCTAATTTCTAACATGTCTCTGCTCATGACAGAGTCACATGAGGGAAAAAAACAAAAAACTGCGGATGCTGGAATTCCAAAACAAAAACAGAATTACCTGGAAAAACTCAGCAGGTCTGGCAGCATCGGCGGAGAAGAAAAGAGTTGACGTTTCGAGTCCTCATGACCCTTCGACAGAACTAGGTGAATCCCAGGAAGGGTTGAAATATAAACTGGTTTAAGGTGGTGGGGGGGGGGGGTGCGGGGTTGGGTGGGGGGAGAGAAGTGGAGGGGGGTGGTGTGGTTGTAAGCAAAAGCAGTGATCGAAGCAGATCATCAAAAGATGTCACAGACGGCAGAACAAAAGAACACATAGGTGTCGAAGTTGGTGATATTATATAAACCAATGTGCTAATTAAGAATGGATGGTAGGGCACTCAAGGTATAGCTCTAGTGGGGGTGGGGGGAGCATAGAAGATTTAAAATATTTAAAAATAATGGAAATAAGAGGGAAAAAGAAAAATCTATATAATTCATTGGAAAAATATGAAAGGAAGGGGGAAGAAACAGAGTGGGGGGGGGGGGTGGGGGGGGGGGGGGGTGGTGGGTGGGGATGGAGGAGGGAGGTCAAGACCTAAAGTTGTTGAATTCAATATTCAGTCCGGAAGGCTGTAAAGTGCCTTTCTCAGTGACTGTCTCCGTCTCCGAATTACCCCACGTGGATTTCAACTGAAATTCCACCCCTCATGTTTCGAACCCACACAGGATTACAGGTATTTCCGGGACATAAAACGTTTCTCGGACTGCTGTTCCCATCGCATCCTGAGATCCACACTCAGTGCCATGCGCTGCCATATGAACACACTCGACCTCACCCTCCAGCAGCACCGCCGTACCCTTTTTCAAAGCTGCGCGTGCCCCCAGTTTCATTTTATTCTTCGGCTCATCCGACGCCTCAACAAGAAACTTTTTCTCTTTCTCTCAACTGCTAAGGAACGCAAGCTCCAACAACTCATCAACACCAACACCCATCTAGGACATTCCACCCCTGCCTGTCCCTCCGTCCCCACTCCATCTTCCAATCCCAGCCCCAGCCGTGTATTCACTATACGCCCTGACCTTCCCCTCTCCGATGCTGAACATTCAGTGCTCAGCAAAGGACTTAGTTTCATACCCCTACGCCCTCACCTTAATGAATTTCTGGCTCGGCACGATGCTGAACTCTTCTTTCGCCGTCTTCGTCTCCGGGCTCACTTCTTTGGGCAGGAGTCCTCTCCCCGTTCAACGGATCCTTTCACCCACCTCCAATATTCTCCCTCCACCTGGACACCTCCCTCTGGATTCTTACCTTCTCTTGATCTTTTCATTGAGAACTGTCGGCGCGACATTAGTCGTCTCAATTTCTCTGCTCCTCTCACCCATTCTAATCTCTCTCTCACTGAACTTACTGCACTCCATTCTCTCAGGTCCAACTCTGACATCGTCATTAAACCCGCTGACAAGGGTGGTGCTGTTGTTGTCTGGCGCACTGACCTCTACCTCGCGGAGGCTGAGCGTCAACTCACAGACACTTCCTCCTACCTCTCCCTGGACCATGACCCCACCACTGAACATCAAGCCATTGTTTCCAGGACTGTCACTGACCTCATTTCCTCTGGGGATCTTCCTCCCACAGCTTCCAACCTGATAGTCGCCCAACCTCGGACAGCCCGCTTCTACCTCCTACCCAAAATCCACAAACAGAACTGTCCTGGTAGACCGATCGTCTCAGCTTGCTCCTGCCCCACAGAACTCATCTCTTGTTATCTTGACTCCCTTCTCCACCCCCTTGTCCAGTCCCTTCCCACCTAAATCCGTGATTCCTCTGACACCTTACGTCACATCAACAAATTCCAGTTCCTTGGCCCCAACCGCTTCCTCTTCACCATGGACATCCAATCCCTCTACACCTCCATCCGCCACCAGGATCGTCTGAGGGCCCTTAGCTTCTTCCTCGAACAGAGGCCCGAACAATCCCCATCCACCACTACTCTCCTCTGTCTGGTTGAACTTGTTCTCACACTGAACAATTTCTCCTTCAACTCCTCTCACTTCCTCCAAATAAAAGGTGTGGCTATGGGTACCCGCATGGGCCCCAGCTATACCTGTCTCTTTATGGGGTATGTGAAACATTCCTTATTCCAATCCTACTCCGGCCCCCTTCCACAACTCTTTCTCCGGTACATCGATGATTACTTTGGTGCTGCTTCGTGCTCTTGTCGGGACTTGGAAAAATTTATTAATTTTGCTTCCAATCTCCACCCCTCCATCATTTTCATGTGGTCCATCTCTGACACTTCCCTTCCCTTCCTTGACCTTGCTGTCTCAATCTCTGGTGATAGACTGTTCACCAATATCCATTACAAGCCTACCAACTCCCACAGCTACCTCGACTACAGCTCCTCACACCCCGCTTCCTGTAAGGAACTCCATCCCATTCTCTCAGTTCCTTCGCCTCCGTCGCATCTGTTCCGATGATGCTACCTTCAAAAACAGTTCCTCTCACATGTCCTCCTTCTTCCTTAAACGAGGTTTTCCACCCACAGTCGTTGCCAGGGCTCTCAACCATGTCCGGCCTATCTCCCACGCATCCGCCCTCACGCCTTCTCCTCCCTCCCAGAAACATGATAGGGTCCCCCTTGTCCTCACTTATCACCCCACCGGCCTCCGCATTCAAAGGATCATCCTCCGTCATTTCCGCCAACTCCAGCATGATGCCACTACCAAACACATCTTCCCTTCATCCCCACTGTCGGCATTCCGTAGGGATTATTCCCTCCGGGACACCCTGGTCCACTCCTCCATCACCCCCTACTCTCCAACCGTGACCTATGGCACCTCCCCATGCCCACGCAAAAGATGTAACACCTGCCCCTTCACTTCCTCTCTCCTCACCGTCCAAGGGCCCAAACACTCCTTTCAAGTGAAGCAACATTTCACTTGCATTTCCCCCAACTTAGTTTACTGCATTCGTTGCTCCCAATGCGGTCTCCTCTACATTTGAGAGACCAACGTAAACTGGGCGACCGCTTTGCAGAACACCTGCAGTCTGTCCGCAAGAATGACCCAAACCTCCCTGTCGCTTGCCATTTCAACACTCCACCCTGCTCTCTTGCCCACATGTCTATCCTTGGCTTGCTGCATTGTACCAGTGAAGCCCAATGCAAACTGGAGGAACAGCACCTCATCTTCCAACTAGGCATATTTTTAAATCTTTTATGCTCCCCCCACTCGCACTAGAGCTATGCCTTGAGTGCCCTACCATTCATTCTTAATTAGCACATTCGTTTAGATAATAGCACCAACTTCGACAACTATGTGTTCTTTTGTTCTGCCGTCTGTGACATCTTTTGATGATCTGCTTCTATCACTGCTTTTGCCTACAACCACACCACCCCCCTCCACTTCTCTCCCCCCACCCAACCCCGCACCCGCCGCCACCCCCCCCCCCCCCCCCCCCCCCACCCTCCCCCACCACCTTAAACCAGTTTATATTTCAACCCTTCCTGGGATTCACCTAGTTCTGTCGAAGGGTCATGAGGATTCGAAACGTCAACTCTTTTCTTCTCTGCTGATGCTGCCAGAACTGCTGAGTTTTTCCAGGTAACTCTGTTTTTGTTTCACATGAGGGAACATGTTTGCTAACATTTCAAAAATCTTTATTTTTAATTTTCAAAACTCTTCATCTCCCTGAGGCAGCTTTGTACCTCAGGGAGCTTTTCCATCACGCACCTGCATGCATGCATGAAGTTACATATTCGCTCTCCTTCCCCCCACCCTCCCCTAAACAGGCAGTGCTAAGCGCTGCCACGCTCAATTCACACTGGGCGGGCCTTAACTGGCCTGCCAGCGTGAAATCGTGGTCTGGCCCCAATCGCGGGCAGCTAGCGGCGTCCCAACCACTACCACCTGCCCTCGCCAAGCCCACCTGACAAAGCAAAAATCCAGGCCATGGAGTAAACGGAAGGAAATCTGCCATCCTTACCTGTTCTAGCCTACATGTAACTCCAGATCCACAGTAATGTGGTTAACTCTTAACTCTCCTCTGGAGTGGCCCAGCAAGCCACACAGTTCAATGACAATTAAGGATGGGCATCAAAAGCTGGCCTTGCCAGTGACACCCACATCCCAGAAAGAATACATTTTTAAAAAGTTCCATGAGACCAGCTCGACAGGGTACTGGTAGACAGAGTACTGAACTCGGGAATTTGGGGAAAGAAGGAAGAAGTGCGGTGAGAGTACAGCTGCATTCCTGGAGTTTTACAGAATAAAGAGTGGTCCGAGAGAGCAAACAGGACACAGTGAGACCCGAGAGCTGAAGTCCAAAGGTATTAATTACAAGTCCAGACATTCCAATTACATGGGGAGGTGGTGGAGTAATAGTCATATCACTGGACTAATAATTCACAAGCTAGAAAATTTCTCATGGGTTCAAACCCCACATTATGGCAGCCAGTGGCTTTAAATTCAAAATAATTAAAAAACAAATCTGGAATTGAAAATCAGTTTTAGTGATGTTGATCTAATTTCCTTTAGGGAAGGAAATCTGTCATCCTTACCTGGTCTGGCTAACATGTGACTCCAAATCCACAGCAATGTGTTTGACTCTTAACTGCCCTCTAAAACAGCCCAGCAAGCCATTCAGTTTAAGGGCAATTAGAGATGGGCAACAAATGCTGGCCTTGCCAGTAACACCCACATCCCATGAAATATTTTTTTTAAATAGGTAGAAGGTGATTAGTTGGTGAGTTTTACAGTTTTTTTTCCACAAAACTGAGGCAGTTGTTTAAACCAGTACCAGGAAGATATAAGTACTCTAGTAAATTTATAGCTTAACAAGTCAAACTAATTAATATAACTACAAATTATCATTGAACGGTATTTCTAAACTTGAAACTCTAATTAGTTAATCAAATTAACAAATACAGCTGGGCAGGTGATATGTTGCAGCTGCAGCACATGGGAGCTGATGGACATCAACATGATCCACAGCAACCATATCTGCAGTAAGTGCCTGCAGCTTGAAAAACCTCAGAGCTTGGCCTAAATAGCCAAGTGGTTATGGTACTGGGTTTGTAACCCCAAGATTAAGAGTTCAAATCTCACAATAGCAAACTATGAAACAATGTAACTTCATCTGAAACAGATAGAAACAGGTTTGTACTTGAAAGAGTTACAAAGAAGTTGAAGAAGCTCAGCTCAGAGTTGATGAGTTTGATTTCGATCCTGAGGCATGGTTACCTTGACACTTTTCTCCAGGATGCAGTCGCACCCCTTAGGCTACATAAATCAAATTTAGTCCGTGGTCAGGGAGAGGCTGCGTAACGAAAAGTGAGACAAATAGGAGGATCCAGAAGGAAGCACTGGGGGAGGCACATGTCCAAGAGGTTTGGGGTTCTTGCAGCTTGTGTGAATAAAAGCAGAAACTGCAGGGAGGATAAACAGACTGACTACAGCACAGTGGTACAGGGGAACATTCAAGTGGAGGGAGTAAAAAGGAATGTAGTCTTCCTTCTTTTGCATGGCTTTGGGAGCAGAAGCTGTCATCACAGTTTTGATGTCAAATTTCCTAATCAGTCTAATGCCCTGCTGGAGAGCAAATGGGAAATCCAAGAAACTGCAAATTTGGGTCAGGAGCAAAATATTATTACATGCTCCATTGTTTGTTTAGGGTTTCTGCAGTGGCAGCCAGGAGAGGTTTTGAGGTGTCACTTGAATATCAGGTGGTGACATCGGCTATGTCTAGTCGATATCCTAATGAGAATTGTTAACATGCCCTGGAGAAGATTTAGCCTGGTGGTTGAAATGTTGGGTTGGAGACAATGGGCGGAATCGTCCCAGGTTTGCATTAAGTGCGGTAGAGTGCAAGAAAAAGGATGTCTTACCCACTGGCTGCAATGGCCACTTTCCACGCCATATTGTCCTGTTCCAGCCTCATTAATTATGCAATCACGGGGAACACACCGTCCTGCTGCTGGGTGGCCTCTGATTTGCCCGCCACACCGTTACCTCGCCACTTCCTCATGCATGGCAACATATTTAAACTGCTGCTGCATGCAGACTTCTCAATGCTTGCAGCCCAGGAAGGCACCAGTGAAGACATGGTCCCAAAAGCCAAGAGGATTGCAGCCCCCTGATTCAATGATGCATCCCTGGGATGCCTTCTGGACTGTCGCGATGTCCTCTATCCCTGCTCTGGCTGCAGGAGGCTCATCAGTCTCACCACTCTGCTTTGGGAAGTAGTGGCAGAGGTGGTTAGTGCCAATGCTGCACACAAGAGGTTGGTTATCCAGTGCAGAAAACAGATGAATGATCTCAACCATGCCACCAGGGTAAGGCAACCATCTCATCAGTCTAAACTCAGACTCACAAGGCCATCAAACATTCACTGGCATCTCACTAACCACCCCTCAAGAGACATCACCACTCACTCTCTCATACAAACCCTCACATCACCATCTGGACTCATCTGCTCTAGAGACTGCCTCTTTAGCCCTCACCATCTTGAGGCCACTTGCACAGATAAACATGTACCCCCACACACACCTTAAGATACCCCCCCTTCCCCAAGCAAGTCTTAGCCCTGCATCTGTTGAAAAGCCACCCCTGCCTTATGGCTGGTCTGGTAGGCAGAAACCTGCCCGTGAGCCCCCTAAAAGTGATGTGGTGCTGCCTGCGAAGCTTGGCGCTGATCACCCTAAACGCTGCCCAAAGGAAGGTAGGCAAAAAAGTCCTGAGTGAAGTGCAGCTCACCAGGTGTGAGTCACTTATGTACAGTTGTGAAACATGGTGGCGAGATGATTCTGTCGAGCAGGGCTTATGATGATATGGACATGTATTAAAATGATGTTCCTGATGTTCAGTGGTGGGAAACGCAGCCTGACATTGACGAGCGGATCGGACGGTCGCAGACTGGTTTCATGACATTGTGAAACTGATTTTTGGCCTTCCCACCATATTGTCCATTTACGCCTGCCATGAGGCCAGTCCTAATGGGGATGTTTATTTGGGGGGGTCTGTTTTCTGCACATGCTTTCTTCTAGGTTTCATCAGCATTATGGAGTTGGAGATGTTCGATTTGTGCCCAAAGGGGGTTTTGTAGACCTATGTGATGAGTCGGGGGGGCTCTTGAAAGTCTGTATGGATGGGGAGGTCGAAGTTGCTTCTGATACAAGTTATTTTTTTGCGCATCCCATCGAACGGAGTGACAGGCGATTTTTGAGAGGACTGGTAACCACTCAACTAGACTTGATTTCAGAGTTCAAGAGATTATCCTTATTGCTGAGTGATGTTGTGTGTCAATGAGTTTGGTGTGACGGCTTGAGGCCCATACTGATGCACAGTACTCAACTGTCCAGGAGACCAGAGTTACAGCAGAAGTACGGAAGATGGCAGCTTTTGCACACCAGTTAATGCCAGTGAGCTCATGGGTGATGCTCACTTGTGTCTTGGTTTTCTTAGCAGTCTTTCAGAGGTGGTGATGGTAAGTTAGGGAGCTCCAAGATGGGTGGGACTCAGGCCATACTGCAATTTTTCTCCACAGAAGGTGACAGCTAGATTGTTGTAAGCCTTGTGTTTTTCAAGTGGAATGCAGAGACAATGGACTTGTTTAGGTTTGGTTGCATTCTCCACCTGTAGAAATATGCAGCCATTTTTTGACAAGTCAGAGTTTAGCATGGCTTCGATATCCTGGAAAGATTTTGCCTGAGTTATTAAGGCAATATCGTTGGCCTAAATACATTTTCACGATGATGTGGCAGGCATGTCATTTATGTAGATGTTAAAAAGTGTCAGTGCCAGGACACTGCCTTGTGAAAGACCATTGTTGGTGTACTTGGAGTGCTGACCTTCTCTTGTAGGTAGACCTTTATCCTTCTGTTGCAGAAGTCTCCACAGCAGCTGGGGCAGTTTGGTACATGGCAGCAGCAAACACAGTTTGAGCATCAGTTCATGTTTCCATATATCATAGTGTCATGACACACTGGGCCCTTTATATCTCTCATCTACCTTATTCACTTCACCTGCATTCACAGCAGTATTTACCTTCAGACCCTTATTTGTAACTCTTTCGAGTACAAACACGTTTCCATCTGTTCCTATTCAGATGAAGTTACATTGTTTCATAGTTTGCCAGTGAGATTTGAACTCTTGATCTTGGGGTTACAAGCCCAGTACCATAACCACTTGGCTATTTAGGCCAAGCGACCCTTATTTGTAGTTAAACTACAATTTGATCCATTGCAATTTGTTTGTCAATTCCCTTTTTGGACTCACTCTGACAAACCCCACTAAGTCCCATTGGCTCCCCTCACAACTTCCAGCATTCTGAATGGAGGTGTCCCACTTTATTACAATGGAAACACTTCGGCCTTCAAGTTTCACCTCCACCTTCAGTACCTTCCTTTCTGATCTGGGGAGGAAATCTCTATCTATTCCCAGCTATCCATTCTTTACCCTGGCTACTTGCCTTCCGTTCACTCTCCCACTTTCTATCCTTTTCAAATTTATGGGGGTAATGGAAAAAAGGTTTTATGGATCAGCTCATAATCATCAGCCATTACTGCTGCCTGTCTGGCAGTTGCAAACCTTTGGTCTTCCACATCAGTTCTTATTACAGAAGGTAGGGGTGTTTTTAAACTCTTCCAAGAGAATAATCTCTCTGAGAACTTCATAGGTGGTTGCAACTCTTAATGCTCATATCCACCTGTCAAAACTACTTTGTTTAAATCTTTCAGATTCAATGAAATTTTGTCCAGCTGTTTCCTTAAATTTCGAAACTTTTGTCCATATGCTTCAGGGACCAATTCATATGCACTCGAAATAGCCTTTTTCACAATATCATAATCCCTAGAAACCTCCTCTGACAGCGAGGGATAAATTTATCATGTTTTACCTGTCAATTTGGTTTGCATGGGCAATGTCCAGTTTTCCTTTGGCCAATTCATCTGTTTAGCTATCTTCTCAAATGAAATTAAAAACCTTTCAACATCCCTTTCCTCAAATTTTGGAAGAGATTGTACAAATGTAAACATCTCCCCACTGGGTTCTGGTCTGGAAATAAGTCCTTCCTCACCCACTGGCGCCTCCTTTTTAACTGCCAGCATTTAAAGCTGGAATTCTCTCTCTCGCTCTCTCTCTCTCTCCTGCCTTTCTGCCTGTTCCCTTTGGAATGTCCTTTCTCTTCCCTTTTCTGCATGTTCTTTTTGGAATGTCCTTTCTCTTCCCTTTTAAGAAGAACAAAGAAGAAAAGTACAGCACAGGAACAGGCCCTTCTGCCCTCCAAGGCTGCGCCGATCATATTGCCTGTCAAACTAAAACATTTTGCACTTCCGGGGTCCGTATCCCTCTATTCCCATCCTATTCATGTATTTGTCAAGCTGCCTCTTAAACATCACTATTGTACCTGCTTCCACCACCTCCTCTGGCAGCGAATTCCAGACACTCACTACCCTTTGCATAAAAAACTTGCCCCACGCATCTTCTCTAAAGTTTTCTGCCTGTTCCCTTTGGAAATCAAGTTTTCGCATTTCAGTTTCTCTTTCCTTTTCTTTTTCTGCTGTCTTTAACTCAAGTTTTTTCATTTCTTTTGCTTGTTCAAGTTCAAGCTTCTTCATTTCTAATTGAAGTCTCACTATCTCCAGCTGTGACTCACTAGTATCAGGTATCACTTCCAACTTTAAATGCTGTGCTATACTTTTGATTATCTCTGCCTTTCTAGCTTTGGCAGGCAATCCTATTCTTAATTTACTTGCCAATTCAATTAACCTGGCTTTTGGGATCCTTTGTAAAATTGTCAGGGACATCTCTTCCACTTGCAGGAAGGTTTTGGAAAATTCCAGTGCCATCTTATTTTTGATAGTACAAACCTGGTGTTTCCTTTTAATTTTTATTATTTACTAAATCTACACCCAAATTGTCATTGTTCCAAAATATCCCAGACTTCAGCCCCCAAGCTTTGGCACCACTCACTTGAGATAGTGTGCTGTAATATCATGCCCCACTGTTCCCTTAGCTGTGACAAATGTGAGAAGTTTAATCAGACCACCAAATTGTTCCCAATTCTATCCAAATGTTTAAGTTAAAAGGATACGAGCACCAGCTTTGTAAATTTAACAAGTAAATACCTGCTTATTAAACAAATTGCCCGTAACTAGTGGCAAAAGAAAGAAATATGAATTGCTAACTTTTAACTCTATAACTTAAACTCTACCCCTTCTTAAACCCCTATACACAACTACACACACACATAAGACACAGAAAACATGGATTTTAAGGGTAAGATAAAACAGTTCAATCGCACCAACCTGGAGTTCAGGGTCAGATGGGTTGACTTTGATTGCTTTTTTCCATATTTCTTGCAGGTTGTTGTGGCTGACACAAAATGGTCTCCCAGCACTTGCAGTCTGTGGTTCTCTGGTTAGTCTTGCTTTTAATGTCTCTATTGGTGATTTTTTGCTCCTTTTTGATCCTTACTGGGGTTTCTCAAAGGAAGTAGGATACAGAGATATGAGGAATAGCCAGCTAGCTACTCTGTCAGGATTACTGGAGCCTTACAAAATACAGGAGAGAGGTTTCAGGTCTTTCTTCTTTTTAGTTAGGAGTTGATCTACGGCACTATTTTCACGCTGAACCTGGCCACTTCAACAGGAGCCAATCAAAACACCATCGCCCGGCAGTTCCCTCTTAAACCAGGTCGCCGTTCTAGCACCATTCTGTCCAACCTGGCACACACTGTTCCAAGAGATAGCAACATTGTAGATTTTTTTCTTCCTGCTGTAGTGAACATCTCTTTTAAACTGTAGCCATGGTAGTTTTTAAAGCCACAGTCCAAGAAAAATAAAAATATGTTCTTTACAGTAGGCTGAGTAAAGATCTATGAAAGCGACTCCAGTCTTGAGCTTGCAATGAAAACCAGCCTCAGTGTTTGTGGTGATAACAAGGACTTGTTCACAGCAACTGCATTGGGTCCTAAAGCCAGCCTGCGCTTGAAGGAGTGATACGTTGGTAACAGGGTTAATTCTTAAAACAATGTGCTACTCCAGGAGCTTAAATGCTGTAAAAAACAGTGAAATAGACCTGTAGCTCCACAGGCTTTCTTGGTTTTGGCAGGGCTATTCACGTCACCTCACGTCAGATTTGGGGAATGTGGCTGTTCTTCACCACAATTGAAAAGAATGTCAATAGCCACTGTTGGCCAGTGGGTCAAGATGGTGCATGAAGTCTGGTGGGATACCAACAGCTTTGTTATTTTTTGTGGTTGCTAGGCCAGCATCCAGCTCCATGAGGGTAAAGCCATCTGACTGTGGGGAAGACTCTGGACATTTAGCCATGGCTTCTCTGAATTTCTCTTGAACTCCCGTTTGTGTTGTTTATCAAATAATCCCTTTAATTTGGTCAGTAATTTGGCCCTATTCCATACGGCAACTATTGAAGTCTCCCATATATGTGATTGGGTGTTGAGATAGGTGGGAGAGCTAGATCAGGCCATTCTACATTGAAGGTTCATAGATGTTAGTAACTGTCAGCTCGCCAATTTTGATAGCTGCTGTGGAGGTACTGCTATGTTCCATGTTTGGAATTGTAATATAGTTAATTTCATCTTTTATATAAATTACCAGGCCATATATTGCATGGAGTCAGCTTATGAACTTTTAACAAAAGCATACAACATTTATTAAACAAGAAAAGATGAACTATATTACAATACTCCTTCACCCACAACTATACCTTTACAAATATATATAGATTTCTAAGGAGAACCCAAGTTACAAAAACTATCTTATACTCTTAAAGTTCACAGTAAGTACACAGTCCATGTAAACCAGTAGGCAACCTGTGGTCAGACACATCACACTCTAAAACTAAGTGATAGATGCCATCTCAATCAGATGCTATGGATCTCTCATCAACTCCCCCCAGACGCTTGTGAGACTGTGAGCCAATCAGTCTCGCTGAACTCCATCATTCACACGAGGGTTTCTAATCTCCACTCTCCAAGAACTCACTTTGGGACCTTCTCCCAAACCAATGCTTTCTCTCAGATGCCTTTTGCAAGGGTTCACCTTCAGGGTTTTGAACTCTCCTTCCGATGTTCCTCTTTCCTGGGTCACCACATGCATTCAATCCGTCTTCCACACACTGTCTCTCACCGACTGAGCTGTCAACAGTACACCACTGTTTCACATGCCAGAAGGTCCATGTGATGGGCTGAAGGTCTATAACTCTTTGCTATGAGCAAGCTGTTCTCAGTTTAAACCTGAAGCTTGGGGCCTTTCTCTTTGCCACTCACTCTTAACTTGACTTAACAGGATCTTTTCCAGGTTCCTGTCCTTCCTTTGACTGGAAGGTCTTTTTGGGACTTTCTCCTGTTTCATTCCCTTATATTTGGGGACTTTCTTCTTTAGCTTGGGACTTGCTATCAGTCCCTTTTGCTCCAGTCTTTCTCTGGCAACTACTTTCAAACAATTTTAGCTTGGGACTGGCCATCTGCCCCTCTAGGTGGCTTATCTTTGGCAGCTGTCTTCAAACTGAACTCAAAACTGCTGTTTCTTTAGTTTTTCTGTGTGTGTCTGTGGGACAGACCTGACTCTTTGGACCCTTGTTGCTAGGCAACAGCCCAGTTTCTCTATTCTTGTTTGTTTAACTTAGCTGCCACAGTTGTAAAACTCTCATTAGAAATGCAGGCACTTTTTACAGTGAAACTAAAACTCAATTTGACATTTCTTAACACAGATACAGAAATACAAGTCAAACTTAAACATTAAAGTTAAAGCTCATTCCTAACATCCACAAATACAACTTACTTAAATTATCTCTATTTCCTAACACAGCCTGCTTGTTCATTGTTAGCAACATGCATTTCCTGTAATGCGAGGTCATCTATGTTATTTGTTCTCAGTATCTTTTCCAGTTAGTCACATTTGGCCCACGAGAGATCTTCAACATTCAGTTGATGGACCCATGTTTCAGGGTTCAATCTTCAGAATGCTTGGCCTTGAGAGGGGTAGTTGTGATTGCTTCAATTCTTAGTTTTGCCCCGTTGACCAAAAGGCCTGTAAGTGATGTTCAATTACCATTACACTGATACTAGTAATGGATTCCAGAGTTTGACAAAGTGGACCGTGAGAAGGCTGTCATCATCCACCTCAAGGAATGGAGTAGTAGTAGGAGCAGTATAGTTAGGTGGATATTACAGTTCTCAACAGCTACATCATGAGTCCTGAAGGTTTTGCTGCCTGCCTTGTACCAGGGTTAAGGAGTGGAGAGGAACTTGGAGTGGAAGGAGTGGGATTCCATTCTCATGGTCCATGTAGGTACCAAAAACATAGGTAGGGCTAAGGAAGAGGTTCTGCTGAGGGAATAGGGGCTAGGGGCTAAATTAAAAGCAGAACCACAAAGGTTATAATCCCTGGATTATTAACCAAGCCACAAGCAAATTGGCATAGTGTAAATAAGATCAGAGAATTGAATGTGTGACTCAAAGATTGCTTTGGGAGAAATGGGCTTTGACTCATGGGGCACTGGCACCAGTACTGGGGAAAGTGGATGTAATGTCACTGGGACATTAACAATAGCCTCCTCCACATCCTCTTTGTTGGATGAGGAGTGGCAATCTCCCTCATCCCTGTCTTAAATGGGTGATCCATAACTCTGAGATTATGCCCTCTGATCCTACACTCTCCCACAAGGGGAAACATCCTCTTAGCATTGACCCTGTCAAGCTTCCTAAGAATCTTTTATGTTTTAATCAGGTCGCCTTTCATTCTTCTAACTCCAATGAGTATAGGCCCAACCTACTCAACCTCTCCTCATAAGTAAATCCTTCCATACCCAGGATCAACCTAGTGAACCTTCTCTGGACTGCCTCTAATGCCAATATATCTTTCCTTAGATAAGAGGACCAAAACTGTTCACAGTATTCCACGTGTGGTCTAAATAGTGCCTTGTATAGTTTTAGCAAGACTTCCCTATTTTTATACCCCATTCCCTTTGAAATAAAGGCCAACATTCTATTGCCTTTCCCATTACCTGCTGAACTTGTATACTAGCTTTTTGTGATTCATGCATGAGGACCCCCAAATCCCTCTGTGCTGCATCTTTCTGCAGTCTTTCTCCATTTAAGTAATTTCCGGCTCCTCTATTCTTCCTGCCAAAGTGCATAACCTCACCATTTCCCACACTATATTCCATCTGCCAAGTTTTTTGCCCACTCACTTAACCTGTCTATATCCCTTTGTAGACCCCTTGTGTCATCCTCACCACTTGCCTTCCCACCTATTTTTGAGTCATCCACAAACTTGGTGATAATACATTCACTTCCCTCATCCAAGTCATTAATATATATTGTAAATAATTGTGGCCCCAGCACTGATCCCTGTGGCACTCCACTTGTTACAGGTTGCCAACCTGAAAATACGCCCCCTTATCCCAACTCTCTGTCTTCTTTTAGTCAGCCAATCC
Organism: Carcharodon carcharias; assembly: GCF_017639515.1. Lineage (NCBI taxonomy): Eukaryota > Metazoa > Chordata > Chondrichthyes > Lamniformes > Lamnidae > Carcharodon > Carcharodon carcharias. The sequence continues at coordinate 51,346,041 of NC_054467.1, read as the reverse complement.
TCTATCCATGCCTTATGCGGTACCTTATCATCCTGTGAATGAATTTTTAAAAATCTTCAGCAGTCTGATGGCCAGCTCGATGGTCAACTTAATGGTTCTGTGGCAGGTATTATACCTCTCCTCTGATGCAGTGTGTGGGCCCTCACAGGCATGCGCAGCCATGTCTTCAACGGGCAGCCCTTATCCCCATGAATCCATCTCTGAATGTGTGCAGGAACATCTTTGGCACTTGGGAATTTGCAGGCATTGTGACTGCTTCTTGGGACCTGGTACACATCTGAAGTTATCTGCTTTCTGAGGTCACAGACCAGCTGGAACTTGGTAGAATGGAATCACTTAATGTTGATGATGGCCACTGGGTGGTCTGTGGGAGCCTTGATGGTCGCATGCATATAGCCAATGACATGTTGCACCAGTCGGGGGGAAACCAGCAATGCCCCAAATCCAACAGACCTCTCTGCCTGAGCATCAGGTTAGTTGCAATAATGCACATGTCCACCAGCCTTCTTGAACCAGTACCAATAAGCAACCAATCTCCAAAACTCTTCACTATTCACAATGACAATGCTGCTGACCCTTTTATCCCACCTGTGGATGAGGTTTTGCAGATCATGGGCTGCCTGCCTGCCCGTGCGATGAGTGAAAAATCGCACGGGCAACGCTAAATCACCTCAACTGGCCTTTTAATTAATGGCAGGTGTGGCTCTGACTCCTGCTCGTGCCCACCAACTGAAATATTGCACGAATGCATATTGGCGTCAGGCCGCTTGCCCAATGTCATCATGCGTCATTTCACGTTTATTTGGGTCAGGTGCATACCCGCCCGATGAGCGAAAAGTTCTGTCCATGGCGTTCGGTGATCTCGCTCTCTGCCCAATTGCTTATAGGCAGGAGAGAAGGAGGAGAAGAATGCGATGGATGCGCCTGCTTCAACAAAGAGAGGAAGAGAACCCTGAAGATCAAGGGGCAGTATGGCCTCCTCCACACACAGTGGATGAACTACACAGAGCCATTGATCATAGCCAAATCCTCGTTGTTCATAGGTGCATCGCTAGCCCCAGGGTCTACAGATGGCACATGTGCTACCTGCAGATAAGCGAGAACCAGTGTCACCAACGACTGCATGCATCAAGGGAACTGATCACTCACATATGCTACCTTCTGCAGGATTTGACACCAGAGCGACTTGGAGGACATCCACTGCCATTGGCAGTTAAAGTTTCCGCCGCGCTCAATTTCCACGGCAGTGGCTCCTTCCAGGGCTCCACCAGGGACCTTTGAGGGATCGTGCAAGTCTCTGTCCACAAATGTACCCAGGAGGTCATGGCACACACCTTTGTTAATTTTGACAGGGATCAGGCAAGACAGGAAGCAAAGGCGCTGGGATTTACTGAGATTTCTAGATTCCCACAGGTGCATGGTGCCATCGACTGCACCCACATGGTCCTTAAATCTCCCTGGCAACAAGCAGTCCAGTATATGAACCACAAAGGCTCCCACTCTCTCATTGTTCAGCTGGTCTGCAACCATAACAAATGGATCATGCAGGTGTGTGCAAGATACCCCAGATTATCCATGATCCCTACACCCTCAGGAGATCTCAGGTCCCAGACATCTTCCCGGGGCCACACAGGAAGCAGGTATGGCTCCTCGGGGACAAGGGCTACCCACAAAGGACATAACTGATGACACCTGTGCAACAAATGCAGACTTTTGGTGAGAGAAGGCACAGCGAGGCTCATGTTGCAATCCAGAGTTTGGTTGAGCACACAATTGGCATCCTGAAAATGAGGTTCTGGTACCTAGGCAGATCTGGTGGAGCACTGCAGTACCCTCCCCAGAGGGTGTTGCGCATCATCGCGGCTCACTGCGCGCAACACAACCTGGCAATGCAAAAGTGGGAGGACCTGAATAATGACGAGATGCAGTGAGGACACTCCTGAGACCTTCACGTTGCATTTGGAAACGTCTGCCACTTGTCTAGCTGAGGACACCGCACATACGCTCTGTGAAGAGGCTCCTATCATGGAGATACTGCTAAGAAACAACAGGAATATGGAATTTAAGACAACTTGATCCTTTGGCAGGCTTCATCACCTGTTCCCTTTAGCACCACACCTTCACCTGTCTCAAATGTTGATGAAATGAGGGGGCAGCCCCGCATCTAAGGTGCTGAGAGCACACAGAGAACATCACAGAACCCAGTGACACTTGGATACGAGATTCTTGCAACAAGCACAAACCACATGGAGGTACTTGTATCACTAATTTGGAGAGCGACTTTAAAACTGGACAATCACTGTGCTCAAAAGGTTACACCCTGCACAGGGGAGAGGCCGTGGACTTTGACAGTAACCTTTGTGCAGGAAACAAGGTTTCACATCTGATTGACATGAGCACTGTTCATCATAACAAGAAGCTATAGATAGGAAACATTCTTGGGAGTGTATTTACAATGGTCAACATAAGTACAAATGATTAACACCCATGACCATGTCGTACAACTAAACCTTCTTGACATTTCTACCCCGGCCACTACGTCTTGGTGCTCCCCCGACGTCCATGGTGGAGGTGGAAGAGGCCGATTGACTGCTACGCTCTGCGATGACCTTGGTGGGCATCCTCTGGAGGGCTGAGAACTGGAGGGCCCCAAGCCTGCTTTTGGCTCCTGGTGTGTGGCAGTGGCGCCCTCATTGGCCTGCAGAGCTAGAACTGCTGGGGTCACAGGAAGAGGGGATTCGGATGGGCCAGACGCTCCCAGAGTCACCTGGATGGAAGGCCCCGAGGTGTGCACCTGTTGATCCTCCTCCCTATGGGTGTCCGAGGACCACTGGCTGACTCCTTAAGAGTAAGGGGCAGCTGGAGTGAGATCAAGATGCCCTACCCCCTTCTTGCATTGGCACTGATGGATGCCAGCAAGTGCCGCAGTGATGGAGCGCATCTCCTGCAGTAGTGCAGGACCCATGTCATGGAGCAAGGTCTCCATGGCAGCTGCCATCTTACCAGTGTTGATCTCTGTACATTGACATGCTGGCGCTATAACCTTTGACTGAAGGTGGACAGACTCCTCCATTGCACCTTACAATCTGAAGAGTGCAGCAGACATCCCTTCCTGACATCCCCAAGTTTGCCTTTGCCAGCTCCAACAACTGAGTCTTGTAATCTGACTCAGACTCAGCAGATTTCTGGTCTCCAGCAGTTTGCCGAGTTCCAGAACCCTGGGAAGTCCCTGCTTCTGCCTGCTGTGGATCAGACAGTGCGATGTGCTCACCAGATTGTGACCCTGAAGCTACTCTAAACTCAGTCTCACTGAGATGTGTGTCTCTGTGCTGGCTGAGGGTGTGACTGAGCGCTGTGATGGGTCTTCAATTAGGATGTCATCGGATTCCTCTTCCGAGGTGTCTTTGAGGCTCGAGTCGAGGACCTGGCTTGTGGACCATCTCGCTGCTTCCCCCATGTGCCTGTGAAAGCAAGGGGACCACGGAACAGGGGACCTCACTCACAGTATGGTTGTCTGATGGATGTTGCACTGCTGGAACCTCAGCACAAGAATGGTCCAGATCATCATTGGCCAGCTGGATGACTCTGTTTTCAAAGTTTGTATGGAGCTTGATGTCAAACATTCCTCCACCAGTCTGCAACCAGTCTGCTAAGAACCTTCTGTACTTAATATGCAAAGGATCCTCAGTTTACAAAAAATTCTACCTATATTTTTATAACCATCTTTTCAAAGCCAATAGAGCTAATCTTAGAATCCAGCTATAAAAAAATCAATATCTAATTTTTGAGATTTCTATGTCCAGTATAATTAATTCATGACTGTTTTATTGCGATTTTCTGAAAGCTTAATAAAAGCTTACAAAGGAAGCTAATCAAAATATGGATTTCCATTCAATATAATAACTTAATTGTACAACTGCTAGCTTTTAAATATTTTAAAATTCATCTGTAGATTGACACGTTTCAGAGTTATAAATGCACATATGGAGTTGGAGATGGATGACTTCTTTAAACTGCTAGCCATATCAGTTATTCACAATGATATGAATATACTCCTAGTTCAATTTTTACCAATACGTATTGAAAATGTGCTTTTGAAATTTGCATAAGTGATGTGACATATCTGCTTGCGTCCAGTCACGTTGCATTAAAAGCTCTTTAAAATCAAACAATCATACTTTCCACTGGGATGACGTGTGTCTTTCTTTCTAATTTCATCATCAACTTCTGTTTCAGGAGCAAACAATGAAACAAATCTGCTTATCCCAAAAGTATAGATTTATATTGAGATACAGTTCTATGAATATTTCATTATGTTTATGGAATGTTTCTGTATAGTATAATTAATTCATGACTTTTTAAAAGTTATTTTCTGAAAAGTTCCTATTTGCGATGACTATCCAAAATTTATTGTGCAGCGATTCCAAATAGGCATGTTAGTTGATTGTTTTAAGCCTCTAGTACAGCGGCAGCGAGGCCAAAATGTTCCCACTACATTTTCAGCGTACTTCTGCTAACTTAGCACATTTGCGTAACCAAGCCTAGGCCTTCCTGGATGGTAAGGTTCAGTACCATAGAAACATAGGGTGGAATTTTCTGTACCCACTGGCTTCGGGCGTGTTCCATGACATGAACGGACAATATGGCAAGGTAGCCAAAAATCAGTTTCATGATGTCACGAAACCAGTTTGCAATCATCCGCTCAGCCCGTCGATAGCGGGCCGGGTTTCCCACCCTCGGATGTCAGGAACCTCATTGTAATACATCTGTGTTTCATTATAAGGCTAGCCTGCCAAATTCATCCTCCACGCTGGATTGTCCGTCCACATCGGTGTGATTGCACGCCAACATGTTTCACAACTGCACATAAGTGACAAGCACTTGCTGAGCTGCACTTCACCCAGGTCTTCGAGGTTTCTTTGCCTACTTTACTTCAGGCAGCACTCACAGTTATCAGCACCAGGCATCGCCAACAGCACCACAGCACTTTTAGGAGAGCTCATAGGCAGGTCTGTACCTACCAGATCGGCCATAATGCAGGGGCAGCTTTGTATAGCTGCAGGGCTAGGGCTTGCTTGGGGAAGGGAGAGAACTGGCCTCACACAAGGGGAGAGACTGCAGGTGAGGGCTGAACTGGGAAGGGGGGTAGGCCAGGTTTTGTGTAGGGGCAGAAGTTGATCTGTGCAAGTGGCCTCATGATGGTGAGGGCTAAGGAGACATTCTCTAAGGGAGATGAGGCCAGATGGAGATGTGAAGGTGTGTGTGAGAATGGATGTGATATTCCCGTGAGCTGGCAGTGAATGTCTGATGGGCTTGAGTGTGAGAGCTTAGAGTGATGAGATGGTTGCCTTACCTTGCAGCACAGATGAGAAAATTTCTCCTCTATCTGCATTGGATGGCCAACCTCTTACATGCAACTAACCTAACCTAACACAACACCACTGCCATCACCTACCAAGCCGGAGTGATAATGTTGCTGTCCGTCCTGCGGTCAGAGTGTGGGTATAGGACATCATGGCAGGGCTCCACAGCGTCCAAAAGGTATTCCAGGGATGCCTCACTAAACCTGGGTGCTGCAATCTTCTTGCCTTTTGGGGGCCGTGTCTTACTTGTACCAGTCCTGAGCTGGAATCACAGAGGTGTGTGGGCACTATACTTTAAACATGTTGCCCGACATGATGTAGTGACGAAGTGACAACGTGATGGGTGAAACAGAGCTTGCCCAGAGAATTGGAGCCTGCCCACCATTGCAACGGCATATTTCCCAGGAATGCATAATTAATGCGGTGGGATTCCGATGATACGGTGTGAGAAGCTACCATTGTGGCTGATGGGTCAGTGTCAACGCCCTGAAAAAGAGGACAACCACTCAGTGCTGCAAAAGGGTGAATGGTCTCCTCCATTCCACCAGGGTAGGTTACTCTTCTCATCACTCTCAACTCACACACTCACAAACCCATCATAAGTCCACAGGGATCTCACTCACTGCTCATTCAAGGGACATCCCCACTCACTCTCGCACACACATCTTCATTGTTCTCATCCCGTCCATGGTGCCACTCACCACCCACACATGCTGGGCATACTTATCATTTAGCCTGGCAGGTGTCCTGCTTACACTCTCTCCATCTCTATTTATGCAGGACAAGCTGGCACACAACAAAAGGAAGAGGTCAAAGACTGGTGGTGGAATGCCTGAAATCAAGGTCCTCATGGACTTTGAAAATAGAGTCATCCAGTTGACCGGTGAAGATCTGGACAATTCCTGTACTGACGGTGAAATTGGCAGTGTTCTACCAAGTGAGGATCCAACAGTGCAATATCCATCAGACAACCATCCTGTGGCTTTGGTCTGTCCGCAAGCATGACCCAGACCTCCCTGTCGCTTGCCATTTCAACACACCATCCTGCTCTCATGCCTACATGTCCGTCTTTGGCCTGCTGCAATGTTCCATTGAAGCTCAACGTAAACTGGAGGAATAGTACCTCATCTTCCAATTAGGCGCTTAACAGCCTTCTGGACTTAACATTGAGTTCAACAACTTCAGATCATGAACTTTCTCCTCCATCCCCACCCCCTTTCTGATCCCCCTTATTTCTAATTATTTATATATATTTTTAATTTTTTTCCTCCACCTATTTGTATTATTATTTTAAAATTTATCCATCCATCCATTGTTTTATCTCCAACTTTTAGCCTATTTCGATCCCTTCCCCCTTCCTCACCCCTACTAGGGCCATCTGTCACTTGTTCATCCTGCTTTCTACCCTTAATATCACCATTAGCACATCCTTTAGCTAATATCATCACTGTCAACACCCCTTTGTCCTTTTGTCTATGACATCTTTGGCAATCTCGTCTTTGCCTCCACCTTTCCTTGGCCCTCTATCTAGCTTTACCTGTCCCACCCCCCTTAAACAGCTTATATTTCACCTCATTTCTATTTTTCTTCAGTTCTGATGAAGAGTCATACAGACTCGAAACGTTAATTCTGTCTTCCTCTCCACAGATGTTGTCAGACCTACTGAGTTTTTCCAACTATTTTTGTTTTTGTACCATCCTGTGACTGATGTGTCCTGTTTCATTGGCCACTGCCATGCAGTAATTGTCTATCCTTGCTTTCACAGGCACTTCTGGAAAACAGCTGAGGGGGTCCATGACCCAGGTTCTCAACTCACCCCCGAAGAAACCTCAGAAGAGGAATCTGCTGAAACCCTCATTGAAGACCCATCACAGCATTCACCCACACCTTGACCAGTGCAGAGACACACACTCAGTGGGACCTCACTTTAGAGTAGCCTCGGGGTCACAATCTGGTGAGCACATCGCACTGTCTGTTCCATAGCAGGCGGAGGCAGGGACTGCCCAGGTTTCTGGCACTTGGCAAACTGCTGGAGACCAGAAGTCTGCTGAGTCTGAGTCAGATGACGAGCCTCTGGACTCGGTCATAACTCAGTTGCTGAAGCTGCAAGCTCGGGAACAGCAGGAAAGGATGTCTGCTGCACTCCTCAGACTGTAAGGCGTGATGGAGGATTCTGTCCACCTTCAGTCTGAGGTGATAGTGCCGGCATGTCAATGCATGGGTCAACACTGTAGGTTGGGGGCTGCCAACGAGACCTTGGTCCAGGACATGGCTCCTGCACTGCTGAACTCTATCACCGACGCCATAATTAGCCTCCAACAGTGGCAAAGAGAGAGGGGTGCAGTGCAGCTTGATCTCACTCCAGCTTCCCCTTCTCCTCAAGGAGTCAGCCAGGGGTCCTTGGGCACCCATAGGGAGGAGGATCAGCAGATGCACACCCTGGGCCCATCCGAATCTCCTCTTCCTGTGACCCCAGCAAATCCAGCTCCACAGGCCAAGGAAAGTGCCACTGCCATACAGCAGGATCTCTAAAGCAGGCTAGGACTCTCCAGGTCTCGGCCCTGCAGAGGACACCTGTCAAGGTCATAACAGGCAGGGTGCAGCAATCTGCAACCTGCCTCCACCTCCGCTGTGGATATCAAGGGAGCATGAAGACAAAGTGTCAAGGTTAGGAAGGCTAAGAAGATATAACTCTTTCCGGTCCAAACAAATAAAATAAATTAACAAAATCAGGGAAAAAGTAAAAGGCAGCCCCTTAAAGGGAAACTGCAAAAACAAAAGCAAAATTTAAAGGAAATTTATGAACACTAAATCAAAATGTGATCAAAGAGGTCAATAAAATACCCCAGTCCTCACAGTGCCCACAGGACAGGAAGGCCTTGTCAGCACTGGCGGACACTGCGTGCTCCCGCTCCAGGAAACTCAGCTGTGAAAGTAGCCATAGAAGAGGGGCAGACAATCAGGTCAGACGACACCCTCGATCACCCGCTGCCTGGACCTGTTAATGGCCAACTTGGCCAGGCCCAGCAGTATATTCAAGAGGAGATCCTCCTCCTTCCCCATCCCCCTCAGTACTGGGTGCCTGTCAATCAGGAGGGTGGGACTGAAGTGCAAATGAAACAGAAGCAAAAGGGTTTTCAAGTAATTAAAAAGGGGGTGCAACCTACAACAACCTTTATAGACATGGTTCATGGACTCCACAAGGCTGCAAAGGATGCAGGTATCTTGGGAGTCCATGAACCAACACAACCCATGATTATATGGGGCTGCTGCATGCAACACCCTCCACCCCAGGTCCCTGATGGAAAGGGAGAGGGCTCCCATGTAGAGAGCCCCCAACTGGGGGCCTCCACTGCCGGACAGCAACAAGACACACCAGGGTGTGTCCAATTGGCAGGTGAGGGAAAGTAAGTGAAGGGTATGCACCACCGGTCCATACAGGAATCCCCTCTGCACTGTGCTAAAGGGCACAGAGGGCATTTCCGGGATGTGACTCAGGTTGCAGGGCTCTGGCTCCTGAGGGAGGGCTCGGGGCTTGGAGTCAGTGTGAAATTTCGTATGAACAGGGGTACACTCCACAGCTACGCCACCTCAAGTTCCAGTATGAGATCGGGGCCAAGCACAACCATCCTAAGGTCTTCAATGGCATTGGCCGCAAGCTGGGCGTCCACTGATGCATAGTGCACCAACCCCTGTGAAAGCATCCAGCCCACTCCTCCTCCAGCACGTCCCGATCCTGGTCACCCCAGCAGGCACAGCCCTCCTCTCCGCCAGCCACCAACAGTGGCGAAGGTGCGGATTCCTGAGCAGTGGCTCTCTGACGATAGCCGCCACTCCTGATGGCAGAGAGCTGCGTCGTGAGGTGACCATGTTCCAGACTTTGATCAGGTCCTGGCAAAACACAAGCAACACCTGCAAGGAGCCACGAGGGCCCCTCAGGTCTACAAATAGGAGCTGCACATCATAATTCAGGCCGTGCACCTCACAGAAGAAATACGTCACCAGGGCACACCGGGGCCTCGATGTAAAGGTATCGCTGCAGGGCCTGAAGGTGGAAAGTCACCCCAAGTGTATAGGCACACCAGTGCCTGACCACCCTCTCTAAGCAGGAGACTCAGAACCTCAGCGGTGACCCTGTGGAGCCTTTTGTCCCAGAAGAAATCGATGTACAATCTCTGGATTTTTGTGGTATAATCCAGGGGAAAGGTCAAAGTGACCAGCTGGTACAACATTGCAGCAATCAGCTGGTTTATGACCAGCACTCAGCCCCGGTAAGACAGCACTTGAAGCAGTCTAGTCCAGCGCTACAGGTGAGTGGTGACTTTGCCCTCCAGCTCCTGCCAGTTCACTGGCCAGGATTGCTCAGCAGGGCAGAGGTGGCCCGTCAGATAGAGGAGGCTGATCCTGCCCCAGGTGAAAGGCCTGAGCTCCTCGGCTAGGGGATCCATCTACCACTGACTGACCAGGAGTCCAGAACACTTGTCCCAGTTGATCCGAACAGAGGATGCAGCAGAGTAGACCTTCTGGCACTTGCGCATCCTCCGCAGGTCAGCTGGGTCGGTGAATATGAGGAGCAGGTCATCAGCGTAAGCCAAGTGGACCATCCTGATGCTCAGCCCGTGCAGAGCCAATCCTGACAACCTCCTCTGCAAGAGGCACAGGAAAGGCTCCATGCAGATAGAATACAATTGGACAGACAGGGGGCAGCCCTGATGCACTCCTATCCCAAAGCAAAGGGGCGCCGTCAGGGACCCGTTAACCTTAACTAGACATTCTGCGGCAGTGTACAGAAGTCGGATCTGGGCAACAAAATGCTCGCAGAGTCCTGAATAAATATTCATGATCCACCCTGTCAAACGCCTTCTCCTGGTCAAGAGACAGGAAGGTGCTTGACAGACCAGTCCTCTGGGAAAAGTGGATAACATCCTGGACTAGATGTATATCATCAAAGATGGTATGGTCCAGGGCAGTGTAGGACTGGTCAGGGTAGGTCATGTGGTCTAGCACAGTACCAAGGCAAGAAGACATTGCCCTGGCAAGGATCTTGTAATCCATGTTGAAGAGGGAGACCGGGTGCTCGTGTTTAAGGAGATTGAGATCCACCTTCTTAGGCAGCAGTTAATGGAGGTTGTACATAGACCCCCAAACGTAGTGGTGATGTTGGGAATGGCATAAAACATGAAATTAAAGATGCATGCAATAAAGGAACTTCTGTAATTATGGGTGACTTTAATCTGTATATAGATTGGGCAAATCAAATTAGTAACAATACCGTAGAGTAGGAATTCCTGGAGTGTATACGGGATAGTTTTCTGGACCAAAATGTTGAGGAACCAACTAGAGAACAGGCCATCCTACACTGGATATTATGTAATGCGAAAGGAATAATTGGCAGTTTAATTGTGCGAGGCCCCTTGGGGATGAGCGACCGTAATATGATAGAATTCTTCACAAGATGGAGAGTAATGTAGTTGATTCTGAGACTTGGGTCCTAGATCTTAATAAAGGAAACTACAATGGTATGAGACACGAGTTGGCTATGATGGATTGGTAAGCGTTACTTAAAGGGATGATGGTGGATAGGCAATAGCAAACGTTCAAAGAGCGCATGGGTGAACTGCAACAATTGTTCATTCCTGTCTGGCACATAAGTAAAATATGAAAGGTAGCCAAACCATGGCTTATAAGGGAAATTAGAGATGTTATTAGATCCAAGGAAGAGCCATACAAATTGGCCAGAAAAAAACAACAGACCTGAGGATTGGGAGCACATTAGAATTCAGCAAAGGAGGACCAAGGGATTGATTAAGAAGGAGAAAAGAGAATACAAGAGTAAGCTTGCGGGGAACATAAAAACTGACTGTAAAAGTTTCTATAGGTATGTGAAGAGAAAAAGATTGGTAAAGACAAATATAGGTCCCTTACAGTCAGAAACAGGGGAATTTATAATAGGGAACAAAGAAATGGCTGACCAGCTAAACACATACTTTGGTTCTGCCTTCACAAAGGAGGACACTAATAACATATCAGAAATGTTGGGGAGCACAGGGTTTAGTGAGAAGGAGGAACTGAAAGAAATCAGTATTAGTAGGGAAATGGTGTTGGAGAAATTGATGGGATTGAAGGCCGATAAATCCCCAGGGCCTGATAATCTACATGCCAGAGTACTTAAGGAAGTGCCCCTAGAAATAATGGATACATTGGTGGTAATCTTCTGAGATTCCATTGACCCTAGAACAGTTCCTACAGATTGGAAGTTAGCTAATGTAACCCCATTATTTAGAAAGGGAGGTAGAGTGAAAACAGGGATTTATAGACTAGTCAGCTTGACGTCGGTAGTGGGGAAAATTCTAGAGTCCATTATAAAAGATTTAATAGCTGAGCACATGGAAAACAGTGGCAGAATCGGACAGAGTCAGCATGGATTTATGAAAGGGAAATAATGCTTGACAAATCTACTGGAATTTTGAGAGAATGTAACTAGTAGAGTTAGTAAAGGGGGAGCCAGTGGATGTGGTTTATTTGGGCTTTCAGAAGGCTTTTGACAAAGTCCCACATAAGAGATTAGCGTGTAAAATTAAAGTGCATGGGATTGTATACGTAGCGTATTGAGATGGATAGAAAACTGGTTGGCAGACAGGAAACAAAGAATAGGAATAAATGGATCTTTTTCTGAATGGCAGGCAGTGACTAATGGGGTACCACAGGGATCGGTGCTGGGACCCTAGTTATTCACAATATATATTAATGATTTGAGCAATTAACTCTTCTTCCACGCCTCTTTATGGCACGGGGTCCCCCTTGCCCCCGCCCATGTCTTGCCGGTAGGCAAGGTGTTGGCGGTTGCCAGTGGCACCTCCCCTTGCAGGGAGGATGAAAGAGTGGTGGCATGGGAAGGTGGGGCGGAGCCAGCTGCGGCCACCTGGGTGGTGCTGGCGTCCTTGCAAGTGTGGCACCACACCCCGTCCGCCGTCCAAAATACCCAGCAGCCTGCTCAACATTACCCTTGTGCTCAACATTAAAGCCCCCTCTGTACACTCCTCACATGCTAGGTGGGCAAAAACCTGGCGCCAGGAGTAAATATGGCAGAGGGCCACATCCTTGAGGTCAAGCGGGATCAGCGTGACCCTTGACCTAACCTCCCCCAGTTGATGGAGGTGGGGGAGGAGGAGCTCATTGGAGACAAGGGGATGGACATTCAAAACTATTATCCTCCAGCGGTAGTCTCCAGAGGGTTCACCACCAGAAACATCCCGCATACAGTGAGCCCCTTTTCAAGGGCGAGGTGTACCGCCCTCTCCGACCTAAAGAAAGAGACACATTTGCCGTATATCTTCAAGGCAGAAACTATGGCTGAGAGGCCGACAACCCCAGCCATAGCCTTAACGCATGCCTCGATTGTTATGTTGGGCTGGGTGTAGCTCTTAAGCCACAGGGTTTTGGTGAGGAGGTGGAAAGGTGACCAGCTGGGGGAGCAACAGGGGCCACAGCAGCAGCTGCTCCCGTATATGTTTTCTTGGGGTGCCTCACCAATAGTGACATCACAGCCTCCACAGTCACCCAGGAAGGCCTGGCTATAGGCGACCCTGTTGCAGCCATAGGGGGAGAGCCACACCCACCCAGAGCTCTATAGCCAGGAATATCCCACCCAGGGGAGAGGGGAAAGGCTGGTGTGACCTTACTCTCCCGGAAACAAGGAGGAGAGGGGGAAAAGGGAGATGCAGGAGGGAAAGGGTAAAGGGTGCAGGGTAGGTGGGTGTCACTCGGTGTAGGGAGGTGGAGACCTTGCTGGTCTTCCTGTGGTGGGAGGACAATGTCTTCACCAGGCAGCCGGTATTGCCTGGCACATAGAAATTGGCACCACCCCTCTTCACCAGGCAGTACCAGCTATCTGGTCTTAGACCCTGGCAAAGAGAAGGTGGGCAGGGGCGAGATCTTAAACAAACACACACACCCCTTCTCCCCAAGTCTCTATGAATGTCTTCTTTCCTCCCCTCACAAAGCTCAAGGTTGTCTTCTGCTCCAGACACCCACCTCAGATGTTATTTAAGGAAAATTCCTTGCCTCCTGACCTCCAAGTCCTGCAGCACCCCCTATCCTTCTCACTCTCTCCTTCAGGCTTCAGGCCCCTGCAGCCCTGGCAAAAACACCAGCAGTAAGGTCTTGCATGCTTTTAGTGTCCTCTGGGCACCAGCAAAACAGGCAAATAAAGATGTACTGAGGCAAAAGGCAGCAAGCGGCAAAAGCTCAGCAGCAACAGCAGTAATTCCAGCGCGACATTAGTCATCTCAATTTCTCTGCTCCTCTCACCCATTCTAACCTGTCTCTCTCTGAACTTACTGCACTCCATTCTCTCAGGTCCAACCCTGACATTGTCATCAAACCCGCTGACAAGGGTGGTGCGGTTGTTGTCTGGCGCACTGACCTCTACCTCGCGGAGGCTGAGCGTCAACTCGCAGACACTTCCTCCTACCTCTCCCTGGACCATGACCCCACCACTGAACATCAAGCCATTGTTTCCAGGACTGTCACTGACCTCATCTCCTCTGGGGATCTCCCTCCCACAGCTTCCAACCTGATAGTCGCCCAACCTCAGATGGCCCGCTTCTATCTCCTACCCAAAATCCACAAACAGAACTGCCCTGGTAGACCGATCGTCTCAGCTTGGTCCTGCCCCACAGAACTCATTTCTCATTATCTTGACTCCCTTCTCTCTCCCCTTGTCCAGTCCCTTCCCACCTACATCCGTGATTCCTCTGACACCTTACGTCACATCAACAATTTCCAGTTCCCTGGCCCCAACCGCTTCCTCTTCACCATGGACGTCCAATCCCTCTACACCTCCATCCCCTACCAGGATCGTCTGAGGGCCCTTAGCTTCTTCCTTGAACAGAGGCCCGAACAAACCCCATCCACCACTACTCTCCTCCGTCTGGCTGAACTTGTTCTCACGCTGAACAATTTCTCCTTCAACTCCTCTCACTTCCTCCAAATAAAAGGTGTGGCTATGGGTACCCGCATGGGCCCCAGCTATGCCTGTCTCTTTATGGGGTATGTGGAACATTCCTTGTTGCAGTCCTACTCCGGCCCCCTTCCACAACTCTTTCTCCGGTACATCGATGATTAATTCGGTGCTGCTTCATGCTCTCGTCGGGACTTGGAAAAATTTATTAATTTTGCTTCCAATCTCCACCCCTCCATCATTTTCATGTGGTCCATCTCTGCCACTTCCCTTCCCTTCCTTGACCTCTCTGTCTCAATCTCTGGTGATAGACTGTCCACCAATATCCATTACAAACCCAACGAGCCCACAGCTATCTCGACTACAGCTCCTCACACCCCGCTTCCTGTAAGGAACTCCATCCCATTCTCTCAGTTCCTTCGCTTCCGTCGCATCTGTTCCGATGATGCTACCTTCAAAAACAGTTCCTCTGACATGTCCTCCTTCTTCCTTAACCGAGGTTTTCCACCCACGGTCGTTGACAGGTCCCTCAACCGTGTCCGGCCCATCTCCCGCGCATCCGCCCTCACGCCTTCTCCTCCCTCCCAGAAACACGATAGGGTCCCCCTTGTCCTCACTTATCACCCCACCAGCCTCCGCATTCAAAGGATCATCCTCCGCCATTTCCGCCAACTCCAGCATGATGCCACCACCAAACACATCTTCCCTTCACCCCCCTTATCGGCATTCCGTAGGGATTGCTGCCTCCGGGACACCCTGGTCCACTCCTCCATCACCCCCTACTCCTCAACCCCCTCCTATGGCACCACCCCATGCACACGCAAAAGATGCAACACCTGCCCCTTCACTTCCTCTCTCCTCACCGTCCAAGGACCCAAACACTCCTTTCAAGTGAAGCAGCATTTCACTTGCATTTCCCCCAACTTAGTCTACTGTATTCGTTGCTCCCAATGTGGTCTCCTCTACATTGGAGAGACCAAACGTAAACTGGGCGACCGCTTTGCAGAACACCTGCGGTCTGTCCGCAAGAATGACCCAAACCTCCCTTACGCTTGCCATTTTAACACTCCACCCTGCTCTCTTGCCCACATGTCTGTCCTTGGCTTGCTGCATTGTTCCAGTGAAGCCCAACGTAAACTGGAGGAACAACACCTCATCTTCCGACTAGGCACTTTACAGCCTTCCGGACTGAATATTGAATTCAACAACTTTAGGTTGTGAGCTCCCTCCCCCATCCCCACCCCCTTTCTGTTTCCCCCTTCCTTTTTTTTTCCAATAAATTATAAAGATTTTCCTTTTCCCACCTATTTCCATTATTTCAAAAAAACCCCACTAGAGCTATACCTTGAGTGCCCTACCATCCATTCTTAATTAGCACATTCGTTTAGATAATATCACCAACTTTAACTTTAACACCTATGTGCTCTATTGTACTATTGTCGTTGACATCTTTTGATGATCTGCTTCTATCACTGCTTGTTTGTCCCTACAACCACAGCACCCCCCCCACCTCTCTCTCTCTCTATCTCTCCGCCCCCCACACACACACCTTAAACCAGCTTATATTTCAACTCTTTCTTGGACTCGAACTCAAGTTCTGTCGAAGGGTCATGATGACTCGAAACGTCAACTCTTTTCTTCTCCGCCGATGCTGCCAGACCTGCTGAATTTTTCCAGGTAATTCTGTTTTTGTTGCAGTAATTCCTGGATCCTTCCAACCCCAGCAACATCCACTGCAGCAACAGCTCAGGCAGTAACAGGACACACTTGTATTCAATCAGAGAGGTTCAGTAGCAGAGCCTGGGCACAGGCATTAATCCCTTACCACCATCATTAACACTCCCTTTGTCTTGTGTCCATGACATCTTTGTCAATCTCTCCTTAGTCCCCACCTATTGCTGGCCTTCTATCCAGATTCACCTGCTCCACCCCTCTTAAACATTATGAATTTCATCAGATTTCTACTTCTCTTTAGCTCTAAAGAAGAATCATATGGACTCAAAATGTTAACTCTGTTTCTCTCTCCACAGATGCTGTCAGACCTGCTGAGTTTTTCCAGCATTTTCTGTTTTTATTTCGATTTCAAGCATTTGTAGTATTTTGCTTTAGTTAATTGAACATAAAGTTCACTTTGTTAATAAATTCCAAGGATCTCCCTGCCTATGACTCCTTGTTCTGACGAGCAGTGTTGGTGTCACTCAGATGTGAAACCTTCATCCCTGCACACGATATAGGCAGGTGTTTCAGTCCAGGGCCTCTTCCCTGTGCTTTGTGCAACCATCCCAGCACACTGATGGTGCACCTTCACAGTCACTGAACATGTCAGTGATACCTGCACCTCGATGGTGCTTGTCATTGCTGCCAGAATGTCCTGGGCCAGCGACACAGCGTTCTCTCATTCTCTCTGTGTGCTCTCAGCACCTTTGAGGTGCGGCTGACCCCATCTCATCAGCAGCTGTGTCCAGTGACAGTGGTCCTGAAGGGCTCAGCTCACAAAGGATGCCATAGGATTAGGAGAAGTTAAAGCTTCTCCACAGCATCTCCATGGAATGACCCTGATCACAAAGCACAAGTGAGGTGCCATCAGCCAGACAGGAGTCAGTTATTCACATAAGGTATGTGAGGATCTATGGAATGTCCCCCCTGCATGTCATCATCATCCTCCTGAAATACAGGGACTATGGGCATCCACTGCATCTCAATGACAGGAGCCATTTCACACAGGGTATGTGCGCTGCTATCAGCCAGATAGGAGTCAAATGTTCATAGACGCAATTGTGAGGATCTATGGTACCTCCTCACTACATGCCATCATCATCCTTCATGAATCTAGCAGCCAAAAGGGCCTCCCAAGTGCGCCTGCCTCATCTGGCCTCATCTCTGTCATCCTTGCCTTCGATGACCTTCTCACTCTCATCCCTGTCAATGTCCTCCTCATCGGGGGAGATGTTCAGCTACTCCATCTCCTCAGCCAGGCCCTCTCCATGTTGCAGTGCCAGGTTGTGAAGGGCACAGCAGGCAATGACCATGTGTGACACCTTGTGTGGACTGTATTGCAGGGATCCATCAGACCAGTCCAGGTGCCGGGATCTCATTCTCGATATTCCAGTGGTTTGTTCCACCAAGGTGCAAGTTGCAGCATGTGCCTCGTTATACCTTCTCTCTGCTGCAATCAGGTCGCCACACGGGTGTCATCAGCCACAACCTCTGTGGGTAGCCCTGGTCCCCAAACAGCCAACCCTGAAGCCTCTGTGGAGCCTGGAAGATGTCAGGGATCTGAGAATGTAGAAGTAGTGGACATTCCCTGGGAACCATGCGCAGACCTGCAGGAAGCATTTGTGGTGGTCACACACCAGCTGAACATTCAGTGATTGGAAGCCCTTGCAGTTGATATAGTTGACCGTTTGTTGCCATGGAGATCTGAGTGCCACATGAGTGCAGTCATTGGCACCCTGCACCTGTGGGAAAGTTGAGATCTGGGAAAATGCCAGCACCCTTGCATCCTGGCTTTCCTGATCCCGAATGAAATGCACAAAGTTGTGTGCCTTAGTGAAAGTGGTGTCTATGACCTCATGGATGCATTTGTGGGTGGAGGCTAGTGATATCCCACAAAGGTCACCTATGGAGCCCTGAAAGGAGCCACTGGCATAAAAATTAAGCACCACAGTAACTTTCAAGGCCACTGGCAACCCTCTATGTCCTTGTGGCACCAGATTCTGCAGCAGGTGGCAGATGTGACTGAACAGTTCCCCGGACATGCGCAGACTTCAGCAACAATATTTCTCGGTCATCTGTAGGAATGACAAACGCTGTCCCTATATCCTAGGTATAGCTGAATGTACTCTGGGTTTGGGGGACTTCAATGTCCATCATGAAGAGTGGCTCAGTAGCACCACTACTGATCGAGCTGGCCGAGTCCTAAATGACATAGCTGCTAGACTGGGTCTGCGACAGGTGGTGAGGGAACCAACAAGAGGGAAAAACATACTTGACCTCATCCTCACCAACCTTCCTGATGCAGATGCAACTGTCCATGACAGTATCGGTAGGAATGACCATCGCACAGTCATTGTGGAGATGAAGCCTTCACATAGAGGATACCCTCCATCGTGTTGTGTGGCACTACCACCGTGCTAAATGGGATAGACTTCAAACAGATCTAGCAACTCTGTGAAACACTGTCGGCCATTAGCAGCAGCAGAATTGTACTTGAACACAATCTGAAATCTCATGGCCTGGCAAAACCCCCACTCTACCATCACCATCAAGCAGGGGATCAATCCTGGTTCTTTGAAGAGTGCAGGAGTGCATGCCAGGAGCAATATCAGGCATACCTAAAAATGAGGTGTCAACATGGTGAAGCTATAAAACAAGACTACTTGCATGCCAAACAACATAAGCAGCAAGTGATAGACAGGGCTAAATGATCCCACAACCAATGGATCAAATCTAAGCTCTGCAATCCTGCCACATCCAGCAATGAATGGTGGTGGACAATTAAACAACTCACTGGAGGAGGATCATTCTCAATGATGGAGGAGCCCAGCACATCAGTGCAAAATATAAGGCTGAAGCATTTGCTACAACCTTCAGCCAGAAGTGCTGAGTGGATGATCCATCTTGGCCTCCTCCGGAGGTCCCCAGCATTACAGATGCCAGCCTTCTGCCAATTCAATTCACTGCACGTGATATCAAGAAATGGCTGAAGACACTGGATACTGGGCCCTGACAACATTCTGGCAATAATACTGAAGACTTGTGCTCCAGAACTTACAGCACCCCTAGCCAAGCTGTTCCAGTACAGCTACAACACTGGCATCTACCCAGCTATGTGGAAAATTGCCCAAGTATGTCCTGTACCCAAAAAGCAGGACAAATCCAACCCTGCCAATTACTGCTCCATCAGTCTACTCTCAATCAATAGTAAAGTAATGGAAGGGGTCATCAACAGTGCTATCAAGCGGCACTTGCTTAGCAATGACCTGCTCACTGATGCCCAGTTTGGGTTCCGCCATGGCCACTCAGCTCCAAGGGCTGAACTCCCGAGGTGAGGTGAGAGTGACTGCCTTTGAGATCAAGGCAGCATTTGAGCAAGTGTAGCATCAAGGAGCCCTAGCAAAACTTGAGTCAATGGGAATCCGGGGGAAAACTTTCTCACTAGTTGGGGTCATACCTAGCAAAAAGGAAGATGGTTGTGGTTGCTGGAGGTCAGTCATCTCAGCTCCAGGACATCACTGCAGGAGTTCCTCAGGGTAGTGCCCTCGGCCCAACCATCTTCAGCTGCTTCATCAATGATCTTCTTTCCATCATAAGGTCAGAAGTCGGGATGTTCACTGATGATTGCACAATGTTCAGCACCATTTGCAACTCTTCAGATGCTGAAGTAGTCCCTGTCCAAATGCAGCAAGACCAGGACAACATCCAGGCTGACAAGTTGCTGGTAACATTCACGCCACACAAGTGCCAGGCAATGACCATCTCCAATAAGAGAGAATCCACCCACAGCCCCTTGATGTTCAATGGCATTACCATCACTGAATCCTGGACTAACAACATCCTGGGCGTTACCATTGACCAGAAACTGAATTGGACTAGCCATATAAATTCTGTGACTATAAGAGCAGGTCAAAGGCTAGGAATCGTGCAACAAGTAACTCACCTCCTGATTTCCTAAAGCCTGTCCACCATCTACAAAGCACAAGTCAGGAGTGTGATGGAATACTCATAGCTGTTTAAGGAAGTAATGAACAGAGTGGGGATAAAACGGTTTAAGTCAACAGCCTATCATCCGGAGTCACAAGGAACTTCGGAAAGGCGGCATCAAACTTTAGAATCTATGATAAGAGTATTTTGTCAGAATTATGCACAGGATTAGGGTACAGGAATTCCACTTTTGTTATTTGCTATTAGAGATGCTCCTAATGCATCGGCCGATGGACCAGTGAAATTGGTTCATGAGAAATTGATGGGTCAAAATTCAGAAACTACTCTCCTGGATTATGTATCAAATTTCAGGGAAAGATTGAACAGAGCATCTGAGTTGGTTAGGAAACATTCAAAGACATCATATCAAATGATGAAAGTGAAAGCAGATAAGAAAGCTAAAACTCGCAGTTTTGTTTCTGGGGAGAAAGTATTAGTTTTGTTACCAGCTCTAGGTGACTCATTAAATGCAAGATTTAGAGGGCCTTATAAGATTGAAAAGAAATTGAGTGAAGTAAATTATTTAATAAAAACTCCAGATAGAAGAAAGAAGCAGAAGGTGTGTCATGTAAATATACTTAAAAAGAACTTTGACAGGGAAGAGGAACAGAAAGAGATATTAGTGATGGTGGATGATGAGAAAGAGGTAAAAGTGCAGGACTCTGAAATTGATTTTCCTCAAATCAAATTGGGTAATGAGGGGGGAAAATTTAAATTAAACATTGAAATACCTTCCAGGCAACTGTCAAATTGATTTGGAAAAGCTATTGCAGTCACACAAACCTATACATGGAACTAGGTTGGGAAAGACAAATTTAGATTTACATGATGTATGTATAGAAATGTCATCTTCAACAAGGCAAGAACCTTACACATCAAATCTGGCAAAGTTATCACAAGTACAAAAAGAAATTGATTTCATGCTTCAAAATGACATAATTGAGTGTAGTTGCAGTAACTTGAGTTTGCCTATTGTACTGGTAGCGAAACCTAATGGAACAACAATACAGTGTGTGGACTAATGAAAATTGAATGCGGTGACAAGTGAATTCATATCCCATACCACGTTTGGAGGATTGCATTGAGAAAGTGCGACAATCAAAATTTATCACAAAGATTGGCTTGCTAAAAGGATATTGGCAGGTACCATTGCTGGAGAAAGCAAAGGAGCTTTTGTAACGCCAAGTGGACTATATTAGTTTAAAGTCATGCCACTTGGTATGAAGAATGCACCTGCGAGATTTCACAAAGATTGACAAACAAAGTAATTGCAGGTCTAAGCAATTGTGTGGTTAATATTGATGATCTAATTGTTTTCAGTCAGACGTGGGAGGAGCATTTACTCAACTACAAGAAGCTAATTTGGTAATGTGAACATTATCACCTCCTTTAGCCAGTATCACCACCATCAACCCCTTCGACCCTTTGTTTATGACATCTTTTGCAATCTCTCCTTTGCCTCCACCTATCACTGGCTTTCTATCCAGCTTCACCTGTCCCACCCCCCTTAAACAGTATATATTTCACCACATTTCTACTTCTCTTTAGTTCTGAAGAAGAGTCATACGGATTCGAAACATTAACTCTGTTTTTCTCTCCACAGATGTTGTCATACCATTTAAAAATATAGATTATGACAGTTGTTTAATGTTTCCTCTGGGATTTTTAAATAACTCAGCTTTACCAAAAGGCTACCTTATAACAATACTTACACCACATGGACTGCTGTAGTTCAAGAAGGCAGCTCACCAACACCTTCTCAAGGGCAACTAGGGCCGGGCAATAAATGCTTGTCCAGCCAGTGGAAGCCCACATCCCATGAATTAATAAAAAAATGAGCCAGAGGCCTGACTCCAAGCATGTCAGTGTGTCTGCGCCTGATCTCAGCTGTGGAGGAATAGCCAATTTATACAAGGTTTCCCTAATGTGTGGCCACTCCCCTCCCCCTGAAATCACCCCCCCAACCCTCTGAGTGAAGAGGTTACTCCTCATCTCAGTCCTAAAGGGATTACCCTGTATCTTCAGACTGTGGACCCCTTGTTATAGACTCCCGAGCCAGAGAAAACATCATCCCTGCATCCAGTCTGTCCAGCCCTGTCAAAATTCTATACTTTTCAATGAGATACCCTCTCATTCTTCTAAATTCCTCTGAATACGCACCTAGCCAATTTAGTCTCTCCTCATATGACAATTCTGCCATCCCAGGAATCAGCTTGGTGAACCTTCACTGCACTCCCTCTATGGCAAGTATATCCTTTCTTAGATAAGGAGACCAAAACTGCACACTATACTCTGGATGTGGTCTCACCAAAGCTCTGTATAGCTGCAGTAAGACATCCTTGCTCCTGTATTCAAATTCTCTCGCAATGAAGGCTAACATACCATTTGCTTGCTGCACCTTGCTTTCAGTGATTGGTGTACAAGAACACCAACCTGTTACTAATAGGCATTGAGAGAATTTTGGGATGTGGAATTTCAGTCGGCCCCGATAGAAGCTTGATGTTTTTTTAATTCATTTATTGATATGCTTATGACTAAGAACTGAGGATAAGGAGGATGGCAGCAGGTTGTCACCTTGATCATAAATGTATTCCAATAAATTGAATATATGCTTTTAGGATTCTTTTGGCGGTCTTTTTGTATATTGAGATGGTCTTTGTTCATGCTCAAGGTTTGCATTAATACTCTTGCTATTAACAGGGGAGGAATGTATGGGCTGGAAGGAGGTGAAGTTTCAGGTGTGACAGAACATAGAAATCCAGGTTTCTCTGCATGCCATGAAGTTTTAACTTCAGTTTGCACCTTCATCCTTAGTAGTTCCCCCATCCAGGAGTAAGGCTGATTGGAAGCCTTAGTTTTCAGTCAGATAGGGAGGACTCTGGGGCAGGCCGCAGTAACAGCTAGGGAGCCTGTGGCTGCTACTCAGAACCCTGGGAGTCAAATTCCCAATTTGGTGATCTGATCTCAGGTGCGGAGGGGAGAATTGGTCTGATCCCAATACCAGGCTGTTCAATTCTGGGGAATGTCTGATCCCCAATCTCAAAGGCCCAATCTCAATGGAATATCAGCCCCCAAATCCACAGGTATGTTTCCTATCCTTGTGGTCTTTGTATGGAGATGCAGTCTGATGGGAGAATCTTGGGGTGCGGGATGGAAGCGCTCCTCTTTCTCCCACAAAGTGTGCGGTGAAGGCACTTATGTTACCCTAAAGCTGTCCGCCCCTCCCTTCAGCTGCTGGGTTTCTGGAGGCATGGAAATCTCAGCCGGCCACTATTAAACCTGAAAAGAAGCTTTAATCTGAGTTTGTTGGCCTCATTAAAACCTTTAAATTGCAAATCAACCTGCTGGGAGGAGATTGGCTGCCTGCTCCTTATCTCACCACCGTTAAACTGAGAAGTTGGCTAGCTTGGAGGCAAGTGTTTTTGAAAAATTTAACATCTGACCTAAACCCAAGCCACTTGCTTTTGGGTATTAAATTTTACCCCAAAGTTTTTAAGTGCCTTGCTGATTATATTTTAGATTATAATTCATCATTGCCTAATGGTCACTTGGAAGGGTTTGCATTATCCCTTGTCTACTGATGTTAACAACTTTGTCATTATAATTCCTCATATGAACTACAAGAATTCTCTAGATATGCAGCTATTTTTTGGTTTTAAAACCATAGAACCATTCAGCATGGAAGGAGGCCATTCAACCGATTGTATCCACGCCAATGAAGATCTGACTACACTAATCCCATTTTCCAGCGCTTGGCACATAGCTCTGGAGACCATGGCAATGCAAGTGAATATCTAAATATTTCTTAAATGTTACAAGGATTTCTAATTCAACCACCCTTTCAGGCATTGAATTCCAGGCTCCCACCACCCTCTGGGTGAAATAAAGTTCTCCTCAACTCCTCTCTTAGCCTTCTACCTCTAACCATAAATCTATGCCCCTGGTTATTGACCCTTCTACTAATGGAAAACGTGCCTTCCTACCCACCCTATAATCTTATACGCCTCTATCAGGTCTCCTCTCAACCTTCCTTGCTGCAAGGAAAACAACCCCATCCTATCCAATCTTTCCTCATATCTCAGACCCTCCAGCCCAGGCAGCATCCTGGTAAATCTCCTCTGCATCCTCTCCAGTGCAATCACATCCTTCCTATAATATGGTGACCAGAACTGCATGCAGTACTCCAGTTGTGGCCTAACCAACATTTTATACAGTTCAAGCATCACCTCCCTGCTCTTGTATTCTATGCCTCGACTAATAAAGGCAAGTAACCCAAATGCTTTCTGAACCACCTTATCTACCTGCCCTGCTACCTTCAAGGATCTGTGGATATGCACACCAAGGTCCCTCTGATCTTCAGTACTTTCCAGGGTCTTACCATTCATAGTCAAATCCCTTGCCTTGTTAGTCCTCCCCAAGTGTATTACCTAACACCTTTCCAGGTTGAATTCCATTTGCCACTGCTCTGCCCACCTGACCATTGATATTCTCCAGCAATTTACGGCTATCCTCCTCACTATTTACCACCCTACCAATTTTTGTGTCATCTGCAAACTTCTTGATCATACCCCCTACATTCAAGTCCAAATCATTTATGTACACCACAAACGGCAAGGGCCCCAGCACTGAGCCCCGTGGAACCCCATTGGAAACAGACTTTCAGTCACAGAAGGATCCCTCTACCATCACCCTTTGCTTCCTGCTTCTCAGCCAATTTTGGATCCAATGTACCACTTTGCCTTGGATCCCATGGGCTCTTACTTTCTTGACCAGTCTGCCATGAGGGACCTTATCAAAAGCCTTGCTAAATTCCATGTAGACTACATCAAATGCATTACCCTCATCAACACTCCTGGTTACCTCCTCAAAAAATTCAATCAAATTTATCAAACACGACCTTCCTTTCACAAATTCATGCTGACTATCCCTGATTAATCCATGGTCTCTCCAGCTGCAGATATATTCTGTCCCTTAGAATTCTTTCTAGTAACTTACCCACCACTGAGGTTAGACTGACTGGCCTGTAATTTCCTGGTCTAACCCTTCCTCCTTTTTTTAATAATAGGACAACATTAGCAGTCCTCCAGTCCTCTGGCACCTCATCTGTGACCAGAGAGGATTTGAAAATTACTGCCAGGGCCCCTGATATTTCTTCCTTTACCTCCCTCATCAGCCTGGGATACATCTCATCCAGGCCTGCAGATTTATCCACTTTTAAGGCCGCTAAACCCACTAGTACTTCCCCTCTGTCTATGTTAATTTCCTCTAATATTTCACAGTCTTCCACCCTGATGTCTATGCCTGTGTCGTCCTTTTCCATTGTGAAGACCAAAGCAAAGCATTCATTGAGAATTATATCCTAGTCTTCCACAGATTGCCTCTATGGTCCCTAATTGGCCCTACTCTTTCCCTAATTATTCTCATGCTCTTCATATATTTTTTAAAAAACCCTTTGGGTTTTCTTTTATTCTACCCATCAATGTTTTCTCATGCACTCTCTTAGCTTTTCTATTTTCCTTTTTAAGTTCCCCCCAGCACTTTTTATACTCCTCTAGGGACTCTAGGGAGCCCTCTGTTTCTGGGATACATTTCATCCAGGCCTGCAGATATATCCACTTTTAAGGCCGCTAAACCCACTAGTACCTCTTCTCTTTTATTCTGAATCCTAATCTTTATATCCTTTGACATCCAGGGTTCTCTGGACTTGGTCTCCGCCTTTGGCTTTATGGGAACATATTTGCCTGTACTCTCGCTATTTCCTCCTTGAATGCCTCCCACTACTCTGACACAATTTTATCTGCAAGTAACTGCTCCCAGTCCACCTGGGCCAAACCATATCTCATCTTAGTAAAATTAGCCTTTCCCCAGTTTAGAACTTTTATTCCCAGCCCAAACTTATCCTTTTCCATAACTATCCTAAATCTAACTAGGTTACGGCTACTATCTCCAAAATGCTCCCCTACTGATACCCCTTTCACCTGCCCGGGCTCATTTCCGAATATTAGATCCAGAACTGCTCCTTCCCTTGTTGGCCTTTCCACGTAAAGGCTTAAAAAGTTCTCCTGGATGAAATTTAAGAATTTTGCTTTCTCCCTACCTTGCACACTAAAACTATCCCAGTTAATATTTGGGTAGTTAACCCCCTCTCTATCTCATTTGAATATCCTATAACCAGGAATGTTGAACTACCAATCCTGGTAGTCTTTTAGCCAAGTCTCAGTCATAGTTATGATATCATACTCCCACGTGCCTATCTGCGCCCTCAGCTCATCTGTCTTATTCCTCAGGCTCCTTGCATTAAAATATATTCCATTTAGCCTTGCTAAACTCACTTCTTTCTGATCTAGCCTATGTTTCCTTTGCCTTCCAGACTCACTTTCTAGCGTTCTAATTCCTTCGTTCTAACGATCTAATTTCATCTCAGCTTCTCTCCCCTCTGAACTACTTTTCAGGATCCCACCCCACAGCCAAATTAGTTTAAATCCGCCACAACAGCATTAGCAAACCTCCCTGTGAGGATGTTGGTCCCGTTCCTGTTCAGATGTAACCCGTCCATCTTGTACAGGTCCCACCTCTCACAGAAATGGTTCCAATGCCCCAGGAATCTAAAGCCCTCCCTCCTGCACCATCTCTCCAGCTATGCTCTATCCTTCTGTTCCTATGCTCACTATTGCGTGGCACCGGGAGTAATCCGGAGATTACTACCTTTGAAGTCCTGCTTTTCAATATCCTACCTAACTCCTTAGAGTCTGCTTTCAGGGCCTCGTTTCTCTTTCTTCCTATGTCATTGGTCCCAACATGGGCAACAACGTCCCTCTTCAGAATGCCCTGCAGCCGTTCCATGACATCCTTGACTCTAGCAACCGGGAGGCAACATACCATCCTGGGGTCAAGTCTACGGCTGCAGAAGTGCCTGTTTACTCCCCTCACTAATGAATCCCCTACCACTATTGCCCTTCCATGCTTCTTCCTTCCCCACCCACCCGCCGAGCAGCTGGACCACCCACAGCGCCATGGTCTTGGCTCTGGTTGGGCTTCACAGAGGAATCGTCATTCTCACTGTTTTCCAAGGCCAAAAAATGGTTTCCGAGAGAGATGCACTCAAGGGATTCCCTCACTACCTGCCTGGTCCCCTTCTTCTGTCTGGCAGTCACCTATTCCTCCTCTGCTTGCACTTGCTTAAGCTGGGGAGGTGGCCATGTCCTGAATGAGCTATCTATGAACCCCTCAGCCTTGTGAGTGCACCGTACTGCCCCCAGCGGCCGCTAAAGCTCCAAAACCTGGAGCTCAAGTTGATCCAATCAGAGGCACCTCCTGCACACATGGTCATCTAGAACACCAGGAGTGTCTAGGCATAGCACAGGATGTGCAAGTTATGGGACTGAGCTCCCCAGACATATCTTAACTAAATACAGTAGGGACCCTTGCTTTTATTTTACCCTTGCTCCTACTCATGTCTCGCTCTTTTAACCTTGCTGTGTTATGTCCTGAACTCGCGTTGTTTTATCTCCTGAGCTCTTGCTGATTTATCTCTTGAACTCTCACTGCTTTACCTCTCTGTCCTGAAGTCTCGCTGCTTAAGCCTCTCTGTCCCAAAGTCTCACTGTTTTAACCTCTCTCTCCCAAAGCCTTGCTGTTTTAACCTCTCTCTCCAGATGTCTCACTGTTTTCACCTCTCTGTCTCGAAGTCTTGCTATTTTAACCTCTCTCCCTCCCAAAGTCTCACTGTTTCCTTGAAAACCTTTCTAAAAAAATCATAGAAAATTATGGAAGAACTCGGAAAACATATATATGAAGTGTCAGAAAAGTGTCAGAAATTTTAGTAGATCATTGAAGGCTATTTAAGAACAAGTTACAAAGGACTCATTGCGTATGGCACAAACATTAGAATATCAGAATGTTAGAATTCATTATTTTTAATCATAAAACTAGTAATATTAAATTAGATGAACATACTATAGAATTAAGAACTTGAAAATAGATATACCAGCTGGGCCAGTAGATGTGTATGTTTACCCAGAGATCATCAGGGATTTGGGCCATGTGATGTGCATGCTATTAGCCCATATTTTTAGTAGTTCACTGTGCTCCTGTATGGTTCCCAAAGACTGAAAGGAGGCTAAAATAGGCCTCAACCTTTTAAAAAAATGGCAAAGTAATAAAAGGGTCATCAGTTTGACATCAATAATAGGAAAAGTGCTTGGGGAAATCATTACCCTATGGGGAGATCTTACCCTATGCAGGCATGGACTGCCTCATTATCTGAAGGGTTGTGAATAGAACTGAATACTGTGCAGTTATTAGAAAGCTTCAGGCTTTATGATGGAAGGAGTGCCATTGATGAAGCAGCTGAAGATGGTTGGGCCTAGTACACTCTCAGGAGGATCATCTGCAGTGATGTCCCTGGGCTGAGATGATTGGTCTCCAACAAACACTGTCAGGGTTCTATCTTTACCCGCCAGCAAGATAAATTTCTTCAGTCAAGCTTATTGTCAGTTTTAATCCTCAACTAAGGGAAATTTTAAATCATTATAAGAGCTTAGTCAGCTATACTAGCTATAGATTTAGTCGAAATATTCCTGGGAGGGAGAACATTTTATTTTAATACTAAATAAAGATATCTCAGAATTAAATATACTTAATAGGTATATTATAACAGAAATTACTCTTCTGAGTTGACCTCTCTCAGAACATAATATCCCCTTTTGAAGAATTCTGGGAGGTATACAAAGTGAATCTACAACTTTTTAATAATGGTTAGTTAATAATACCTTATTATATTATAGTAATGGTTAGAATATTACAAAGTGTAAATGCAAGGTAAACTAACCCACTAAAAATATAAAATTCAAGATAGAAATCCACCTAAAAGGAAATGCAAAATACAATTCCTATGAAAAATAAATGGAGGATATTCAAACGAACAATAAAGTAATCTTATACTCACAATAGAAGTATGATGTGTAGTTTCTGCCTTTGTCTCAGCCAAGGGATCAGATAATAGCTTGACCCTTCTTCAGCCTTTCAAACCTGATTGAGATGTTTACCTCAGAGCCTAATTTAAAGAAAATCTTTTGCTTTTAGAATAACCTAATTATTGTCTAACATGCTCTGAGGGCTCTGGACCTAGAAAAATGTATCAATTTTGCTTCCAATTTCCACCCCTCTATCACCTTCACATGGTCTATCTCCAATACTCCCCTTCTCTTCCTTGACCTCTCTGTCTCCATTTCTGGTGATAGACTCTCCACCAATATTCATTGCAAGCCCACTGACTCCCACAGCTACCTCAACTACAGCTCCTTAAACCCTGCTTCTTGTAAGGACTCCATCCCACTGAAGCAGCACTTCACTGGCATCTCCTTCAATTTGGTCTGTTGCAATTGTTGCTGCAAATGCGGTCTCCTCTACATTGGAGAGACCAAACGCAGGTGGGTAACCGCTTTGCAAAACACCTTCGGCCTGTTTGCAAGACTTTTCTGGCACTTGCCATCTCAACACACCACCCTGCTCTCATGTCCACATGTCTGTCCTTGGCCTGCTGCAATGTTCCAGCGAAACCCAATGCAATCTGGAGGAACAGCACCTCATCTTCCGATTAGGCACTTTACAGTCTTACGGCCTTAACATTGAGTTCAACAACATCAGGCCATGAACTCTCTCAACTAAGACCCCTTCCCCCTACCCACCCCAAAGGGGTCATCTGTTACTTGTTCCAAGTTTTTCTTTCACAGAGTGCTTACTCTTGTTCTGCTATTAACACATTCTGCTTTCCTACCTTTATGCCACTATCAGCACTTCTTTTAGCCCTTACCAGTATCATTAACACTCCCTTTGTCTTTTTGTCCGTGACATCTTCGTCAATCCCTCCTTTGCCCCCACCTATCGCTGGCCTTCTATCCAGCTTCACCTGCTCCACCCGCCTTAAACAGTATACATTTCATCACATTTCTACTTCTCTTTAACTCTGAAGAAAAGTCACACAGACTCGAAACATTAACTTGGTTTCTCTCTCCATAGACACTGTCAGACCTGTTGAGTTTTTCCAGCATTTTCTGTTTTTATTTCAGATTTCCAGCATCTGCAGTAATTTGCTTTTATGCTTTGAGGGCTCTTTATTTGATGGATTGTTGTAGGATCAGATAATATGCTTTTCTGACTGCAGGTATTCTCAACTTGTTGTAAACAGTCTCAAGGCCCTGTCTGGCAAAAGCCTTCTCAAGACCTTTGCATTCTAAGTTGCATATTGTCTCTCTCTGCTCTTGGCGAAGATTACTTTAGGTGAGTTAAATTTTCAAACCTTTAATTAACTGGGCAAATTCTTAACAGCACAACCATCTTCTTTTGTGCTTGGTACGACGCCAGTCATTGGAACCTCTTCCCCTTGATTGCCATTGACTTCAATTTCACTCAGGCTCCTTGATGCCACATTCATTCAAAGACTACCTTGGTATGGAGGGCAGTCACTCTCAGCTCACTTCCAGAATTGAGCTCTGTTTTCCATGATGAGGTCTGGAGCCAAGTGGTGGAACCCAGACTGAACTTTGTGAAGCACGTTATGAGTAAGTGCTCTTTGATAGTACTTTCACCAACCATTTTCATCAATGCTGATTATGGAAAGTGGGCTGGCATGCTAGCAATTCATTTGGATTGTTTTGGTTGATGGGGATTATTTAGCTGTAATGGACTGTTCCTATCTTTGAAGATTTAACATTCCTACACAATTTTCCATTTTTTGGGGTAAATGCCAGCATTTTAGCTGTACTGGAACAGCCTGACAGAAGGCATAGCTAGTCCTGCAGCACAAATCTTCAGCATAAATCTTCCTTTGATAGGGCCATAACTGTTTCTGGTGTGGTATTATGTGAAGAGAATCAAATTGGCTGAACACTGGCTTGTGTGATGATCAGGACCTCAGAAGGAGGCAGAATTGAATCATCCACTCAGCACTTGTGGCTAAAGATGGTTGCAAATATTTCAGCCTTGCCTTTTCCATTGACATGCTGGGCTCTGCCATCTTTGAGGGTGGGGAAATTCATAGAGCCTCTTCCTTCTGTGATTTCTCTACATATGCACCAACATTCAAGATTGATCTGTCAGGACAGCAGGGCTTTGATCTGATTTGTTAATTGTGCAATTGCTTAGCTTTATCTATAGCATGTTGTTTCCCTTGTTTAGCATGCACATAGTCCTGTGATATAGTTTCACCTGGTTGGCACCTTAATTTTAGGTATGCTTGGTGCTGCCTCTGGCATGCTTTCCTACACTCCTCATTTAACCAGAAATGAGCCCATGGCTTGATGGTAATTTTAAAGAAAGTACAATTGGAACAGCCTTACTTATGAAATTGAAACAGAGCGAAAGCACATATTAAAGTATGCAGGGGGGTGGGAGCGGAAGGGTATAATTTCCTAAGATTTCACCCACTCCTCTGTATACCTTCAGTGGAAGCCCAGTTTGCACACATAAATGAGGTTTCTGCCCAAGTTCCAGAAGCAAAGAAGGAAAAGCCCAGAGAAAATTTGCCTCTTTGAGCTCTTATTTTAAGATTCAAATACAGCAATGTAATAAATTATTCACACTACCCTCTCATGTATTCTGCGTTCTGCAATTGGATTAGAACTTTGTAAATACGTAATCATTGATTCTTACATAACTTGTGTTTGCAGCATCCTTAATAAGTTGCAATGAGAAAGTTCCGTGAACATTAATGAAGTAGAAGAGCATGGCTGGTATTTTATTGCTGGGGAGGTTTCAGTGACATTAAGAGGCTCTGACAGTGCCAACACAATTGCAACAGTTGCCCAGGGTCTTCTTCGAGTTTCACCTATATCTGTACTTTTCCAGGGATTATAATGTCCTCTTTGCTTTTTATTTAAAAAGTGGTTGCTATGTAACAGAAATAGCTGTCCCAGATACTATGCTGTGTTTATTTCTGAAAGGTAGTGCAAATTCTTATCAAATTATGTTGCCTTAATTTGAGAGCAGAGCCTTACCTTGAAAGCTGATGCTTAACACTATATACAACTATAAGAGAAATCATCATTCTCCTTTTTTGCTTTATGATGGTACCTTGTGGTTCCACATGTCCCGATTTTCATGTGTGGCACATACCAGAGAATGACACCTATAATTCCAATGGGGTTCTACTGATCATCTACTTGGCAGAAGTTGGTGGAAACCTGAAGAAATTGCCAATAGCAATAAAATGCCACCATTTTGACAAGAGAATGGAGAAAGCCCACAGAAATTCTACCTGCATGTTTACAACATAGAGCATATCCATTTGGCCCATCATATTTGTGCCAGGTCTTTGATAGATTAGTTCAAAATTAATCCCTCTGCCCTGTTCTCTCTCCATTGTCTTGTGCCTTCTTGTAATTCAAATACTTGTTCAATTTCCTTTAAAATATACGATGAATTAAGCATTCAATGCCCCAACAAATCTCAGTGTATAGAAATTTCCCCCAACCTCTCCCCATCTTTCTTTGCATTCTCTTAGAGAAAACTCAGGATTAATCTATCCAGCTCTACCTGTCCCACCGCGCCCCACCCCCCCACCCCACTCTTGAACCAGCATATATTTCACCCCCTTTCTATTTTTCCTTATTTCTGTTGAAGAGTCATACAGACTCGAAACGTTAACTGTGTTCCTCTCCGCAGATGCTGTCAGACCTGCTGAGTTTTTCCAGGTATTTTTGTTTTTGTTTTGGATTTCCATCATCTGCAGTTTTTTGCTTTTATCAGGATTAATTACCCCTTTTTATGCACTTTTATTAAAGGAAATCATCTTTCCCTATTTTTTATGTCAAAACTTTTCATAGGGCAGAACTTTCTGTCTGTTGGGCGGGCGGGCCCGACCCAATCTCCAGTGGGCGGGGAGCCGATCCCCGCCGGAGAAGCGGGCCACACCGCCATTTTACATTGGCCCGCCCAACATGACGTCTGGCGGGAAGTGCTATGCGCTTCCTGTGCAGGCGGGGGAAATTCCCCAAAAGTGAGAGTGCGCTCTTTCGCGTTTGCGCACGAAAGAGCACATATCTCCCTGAGGCAAAGTGCAGCCTCAGGGACATCGCTTCCACTTTGAAAAAGATTAAAAATAGAACAAAAAAAATCCCTAACATGTCCCCCTCATGTGACAATGTCACATGAGATGGGACATGTTCGTAATTTACAATATAACTGTATTAAATTTTTTAAAACCCTGCATGAAACCTTATTATGGCTAACCTCTACGCTAGCCTCTACTCAGCCAATCTTTGTGTCATCTGCAAATTTCCCATTCATGCCCCCCACGTTCACATCTAAATCATTAATATATAACACAAACAGCAAAGGTCCCAACACCGAGCCCTGTGGAACACCACTTGAGACAACTTTCCATTCGCAAGGGCATCCATCGACCATTGCACTTTGTTTCCTGTTACAAAGCCAACCTTTTATCCAGCTTGCCACATTACCCTGAATCCCATGGGCTTTTACTTTCCTGACCAATTTGCCATGCGAGACCTTGTCAAATGCCTTGCTAAAATCCATGTACACAACATCCACTGCACTACCTTCATCAACCCTTCTTGTCGCTTCCTCAAAGAATTCAATCAAATTTGTGAGGAAAGACCTTCCTTTAACAAATCCATGCCGACCATCCCTGACTAATCCATGCATTTCCACATGACAGTTAATCCTATTTCTCAGGATTGATTATACTAATTTGCTCACCACCGATGTAAGACTAACTGGCCTATAATTGTTTGGCATTTCCTTTGATCCCTTTTTAAGCAATGGAATTATGTTTGCATTTCTCCAGTCCTCCGGTACCTCCCCTGTATCTAATGAAGATTGGAAAATCATCCTCAGAAAATCATCTACTATCTCCTCCCTGACTTCCTTCAGCAGCCTCAGAAACAATTTATCTGGCCCTGGTGACTTATCAACTTTTATGGATTTCAACCCTTCGAGTACTTCCTCTCTTTTTATGATTATCCCATCCAATATGTAACAGTGTTCCTCCTGGACTACTATATCTACATCTTCTCTTTCCTTTGTAAACAAAATATTCATTCAAAACCCTTTCCACAGCCTCTGCATCTACACACAAGTTTCCATCATCATCTCTGATAGGTCCTATTTTTTCCTTAACTAACCTTTTAGCATTAGGGTATTGGTGAAACATCTTTGGGTTATCTTTAACTTTACTTGCTAATCTTTTTTCATGCCCTCTCTTTCCATGGTGGCAAGCTGCATGATATCACTCTGGACTTCCACTGCAGCACCAAAAAGTCTTGTACTGCAGTGGAAACTGAGACATCGACAATCAGACACTTCTTCATGGTTTGATCCATAGTTCCAAGCTCTGGATAAAGTCCTGTACCAAGTTGGTGCTGAAATCTTCCATGCTCATTGATATTGAAAGCAGATTTTCTTGCAGATTTCCCAAAGTACCAAGCATCTAGTTGTGTACACCCATCAGTCTTCCTCTGTAGATTGGCCCATTGAAGCCTTCGCCTGTGTGCTCTGCAGCAGAAATTGTGAGCTGGCACCTGTCCTAGCCTTGCCTCTGGCCTGGCTGCAGCACACTACTGTCTGATGTCTCACCACCTGGAGATCCCACCTCTATGCTATCCTCTAAGATACGTGCATTGTCAAGGTCTGATCTGATGACTGATTGTAAAATCAAGTGTCAGAACCTTCCATTTGGTGTTCCTTCACTGACTGGTCATTCAATGTTCCTTCACTGTTGCCCAACCTGGATGTCTGAAAGAAAAAGGACAAGGTTAAGGTTATGGTGTGGGGAGGGGGGGGGGAAAGTAAGAGATGCATGCTTACTCCATCTGTAGCTTGTAGGTCAGAAGAGACTGTGGGGATGAGGAGGAATGGATTGTGAGATAAAAGTTTAGTTTTGAGAATAGCACTGTTTTGAATCAATTCAGCACCAGACCTGGCCAGGCTCTCAGCAATTGCCCTTCTGATAATGGTCACCATGGTCTCCTCTGTGAGAGGTGGTGTGTGAGGGTGAGGTGAACCATATGAATGTTAGGCCTGGGCTGTGCCTGACACAGACTGTTGATAGCTGAGTGAATTAAGCAGAGGCTGAGATGAGTGGTGCATTTGGTAGGATTTCAGATTTGAAGTTGCAGTCACTGACAGCTTAGGCAAGGTCATTAAACATTTTGCAGCACTGCATCCAGGTCCTTGTGGCATTGACCTCAGCATTTATCTGTTCACACTATCTTTTGACCATGTATTTGGAGGGTCTTCTGTGCCTCCTGAATAAAAAGGACATCTCTCTTCCTTTTCACCTTCTTGACCAAGACCTCGACTGCAGCATCAGAAAACGTTGGTGCACTCTCTCTCCCACGACCTTCCATTATGCAATGTTGCACAGCACTAAGCCAAATGATGTCAGCACCTTCAGAAGTCATAATGTGCCTTCTCTTTGAGGGTTGCAAACTAACTTTAAGCAGTGCAGTCTAGCTTTAAGTAGGTTAGCAAATGACAATTTGTGCACCTCGTTGATGTGTGCAGTCAACGAACAGCAGGGTTAGCACTGGCTGGCTTGGCCTAAATAGCCAAGTGGTTATGGTACTGGGTTTGTAACCCTAAGATCAAGAGTTCAAATCTCACAATGGCAAACTATGAAACAATGTAACTTCATCTGAAACAGATGGAAACAGCTTTGTACTCGAAAGAGTTAGCACTGGCTGAGCACAGCAATAGTGATAATAAGCAAGCAACCCAAAGCTGGCCAGCTGCCTCCATTTCATTGAATGGGCATGGGTTAATAATGCATTGGAATTCCTGGGACTGTTTTTGAGTGCTATCCAATTTAGCACCCAACTTAGTCATTATTACGTTGTTGTTTGTGGGTGCTTGCTAAACACAAATTAACTGCCATGGTTTCTAGAGTGCCTAAACTTTTTTTCCCTTCCTTCCTTCCTTCCTTTTCCTTCCTTCGTTTCATTTATATAGCACTTCTCATGAACTCATGAGCAGCCGCCTATAAAATCAAGGGGAAAGATCCATCAGCTCCAGTTAGGACTACACCTTTTCAGAAAAATTCTGCCTATTAACTCTGTTTCTCTCTTCCCAGATGCTGCCACCCCCTTACTCTTGCTGCCAAAATCCATCCCTCTCATCCCCTTTCCGGCGACCTCCACCCCGTGAAACCCCTTCCAGCCATGACTTACCTCTGACCTGGGTCGATCCTCAATCAAAGAACAAAGGACAAAGAAAATACAACACAGAAACAGGCCCTTCGGCCCTCCAAGCCTGCGCCAATCATATTGCCCGTTAGCTAAAACATTTTGCACTTCCAGGGTCGATATCCCTCTATTCCCCATTTGTCAAGCTGCCTTTTAAACACCACTATCGTACCTGCTTCCACCACCTCCTCTGGCAGCGAATTCCAGACACTCACTACCCTCTGCGTAAAAAACTTGCCCTGCACATCTCCTCTAAAGTTTTCTCCTCTCAGCTTAAATCTATGTCTCCTAGTAATTGACTCTTCCACCCTGGGAAAAAGCTTCTGACTATCTACTCTGTCCATGCCACTCATAATTTTGTAAACTTCTATCTAGTCGCCCCTCAATCTCTGTTGCTCTCGTGAGAACAATCTGAATTTCTCCAACCTCTTCTCATAGCTAATAACCTCAAAACCAGGCAGCATCCTAGTAAACCTCCTCTGTACCCTCTCCAATGCCTCCATATCCTTCTGGTAATGTGGCCACCAGAATCGCAAGCAATTTTCCAAGTGTGGCCTAACCAAAGTTCTACACAGCTGCAGCATGACTTCCCAGCTTTTATACTCAATACCCCTGCCAATGAAGGCAAGCATGCTATATGCCTTTCTGACTACCTTATCCACCTGCGTTACCACTTTCAGTGACCTGTGGACCTGTACACCCAGATCCCTCTGGCCGTCAATGAACTTAAGGGTTCTGCCATTTACTGTATAATTTCTGCCTGTATTAGACCTTCCAAAATGCATTACCTCGCATTTGTCCGCATTAAACTCCATCTGCCATTTCTCCGCCCAAGTCTCCATCTGATCTATATCCCATTGTATCCTTTGACAATCCTCTTCACTATTTGCAACTCCTCTAACCTTAGTGTCGTCTGCAAACTTACTAATTAGCCCAGTTACATTTTCCTCCAAATCATTTATGTATACTACAAACAGCAAGGGTCCCAGCACTGATCCCTGCGAAGCTGCACTAGTCACAGCTCGCCATTCAGAAAAGCACCCTTCCACAGTTACCCTCTGTCTTCTATGACCAAGCCAATTCTGTATCCATCTTGCCAGCTCACCTCTGATCTCGTGTGACTTTACCTTCTGTACCAGTCTGCCATGAGGGACCTTGTCAAAGGCCTTACTGAAATCCATGTATATAACATCCACTGTTCTTCCATCGACGATCATCTTTGTCACTTCCTCAAAAAACTCGATCAAGTTAATGAGACAGGACCTCCCCTTCACAAAACCATGCTGCCTCACACTAATATGCCCATTTGCTGGGGCTCTGGTGGATGCTGTTCCAACAGCAGCCACCACGTCCATGGTGACTCTGGTGAGCAAAGGTCTTGCCAATCTCTGATTGACCTGGAGCTCTTGGTAGGCAGGATTTCTGCCTCCAGGGTATTTGATCTTGGGGCAGGCCTGCCTGTGGCCTCTTAAGTGCTTGAGAGTCACTGAATACTGGAGGGTCTTCCTTAAGGAGGTAACATGGGTCTCTCACAGGCTCTCCAACCAGCAGGTGAGACCACTGATGCCTCCATAAAATCTCACCCTTGATTTCTTTTTTAGGTCCAGTTTCAAGGTCCCACAGAATGCTGGGAGGCAAAGTTTGGCCAATTTCCGAAAATTGTCCTTTAGAAACAACCTGCTTGCAGTACCTTCTTTTGGGCTTTTGAATGTTACATGAGAACATAAGAAATAGGAGCAGGAGGAGGCCATTTAGCCCCTCAAGCCTGCCCCATTCAATAAGATCATGGTTGATCTGCTCCCGGCCTCAACTTCTTTTTTGTGCCAGTCCTCATAGCCCTCAACTCCCCGATATTCAAAAACCTATCTAACTCCTATTTAAATATTTTCAGTGATTTAGCCTCCACAACTCTCTGGGGTAGAGAATTCCAGACACCCACTACCTCTGAGGGAAGAAATTCCTTCGCATCTCAGTTTTAAATGAGTGTCACCTTATTCTGTAACTATGTCCCCTAGTTCAAGATTCCCCCATTTTATGTCTTGGGTAAATGAGTTAATCGGTCAAACAAACTCTAACTGTACGCCTTCCTATGTTCCTCTCAACTGCTGATTGCAATCAATAACAGGGAGAGACTGATGTAAGAATAAATAGTGATGGTTTATTAAGACATAGGGCAGAGCACCACATCATACGTGCTCACTCAGAAACCTCCAGAACTAGACTTACAGTTCCCAGTTGCCTGGGCTGTACAGAGATTTGCCAGTGCTGTCACATGATCAGTACATTTGCATTTTCTTAAGGGGACAGGATACCTCACTTAACCACCTCCTTCCCCCTTTACTCAAAAGTACAGCTAACAAGCTTAAAACACATTAACCATTTACAGGTCACATCTCTCAGGAGGCCTTCTTTGATGGGTTGAGCGTCGGAGCTCAGCAACCTTGGCTGGTGTTTCCGAGTCCTCCTTTTCAGGGGCAGTTGTCCACTATGTTCCTCAGTGGAAGATTTCACCATCTTCCGGGTGCAGTCACGTTCACTCCTGATGCCCTTCCCCTCTAAGCTGAAACAAATAAAGGGCAACAAGCACAAAGCAATACAGCAATGAGCTGCATGATATGTGAGGAGAAAGAGGAATAGGAGAAAAAATATATTGTTGTTCTTTCTAAGGACTGTCAATAATTTCTCTTTTTCTTCCTGCGTGTCCTTTTCTAGGTAGCACTGACCCGTATCTCTGTCTTCTCTTTAATTTCACTGTTGGCTGGACTAGACTCAGGCATGAGTTGAACGTGAATGAGCTCAGTAGTTGGGTTTTCTGACAGCTCTTTTGAGAATTCAGGGCTTTTAGCTTTAAAACTTCAGGGCTTTTACATAGCTGCTGTTTCAGCTCTTCCAATTCTTTCTTATTCTCATTAATAGTTTTCTGGAGAATCACATATCATTGCCCCTTCTCTGCTAATTCATTCCTTAACCCGGCCAGAGACAGGCTTAACTCTTCCTTTTCTTCTTCATATCTTTCTCGTGGCAAAAATTGGGAGCGGATTTAATTTTGTAGCGCACAAAAGTCCTTTAACAGATTTTCCATTTCCTTTCAAAGGATGTTGACTTCAGCTTGAACTCTGTCCCGGTGTAATACTTCTACGGGTTTCTCCTGTTGGGTCTTTGCATACTCATTTTTTCTTTCAGCAACACTTCCGGTTTTGAAATGGGAACTTAGCAGGCCCTCAAGATTTATCACTCCCAGCCAGTTCCTTCTGAGGTGACTTAGTCACCTGCCTGACATTACAAATAGGGATAATTTTGCCAACTGTTCCTCATACTACACCTTGAC
Source organism: Carcharodon carcharias (assembly GCF_017639515.1). Lineage (NCBI taxonomy): Eukaryota > Metazoa > Chordata > Chondrichthyes > Lamniformes > Lamnidae > Carcharodon > Carcharodon carcharias. The sequence continues at coordinate 51,306,483 of NC_054467.1, read as the reverse complement.
TTGACATACCCCTTTCACATTTAATTCTTCGCCATGTACGTCCTCAGCTTTGTGTCCGAAACTTCTAACCTCAAGGAACGGGTTCCTTTAGTCAGATATCTAAATGTATGCTCTACAGTGACAGACATCGACGCTCCCTTATTAACTTCCATCTTAATGCATTGTCCATTAACTGTAATGACTACTTGGATTGGCTCCATTTTACCCACTTTGAGGTTATATAATGAATGGATGTCTGATTCTATTCCTTCTGGCTCTTCCATGAAGCAAGTTTCATGATTTTTCCTCTGCCTTTATAGTGTTGTTTTAGCCTTTCTCTGTAGTGCCGCGTTATGTGTCAACAGCAGTTGCAGAAAGAGCACTCGACTTGTTTGAGTTGTCATTCACTCACTGGAGGCCTGGATGTATTTCTCACATTCATTTTGTGGGTTTTTAACTGCAGTGCTGTTGTTTTCAATGGCCTGGAACTACAGAGTATTTCCTGTCTTTCTGTGGAGTCCAAAGTTTTTGCACCTGTCGTTGCCAGATTGTTCTGCTCGACGAGATGGACGGCGTCAGTTGGTGCATCTTTTATAACTTTGGAATTTCTAACAGCACTCTCCATCGTTGCAGCCAATTATTGAAATCTAGACTAGGTTCAGCTAGCAAACGCCTTTGGATAGTATCATCTCCAGTCCCGCATATCAGCAGGTCTCTCAACATATCACTAATGGACATTCCAAATTCGCAATGCTCAGTTAATGCCTTTAAAATGGTCACATAGTCAAGTATTGTCTCCTCTGGAAGCCTGTTCCTTGAATTGAATTTGAAGTGCTGCATAGTAACTGAGGGCTTTGGTCTCAAGTGGCTCTGTCCAATTTTTATTAACTCGTCGAAAGTCCTTGAGTCTGGGGCACTAGGTGAAGTAAGACTGCTGATAAGCCCATATGTTTCACTCCCATATGAGGACAAAAGAATCGCCCTCTTCTTCTCCTCCCCAGCAATGTCATTAACAGTAAAAAAGGATGCTAGGCATTCGATATACTGAGACCAGTCATCTGAAATGGGGTCGAATGGATCGATACGCCCGACCTGCAGCATCGTGAATGATTGCAAGGGGACTGCCCTTCAGATAAGCTTTCCAGGTAATGATGAATCTAGGTGTTTGGCTTACCGTGGAGTTGCACTCACTCCTCTTATAATTTCCTGCCCATAGCCATTTTTCATGTATTTACCAGTTTCAACGCATTGCCGCGTTAAGAGCAGTCACCTTTCTTTTTAACTCTGTCTCTGTAGCTGTCGGTTTTTCTCCACTGGGTTTCACGCTCTTTGAGTTTTGGTGGGATCCCCACAATCGCGATTAATTTTTAAATTAATTTTAAACTGCAGCACTGCATTCTGCCCAGTTGCTGGCTGTTGCCTATTTTACAAGTTATGCATGAACGCTCTTTCCAATGCTTTGCTCACCTGCCTTGAAATTTATTTTCTTTTGTTCTTTATCCTCGTCGCCAGTTTTATGTCTTGGGTAAATGAGTTTGTTGGCCAACTGAACTCTAACTGCACGCCTTCCTATGTTCTTATCAATTGCTGCTTGCACTCAGTAACAGGGAGAGACTGATGTAAGAATAAACAGTGATGGTTTATTGAGACTTAGGGCAGAGCACCAGATCATAAGTGCTCACTCAGAAACCTCCAAAGCTAGACTTTCAGTTCCCAGTTGCCAGTTGCCCACGCTGTACAGAGATTTGTCACTGATGTCACATGATCAGTATGCTTGCATTTTGTTAAAGGGACAGGGTACTTCACTTTACCACACCCCACTAGTGGAAACATCTTCTCAACATTTACCCTGCCATCTCCCTCAGAGTCTTGTATGTTTCAATAAGATCACGGCCCATTCTTCTAAACTCTATTGAATAAAGGCCTAACCTGTTTAGACGTTCTTGATAAGTCAACCCGTTCATCCCTGGAATCAGCCTAGTGAATCTCTTTTGACCTACCTCCAATGCCAGTACATCCTTTCATAAATACAGGGGCCAAAACTGTACACAGTACTCCAGGTGGGGCCTCACCAAAACCGTCTACAGTTGTAACAACACTGCCCTATTTTCAAACTCCAACCCCCTAGCAATACAGGCCAAAATTACATGTGCCTTCTTAATTACTTGCTGCACCTGCATGATAACATTTTGTGTTTCATGCACAAGAACACCAAGATCCTTCTGTGTTGCACTTTTATGGAGTCTCTCTCCATTTAAATAATAGTCTGCCTTTTGATTCTTCCTACCAAAGTACATTACCTCACACATTAAACCTACATTAAACTCCATTTGCCAAGTTTTTGCACACTCATTGAACCTATCTATATCCCTTGCAGATTCCTTATGCCCTCATCACAACATGCCTTCCCACCTATTTTTGTATTGTCAGCAAATTTGGATACATTACACTCTGCCCTGTCCTCCAAATCATTAATATAGAGAGTAAATAATTGAGGCCCTAGGACTGATCCTTGTGGCACTCCACTAGATATGTCTTTCCAACCTGAAAAAGACCCATTAATCCTGACTCTCTGTCTTCCATGTATTAACCAACCCTCAGTCCATGCCAATACATTACCCCCAATACCGTGAGCTCCTGTTTTGTGCAATAACCTTTTATATGGCACCTTATCGAATGCCTTCCGGAAATCCAAATACACTACATCTACTGATTCCTCTTTATCAAATCTGCTTGTTATATCCTCAAAGAACTCTAGCATATGTGTCAAACATGATTTCCCTTTCACAAAACCATGTTGACTCTGATTGTGTTAAGCTTTTCTAAATGTCCTGCTTAATAATGGACATTTAGCCAACAATAGATGTTAGGCTGACTGACTTATAGTTTCCTGATTTTTGTCTCCCCCCCCCACCCCCCTTCTTGAATAGGGGCGTCCCATTAGCGGAATCTAGCGAGTTCTGGAATATTTTGAACAATGCCTCCACTATCTCTGCAGCCACTTCCTTTAAAACCCTTGGAAACAGGCATTCAAGTCCTGTGGACTTGTCTGCCCTTAGTCCCATTAGTTTGTCAAATACTTTGTCCCTCATGATAGAGAATGTTATAAGAATTTTCCTCCCATTAGTTCCCTGCTTATCTGATATCTTTGGGATATTTATAGTGTCCCTCATCTTGAAGACTGATGCAAAATATTGGTTTAAATTATCTGCCATTTCCCTGTTCCCCATTACCAATTCTCCAGTCACAGCCCCCAAGCTATCATTCGCCACTTCACTACGCTGCACCTCTGCTCTCTCATTTCTTTTTGATTTTTTAAACTTCCCTTCAATTGAACCCTCCCCCCACTAATTAGTTTCAAGTCCTATCTACAACCCTAGTTATACGACTCACCAAGTCACTGGTCTCAGCATGGTTTAAATGAAGCCAGTCCCAACGGAACTGCTCTCTCCTTCCCCAGTATTGGTGCCAGTGTCCCATGATTTGGAACCCATTTCTTCCACACCAAACTTTGAGCCATGCATTTACCTCTCTAATCTTATTTACCCTATGCCATTTTGCATGCAGTGCAGGAGATTATTACCTTTGTGGTTCTGCTTTTTAATTTAGCCCTGAGCTGCTCACAGTCCCTCAGCAGAACCTCTTTCCTAGTCCTACCTATGTCGTTGGTACCTACATGGATCATGACAACTGGATCTTTCTCCTCCCACTCCAAGTTTCTCTCTAGCCCAGAAGTGATGTCCTTAAGTTGGCACCAGATAGGCAACACAGCCTTTGGGACTCCCTGTCTTTGCTGCTGAGAACAGTATCTATTCCCCTAACTATGTTATCTCCTATAACTATTATATTTCCCTTTTCTTCCCCCACTTGAATGGCGTTCTGTACCATGGTGCTGTGGTCCATTCGCTTATCCTCCCTGCAGTCTGTGCCCTCGTCCACACCGGGATCAAGATCCTCGTACCTATTGGACAAGGGCACTGGCTAAGGCTTCTCCAAAGCTAAGTTCTGGGTCCCCATACCTGCCTCATTCAAAGTCACACCCTCCTGTCCCTGACCACAGTCTAAATTTGATGTAATTAATCTAAGGGTTGTGACTGTCTCCTGAAACACAGTGTCCAGGTAACTGTCCCCCTCCCTAATGTGTCACAGTGTCCGCAGTTCGGACTCCAGCTCATTAACTCTGAGCCAAAGCTCCTTGAGCAGCCAACATTTGTTGCAGATGTGGTCACTGTGGATTGCACCAGCATCCACCATTTCCCAAGTACTGCAGCTGCAACACATTGCCTGCCTAGCCATCCCTATTCTATTTAATTAATTAATTTGGATGTTAAATATTTTAAACTTTTTAAACATTTTAAATGTGAATTTCTTAACTGTACTCATCAGCTGTAATAATGCCTCCTGATTTAAACCACTTGGCCAATCAAAAGAGACACGGAAGAGATACCGACCAATCACCTACCTGTTTTCCTGTGACACTACACTTTGGCTTTGAGAGGCAGAAACAGGTTGAAGGGGCTCTCTACCTCTGATTTTTATCTCCCACTGCCTCTGCCCTTCTCACGCAGGTCTGCTCTCTTCGTGCTTTTATCCTGTGACTCTGCCACTCTCCTCACGCTCTTTTATCCTGTGTCTCTGCTCTCCTCACTCTTTTTTATTCTATGTCTCCGCCGCTCTCCTCACACTCTTTTATCCTATGTGTTAGCTTCTTATATGTTGAATGCATTCTTACTAAAGGAATGGCTACAGGACTCGACCCCCAAGTGATTGATGTTCTGATTCCTCAGAGTATCAAACATTTTTAAACCAGCTTCTGTTCTTTCTGAACCAAGACCTCATGCATCACCTTTTCCTATAGCTTCTAAATGTTGGCTTCTTTTAAGTTGAATATGTTCTTGCTGAAGGACTAGGTACAGTGGAAGCACTTCAATTACCCTATTGATTTCCAACGTCCCACTTGAAAATTTCATTAAATGAGCATTGTCTGCCTGAATCAGACAAATGGCTGCTTAAATATGGAAATAAGGGTCCCAGGCTTGGTTATGGAACCTCAAGAGCAAGTTTCAGGTACAAATGGGTAGAACACATACTTTATGTTGAGCAGCTTAACAATTAGTCCTTAAAGGGATTACTGAAAAAGGACACTTAAAGCACAAGAGAAATGTTTAACTATTATTGGGCAAGAAAATAAGGAGTGCTTTTCCTGGACTTATATAAAAATATCTTCTAGATAGTTTGAGGTTTGCCCCTGGATTTTCCCCCTTCCCCAACTCAGCTAGATCTACCATTAAGCTCAATAGGGGAGCTAGCCAATTTCCCATCCTTCTCAACTGAAGACCTACAGAGGCTTGTCCATTTGACACTCCAGCTTGCCGATGGCATTTAAATGTGGCCAAATCCTCAATATGATTCAAAGCCATTTAAAACCAGTATCAGGTGGAAGTTGAATCCACCACCCATCTTTTCAACAATTTAAATGAACAGAAGATTGGTTGGGTTTCCTTATGAATGTTTGATCCTCTCAGTCTGAATTGACTCGATGTTCTGGGAACAATTGATTCAATGCACCCAAACAAAGTAAAAGGAAAATCTGCCTCTTTATATATAATAGATGGATGATATTTCAAAATGATATTATTAATTCATTTAAACATCAAGATGGACACAATTAATGTCACACTGACTGAATGATTTCAATTTTTGCCTGCACTGGGGGTTTTACTGATAATGCCATTGTCAATGCAGTTGGTTAAATTGAAATTTAATATTTTCAATCTGTTTACTTTATATCAGAAGTACAATAAAGTTACAATATAAAGGATCAAAATGAAGTTAAAATGTTTTGTCTTTGCACACCGTTGATTTACCAAGTTGTTTTCTAATAAATGGCTACAGCTTTAAAATTATATTTGGATAATTCTTTTTCTATTAAATATTAAACTAATAAGCCTTCTGAGTCCCTTCTTAAAGCTGGATTTGGTGTAAACTTAGCTTCTAAATAGATATGGAACGTCAGCCATTTAACATTGCCTCTTTTTGTAATTAGCCAGATATATATTTGCTTTGCATTCCATTATTGAGAGTTTGGCAATACGTAAGAATGAAAAAAAACTTTCTTCAACTCTATAAGTTTCACAAAGTTTAACACATTCCAATATATGCTCTATTTTAACTTCAAACTCCCCAAAACAGATTTCTCTCCTTGTTATTTTGTCGAGTGTCTTTGCTCTATAGCTTTAATTATATTTAACGCTATTCTAATTGGTCTCTGATATTATAGCAAGGGTTGATTGGGTGGTTAGTGGATGGGGTCGCGTGATCAGTGAGGGGTATCAATGGGGAGGTTGGGTGGTCAGTAGGGGAAGGGGGGGGGGCGGGGGGTGTTGGTGGTGAGTGGATGGGGTGCTCCGTAAAGGAGGGGTGGTCAATTGGGGTGTAGTGGTCAAATGGCCAGTGAGTGTGTTGAGGTCGGGTGGCCAGTGGGAGGGTTTGGGTAGTCATTGGGTTGTGGTCTGTTGGTCAATGGACTAGTGGTCATTTCAGGGGAAATCATGTGGTTTTGGGGGGGTGGTCAGGTGGTCAGTGAGACATCAGGTCATCGGGTGGGTTGGTCGGAAGGGAGGGTAGTTGTGGGGGAAGGGAGTGCAGCTAATTGGTCCAGTGGAGGGCTGGGGTGTAGTTGTGGGGGGATGGGGGTAAGTGTGGCGGAGGTCCTGTGTGGGGTCAGGGGGTGGGGGGGCAAGGTGGAGTCCTGTGTGGGGTCAAGGAGGATCGGTACTATAGTTAAACAGAAGTTAGAAGTGGTTTTAATTCTTCTGCCATTTTCTGGGTAACTATTACTCTAAGACAGTCGGAACCATCTGAAGTTTGCAATTGATATCGTGCTTTCGGATGGTTCCCATTGCAGGGCAATTGACCAATGGAAGCTTGAACTTCCAGGCAATTGTCATGCAATCCTTTCCTGGGGTCTTCCGGTATAAAGGGGGGTTGTCCCCCAGTACACCTTTGGGATACCCCCAGTTATGATGCCCCCGAGCTCCAAAATTACAGTTCATTGACACACAGTCTCCCCCTAGAAATACAGGACAAATGGAGTCCCAGAGAAACATAAAGTGGGACATGGGGCAAACAGTGAAATTACAGGATAGTTGGTCACCTGTGTAGATTTATTTTACACTGTAATATTAAATAGCATCATGAGTCATATCTTGTTTCATCTCACTAAAGTGTTAATCAGTCTTCCTTTTTGAAGATTGGGGAATTATATGTGAGTGCTTGTGTGGAATTATAGTATCCAGTCAATATAGCAAGTGAGTCTCACCCTTACAACCTGAGGTTATACCACTGGGTGTATGTGGGTAGTAAAAGTAAGCGCCTGATTACAAGACCCTGGGATCTGCTTACAGGAGAGCCTAGTGAGACTAAAATCAGGTGAAGATCTAAAGCAGACCCAAACTTTGTAGCACCATTCATTTTAAACTTGTTTTGTTTTAATTCCATGGTGATTTATGGGCTGGCCAGCAATTATTTCTCATTTCCATTATGGATTCATCCATCTGATTTCCATAGCAATCTAGTCATGTTACATCAGTCCATCCTACATTCTCTGATAGTCTAGTGAATTCATACATGTTTAGTATCCTTTGACAATTACCAAGCAATTAAGGAATAGGGGGTATTATTTATGTCCAATTAGCTAAAGCCTTCTAACCCTCTTCATCTGTAGACTGCATTTGGCTTTAACTCGCTAGCCGAGAAATTCGATTGCAAGAAGCAGGTGCTGTCGAACCTCATATGGCATGTGGAGCTCATACTCTCACTCTGTGCCACGCACCATAATAGTAGGGCGATCTGTAGCCATCTAGAGTGAAACTAGCATTTAGGAACACAATACCTTTATAAAATTCATGTGAATTGCATTCTCAGGCATACAGCAATCAAATCCTTGATCTTTCATTGGACCCCAGTTGTGTCATAAATGACTTTGGAATTTGTGTATACATTGGGTGTGAGGAAGTTCTATCCTACTTTAAATCTGCCCATAAAAGCCTTCTCTTGAAAATTTGTCTCTTTCATGTTCAAACTAACCAATTTCCATTTTCTCCCACTGATCCACAACACAGCTCTGAGAGTATGAGTCATATTCCTTACAATAAGTCTTTCAAGTGATTTTTAAACCATTTGATGAGGCCCTTACAGGACATTGCCCTTGCAGCTTCATAAAAGTTTTTATGCAGTGGAACATTGGCTGAGAGAACATGTTTTTTCTCCCAAGAGCATGATTTTTCAAAATGATTCATCATGTAAGCAGTATTGAGTGGATAACAGAGTAAATAACTACTTTATGTGTAGAACAGTTATTATCAATTACACATTAAAAATGAACATTCACCTTTAACCTGTCACACAATACATTAGACTATTGGAAACCCATGAAATTCAGTACACTTCAAAGGACATAGAAGGTATCAGGTATTTTTTTCATTTATACATTGGGGTTAACATTTAGTCTTATTCAACAATTTATTATTTTTCTAAAAGTAAATTATCATACTTGAATGGAAAATAACTATTTGCAAAACAATAGACAAGGCTTTAAAATTCTCTAGAACACATAAACAGGCAAAGGGCCATGATAAATCTGTGCCCATTCCAGTTTATGCAGGCAGATTGAAAACTTCCTGCTGCTTTTTCATTTGCATGACCATAGCATGCAGCTACCACTAAGCATGCTGTTGAATAGCTGCACAACTGAGCACAAAATCATAAGAGGTTAACATGAGTTTGAGCTAGACTGCTGAGGCGATTGCTGCTTACTGGCTAGCCTTACTGAATAAGAATCATGTGGTCAGGACAGCCAATCAACACCAAGCATGGAGAATCTCATTAGGGGGTGGAGTTTTCCTAGCCTGGGGGAGTATATTGTAGCCTTGCTAGAAGCAGACAGCTAATCCAATGGCTCTGTAAATAAAGATTGTTATTCAACTAAAGAAGCCTCTCATTAGTACATTTCTACATCTAGTGACGAGAATAAATGATCCTGGCACTACCTCTCATCCTACACAGTAAGTATCTCATTTTGAAAAAGGAAAAAAAGAAAAAATATATACTCACCAAGATGCCTCTCATCAGGAGCATTGACCCATTTGACTCCTCCATGGAGAACTGAAGTCAATACACTGAGCGTCACAGGTTTTATTGCACTGCCTGTTCTCTCCGGATCTGTCCAGCGAGGATCCTTGCAGAGTTTTGTGGGAGGACCTGGCGCAGGTCAGCCCGGAGGGCATCGGAAAGCTTGACTCCCCTCTAAGTCCGGGTGAGATGACCGGTGCCCTCGACAGCTTCTCCAGGGCCAAGTCTCCGGGGTTGGATGAGTTGAACATGGAGTTCTGCAGGGCATTCTGGGATGTCCTGGGAAATGACTACACAGGGGTCCTGGGGGAGAGTATCGTGACCGGGGAGATGCCCCTCTCATGGCGCAGGGCTGTGATTGACCTGCTGCCAAAGAAGGGGGATCTCTGCCACCTTAAGAACTGGCATCCGGTCGCCCTCCTCCACACAGATTACAAGATCTTTGCCAGGGCAATGTCTTGTCCTAGGATCTATCGAGCCAGGTTTCATTTTAGGATTTAGCTTGTCCAGTATTAACATCAGTTGGAATCGTAACATCTGCCATTTAATATGATCATGGCTGATCTTGGGTTTCATCTTCACTTTCCCATCGGTTTCTCATATCCCTTGATTCCCTGAGAGGTCAAAAATCTATCTATTTCAGGCTTAAATATATTCAATGATGAAGCACCCACAGCCCTCTGGGGTAGAGAATTAAAAAGGTTCATAACCCTTTGGGTGAAGTAAGTCCTCAGTCCTAAATGATCGGTCCCTTATCTTGAGACTATGCACAGAATTTATGGCCCTGTCGTGGTGGGGGCAGGGCCGTAAAATGCAGTGAGCCATTCAAAAATCCATCGACTACAGCAGGACTGGAAAATCCCGCCAGCGGAGGGGTCGTAAAATTCAGCCCCATGTCCCTGTAGAAGAAAGGAATTATATATTTTTTTTCCAAAAAGTAGTGCAGTTTTGCAAGTAAATAAAAATTAAGAATATTGCCTGTGGAACATGATAATGTAAATAATGTACAGTAAAATAACAGTAATATTAAGAGGGAACGGGTTTGAAAACAGTTGCTCCAATAACAACCAATAGTTATCCAGCGTCTTTAACATAATAAAACATCCCAAGGTGTCTTAAAGGAAGAAAGCGAAGGAGAGTGATGAAGAGATGTAGGGAGGGTATTCCAGAGCCGAGGGCCGAGGCAACTGAAGGGCAATGGTGGAGTAATTAAGATTAAGGATACTCAAGAGGCCAGAATTGGAGAAAACCAATATCTCAGGTTGTTGAGCTGAAGGGGTTTACACATGTAGGAAGGGGTGAGGCCATGGAGCAATTTGAAACAAGACTGAGAGTTTTAAAATGAAGATGTTTCTTGATCTGCAGCCAATGTAAGTCAGCGAGCATAGCGGTGATAGATGACTTGGTGTGAGTTTGGACATAAGCAGTAGAGCTTTGGATGATCTCAAGTTTACAGAGCCTAAAATGCAGAGGACCTACTAGGAATGGCTTCGGATAATGAAGTCTAGGAGTAACAAAGGCATGAATGAGTGTTTCAGCAGCATATGACCTGAAGCAGGGGTGATGTTATGGAGGTGGAAATAGGTAACCTTACTGATGGCCTGAATATGTAGTCAGAAGCTCCTCTCAGAATCAAATATGACGCGAAGGTTGTATATTATTTGGTTTAGTCTCAGACAGTTGCCAGAGAGAGAGGGAGAGAGAGATATGGAGGCGATAGCTAGGGAATGAAGTTTGGAGTGGGGACAAAAGGGGAGGAAGTTTTGCTCTGGAGTACTACAAATCATACCTTAGACAAGATGGATTAGTCTCAGAAGTGAGGCACAGTTTACCAGGGCTTCAGGGTTTAATTATGCAGAGAGATTGCATAAATTAGTCATATATTCCTTGGAATAGAGGTTAAGAGCTGATTTTACTGAAGTTTTCAGAATTTTAAAACCAATTGATAGAACAGATGGAGAGGATCTTTTTCCTGCTGGTGAAGGAAATTAGAACAAAAGGACCTAACACAAAATCAGAACCAAGTCATTTAGGAGAGAAGTTGGGACACACTTCTTCACACCAAAGGTGGTAGAAGTGTGCAACTCCCTCACTCAAAAAGCAGTGGTTGCTATCTCAGGTAACAATCTTAAATCTGAAATTGATTCTTTTTTGTAGCAAAGGGTAGTGAGATATATAGTGAAAAAGAAAATAGTGTGGTTGATCCCTCAAAAAGGCATGAGCTTGTGAGCTTTGATGCCCTGTTTCTGGTCTTACAAATTCTAATCTACGTATGTGCTCCTGTTTCATCTCCAGCATGTATCGCATAGTCACCATTGTATGCATTAATATTTGCTGTAGCCAACTCTTTTTGAGTCTTGTGGTATTATTAAAGACAAGTTTTTATGATTATCATAGATGCTCTAACTGAACAGTGAGACAGGAAGTGCCATGGTCAATGATGTGAGGTGACATTCAGTTATGTGGTGAGTTTGATGAAAACATGACTGAATATCTGGAGACCAAAGACCCAATATACACTCTCAGTTTGAACCTAGGGAAGAGGATCAGAGTGAAGGTGTGAAGACCTGGAGAAAGTGAGGAGCTTCAAATATCTGGGGTCAGTGGTGACAGAAGACGGAAGTATGGAAATGGTAATTAAGTGAAGGATTACCTCTGGTCGAAGTAATTGGAATAAATGTATGAAGTGCTATGTGATAGAAAATCATTGCTGAAACTGAATGGAAGAATCTACAAGACAGTTGTGAGACTGGCCTTGTTATATAGTGCAGAAACTTTGGCAACATCAAGAAGAGAGGAACAGCGATTGGAAACTAATGAGATACTGAGATGGATGTGTAGAGTGAGGAGAAAGGAAAGGACAAGATCAGGAATCAGTATGTCAAGGGATCAATAAAGATTGTAGAAGTATCAAAGAAGGTAGCTGAGAAGAGATTGAAATAGTCTGGTCACCTGTTGAGAGAGAGAGAGAGAAATTGTGAGGCAAGTAATGGAGATGGGACTGCCAAGAAAAAGAAGTACAAGGCCTAAGACCAGATGGAAGAATGCAGTGGTGAGAGACTAAAACACAGCAGGATTGAAGAGGAAGGGGTTACTGGCAGAGGAGATGGAAAATGGTGATCAACCAGCATTGTGGAGAGCCTAATAAAATGGGAGAAACTGGAAGAAGAAGAATTATCAAAGTGAAGTGAGACAGATTTCAACTATGTAACACTGCATCACAAAACAAGCAAAGGAAAAATAGGACATATGACAGAATTATGAAAGATGCCTTGGTAATTTTTAATTTGACATGATTCAAAGCAAATGGTCTTTAATATCAGTTAGATTTTGTAGTGGGGTAAAGGTGCATGAAATCAATTTGGTTACAGTATTACTATATTAGAGAAGGCTGAACAATAATTATTTTCCATTATACTAAGAAATACTGTAAAATTCTAATGTGAAGGATTACAGGCTGACAAATGTAAGAAGTTGTAATATCTTTCATTGACTTAAGTGATTTTTAATTGGAGTTTGTGGTAGAGATTTGTGGAAGCTATTCAACCCAGCGGGTGTTGGGGGGGGAATCAATATTTTATATGAAATACAGAATCTGTTCACTATATATAGTTGCAGGGTGGTTTTCATTACAGATAAACAGAGTCACTGGTAAAACACATTCAGCATGTTTAGAGAAAGAGGCAAATCTCATAAACTTGGGCTATAATCAATAAGTAGGCATTCTTTAAAAGCTATATTTTGCTTGATGCTAAAGTTAGAACTTTGGAAAAGTTTTACATACACAGAAACCTGGAGACATCAGGGGCTGGATTTAATACTCACCCTCCAATGGGTTTGAAGGTGTGTGGAGGGGGCATTCGTTAAAGCTAGTGGGCAGCTGCCTGCCATCTACTCTCCCACACCTGTCCCAGCCACAATTATATCATTACATGCCAGAGGGCCAACTGAGGCCCTTAAATAGGCAATTAGTGTTTGGCTGGCAGCTGATTCAGAAGGGCAGAAGTCCCGCCTCCCACTTATTCAAAAATGCTAATTCAGTTGATTTTAGGTGTTCTGAAATCCGTGGGAGAGGGAGATACAAACTAACATTGATTGCCAGTATCTCATTTTGAAATACAGAAAAAGAGAAGACATGTTTAGTTTATATGCTTTATCAGATAAACTCTGACTTTAATTCTCCAAGCAACAGTTTGCAAGAAGTTGCTGATAAATATCTTGCAACACTCATGACGGGTGGAAAACTACTGAAGGGGTTTAAACATATGTGCATTCTTGAGGAGTCTCTAATATCATAGCCTGAACAAAGAATTAGATGCATCATTGAGAAATTGTTGCTGAAGGTGGATTTTGATAGGATAGTATGATCTTGTCAATTAAACATCTTGACCACACTGGAAAGAAGGGTAAAAAATCATTGCAAAATATGATTTAATGCATAATTCATCTTGGTCTGTTGCTATAAGGTATGAGCAGCAGGAGGTTGAACACTTGCTGGTTGATCGTCTGATTTTTTTGTAACATATCTGTGACTAACGCATGTATTGTTAAATGGTGGGAGTATTGTATTATTCAAATCTAGTAAAGATATCAATGTTTAATTTGAGCTTGGAGTGTTGAATAATAAGTATACTCACAATGCTCATGTCCAAACATTAGCGTAATTTGTCAGAGGTAGAAGGTTACATCTTACACAAAATATCAGTAAAAGCAGAGATGGCAGAGGTAACAGATGGGTTGAAAATTGATAGGCAGGATGTACTGGAAATGCTGGCTATGCTTAAAGTGGATAAAGCACCTGGTCCAGCTGGCCTGTATATCAGATTGCTAACAGATGTGAGAGTAGACAATGTGGAAGAGCTTGCCACAATCTTCCAATCTTCAATAGATATGGAGGAGATGCCAGGGGTTTGGAGAGTGGCAAATGTAAGACTCTTATTCAAGAAAAGGTGCAAGGACAGTCCTAGTAAAGATAGTGGAAAATGAGGATTTAAATAAGAGGCGAGGGGATTGAACAAGAGAAAATGCTCAAAAGAGCAGAAAGTGCCAGGCATCAGACCAAGATGTGATTTGGTGATAAGAGCCACACCACCACCACAGCAGTCTGGGTTGGACAAATGGTGGAAGGTACAGCCAGGTGAGAGGATTTTATTTAATGGCAAAGTGTAATCATCACTCAGCCAAATTCTGTCAAGATCATGATGTTGATGCGATCATCCAAAATAAGTTACTGGATAGCAAGAACTTTGTTCATAATTGAAACAACATTCTAGAGAGAAATGCAGAGAGACATGATGAAAGCTTATCCATTAGCAAAACCCATGGGGTCAACATTGGGAAGGCTGAGCTGTACAGCAAGCAAATTGGCAAGATTAGCCTACAGTGGACGTGTTGGCTTGGAAGGTCAGTGAAAGGTTGCTGTTCATTAGGAGGCCTTGACAAGTACCTCAATAGTCCTTTGTAGGATGCCAAGGGAACAGAGAGAATCTGTGGAATTATTAGGAGTCAAGCCTGGCACAGTGACAGGAGAGCAGTAAGTTTCAAGAAATGCTAAAGGGTTTGGGTAGGGACTTGGTAGGAAAGAGTACTCGAGAGGAGAGACATGAACGGAGGTATGGTGACAGGAGAGACAGATCCAGAAGGGGTAGTTAAAAGGCTGAGAAATAGATAGAGATAGAAGTGATGGAATCAGGTCTGGAGCCAAAATGTACATGAGAATCAACATAGAGAAACTCAAGTTACAGAGCCCTGATTACGTAGCAAGAATAAAATGCATGTATCCTGGCAGTAAATGGGGAATAGAGAAGAGACCAGAGGGAGTCCAAAGTTACACTTAGAAGTTTTGTGGTGTAATAAAGCTGACATAGGTGGATGGAGTTGGCATGGAACGTGGAATAACTATTGAACAATTTCAGAGACACATGTGGCAGGTAAGTCAAGTTCAGAAGCTGAAGGGTAGAGTATTGGAGGATGCATTGGTGAAGATATTTCCAAGAGAATAAAGATCCAAGATGTGTTCAGAATCAATCTCAAATTGTAGAGAAACTGTAGAAAAACTGGAGCTTACCATAAGATCCAGGAGAGGCAGAGAAATATATTTAGGCCATGAAAGAGGTACTTTCCAGGAACCAGTAGAAGAAGTAAATAGAATTAATAACCATTCAAAGGTTCAGCTGGTGGCTATATGTTAATTAAGTTACATTGAAATTAAGCAACCGAGCAGCAGATCAGAGTCATAGCAGCTGCATCTTACAGTGCAGTCCAGTGCAGAGGCATAGTCTTGATGTCCAAGAGTCCAAGAATTTGGAAAGCCAAATTTGAGAAATGAACCCGTGTTTAATGAGGAAAGCAAATGGCAGGCATATTTAGCGGATCGGCAGCAGCAACTTAAACTTGCAATTAACTTGTGGTTATAGGGTTTAAATGCACCCACTATTAGAGTCAGGGAAACTTAAGCAGTGGAAGAGAGGAGGCTGAGGGATAAAGAACAAAGGATAGCAGCAGATTTCTGAGGATAAAGGAGTTGAAGGAGCCATCTTGTATATTCACCATCATAAGAACTCCATTATTGACTGAACAAACTTTTGCACCTTTTTACTATTTTACAGTATAATTTCATTCATCTGTTACCTTCATGTATCACCTCTATACAGCAACATGTTTTGTACAAAGTTCCTTTACATTTCTTTGTATACCATTCTTTTTTAAGCTGCCAACTCCATGTGCTGAATTTTTGGGACCCCTCCCAAAGGTAGGAATGGAGGCAGATCATCTCAAAATGCCAGCGCCAGGTGACGTGTCAGTTTCAAGATGCCAATCCTGGTAATAATCACCAGGGTGGGCCAAGGTAGGACATTCTGCTTTGCTCTTAATTGACACTAATTAAAGCTGTTGAAAAGCTTGTTAAGAGTTTATCAAAGCGAGAAGTTTAAATTTTTCATGGGACAGACGGTTACCTGCGCCTTCAGAACATGCCCAGCTGAAGGCAAGCGAGTAAAGAGTGGGGAACCAGTCATGGCTTCCCCCTGGAACCCCTGGGGACCCCTAAGAGGGTAAGAGGAGACTGGGCAATTGTTAAAAGTGCTGGACAAGTGCATGTTGAGTGAGCAAGTGAGGTGAAACCCTCAACATAACAGGAACAGGAGGTGAGAAAGAAGCAGGAAGATGTGGAGGGAGATGATGCTAAAACAGAGAAGTGTCCTTGCTGCATAGCAAGGTGGCCTTCTCCTGCCACCCTCCAGTAAGGGGAACTCACTCCTCTCCCTCATGATGTCCAGCAATAAGTCCAGGTCGACATTCATGAAGTGAGAGTCTGCCATGCCTGGGGTGCCAGGCCTTTGGCTCTTCTGTGACATGTTGATTCCCTCAGGTGAATTGGAACAAACCACATACTTCTCTCATAGGACAATCAACAGTCTCAGTATGGTAGCCGTGATTGTCTTAATGTGTGCCACACTTTATCTGACCCATTTTCGTTCCTGACTGCATTGCCTCTAAATGGGAAGGAAACCCATCTCCAAATCAAATAAGGAATAGCTCTGCAAAAATTTGAATTTTAATCAGTTTCCCACCAGAAGCTGGTTACCAACCCAAATAACCACACATTACTCTTTCACTTCTAATATCTGTGAAAGTCTCACTAGAATTAATCTGAGCACTAAGGAAAGTTTTAAAGTTTCTTTCCTTAAGTAAATATATCTCTTTAATTTATTTGTACGTTCCCACTTCCCTGTTCTTTTGGCTTTTGATGCCCTGAAAATATAACATGGTTTTAAAAGTTGGAGGTGGTTGGATGTAAAAAAACATAATTAAAATTTGGATTAACTCCTAGAATATATCAACAATACAGTAAGTCCTCATTTAAAATTGTGGTTGCGTTCCTGCAAATCGCGACTTAAGTGAAATGACTTTAAGTGAATCATAAGTTCCCATAGAAATCAATGTTAGAACTTAACTCTGGTTTTTTTCGGACATTCCTGATCCAGAAAAACCAATGCATAAGTTGAAATACTGTATCATATAGATGCAGCGCTGTGCATTCCTAGCTGAAATAACTTGCAAAATAAAATACATCACTAAATATAAAATAAATATAATCAGAATCACAGATTCACAGAATCACAGTGCGGAAGAGGAGGCCCTTCAGCCCATCGAGTCTGCACCAACACGTGAGAAACACCTGACCTACCTACCTAATCCCATTTACCAGCACTTGGCCCATAGCCTTGAATGTTATGACGTGCCACCCAGGTACTTTTTAAAGAATGTGAGGCAATCCATCTCCACCACCCTCCCAGGCAGCGCATTCCAGACCTTCACCACCCTCTGAGTGAAAAAGGTTTTCCTCACATCCCCCCTAAACCTCCTGCCCCTCACCTTGAACTTATGCCCCCTCGTGACTGACCCTTCAACTAAGGGGAACAGCAGCTCCCTATCCACCTTGTCCATGCCCCTCATAATCTTGTACACCTCGATCAGGTCACCCCTTATTCTTCGCTGCGCCAACGAAAACAACCCAACTCTATCCAACGTCTCTCCATAACTTAAATGTTTCATCCCAGGCAACATCCTGGTGAATCTTCTCTGCAACCCCTCCAGTGCAATCACATCCTTCTTACAATGTGACGACCAGAACTGCACACAGTACTCCAGCTGTGTCCTCACCAAGGTTCTATACAACTCCAACATGACCTCCCTACTTTTGTAGTCTATGCCTCGATTGATAAAGGCAAATGTCCCATATGCCTTTTTCACCACCCCAGACACAGTACAATTAAATTGTGTAAATAAATGGCAGTACTCACTTCGATACACAGTACTTTTAGATCTCAAATCCCATATTCAAGTACCTGAACTAAAGTACCTGCACAGACCAATTTCTGACATTATATGGAACCCAGGACTGTAGTACGAATTCAGAACGTGAACCAGGAGCAAAGACAGAAGCCGGGAGCCACCGAAGAACAGACCCAGAGGACTAAAGTAAGAACAGAGGCTGGGAGGCCAGGATGAGAGAGGCAATGATAGGAGTCAACAAGGCTGGGTGACGGCAAGGGCAGGAGAGGCAATGACATTAGTTGGCAAGGGTGGGAGAGGTAAGGCAAGACAGGCAAGGGTGAGAGTAGGCATGGCCAGGAGTTAGCAAAGCCAGGTGATGGCAAGGGCGAGAGCTGGCAAGGCCAGGAGAGGCAAGGGTGGGAGAGGCAAGGCCGGGAGAGGCAAGGGTGGGAAAGGCAAGGTTGTGAGAGGAAAGGCCAGAGGGGTCAAGGCCGGGAGAGGCAAGGCTGGGAGAGTCAAAGCTGGAAGAGGCAAGTCTGGGAGAGGCAAGGGTGAAAGAGGCAAGGGCAGAAGAAGCAAGGGCGGAAGAGGCAAGACAGGGAGAGGCAAGGACTGGAGAGGTAAGGGTAGGAGAGGTAAAGATAGGAGTTGACAAGGCTGGAAGTCAGCAATTGGAGGTGAGGCAAGGGTGGAAGAGGCAAGGCCATGAGTTGGCATGGCCGAGAATTGGCAGGGGCAGGAGAGGCAAGGGCAGGAGTCGGCAAGAACAGGAGAGGCAATGGCGGGAGTTGGAAAGGGCAGGAGAGGCAATGGCAGGAGTGGGAAAGGGGGAGAGAGGCAAGGGCAGGAGTCGGTAAGTGGGGGAGAGGCAAGGGTGGTAGTTGGTAAAGGAGGGAGGGGCAATGGCAGGACTCATAAAGCCCGGAATTGGCAAAGCCCAGAGTCGGCAAAGCTGGGAGATTCAAGGGTGGGAAAGGGAAGAGCGGTAGAGGCAAGACCAGGAGAGGCAATGGCGGGAGAGGCAATGCCGGCACGAGCAATGGCAGGAAAGGGCAACTTAGGGAGAGGCAATGCCGAGAGTGAGCAAGGCCAGAGTGACAATGGCGGGAGTCAGCAAGGCCAGAGAGGCAATGACAGGACTCAGCAAGGCCAGAGAGGCAATGGTGGGAGTCAGCAAGGCTAGAGAGTCAATGACAGGAGTCAACAAGGCCAGAAGCGGGAGGAAGAGGGATTGAGATTGAGGGCAGAAGTATTACAGGAATAGTCATATGAGCAGACAGGCCATAGAAGAAGAAGTCTGTGGCACATGACATTAAAGTGAAACTGGCACATTTAGACAGAAACATTGACACTACTCTTTAGGGACATTAAAGTGAAACAACGTTGAGTGTTTCGATATAAAGCAGGTACTTATTGTAATTTTAAATATTGGATAATTGAGAGGAGAGGAAGTTTAACACACAAAATTCCACAACCCAAATGTCTGTAATCTTATTAAAAACTCCCATCTGTTAATATTTCCTCTCTGCACAATATTCCAGAAGGATTCAGTGCAGGGAATGCTTCATTGACATAACCAACGCAAGAAGGGTGAATTGCACATTCACCTATATCCTGCTGTACACATCAGTCTTCTCAGCCTACTCCGCCACATCGTTCCTCAAATGTACTTACCTATCACATACACCCATCCTTCTCTGTCTCTGCATTGTAAGGCATAACCTTCTACCTCTCACAGGTTGCTCTATTGTTTGATCATCAGAATTACAAGAAATATTGTGACAAAACACAAAGTACAAACTAAATGCTAATAGCTTTACTAGATTTTAACAATACAATACAGCCTTTAATACATCAATTAAAATACACCCATTAGTCGCAAATATGTTATCAGGAGTCATATATACAATTACCCAGTGAGAAGTCACCTCCTTGCCAATTATATCCTTCACCAACTGACCAAACTGCCCAGCTCAAACACCAAATCACTCTTTGCAATGATTTTTATACCTTTCTTTCCAAGGTGGGCAGAATGTCTTATTGACAAGATCATGCTGTCCTATCAAAATCTGCCTTAAGCTACAATGATCCAATGAAGTACCTAATTTTTTGTTCAACTATGATTTTAGAAACTGATGATGAGTATCTGTTTGAACTCCTTTCAGTAATTTACCACTTCTCGTGGATGTTGATAATGCCTTCAAGATCTTTATCAGTAAATATGACAGCAACTTCC
The DNA here is from genome assembly GCF_017639515.1 of Carcharodon carcharias. Classification (NCBI taxonomy): domain Eukaryota; kingdom Metazoa; phylum Chordata; class Chondrichthyes; order Lamniformes; family Lamnidae; genus Carcharodon; species Carcharodon carcharias. Next base: position 51,286,358 of record NC_054467.1, on the reverse strand, counting down.
TTTCCTGGTCACACACACACACATTTCAGAACCAGAAGATAATTAAACAATCCAAGTCCCTTACATTATTGGATTCTTATGAATGATTGCTTGGAGAAATAGAGACAGAGTTTATCTGATAAAGCATTTAGATGAAACATGTATCCTTATGGAGTTAGGTTCCGTGTATTCCAAAAGAAGACAAACTCTGGCATTGTCAATCAATATCATTTTGCGTCATTCTCTCCTAGATTTCAAAACACTTTGCACCACTTAGGCCAGCTGAATTAGCATTTTTAAAAACATGCTCAGTCATGCCAATTTCATCTTTATGTTTCCACACACCACGGCTCCATGCTTTTTGTGTAGATGAAGTTTCTCCAAAATTCTAACTTGGCACCAAAGTGAAACATAACTTTGAAGTATACCTGTTCATTTGTTCCAACCTGATTTTATGATTATTGTGCCTTTTGCTAAAAATCCCAAAGCCCTATATTGTTTCTACATCTGACTCTGAGAAGTGATCTTGTGGCTCAGTTGGTAGTGCTCGTCCCTCTGAGCTGGAAGGCCTTTAGTTCACAGTCCTTCTCCAGGATTTGATGCTCTCATGATGTGGTTTAACAGGCTGCTTTCAGTCTACAAATCGTTCCAACACCCCACACCATTCACCAAGGAAGACTGTGTAGATATGCCAAAAAAAGTGACTCTATTTACCTGTAATGTAAACCAAAGTAACCTACAACTGTTAATAAGTTACTTTAGTTCATTGAGCATTTTGGCCTTTGAAATGCATGCTTATATAAGATTTCCCAAGTCCGGAGCCACAGGTACCTAAATAGGCAGTCGACTAGCCATAAGTAATTTTAAGATGGGTTATTAAGTTTGTCAAGATGCAACAGCCTGGATATGATACATTAACTAATTAGACAACAAAAGTAAATGACCTGTGACAGTTGTGGTTTACTGGTTCCAGATAGCCGACAAACAGTTGGCACAGACTGGGTTGATTTCACCATCCTCCTCATCCATCTCAAGGCACTATTGATGAGTACTACAACATCATCATGACACCTACAATATCTCCCCAATATATTCTTTTTTGGGGGGCCAGTAGCCCACCCAATGCCAATCATCCATCCTCACCACCAGTTTGGCCAATGGATACAGTACAGGTACTTAAAACATCAGTGTGGTTATCACCCTCTTGTGCGTCACCTTGCTTGAGGTCAGCTTTTTAGTTTACATCACACTGAGAGTCATATTCTGGCCCTTTCTAAACAATTGTATAGGTAAGGGGGCACACAGGACGTCATCTTAACAATGTTTAGGAATGTGAACACGGCAGTCTGAACTAAGTGACTGTGCCTGTTTACACAGGCTGTTTAAAAATTATTGCCTCTTTCGAAAACTTCTTAGGTGGTGTTACATTATGCAAAAAATGTCTGTTTATTCAAGACCCCAATTTGTTACACCCATTAGAGCATCTCAGCAGTCAATGCAGAGACCTGAACAGCCTTCAATAGCTCTACTCATGCCATTCCATTGAGGAGCAGAAATAAAAGAAAGAACAAAGCTTTGTAGTTGTTGAAGGTTATACAAATGGGCAATAAGAAAAGTTTGTGTTGTTAAGTTTCTGTTGTATAGTTAAAGCACATTAATTTCATTCTATTGCATCAATTTCCTATCATGCCCATTCTTGGTTGCTGGGTGGCAACTTACCTTTTAACTTGTTTGATGATAAATAGGAAGTCATGAATTAATGGGGACCAATGGGGGATGTGGGTGATTGGTTGTTTGTAGGACTGCTTTGTGTTCTGTTTGAAGAATGCATCTGGTTGATCTTTGGGTCCCTAGTTTGTTATGTATGTGCAGTTGATGACTCCCTGCACATGTGGGTGCAAATCTGAGCAGAATGAGTCATTTACAGCACATATTTGGTCATCCCCTGTCATGCACACCCAAACCCATGTGTTCTTTCTGGTTAAAATACTCCCCTGTGAATTCCTACTTCCACATTTATAATGAATTTTGGCACAAATAAGGCCATTACAGTACATTTGGCCCATCAAGTCTATGCCAACTCTTCATGGAACAATGCAATCAGCCCCATTCACTCACCCTATCCCTGTAGCCCTGCAAGTTTATTTCCTTCAAGTACCCATCCAATCTCCCATTAAAACCATTGATAGCCTCTGCTTCTACCACCCTTGTGAACAGCAAGTTCCTGGTCATTGCCTCTCGCTGTATAAAAAAGGTTTTTCCTCATAACCTCCATTTCTTGCCCAAAACCTTAAATCCGTGCCTCCTACTCCTGGTCCATCTCTCCCTATTCCCCAACTCTCTCACTCCCATCCCGTCCCCCTCCTCCTCTCTATCCCCATCTGACTATGCATCCCCCCTCCCTCATCCACACCTCTTACCCATCTCTCTCAGCCACCCAGTCTTTCTTCATTCCTCCTCCAGACCCCCCCACCACACACTCCACTCACCATCCTGTTCCACGCTCTCCATATTCTCTTCCACACCCTTTCTCCCTCCGCCCATTTGCACACTGCTCCTTTGACAGAAAATGAACCACATTTAATGACAATATAAATTACATTTTTCTTATGTTTGAATCTTCAGCACTATTCTGAGCAACCACTGATTGACTGGTATCACTGCAAGCAATGCTCACATAATTACCAGCTTTTCCAAACAAGCCATCAGTCACTTGTCTTATGTATTTCTAGGTCACTCACTGGGAGACCCTAGATATTTCTCCAGCAGAATGCTGGAAGAACCTGGAGGCTAAAAAGCTGAGGGTGTTGGTGACTTTGACAGCCACTTGAAAAGCATCTCCACCAGATAAAGTATTAGCTGGTCTTCATCGAGAGGGTTACAGCTGTCTGCCACCACCTGACATGATAAACTGAACCTCCTGTTACACCACTGTTAACATATGTGAAGGAAGCTCAGCCTTCACTAGTGACTTTCAGCAAGACTGCGAAACCCATAAATATGATATTAAATTTAAAAGGTGAGCGGGAATATCACTCAAATTGAGTGATTAGCATATGATAATAGACAACTCACCTCTTCTGAGGGGTTTGCCAATAAGCAACCCGATGAGCTCGAGTTAAATGTGGAAGTTGATGATTAGAGCCAGGTTCTCACTGCTCTCACATATTTGCCAGTTTTAAACCCATCCCCTGTCATGCACACCCAAACCCATGTGTTCTTGCAGGTTAAAATACTCCCCTATGAATTCCTACTTCCACATTTGTAATGAATTTTGGCACATAAACACAACACTCTGTTTCTATGGCCACCTAGTCCCTGTACATTGCCATGGAGAATGCATCAGTTAACCAACAATTGACACTCAGCTACCAAGCTGTTTAAATTACCAAGTCTGGCATGTTGAATCTGAATGGTCAAGGCATTGCCCTGAGGAATGAACCAGGAATGGCTGTCAACCAGTTTGTTCAGTTGAAAAAGGCGCAAAACTGTGCACATGTCCCTTGGGTGAAGGTATCAAATTCAGGGAGAGAGACTGCAAGGTTCTTGAGCAAATTGATATAGGGAGTGACAAGGTATTGGAGATGTTGGCAGGCTTAAAAGTGGACAAATCTTCAGGTCTGGATGATTTGTGCCCCAGACTGCTGAGGGAGGCAAGGGGGGAGATCGCAGGGGCCCTGACCCAAATTTTTAATTCTCTCTGGCCATGGGTAAGGTGCCAGAGCACTGGAGAACAGCTAATGTGGATCTGCTATTTAAGAAGAGTTGTAGAGGTGAGCCAGGGAACTACAGACGTCAGTAGTAGGGAAACTATTGAGAATATTCTGAAGGAGAGTATCTATCTCCACTTGGAGAGGCAAGGTTGATCAGAGATAGTCAGCATGGCTTTGTCAGAGGGAGACCATGTTTAATAAATTTGATTGAATTTTTTGAGGAGGTGACCAGCTGTGTAGATGAGGTTAGTGCAGTTGATGTAGTTTATATGGATTTCAGCAAAGCCTTTGAAAAGGTCCCCTATGAGAGACTCATAAAGAAGGCAAATGCACATGGGATAATTTGATAAGGTGGAATCAAAATTGTCTTAGTTGTAGGAGACAGAGGGTGATGACAGAAGGATGCTTTAGTGACTGGAAGCTAGTGTCCAGTGGCGTACCACAGGGATCTGTGCTGGGTCCCCTATTATTTGTCATTTATATAAATGACATAGATGACTATCACCTGACCTACCTACCTACCTAATTACATTTACCAGCACTTGGCCCATATCCTTGAATGTTATGATTTGCCAAGTGCTCATCCAGGTACTTTTTAAAGAATGTGAGGCAACCCGCCGCACCACCCTCCCAGGCAGTGCATTCCAGACCGTCACCATCCTTTGGATAAAAAAGTTTTTCCTCACATCCCCCCTAAACCTCCTGCCCCTCACCTTGGACTTGTGTCCCCTCGTGACTGACCCATCAACTAGGGGGAACAGCTGCTCCCTATCTACCCTGTCCACGCCCCTCATAATCTTGTACACCTCGATCAGGTTGCCCCTCCGTCTTCTCTGCTCCAGTGAAAACAACCCAAGTCTATCCAACCTCTCTTCATAACTTAAATGTTTCATCCCAGGCAACATCCTGGTGAATCTCCTTTGCATCCTCACCAGTGCAATCACATCCCTCCTATAAGGTGGCAATCAGAACTGCATACAGTACTCCAGCTGTGGCCTCACCAAGGCTCTATACAACTCCAACATGACCTCCCTACTTTTATAATCTATGCCTCGATTGATAAAGGCAATTGTCCCATATGTCTTTTTCACTACCCCACTAACATGTCCCTCCACCTTCAGAGATCTATGGACACAGATGAAGTTCTTCAGAACTTCCTGGTGTCATGCTGTTCATTGAATACTTCCTTGTCAAATTATTCCTTCCAATGTGTATCATCTCAGACTTTTCAGGGTTAAGTTCCATCTGCCACTTATCTGCCCATCTGACCATCCCGTCTATATCTTCCTGTAGCCCAAGACACTGAACCTCACTGTTAACCACCCAGCCAATCTTTGTATCATCCGCAAATTTACTAATCCTACCTCCCACATAGTCATCTATATATGCTTATATAAATGACGAATAATAGGGGACCCAGCACAGATCCTTGTGGTGTGCCATTGGACACTGGTTTCCAGTCACTAAAGCAGCCATCTGTCATCACCCTCTGTCTCCTACAACTAAGACAATTTTGAATCCACTTTATCAAATTACCCTGTATCCCATGTGCCTTTGCCTTCTTTATAAGTCTCCCATGTGGGACCTTGTCAAAGGCTTTACTGAAATCCATATAAACTACATCAACTGCACTAACCTCATCTATACACCTGGTCATCTCCTCAAAAAATTAAATCAAATTTGTTAAGCATGACCTCGCTCTGACAAAACCATGCTGACTATTCCTGATCAAACCCTGCCTCCCAAGTGGAGATAGATTCTCTCCTTCAGAATTTTCTCCAATAATTTTCCTACCACTGACGTGAGACTCACTGGTCTCTAGTTCCCTGGATTATCTCTACAATCCTTCTTAAATAGTGGAAGCACATTAGCTGTTCTCCAGTCCTCTGGCACCTCTCCCATGACAACAGAGGAATTAAAAATTTGGGTCAAAGCCCCTGCAATCTCCTCCCTTGCCTCCCTCAGCAGTCTGGGACACAAATCATTTGGACCTGGAGACTTGTCCACTTTTATGACTGCCAACACCTCCAATACCTTGTCCCTCCCTATATCAATTTGTTCAAGAACCTTGCAGCCTCTCTCCCCAATTTCCATAACTTCATCCTCATTCTCTTGGCTGAAGACGAATGTGAAGTATTTGTTCAACACTCTACTGATGTCCTCTGGCTCCACCCATAGATTGCCCCCTTGGTCCCCACTGGGCCCTACTCTTTCCCTGGTTATCCTCTTCCCATTGATATCCTTATAGAATATCTTGGGATTTTCCTTACTTTTACCAGCCAGAGCTTTCTCATATCCCCTCTTTGCTCTTTGAATTGCTTTCTTAAGCTCCACCCTGCTGATTTGCTCCCCTTGTACCTGCTAAAAGCCTCTCTTTTCCTTTTCATTGTATCCTGAATATCTCTGATCATCCATGGTTCTCTGGATTTGTTACTCCTTCCTATAACCCGGGAGGGAACATGTTGAGCCTGTACCATCCCTATTTCCTTTTTGAGCACCCACACCAACCTCCCCAACCCCACACTGCTCTTCTGTAGATTTCCCCACAAGTAGCTGTTCCCAGTCTATCTTAGCCAGATTCTGCCTCATTTTACTAAATTCCACTCTTCCCCAATCCAAAACATTTTTTTACAACTTGTCTATTTCTTTGTACATAACAAGCTTAAAATATACCATGTTGTGGTCACTATCACTAAAATGCTCCCCCACCACCACCTCAGCCACCTGTCTGGCTTCACTTCCCAGAATTAGGTCCAGCACTGCACTGTCCCTTGTTGGATCCTCTACACATCGACCTAAAAAGTTCTCTTATACATATTTCAAGAAATCCAATCCATCCAAGCCCTTAACAATATGTCTATCCCAATTAATGTTGGGAAAGTTGAAATCACCTAATATAATTACCCTATTGTTATTGTTTTTACATACCTCTGCATATTGTGCACATATTTGCTCCTTAATATCCCGCTGACTATCTGTGGATCTACAATAAACACCTAACAATGTGGCTGCCCTTTTTTATTCCTAAACTCTACCTACAAAGCTTCATTCAATGCCCCCTCCAAGATATCATCTCTCCTTACTGCAGCAACTGACTCCTTAACTAATAAGGCAATGCCTCCTCCTCTTTTACCCCTCCCCGTCTCACCTGAAGATTCTATATCCTGGAATATTGAGCTGCCAATCCTGCTCCTCCCTCAACCATGTCTCTGTGATGGGTATGATATCACAATCCCACATGTTAATCCTCAATTTTACAAAAACTGAATAGATGTCAGATCTTTCAGGTAAGGTTAAGTTGACTCTGATTATCTGAGGCATTGCCATGGAGAAAGCAACAAGGAACTATCCGCTCCCCAAGCTAATTAAAAAAAAGGTGCAGAATTTATGTTTGCAGATAATTTTAAATTTCAAGACTGCTTGAAAGAAAAGAGACCAAGTTGAGCATAGGTTAAATATAAAATTGTTTTTCTGGCTTTTATATGGTAGATTAAGATTAATATTAGACAAATGAATCAATTCCTGATATCTGACTGGATCTGTTGCTGTCCTTTTGTCAAGATCTGAAAATAAATAAACCATTCAGTCCAAGGATCTGGGAGTTTCCGTCAACCTAGTATCAGCTGAAGGACCAAATTGAGTGAATGATGAGGGATAGTTACTTCATTAAATACTTCTTTCAAAACTTTTCACAAGTTGGCTGAAGATCATTGGAAATTATAAGTCAAAACCTGTATTAACATTGGACTTTTAATATGCAAATTAAGTTCCATGTCTGAGAATGGTGTTGTAAAACTGTTACGCGGTTACTTTGGGGATGGATTGGTTCCCAATCTGCCCCATGTCTTTTGGGACACCCCTGCTCACAGCTAGCTTTGGTGCTCTGCCCTGCAGCTCTTCAACTGGGTGAGGCATCTCCTTCACTATCTGTTTGTTTGCGAATTCCCCGGCCCCCTTTGAAGCTGGAAAGAAGGATTCTACTAGCCATACTCCAGGCAAATATTCAACCTTTATCTTTCCTGTTTTAACAATTCAATTTCCCTCAGGCTCTTCAACTAAGTGGGGTATCTTCCTCATTTTCTCTTAACTGATTTGGGGCTTCCCTGGTTATCTCTGAGAAGAACTTGTCTGCCAACCCAAATTCTGGGTCACTCCCTTCATCATTTTTAAAATTCCAAGGGTCCTTCTTTGACCACTTTTAATTCTGCTGGCCTAGTTTCTTCTGACTCAAGTGGCTACTCCTCACGAGTTCCCTCATTCCCTGCAGGGCCTCCGAACCCTTTCCAGCTTTCATGCACCCCTGCAAAATTCTGCTGTTTATCTCTGTCCCCTTCAGTCTCTCTGGACTGCCCTTGAATTTTTGGAGGTAATACTCTCTAGTCTGCCAGGACATTCCTCAATAAAGGGCCAACTCTTTGCATTGATGAGCTTGGGATTAACACCCACTGTTACTAGTCCTGTAATGAACTCACTCTTTACCTGAATTTTTATTAATGGTACCTCAATACATTCTCCAGTGAGTCCTTTGATGAGTGCTCTGGAATTTGTTCTGCTTCTTCATGGGGAATCTTTGATTTTCCCCGTTAGCAGCATCTGTAGGCAATCAATATCTCAGAGAATGCTGATCTCCGTTACTGATTCCTGGGAAGCACTATGGAACATCTTCCCCTTGAATGCAAAATCTTGATAGGTATGATCCCCTCTGAAGTGGTTGCACAGAGACTGGCAATTTTCGTGACCACAGATATGGGCTGCATTACAATGTGCCCTGTGACTCTCCAGGCAAGATGGCACAAGTATATGTCGGAAGCTCATCTCAGGAACAAATATGACACCAAGATTGTGAACAACCTGGTTTCATCTCAGACAATAACCAGAAAGTGGGATAGAATTGGTAGCTCAGGAATGGAGTTTGGAGTGGAAACTGAAAACAATGGTTTCGGTCTTTCCAATGTTTAATTGGAGGAAATTTTTGTTTGTCCAGTACTGCTTGTCAGATAAGCAGTCTGATAATTGAGCAACAACAAAGGCGTTGAGAGAAGTGGTGGTGAGATAGAGTTAGGTCTCATCAGCATACATGTGAAAACGAACACTGCGATTTGCACATTGTCGCAGAGGGGCAGCATATAGATGAGGAGTAGGAGGAGACCATATTCTTCAGGGACACCAGAGGTAGTGGTGCGGGAGAGGTGGAGAAGCCATTGAAAATTATACTCTAACTTCAAGGTATATCATCATCATTTAAGTACCATGTTAAGTAATGTAGACAACTATGATCTTCCAAACTTTCCAGTCATCACAACAGTGGATGGCCTTATTGGTGGAGTTCTGGTTAACAGTCTTTAATGTTTTCAAGCTACTCCCTTCCCTGATGGCCTCTTGCTCCTCTTCCATTAATCCTTTCAGTGGTGATTAGGCACCCTGACCCTTCTGAACAGTTAACATGTCCAGTGAACTCCAAACCATATATATTTACATATTAAAATCTCTGCTGAGTTAGCAGTATAAAGTTAACATATGCATGCACTGTTTCTAGTTGCTATAGATTGTAGAAGTGAATATTGATAATCAGGTCTAGAGAAGTCCACTCCGATAGCAACACAAGTCCTTGATGTTTGATGACTTATCAGTTTGTCGTATTACTCTTCTCATCCAGGCTGGGTAAGATCAATGAAAGCAGCTCATTTCAATCTGCTGCTCTAGCTATAGGTCTCTGTGGAATAACTGAATGTACATTTAATGTTGCATCCTCGATTGATTTGTCTATTTTTCCAAGGACAAACCTGCTCCCTGAAGTGGGAGTAAATCACATTCTCATTGAATTCCTTCCTACGTGTATGTAATGAATATGTCATATCCTTTAAAGGTAAAATTAGTAGTTTAACCTATAAGAAGCTGAGTCACTTAGATCAGTCATTTCCCAGATTCAATTCCGGCCTGTGCTAAATTAACTTTTTGGGGAGTTTTTCTTTATTCATTCATGGGATGTGGGCTTTGCTGGCTGGATCAGCATTTATTGCTCATTCCTAATTGCCCTTGAGAACGTGGTGGTGAGCTGCCTTCTTGAACTGCTGTAGTCCATGTGGTGTGGGTACACCCACAGTGTTGTTAGGAAGGGAGTTCCAGGATTTTGACCGAACGACAGTGAAGGAACAGTGATATATTTCCAAGTCAGATGGTGAGTGACTTGGAGGGGAACTTGCAGGTGATAGTATTCCCATCTATCTGCTGCCCTTGTCCTTCTAGATGGCAGTGGTTGTGGGTTTGGAAGGTGCTGTCTAAGGAGTCTTGGTGAATTCCTGCAGTGCATCTTGCAGATGCTGCACACAGCTGTTACTGTGCATCAGTGGTGGAGGGAGTGAATGTTTGTGGATGTGGTGCCAGTCAAGCAGACTACTTTGTCCTGGGTGGTGTCAAGATTCCTGAGTGTTGTTGGAGCTGCACTCATCCAGGCAGGTGAGGAGTATTCCATCACACTCCTGACTTGTGCCTTATAGATGGTGGACAAGCTTTGCGGAGCCAGGAGATGAGTTACTCGTCGCAGGGTTCCTAGCTTCTGACCTGCTGTTGTAGCCACATTATTTATATGGCTATTCCAGTTCAGTTTCTAGTTAATGGTAGCCCCCAGGATGTTGATATTGGGGGATTCAGTGATGGTAATGCCATTGAACATCACGGGGCAATGGTTAGATTCTCTCTTGTTGGAGATGCTTATTGCCTGGCACTTGTGTGGCATGAATGTTACTTGCCACTTGTCAGCCCAAGCCTGGATATTGTCCAGGTCTTGCTGCGTTTGGACATTGACTGCTTCAGCATCTGAGGAGTTACGAATGGTGTTGAACATTGTGCAATCATCAGCCAACATCCCCATTGCTGACCTTATGATGGAAGGAAGGTCATTGATGAAGCAACTGAAGATGGTTGGCTGAGGACACTACCCTGAGGAGCTCCTGCAGTGATGTCCTGGAGCTGAGATGACTGACCTCCAACAACCACAACTATCTTCCTTTGTGCTAGGTATGAATCTAGCCAGTGGAGAGTTTTTCCCTGGATTCCCATTGACTCCCATTTTGCTAGGGCTCCTTGATGCCACACACGGTCAAATGCTGCCTTGATGTCAAGGGCAGTCACTCTCACCTCACCCGAGGGTTCAGCTCTTTTGTTCATGTTTGAACCAAGGTCAATGAAGTCAGGAGCTGAGTGGACCTGGCAGAACCCAAACTGGACGTCAGTGAACAGATTATTGCTAAGAAAGTGCCACTTAGCACTGTTGATGACCCCTTCCATTACTTTACTGATAATTGAGAGTAGACTGATGGGGCAGTAATTGGCTGGGTTGGATTTGTCCTGCTTTTTGTGTACAGGACATACCTGACCAATTTTCCACATAGCCAGGTGGAGGACCGTGTTGTAGCTGTACTGGAACAGCTTGGCTAAGGGTGCAGCAAGTTCAGGAGCACAAGTCTTCGGTACTATTGCCAGAATATTGTCAGGACCCATAGCCTTTGCAGTATCCAGTTGCTTCAGCTGTTTCTTGATATCACGTTGAGTGAATCGAATTGGCTGGACACTGGCATCTGTGATACTGGGGACCTCTGGAGGAGGCCGAGATGGAGCATTCACTTGGCACTTCTGGCTGAAGATTGCAGCAAATGCTTCAGCCTTATCTTTTTCATTGACATGCTGGGGGTCCCTCATCATTGAGGATGGGGATATTTGTGGAGCTTTCTCCTCTAGTGAGTTGTTTAATTGCCCACCACCATTCATGACTAGATGTGGCAGATCTGCAGAGTTTAGATCTGATCCATTATTGGTTGTTGGATCGCTTAGCTCTGTCTATCACTTGCTGCTTATGATGTTTGGCATGCAAGTAGTCCTGTGTTATAGCTTCACCAGGTTGACAGCTCATTTTTAGGTATGCCTGGTGCTGCTCCAGGCATGCCCTCCTGTACTCTTCATTGAACCAGGGTTGATCACCTGGCTTGATGGCAATGGTAGAGTGGGGTTTATGCCAGGCCTTGAGGTTATAGGTTGTGTTCGAGTACAATTCTGCTGCTGCTGCTGGCCCACAGTGCCTCATGGCTGCCCAGTCTTGAGTTGCTGTTCAGAATCTATGCCATTTAGCACAATGGTAGTGCCACACAACACAATGCAGGGTTTGCTCAATGTGAAGGCAGGACCTTGTCTCTACGACGACTGTGCGGTGGTCACTCCTACCAATACTATCATGGACAGATGCATCTGCAGCAGGCAGGTTGGTGAGGATGAGATTGTGTGTTTTCCCCCTTGTTGGGTCTCCCACCACCTGCTGCAGATCCAGTTTAGCAGGTATGTCCTTTAGGACTCATCAAGCTCGGTCAGTAGTGATGCTACCGAGCCACTCTTGGTGATGGACATTGAAGTACCCCAACCAGAGTATATTCTGCACCCTTGCCACCCTCAGTGCTTCCTCCAAGTGGTGTTCAACATGGAGGAGCACTGATTCATCAGCTGAGGGAGGACGGTACGTGGTAATCAGCAGGAGGTTTCCTTGCCCATGTTTGACCTGGTGCCATAAGACTTCATGGGGTCCGGAGTCGATGTTGAGGATAGTGATGGTGGTGTCTGGGATATTGGCTGTAAGGCATGATTCCTTGAGGATGACTATGTCAGGCTGTTGCTTGACTAGTCTGTGAGACAGCTCTCCCAATTCTAGCACTAGCCCCAGATATAAGTAAGAAGGACTTTGCAGCGTCGACAGGGCTGGGTTTGCCTGTGTTGTTTCTGGTGCCTAGTTTGGTGCCGGGTGGTCCGTCCGGTTTCGTTCCTTTTTTGTGACCTTGTAGCAGTTTGATACAACTGAGTGGCTTGCTAGGCCATTTCATAGGGCATTTAAGAGTCAACCACATTGCTTGATTCTGGAGTCACATGTAGGCCAGAATAAGGGTGGCATATTTCCTTCCCTAAAGGGCATTAGTGAACCAGATGGGTTTTTTACAACAATTGACAGTGGTTTCATGGTCTTCATTTGACTTTTATTTCCAGATTTTTACTGAATTCAAATTCTACCATTTGCTGAGGCGGGATTTGTACCCCTTTCCTCAGAGCATTACCCTAGGTCTCTAGATTATTAGTTCAGCAATACCACTATACAATACACTATACAATACAATACCACTACACTACCTCCCTTGGTGGCATAGTGGTAGTGTACCTAAATTAATAATCTAGAGGCCCAGGCTAATGCTCTGGGGACATGGGTTCAAATGACAGCTGGTGGAATTTAAATTCAATTAATACATTTGGAATTATAAATGGCAACTATCATCAATTATTGTGAAAACCCATTTTGTTCACTAATATCCTTTAGGGAAGGAAATTTGCGGTCCTTACCTGGTCTGGCCTATATGTAACTCCAGACCCACAACAGTGTGGTTGACTCTTAAATGTCCTCTGAAATGGCCAAGCAAGCTACTCAGTTCAAGGGCAATAGAGATGGATGACAAGCGAAGCCCACATTCCATGAAAGAAAAAAATGCTGTTAGGCTGGCTAGCAGTCAGCGTACAGTTTGACCTTCATGCATGCGTTGTGGTGGCAGAGATACTTAGTAAGGTAAATATATACACGCACACACACACACACATATATATAAATATATATATATATACACATCTATGTATATATATATATATGTGTGTGTGTGTTTGTGTAATATACATTCCTGTATTTATTCTATGGAGCTGTGTGGAATTTGGTGGAGAGTAGGATCAGGCTTAATTATGATGCCCCTGCGGTTGAAAGGTCTGCCAAGACTCACTAGTGGTGATTTTAACTTGAGGTGCCCTACAGGAGATTGATAAGTGGAGTATGCCTGTTGCCTACCTATTGTTCCTGCTGTGTAGCTTGAGACTTTTGGAGGCACAGACCTCATTTACATGTAGCTGGTGAGCTGCAGATGCCAAAACAGCAAATTGCTTCAGTTTGTTGATTATGGGAGGGCAGGAAATCAGCCATCGTGGTAGGTCTGGGTGGGCTGAGCCATCCTAGAGGGGGGTTGGAAAGGTCTCCAATGAACCAACCAAGTGCAAGGTGGCTGGAGAGTCAGCATAAACAGGGTGGTAAGTGACCAGTCACTATTTTCAGGATACTACGGTCTATTTACACCAGCCAGAACTCCTTAGTTTATCCCATTGCCAGGATTCAAACTAAAGTTAGTCATAACTTTGAAAAGGTACCAGAGAGCATGGACCAAGATGGAGGCAACATTTTCAGAAAAGAGAGGAGTAGAAAACTGATGAAAAAGATTAGCAAGAAAACTCTCAAAATATAAAACTATAATGTTCTCACTTGGCTGAGAAGCTGAAAAGGAAAAGATGCAATTAAGGATTAATAGGCTGAAAGGGTTTTATAGGTAAATTATGATGAGGTTTGTTGAGTTAAGGATGGATTTTATGAATTAGCATTTGTGGCACAGTTCTTTGCCTGCCAGAATTGCACGTAAAGTGAATAATCTTAATCTAGGACACCTAGAGGGGAATGGCGCTCTCAGTGGATGCTCGTTAGCAAATGGGAGGATATAGTCAATCCAATGTGGACACAATATCATGGGCAGTACACCTGCAATTTCTTTTATAATTATTTTCCTGTTAATGCCACTTCCTACTGGGAATGCCAGAGAACAGCATGAACATTGGTACACCCTGGGTAGTCTTCTGTTCATTAATGCTAATAAGCACAAAACTGTTCTGATCTCTGCCTAAACTATAAATATACCATTTGCACATAGCTCTGCATCAGATGTGGTCATATGTAAAAACTATCTCTGTATTTAATGAGCTGTCCTCTGGTGTAGACAGCAGCTTTTCCCCTGAGCAGCAGGGAGCCTTTGATTTACTATTTAAAAAAAACAGGGTAGCAAGATCTAACTGTTTATGCCTAACCTTTCAGAGTCATGTGAGTATCAAGGAACAGCAACAATGTCAAAGTAGGTCAAAATGCTTAAGCGCAGAGAAGATCTCAATGGAGCAGACTAACAAAGATCAGCTGCTTGTTACTTTTTATTGTTGTTTCATCATTCTGCCATCAATCTGCCATTGGAAGTTGCAAAACATTGTTCAGTGTTCAAGTCAAAGGCTGCAAAATTGGTTTAGACCTGAAAGCGGGCACAGGGATTTGGAATATGCACTTAAGCACTGCCTGTTGCTTCTGAAGTAGGCAGGATGCAAATGTTCTGCTGCTTGCTCATTTACATAATTGCAGCTTATAATAAGTGCTAGGCGCGCTGTTGTGTGGCTGCACATCTGAGCGGGTAGGGCAAAATTGTCAGAGGCTGGCATGAGTTGAAGCAAGTCTGCACCACCTAAAGCTAGCCTGCACCTCTTAAAGGGGAGGTGCATTCTTGCTGGACCAAGTGCTGGAAGTGGCTAGGGAAGAATGTCTGACTTACAACCAGCATAACTATGATGAAACGGGGGAAGTGAGTAGACTTCAAGATTCTCTGATGAGGCACTGGAGATCTTAGTGCAGAAGGTGGACAAGGAGCAGAAAGTTCCTTTATCTGAGGAGGACCAGGAGGTCCTCTAGACAGGCACTCTGAAGCCAGTGGGAGCAGTTAGCCATTGTGGTCAATGCTAGATGTGAAGCCCTGAGGACCTTGATGTTGTGCTGCAGGAAATTCAGTGATTTCACACGAATGGTCAAGGATAGTGAATGCATCTTCAAACAGCACCATTAGCCCTGCACTCTGTTCAACACCATCACTCACCTACCAACAATTTTCATCAATCACAATCCTACCTCACATTCATAACTTCAACTCACCCTTAAACACTTAGCATTGCTACAAGCCGCACACCCACGTACATTACCAGCTACACAACCATTAGAGCCACATTACCCAAACCTATTACACCACAGACATTGAGATACTTTCTTCTCTCCTATACAACAACCTGGCGTAAAACCACAGACAGCAGCGGAGGAGAAAAGGTGCAAGTACATGTCCTCGCCCGCATGGAGGAGATTCTGCTTACCATCACTGAAGCAGCCACGGCTGAGGTGGTGCTAGAAGCGGGACTGAAAGCATTGAAGATGAAGGTATGCACATATCTAATCATTCATCTTACAGCACACTTCCCCCAAATCCCACAATCTATTCTAATATACAAGTTTCAAGTGGACTAAACATGTATCTCTTGGTTTTCCCCTATTTCCTGCATCACAATCCTACCCATGTGATAGCTTAAAAGCAGGATCTGTTCATGGTGAGACACTAAGCACAGATAGCTTGGATCCAGGCAGGGGGAAAGGTTAGTGCCGGTACCAACTGGTCGGAAGGTGAGGTTACATGAGGTCTGCTGCAGTGCACCCAGATGAGGATTTTTATATGGCAGCTTACAGCCAAACGCTGATCAGCATGTACACATAAATGTTAGTGCATTGGTAGGCCTGCCAGACATCCTAAGGTCACTGGCAAGGAAAATGGAGGAATCCAACCACTGATCTTGTATGCAGCTTCGTATTTGTGCATGTCTTCACACTGAGCTTGGAGCCCATTGTTACAGCCATGGAATTCTAGTCAACACCATTACCAAACATGTGATTCCAACCATGATGCAGCATCTGATGGCTAATATCTAAGTTTCTACTGCAGCTCAAGCAGAAGTCACCCAATGTCTGAATACTGAGTTGGAAGCTTAGACTGAAATCATGTCAGCTTGGCTTGCTGCTGCCAATGCTTAGATTGCTGCCATCAAGGCTGCAGATACCGGCATTCAAAGTGGCTTTCAGCATCTCACAGCAGTCCAGTAATCTGCCCTCCAATGTTGCTAGGATTGTGGAGCCACCGTCCTGGGGGGGTGCCAATGATGCCATGTTTTGTCCTTTCTCATGATTACAGCAATTGTCCCCTCACATCTGCCTCTGCAACAATTGCTGTTGACTGTCAGCCAGAATGTTGCTACCATGCTGAGGTGATGTAGTCCAAAGTCAGGCTTTTGAGGAGCAGAGCTTTTCAAAGTTCTCCTGCCAGGCCATCTGCACTCTCCATCATTGAAAGTCAGCAGACTTCCACCAGCCATACTGCAGCCACGGGAACAGTACAGTGTAGCAACACTAGACCAGGCAAAGACACAAGGAAGACAGACACCAAGGGAATGTGCAAAGGTGATTAACTGATTTTTGTTTGGAATATTTGATGGTTTTCTTGATACAGTTAGTTTGTAATTTTTTTTGGAGTGACTTTAATACAGCACTGTGACTGAGAGAACACTGTGATGGTCAGTAACAGAAGGAAGGGAAGGTATAGGACTGTTGATGAATGAATAATTGGAGTTGCGTTGATTGGTACTACAGTCGGTTGAGTTGATCGTGGACAACTTAAGCCAGAAAGAGGTTACATTGGGTGCATACTCCCTTCGTGCTCCTTTTTTTGCTCCCCTTCCTCCATCAAAGCCAGTTGCCATATACTAGCAGCAAGAGCTGAGCTACATTATGGCAAGGATACAGCAAACCATGACAAATCATGATATGGGGTCAAATCTTGGAATTCCCATCCTAACAGTACTGTGGGTGTACCTACACCACATGGACTTCAGCAGTTCAAGAAGGCAGTTCATCACCACCTCCTGAAGGGCAATTAGGATTGGGCAATAACTGCTGGCCTAGCCAATAATGCACACATTCCATGAATGATTTTTTAAAAAAAGTGCTCTGGAGGGTACTGCAGGGCTCCTCCCGAGTGGTCAGTGCATCTTGCACCATGGCAAAGCCTGCTACCCTGAGGAAGCTGCTTGCTCACTCCATCTGCTTCTCCCTGGAAAGAGAGAATGCATTTATTCCTCGGTCTTTGCACAAAGAGCCTCAATAACCACTGTTACATGGCAAGCATCTCACCTTTAAAGCCACAACCAGTGCTGTCTTTGCCCTGTTCTGAAGTTACAGATCTAGTGGCAGGTTTCAGTGAACGCTTCCTTAGTGAAACAGACATCTCACATAGGACTTTTTGCTGAGGTTTAAATAGGAGAATAGCTCCGTGGAAATCCTAGGTGGGCATGGCCTCCTATTGACCCCTTATCCCCTTCTCCTCTTCCTCTTCAAGCAGCTTCTTCACCTCTGTGTGAACCCTGCTTGTTTCATGTTGCTGGCCAAGGGGGATAGAAACTACAGCACCAATGACTGTGAGCAAGTGGGCTGAGCCGAGACCTTGATCAAAACCAAGATCTTTACCACCTGTAAAACTCCTTATGACTTTACCAACTTTAAATAGCAGATAAATCCACCAAACACTTCTATGAACTCAGCAATTAAAACCAAACATCAACCAACCTAAAATCCCTTTTATGAACCATTTAAATAGCACTGGTGGTGGGGGGTCCTTCCTGTGCTGAACCCAAGTTCAGCTGTACTGATGACACAAAGATAAGCAGAATTGTAGACAGTGTACACGGAAGAAAAAAATTACAAAAAGATATGAGTGACTAAATGAATGGACAAACTGCGGCAAATTAATTTCAATGTAGGACCTAAAAAGGATAGAGCAGGGTACTTTCTGAATGGGGAAAAGCTAGAAAGAGTGGAGGTCCAAAGAGAGGTGTAGGGAACAGGTAAACCACTTTACCTTGTTTTTGACGATCTCACTAAAGCATGCAACACCATCATCCAGGCAGGTGCCTACAAGGTTTTGGAGAAAATTGGCTGTCCACCAAAGTGCCTTAATTTCATCTGCTCTTTTCATGACAACATGCACATGTACAGTTTGACAGCACCACTTTTGACTGTTCAGGATGAAGAATGGAGTGAAACAGGGCTGTGTCCTTGCCCCAGGTTGTTTGGTATTTTCTTCACCATGCCCCTGACCTTTACCTTCCTTACAGATATGGAACAAGTTTGCCTGCATACTCAGTCAGACGGCAAGATCTACAATCTGGTCCAGACTGAAGCAAAGACAAAAATACAGCATTTGCTGACCAGCGAACTCCTGTAAGCTGATAATGCCATGCTATTTGCTCATACTGAAACTCAGCAAAAAGACTCATGGATTGACTCTTCCAAGCCTGTAGCTTGTTCTCCCTTGCTTTAAGCTTCAAGAAAATTGTGGTTATGGGACAGGGACATCTCCACCCTAGATCACACTAAACTGCACTCACTGGAAATGATTAGCAAATTCTGCTACCTTGGGTCCATGGTGACACATGATCTGTCTCGATGCATAGCTCAATACATGTATAGGGAAAGCAGCTAGGACCTTTGGCCAACTCACAAAACATGCATGGAGAAACATCAAGCTGATTCTTGGGATCAAGATGCCGGTTTATGAGACCTGTGTTCTCAGTGCTTTGTTGTATAGCTGGTAAACATGGACAACTTACAGTTTTCAAGAAAGCAAGTTCAATAATTTTCACCTTCATTGTTTGCAGTGCATTCTCAGCATCTCATGGAAGGACAAAATCATGAATCTGACAGTCCTCTCAAAGGCAAATCTCCCAAGTATTCTAGAACTCACCAAGCAGAGACAACTTCGCTGGCTCAGGCACATTCTAAGGATAGAAGACAGACACATTCCCAAGAATTTTCTGTGTGGTAAGATAGCCAGAACCAGAAGTGAGCAGAGAGTCCCAAGCTCCACTTCAAGGCTGTTTTGCAAGCACAGGACTACATGCATTCTAAACAGAAGAAGATGCAAGCTGTAGACAGGGCCTAGCAATCCCACAATCAATTAATCAGATCAAAGCTCTGCAGTCCTGCTGCATCCAGACATGAATGGAGATGAACAATTAAATACCTAAATGGAGGAGTAAGCTCCACAAACACCCCACGCTTAATGAGCCCACCATGTCAGTGCAAAAGACAAGGCCAAAACATTTTCAACAACCTTCAGCCAGAAGTGCTGAATAGATAATCCATGTTGGCCTCCTCCTAAGTCCCCAGCATCACAGATGCCAGTCTTCAGCCAATTCAATTCAATCCACGTGATATCAAGAAGCAGTTGAATGCATCAAATCCAGCAAAAACTATGGGTCCTGACAATATCTGGCTGTAATAATGAAGTCTTGTGTTCCACATCTAATTGTGCCCCTAGCCAAGCTGTCCCAGTACAGAGAAAACAGTGTTATCTACCTAACAATTAAGAAAATTGCTGAGGTATGTTTGTCCACCAAAAGCAGAACAAATTCAATCCAGTAAATTACTGCACCTTTAGTCTACTCTCAACTGTCAGCAAAGTGATTGAAGGTGTCATCAACAGTGCCATCAAGCAACACCTAATCATCAAGAACCTCCTTGCTGGTGCTCATTTTGGGTTCAACTAGGGCCACTCAGCTTCAGATGTCATGATATCCTTCATCCAAACATGGACAAAAGAGGTGAGATGAGAGTGACGGCTCTTGACGTCAATGCAACATTTGACCAAGTGTGGCATCAAGAAACCTTAACAAGATTGAAGTCAATGGAAGTTGGGGGAGAACTCTCCATTAGCTGGAGTAATACCTAACACAAATGAAGATGGCTGTGGTTGTTGAGGACCAATTAACATTGCCCCAGGACATTGCTAAAGGAGTTCCTCAGAATAGTATCCAAGGCCCAAACGCCATCAGTTACTTCATCAGTGACCGTCCCTCTAACCTAAACTCAGAAGTGGGAATATTTGCTGATAATTGCACAGTGTTCAGTACCATTCACAATTCCTCAGATACTGTAACAGTTTGTGTTCACATGCAGCAAGATCTGGACAACATTCAGGCTTGGGCTGAAAAGTGACAAGTAACAATCATACCACACGGGTGGTTGACAGTGACCATCTCCAACAAGAGAGAATCTAATCATCTCCCTTTGACATTCAGTGGCATTACCATTCCTTTTCTCCTGTTGAAAGTAAGCAGTAGCATGCAGCTCCACAGTACTCCTGCTCGCTAAAATGTCATCTTTCATAAAGCAATTCCCTATTTACATTCAAGTGCCTCATGAAGTCTTGTCTATATTTCCTTAGAAGCTGGAGAGATTGTGAAAGAAAACATAGTCATTCACATCCTTCAGTGCAGTGTAGAAAGGGTAATCAGGAAATTTGATTCTTTGTGTTATTCATCATGTGAAAATCCATTTGTTGCACCCATAACATTGAGTAGTTTTTCAGCTTGCTATTTCAGGCAAAGGATCATCTATGATGTGCGGTAAGTAATGATTATTTCTGAGGGCTCTGTTGAGCACTTTGATGCACCGGAATGTTTTATCATTTTCTTTCACCCTCAACCCAGTTGAAGAAATCCAATCAGTGCAAGAAGTTTCATATCAAAAAACGTTTTTGTCTACTTTTTGACAAGCACTTTTCCAAGTAGAAGCATTTTTAAATTATTTCATGGGACGTGGGCATCACTGGCTAGACCAGCATTTATTGTCCATCCCTAATTACCCTTGAGAAGGTGGTGGTGAGCTGTCTTCTTGAATAGCTGCAGTCCATGTGGTGTAGGTACGCCCACAGTGCTGTTAAGGAGGGAGTTCCAGGATTTTGATCCAGCGACAGTGAAGGAATGGCATTATATTTCCAAGTCAGAATGCTGTGTGGCTATGGAGGGGAAATAATAGATGATGGTGTTCCCATGCTGGTGTTCCCAATTTCCTGGCTGATAACTTTATAGGTAGAGTTTGGAATCAACTTAATGGCATCTAAAACTTACCTTGTCTTTTGGTAGAATTCTGGAGCTTGACCACGAGGCTTTATTTTGTGAGTTTCAATGAATACTCTGACCCTAACCCTAGTTAACATAATGTTCTTGTGATTTATTGTCAGAAATTATAAATGTTAGATGACTCTGGCACCAGACTAGATCTACATTCACTTGGTACTATTTGAAAGAATTTGAAAATATTTGAACTCTTTGTTGTTATTCTTAGGGTTTTAACTTTGATTCTCCAAGGTCTTCATTCATGCATTGTTCAATGAATAGTTAGAATTCAATGAATAGTTAAAATTCTGAAGCTAAACTTAAAGCAAAATACTGCAGATGCTGGAAATCTGAAATAAAAACAGAAAAAGCTGGTAAAACTCAGTAAGTCTGGCAGCATCTGTGGAGAAAGAAACAGGGTAAATGTTTCGAGTCCATTTGACTCTTCTTCTTTAGCTCTGAAGTAGGGACTATGGGAGTTCAGATGAGTGAGTGGGTTTTTTTGAGGTCCTATGTCAATGGGAGTGGTTTGTTAACTGTCAGCCAGTGGTGTTCTTTGAGGCGGACATTTGCCCTATGGACTTCAGGAGGTTTACTATGTGCTAACACAGGAAGCCACTCGAGCAGTGTTGGTCTCACTGTTCCAGAAATAATCATTACTTCCTGGAGGTTGATATCTACCATGTTTGAGTGGCAGCTCCTGAGTCAGTTTGAGCAGCAATATTCTGCTGTTGGGTAGACCAGGACAAGTGAGCTGTGCATAATACATCAGCTCTGCTGCCCCAGGTGGCACCTGCCAGTTTCCATATGAGATTCACTCTCGTCTTGACCTTGGCTCTGGTGCTCTGGAGATATTGCCTCTAGGTCAATGAACAGTCAAGAGTGACATCAAGATATTTTGGCATTGGGTTATGTGTGAGCAGTCAGCCCCAGAATTGGACAGGAAGCTCTTCCCTGGCCTTTAAGTTGTTCAAGTGTAAGGCTGAAAGGACAGTTTTGGCAGTGTTTGATCAAAGCCTCTATTTTCTGAAGTAAGCTTCCAGCGAACATATAGATCTTCAGTGAGCGTTCCTTCAATTTCCTGAAGTTCTTTAGTTGAGAAAGCCAGGGCCAAGTTATCAGTGTATGCAATGAGCAGTCACTTTGTGGGATGAAGGTGTGCAAGGAAGATGTGCAAGGATTGATCCCTGTGGGGGCCCATTGTTTATGAAGTATAGGTGACCGATTTGATCTCCAAGATGCACACAGAACTTTCTGTTGCTGATCATGGAGTTGATTAGTTTCGGGTTTTCACATAGGTGATTTTGGAACGTTTCACCAGCATGCCCTTGCACCACACTATGTCATACGTTACATTCTTCTTTTCGACATAATGGTACCAATCATACGACAGGAATTAGTAAAATAATAGTGTGGGTTCTCTAATCGAAGGTAAGATCATATACATAGTGTTTGCTGGGAGACTATGTGGGCACATCTGACATCCATTACTGCTGCTGTATTCTGAACATAGGGTCAGGGGAATACTACATCACACCTTGTCTCAGTGGTAGTGATTGACAACAGTTTAAGATACATATATATCATATCACAACATTATAGGCACAGCATAGGTCAACAAACATGGTTCCTGTCTTCAGGCTTTTCTGGAAATTAGCCTCAATATGTGAGGTCAGCGTTGCTGCTTGGAGCAGTTGAGACCTGTGTGAAAACCTGCGTGTTAGGGGGACATTGTTGCTTCCAGGATGGGACTCAGCCAGTTTAACGGGAGGCATTCCAGAACCTTATATATTATTGAGAGCAAGGTGATAGAGTGGTAGTTGTGTGGGCTGTGTCATTTCATTGCTTGGCAATAGTCACCATCTTGGATTGGGGACAGATATTTCAAATGGTTCCTGTGCTGTGGATGTTGGTAAATAGCTTTGCTAGCCACTTCCTTTCATGTGATCCAATGTTCTTCAGAAATTCTAGGTAAATCCAACCCACTCCTGCTGCTTTGCCTGAATTGGTTGCTGTCAGGGTGCTGTCCACTTCCTTTTGTGTGTAAGGGTTTGAGATACCTGTCTGCTGTGGGGCAGTATTGAGTGACTGTACCAGGACTGTTTTACTGTTTGCTTCCCTGTCTGTTGTAATATATCTTTAAGGAATAGCAGCATGCCATCACTAGAAGGGAAGTGTGTCATGTGCCATTCTCAGTTTCACTTTGGCTTGGGAGCAGAACACAGCACACACAGCTCTGCTGCTGATGTCTTCAATTGTTCTATCCATGTACCTGTTCTCATGTGCCTAGTTTTAATAAGTGAACCCACAATATGTTTACCCAATCCCTTATGAATGATTAGTGCCTTTATATCATTATAACAACATGAAGTGGTGGCTGTGTTGGCTAGTTTATTATGACCTGTGAAGCAACAGCATCAGTGTTGATTCTGGGCCATTATGTGATTGTTGCACAGCTGCTGCTGTAGGAGTTTCCGTACCTTTTGGTTCAAGTATGTGGAGTCAATTTTCTTCACTGTTTCCTGCCATCTTATGAGGCACCCATCCTCAAGGGACTCGACAAATGCCATTGTCACATCAGAGCCTTCATTTTCTCTGCATTTTTCCAGCAGCCATTCACCATCTGGGATCCAGCAGGGGTTGAAAATTTTTCTGAAGCCCAGGGATGCCAGTTTGAGAAGTCAAGTGATTCAGGGGAGTGATGAGATCCAGTTAATGATGGTTTCTAAGTACCTTCTATAAGCATCCCAGTTGCCCTTCCACAGATTCCAGTGTGGCTTTGACTTTAAGTTTATGGATGATGATTCGAGGCTGATGCAAGGGATGGTTGAGCAATGTTGGGAGTGGGCACTTGTCAGGAGCACATCAGTGGTTGACCATTGCAGTCTTGGGTCATGAAGCAAAGGTCAGGTGAGTAGTCCTTCTTCCACCTGGCGGAATGGAA
This sequence comes from Carcharodon carcharias, assembly GCF_017639515.1. Taxonomy (NCBI): domain Eukaryota; kingdom Metazoa; phylum Chordata; class Chondrichthyes; order Lamniformes; family Lamnidae; genus Carcharodon; species Carcharodon carcharias. Next base: position 51,262,085 of record NC_054467.1, on the reverse strand, counting down.
TGTGTCAGGCTGCTTCGCATCATACTCAAGTTTTAGATCATGCATGGAGGCCTCGTCTGACAATTGTTCTCCTGAAGCTGAGGTACCCCCACATGTGATGTTGTCTGTTGAACTTGTTAATGTAGATGGATGGGTGTGCTACAGGCTGTATATTTACATTGGGCCACAGGTCATTTAGTGAGTTGTAGACATTTGTAATGGTCAACTTACCTACTTTGATGGAGATGGAGTAGGAGTCATTTGATTTTACGTTTTCTGTTTTCTTGGTGAGGCTTTCCTTGATGTAGGCGGCTAGACCATATGTCTTGTTACCCTGCTTGCAATGAGTTGGTAACTGGGAATGCAGGCTTGACAGCTGGAGTGTGGGTCTCTTGCAGAATGGTATATCCACATTCCTGTCAGAGAACAAAAACAGAATTACCTGGAAAAACTCAGCAGGTCTGGCAGCATCGGCGGAGAAGAAAAGAGTTGACATTTCGAGTCCTCATGACCCTTCAACAGAACACTTTCATTTTCACGTGGTCCATCTCTGACACTTCCCTTCCCTTCCTTGACCTCTCTGTCTCAATCTCTGGTGATAGACTGTTCACCAATATCCATTACAAGCCTACCGACTCCCACAGCTACCTCGATTACAGCTCCTCACACCCTGCTTCCTGTAAGGACTCCATCCCATTCTCTCAGTTCCTTCACCTCCGTCACATCTGTTCCGATGATGCTACCTTCAAAAACAGTTCCTCTGACATGTCCTCCTTCTTCCTTAACCGAGGTTTTCCACCCACGGTCGTTGACAGGGCCCTCAACCATGTCCGGCCTATTTCCCGCGCATCCACCCTCACGCCTTCTCCTCCCTCTCAGAAACATGATAGGGTCCCCCTTGTCCTCACTTATCACCCCAACCAGCCTCCGTATTCAAAGGATCATCCTCCGCCATTTCCGCCAACTCCAGCATGATGCCACCACCAAACACATCTTCCCTTCACCCCCCTGTCAGCATTCCGTAGGGAATGTTCCCTCAGGGACACCCTGGTCCACTCCTCCATCACCCCCTACTCCTCAACCCCCACCTATGGCACCTCCCCATGCCCACGGAAAAGATGTAACACCTGCCCCTTCACTTCCTCTCTCCTCACCGTCCAAGGGCCCAAACACTCCTTTCAAGTGAAGCAGCATTTCACTTGCATTTCCCCCAATTTAGTCTACTGTATTCATTGCTCCCAATGCAGTCTCCTCTACATTGGAGAGACAAAACGTAAACTGGGCAACTGCTTTGCATAACACCTGCAGTCTGTCCGCAAGAATGACCCAAACCTCCCTGTCGCTTGCCGTTTTAACACTCCACCCTGCTCTCTTGCCCACTTGTCTGTCCTTGGCTTGCTGCATTGTTCCAGTGAAGCCCAACGCAAACTGGAGGAACAGCACCTCATCTTCCGACTAGGCACTTTACAGCCTTCTGGACTGAATATTGAATTCAACAACTTTAGGTCTTGAGCTCCCTCCTCCATCCCCACCCCCTTTCTGTTTCTTCCCCCTTCCTTTTGTTTTTTCCAATAATTTATATAGATTTTTCTTTTCCCACCTGGTTCCATTATTTTTAAATCTTTTATGCCCCCCCACCCTCACTAGAGCTATACCTTGAGTGCCCTACCATCCATTCTTAATTAGCACATTCGTTCAGATAATATCACCAACTTCAACACCTCTGTGTTCTTTTGTTCTTTTGTCTGTGACATCTTTTGATGATCTGCTCCTATCACTGCTCGCTTGTCTCTACAACCACACCCCCCCCCCACTTCTCTGCCCCCCCCCAACCTTAACCCAGCTTATATTGCACCCCTCTTCTTGTAAAGAAAAATCACTTCTGTTGATGGGTCATGAGGACTCGAAACGTCAACTCTTTTCTTCTCCGCCGATGCTGCCAGACCTGCTGAGTTTTTCCAGGTAATTCTGTTTTTGTTTTGGATTTCCAGCATCCGCAGTTTTTTGTTTTTATTCCTGTCAGAGAGTTTTAGAGCGAGTAGCTCACATTTTGCCTATGTTGACCTGGCATATTCTTGCTGCTGGCCCTGTTTCTCTAAGAGAATCCATTTTCCAGTGGATTTTAACTGTTTAGACCAGGAGCCCAGTGGCCAGGGATCAGTCACCTTCTTGACACCATTCAGTTGTTCAGTGTTTGATTGTGTGTGTTTGTTAACTGTTCTCTGTGCTATTAGTCAAGCCTGGGTGTGGTTACAGAGAAACAGAAACTAAATTGAGAGAAGCAGCTGGAAGCATGAGAGTGCAGACATTTTAAAATCACTTGCAAAGAAAACTGCTGTTAAGACAGTGGAATTGGTTTGTGTCATCTCCGCGGTATAAAACATAACAATTTGCGATGAGATGGAGAATATTTTAAATTCACCGGTTCCAGCACCTTTCTTTTCTTCATGAGGAGATAAATCAATGCCATGGGATTGATGGATTTTGGAGTTCAAGAAATACCTGCTCACTACAGGGATGGAGGTTCTGTAAGAAGGCAATACAGTGACCCATAAAAAGGTAATATACATACTTGCCACAGAGCAGAGGGCCAGCGAATATTCGAGCAGGTCAGCGAAGACACATCTTTGTTTGATAAAGAAATAAGTGCTTTCAAAAAATACTTCAGGCCAAAGAGAAGTGTGATGATCAAATGATAAACACTCCCAACAGAAACACAAGAGAGCCCATCATGGTCAGAAAGCCTCAAAAATGTGCTCAAATTGTGGAGGCATCCCTTGGAGCAACAACAACATGTCTGGCTTGTGGGGAAAAAAGAAAATATGGTATCTGTAAACATTAGTACTTGGTTTTTGCACGCTTCATGTTGCATTTTTAAAATCTGTATTCTACTTTGAAAAGTCAGGAGCCTGGATTTGTATTTGTGTGGGCTCAATGGTTTTACAATTTGTCTGGTCTGGTTAACTTTGTCAAGAACAACGTTGCCGATTGCCGGCAATGCCGTCTTATCACTTCTTACCCTTTTGTGTCAGCAATTTCCTTTGTTCTTCTTTAAACCCAGACGCTAATTTGTCATCACTGTTTGAAATAGACACTGAAACAATCTGTTCAATTTTTAACTCCTAATCTCCATTTTCTCCCATATCTGCATGTTTTTTAATATCCAAATCTAGAAAAAAATTTCAATGAATCAAATATCCAGTTTGTCCTTCGTAACATTTGAATTCACCTCATCATCAACAAAGTGATGGAAGGTGTCATCAACAGTGCTATCAAGTGGCACTTAGTCAGCAATAACCTGCTCAATGATGCTCAGTTTGGGTTCCGCCAGAGCCACTGAGCTCCTGAAATCATTACAACCTTGGGTCAAACATGAACAAAAGAGCTGAACTCCCAAGGTGAGGTGAGAGTGACTATTCTTGACAACAGCACAGCTGAACACCAGAGGTAAAGTGAGAGTGACTGCCCTTGTCATCAAGTTAGCATTTGACCAAGTGTGGCATCAAGGAACCCTAGCAAAACTGGCTCAATGGGAATCAGGCGGAAACTCCTCACTGTTGAAGTCATACCTAGCATAAAGGAAGATGATTGTGATTGTTGGACGTCAATCATCTCAGCTGTAGGACATTACTGCAGGAGTTCCTTAGGATGGTGTCCTAGGCCCAACATCTTCAGCTGCTTCATCAAAACCGCCCCTCCATCATAATGTCAGAAGTGGGGGTGTTCGCTAATGATTGCTTGATGTTCAGCACCATTCGCGACTCCTCAGATACTGAAGCAATCAATGTCCATAATGCAGCTATACCTGGACAATATTCAGGCTTGGGCTGATAAGTGGCAGCAATGTGGTTGACTCCTAACTGCCCTCTGAAATGGCAAATCAAACCACTCAGCTGTATCAAACTACTAAAATGAATGAAAAATTGGACAAACCATCTGGATCAACCTAAGCATTGGAAATGACAACACCCAGTCCTGTCGATCCTGCAAAGTCCTCCTTAATTATATCTGGGAGCTTGTCCCAGAATTGGGAGAGCTGTCCCACAGACTTGTCAAGCAACAGCATGACATATTCATCCTCAAGGAATCATACCTTACAGATAACATCCCAGACACCGCCATCACTATCACTGGGTATGTTTTAGACCATAAGACCATAAGACATAGGAGCAGAATTAGGCCATTTGGCCTATCGAGTCTGCTCCGCCATTCAATCATGGCTGATAAGTTTCTCAACCCCATTCTCCCGCCTTCTCCCTGTAACATTTGATCCCCATACCAATCAAAAACCTATCTATCTCAGTCTTAAATACACTCAATGACCTGGCCTCCACAGCCTTCTGTGGCAATGAATTCCAAAGATTCACCACTCCCTGGCTAAAGCGGTTTCTCCTCATCTCTGTTCTAAAAGGTCTTCCCTTTACTCTGAGGCTGTGTCCTCGGGTCCTAGTCTCTCCTACTAATGGAAACATCTTCCCCATGTCCACTCTATCCAGGCCTTTCAGTATTCAATCATTAAGTTTCAATCAGATCCCCGCTCATCCTTCTAAACTCCATTGAGTATAGACCCAGAGTCTTCAAACTTTCTTCATATGTTAAGCCTTTCATTCCTGGGATCATTCTTGTGAACCTCCTCTGGACCCTCTCCAGGGCCAGCACATCCTTCCTAAGATACAGGGCCCAAGATTGCTCACAGTATTCTAAATGTGGTCTGACCAGAGCCTTATAAAGCCTCAGCAGCACATCCCTGCTTTTATATTCTAGTCCTCTCGAAATAAATGCCAACATTGCATTTGCCTTCCTAACAACTGACTCAACCTGCAAGTTAACCTTAAGAGAATCCTGGACTAGGACTCCCAAGTCCCTTTGCACTCCAGATTTCTGAATTCTCTCCCCATTTAGAAAATAGTCTATGCCTCTATTCTTCCTACCAAAGTGCATGACCTCACACTTCCCCACGTTGTATTCCATCTGCCAATTCTTTGCCCATTCTCCTAACCTGTCCAAATCCTCCCCACGTCCTCAATACTACCTGTCCCTCCACCTATCTTTGTACCATCTGCAAACTTAGCCAGGATGCCCTCAGTTCCCTCATCTAGATCATTAATGTATGAAGTGAGAAGTTGTGGTCCCAACACTGACCCTTGTGGAACTCCACTAGTCATCGGCCGCCATCCTGAGAAGGACCTCTTTATCCCCACTCTCTGCCTCCTGCCAGACAGCCAATCTTCTATCCATGCCAGTACCTTGCCTCTAACACCATGGGCTCTTATCTTACTGAGCAACCTCCTGTGCGGCACCTTGTCAAAGGCCTTCTGGAAGTCCAAGTAGATAACATCCATTGGCTCCCCTTTGTCTAACCTACTCATTACCTCCTCAAAGAATTCTAACAGATTTGTCAGGCATGACCTTCCCTTGATGAAACCATGCTGACTTTGCCCGATTTTACCATGCACTTGCAAGTATTCTGAAATCTCATCCTTAATAATGGACTCTAAAATCTTACCAAAGACCGAGGTCAGGCTAATCGGCCTGTAATTTCCCGTCTTTTGCCTCACTCTCTTCTTAAACAGGGGGGTTATATTCGCGATTTTCCAGTCCATTGGGACCCTCCCTGACTCCAATGATTCCTGAAAGATCACCACTTATGCCTCCACTATCTCTTCAGCTATCTCCTTCAGAACTCTGGGGTCTAATCCATCTGGTCCAGGGGATTTATCCACCTTCAGACCTTTCAGTTTTCCTAGCACCTTCTCCTTGGTAATGGCCACCATACTCACCTCTGCCCCCCAACTCTTGAACTTTGGGGATGACACTCATGTCTTCCACTGTGAAGAACGACGCAAAGTACCTATTCAGTTCCTCCACCATTTCTTTGTTCCCCACTACTACCTCTCCAGCATCATTTTCCAGAGGCCCAATGTCCACTTTTGCCTTTCTCTTACCCTTTATATATCTAAAAAAACTCTTGCAATCTTCTTTTATATTACTGGCTAGTTTACCCTCATATTTAATCTCCTCCCTCCTTATTTCTTTTTTAGTTGTCCTCTGTTGGTCTTTGTAGGCTTCCCAATCCCCTGGTTTCCCACTGCTCTTCGCCACATTGTATGCTTTCTCTTTAGCTTTTATGCTGTCTCTGACTTCCCTTGTCAGCCATGGTTGCCTCGTCCTCCCTTTAGTATGCTTCTTCTTCCTAGGGATGAATTTTTGCTGTGTCTCCCAAATTACTCCCAGAAACTCCCGCCATTGCTGTTCCACTGTCTTTCCTGCTAGGCTCATCTCCCAGTCAATTCTGGCCAGCTCCTCCCTCATGCCTCTGTAGTTGCCTTTATTCAACTGTAATACCGTTACATCTGATTCCAGCTTTTTCCTCTCAAATTGCAGGCTAAATTCTATCATATTATGGTCACTTCCTCCTAAGGGTTCCTTCACCTTAAGCTTCCTTATCAGATCTGCCTCATTACACATCCCTGAATCTGGAATTGCCTGTTCCCTAGTGGGCTCCAAAACAAACTGCTCCAAAAAGCCATCTCGTAGACATTCCACAAATTCCTTTTTTTGGGATCCACTACCAACCTGATTTTCCCAGTCTACCTGCATATTGAAATCCCCTATGATCACTGTAACCTTGCTTTTCTTACAGACCTTTTCTATCTCCTAGTGCATCTCGTGCCCCACATCCTGACTACTGTTTGGAGGCTTGTACATTAGTCCCATTATGTTTTTTTTTACCTTTGCGGTTCCTCAACTCTACCCACACAGATCCTATATCGTCTGACCCTACATCATTTCTTACTATGAATTTAATTTCATTTCTTACTAACAAAGCAACCCCACCCTCTCTGCCAACCTGCCTATCTTTTCGAAAGGATGTATATCCTTGGATATTTAACTCCTAGTCCTGATCCCCTTGCAGCCATGTCTCCGTAATGCCCACCACATCATACCTGCCAATTTCAATCTGCGCCACAAGCTCATTTACCTTATTTCGTATACTGCATGCATTCAGATACAAGGCCTTCAGTCCTGTATTTCCTGTCCCCTTTCTTATTGTCGTCCCTTTATCTGATGTGCTTGAAGTTAGATTTCTAGCCCTTTCCAAACACTCTGTCCTATTTTGTGTTCTGGAGAATTTAATAGCCTCTCCTGGGCTCTCCTTTCTTTTCAGTTTTTTCATAATTTGCCATGAAGTTGAATCCACCCCCCCACCCCGTAACCTGCTGCTTTGTTTCCCATTAGTCATACTTCTTGGAGTTTCACCCTTCCCTCACGCACGCCCCCCCCCACCCCCCACCACCCCCCTTTCTAGTTTAAAGTCCTATTGACCATCCTATTTACCCTTTTCGCTAGAACATTGGTCCCAGGTCGGTTCAGGTGGAGACCGTCCCAATGGTACAGATCCCTCCTGTTCCAATACTGATGCTAGTGCCCCACGAAATGGAACCCCTCTTTCCCGCACCACTCCTTTAGCCACGTGTTTACTTCCCTTATTCTCGTGTCCCTATGCCAATTTGCACGTGGCTCGGGTAGTAATCTGGAGATTATAATCCTTGAGGACCTGTTCTTTAATTTAGTTCCTAGTTCCTGAAAATCCCAAAACTGGTCCTCTTTCCTACCCTTACCTACGTTATTTGTCCCGACGTGGACCATAACAACTGGATCCTCCCCCTCCCTCTCTAATATCCTTTTAAGCCGGTCAGAGATGTCTCTCACCCTGGCACCGGGCAGGCAACATACCATGCGGGACTCTCGATCCTGCTTACAAAGGAAGCTATCAATTCCCCTAATTATAGAATCCCCTACACCTACCACTTGTCTTTTTGCTCCCCCCTCTTGAATGGCCTCCTGTACCACGGTGCCGTGGTCAGCTGGCTCATCCTCCCTACAGCCCTGTTCCTCATCCACACAGGGAGCAAGTACCTCGTACCTGTTGAACAAGAGCTGAGGCTCCTCTGTTCCTGAACACAGGATCCCTCTACCTGCCTCACTTGCAGTCACACCCTGCTGACCCTGACCACTGACTGGACTTGAGGTACTTAACCTCTCAGGTGTGACCGCCGCCTGATACAAAGCATCCAGGTAACTCTCCCCCTCCCAGATGTGCCGCAGCGTCCAGAGCTTGGACTCCAGCTCATCAATTCTGAGCCGGAGTTCCTCCGGCAACCAACATTTGCTGCAGATGTGGTCACTGCGGCTCGCAATGGGATCTGCCAGCTCCCACATCATACAGCTACAGCTCATCACCTGCCCAGCGATCTCTACTTAGATAATTAATTTATTAATTAGCTTTGCAGTATTTTTTTTTTCAAATTTGGTGCAGATTTCCTACCAACCAATCAGGTCACAGCTTTCCTGTGACATCACTTTTTCAGTTTTGGCTTCAGTTACTCTGTGCCCCGAGGTTACCACTCCAGTGCTCCTCCCTCCGAGTCTGCTCCCTGGAGAGATGGCCACGAATCCCTGAGGTAAGCTAGATTTATACTCATCGCTCTGGTGCTCCTCCCTCTGAGTCTGCTCCCAGGATTACTCACCAATCAGCTGCTTTTTCTTTAAAATCCCCTTTCAGAAGAGTGTCCCTCGCAGGTCTGGTGCATTCCTGAAGGCACTGCCTCTCCCTCTCTCTCTTTTTTTAAGGTTTGGGGATGGAAACACTACAGCAATGTAATGTCTACAATGTAATTTGTACCAACAACCGGACAGACCCACCAAAGGTGGTGGAACAGTGGTATATAGTTGGGAAGGAATTGACCCGGAAGTCCTGAACATCAACTCTGGATGTCTGCAGTCTCATGGCATCAGGTCAAACATGGGCAAAGAAACCTCCTGCTGGCTGCCACCTGCAATTCCCCTTCAGCTGATGATTAAGTAGTCCTCCATGTTGGGCACAACTTAGAGGAATCACTGAGGGTGGCAAGGGCATAAAATGTACTCTGGGTAGAGGAATTCAATGTCCATCACCAAGAGCAGCTCAGTAGCACCACTACTGACCGAGCTGGCCGAGTCCTTAAGGACATAGCTGCTAGACTGGGTCTATGGCAGATAGTGGGGGAAAAAACCTATTTGGCCTCATCCTCACCAGATCATAGATATGTCTGTGCATGACAGTATTGGTAGGAGCAACTACTACACAGTCCTTGTGGAGATGAAGTCTTGTCTTCACCTTGGAAATACCCTCCATCGTGTTTTATGAAATTATCACTGTGCTAAATGGGATTTCAAACAGATATAGCTACTCAAAGCTGAAGTGCTGTGGGCCATCAGCAGCAGCAGCAGCTGCAGTGTATGTAACCATAATCTCTAAACTCTTGGACTGGCATATCCCTACTCTACCATTATCATCAAGCTGGGGGGATGAAGTCTGGTTCATTGAAGAATGCCAGAAGACCTGTCAGGAGCAGCATCAGGCATACCTAAAAATGAGGTGTCAATCTGGTGAAGCTACAACACAGGACTACTTGTGTGCCAAACAGCGAAAGCAGCATACGATAGGCAGAATTAAGCAACCCCACAACCAGATCTAAGCTCTGCAGGCCTGCCACATCCAGTTCTGAATGGCAGTGGACAATTAAACAACTCACTGGAGGAGGAGGCTCCACAAATATCCCCATCCTCAATGATGGGGAGCCCAGCACATTAGTGCAAAAGGCAAGGCTGAAGCATTCGCAACAATCTTTTGCCAGAAGTGCCAAGTGGATGATCCATCTTGGCCTCCTCCTGAGGTCCCCAGCATTGCAGGTGCCAGTCTTCAGCCAATTTGATTCACTCCAAATGATAGCAAGAAACAGCTGAAGGCACTGGATACTGCAAAGGCTAAGGCCCTGACACTATTTTGGCAATAGTACTGAAGACCAGTGCTCCAGCACTAGCTGCATACCTAGCCAAGCTGCTCCAGTACAGCTACAACACTGGCATCTACCAGGCAATGTGGGAAAACTCCCCAGGTATGTCCTGTACACAAAAAGCAGAACAAATCCAACCCAGTCAATTACTGCTCCATCAGTCTACTCTCCATCAGCAATAAAGTGATTGAAGGATCATCAACAGTGCTATCAAGTGGCACTTGCTTAGCAATAACATGCTCACTGATGGTCAGTTTGGGTTTTGCCAGGGCCACTCAGCTCCTGACCTCATTACAGCCTTGGTTCAAACATGGACAAAAGACCTGAACTCCAGAGGTGAGGTGAGAGTGACTGCCCTTGACATCAAGGCAGCATTTGACTGAGTGTGGCATCAAGGAACGCTAGCAAAACTGAAGTCAATGGGATTTGGGGGAAATCTTTCTGCTGTTTGGAGTCAGATCCCGTACAAAGAAAGACGGTTGTGGTTGTTGGAGATCAATCATCTCAGCTCCAAGACATCACTGCAGGAGCTCCTCAGGGTAATGTCCTCAGCCCAACCTTCTTCAGCTGCTTCATCAATGACCTTCCTTCCATCATAAGGTCAGAAATGTGGATTTTGCAAATGATTGCACAATGTTCAGTATCATTTGCGACTCCTGAGATACTGAAGCAATCGTGTACGTATGCAGCAAGACCTGGACAATGTTCAGGCTTGGACTGATAAGGGGCAGGTAACATTCGCAAGTGCCATGCAAGTGCCAGGCAATGACCATCTCCAACAAGAAAGAATCTAACCTTCTCCCCATGGCATTCAATGGCATTACCATTGCTGAATCCCCCAATATCAGCATCCTAGTGGTTGTCATTGACCAAAAACGGAACTGGACCAGCCATATCAATACTGTGGCTACAAGAGCCAGTCTTGGCTGGGAATTCTGCGGAGAGCAACTCATTTTATTCTCACCAAAACCTGTCCACCATCTATAAGGCACAAGTCAGGAGTTATGATGGAATATTCTCCACTTGCCTGGGTGAGTACAGTTCGGCACCATCCAGGACAAAGCAGCCAGCCTAATTGGCAGCCCATCCACAAACTTTCATTCCCTCCACTACTGATGCACCATGGCAGCAGTGTATACCATCTACAAGGTGCACTGCAACAACTTACCAAGACTCCTTTGACAGCACCTTCCAAACCTGCAACCTCTACCATTTCAGAGGACAAGGGCAGTAGATGCATGGGAACACCACCACCTGCAAGTTTCCCTCCAGTCACACACCATCCTGGCTTGGAACTATACCACTGTTCTCTCACTGTTGCTGTGTCAAAATCCTGGAATTCCCTCCCTAACAGCAATGCGTGCGCACCTACACAACATGGATTCCAGCAGTTCAAGAAGGCAGCACACCGCCCTCCATGAAGCTGCATCTACCAGCATTGAAGCCCTGTTCCTGCGGAACCAATTCTGATGGAAGGGCCATTGCGTCTGGATGCACAAAAACTGCCTCAATCATCAGGTTCTCTTCTCACAGCTCTCTGTTGGCCAACGCTCAAAGGGCAGCCAAAGGAAAAGGAATAAGGATACGCTGAAGGCCACCCTAAAGCATGGAGGCAGTAACACCACTGACTGGGAGGAGAATGCTGAAGATCGCTCGACATGGCACCACCTGGTCCATCAAGGCACAAGCCACTTTGAGGCTCAGCAACTTGACAGTGAGGTGAAATGGCGGCGGCAGAGGAAGGAGAAAGAAGCCAACCTGAGGCTGTGAATTCCACTCCCCTGAACAACAATGTGCCCCCACTGGGGAACAACATGTGGATACAGAATTGGGCTCCTCAGTCATTTGAAGTCTCACCAAGCCCGATTCTGAGAGACCGCCGCCACCGATGATGACACCATCACCTTCTCAAGAGCAATTAGGGATGGGCAAAAAATGGTGGCCTAGCGACACCCAAGTCCCATGAACGAATACATAATTCAAAAAGTGGGAAATAACATTCACATCACACAAGTGCCAGGCAATGACCATTTTCATCAAGATAGAATTGAACCATCACTCCCTGGCTTTCAATGACATTACCATTGCTGAATCCCCCACTATCAGCATTGTAGGGGTTACCTTTGATCAACAACTGAACTGTGCCATTCATATAAATACTGTGGCTACAAGACCAGGTCAGAGGTTGGGAATACTGTGGACAGTAATTCACCTCCTGACTCCCCAATGCCCGTCCACCACCTGCAAGGCACAAGTCAGGAGTGTGATGGAATATTCTTCAGTTGCCTGGATGAGTACAGCTCTAAAAATACTCAAGCTCGCTACCATCCAGGACAAAGCAGCCCAATTGATTGGCACTCCATTCATCACCTCCCTCCACCACCAATGCACAGTGGCAGCAGTGTGTACCTTCTACAAGATTCACTGACAGCAATGCAACAAGTCTCCTTCGACAGCATCTTCCAAACTCATGATCTTCATCACTTAGGACAAGGGCAGCAGATACATGGGAACACCATTACCTGCAAGGTGCCTTTCCAGCCCACACACCATCCTGACTTGGAACTGTATCATCGCCCCATCACTCCCTTCCTAACAGCACTGTTGGTGTATCTACACAACATGCACTGCAGCATTTCAAGATGGCAGTTGACCATCACCTTCAAAGGCAATTAGGGATGGGCAACAAATGCTGACCTAGTCAACGATGCCCACACTCCGTGAAGAAACAATGAAACAATCATGTTTAAATTCAGGATTCAATTCTTCTCCATGATTTATCTTCAGTTTTCTTTTCTAGGAGCTGCAGATTTAACAATGCTTCCTTTTGCATGTGCAGTTCATTTTTCTGTCAAGTAAAATCCTCTTTAGCTGCTTTAACAACTTTGATAAAGTTGGGTTGATGTTTAGCTAAGAATTCTTGATATTGCTTTTTATTAAGTCCATGAATTTTCTTGTTTCATTTTTTGGCTTTTCTTCCTCCCATTGTAATTGAATTTTGTTTAATACCGTTCTAGCAACAGCAATTGTTTTTTTGTTTTAAAGTTTTAATTTATGTTCAAGAACACATATCCTTCCTCGCAACTCTATTGTGTCTACATTGGACTTAGCTTTTCCACTCTCTTTCAAAAGATGCTTTCCCTCCTTTTCATTGTGAACTTTGAGTACAGTTGCTTGCTGCTTTGCTTCATCTTGCTCATACCAATTCCTGAATTTTTAATTCAGATGGCTTTACATCATCTCCAACTACCATTAACTTTTTCTTTACAGCCTCATGCTCCATCATAATTTTAAAATTAGGTTGAGTTTCTGACTCTGTGGGTGCATCTTTTATTGAAACACTAGTTTTAGTAGCAGGCTTACATAAAGTAGTTGGGTCTTTCATGTTATGCAGCTTTTTCTGTACAATTCTAGTTTCAACAACCTCAACAGGCTTTCCTGTAGCCACTGGAGACAGTGATACCTTACCTCAAGCCAGGCGACTTCAGACCAGGCAGACCAGGCCAGGCACAGATAAATACGTGGGCTAAGAGTTGGTGCAGGAGGGAGGGTTTCAGATTCCTGGATCACTGGGACCATTTCTGGGGAAGGTGGGACCTGTACAGGTGGGACGGTCTACATCTGAATCAGAGCGGGGCTAACATCCTTGCGGGCAGATTTGCTAGTGCTGTTGGGAGGAGTTTAAACTAATTCAGCAGGGGGAGGGGACACAGAATGTTAGCAGAATAGGGACACATCATAATATAGTAAAACATTCAAGTCAGAGGGAGTACAGCTGCAATAAGCTTCAAGGGAGTAAGGCAAGGCTGGATGGCCTCTACTTTAATGCCAGGATTATTACAGGTAAAACAGATGAGTTAAGATTGACATGTGGAATTGTGATATAGTAGTCATCACTGAGATGTGGTTGAGGGAAGGGCAGGATTGGCAGCTCAACCTCCGATACATAGAATCTTTAGGCGAGACAGAGGAGGGGGTAAAAGAGGAGGAGGCGTTGCATTATTAGTTAAGAAGTCAGTTACTACAGTAAGGAGAGATAATATCTTGGAGGGGACATCGAATGAAGCTTTTTGGGTAGAGCTTAGGAATAAAAAAGGGGCAATTACATTATTAGGTGTTTATTACAGACCCACAGATAGTGGAAAATTGAGGAGAAAATATGTGCACAATTTGTGGAGGTGTGAAAAAACAATAACAATAAGGTAATTATATTAGGTGATTTCAACTTTCCCAACATTAATTGGGATAGACATAGCATTAAGGGCTTGGATGGAGTGGATTTCTTGAAATGTGTACAGAAGAACTTTTTAGGTCAATATGTAGAGGGTCCAACAAGAGACGGTGCATTGCTGGACCTGGGAACTGAAGCTGGACAGGTGGCTGAGGTGGTGGTGGGCGAGCATTTTAGTGATAGCGACTACAACATGGTACAGTTTAAGTTTTTTATGGACAAAGAAATTGACAAGTTGCAAAAAAATGTTTTGGATTAGGGGAGAGTGGATTTTAATAAAATAAGGTAGGGTCTGGCCAAGGTAGACTTGGAACAGTTACTTGTGGGGAAATCTACAGAGGAATAGTGGGGGGTGTTCAAAAAGGAAATGGGGAGGGTACAGGCTCAACATGTTCCCTCTAGGGTGATAGGAAGGAGTAACAAGCCCAGAGAACCATGGATGACCAGAGACATTCAGGTTACGATGAGAAGGAAAAGAGAGGCTTTTAGCAGGTACAAGAGAAGTAAATCAGCAGAGGGATTAGTGGAGTACAGACAGTGAAGGGTGGAGCTTAAGAAAGCAATTAGGAGAGCATAGAGGGGATATGAGAAAGCTTTGGCTGGTAAAAGTAGGGAAAATCCCAAGATATTCTATAAGTATATCAATTGTAAGAGGATAACCAGGGAAAGAGTAGGGCCCATAAGGGACCAAGGGGGCAATCTATGGGTGGAGCCAGAGGACATCACTAGAGTGTTGAATGAATACTTCACGTCCATCTTCACCCAAGAGAATGAGGATGAAGGTATTGAACTCGGGGGGAGGGACTGCGAGGTTCTTAAGCAAATTGATATAGGGAGGGACAAGATATTGGAGGTGTTGGCAGGCTTAAAAGTGGACAAATCTCCAGGTCCGGATGATTTGTGTCCCAGACAGGGAGGCAAGGGAGGAGATCGCAGGGCCTCTGACAATTTTTAATTCCTCTCTGGCCATGGGGGAGGTGCCTGAGGACTGGAGAACAGTTAATGTAGGTCCACTATTTAAGAAGGGTTGTCGAGATAAGCCAGGGAACTAAAGGCCAGTGAGTCTCATGTCAGTGATAGGGAAACTATTGGAGAAAATTCTGAAGGAGAGTATCTATCTCCACTTGGAGAGGCAAGGTTTGATCAGGGATAGTCAGCATGGCTTTGTCAGAGGGAGGTCATGCCCAACAAATTTGATTGAATTTTTTGAGGAGGTGACCAGGTGTGTAGATGAGGGTAGTGCAGTTGATGTACTTAATATGGATTTCAGCAAAGCCTTTGACACAGTTCCACCTTGGAGACTTATAAAGAAGGCAAATGCACATGGGATACAGGGTAATTTGATAAGGTGGATTCAAAATTGGCTTAGTTGTAGGAGGCAGAGGGTGATGACAGAAGGATGCTTTAGTGACTGGAAGCGAGTGTCCAGTGGCATACCACAGGGATCTGTGCTTGGTCCCCTATTATTTGTCTTTTATATAAACGATGTAGATGACTATGTTGGGGGGTAGGATTAGTAAGTTTGCGGATGACACAAAGATTGGCTAGGTGGTTAACAGTGAGGTTGATTGTCTTGGGCTACAGGAAGATATAGACGGGATGGTCAAATGGGCAGATAAGTAGCAGATGGAATTTAACCCTGCCAAGTGTGAGGTGATACACTTTGGAAGCAGTAATTTGACAAGGAAGTATTCAATGAATGGCATGGCACCAGGAAGTTCTGAGGAACAAAGGGACCTTGGCGTGTGTGTCCATAGATCTCTGAAGGCAGAGGGGTATGTTAGTGGCGTGGTGAGAAAGCATATAGGACTCTTGCCTTTATCAATAGAGGCATAGATTACAAAATTAGGGAGGTCATGTTGGAGTTGTATAAAACCTTGGTGAGGCCACAGCTGGAGTACTGTGTGCAGTTCTGGTCACCACATTATAGGAAGGATGTGATTACACTGGAGGGGGTGCAGAGGAGATTCACCAGGATGTTGCCTGGGATGAAATATTTAAGTTATGAAGAGAGGTTGGATAGACTTGGGTTGTTTTTGTTGGAGCCGAGAAGACTGAGGTGCAAGATTATGAGGGACATGGACAGGGCAGATAGGGAGCAGCTGTTCCCCTTAGTTGAAGGATCAGTCACAAGGGGGCATAAATTCAAGGTGAGGGGCCGGAGGTTTAGGGGGGATGTGAGGAAAAACATTTTTATCCAGATGATGGTGACTGTCTGGAATTCACTGCCTGGGAGGGTGGTGGAGGCGGGTTGCCTCACATCCTTTAAAAAGTACCTGGATGAGCACTTGGCACGTCATAACATTCAAGGCTATGGGCCAAGTGCTGGTAAATGGGATTAGGTAGGTCAGGTGTTTCTCATGTGTCGGTGCAGACTCGATGGGCCAAAGGGCCTCTTCTGCACTGATTCTGTGATTCCGTGACTTCCTTATAAGAAATCAACACCTTCAATGGGTATAGTAGGAATGACACCCTCAGTAACAGGACCAGTAATTAAGCCACATACAAAGGAACTGGTAAACAATTTCCATCAGTGCCTGAATGAACATCTTTTTATTCAGCCAATTTTTTGTAGAGAGCTTCATGTGACCTGCCAACATCAGTAACTGTGCTGCTTCTGTAGCTCTAAGGATAATAATCTACCTGCCTCATCAGATGAACATGTAACCCTTCCTCATTGAGCAAAAAAACTCTATAGTTTTCCACCATCTGATTCACCCTCTCAGCAAATGTTGGGAGACTCCCTGCTTGTCGTGAACTTTACCAGTCAGGACATTGTCACCTGGGGGAACACCCATTGACTGGACAGGCTTGGTTTTTAACCTCCAGCCTTTGTGTGTTATTTTTTGTGACAAAAGTAGCATGTTGGTCCCCTTGAATTAAACCTGTCCTTCGAAGGTTCACTTCTACTAATTCGAGGGGAGGGCCTGGTTCTTTCCACTATTTTTTCAGCGGGGCTAGACTTCTTCTCATCATTGACCTTCCTCTTATTCCAGTTTCTTTGGAAGGTTCCAAAGTTGGGCCTGTTACTAATGGCACAACTCACTGGGTATAGTGCGCTGTAATTCAAGCCCCACTGCTCTGTGAGCTGTGACAAATGTGAGAAAGTTTAATCAGACCACCAAATTGCCCCAATTTTACCTAACTGCGTAATTTCATTTAATTTAGATTAACAGAACACGAGCACCAGGTCTGTAAACTTAACAAGTAAATAGTTGTTTGTTAAACAAATTGTTTTTAACCAATGACAAAAGAAAGAAATATGAACTGCTAACTCTTAACTCAATAACTTACTCTACCCCTTTTTAACTCCTATAAACAAACACACACACACACACACACACACACATAAGACACACAGATCAAGGATTTTAAGGGTGAGTTAAAAACAGTTCGATAGCACCAATCTGGAGTACAGGGTAAGATATGTTGATTTTGCTTGAAGTCTTCCAAGTTCCTTGCAGACTTGCACTGCTAACATGAGGTGATATTTCGGAACTTCCAGTCTGTAGTTTACTAGTTGGAAACCTGCTTTTAATGTCTCTACTAGTGATTTCTCTCTTGACAGGGGTTTCTCAAAAACTGGGATATGGAGATATGGGGAATAGTCAGCTAATTACTATGGCAGAATTATTGAAGTTTTACCAAAAACATAGGAGACAGAGGTCTTTAGGTCTTTCCTATTGGCAGGTTAGGATCCTTCTCCTGGCTACTGCTATCACAAAACAACTGGTCACCTGGTCAGCAACCAATCAAACGCTGTTGCAAGGCAGTTCTCTCTTAAACCATGTCCTTTCTGGCACCATCGTCCAACCTGGCACATGCTGTTCCAAGAAGTAGCAACATTGTAGATTTTCTCTTCCTGCTTCAGGGAACATGTTTTTTTTTTAAATTGCAGCCACTGTAGGTTTTTAAAGCCACAGTCCAACCTTAAAGTCACAGTCCAAGAAAAATTTTAAAAACTGTTCTTTACACTAATCATCTATGAGTTAGCTCATAATCATCTGCCATGACCAAGGCTTCCCTTATTTTAAAGACTTTGTGGTCTTCCAGTTGAGACCTTAACTCCAAAGGGACAGTATTTCTGAATTCCTTCACCTACATCGTCTCCCTAATGTTATCAAAGTTCTGTTCCATCTTCATGGAGTTACATCATCTGTTGAACTCCATTTCCTTTATCCTGTAAAATTCTACATAGGTCCAGCCTGTTCGTTTTATCAAACTTCTAAATTTCTGCCTGTCTGACACCAACTCATGAGCACTGAGTACAGAAGTCTTTACTTTATAGTATCACAGTATCTTTACAGTGCAGAAGGAGGCCGTCCAGTCCATCGTGTCTGCACTGGCTCTCTGAAACATCATTTCACACACTTCCCTACCTTATTCCCAAAACCTTGCACATTCTCTCTTTTCAGGTAGCAATCTAATTCCCTCTTGAATACCTCAATCGAACCTGCCTCCACCAACCTTTCAGGAAGTTTGTTCCAGACTCCAACCACCCTCTGGGTGAAAATATTTTTCCTCACATCACATTCACTCCTTTTTCCAATTATTTTGAATGTGCCCTCTAGTCCTTGATGTTCTTTTGAGTGGGAACAGTTTCTCACTATTTGCCCTATCCACACCCCTCAGGATCTTGAATACCCCTATCAAGTCTCCTCTCAGCCTTCTTTCCTCCAAGGAAAACAGTCCCAACCTCTCCAATCTATCCGCATAGCTACAGTTCTTCATCCGGGGGATCATAATAATAATCGCATGAGTTCTCTGCTGAAAAGATGGGTACACCTCCAAAGCGTCCTCTGTCAAAACAGTTTGCAGGCGCATAGTCAATTCAGATTCATGACAATTTTCTTTAAGGACACAGATTACATTTCCACTCCTTCCTCACTAAATGTAGCCACTAAGTGAAAAGTCTTTGCCAAATCAAAATTAAGTCAGCCTCAATTCTCCTTGCCAACTCAAGTTTGTGTAATCAAATTCATCGACTCATAGATGTTTACAGCGCAGCAGGAGGCCATTTGCTCCATTGTGCCCACGCCAGTCAACAAAGAGCACCTGGCCCATAGCCCTGTAGGCTATGGCAACACAAGTGAATATCTAAATACTTGTTAAATGTTACGAGAGTTTCTGGCTCAACCACCCTTTCAGGCAATGAGTTCCAGACTCCCTCTGGGTGAAAATATTTCTCCTCAACTCCCCTCTTAGCCTTCTACCTCTTACCTTAAATCTATGTCCCCTGGTTATTGACCCTATTACTAATGGAAAAAGTGCCTTCCTATCCACCCTGTCAATGCCCCTCATAATCTTATACACCTTTATCAAGCCCCCTCTCAACCTTCATTGCTGCAAGGAAAACAACTCCAGCCTATCCAATCTTTCCTCATAGCTCAGACCCTCCAGCCTAGGCAACATCCTGGCAAGTCTCCCTTGCACCCTCTCCAGTGCAATCACATCCTTCCTATAATGTGCTGACCAGAACTGCACGCAGTACTCCAGCTGTGGCCTAATCAATGTTTTATACAGTTCCAGCATAACATCCTTGCTCTAGGCTAATAAAGGCAAGTATCCCATATGCCTTCTTAACCACCTTATGCACCAGCCCTGCTACCTTCAGGGATCTATGGATATGCACACCAAGGTCCCCCACCAAGGTCCCTCTGATCTTCAGTACTTTCCGGGGTCCTACCATTCATAGTGTAATCCCTTGCCTTGTTAGCCCTCCCCAAGTGCATTAACTCACTTTTCCAGGTTGAATTCCATTTGCCACTACTCTGTCCACCTGACCAGTCCAGTGATAGTCTCCTGCAGTTTACGGCCATCCTCCTCACTATTTACCGCCCTACCAATTTTCGTGTCATCCGCAAACTTCTTGATCGTACGCTCTACACTTAAGTCCAAATCATTTAAGTACACCACAAACAGCAAGGGCCCCAGCACCGAGCCCTGAGGAATCCCACTGGAAACAGACTTCCAGACACTGAAACATCCCTCTACCATCATTCTCTGCTTCCTGCCTCCCTGCAAATTTTGGATCCAATGCGCCACTTTGCCTTGAATCCCATGGGCTCTTACTTTCTCGACCAGCCTGCCATAAGGGACCTTATCAAAAGTCTTGCTAAGATCTCATGCTCCGTTTTGAATTTTTCGTCTCTTTCTTTATCTCTTTCCTTTTGTTTCCTATCTCTTCCTTCTCTTGCTAATTTTTCTCTTTCTAAGTTAATCTTGTTTTATTTATTTTTCAATTCTGACCACTTGTGCTCAATCACAAATGGAAGTGATTCTTTTTTTTTCCTCAAGCCCCAGGTGTCTAGCCCATTTTTCAAGGACCCCTGGCCTCTTAGCTCCTGATCTTACATTAATCCACATGAGCTCTGCTACAGTCTGTAAGTCATACTTTTGCAACTGTTTTAAGTTCTGTGATTCAGAGTCCCTATCAATAAAGCCTCAAAGGTGCTCAAATTGATTTCCCAATTAAATATAGCAATAGTAAACATGAAATCTTGTTTGTTTAAATGCTGAAAAGTTCCAGTGAACCTGTTTTACAATCTTTAGGTTCAATCCCGGACTCAAGCCCCCAGTTTTGTTATGATTCCCATGGATGAACCTTAAATCAAAATAACCAAATTTACCAAATAACCCCCAAAGAGGAAATTGCCAACAAGATTTCACTTTTTGCAACATTTACTTTAACAAAATTCAGATTTAATGTAAATTAAACATGAATTAACAGGTGAATGATACTTCAAATAAAAAAAGTTAATTTCTCTTTAAATAATGAACAGAGCAAAGATACGTCTTACGCAACCACAAGCATTTACATCACTCTCCACACAAATCCGACACTACATAGCTACACAGTTCCACTATATGCTGCTCTTTATTTTCATAATGTAGGTCAGAAATTTTATCCAACAACGATTAACAACTTCAAGTTTTATAGGAACACATCATCAGGCACACTTCTACGAATACTTTCTCCCTCAGGTCATGAAAGTCCTGCTGGCATCATTTCCAAAGTTAATTTTCAACCAACCAACCAACAACACTCTGGTTCATGGTTGGGTCACTTCTGGAAAAACACTGAGCTCTTTAATGTCTCTGAGCCATTCACAAACCTTTCCAGGTTTTAGATCTTTTTAGGCAGCTTGCACACTACCTTCAAGAAGTCCTGAATTATTTTCTACCAAACAGAAAAACTGACCTCTTCCTGATTTGCCTCTTCTCCTCACAAGAATTTTTTGTGTTCCTCTTTCTGTTTCTGTCTACTTTCTCCTTGTGTCTGCATCTGTGCCTGCATTGCCTTCAACCTCCAGTTCCTCTGATTGTAGCTCTTCTTTGTGTCTGTCAGCCACACAGCTTCTTTCTTAACTTCCTTCCTCTTTGTACTGGTTCTAGATCAAGAGTCGCCAGGTCATATTGACTAGTATTTCTTATTATCCAAGAAAAATACAATTGATCTCCTTTACATTAATATAAACACTTAAAAGTTCCTTTCAAATCTTCTTATCAACAATTACAGATTTGACAAACCTTTCAAAGAAATTGCAAATTTACTTTACTGTACTGCTTTTAGATCAAAGGTTGTCACATTTACAAAATGGGGTTTGCTGGAGACTATTACTACAGACAATGGACTGAAGTTTGTTTTCAGTCAGTTCACAGAGTTCCTAGCAAGCTATAGGGCAGGATTTGAGCTTGACTTGCGGGCATGGTTGGTGGGCCTGAGAGCAGCAGGGAAAAGGGCCGCTAACGGCAATTGGCCCCCAACCGCGATTTCACTCCAGCAGGCCAATTAACGCCTGACAAGCGTGAATGGTGGTTCCCCAATGGTCGGGTGGTGGCGGGGGAGCCTGTCGGCCACCAGGTCCAAGGGCGACCCAGTGGTCGGTTTAAAACCGGCACCATCAGGCGCTGGAAGGCTGCTGGCAATGAAGATATCTTCGGTGTTGTCAGCAGGAGACTAAAAATTATGGATTCAAATGCAACTGCAGACGCCAGGCGGGAAGGCAGGTCAGGTGGGCACTTGGCCGCTCGGTTTTCTGATGAGTGCTTCGTGATCCTCCTGGAGGAGGTGGCTGCCAGGAGGGACACCCTTGTCCCCAGGGATGGAAGGAGAAGGCCACCACACTTAACAAAAAGAGCTTGGGAGGAGGTGGCAGCTCTGGTCAGCAGCCATGATGTTGTGCGGTGCACCTGGGTCCAGTGCCACAAGAGGTTTAACAACCTGCTTCACTCAGGAAGGGTGAGTACCGTGTTGGCATGGGTCAGTGTATTGAAGTGTAAAGGGCTGGCTGTCACCCCATGAAGTTCAGGGGTGTTAGAGTCTGAGTGCCAACTATCAATGATGCCGGAGCTGGCCAAGGGGGTGAGCCCTGGCTGCTTGGACTGAGTATCTTGTGGCCCGAGGGCTACCACTCAGATGCACCCTGCAAGGTGTTCCTCAGGTGGGGCTGGCCAGACTGCAATGGTGCTGCAGGTAGAGAGTGGACTAATCAACGCTCCTCTGTCCTTTCAGGAGAAGACGACCCATAACAACATGAAAAGGTCGTGGACAGGCAGAGGTCCCTCAAACCTCCTAATCCTAACTAGATATGAGCAGAATGCCTTGTCGCTGGAGAGGCACTATGCACCTCGGTCAGTGCACAGAGGTGAGAGTTTCAGATGGCGCAAACATTCTTGTGTAGTCTCAACGTTGATGGGAGCCTCAAAACTGGATCCCCCATTGATAATTGAAAGACAATGGCACCATGATGCAGATCTCCATGGCCTTACTAGGGTGCCTGGCATGCACAGTGACAGTGTGATGACATAAACTAACAACATGTCGTAGATCTCCCTTAGGTTTGCCACAACGCACCCAATCACAGGACCCCACAGATGCACTCCTGACATCAGAGAACCAGCCAGGTCCAAATGCACCTGTGTCACACCTGCTCTCTGAACCAGGCACCAGCACAGATACCAGCACATTGGTGGGCATTACAGCTTCGTCTAGAAAATTGGTGCACAGCAGTGAGGGCACTTCACATGGATGTCCAGTGAGGTGTGCAGGAGGATCTGGTGGAGAACCATGAGGGTATGCTTGCCATGGTCTCTGTTATGGAGGAGTCCATGCAGAGCATCAGCACTGCATTGACCCTCATGACTGAGTACACTGCCTACTCCATTGTGAGAGTGGCGACTCTCATGGAGAGGCAGCTCCAGGAACAGAATCAGGGGTTCCTGGGGTTGTGCTCAGACCTGCAAGCCCTCACACAGGCACTGACCTCAGATGGTCAGTGTCCATGTGGGAGATGGATAAGGCACCCAGTATCTGGGTGCGTGTTCATCAATGGTGAGCAGAGAAGTCCAGAGCGACCTCACATTGGTGCATGAGCTGCCTGTCGTCTCTGCGGGCTCCTTTCAGGGCGCTCTAGATGACAGCAGCTCCTCCGCCTCTCTGCCAGTGACCATGGCATCTGATGAGGTTGCGGTGACTGGGGAGGTACCAACCGTAGAACTGGCTGCTCCCTTCCAGGCGGGGCCAGCACAGGCTCCACTGGCCAGAGGACGACCAGCAAGGTTATCAAGGCCAACAAAACAGCAGAGTCAGCAGGCTGTCTCCAGTGCCGGTGCCAGCAAGGGGAGGGAGATCAGCAAGTTGCAGCACTCGCAAACCTAAGTTTAAGGCACTATGAGCACAAGAGGAACTGGTCACGGGTGATCTTCTGTTCTGTTAATTTATTTTGACTGTTAACATGAAATACATTTTCTTTTGTTGTAATGGCCTGAGTATGCTTCAGCTTTTTTATTTAATGTGGTGCAGTGTATCCCAGTATGTAATTCTGGATGTGGGTGGCTCGAAGCTTTATTGCACGGGCACTGAGTGGACTTTGAGGTCAAAGGAAAGGGTCATTTCAGACATCGGGATGGAGATGGCAGCCCTGGCATGAGGTGGTAGTGCTTATTTGGCAGCCTAGCTGAAGGAGCGTTGGATCAAGGCGTCCCTGGTGTCCCTGCCTCCCTGGAGGTTACAGAGGTCTGCCTCCATGCCCTCAACATTCTCCTCACCGTGTTCCTCTTCTGACTCATGACTGGATTCATCATCTGTGGTCTGTGCAGCTGCGTCAAGATCCTCTTCCTCCAGTGGGTCCCCCCTTGCCAGTGCTAGATTGTGGAGAGTGCAGCATGCAACAACTATCAGTGACACCCACTCGGGGGGGTATTGCAGTGCTCTCCGCTGAATGGTCCAGGCACCAGAAGCTAATCTTCAGAAGACCTATGGTTCTCTCTATCACTACCCTTGTGGAGGCATGGCTCCTGCTATACCACTGCACTGCCTCCATTCTTGGGTGTCAGAGAGGCATCATAAGCCACCTTTTCAAGGAATAGCCCTTGTCATCCATGCGGCCATCTATCCAGCTGGGGTGGAACACGGAAGAGCCTTGGCACCTGAGAGTGTCTCAGGATGGAAGCATCTTAGGAGCTCTTGCATAGACTTGCAGGATATGCACCCTGTGCAGGCTCACAGAGTGGAATCGCTTCTTGTTGACGAAGGCACCCAGCTGACCTGCTGGCGCCTTGATGGCCATATATGTGCAGTTGATTGTATGCTGGATGCGGGGGAGCACAGCAATCGCTGCAGAGCCTCTGGCTTGCTCAGCCTCACTGGCCTCGTCCGTACGGAAGTGAATGAAAGTCAATACCTGCCTGAACAGAGCTTCTGTCACCAGCTTGTCGCAACTGTGGACAACTGATTGGGAGATGCCACAAAGATCATCCACCGACGCCTGGAAAGAGCCGGAGCCATTTAAGTTGAGGGCCACTGTGACCTTCAGAGCCACTGGCATGGGGTGTCCACCCACACAGTCGGAGGTGATCTTAGGCCCAATCACCTGACAGAGGGAGGTCACGGTCTCTCTGGAGAGGTGGAGCCTCCTTTGGCATTGCACCTCAGACATATTGAGGTAGCTGCATCGCCACCTGTAAACCCTGGCAGCAGGATAGTGGCGTCTTCTGCGGCCCCTAATGCTTTGGACTTCCTGCTGGCCCTGCATCCCCTTTGCCTGCGCCTCTCCTCTGACAGGTCCCTCCCCTGGAAGCAGCACTGGGACACATGGCCTCCTCTCCCTTCTGCCCCACTCTTCCTCCTCAGATGAGATGCCACCAACGAAGACCACAATCCCCATTTCCTGGGTCACAGAAGGCTGCCTGATACCTGGAAGGGTCCACACGGTCTGAATCCTCTGGGGACCTTGGAGACACCCGAAATGAAGCCTGGAAATGCTACGAATGAAGGCCTGAACAGTGATGAAGCTGCCATATACCAATAAGTCACCAATAGCAAACTATCTGCCAAACTCCTCACTGTTCACACTGGCAATGCTGCTGACTCTTTTTATCTCACCGGTCAATGAGGTTTTTGAAATTTTCGACTGGACCCCAACCCGTTTTGCCCATGTGACGAGCGCAAGATCGCACAGGCAACAAAAAATAGACATCAATTGACTTTTTAATGGCCTTAACCCGCCTCTTAATTAATGGCGGGTGTGGCTCCGGCGCCCGCGCACACCCGACAACTGAAATATTGTGGGCGCACGATGATGTCGGGACGCTTGCCCAACCTCTTCATGCATTATTTTATGCTCGAGCATGTCAGGTGCGCACCCACATGCCGAGCAAAAAACTCTGCCCATGGAATTCACCACCATATTGGGATACGATCTGCAATTGAATGGTGGCATCAAATGATTCAAGGACAGTCTGAGAGCTAGTATGGAAAATGTCTGAATAGTGCATTCATATCTTATTTTGCACCTATCAATCCTTCCCACACTCTCTGACCCAAAAGACACCAGCTGAACTTATGAGTGGTTGCAGCTTTCTCGTACCACTTATCATTCTTAAGTCATCTCTGCAATCCAATGAGAATGTCAGAACGAAAACACGAGAAATCACAAAGCAAGAAGGTCAAGCAAAAGTGTACTCTGACAAGTGAACACGCAAAAGGGAACCATGATTTGAAGTTAGAGATTGGGCTTGCATCAAATGGCCATACTGTGACCACAAACCCGCATCATCTCTATCAGGACCAAGGCAGGTCCAGTGGTCATTCGGTACCAACGCTTAGCTGTTGAATGACTGCATAAAGTGAAATTCAAGACACTTGATAATGGGTAGACCAGCTTTTTTTTGAGGACAGTGATTATGAAGATACATTTCCTGTTCCAATGAGTGACCACAATGTTGTTTCTTCCAGCTCATTGACCTGATCATGCAGAATACAGCCTTAAGTTTGTAGATCTCAGTGCTATCATTAACAACATTAACGTTTCAAAGACAATTTCTGGAGAGAAAATGGACATGCTGAACTCTAACAAATGGCTCGATGTACACATGTTTTTTGTTTCAGATGACTAACAGGAGAACCATGCGAAGGTTGTTATCTCTGCTCCACCTCCTATGATGAGATTATAGATCAGAATATTTAACACATACTTCAATACATTCAATTCACAATGTTTCCGCTTTTCTGGTCATTTAATTTTAATTTTGGTCATTACATTTAATCACCTAAAAGTCAGAGGTAGCCTGACCTAACAACTGATCCTCCAATTCATGCTTTCCTGAAGCAAGGTTCAGAAGGAGCAGAAGTGCAAAATTTTCCAACAGTTGGTTGATATGTTGGATTTCAGCAAATTCAACAAATTCAAATGTGAGAATATAATAATTTTAAACCCCAAACCTATATCAATAGGACAGAGTAAATAGGTGAATTTCTCAACTTTGGATACTTGTCTGAGAAATGCTTCCCTATGTGATGTATATTCTACCTGCAGCCTTCCCCCACCATTAATACGTCTATTTCAGAATATTTTTTAAAATGTTGGGCTTCACATCTGCAGTCATTATGCTCATCTTTCCTTGCTAAATATTGCAGTTATCCCTAGCTACTTATTTTGTTTTGAACTGCTTTACTATTTGCTAACCAGGACAGAAACTGATCCTTGTCACATCCAATAATTTAGGTGAAGATGAGCATTGGTTGGGTAAATAATTTCGGGTTATAATTTCTTGTGCCCAATCTCCACTGGACATCTGCCAGCTGCTAAATTGGAACCAGGTGACTTCCAAGTGTCCAGGGAGTTTGGAGCAGGTGTGTGGCATATTGAATGTACAGACCAATCTTCTAAAGGGAAATTTTAACCCCCAAATTCAGATGTGTTTGGGTCAGGTGGGATTTTAAATTGTAAACAAAATAATCAAACCCAAACCCAACCCACCCGCTTCTGACTTTAATAGAATGGACTGGGGAAAAGTGATCAACATTCCCCCAGGTGGCAGATGGCTCATATAATTATATTAATAAGGATGTGTACCTCACATTTCTTCTCCAGTTTAGGATTAAACCTGGCTGGTTGTTTCCCAGGCCTTGGGAAAGCCAGCAGCTAAAGAGAGGCGAGAATTGCTGGACCAACTGCTAAATGTCTTCCCATAAACTACTTGTGGACCAGGAGGAGCAAGGGTACTTTCCCCCAGATCCCCAAGCTTAACTATGTACCACTCCTGTGATCACCTGTTTGAAGAATCTGCTCCAAATTCATCAACTGGATGGAGTATATGTAACCCCCAAAGAGTGACATTGTTAAAATAATGTAAGCCCCAGTAAATGACAGCATTAAAACTGCCGACCTGGCTAGTGATATCATCAGTTGCACACTTTGTAAGAAGAGCAGGGAGAATATGAGCGAGAGAGAGAGAGACAGAGAGGGGAACAGAGAGGGACAGAGTCAGAGACAGTTTTGCAGTGTTAAAGAGCCTAACTGTAAAGGTACTGCTAAAATCTTCCCACAAAAATTGAATCACTTTTCATATCTTCTACTTTGCTTAAGCACCCACTCCATTGATGAACTTATGTGGGCCAGTTCTATATCAGAGCAAGACAACTATCCCAAACATCGAGTTGGCATATGCAGTGAACCAGTTTTATAGAGATGAGGTATGATTTACAGTAAGCCTCAGGCCACCGTTTTCGATCTGAGTTCCAGTTATGATGCCCAGTTTGTGCTAGTTTCCAGTGCCAAACCTATATCTCCTCTGTTAACTTCACATGTATCAAAGCAAGGTCTCAATCTCATTTTTAGCTCTTGTGAAATTTCCTCTTGGTATCATCTTTCTATTTGCTAACTCTGCTCTGTCTCTGGCTCAGTTTTACTCTCGAGCCCATGGTCCTATGTTGTAGCTAAGATTTTGAAGGTCTGCTTCAAATTCAAAAGCAGACATTTCTATTATTCCATTAGGACCTTGGTCCTTATTATTGCAAATGTAGCATTTTTAGGTTTAATTCAGTACAGAATTGTTACATCTTGCTAATAGCAACATCATTGTCAGTCTTGTCTTGTCTGTCACAAATTGGAGAAGTATTTTCAGTGTCTCACCACAATGCTGGTGATTAGTGCAGCAGTCCTGACATGTCTTGACTATTGAACAAGATGGCATTTTCTAAAGCACTTCAATTTCTCGACAGATTTCCTGATAATTTTAATTTTACTGGGAAGTGCACATTCTGATGATAGACTCAGAGTCCTATACGTAAGAAAATCAGGATATAAATTAAAACAGGAAAAGGTAAGTATAGAAGATGGAAGAGTGACAATACACCTAAAGGGTAGAAATTTATCGTGGGTGGTAGTGCTAACTGGCAGTATCATATGGATTACCCATTATATACCCCGCAAGATGTTCAGTTACATTGACTTCAATCAAATTGAATATCAAGTGGGATGACAGAAGGTCTATCCGATACTACCCATTTAGTGCCATCACATGAGAGATTCTATCTCCTAATGTGCATCACAGTGTTGTAAGAAGGTACCTGACCTAGGGCTTGGGTCAGCAGTGTAGAGGAAGGTAGCAACATGTAAGGGCAATCCATTGAGTTCTCTCCATACCTGTACCTGCTACTGTAAATATGCACATTGTTCAGTAATGTTAATAAAGACTTCAGGGTAACTTCTACAAAACTGCTTGTTAGTGTCTAAACAGTACACACTATGGGTAGCGATAACCCAAAAAACATGGTGGCAGCTGGAGATCAAAATCCACATCCTCTGTAAAAAGAGTGAAGAAATCAAGGAAAGGACACCAGCAATGAATTTCTGCTCCGCAAAAACCTGACTCAAGAAACAAGAAGCTGAGAAAACTCACCTGAAAAGCCCCAGAGACAGAAAATCCTGGCAGCAGAAAAAAAGGCAGAAGTTAAGCTTAAGCTAAAGTCTCCAATGGATCCCTGTGGAAGCAACATTAGCAAAGCAGAACTAGCAGACTGCATGGTGAGATATAACCTTTTTAAAGTTCCAGGAAAACTATTCCTGTGAACCATTTTCAAAATTTAGTTGGGTGGAAACTCCATTGTACATTTCATCGCTGCTTGAATTCTGACTCAGCTCATCCCTGCCGCCACCGCCACCCCCCCCCCCCCCCCCCCCCCCCAGGTTCGAGTGCAAGATAAAAAAACATCAAATGTGCAGAAACCAGAAACCCCCGTTTGAATAAAAGCTCAAGTGCCTCACAAAATCTATGAGCTCCTGGCCAGTAATACTTCTGCCCTCCCAGCCTGGAACCAATCTACAGTAAGCCAACGCCATTCTACTGGCCCACAGTCACGACCTGACCCATGGCTGATTTAAAATTCCTACCAAAATCTGGGAAACCCAGGAACCTTCCTTTTGTCATTTGATAAGGTGCCACGTCAAAGATTATTACGGAAAATAAAAGCGCATGGTGTAAGGGGCAACATATTAGCTGGATAGAAGATTGGCTGGCTGGCAGAAAGCAGAGAGTATGCATAAATGGTCTTTTTCTAATTGGCAGGATGTGATGAGTGGAGTCCCGCAGGGGTCTGTCCTCAACTTATTACGATTTACATCAATGACTTAGAAGAGGGGAGTGAAGACATGGTAGCTAAATATGTAGATGACACAAAGATAGGTAGGAAAGTATGTTCTGAAGAGGACATGAGGAGGTTGCAGATGGATATAGATAGGTTGAGTGAGTGGGCAAAGATCTGGCAAATGGAATTTAATGTGGGAAAATGTGAAGTCGTTCACTTTGGCAGGAAGAATAAAAAAGCAGAGTGTTACTTAATGGAGAACGGCTGCATAATTCTGAGGTGCAGAGGGATCTAAATGTTCTAGTACATGAGTCACAAAAAGTTAGTGTGTAGGCACAACAAGTAATTAAGAAGGCTAGTGGAATGCTATTCTTTATTATGAGAACATAAAAGCACAAAAGTTATGCTTCATTACACAGGGGCATTGATGAGATCGCACCTCGAATACTATGTGCAGTTTTGGTCTCCTTATTTAAGGAAGGATGCAAATGCATTGGAGGCGATTCAAAGGAGGTTTACTAGATTGATATCCGAAATGAGTGGGTTGTCTTATGAGGAAAGGTTGGACAGATTGGGCTTATTTCAATGGGAGTTTAGAAGAGTGAGGGGTGATTTGATTGAAATATACAAAATCGTGGACGGCCTTGAGAAAGTGGATGTGGAAAGGATGTTTCCTTTTGCAGGTGAGTCCAAAACTAGGGGGCACTGTTTTAAAACTAGGGGCCACTCTTTTAGGACAGAGATGAAGAGAAATTTTTTTCCCTCAGAGAGTTGTGCGAGTTTGGGATTCTCTGCCTTAGAAGACAGTGGAGGCGGGGCCATTAAATATTTTTAAGGCAGAAGTAGATAGATTCTTATTAGGTAAGGGAATCAAAGATTATCGGGGTTAGATGGAAAGTGGAAATCGAAACACAAGAAGATATTATTGAATTGCAGAGCAGGCTCGAAGGGCCGAGTGGTCTATTTCTGTTCCTATTTCTAATGTTGTTATGTTCATATGTCTTCAAAGAGACCTACACCACCATCTTGGAACTCCCAGGGAGCTGAAGCAAGCTCCATTGGTTAAAAAAAAACAGAAAACTTTTAAAACAAACAGCAGAAGAGGGCCCAACCTTCATTTTAAGACAGTTCCTGCAGAGACAAAGCTTTGAGAATAGTGGTAGCTATTTGAAAAAAAATTACCCGCATGGATGCTCTTCAAAGGGCAACAGCATTTAAAACAGTAACTGCAGGAAATAAATGGTAAACAGCCATGAATTGGAAATATAAACTTTCATACACATTTTGGCTAAGGCAAGGGTGAAATCAAGCCCAAGATTGGTGGTCTTGGAGCCACAAATTTCTGAATTACTGGAGAGCATCAGGTCTTAGTGAGAAACCAGAAGAGGTCCAACTTAATACCTTTTTACACTCCTTGGGTGAATTTGCTGATCTGCTAATCCTGGCAGCAGTTCTTCAATGAGGTCTTAATCACCTTCAAAGTAATATTAACAGCCTTTCACAGATATTTTAATCTTCAAGCTGAGGAGAGTGCAGAGCTTGAAAAGGGATGTAGAAGACCGTCAGCAAAACAGTGAAAAGACTAAAGACAACACCTGAATATACCACATGAGGGCACCAGAGAGACACACCACTGTCCAGAACCCCAGCCTTTATGGGAAACTGGAGACAGCGACCCCAGCAATGACAAATGTACTCACTGATACACAGCTGGAAAATACAAGAGCTAACAAGGAAATAACCAATTGAAAGAGCAGCTACTTATCCTTCAGGATCAGACTCACAGTCCATTGCCCTTCGGCAACATGATGAAATACAGAATGCCCTGAGCAGCAGGTTGGCATAACAGCAGAACAAACTGAATGAGACTGCTAAATTACAAGAAGACCCAACAAAAAGGAAGAGCCATTGAAGGGTCTTCACAAGCTACAAGGATCCCTCGGGTCTGACTATGTCCCTTTATAACATTGCAAAGTAAGCCAAAATGAATTTAATGCCACTCTGAATGAGCTGATGACCCAGTTTTCACAGGGGACCCAGGAATGGCCACTATTCCAGACAGAAGCTGAAAGGTACAACAATGAGACTGCAGACCTGATGGAAACATCTGGAAGGACCCCTGGAACAATATTACATTTCCAAAGAGATCTACAAACAAATGAAGATCAAGAATATAGAATGGCGAGTAAAGGTTGAAGTTCTTGCTAAAGAGTGTGAGCTCTGGCAAAACCAACTGGCAGAAGAGCAATTACAAAATGTGACCTTGAAAGCTAGCAAGGAGGAATTATACTCTGCCAAGGAAAAACTGATCTGTAGAGAGAACATTTCATGGGCCAGAAACCAACTCTCAGTCGTTAGCAAACCAAAACAATATTCAAATAGTCATTTCACCTGTAAACTCTCTTCTCTTTTCACAGAGCAAGTCTGATCTTCTTCATTCCAGGTCCCCAAGCTGTCCCAATGTGTAGGACGTTACCACAGCATCCCGGGTGGAGGTGACACCAGAGCAGGAACAACATCCAGAGAAACCTCTGCCTCCACCAGCAACCACGGTACAGTGGATAGAGATGCCAGCTATCACACAACTCTGAAGACTTCCATCCAATGTGTGGAAACCACAACATCAGCTGGAACCAGTTAGCAGCCTCACACAACAAGCACAACCCAACAAAGGTGAGCTACCTCTGCACTCTTCTTCACCCACAGGATGGTCTTCCTCAACCGCAGTGAGCTTCCAGATGCCAGAAAAGGTGAAGGAAGAAGAAACGTTACCGACAACCTGACAAATACCAGTTTCATCTACCCAGAAAGAAACGATCATGACCTACTATTACCAATCACCGCCACACCAACCAGACCAACCAGGTGTGGTGCACCATCCATCAATGGAGAAAAACAATGAAGCCATGCCTTCATTCAGCTACAAACTCAGATCAACCACCAAGATCAGGGATCTCGGGAGCCTACCGCCCTCCCGACCAGATGGCAAATGAGATGTGGCAGGGGTACATGACCCCCAGACAGCCTGAATCTATGATGTCAAGGACTTGAAGGAAGGATGATGGAGTAGTAAAAACTCTGTTAATTCATGCTGTTAAAGTTGTAATGTTAATTAATCACAAAACAGTTTAGAGTTAGAGTAGTTGTAGTTGCCACACTGAAGTTAAGTAAACAAGCCTTATAACAACACAAGACTTGAATCAAACTGTAAGTAATTATTGTCAGTCTATACATAGCGGACCAATTAGCTTATCATCTGTCATAGGGAAAATGTTAGAAGCTATTACTAAAGATGCTATAACAGGGCACTTAGAAAAGCTTAAAGCAATCAGGCAGAGTCAACATGGTTTCGTTTAA
This sequence comes from Carcharodon carcharias, assembly GCF_017639515.1. Lineage (NCBI taxonomy): Eukaryota > Metazoa > Chordata > Chondrichthyes > Lamniformes > Lamnidae > Carcharodon > Carcharodon carcharias. The sequence goes on along the minus strand of NC_054467.1, from coordinate 51,228,808 downwards.
CCAATTTATTGGGGTTCCTTGAAGGAGTCACATGTGTTGTGGATAAAGAGGAACCAGTGGATGTACTCTACTTAGATTTCCTGAAGGCATTTGATAAGGTGCCATATCTAAGGTTATTACAAAAATAAAAGCTCATGGTGTAGGGAGTAACATATTGGCATGGATAGAAGATTGACTAGCTAACAGGAAACAGAGTCTAGCCATAAATAGGTCTTTTTCTAGTTGGCAGGATGCGATGAGTGTTGTGCCACAGGGACCTCAACCTTCTATTATTTATATAAATGACTTGGATGAAGGCACAGATGGTATGGATGCTAAATTTGCTGACAACACAAAGATAAGTAGGGAAGTAAGTTGGAAGAGGACGTAAGCAGGCTACAAAGTGACATAGATTGATTAAGTGAGTGGGCAAAGACCTGTCAAATAAAGTATAATGTGGAAAAATGTGAAATTGTCCATTTTGGCAGGAAAAATAAAAAAGAAGCTTATTATCCAAATGGTGGGAGATTTCAGAACTCTAAGATTCAGAGGGATCTGGGTGTTCTAGTGCATGAATCACAAAAGGTTAGTATGCAGGTTCAGCAAGTAATTAGGAAAACTAATAGAATGTTATTGTATAATGTGAGGGGAATTGAATACAAAAGTAGGGAGGTTATGCTTCAGTTCTACAGGGCACTGGTTAGACCACATCTGGTGTACAGTATTGGTCTCCTTATTTAAGGAAATGTGTAAGTGCATCGGGAACAATTCAGACAAGTTTTGCTGGGCTAATACCAGGAATGGGCGGATTGTCTTATGAGGAAACATTGGACAGACTAGGCTTGAGTCCATGGGGTTTGGAAGAGTAAGAGGTGACTTGATCGAAATCTTTAAGTTCCTGAGGGGTCTTGACAGGGTGGATGTGGATAGGATGTTTCCTCTTGCGGGAGAATTTAGAACTAGGTATCACGTTTTAAAAATAAGGGGTCACTCATTTAAGACAGAGATTAGGAGAATTTTTTTCTTTTAGAAGGTCTTGAGTTTTTAGAACTCTTTTCCTCAAAAGGCAGTGGAAGCAGAGTCTTTAAATATTTTTAAGGCAGAGCTAGATAGATTCTTCATTAACAAGGGGGTGAAAGGTTATCAGGGGTAGCCAGGAACGTGGGCTTGAGGTTACTTTCAGATCAGCCATGAACTTAATGAATGGCGGAGCAGGCTTGGAGGGCCAAGTGCTCCTAATTCTTATGTTCTTATGTATAAAGATTTGGAGGGAGTTGTAGTAGAAGGATCTGTACATTAAGGATTAACCTGGGAATGAGCACAGTACCGCCTAACTGTGATGTAAGAAGGCACCTGATTTCAAGATTAGGTCAGCAGTGTAGAGCTAGGTAGTAACATGTAAGGGCAATCCATGCAGTCCTCTCCATACCTGTACCCTCTACTGTAAATACATACATAGTTCAATAATGTTAATAAAAGCTTCTTGGTAACTTCTACAAGGCTGTTTAATGGTGTCTAAGCAGTACACATCAAGAATAGTGACAACAGAGCAGATCACGCTAGATACCGTGAGCAAAGACATAATCAGTGGAACTGTGGGAAGTTTTTAGCAACTATAAATCTTGATTAACTAGCATAACCAGACTCTATTGGCTACTGTTGCTGGCCCATCTGTTACTAAACCTGATATTGGATAACCTCAGGTGGTTAATTTTTGAAAAACGAATAGACTGTTTAATAGTATATATTTCCTAGATTTATATTCAGTGAATGTTTTTAGAAGCAATTAATCTTACCTCTATGCCAAAATACAAGCAGGATAAGACTAAGTTAGTCCGATCAACTTGTCCTACACTCATGATGCCTGGAGTTTTATGACTAGGCATTTCCTATCGCCAAGCAGCCATATAATTTCATGGGAGAAGCAAAAACCATTAAAACAAACACAAAAATCGGAAAAAAATCAGGGACACAATTTTACACTGTTCACCCAACCTGGAATCATGTGAAATTGTGTGAGAAGACGCCGGGCATGCATCCTGACATCATGGCACTTGCCCAACATTACAGTTGGCGGGTGCACGCGAGAGTCGGAAACACGCCCACCACCAATAAAGCAGGCAACTAAGCCCATTAACAAGCCACTTGCCAGTGATTTTACACAGCTCATCCACTTTTACAGCTGATGGATGGGCCAAACGGCCAGGCAGCCTTCATGTTTTCACCATCAACTACATCCAGGGTGGGATGAAATGTCCAGGGTTAAATAAAATAAAAGAAGACATTTGAGGGATTGTCTGCTATGTAGTCTGCTGCCAGGTGCTTGCATTTACAGTTATGTCACAGTTTGCAGTAGTTTATTGAGCTCGTTTGATTTTTAAATTACTGCAGCTCCCTGAGGCAGCTCCACAGCAGCCGTCAGCCTTCAGGGGGTACGAGACCACGCCTTCCCTTCTTTCGGCACCTGCCCTCTTCCTGACCCCCTGGCAATGCTCAGCTTTTCTTAGTGTGTGTTTCACGTTGATTGGCCAGCCAGCGTGAAATTGCGTTCGGAGGCCAATTACGGACAGAAGCGCATTTTGCACCCACTTCTGGGCCTGCCGATTGCGCGTGCTTGATGAACATAAGATTCAGGCACTAATTTTTTCTCTGGTACCCCCAGGAGAGTGAACCTAGTCCATGTGATCACATTGACTACGTTTATGTTAACTGTTAAATCACTTACTGTTTATAATTTATTTTATTACTTTCTGGAATGTTGGAATGTGGCGAACTGCCTGCATAAACTGCTGCAGTCCATCTGGTGTAGGTATACCCAGAGTGCTTTGATCCAGTGACAGTGAAGGCATGGTGATATAGTTCCAAGTCAGAATGGTAGGTGATTTGGAGGGGATCTTGGAGGTGGTGATGTTTCCATGCGTTAGCTGTCCTTTCTGTCTAGGTGGTAGAGGTTGCGGGTTTGGAAGTGTTGCTGATTTTCTGCAGTGCATCTTGTAGAATGTATACACTGCTGCCCCTGTGTGGAGGGAGTGAATGTTTAAGGTAGCAGATGGAGTGCTGATCAAGCAGGCTGATTTGTCCTGGTCAGTGTTGAGTTTCTTGAGTGTTGTTGGAGCTGCACTTATCCAGACAAGTGGAGAATATTACATCACACTCTTGACTTGTTCCTTCCAGATGATGGCAAACATTGGGAGTCAGGAGGTGAGTTCTTTGCCAGAGAACTCTCAGCCACTGATCTGCTCTTGTTGCCACACTATTACCTGGCTGGACCAGTTAACTTTCCGGTCAATGATAACCCCCAGAATGTTGATGATCATCAATCGTAATGCTGTCGAATGTCATAGGGAAATGGTTAGATTCTTTCTTGTTTTGAGATGGTCCCACTTGCCACTCATCAGCACAAGCCTGAATGTTGACTAGATCCTGCTGCAGGCGGGCACAGGCAACTTCAGTGTCTGGGAGCTATGAATGGTACTGAGTACTGTCACTGTGCAATAATCAGCCAGCATCTTTACTTCTGACCTTATGTTGGAGGGAAAGTGATTGATGAAGCAATTGAAATGGTTGGGCTTAGGACACTACCCTGAAGATCTCCTGGAGAGATGTCCCAGGGCTGGGATGATTGACCTCTAACAACCACAACCATCTTCCTTTGTGCTAGGTATGACTCCAACCAGTGGAGAGATTTCCCCCTGATTCCTATAGAGCAACTAGTTTTATCCTGCCTGTCATTTTGGCATGTTGGTAAGATAAATTGTTCTTAAGATGCTACCTCTGCTCCAACCAAGAACCAGTCCAACAATCTTACCAGGTAAGAAGTTGCAGATTAAAGCAATCTACGATGGCGGGTAAATTTTACAAGTTAGCACATGCAGAATAGATAACTGTGTGATTGGAGCGTAAATCAGGAGATCAGACTTGGAAAGCATCGCACATAGATCATGTCTCACACCATTTTCTACCTATTTAATTTAAATTTACTCCTGTACTATTTAAAGAAAAGTCAAAAGTAATTAACATTTTATTGAAGATTGAATCCTGTTGTGCAAATCAAAGATAGTGGTCAAAATTTTATCAGCGCAGATGAGACTAGCTGGAAGGGCAGTGAGAAGGTGGTGAATAGCAAGAGAAAGGAAGCCTGACATGTTTATGTTGCTAGGAGATATTCCCAGAGGCAGCTGGTCAGATGGATGGAGGCTACATTTGAAGGTGGTGTAAAGGTAATTAAGCCTGTTAAACAGGCAATTAACAGTGATTTTACCAGCATTTTACAATTTTGTAAGCAGCGCACAAAATATCTGAGCTTCAGAGCCTCGCTAGCTATAAGAAAGCTCAGCAGAAGGTCAGTCTTAGCTGCACTCAGCAGCCTTTCTAAGAATAGCTTAGCATCTTAGTGATGGTTATAGTAAATAAACAATGGCAGCAGTGTTCTGGAGGCTAGCCAAATTTGGTGAGCACAAGTGAAGCATTCTGGTTGAGTATCCCCTCTGATTTTGCCACTTGTGTATACAGAGTAAGGTGGGTGGGAGGCTTTGAGAAGTGAATGCCACAATTTGCAATGGCACTCATTCACTCAGGCTTTGAACACTCCAATGAGGAGGAACATCACAAAGAGAGAGTGCTGCAACCAATGAGAGCGGGGCTGCTACACACAGAGAGAATCAGGATCCTGAGGCTGGAAGAGGCCACAGATAAGAAAGGTGTAGTGGAGCCGGCAACCAGCCTCTTGTGAGCACACAATGCTGACTACTGCAGAGGGTAAAGGCTCTGTTTCCTGCCAATGTTGGAGCAGCAGTGTCACCAAAGACTGTGCCCTTCCTGGGAGGTAATCATGCTATGATGCAGGAGTTGAACCCAATGGGAAATAGTTGGCACTCATTGCCAATGGTGGTGAAGGTCCCCTTATGCCACAGCAACATTTCAGGGATCTTCTGAAGCTATTTGTGGAGTCTGCCAGTCTGCAACTTATCACTGCATCAAGCTGGACATCAGTGCCATGTTTAAGAGGGCTAGCTAATGCAGACACTAATGCAGACAGTAAGGATGAGAGGACTGTGGGATTCAGGGCCATCGCTAGATTCCCCCAGGTGCAGGGTGGAATCGATTGCATGCATGTGCTCATCAAGGCTCTCACAGAGCAGGCAGCAGCTCAACAGGAAGAGCTATCAGATGCTTAATGTACACCTATTCTGTGCCCACTGCAAATGGATCCTTCAGGTCTGTGCAAGGTTCCCAGGAAACTGTCACAACATCTACACACTAAGGCAGTCCAGGTGTCTGATCTTTTCAGGCCCGTGAGCATCTTCAAGGATAACAAGGACTATCTGCTGAAGACATGGCTTGTTACACCTGTGCAGAACCCCAGCACAGTTGCCATGAGATAACTTGAGCCACCACTGAGCAGACCATAGGGCATTTGAATTCAAATGCCTTGATAGATCTGGCGGAGCCTTCAGTATGTCCCAACGAAGGTCTTGTATATTGTTGTGGTGTGCTGTGCTCTGCAGAGCCTGACTCTATAGAGGGGAAAAGCTCTGAAAAATGAGAACATCCTGGAGCGCAATGCCTTCCGAGGATGGAGATCAGAGTGGATGGTGATCAGGCACAATATGATGAAAGCCTTGAAATACTACCCGCAAGGCACAATGAGATATGAGCAAGGGAGTCTTATAACTCACTAATACAGATATGTTTCTGATCAGCCTTCCTTACACACCCATGTATTCCATAGCCCTTTTGCACTTTCTTTGAATGCTGTATAAATCTCCTTCGACCTGTCATCATATTAAGCCATGGTGTGGAAAACACATTGACCTCAAGCGGGGTGCCCTTCCCATTGCACCTTAGCAGACATCAATCTGTTAATGGCCCAGTAGCGGATAAATGAGTAAAGTAATGCATCATATCAGAATTTATTAAAGTTATTAAATAAACAGCAAGGTGACAATTAATTACATAATCTGAAACTCAAGTGCAGCTAGGTGGACTTTCATGTTTATGGTTGCTGTTACATGGTGTTCCCCCTCTGTTATTTGTTGAGGTGGCTGATCTTTCTGCTGCATGGCTTTTGATGGCCATGGCAGTTGTCCTCTGTTTGCCTGAGGCCTTGAGGACTCAGCAAACTGGAGGCTTTTCGTACAGCTGCAGGAGTTGCCTCTATCATCGCTGGCTTCCTGGGACATTGGTGTCCCTGTCAGAGGGAAGAAGAAGCCACTATCCTCAACAGGAGTTCCCTCAGATGTGTCCCCATGTGCTTCAGACAGTCATGCCTCTCCCCTTTCAGGCACATTTGTTCTTTCCTATTCGCCTGGGGAGTTTGACCAACTGGCGATGACACTCCCCCTTTTGTCCAGACATTGCTCCGCAGAATTTACCTTGCCAGAATGTGTCAGGTCATTGATCTTTTTCCTACATTGCAGCCACATGTGTGGGACAATCCCCTGGCTGCTGACTTCCTCTGCTATCTCTAACCATTCCTATTTGGTCTGACAAGCAGGTTTCCTCTTCCCGTTCCAAGGGAACAGGACTTTCAGTGCCAGTTGGGGGAGCACATCCAAGGAAGCATCAGAGAATCTGAATGCCACTCTTGCTCTGCCTTCTGCCATTTTCCAATCTCTCCCACTGCCAAGGCTCCCTCTCAGCTCCCTCCAGGGATGCCTCCTATAAAACTACTGTTAGTTGGCTTTTAAAGATGGTGCCAGCCTTGCCTGAGCCGGTACTTTCTCCCGTCTGCATCCCCTAATTGGTCAGCTCCCATACCTGATGGTCATTAATTAATGGCTCTGGCAATATCGCTGACTTCTAACACCCTCCCCACCCCAACCACGTCCACCCAAACCTGGCACCAACTCTACTTCCACAGCTGCTGGTAAAGTCCCAGCCTATACTTTTAAACTGTCATTCAAGAACTGAACTCTACCTTTATCTTAAGGGATTACATCATTCCAACTAAATTCCGCTAAAACTGTTTAATGCACACAATACATTCCACAGGATTATGTTACAAAAACTACTGAAAAATAGCCATAAAACCTTGACATTTCAATATTTCATTTCAAGAGATGGATTTAATCCATTTGGCTGCCTGGAACCAACAGGAAAAGAACATATTATGCTGGGAGGAAAAATCACTCAGTTAAATATTAATTTGGTAAGATTGAATGAATAGTTTTATAAAAAATAATGGCATAGAGGAATTGCTATATTGTAAAAATCAGTCAGGGTTCTGCTGTCAGGGAACAATCCAAATTCAAGTGCAGGAGGATTTTTTTCAGTTAATTCTGCCTGTGTTAGTATAGGTAGCAGACTAACAGGTACAATTACTGACCCACTTTTATTTTAGTTAATCATCCTTGTAATCCTAGCAAAGCAGAAGGATTCATAATTAAACTCTGCTCTGAGTGACATCTCCCATGTGCCTGAGTGCACATCAGTTTACAGATTTGCAATCCTTTTACAGCACATTGTTCTGTGATTTTCCATAGTAATAAGGTAGCATAGTTGTTCTGAAAACATCTGGCTCAAGAAGCTACTTAGCACTTGCTTGCCAAGTATTGCCTCTTTTATCAAGTACTGTCATGGGACAAAGCTGAATAGACGAACAAGTAGCTATGACTTTTAGAAAACCAAGACCTGAAAGCCTGAAATTAGACATAAATAGCACAATTACATCAGTCTATACTAACAGCCTCCTACTCACATACACTGTTAAGACTTGTATAGACCAATGCTGGTTCCTTAATCCTGAAGGGGAAAAGCTTACATTTTCTTAATTTGTTCTCTCCTTTAGTGCTGCTCCACCATTGCAACATGATGCACATGAAAAGGAGGATGATGGTGAGGGGAGAAAAAAGAGTTTGGGATTTTTTTTTTCTAATGTCACCTACATTATGGATGTTGATGAGTGGGTGGATGAGGACTTTCTTATCAACTAATTGCAACTGCAGTTTATTATTCCACCTCCCCTTACCCCTGCTCCCTCTAGTTTATCACTTGTACTTGTCTGACCAAGGCACCAGCTCAGAAATATTCCCCTAATGGGAGTTATATAATATACAATAAGGACGTGGCTATGGATGATACACAGAACTTGAGGGAACCAAAGCAATGTGTTCTCTTCTCAGTGGGACTAAAGAGAAGGGTGCCCATAGCTTTTGAGCTGTGGGACACAGAACTTTTGAATACTTGACTGAAAAAAAGAGAATGCTTGAGGAACATTATGCCTACATGTAAGCTCCGTGGAAAATTTTCCAGAATGTTCAACAAGTTACAGATGCATCTGGTGAGTCCAGCACTTTCCTTCACAGTACAGCACAGAAGCTTTATCTTCCTTGCTGATATAAATGCATCAAGCTGACCTTTAACATTTAGCTTGATTCTTCCTGGGCCTTGGAGATGAAGGTTGAAGAGTAATTTTTTGCAACCACTGAATTCTGTCGAATAAAACTGAGGCTCCAGCTTCTATGCCCAATTTGAATTCTGCATGATGCCATTGGTTATCGGGGGGCAGGTGGAATGTGGATTTGAGGACATAATCAGATCGGTCAGAATCTTAGTGAATGGTGGAGCAAGCTTGAGAGGCTGAATGGCCTACTAATACTCCTAATTAATAAAGCTATATGACTTCAATGTTAGCGCTCCACTATTGCTTTTCATTTACTTTCAATTTTCCTAGGAGGGTGATTTCCTGGTTCTCTGGTTCCTGCATTTCTTGAATGGTGTTTCCTTTGAAAGGTTTATCTTTCTGTTTTGCAAACATGGCCTTATTTAAATGACATACCATTTTAAAATGACCAATCTTGCCACAGTCATGGCACTGTGCAGTTCGGGCAGAAGATTCTTCACATCTGCCACAGCACGGACATTGGAAAATGGCAGTTGGCACCCTTTCAGCGCACTTACCTAGTTGCTGCCTCGATGTACTTTCAGTCTTGCACCCCACAAACTCAATGGCTTCATCAGGCTGTTCCTGTGAGATTTCTCTCGCACATCTTACAAAGACTATATTTTGCCTTCGTTCTTTGGCCTACTTAGCCAGTTTGTACCACTTTACTTCGTGTTAAGTCTTCCCAAGATTTTAGAAAGTCTCACAGGATTTCTTTTAAAAACCCTATGACTAATCTGTCTGTGACCAAGTCGAATGTCAATGTTCCATGCTCACAATTGTCAACCAAATGATGGAGATCATTTATGAATGGATCACTTCCTTCACACCGATTAAATTTTGCCCTCTCTATTACAATGTTTTGACAGAGACTAAAGTATGAGTCAAAGGCACTGATGACATCCTTCATTCACCCCTGCCTGGCCAGCACATCATCTGCAATGCTACTGACAGCATATAGCAAAATGCTAACCTGGTCCTTGTTATTCTTACTCACAAAACCTGAAGCATTGTGATACCGGGTAAAATGTCTACTCTATTTTGCCATTGCTCATTGTATCTGGGGCCCTCTATATTCTGGAACAATTCTGGGAGAGGTAGGATAGAAGTTATTGCTCACCATGGGTCAAAGTTCCGATTTCCTATGCTGCTTGCCTTGCCAGTCCCTAGGCTGTCCTTGTGTTTTACCTCTCTAGTGTGGTTGCTGGGTTGGCTTCGTAGTCCTTTACCTGCTGCTCTCTGCTACTGCTGGATTTCTCTTCAGGCTGTTTCCAGGCAATTTTTATGGTTTCTCCGTGGGCATAATCACTGTTACCACCTTCTGCTATTGTTCGGTTGTTTCAGGTGATGTGGAGTTTCTCACATAAGAGATCTAGCTGGAGGCAAAGGTCTTTCCTTCAAAATACTTCATTTAGATAACTAACTATACAGAAGGTTACAGAACATCAGGACTGTAGTAACTGAAGGTATAGCCTCTCCTCCTGTCTATCAGGGGTCACATAATGCTCTGGGTGGGTCTGACCAATGAGCTTTAAGTGCGGGAAATCCAGGGGGTGGGCTTCATGACAAGGGTCCTGGTCGAGCATGTAGTACTTGAAAAGCTCTCTGTAATAAAGTTTATCTGTTTCCTGTTGAAACCTGTCCACTCCATTGAGTCATTTGGTGACAAGGGTAAAGTAGCTCCAACACTGCACCTCACCTTGTTACCATGAGTACATTGAATCTTAAGAAAAAGAAAAGACTACTCACTAGTCATGCCACTCTTCAGCAGAATTGATCCTTATGATGCGACTATGGAAGAGTGGAGGCAGTTTGTAGAACACCTCGGATTTTATTTCGTAGTGAATGAAGTTACCGTGGAGGAAAAGCAGAAAGCCATCCTGTTGAATGCATGTAGAATTAAGGCATATATTCTCATTCGCAACCTGAGGACCTCGAGCACGACTAATTCTAAGTCCTTTAATGAATTAGTGGACCTCGTGACCACACACTTCCAGCCAAAGCCATCGGTAATAATGCAGCATTTAAATTTAATTCCAGAGTCAGGGCCCTAGGAGAGTCCATTACAACCTATGTAGCAAACCTTGAGCAGTTGACAGAACACTGTGACTTTGGGGACACGTTAAATGATATGCTGTGGGACCAATTAGATTGTGGAGTTCAAGACAATGCCATATACCACCGTTTACTCGCGAGGTCGATATCAACTTTAAGCACACCCTAGAAATCTCCCTCACCATGGAAAGTGCTGTGAGAGACTCGCAGGCTTTGCAACACATACAACATGATACTGTTCTTCATGTGGGCCGTGAACCTACCACCAAGAGTGGCGTGAAATCCAGACCCATAGCATCAAAGCAAGATGCAATGTCTGCTGTTAGAAACATGAAAAGGCTTTGTAGAAACACTTCAGCAGCGATCCCAAGATTAAGTTGTTATGGATGTGGAGGTGACCACGGACTGGACACCTGTAAGTTCAAGGAGGCAGAATGCTATGACTGCCATAAGAAAGGTCACATAGTAAGGTAATGCAGGGCCAAGTCAAAACAGCCTGTAAAGCAGCAAACCAACATGATTGATGTTATGGCACAGCCGATGGTAAATGCTGAGCTGCTAAAATCCCAAAGGGAAACTTGAAACAACTGCCATAACTGTTTTGCAATTTGTATAAATTTAGAGTGTGTACCTTGAATTCAGTAATAATAAGACCACCGAGTCTTATAGGTTTCTTACAAAACTAAATTAAACCTTTAATAATAGAAGACATGATTTTAAGTACACACATAGATCTATAAATTGCAACTATGATAACTTCTAAATCTTCTAATTAATCTAACTCCCAGTTATACTTTCATTAAGGCAACTGTAAGACACATAGGTTTTAGAAGACCCAGGCAAAGAAACACCATACCCTGAACAATCCAATTCAAAGTGAGTTTTCTTACCTTCAGTTCTTTGTAGACAGCAGCTTGAGGCATAGCTGGAGGCTTTTTCACACTTGTTTTAGATCTTAGAATGTCTGTCCTTATAGACTTTACCTCTCTCTAATAATAAAATCCATCAAAGTAACAATGTTACCAGTAATCTTTGGGAAAAAATAAACACACTGTTTCTTAACTTTTCCTGGCTTGGTGAAATATTTCACCCCTCTCTTGAAATCAATCTTGTTTGGTTTATTTAAAAATGCAAATGTTCCCATTACACCTACTTAACATTTCAAACCTAGCTTATCTTCTGTAACATCAAAGCCTTCAGACCAGCTGCCTTTAATTCAAAAAGTCACAAACGCACAATCAAACACAAACACACACACACAGACCCCACTATTACTCTACTTTATAATAAATTCTAAAACATTATGACAATTATTATATCTTCCTGACATACCCCTCCTTATTAAAAAATTAACTGTCATAATCTAAAAAGACAGCTTTATTTTCTGGACCCATCTTACATTACATCCTATACTTATTACACTATTACATTACCAGGTGCACAAATCCTTGCTATCAACAGAAATTGTTCCAGTCCAGTGTGCAGGTTTTAAATGTCCAATTTTCTCTTTAAGCTTCAAACCCTTGACAATGCATCGCGATCAGATTTTCTCGTCCCGTCAGATGTGTAATCTGTAGATTAAATGGTTGCAGTAATAGGTTCCAACTGAATAGCTTTGCACTTCTATCTCGAAATTTGTCCAGAAATTTAAAAGGATTGCGGTCTGTAGAAACAATTGTTTCTGATGAATTGTTTGCAACATAAATCTCAAAATGCTGCAACGCTAACATCAGACCCAAAGTCTCATTTTCAATCGTTGAGTACCTTCTCTGTTGTGCATCCAGCTTTCGTGAAAAATGCCCTATCGGTTTTTCAATCCCAGTGTCACCTTCTTGTAATGGTACAGCCCAAATGCCTATATCACTTGTGTCAATGGCCAACTTAAATTGCTTGACGTAATTGGGTACTGCCAAAACTGGTGTCATAGTTAATACAGTTTTCAAACTGTCAAATGTCTTCTGACACTCCAGTGTTCATGGAAACTTTTTGTTCTTTTTTTAATAGTTCAGCCAGTGGAGCAACCACTAGGTTAAAATTCGGTATGGATTTCCAGTAAAACCCAGTCATGCCCAGAAATCCCAAAACTTCTCATTTTGTCATAGGCACGGGGAAATCTACGATAGTCATGACTTTCACATCTCTCAGACCCACCTTACCAGGTCCAATAGTATGGCCTAGATACATAACTTACACTTTTGCAAATTCACTTTTAATTAAGTTCACCACCAAATTAGCTTCTTGTATAAATAATTCTTCCAGATGTTGTAACTGCTCCTCCCACATCTGACTGAAAACTGTCATCATCAATATAAACAGCACAATTGCTCAGACCTGCAATTACTTTGTTTGCCATTCTTTGAAATGTTGCAGGTGCATTTTTCATACCAAACGGCAAGACTTTAAAATGATATAGTCCATCTGGCATCACAAAAGTTGATATCTCCTTTGCTGTCTCCGATAACAGTATTTGCCAATATCCTTTTAGCAAGTCAATATTTGTGATAAATTTTGATTGTCCCACTTTCTCAACACATTCTTCTAACTGTGGTATAGGATATGAATCTGCTTTTGTCACCGCATTCACCTTTCGATTGTCCACACACAGTCTTTATCTTCCATCCAGTTTCAGCACCAGCACAATAGGCGAACTCCAGTTACTGAAACTAGATTCAATTATATCATTTTGAAGTATGAATTCAGTTTCTTTATGTACTTATGATAACTTTGCCAGATTTAATCTATAAGGATGCTGCCTTATCGAAGATGAAACTTCTACACATAAATCATGTATAGCTAAATTTGTCCTTCCTAGCTTATTCTTACAAATATCTTTGTGTGACCACAGTAGCTTCTCCAAATCACTCTGACACTTGTCTGAAAGGTAACTCAATAATACATTGAACATTACATTTAAATTTTTAAGTACCCCCTCATTATCCAATTTGATTAGAGGAAAATCAATTTCAAAATCCTGCATTTCTACTTCTTTCTCATTACCTACCACCCTTAACACTTCCTTTTGGTCCTTTTCCCTGTCAAAGTATTTTTTAAACATACTTACATGACACACCCTCTGTTTCTTTCTTCTATCTGGAGTACTTACTAAATAATTTAATTCACTCAGTTTCTTTTCAATTCTGTAAGGCCCATTAAACCTTGCCTTTAATGACTCACTCAGGACTGGTAACAGAACTAATACTTCCTCTCCAGCAACAAAACTATGAGCTGTAGCTTTCCTGTCTGCCTTCACGTTCATCACCTGCTGTGATTTCTTTAAATGTTCCCTAGCCAACTCTCAGCACCTTTAAGGATGGGCTGGCCCCCATTTCTTCAGCATCTGTGACCGCTGTGTTCCAGCTCCTGAAGGGCTGAGTTGCTGAAGATGGACAACGCATCAGATGCTTCTAAGGTTTCATGGCTGCATCTCTATGATATGACCTTGATCATGGAGCACAAGCGAGCTGACCTTGGCCAGACAGGAGTCAGACATTCTCAGAGACTATGTGAAGATTTATGGAGCATCCTCGCTACATATTTTCATCATCCTCCTGCAGTCGAGTGACTATTCGGGCCTCCACTGCATCTCCATGACAGGAGCATTTTCACAGAGGGTGTTCGTGCTGCCATAAGCCAGACTGGAGTCAAACATTCACAAATGCAATGTGAGGATCTACAGGGTCACACATATCGTCAGCGTCCTCATCAAATCAAGCAGCTATGAGGGCCTCCCGAGTGCACCTGCCTCGTCTAGCCAGTGTAAGGTCCTCATCCCCATTATCCTCTCCTCCGAGGACTTCCTCAGCCTTATCCTCATTGGCATCCTCCTCATCGGAAGAGATGTCCAGCTCCTCCATCTCCTCAGCCAGCTTGTCTCCCTGTTGCAGCACCAGGTTGTAAAGGGCACAGCAGATGACGACGATGCGTGCCATCCTCTGTGGACTGTATTGCAGGTCTCCACCAGACCGGCCCAGGCACCAGAGCCTCGACTTCAGCATCCTAGTGGTCTGCTCCACCAAGTTGCGAGCTGCAGCATGAGCCTCATTATACCATCGCTCTGCTGCAATCTGAGGTCACCGCACAGTTGTCATCAGCCACAGCCTCTGCGGGTAGCCCTTGTCCCTGAGGAGCCATCCCTGCAGTTTCTGTGGACCCTGGAAGACTTCAGGGATCTGTGACCAACTGAGGATGTAGGCGTTAGGCACACTCCCTGGAAACTGCGCACACCTGCAGGATGCATTTCTGGTGGTTGCACATCAGCTGCACATTCAATGAGTGGAATCCCTTACGGTTGATGTAGTCGACCGTGTGTACCAATGGAGACCTGAGTACCAATGGGTGCAGTCAATCTGCATTCCTGCACCTCTGGGAATCTCGAGATCTGGGAGAATTCAATAGCCCTTGCATCCTGGCTGTCACAGTCTCAGGTGAAATACAACAAAGTTGTGTGCCCTTGACAAGGTTTCATCTGTGACCTCATGGATGCATTTGTGGGTGTCAATTTGTGATATCCCACAGAAGTCACCTGAAAGGAGCCATTGGCATAGAAATTGAGTGGTCACTTTCATAGCCACTGGCTGTGGATGCCCTCCATGTCCCCTTGGTGCCAAGCACTGTAGTAAGTGGCAGATGTGGGTGACCAGGTCCCTAGACATGCACAGTTGTTGGCGACACTGGTCCTCGGTCATCTGCAGGAACGACAGGCGGTGTCTATAGACCCTGAGTGTCGCTAGGCACTGAGCAGCCACAGCTCGCTGTTGCTCCTGGGCAGTGTGCGGGAGCCACAGCAGCCCCTTCTTCCTGAGGTTGCTGCTCCTGCCTATGCGTGTCCAGGAAGTTCAGTTGCCCTCTCCTCCATCTTCTCTGGTCTCTGTAGGACATCAGGCATACAGCTAGTTCACCAGGCTCCATGCTCTTGATGTGGTCCTCCTGCAGCATGAGAGAGAGAGAGAAAGAGACGTGGTTAGCATGGGTGTACTTAGCACCTTTCCTGGTCCTGTGTGACAGCCCCTTAACGCTTCCTGGAGAGTGCTGGCCACCCACAGATGAGTGCGCAGCATAGCTGCCCTGTCAGACTGCGACATGGGGGAGATTGCTCCTAACTGGGATGCTGAGATTGCAAGGGGCTGTGAGCGCCTCCAGCAGCTACATGGCCAACATTGGTGAGGAGATTGTACAACGTGTGGAGTCCAACTGCTCCACAGTCTAGTAAAGTGGTCGCAGACTTGCAGTCTGTGCTGGGGGGTAGGGGGGTAATGTCTAGAGCGCCTGGTGGCACTTTGGTTCCTCTGCTTTTCTTGCGTGGCGGGCAATCTAGGAGCCTGAACCCAATCATATCACTGTGGCTGCGCCTGAACGGTCTCAGTTGCCAAGGAATGGTCAGGTTATACTGTTGCCCCTGCTGCCTCGCCTATCCTGCCCCCCACCTTAATTTATTGTGTGTGGCATCCAACGCCTGGGCAGTTGCACCCCCAACAACAGTTGCCCACGGCTGTCATAGAGTCATTGAGGTCTACAGCACAGATAAAGGCCCTTTGGCTCGTCGAGTCTGCGCCAGTCAAACAAGTACCTAACTATTGTAATCCAATTTTCCAGCTCCAGGCCCATAGCTTTGTATGCCATGGCATCGCAAGTGCACATCCAAATACTTCTTAAATGTCATGAGGGTTTCTGCCTCTACCGCCCTTTCAGGCAGTGAGTTCTAGATTCCCACCATCCTCTGGGTGAAAAAATTCTTCCTCACATCCCCTCTAAATCTGCTGCCCCTTATCTTAAATCTATGCCCTCTGGTTATTGAGCCCTCCACCAAGGAGAAAAGTTCCTTCCTGTCTACTCCATCTATGCCCCTCATAATTTTATAAACCTCAATCATGTCCCCCCTCAATCTCCTCTGCTCCAGGGAAAATAACCCTAGTTTATCCAATCTCTCCTCATAACTAAAACTCTCCAGCCCAGGCAACATCCTGGTAGATCTCCTCTGCACTCTCTCTAGTGCAATCACAACCTTCCTATAATCCGGCTTCCTGAACTGCATGCAATACTCTGGCTGTGGCCTAACCAGCGTTTTATACAGTTCCAGCATAACCTCCCTGCTCTTATATTCTATGCCTCAGTTAATAAAGGCAAGTATCCCATATGCCTTCTTAACAATCTTATCTACCTGTCCTGCTTCCTTAAGGGACTAGTGGACATGCACACCAAGGTCCCTCTGATCCTCGGTACTTCCCAAGGTCCTACCATTCATCGTGTATTCCCATGCCTTGTTTGTCCTGCCCAAGTGCATCACCTCACACTTATCCAGATTAAATTCCATTTGCCACTGATCAGCCCATCTGATCAGCCCGTCTATATCCTTCTGTAATCTAACGCTATCCTCCTCACAGTTTACCACCCCACCAATTTTTGTGTCATCTGCAAATTTACTGATCAACCCTACTACATTCAAGCTTAAATCGTTGATATATACCACAAACAGCAAGGGACAGCAAGGGTAGTTGAAATTCCCACTATTACTGCCCTATTGTTTTTGCATTTCTGAGAGATTGATTACATATTTGCTCTTCTATCTCCCTCTCACTGTTCGGGATCTATGGTATGGTCTCAGCATTGTGACGGTCCCTTTTTTATTCTTCAGTTTAACTCACTTGGCCTCATTTGATCATCCTTTTACCATATCATCCCTTTGCAGAATACCTTCACTCAGTCCATAAGCATGACCCTGATCTTCCTGTCGCTTGCCATTTCAATCCACCACCTTACTCTCATGCTCACATTTCTGTCCTCGGCCTGTTACAATGTTCCAGTGAAGCCCAATGCAAACCGGAGGAAGAGCACCTCATCTTTTGATTAAGCACTTCGCAGCCTTCTGGACTCAACATTGAGTTCAACAATTTCAGACATGAACTCTGTCCTCCATTTTGATTTTTCTTCCCCCACCACGATCCCCACCCCCCCAGCCCCCGCCTCAACAAAGTGCCAGTCTGTATCTTGTTCTTATGTTTTTGCTTTTGACAGTACTGACCATTTTCTGCTATTAACATATTCTGCTATTTTTTTTTCAGACAGTTCTGACATCTTTCTGCTATTAACAACTATTCTGGTCAAAAGTTTTAGTTCTTAATACTATCTTACCACTCCCTTTGTCATGTGTTCCATTACAACTTTGTCATTTAATCTCTCCTGCCCTCCAACCTATACCTGAACTTCTATTTTAATTCACCTGACCCTCCCCTCTTTCTCCACAGCATAAAACCCATTACATTTTGAACAAAAACAGAATTACCTGGAAAAACTCAGCAGGTCTGGCAGCATCGGCGGAGAAGTAAAGAGTTGACGTTTTGAGTCCTCATGACACTTCAACAGAACTGATTTTTCTTTACAAGGAGAGGGGTGAAATATAAGCTGGTTTAAGGTACGGGGGGGGGTGTGGCGGGGGGAGGGAGAACTGGAGGGGGGCGGTGTGGTTGTAGGGACAAGCAAGCAGTGATAGGAGCAGATAGTCAAAAGATGTCACAAACAAAAGAACAAAAGAACACAGAGGAGAGAGAAACACAGAGGAGAGAGAAACAGAGGTAATGTTTGAAGTCCAATATGACTCTCCTGCAGCATTGGAAAGAGGTCAAAATGTGATGGAAACAAAAAAATAAAAACAAAAAACTGCGAAAGCTGGAAATCCTAAACAAAAACAGAATTACCTGGAAAAACTCAGCAGGTCTGGCAGCATCGGCGGAGAAGAAAAGAGTTGATGTTTCTAGTCCTCATGAACCTTCAACAGAACTGATTTTTCTTTGCAAGGAGAGGGGTGAAATATAAGCTGGTTTAAGGTGGTGGGGGGGTGGGGGAGAAGTGGAGGGGGGTGTGGTTGTAGAGACAAGCAAGCAGTGATAGGAGCAGATAGTCAAAAGATGTCACAAACAAAAGAACAAAAGAACACAGAGGTGTGGAAGTTGGTGATATTATCTAAACGAATGTGCTAATTAAGAATGGATGGTAGGGCACTCAAGGTATAGCTCTAGTGAGGGTGGGGGGGGCATAAAAGATTTAAAAATAATGGAACCAGGTGGGAAAAGAAAAATCTATATAAATTATTGGAAAAAACAAAAGGAAGGGGGAAGAAACAGAAAGGGGGTGGGGATGGAGGAGGGAGCTCAAGACCTAAAGTTGTTGAATTCAATATTCAGTCCGGAAGGCTGTAAAGTGCCTATTCGGAAGATGTGCTGTTCCTCCAGTTTGAGTTGGGCTTCACTGGAACAATGCAGCAAGCCAAGGACAGACATGTGGGCAAGAGAGCAGGGTGCAGTGTTAAAATGCCAAGCGACAGGGAGGTTTGGGTCATTCTTGCGGACAGACCGCAGGTGTTCTGCAAAGCGGTTGCCCAGTTTACGTTTGGTCTCTCCAATGCAGAGGAGACCACATTGGGAGCAACGAATACAGTAGACTAAGTTGGGGGAAATGCAAATGAAATGCTGCTTCACTTGAAAGGAGTGTTTGGGCCCTTGGACAGTGAGGAGAGAGGAAGTGAAGGGGCAGGTGTTACATCTTTTGCATGGGCACGGGGAGGTGACATAGGTGGGGGTTGAGGAGTAGGGGGTGATGGAGGAGTGGACCAGGGTGTCCTGGAGGGAACGATCCCTACAGAATGCCGCCGGGGGGGTGAAGGGAAGATGTGCTTGGTGGTGGCATCATGCTGGAGTTGGCGGAAATAGCGGAGGATGATCCTTTGAATGCGGAGGCTGGTGGGGTGATAGGTGAGGACAAGGGGGACCCTATCATGTTTCTGGGATGGAGGAGAAGGCGTGAGGGCGGATGCACGGGTGATGGGCCGGACACAGTTGAGGGCCCTGTCAACGACCGTGGGTGGAAAACCTCGGTACGGAAGAAGGAGGACATGTCAGAGGAACTGTTTTTGAAGGTAGCATCATCAGAACAGATGTGACGGAGGCAAAGGAACTGAGAGAATGGGATGGAATCTTTACAGGAAGCGGGGTTTGAGGAGCTGTAGTCGAGGTATCTGTGGGAGTCGGTAGGCTTGTAATGGATATTGGTGGACAGTCTATCATTAGAGATTGAGACAGAGAGGTCAAGGAAGGGAAGGGAAGTGTCAGAGATGGACCACGTGAAAATGATGGAGGGGTGGAGATTGGAAGCAAAATTAATAAATTTTTCCAAGTCCCGACAAGAGCATGAAGCAGCACCGAAGTAATCATCGATGTATTGGAGAAAGAGTTGTGGAAGGGGGCCGGAGTAGGACTGGAACAAGGAATGTTCCACATACCCCATAAAGAGACAGGCATAGCTGGGGCCCATGCGGGTACCCATAGCCACACCTTTTATTTGGAGGAAGTGAGAGGAGTTGAAGGAGAAATTGTTCAGTGTAAGAACAAGTTCAGCCAGACGGAGGAGAGTAGTGGTGGATGGGAATTGTTCTGGCCTCTGTTCAAGGAAGAAGTTAAGGGCCCTCAGACGATCCTGGTGGGGGATAGAGGTGTAGAGGGATTGGACGTCCATGGTGAAGAGGAAGCGGTTGGGGCCTGGGAACTGGAAATTGTTGATGTGACGTAAGGTGTCAGAGGAATCACGGATGTAGGTGGGAAGGGACTGCACAAGGGGAGAGAGAAGGGAGTCAAGATAACGAGAAATGAGTTCCGTGGTGCAGGAGCAAGCTGACATGATCGGTCTACCGGGAGCGTTCTGTTTGTGGATTTTGGGTAGGAGGTAGAAGCGGGTCGTCCGAAGTTGGGCGACTATCAGGTTGGAAGCTGTGGGAGGAAGATCCCCAGAGGAGATGAGGTCAGTGACAGTCCTGGAAACAATGGCTTGATGTTCAGTGGTGGGGTCATGGACCAGGGAGAGGTAGGAGTAAGTGTCTGCGCTCAGCCTCTGCGAGGTAGAGGTCAGTGCGCCAGACAACCACAGCACCACCCTTGTCAGCGGGTTTGATGACAATGTCAGGGTTGGACCTGAGAGAACGGAGTGCATTAAGTTCAGAGAGAGAGAAATTAGAATGGGTGAGAGGAGCAGAGAAATTGAGACGACTAATGCTGCGCCGACAGTTCTCAATGAAAAGATCAAGAGAAGGCAAGAATCCAGAGGGAGGGGTCCAGGTGGAGGGAGAATATTGGAGGTGGGTAAAAGGATCCGTTGAAAGGGGAGAGGACTCCTGCCCAAAGAAGTGAGCCCGGAGACGAAGACGGCGGAAGAAGAGTTCAGCATCGTGCCGAGCCCGAAATTAATTGAGATGAGGGCGTAAGGGTCCTTTGCTAAGTCCTTTGCTAAGCACTGAACGTTCAGTGTCAGAGAGGGGAAGGTCGGGGGTATAGTAAATACACGGCTGGGGGTGGGATTGGAAGATGGGGTGGGGATGGAGGGACAGGCAGGGGTGCAGGGTTCTAGATGGGTGTTGGTGTCAATGAGTTGTTGGAGCTTGCGTTCCTTAGCACTTGAGAGAAAGAGAAAAAGTTTCTTGTTGAGGCATAGGATGAGACGAATAAAATGAAACTGGGGGCACGCGCAGCTTTGAAAAAGGGTACGGCGGTGCTGCTGGAGGGAGAGGTCGAGTATGTTCATATGGCGGCGCATGGCACTGAGTGTGGATCTCAGAATGAGATGGGAACAGCAGTCCGAGAAACGTTTTATGTCCCGGAGATACCTGTAATCCTGGGTGGGTTCTAAACATGGGTGGAATTTCAGTTGAGATCCACATGGGGTAAGTCAGAGACGGAGACAGTCACTGAGAAAGGAGATATGGCTGTGAAAGTGGGTTTTAGTAAACACCTTGTCAAACACCAGGAAAGAAATGGAAAGCAATGAAGGTGGACGCCCGCTTTCACAGCCATATCTCGTTTCTCAGTGACCGTGTCTCCAATTTATCCCACGTGGATTTCAACTGAAATTCCACCCCTCATGTTTCGAACCCACCCAGGATTACAGGTATCTCCAGGACATAAAACGTTTCTCGGACTGCTGTTCCCGTCACATTCTGAGATCCACATTCAGTGCCATGTGCCGCCATATGAACACACTCGACATCTCCCTCCAGCAGCACCGCCATACCTTTCTCAAAGCTGCGCGTGCCCCCAGTTTCATTTTATTCTTCGTCTCATCCTATGCCTCAACAAGAAACTTTTTCTCTTTCTCTCAAGTGCTAAGGAACGCAAGCTCCTACAACGTATTGACACCAACACCTATCTAGGACCCTCCACCCCTGCCTGTCCCTCCATCCCCACCCCATCTTCCAATCCCACCCCCAGCCGTGTATTCACTATACCCCCTGACCTTCCCCTCTCTGACGCTGAACGTTCAGTGCTTAGCAAGGACTTAGTTTCATACCCTTATGCCCTCATCTCAATTAATTTAAGGCTCGGCACGATGCTGAACTCTTCTACCGCCGTCTTCATCTCTGGGCTCACTTCTTTGGGCAGGAGTCCTCTCCCCGTTCAACGGATCCTTTTACCCACCTCCAATATTCTCCCTCCACCTGGACCCCTCCCTCTGGATTCTTACCTTCTCTTGATTTTTTCATTGAGAACTGTCGGCGCGACATTAGTCGTCTCAATTTCTCTGCTCCTCTCACCCATTCTAATCTCTCTCTCTCTGAACTTACTGCACTCCGTTCTCTCAGGTCCAACCCTGACATTGTCATCAAACCTGCTGACAAGGGTGGTGCTGTGGTTCTCTGGCACACTGACCTCTACCTCGCGGAGGCTGAGCGTCAACTCGCAGACACTTCCTCTTAGCTCTCCCTGGACCATGACCCCACCACTGAACATCAAGACATTGTTTCCAGGACTGTCACTGACCTCATCTCCTCTGGGGATCTTCCTCCCACAGCTTCCAACCTGATAGTCGCCCAACCTCGGACGGCCCGCTTCTACCTCCTACCCAAAATCCACAAACTGAACTCTCCTGGTAGACCGATCGTGTCAGCTTGCTCCTGCCCCATGGAACTCCTTTCTCATTATCTTGACTCCCTTCTCTCTCCCCTTGTCCAGTCCCTTCCCACCTACATCCTGATTCCTCTGACACCTTACGTCACATCAACAATTTCCAGTTCCCAAGTCCCAACCGCTTCCTCTTCACCATGGACGTCCAATCCCTCTATACCTCCATCCCCCACCAGGGTGGTCTGAGGGGCCTTAGCTTCTTCCTTGAACAGAGGCCAGAACAATCCCCATCCACCACTACTCTCCTCCATCTGGCTGAACTTGTTCTCACACTGAACAATTTCTCCTTCAGCTCCTCTCACTTCCTCCAAATAAAAGGTGTGGCTATAGGTACCCACATGGGCCCCAGCTATGCCTGTCTCTTTCTGGGGTATGTGGAATATTCCTTGTTCCAGTCCTACTCCGGCCCCCTTCCACAACTCTTTCTCCGGTACATCGATGATTACTTCGGTGCTGCTTCATGCTCTCATTGGGACTTGGAAAAATGTATTAATTTTGCTTCCAATCTCCACCCCTCCATCATTCTCATGTGGTCCATCTCTGACACTTCCCTTCCCTTCCTTGACCTCTCTGTCTCAATCTCTGGTGATAGACTGTCCACCAATATCCATTACAAGCCTACCGACTCCCACAGCTACCTCGACTACAGCTCCTCACATCCCGCTTCCTGTAAAGTCTCCATCCCATTCTCTCAGTTCCTTCGCCTCCGTCACATCTGTTCTGATGATGCTACCTTCAAAAACAGTTCCTCTGACATGTCCTCCTTCTTCCTTAACTGAGGTTTTCCACCCACGGTCGTTGACAGGGCCCTCAACCATGTCCGGCCCATCTCCCGCCTATCCGCCCTCATGCCTTCTCCTCCCTCCCAGAAACATGATAGGGTCCCCCTTGTCCTCACTTATCACCCCACCAGCCTCCGCATTCAAAGGATCATCCTCCGCCATTTCCGCCAACTCCAACATGATGCCACCACCAAACACATCTTCCCTTCACCCCCCCGGCGGCATTCCGTAGGGATCGTTCCCTCCGGGACACCCTGGTCCACTCCTCCATCACCCCCTACTCTTCAACCCACACCTATGGCACCTCCCCATGCCCACGCAAAAGATGTAACACCTGCCCCTTCACTTCCTCTCTCCACATCGTCCAAGGGCCCAAACACTTCTTTCAAGTGAAGCAGCATTTCACTTGCATTTCCCCCAACTTAGTCTACTGCATTCATTGCTCCCAATGCAGTCTCCTCTACATTGGAGAGACCAAACGTAAACTGGGCAATCGCTTTGCAGAACACCTGCGGTCTGTCCGCAAGAATGACCCAAACCTCCCTGTCGCTTGGCATTTTAACACTGCACCCTGCTCTCTTGTCCACATGTCTGTCCTTGGCTTGCTGCCCAACGCAAACTGGAGGAACAGCACCTCATCTTCCGACTAGGCACTTTACAGCCTTCCAGACTGAATATTGAATTCAACAACTTTAGGTCTTGAGCTCCCTCCTCCATCCCCACCCCCTTTCTGTTTCTTCCCCCTATCTTTTGTTTTTTTCCAATAACTTATCTCGATTTTTCTTTTCCCACCTGTTTCCATTATTTTTAAATCTTTTATGCCCCCCACCCCCACTAGAGCTATACCTAGAGCTACCATCCATTCTTAATTAGCACATTCGTTTAGATAATATCACCAACTTCAACACCTCTGTGTTCTTTTGTTCTTTTGTCTGTGACATCTTTTGATGATCTGCTCCTATCACTGCTTGCTTGTCCCTACAACCACACCCCCCTCCACTTCTCCCCCACCCCCCCACCACCTTAAACCAGCTTATATTTCACCCCTCTCCTTGCAAAGAAAAATCAGTTCTGTTGAAGGTTCATGAGGACTAGAAACATCAACTCTTTTCTTCTCCGCCGATGCTGCCAGACCTGCTGAGTTTTTCCAGGTAATTCTGTTTTTGTTTAGGATTTCCAGCTTTCGCAGTTTTTTGTTTTTATTTTTTTGTTTCCATCACATTTTGACCTCTTTCCAATGCTGCAGGAGAGTCATATTGGACTTCAAACATTACCTCTGTTTCTCTCTCCACAGATGCTGCCAGACATTTTTTTATTCATTCATGGGATATGGGCATCGCTGTCTAGGCCAGCCTATATTGCCCATCTCTAGTTGCCCTTGAGGTGGCGGTGGTGGTGAGCTGCTTCCTTAAACAGCTTTAGTCCATGTGGTGTAGGTACACCCACAGTGCGGTTAGGGAGGGAGTTCCAGGATTTTGACCCAGCAACAGTGAAGGAACGGCGATATATTTCCAATTCAGGATGGTGTGTAGCTTGGAGGGGAATTTCTAGGTGGTGGTGTTCCCATGTGCCTACTGCCCTTGTTCTTCTAGATGGTAGCGGTCGTGGGTTTGGAAGGTTGCTGACTTGTTGCATTTTCTGGTTTTATTTCATGCTTCGGCACAGCTTACAATTGTTTCTTTATCAATATGGAAATCCTTCTTCCTTTTTTATCCCCCTATCTTGTTTGAAAACCCTGTAACCTGGAATGTTGAGCTGACATTTCTGCCCTTCTTTCAGCCATGTTTCAATAATAGCTATAACAATATGCTCCCACGTGACAATCTAGGCTCTCCGCTCAATTGCCTTATTCTTTGGACTTCTTGCATTGAAGTATATATCATTTAGCACTGCTAAACTCCCCTGTTTTTTATTTGTTTCCTCCGTCTTCCAAACACACTCACCAATTTTCTGCATTCCATTTCCAACTTTTCTTCTCTCCCTTCTGAATCTACTCTAAGGATCCCATGTCTCTGTCAGGCTAGTTTAAAGCCTCCCCAACAGCACTAGCAAAGCCCTTTGTGAGGATCTTGGTCCAGGCCCTGTTGAGCAGCAATCCATCTGGCTTATACAGATCTCATCTCCCACAGAAGCGGTCCTAAAGTCTCAGGAATCTAAAACCATCCCTCTTGCACCATCTCTCCAGCTATGTATTCATCAGCTCCATCTTCCTTTTTCTGTATTCACTAGCACATGTCACCAAGAGTAATCAGGAGACTCCTATCTTTGTGGTTCAGTTTTTCCATCTCTCTCCTAGCTCCCTAAACTCTGCTTGCAGGGCCCCACCCTCTGTCTACCTTGGTCATTGGTGCCAATATGAAACACAATAACTAGTTGCTCACCATCCCCCCCTCAAAATATTCTGTAGCCGTTTAGTGACATTCTTGATGCTGGAACTAGGGAGGCAATATACTATCTTGGAATCATGACTGCAGTCACAGAAGCACCTGTTGGTTTCCCAAACTATCAAATCCCTATCAGGATTGCACTTTGACTCTTCTCTCATTCATTGTGTAGATGGGTCTTGCATGGTGCCATGGGCCTGACTCTGCCTGCAGAGCAGGCTGGGTTGCAGTTGCCCCCCAAACCTCCCCCCACCCCCGACAACAGTCGCCTCTGAGGCTGGGCAGCAGTTGCCTCTGGACACCTCCCCCGACAACAGTCACTGCCGAGGCTGGGCAGCAGTTGCCCCCAGACAACTGCCCCACTGACAACAATTGCCTCCATGGCAAGGCAGCACTTCACCCCAGCTCCCCGGTGCCTCTGAAGCCGGCAAAGCAATAGGTGACCCTAGTGAGCTCTGCAGAATGATGCTGTTCAATCACCTCCTGTTCCCCCAAAGTGAAGGCCACCAAGTGCACATCGCCTGTGTGCTATTGTGAAGCATGTCAACGTGCTTTCCCGCCAACATGGATGGACAATCTGGCAGGGTTCCAAAAGCCTGGTGGATGGCCTTTTAATGATATGCAATTACAATGTATTACAATGAGCTCCCTGACAACTGTTGGCGGGAAACGCCAACGGTGGGCCAAGCCGATGATTGTGACCTGCCTTCCCGCCGTCGTGAAACAGATTGCGCCATATTGTCCGCGCATGCCACGTATCATGCCCACTGCCAGAGGACATGGAAAATTCTGCCCTTGTCTTAGGGAGGGTTCCTACACAATGAATCTGGTAAAAGGTTCTTCAAATACTGGAATGGGAGGTAAAAGTGCCAGCTTAATCACTGCTTGTGGTTTCCCTATCACCTGACATATGTGACGTGTTCTGCACAATTTGACTATATTCTGCTGCAATCCAGGCCAAAAAACATATTTTTGAATTTTCGCCTGTGTCATTCTAATTTCGAAATGTCCTCATATTGGAATTTAATGAGCTATCCTCAGAATCTCATTTCTATATCTAAATGCCATGACAATTTGATGCATCTTCTTCCAGCTTTCAATTGCTGAAATATCATAAGGCCACCACTTTCTCATTAAAATATTACCCTTAAGGTAATTGCCTCTGTTTCTGACTAAGTTGTCTGATATAAATGTTTTATTTGCAAATCCTTTTTCCGTAACTCCACTAACTGCCTTGAGTTAAATTAAGCTGCATTGTCTTCCAGTTATTCTTCCTGAACGATCTTATCAAACACAGTGTCAGCTAATTGGATTTCCCCGCCTTTGAACTTCCTGTTTTCCTTGTTTCAACCTATGAGCCTGTGATCTCATTGTCACACAATCTAGAAACAATTCAGGATGCTCTCTCTGCAACAATTCTGATGAAAACACCTCTACAGGCTGCTCAACTACCACAGGCATCACCCACATTTGTGATCCAGCTATATCATTATCCAAAATAAATTGAAACCCTGCAATGGACAATTTTTCCATTACTCCAATAATCACCTCACCTGTTTTCCACTCACTCTTTAAATTTACCTTCCACAATGGAATATGTTTAGCATCGCCATGAACCCCACTTATTATTACCTGTTCCTACAATACTCCTCTGAACAACAAATGTCACTATCCCAGAACATTAAGGTTTGATTAGCCTGTGGGTCTCTTAAAATTTTAACATCTTTACCTACTCTACCCTATACACATGAAAATACTTTCTCTTCATACACAAAATCTTTAAACAGTTCTGCAACCTGCTCTTCAGAATTCTCTTGGGTAAATTGTAAACATATTTCCACTTCTTTACCTATCACTGATTCTTCCTGTTTTACCTGTACACAAACCATTGATGTTTCTGTGCCTGAATCTCAGAACCCACAGTCCTTTTACTTCCAGAACTTTTCTGCACCCCTATAATTTCAACAGATTTCCCTGCAATTTCCAACACATTGACTTTGTTTGTCCAGCTTTATTACAATGAAAACAACTTCCTTTTTATTTTGAGAAAAAAAACTTTCTGGGAATTTCCACCTACTCTTTCTCTCCCCTGACTACCCACTTTCCTTTCATCTTCCCACTTTCTATCCTTTTCTGATTTAAAAGGGTGCCGAACAAAGGTTCAGCTCTATGAACTAACTCATAATCATCAGTTATCTCTGCTGATTGTCCTACCATTTGAACCCTCTGTTCCTCCAAATGAATTCTCGCTACTGACGGAATTGAAACTTTAAATTCTTTCAAAAGAAATACCTCTCTAAGAGTTGCAGATGTTGTCTCTATCTTTAAAGCCAGTATCCAAAATTACTTTGTTTTACTCTCTCAAAATCAATATAAGTTTGTCCAGGCTGTTTTCTTATATTCCTAAATTTCTGCCTTGTGTGCCTCAGGAACTAATTCATATGCACTCACTATAGCCTTTTTTAAATCTCATCATTGTTTACCAACATTTCTTCTGACAGTGAAGCATGTGTTCTACTCACCAACCTGGATTGTAACAACAATGTCCAGTTTTCCTGTGGCCATTTCATCTGTTTAGCTATCTTCTCAAATGAAATAAAGAATGGTTTAACATCTCTTTCCTCAAACTCTGGAACAGTTTGTACAAATTTAAACATCTCCCCTCTGGGTTTTTCATCATCAGAACTTTCCTCAGAACCTGAGGTCTCTTTTTTAACTTCCAGCCTTTTAAGCCAGTACTCCTTTTCTCATTCCTTTTCTCTTTCCCTTGCCATTCTTTCTTTATCCTTCTCTCTTGCCTGGAATTCCAGTTCCAACTTTTTTTTTTCTCCTGCCTTTCTGCTTGCTGCCTTTGAAATGCCCTTTCTCTTTCATTTTCTTTCTGTGCCCTTTTTTTCTGATGCCGCATTTCAAGTTTTTTTCATTTCCTTTGCTTATTCAAGTTCAAGCTTCTTCATATCCAACTGAAGTCTCACTACCTCCAGCCATGATTCAATAGTGTCAGGTATACTTCCGAATTTAAATGCGGTACTACACCTTCAATTATGCCTGCTTTCTTTGCCCCCACAGGTAATCCAAATTGTAACAGATTCACCAATTCCATTGACTTAACTTTAGTTACTTTTTGTAAACCAGCCAAGGTTATAATTTCAACTCCCAGACAAGCCTTAGCAACTGCCAATGCCATATTGCAGTGTCACCATTTAAAAAAAACCTCACACCAACTCCCGAATTCAAAGTGCTTCTCGTACTTGTAACCTTATGATTCACCAATTCCAAACCATTCAAGGAATCTCAAATATATCCTGTATAGAGCCCTTAACTTTCTAATGGGGTAGCCGGTGGTAACTGCTGAGCTGCTAAAATCCCAAAAGGAAACTTGAAACAACTGCTTTGCAATTTGTATAAATTTCGAGATGCGTGCCATGAATTCAGTAGTAATAAGACCACCGAGTCTTATAGGTTTCTTACAAAACTAAATTAAATCTTTATTAATAGAAGACATGATTTTAAGTACACACATAGATCTACAAATGGCAACTATGATAACTTCCAAATCCCCCAGTTAATGTAACTCATAGTTACGCTTTCATTAAGGCAACAGTAAGACACACAGATTTTAAAAGACCCAGCCTGAATCAAGTTGAGATCAAAAAAGAGGAGGTATTAGGTGGCTTGAAGATTATTAATGTGGATAAGTCCCCAGGGCCAGATGGGATCTACCCCAGAGTACTAAGGGAGGCAAGGGAGGAGATTGCTGGGGCCTTGACAGAAATTTTTGTATCCTCACTGGTTACGGGTAAGGTCTCAGAGGACTGGACAATGGCCAATGTTGTTCCATTGTTTAAGAAGGGTAGCAGGGATAATCCAGGAAATTACAGGCTGGTGAGCCTTAAGTCAGTGGTAGGGAAATTATTGGAGAAGATTCTTCATGACAGGATTTACCACCATTTGGAAGCAAATGGATATATTAGTGAGAAGCAGTATGGTTTTGTGAAGGGGAGGTCGTGTCTCACTAACTTGATTGAGTTTTTCGAGGAAGTGACAAAGGTGATCGACGATGGAAGGGTAGTGGATGTTATCTACATGGATTTCAGTAAGACCTTTGACAAGGTCCTTCATGGCAGACTGGTACAGAAGGTAAAGTCGCACAGGATCGAGGTGAGCTGGCAACATGGATACAGAATTGGCTTGGTCATAGAATACAGAGGGTAGCAGTGGAAGGGTGCTTTTCTGAATGAAGAGCTGTGACTAGTGGCGTTCTGCAGGGATCAATGCTGGGACCTTTGCTGTTTGTAGTATACATAAATGATTTGGAGGAAAATGTAACTGGGCTAATTAGTAAGTTTGCAGACAACACTAAGGTTGTTGGAGTTGCAGATAGTGAAGAGGTTTGTCAAAGGATACAATGGGATATAGATCGGTTGGAGACTTGGGCGGAGAAATGGCAGATGGAACTTGATCTGGACAAATGCGAGGTAATGCATTTTGGAAGGTCTAATGCAGGTAGGAATTATACAGTAAATGGCATCAACGGACAGAGATCTGGGTGTACAGGTCCACAGGTCACTGAAAGTGGCAATGCAGGTGGATAAGGTAGTCAGGAAGGCATATGGCATGCTTGCCTTCATTGGCAGGGGTACTGAGTATAAAAGCTGGGAAGTCATGCTGCAGCTGTATAGAACTTTGGTTTGGCCACACTTGGAATATTGCATGCAATTCTGGTCGCCACATTACCAGAAGGATATGGAGGCATTGGAGAGGGTGCAGAGGAGATTTACCAGGATGCTGCCTGTTCTGGAGGTTATTAGCTATGAGGAGAGGTTGGCAAAACACAGATTGTTCTCACTAGAGTGACAGAGATTGAGGGGCAACTTGATAGAAGTTTACAAAATTATGAGTGGCATGGATAGAGTAGATAGTCAGAAGCTTTTTCCCAGGATGGAAGAGTCAATTACTAGGGGACATAGATTTAAGGTGAGAGGAGAAAACTTTAGAGGAGATGTGCGGGGCAAGTTTTTTTATGCAGAGGGAAGTGAGTGTCTGGAATTCGCTGCCAGAGGAGGTGGCGGAAGCAGGTACGATAGTGGTGTTTAAGAGGGAGCTTGACAAATACATGAATAGGATGGGAATAGAGGGATATGGATCCCAGAAGTGCAAAATGTTTTAGTTTGACAGGCAATATGATCGGCGCAGGCTTGGAGGGCTGAAGGGCCTGTTCCTGTGCTGTACTTTTCTTTGTTCTTTGTTCAAAGAAACACAATACCCTGAACAATCCAATTCAAATTGAGTTTTCTGAACTCAGTTCTTTATAGACAGCAGCTTGAGGCATAGATGCTGGAGGCTTTTTCACACTTGTTTTAGATCACACAACTTTCGCTCCTTTATACATATTTTCCCCTTTGAATGCAAATTCCCATTGTTTCACTGTGTCTTTGGACTTTACCTCTCTAATAATAAAAACCCATCAAAGTACCAGAGTTACCAGTAATCTTTGGGAAAAGTAAACACACTGTTTCTTAACTTTTCCTGGCTAGGTGAAATATTTCACCCCTCCTTTGAAATCAATGTAACCTGGTTTGTTTAAAAATGCAAATGTGCCCTTTACACCTATATTTACCTACTTAACATTTCAAACCTAGCTGTTACATCAAAGCCTTCAGACAAGCTGCCTTTAATTCAATTAAGTCACACACACACATACACACACACACAGACATAGATCCATTGACACAGACCCCAGTGTTACTCTATAATAAATTCTAATAATATTATGAAAATTATTATATCTTCCTGACAATTGAATTAAAAAATACAAAAGAACCTAAAGCTGCTAACACCAACATTTATTTCCTGTATGACGTAACCGCTGTAAAAACCAAACCTATCACTGTCACAATCCAAGTTAATGAGAAGCCACTAATAATGGAGGTGGATACGGGTTCCTTTATTACAGTGGTGGGAGAGCACACTTTCAAATACTTTAATGAAGGTAGACAGCCAAAAAACCTGGAGTGGACAACAGCTCATTTGAAGATATACACTGGAGAATCTATTCAGGTAAAAGGCATTGCCACAGTACAAGTGTCTTATAGGCAACAGACAGCTCAGCTGCCTGTTAAAATAGTGAAAAGAGAAGGACCCAGTCTTTTAGGCCAAGACTGGGTACTGAAGGTCAAGCTTGACTAGTTTGAGATACTTCACTTGAGAACAGGAGGAGTTCCTGAACTGCTAAGGAAGTATGACATGGTATTTTGGGATAAATGGGGGAAGTTAAAAGGTGTGCAGGCCAAAATATATGTGCATCCTTTGGAGACACTACATTTCTTTAAAGCCAGACTTGTGCCTTATGTGTTGAAGGAAAAGGTGGATGCAGAATTGTGCCGGTTAGAAAAGCTGGGCATCATCCAACCTGTCCAACTCGCAGAATGGGCAGCACCTATTGTTCCAATGGTTAAGCCTGACCAAACCATATGCATTTGTGGGGGCTATAAATTAACCCATTCCAAGGACAGACGAATTATATGCAAAGCTGGCTGGAGAAAGTCCTATTGGATATTGGATAATTGGATATGAGCCATGCCTACTGACAATTAGAATTGAATAGCACATCGTGAGAATATGTGATGATTAATCTTTATCAGTACACTTGCCAGAGTCTTTATCAGTACACTTGCCTACCCTTTGGAGTATCGCCAGCATGCACTATCTTGAACAATGGAGAGTCTTTTGTAAGGACTTCCCTGAGTGGTAGTATACCTGGATGAAGTTCTGATCACAGGGTCAATCGAGATCGAACACTTGGCCAACCTGGAGGAGGTGCGAAGAAGTGTCTTGGAAGCCGACATATGGTTAAGGAAGGAAAAATGCACATTTCAAGTGCCAGAAGTTACTTACCTGGGTCACAGGGTCAACTCCATGGGTTTGCATCTGGTAGAGGAGAAAGTTCGGGCAATAAAAGTGTATCCTTGCCATCCAATGTAACCAAAATCAAGTGCTTCCTGGGTGTGATCAACTACTATAGACACTTCTTGCCTAGCTTATCAACTGTGTTGGCACTATTACACTTGTTGTTAAAAAGGAATCACCACTGGTCATGGAATTTACAACAGGAAGAAGTCTTTGTGAAAGCAAAGAAACAGTTGCATTCGACATGTTTATTGGTACAGTACGACCCATTAAAAAAGTCGGTATTAACATGTGATGCCTCTCCTTATGGCGTAGTATATGTGTTGTCACATAGAATGGAAAATGGATCAGGAAGGTCAGGAAGGCCCATTGGCTATGTCTTGAGAATGCTCTCAACAACCGAGAAGGGTTATTCCAGCTAGAAAAGGAAGATTTATCAGTGGTATTTGGAATGAAGAAATTCCACCAGTACCAACATGGATGGCATTTCACCATTGTGTCAGACCACAAACCATTAATGGGTTTATTCAGTGAGGATGAGGCCATTCCGCTAATAGCATCAGAAAGAATACAACGGTGGACTCTGATATTATCTGCATATGAGTTTACAATTATATACCATCCTGGCATTGTAAACACGGATGCACCCAGTCATACCCCGTTACCACATAGCATTGTATATGCTCCTGTTCCACAAGAAGTTGTGCTATTACTGAATTTCTTTAATTTTCCGTCTGTGTATGTGAAGCAAATTATAAATTGGATGAACAGAGGTCCAATATTGTTGAAAGTCAGAGACTTTGTTTTACAAGGATGGTCAAATTCACCTGTATCTGAAGATTTGAGATCACTTCATGCCAGAAACACAGAGTTAAGCTGTCAAGATGGAATTTTGTTGTTGTCCCATCGCAAGGTAGGGAACAATTGTTGACAGAGCTTCACAGTGCACATCCAGGCATATCAAAGATGAAAATGCTTACATGAAACTATGTCTGGTGGCCAGGCATTGACAGTGACATTGAAAACATGGTCAGGCACTGTCTCCATTGTCAGCAACAACAGAAGTTGCCTGTTTCAGCTCCCCTGCATTTGTGGGAATGGCCTGGTTGACCCCAGATTAGACTACATATCGATAATGGAGGATCATTCTTTGGAACATGGAGGTACCATGTTTTTTTGTTAATGATAGATGCACATTCTAAATTGATGGATGTATACGAAGTTAAATCGCCAACATTGGGCGCAACTTTCGAGAAGCTGTGTCACTGTTTTGGCGTACATGGCTGACCTGAAATCATCGTTTCTGATAATGGTTCAGTCTTTACCAGCACAGAGTTTCAGGAATTCATGAGTTTAAATTGAATTAGACATATTAAAACAACCCCTTATCATCCCTTATCGATTGGTTTAGCTGAAAGAGCTATACAAACTTTTAAGTCTGGCATGAAAATGTTATCAGAAGGTACTCTTGACTTGCCCACTTTCTTCTCAGTTATCATACAATGCCACACTTGACTATGGGGTCAACACCATCTGAATTATTGATGAAATGCTGCCTACATACATGGTTAAGCCTAGTGCTTCCAAATTTAGAAATTTTGAAGCTAGAGCAGAATCAGAGTAATCAAAAATTGAACCACAATATACAGAGCAAAACTCACACAGTGTAGATGAAACGGTATTCATGTCGAGTTTCAAAAGTGTACCTCGTTGGGTTTCTGGAGCCATCATCTCAGAGATTGGTCCATGATCTTTCCAAGTGCAAGTGGAAGGTAGAATCTTTGTAAGCATGTAGATCAAACTCATGCTAGAAGGATATTCCAACAACCAACTATTCTGCTGTGATTAATGTCGAACCGTCAGTTCCTGAGGTAACCGATCGACCTAGAATAGACATGCCTAATGTTTCTGTAGAGTTGCCAAACCCAGAACTGCCACTTTCTAAAGATATGTTTCGTGCTGCAGTTCCAGGTCCTGTTGATCCTGTTGAGGAAACTCAAGTGATAGAGCTATGCCACTCTAGCCAAATATGGAGAGCATTTCAAAGACATGATCATTAATCACCTGAAGTTGTTTATATGTATATGTTGTTGGATATTCAAATGTTTCCCTGTAAACAGAAATCATAAAAACTAAAGTGGGGGGGGGGGGTGATGTAGTAACTGAAGGTATAGCCTCTTCCATGATGTTCTGGGACACTCCAACCAATGAACCCTGAGTGCAGGCAATCTGGGGGGGTAAGACTTTCTGACTAATGTCCTGAACAAGCATGTAGCATTTGAAAAGCTCTCTGTAATAAAGTTTATCTGTTTCTTGTTGAAACCTGTCCACTCAATCAAGTCCTTACAAGGACATTTCTCCAGCTCTTTTTCAGGCTCTTCTCTCTCATTCAGTGACATCGCCAGGACTTAGTTCCCTATGCACATGCTCAATAAATATTATTAGAGTAGTAGTAGAGTTAACCCTTTACTTTGCAATGTATTGTCATGAGATAAAATGGATAATGGTTTGAGGGAATGAGGGTGATTTTTGTCTGCCTAATGCCCACACTGAAAACAGCATTTTCATGTATCAATGTACTGGTCATACCCTGCCCAATGACACTAGGTGTTAAGTGGTCTAATCAAGAACCACGACAGAACAATTCAAAACTGAAAGGTAAAGATACTATTAAAAATTTTGCTGGGCCTGCAAATGAGTGAATGCTTACCCTGACCACAGGGAAATCTTAAAGTTTAAGATTGGCACTTCCTCATAGTGATTGCCTCTCCCCTGCCTTGAAAACATTATTTGTAGTTTAGCTCCGTGTTGGAGCCATTTGGTTTACCACTCCTTGACTTGTACTTTGGCTGTGTGGGCTGCTTGGAATTTGCCAAGATTATACAAATGAGTGTCAACAATGAAAATTGGATCGATCCCACTGGGCAAGCAACTGCCTCACATGATCTACAGCCTACCTGATGGTACTGGGTCACCTGAAAGCTGCTCTCTATGTCTCTTTCTTTCAAAGCGGGGGAGCAAAAGTTGGTGTCAAAGGTAGACTTTCCTCCCATACGAGAGGGCTTCAGTAATAATGTGTGCTATGATGCCCTTGCAGGCAATGCTGTCTAAATTTCCTTTATTCCATCTTGTCGTGCTCTTCCTTATTTATTGTTTAAAATAAGAGTTTGGCCATAGAGAATGAGAATGCCATAACTACTCCTGGAACTCCCGGTTATGGATAGGCAATGGGGGGGAGGTGTGGGTGTGGGGGAACGGGTGGAATCCAAAAATCTGATGGTAGCCTGAGCATGTGAAGAACAAGTC
This sequence comes from Carcharodon carcharias, assembly GCF_017639515.1. Classification (NCBI taxonomy): domain Eukaryota; kingdom Metazoa; phylum Chordata; class Chondrichthyes; order Lamniformes; family Lamnidae; genus Carcharodon; species Carcharodon carcharias. The sequence continues at coordinate 51,193,071 of NC_054467.1, read as the reverse complement.
TAGGTGGCTGTAGACATGATCCCCCCAAAAAAGAAGTTTTAGAAAGCATTTTCCAGCTGTAGAAGAAGTGTGTATGCAAAATTTTCAGATTTGACTGTCAGGAATTCCTCACTTCTGTCTGTATCATCAGATACTCATAGCTGCTATGGGCTGAATTTTTGCCACAATGGCAGAAGCCAGGTTTGTTTTGGATCAGAAATCTACCTCTAGTGGGAAACCGATTAAAATTCAGATTTTCACGAGGGAAGCCCTTAATTGGTATGGAGATGAATATCCTTTCTAATTAGAGCCAGAGTTGGAACAGGAACAAAGGTCAGTCGGATGAAATGTGCAATTGATTTAGACTCCCCAGGGCAGCCATCATTGAGGCAGCTGGTAGATTAAGGGAGGAATTTGCTTATTATATCAATACACAATACCAGAGGAAAGCAAGATATCACAGGAGAGCTAGAGGCCAGGCTGCCCCTTGCTTCATCAGTGATGACCTAGATCTAATGTTGGAGGCTGTGAGAGAGAGGAGGGAGGTCCTCTTACAGGGGTTTAGCAGGAGGAGGCCATCTCATTGTGTAGGAGCAGCAGTTCTCTGTTCTATGTCATCTCCCTCCACTCCCACTTCCTCTTTCACCACCTGCTCCTCCCCGAATGAGCTGTCCCTTGGATCTCACGGTCGACCTCATGGTCCACATCTCTCTGTGATCCATGTTATGAAGACCGCAGCAGATCATCACAATAACCGAGTTCCTTGAAGAGGGTGCCACCCAAGCAGTCCAGACACTGGAATTGCGTCTTCATAAGCACGATGACCTGCGCAATGACTGTCCTAATGAGTTTGTGTCACATACTAACATACGAAATAGAAGCAGAAGTAGGCCATTCAGCCACTCGAGCCTGCTCCACCATTCAATAAGATCATGGCTGATCTGTTTGTGTTTCAAATTCCACGTTCCCATTTACTTCTGATAACCTTTGATTCCCTAGCCTAACAAGAATCTATCTACCTCCGCCTTAAAGATATTCAATGACCCCGCCTCAACTGCCTTCTGAGGCAGAGAGTTCCAAAGTCGCACAACCCTCTTTGAGAAATTTTTTTTTTCTCATCTCTGCCTTGAAAGGGTGACCTCTAATTTTAAAACAGTGCACCCTAGTTCTGGACTCACCCACAAGAGGAAACATCCTTTCCACATCCACCTTGTCAAGGCCATTCAGATATTTTATACTTCAATCAAATCATCCCTCATTCTTCTAAACACTAGTGGAAACAAGCCCAATCTGTCCAACCTTTCCTCATAAGACAGCCCACTCATTCCAGGTATCAACGTAGTAAACCTCCCCTGAACAGCCTCCAGCTCATTTATACCCTTCCTTAAATAAGGAGACCAAAACTGCCCACAGTATTTGAGATGTGGTCTCACCAATGCCCTGTATAACTGAAGCATAACATCCTTACATTTATGTTCAATTCCTCTCATAATAAAGGATAGCATTCCATTAGTCTTCTTAATTACTTGCTGTTCCTGCATACTAACTTTTTGTGACTCATTCACTAGAACACCTATATCACTTTGCACCTCAAAATTCTGCAGTTATTCTCCTTTAAGTAATTCTCTGCTTTTTTATTCTTCCTGCCAAAGTGTAAAACTTTGCATTTTCCCACATTATACCCCATATGTCAGATTTTTGCCCAATCACTCAACCTGTCTATATCCATCTGTAATTACCTTATGTCCTCTTCACAACCTACATTCCTACCTATCTTTGTCAACTGAAAATTTAGCTACCATGCCTTCACTCCCCTCATCTAAGGGCAGATTCGTCCCAGATTTGTACTAAGTGCGGTAGCAGACATGGAAAAAACAAAAAAACAAAAAAACTGCGGATGCTGGAAATCCAAAACAAAAACAGAATTACCTGGAAAAACTCAGCAGGTCTGGCAGCATCGGCGGAGAAGAAAAGAGTTGACGTTTCGAGTCCTCATGACCCTTCGACAGAACTTGAGTTCGAGTCCAGGAAAGAGCTGAAATATAAGCTGGTTTAAGGTGTGTGTGTGGGGGGCGGAGAGATAGAGAGACAGAGAGGTGGAGGGGGTTGGTGTGGTTGTAGCGACAAACAAGCAGTGATAGAAGCAGATCATCAAAAGATGTCAACAACAATAGTACAATAGAACACATAGGTGTTAAAGTTAAAGTTGGTGATATTATCCAAACGAATGTGCTAATTAAGAATGGATGGTAGGGCACTCAAGGTATAGCTCTAGTGGGTTTTTTTTTTATTTTATATAATGGAAATAGGTGGGAAAAGGAAAATCTTTATAATTTATTGGGAAAAAAAAAGGGGGAAACAGAAAGGGGGTGGGGATGGGGGAGGGGACTCACGACCTAAAGTTGTTGAATTCAATATTCAGTCCGGAAGGCTGTAAAGTCCCTAGTCGGAAGATGAGGTGTTGTTCCTCCAGTTTGCGTTGGGCTTCACTGGAACAATGCAGCAAGCCAAGGACAGACATGTGGGCAAGAGAGCAGGGTGGAGTGTTAAAATGGCAAGCGACAGGGAGGTTTGGGTCATTCTTGCGGACAGACCGCAGGTGTTCTGCAAAGCGGTCGCCCAGTTTACGTTTGGTCTCTCCAATGTAGAGGAGACCACATTGGGAGCAACGAATGCAGTAGACTAAGTTGGGGGAAATGCAAGTGAAATGCTGCTTCACTTGAAAGGAGTGTTTGGGTCCTTGGACGGTGAGGAGAGAGGAAGTGAAGGGGCAGGTGTTGCATCTTTTGTGTGGGCAAGGGGTTGTGCCATAGGAGGGGGTTGAGGAGTAGGGGGTGATGGAGGAGTGGACCAGGGTGTCCCGGAGGGAGCGATCCCTACGGAATGCCGATAAGGGGGGTGAAGGGAAGATGTGTTTGGTAGTGGCATCATGCTGGAGTTGGCGGAAATGGCGGAGGATGATCCTTTGAATGCGGAGGCTGGTGGGGTGATAAGTGAGGACAAGGGGGACCCTATCATGTTTCTGGGAGGGAGGAGAAGGAGTGAGGGCGGATGCGCGGGAGATGGGCCGGACACGGTTGAGGGCCCTGTCAACGACCGTGGGTGGAAAACCTCGGTTAAGGAAGAAGGAGGACATGTCAGAGGAACTGTTTTTGAATGTAGCATCATCGGAACAGATGCGACGGAGGCGAAGGAACTGAGAGAATGGGATGGAATCCTTACAGCAAGTGGGGTGTGAGGAGCTGTAGTCGAGATAGCTGTGGGTGTTGGTGGGTTTGTAATGGATATTGGTGGACAGTCTATCACCAGAGATTGAGACAGAGAGGTCAAGGAAGGGAAGGGAAGTGTCAGAGATGGACCACGTGAAAATGATGGAGGGGTGGAGATTGGAAGCAAAATTAATAAGTTTTTCCAAGTCCTGACGAGAGCATGAAGCAGCACCAAAGTAATCATCGATGTACCGGAGAAAGAGTTGTGGAAGGGGGCAGGAGTAGGACTGCAACAAGGAATGTTCCACATACCCCATAAAGAGACAGGCATAGCTGGGGCCCATGCGGGTACCCATAGCCACACCTTTTATTTGGAGGAAGTGAGAGGAGTTGAAGGAGAAATTGTTCAGCGTGAGAACAAGTTCAGCCAGACGGAGGAGAGTAGTGGTGGATGGGGATTGTTCGGGCCTCTGTTCGAGGAAGAAGCTAAGGGCCCTCAGACCATCCTGGTGGGGGATGGAGGTGTAGAGGGATTGGACGTCCATGGTGAAGAGGAAGCGGTAGGGGCCAGGGAACTGGAAATTGTTGATGTGACGTAAGGTGTCAGAGGAATCACGGATGTAGGTGGGAAGGGACTGGACAAGGGGAGAGAGAAGGGAGTCAAGATAACGAGAAATGAGTTCTGTGGGGCAGGAGCAAGCTGAGACGATCGGTCTACCGGGGCAGTTCTGTTTGTGGATTTTGGGTAGGAGATAGAAGCGGGCCGTCCGAGGTTGGGCAACTATCAGGTTGGAAGCTGTGGGAGGGAGATCCCCAGAGGTGATGAGGTCAGTGACAGTCCTGGAAACAGTGGCTTGATGTTCAGTGGTGGGGTCATGGTCCAGGGAGAGGTAGGAGGAAGTGTCTGCGAGTTGACGCTCAGCCTCCGCGTGGTAGAGGTCAGTGCGCCAGACAACAACAGCACCACCCTTGTCAGCGGGTTTGATGACAATGTCAGGGTTGGACCTGAGAGAATGGAGTGCAGTAAGTTCAGAGAGAGACAGGTTAGAATGGGTGAGAGGAGCAGAGAAATTGAGACGACTAATGTCGCGCCGACAGTTCTCAATGAAAAGATCGAGAGAAGGTAAGAATCCAGAGGGAGGGGTCCAGGTGGAGGGAGAATATTGAAGATGGGTAAAAGGATCCGTTGAACTGGGAGAGGACTCCTGCCCAAAGAAGTGAGCCCGGAGACGAAGACGGCGGAAGAAGAGTTCAGTATCATGCCGAGCCCGAAATTATAAAAGGTGTGGCTATGGGTACCCGCATGGGCCCCAGCTATGTCTGTCTCTTTATGGGGTATGTGGAACATTCCTTGTTGCAGTCCTACTCCGGCCCCCTTCCACAACTCTTTCTCCGGTACATCGATGATTACTTTGGTGCTGCTTCATGCTCTCGTCAGGACTTGGAAAAATTTATTAATTTTGCTTCCAATCTCCACCCCTCCATCATTTTCACGTGGTCCATCTCTGACACTTCCCTTCCCTTCCTTGACCTCTCTGTCTCAATCTCTGGTGATAGACTGTCCACCAATATCCATTACAAACCCACCGACACCCACAGCTATCTCGACTACAGCTCCTCACACCCCACTTCCTGTAAGGACTCCATCCCATTCTCTCAGTTCCTTCGCCTCCGTCGCATCTGTTCCGATGATGCTACATTCAAAAACAGTTCCTCCGACATGTCCTCCTTCTTCCTTAACCGAGGTCTTCCACCCACGGTCGTTGACAGGGCCCTCAACCGTGTCCGGCCCATCTCCCGCGCATCCGCCCTCACTCCTTCTCCTCCCTCCCAGAAACATGATAGGGTCCCCCTTGTCCTCACTTATCACCCCACCAGCCTCCGCATTCAAAGGATCATCCTCCGCCATTTCCGCCAACTCCAGCATGATGCCACTACCAAACACATCTTCCCTTCACCCCCCTTATCGGCATTCCGTAGGGATCGCTCCCTCCGGGACACCCTGGTCCACTCCTCCATCACCCCCTACTCCTCAACCCCCTCCTATGGCACAACCCCTTGCCCACGCAAAAGATGCAACACCTGCCCCTTCACTTCCTCTCTCCTCACCGTCCAAGGATCCAAACACTCCTTTCAAGTGAAGCAGCATTTCACTTGCATTTCCCCCAACTTAGTCTACTGCATTCGTTGCTCCCAATGTGGTCTCCTCTACATTGGAGAGACCAAACGTAAACTGGGCGACCGCTTTGCAGAACACCTGCGGTCTGTCCGCAAGAATGACCCAAACCTCCCTGTCGCTTGCCATTTTAACACTCCACCCTGCTCTCTTGCCCACATGTCTGTCCTTGGCTTGCTGCATTGTTCCAGTGAAGCCCAACGCAAACTGGAGGAACAACACCTCATCTTCCGACTAGGGACTTTACAGCCTTCCGGACTGAATATTGAATTCAACAACTTTAGGTCGTGAGTCCCCTCCCCCATTCCCACCCCCTTTCTGTTTCCCCCCCTTTTTTTTTCCCAATAAATTATAAAGATTTTCCTTTTCCCACCTATTTCCATTATATAAAATAAAAAAAAACCCACTAGAGCTATACCTTGAGTGCCCTACCATCCATTCTTAATTAGCACATTCGTTTAGATAATATCACCAACTTTAACTTTAACACCTATGTGTTCTATTGTACTATTGTTGTTGACATCTTTTGATGATCTGCTTCTATCACTGCTTGTTTGTCGCTACAACCACACCAACCCCCTCCACCTCTCTGTCTCTCTATCTCTCCGCCCCCCACACACACACCTTAAACCAGCTTATATTTCAGCTCTTTCCTGGACTCGAACTCAAGTTCTGTCGAAGGGTCATGAGGACTCGAAACGTCAACTCTTTTCTTCTCCGCCGATGCTGCCAGACCTGCTGAGTTTTTCCAGGTAATTCTGTTTTTGTTTTGAAAAAAAGATGTTTACCTGCCAGCCACAATGGCAGGTTTTCACGCAGTATGGTCCCCATCCCGGAATTAATAATGTATTCACGGGAACCCCTCCAATCGCTGGTGAGCAGGCTAGGATTTGCCAGCTCCAACATGACCTCAGTGCTTCCTCGCTCTGGGTGCCATACTTAAAGTGCATGCCTACTTCATATCTTCAGACCAGGACTGCTGCAGGCAACAGATGGCCCCGAAAGCAAACAAGATGGCAGTTCCCAAATTTAGTGATGCCTCTCTGGGGGCATCTGATGGATGCAGTGGAAGGCTGCTGCGATATCCTTTACCCCAGCTCTGGCTGTAGGAGGTCCACCAGCATCACCAATCTAGCCTGGAGGCAGTAGCAGCAGAGGTCAGTGCCACCGGACCACAGAGGAGATCAGCCATCCAGTGCAGGAAGAGGATGAATGCTCTCATCCATTCTGCCAGGGTAAGTCAACCACCTCATCACTCAACTCACACACTCAAAAACCTATCACACATCCACAGGGTTCTCACACCTCAAGGGACAACACCATTAAATCTCACACACACCCTCACATCTCCATCAGGCTCATAGCCTCTTCAGCTTGCATCTTTATCCCATCAATGGCTCACCACACAAACATTACATGCAGTGCCATGCGTCCTGCTCACACTCTCTCCATCTATTTTCATGCAGGAGAAGCTGGCTCACATCAGCACAGAGAGGTCCCAGACTGGGGTAGAGTGGCCCACATTAGGCCTCTCACTCACTTTGAGGAGCATGCCATCACGCTGACTGGTGAGGACGTGGACCGTGCCTATGTCGATCACCCACCTGAGGATCCTGCACCACATAGCCCTTTCTCAACGCAATTGTGAATGCCCTCTCTCCTGCTTTTGGCTCTGCCATGCATTAATTATCTCTACTTTGGTTCACAGGGAGCTCTGCCAAGTGATTGACACCCTCAGGAAGCCAGTCTCTCAGGTCTATCCACGTCCTCACCTCTAACCAAAAAAACTACTCCTCCATTGAAGAGCTGGAAATAAGCAGCCTGAGAGACCCGTCAAAGCGCTTATCCATATCCTCCACCAGCACAGAGATACACAACTTGGTGGGACCTAGATCTAGAGCAGATTTGGGTTCACAATCCGGTGGTCACCACACAGACCCATGTCCACAGCAGGAGGAGGCAGATTCAGCTGAGCTCCCCAGTGCTTGGGGGACTACTGGGGAAGAGGCATCTGTGACATTCAAGTCAGATGACAAGCCTCCGGATTCGGCTTTCCAACTCATTGTGGAGAGTCGGCAGAAGGTGGGGGAACATCGTACAGAGCTGTTGGAAGCCATCAATAGAATTGCACATGAGTCAGAGGAGTGTATCTGCCTGCTCACTGATGAAATGGTGCCCACATGTACGCATATGGAGGTCTCCATGGGAAGGATGGCAGACAGCATAGAGATCCTGGTACAGCAGAATGTGGAGATGTGCACAGACTTTCACTCCATCTTGGTAGCCATGGGTCAGTTGCTGCAGTGACAATGCGAGAGGGAGACAGGGCACCTCGATGTACCTCCAGCTGTTCATTCCCCTCAAGGAGTTAGGCCAGGGCCGTCGGGTACCTGAAGATAGGAGGAGCAGCAGCTGGACACCCATGGATCAACCACTCGGGATCTCAGGTTGTCCACTTCCTCCGAGTCCACTTTACCTTTGACCCCCTCAACATCGTCCTCTGTCACTGCAGAGTGAACAGCTGGCCCACAGGAGGACAGCCAAAGCAAGCCGGGGCCCCCCAAGGTCTCAGCTCTCCAGAGGACGCATGCTGAAGTCATCAGAGGCAACAGAGCCAACCATTACACAGGCTGTTTCCACACGTGCTGTAGATGACAGGGCAGCAACTATAAGAAGTGCTTGGCCTAGAAAAGTTAAGAAATTCTGATCACAAGTATTTGCTCAGATGAACACATTTTGTCAATTTGTAATCTGAAAATATATTCATTTTCACTAAACTATGTGAAGTAAATGTACAGCTTCACTGACAGGTTTCACGAGTCCTCCTCTTGCATCCCGCCCCTATTAACAGTTCAGCTGCACACAGCCAGTCCAAGAGTGATTCTGGAGGGAGTAGTGGCAGGGCCTTTTGGAGCCTCATGCAAGCACTCTCCCACACATGCAAAGCCTTCATCCTTCACGGTCATCTCACTGTCCCGAGCATTTTGAATGCTGCCTGCTGTGGTTCTCTTTCAGTTGTCCATCTGAGCTGACTTGCATCTCCGCTCGCCCACTGATCGCACCCCCATGCAGTATCTGTGCTCGACCAACACAAAGCTCTTCTCGCTTTCAATTTTAAAACCTTGGTCGCGGTCAAATATTTCGTCAGCAACCCAGTCCTTTCCCATCCTCCACTTACCCTTGTCCATTCCCCCATCACTGTGGATGCCCCAGCATATCCTTCCATCTCCCCACCGTCACCTATCAACCCAGACTATTGTCTCTCCAGGATGCCCAGGTGAACATACAGGTCCCCTACCTTCCTGAGAATCCTACTCCCATTCACATTGACCTCCCCCTATCTCCTCTATCCTACCCCCCTGGTCTGTGTCTACCTCTGAGGCCCCACCAACCACCCTCACTGCCCCTTCTACCATTACCAATGCACCCTCACCCTCCCATCCTACCACCTCCCTCTCACACTCATCATTCCCTCCTAAAAGCCCACCCTTAGTTCGCTCCCCAGGGGGCTGTCAGTGACTCCACAGACCCCCTTCCTTGTACATTCATCTGGACATCCTTCCCCCTTACTCCCTCATCCAACCTTACTACCCCCTCCACTCGGACACCTTCCACCATCTGAACTCCCTCCTCACCCCAGACACCTTCCCCTCTCCAAACTCCCTCCCTTATGCCTTCCTCCTCCCCTTACATCTCCCCTCCATTTGCAGCATTCTCCCCCGTTATACCCTCTTCACCCATACTCCCTCCTCCCAACCTCACCCCTCTGATACCTTTGTCCACCCGCTGCCCCCCCCCCTCAACCTCACACACCCCGACCCCCAATACGCTTTCCTCTCCCAGTCACACCTAGCCCTTCCTCTCCCACCTGTGCCCTGGTATACCTTCCTCTTCCATTCACAACTGAACCTCTCCTCCGACTTCACCAATCACCTGTGGCAGCCCATGGCCAAGATTGTGATGCTCCAAAGCGGACCCGAAGCATCACTTGAGACTTCCCACCTTCTGAGAGCTGCTTTGTCGCAGTGCCATGTACATGAAGATCCACCCAGCATGCAATGCGTGTGTTCCTCCAGGGTCCGGTAGCTGTAGAGCTCCAGCATCTTCTACTCCTCAGATGTCCGCAATCTGAGCAAGGCCCTAACGGTTAGTCCCAACCTCTGCATGTCACACTTGTCCAGACATGTTCTGGGCTGGCGTGTTTTCATGCCAACGTAATGGTAAATCAGGCATGATGGCCGATTGCACTCAGGCCTTAGTTTGCATCCCATTACCAGGACGCAAATCGGGTTCACCCTGGCCTCCATCGTGATTCATGTTCTGCTATGATGGACACCATCAGATGATCCCACTGTGATTTCATGCTGGTGTGAAACTGATTTCTGCCCCTCATGCCAAATTGTGCCTCCCCCAATGCAATACGCAGCCAATGGGAAAGGACGATTCTGCCCAAAGTCATTGATATAAGTTGAGGCTCCAGTAGAGACCCCGGCAGGACTCCACTTGTCACATCCTGCCAATCAGAAAAAGACCTATTTATGCATATTCTCTGTTTTCTATCAGCCAGCCAATCTTCTATCCATGCTAATATGTTACCCCTTACACCATAAGCTTTTATTTTCCACAATAACCTTTGATGTGGCACCTTATGAAATGCCTTCTGGAAATCCAAGTGCAGTACATCTACTGGTGCCCTTTTATCCACAGCGAATGTTGCTCCTTCAAAGAACTCCAATAAATTGGTTAAACATGATTTCGCTTTCACAAAACCATGCTGACTCTTCCCAATTATCTTTAGTTTCTTTATGTGCCCAACTATAACCTCCTTAATGGTCAATTCTAACACCTTCCCTATGACAGACGTCAAGCTAACTGGCCTATAGTTTCCTGTTTTCTGCCTTCTTTCTTGAATTGAGGGGTTATATTTGCTACTTTCCAATCTGATGGAACCTTTCCAGAACTTTCTAATAAATTTTGCAAAATTACCACTAATGCATGTACTACCCTCACCTCTTTTTAGACCCTAGAATGAAGTCCATCAGGACCCAAAGACTTGTCAGCCCGCAGTTCCGTCAGTTTGCTCAGTACCACTTCCCTAGTGATTGTAATTTCACCAAGTTCCTCATTCCCTTCCACTTCCTGATTTACAGGTATTACTGGAATGTTTTTTGTATCCTCTATAGTGAAGACAGAAGCAAAATATTTGTTCATTTCATCTTCCATTTCCTTATTATCTCCTATTGGCACTCTCTAGAGGACCAACACTCACTTTACTTACTCTTTTCCTTTCCTGTAGAAACTCTTGCTATCCATTTTTTTACATTTCTAGCTAGCTTCCTCTCATATTGGTTGTTTCACCTGTGTGGTTCTATCAAGGTCTCCCATGGAGGGGAGAGTATCCACGTGTTCAACAGATGTCCCTTGACCCCTAGGATTCATTCATGCACTTTGGGGTTGAAGTGAGGATCAGAGGCAGCTTGGAATGCCGGAGGATGAAGGAATCATTACAGCTGCATGGAAAGTGAGTGCTAACGTTGTTGTCGCAGACCAGTTGGACATTAAGGCAGTGGAAGCCATTCCTCTTGGTGCCCTCTTGCTGCTTGTGGTTCCACCCTTCCTGGAAAGGGTGTTGTCCCTCATTGCCATTGGACCCAAAAATCTGACAATCATGCCTCTATTGCCAATTTCTAGCATTCCTTTTGGACAGGTGGCCACCCAATTGTCCTTGGTAGCTTTGCTCCTTGCTTTTCTGCCCCTGCAATGCCAGAGGGTTGACGACCCCATTCAACACCCAAGTGTTGAGCAACACTCTTGCCGCCACCTGCACAGCATCAATGGCACCTCCTTACCAAATGATGATTCCCCCTTTCCCTGCTGACCTTCTTACAGGGCTGATGTGATGCCGTGGAGCATTCATGAATGGCTCCCCATGCTATACCCATTTCCCTTTAACTGATCTGCGACACAATGCCTGTTACCTATGTGCCACCTTAAAATTCCACCCTTCAACATTAACAAGCTCTTAATAAGCTTCACTGAATCACAGAATGTTATGATGCAGAATGAACCCATTCGGCCCCTTGTGTCTGCACTAGCTCCCCAAATGAGCATTATGACTCAATGCCATTCTCCAGCCTTTCCCCCTTACCTTTGCACATTGTTTCTATTCAAAAAATCATCAAATGCTCTCTTAAGTGCCTCAATTGAACCTGCCTTCACCACAGGCCGTGTATTCCAGACCCCAACCACTCGCTGTCTGAAAAAGTCTTTTCTCACATCACATTTGCTTCTTTTTCAAATCACTTTAAATCTGTGCCTTCTCATTCTTGATCCTTTTACGAGTGGGAACCATTTCTCCCTATCTACTCTATCCATCCCCCTCATAATTTTGAACAGCTCTACCAAATCTCCTCTTAGCCTTCTCTTCCTGAATGAGAATAGTCCCAACTTCTTCAATCTATCTTCATAAATGAAGTTTCTCATCCCTGGAACCATTCTTGTAAACCTCTTCTGGACTCTCTCCAATGCGTTCATATTCTTCCTATAGTGTGGTACCCAGAACTGTACACCATACTCCAGCTGAGGTCTAACTAGTGTCTTCTATCAGCTCAGCATTATCTCCCTACTCTTGTACTCTATACCCCTATTAATAAAGCCCAGAATACTGCATGCTTTATTAACTGCTCTCTCCAACTGTCCTACCACCTTCAGTGATCTATGCACATATACACCCAGGTCCCCTTGCTCCTGCACACCCTTAAGAATTGTACCCCTTATGTTTCTCTATGTTTTTCCTATCAAAATGCATCACCTCACACTTCTCCGGATTGAATTTCACTTGTCACCTATTTTCCCACTCCAACAACTTGTCCATGTCCTTTTGAAGTTCTATACTGTCCTCTTCACAGTTTACAATGCTTCTCCAGGTTTCGTATCATCTGCAAACTTTGAAATTGTTCCCTGCACACCAAGACCTAGATCATTAAAATATATCAGAAAAAGCAAGGGTCCCAATACCGACCCCTGGGGAACTTGTGATTCCCCTTTATGTTGGCTGCCAGTCTCTCCTTATAACCCCTCTTTGCTTCTCTTATTTGCTTTTTCACCTCCCCTCTGATCCTTCCATATTCCGCTTGGCTCTCAATTGTATTTTATACCTGACACCAGTTTTAAGCACACTTTTTCTCCTTTACCTTAATTTCTGTCTTCCTCCAGCGCAAAAAATATCCATCAACCATTACCCTGTTTCCCATTACTCAGCTAATTTTATCCACTTTGCTATTGTCCCTTTTATTCCATGAGCTATAACTTTTTTCAGAAGTCTGTTGTGTGGCACTGTGCTGAATGTCTTTTGAAAGTCCATGTACACCACATCAACAGCATCATCCTCATCAACCCTGTCCTGTTTCCTCTTCGAAAAAATTCCAGCAAGTTAGTTAAACATGAATTCCCCTTTAGAAATCCATACTGGTTTTTCCTAATCAACCCACATTTTTTCATGTGACTATTAATTCTATCCTGAATAATTGTTTCAAGAAGCTTCGCCACTACTGAAGTTAAACTGACTGATCTGTAATTGTTGGGCTTATCCTTACAACCTTTTTTGAACAAGGGCGTAATGTTTGCAATTCTCCAGTCCTCTGGCACCTCCCCTGAGTCTAGGGAAGACTGAAAGATTATAGCCAGTGCCTCTGCAATTTCCTGCTTACTTCCTTCAATATCATTTGATGCTTTTCATTTGGTCCTGGTGCCTTGTCAACTTTAAGTACTGACAGTTTATCCAACATTTCCTCCTTATCAATTTTGAACCCTTCTAATGACAGAGTTTCCTCCTCTGTTACAGAAGCCGTGGTAACATCTACTCCCTTGGTAAAGACAAATGCAAAGTATTCATTTAACACCTCAGCCAACTCCTTGTTTCCATTTGTAAATCCCCCTTTTTGGTCCCTAATCGGCCCTACTCCTCCTTTTACCATCCTCTTACTATTTATGTGCCGAAAGAAGACTTTGTGATTCCCCTTTATGTTGGCTGCCAGTCTCTCCTTATAACCCCTCTTTGCTTCTCTTATTTGCTTTTTCACCTCCCCTCTGAACCTTCTGTATTCCGCTTGGTTCTCAATTGTATTTTCTACCCGACACCAGTTATAAGCACACTTTTTCTCCTTTACCTTAATTTCTGTCTCCTTTTTCATCCAGGAACTCTGGATTTGTTTGCACTACTCCCGTTTGATTGAATATACTTTGACTGTGCCCGAACCATTTTTTCTTTGAAGGTAGCCCATTGTTCAGCTAGTTTTTCCTGCCAACCTTTGGTTCCAGTCTAACTGGCTCAGTTCCACTCTTGCCCCATTGAAGTCAGCTCTCCCCCAGTTCATTATCCTTACTCTAGATTACACATTGTCCTTTTCTACCATCATCCTAAACCTTAAGTACAATGTCTCCTGAATGTTCCCCCACTGACACTTGATCTACTTGGTGCACTTCACATTCAAGAGCCAGGTTCAAAAGTACATCCCTTCTTGTTGGACTGGACACATGCTGCTGTAAAAAATTCTCTTGAACACAATTTAGGAATTCTTGCCCCTCTCTGTCCTTTGTGCTACCAGTGTCCCAGTCCACATTCAGGTAATTAAAGTCCTCCATTATAACTACTCTATAACGTCTGCACCTCTCTGTAATTTCCCTGCAGATTTGTCCCTCTACATCCTTCTCATTAGTTGGCGGTCTATAGACTACACCGAGGAATGTAATTACGCTCTTTTTGTTCCTTAGCTCTAGCCAAATTGATTCTGCCCTTGAACCCTCTGGGACATCTTCTTTCTCCAGCAATGCAATGCTTTCTTTAAGTACTACTGCCACCCCTCCTCCTTTTCTTCCTTTCCTATTTTTTCTGAACACTTTGTACCCAGAAATGTTTTACACCCAGTCCTGCCCTTCCTTCAGACAGGTCTCTGTTATCACCACAACATCATATTTCCACATGGCAATCTGTGCTTTTAACTCCCCAACTTATTTACTATACGTCGTGCATTCACATACATGCATAGTAACCCTGTTTTAGACTTCATGACTTTCTTCCTTACCCTGACTCCACCTATTAATTACTCTTGTCTATTCTAGTGCTATCTGTCTTGCCCAATATTTTGTGCACCCTTGTATTGCTCTTTAATATTTTCTCCTGGTTCCCACACCCCTGCTGAACTAGTTAAAAGCCCTCCCAATAGCACTAGCAAAACGCCCTGCAAGGAACTCAGTGCCAGTTATGTTCAGGTGAAACCCGTCCAGCCTGTACATATGCCATCTTCCCCAGAGCCAGTCTCAGTGTCCCAGGAATCTAAAGCCCTCCCTCCTGCACCATCTTTCCAGCCATGCATTCATCTGCCTTATCCTCTTATTTCTGTAATCATTCACATGTGGCACTGGGTGTAATCCGGAGATACTACATTTGAGGTCCTGCTTGCTAATATTTGACCTAGCTCCCTAAATTCTGATCAGAGGATCACATCCTTCTTCCTATCTACGTCATTGGCACCAATGTGGATCACGACCTCTGATTTCAATGCAGGGAAGAGAAGCATTCCTCTCTCGCCCTCTCCCCATCTTGACGAATGCTGTCAGTGCCTGAAATAACATCCTCAAATTGACATACCAGCCAACGCAAGTATTCTCCATCCCCATCACCCATTTCATCCAGCCTGGGGTGGGGGCTGGGAGTGGTTGGGGGCTAACATTCAACTCTATGTTTCATCGATCAAAACATCTGAATCTAATGTCCCTTAAAACCTTGCCGCCATCTACAAGTTTCAAGTCAGGAGTGTGATGGAATATTGACCACTTGTCTGAATGAATGCACCTGGAACAGTATTCAAGAAGCTTGATAATATTGTCAGGTTTGTGAGAAATGGATGCTCTCTCAAATATTTTTGATGAATATTGTGTTATTCTGTGAAGTGTCTGTGTGCGTGCATGATTTAATTAAGATGGGCAAAGATTAATAGGAGACAGGTTGTCTGTGGGGTTTAAAACATGAAAAGGACAGAGGTATTAAGTTTGAGGTACACCTGAATAGGTTAGATCCAACATTTGTACTTTTAGGTAAGTTGAGAGTTTGTTTAAATATCAAAGAGAAGTCTGAGGTTCCAAGAAACATGTTTGCATATTGCAGGAGTTTCATAGGCAAATAGAAGTGTGGATGTTATATTTTATTGACTTGAAAGCAAAGACAAAATAGAGACATGATTTTTTTTATATTTAGAAGGATTTGAGTTTCAAAGAGGTGTGAGAACAATGGAACTTGAAATGAAAGGGGGAAAATATATTTTAGAATTACTGTAGCTGTGAGCTATAGTGATTGAGCTGGGGCTGAACTGGTAGCTCTGGGCTGGGAGAAGATGTAGGTTTGAATTAGCCATCAGTCAAACAAGGAAAGTCTTGGGTTGCAAAAGGCAGTTTTATTCTGAACCAAAAACATAATTACCTGGAAAAACTCAGCAGGTCTGGCAGCATCGGTGGAGAAGAAAAGAGTTGACGTTTCGAGTCCTCATGACCCTTCGACAGAACTTGAGTTCGAGTCCAAGAAAGAGTTGAAATATAAGCTGGTTTAAGGTGTGTGTGTGGGGGGCGGGAGATAGAGAGAGAGAGGTGGAGGGGGGGGGGTGTGGTTGTAGGGACAAACAAGCAGTGATAGAAGCAGATCATCAAAAGATGTCAACGACAATAGAA
The DNA here is from genome assembly GCF_017639515.1 of Carcharodon carcharias. Taxonomy (NCBI): domain Eukaryota; kingdom Metazoa; phylum Chordata; class Chondrichthyes; order Lamniformes; family Lamnidae; genus Carcharodon; species Carcharodon carcharias. The sequence continues at coordinate 51,176,985 of NC_054467.1, read as the reverse complement.
CACATAGGTGTTAAAGTTAAAGTTAAAGTTAAAGTTAAAGTTATCTAAACGAATGTACTAATTAAGAATGGATGGTAGGGCACTCAAGGTATAGCTCTAGTGGGGTTTTTTTTTAAATTTTTTTAAAATAAAAGAAATAGGTGGGAAAAGGAAAATCTTTATAACTTATTGGAAAAAAAAGGAAGGGGGAAACAGAAAGAGGGTGGGGATGGGGGAAGGAGCTCACGACCTAAAGTTGTTGAATTCCGTATTCAGTCCGGAAGGCTGTAAAGTGCCTAGTCGGAAGATGAGGTGTTGTTCCTCCAGTTTGCGTTGGGCTTCACTGCAACAATGCAGCAAGCCAAGGACAGACATGTGGGCAAGAGAGCAGGGTGGAGTGTTAAAATGGCAAGCGACAGGGAGGTTTGGGTCATTCTTGCGGACAGACCGCAGGTGTTCTGCAAAGCGGTCGCCCAGTTTACGTTTGGTCTCTCCAATGTAGAGGAGATCACATTGGGAGCAACGAATGCAGTAGACTAAGTTGGGGGAAATGCAAGTGAAATGCTGCTTCACTTGAAAGGAGTGTTTGGGTCCTTGGACGGTGAGGAGTGAGGGGCAGGTGTTGCATCTTTTGCGTGGGCATGGGGTGGTGCCATAGGAGGGGGTTGAGGAGTAGGGGGTGATGGAGTAGTGGACCAGGGTGTCCTGGAGGGAGCGATCCCTACGGAATGCCGATAAGGGGGGTGAAGGGAAGATGAGTTTTGTGGTGGCATCATGCTGGAGTTGGCGGAAATGGCGGAGGATGATCCTTTGAATGCGGAGGCTGGTGGGGTGATAAGTGAGGACAAGGGGGACCCTATCATGTTTCTGGGAGGGAGGAGAAGGCGTGAGGGCGGATGCGTGGGAGATAGGCCAGACACGGTTGAGGGCCCTGTCAACGACCGTGGGTGGAAAACCTCGGTTAAGGAAGAAGGAGGACATGTCAGAGGAGCTGTTTTTGAAGGTAGCATCATCGGAACAGATGCGACGGAGGCGAAGGAACTGAGAGAATGGGATGGAGTCCTTACAGGAAGTGGGGTGTGAGGAGCTGTAGTCGAGATAGCTGTGGGAGTCGGTGGGTTTGTAATAGATATTGGTGGACAGTCTATCACCAGAGATTGAGACAGAGAGGTCAAGGAAGGGAAGGGAAGTGTCAGAGATGGACCACGTGAAAATGATGGAGGGGTGGAGATTGGAAGCAAAATTAATAAATTTTTCCAAGTCCCGACGAGAGCATGAAGCGGCACCGAAGTAATCATCGATGTACCGGAGAAAGAGTTGTGGAAGGGGGCCGGAGTAGGACTTCAACAAGGAATGTTCCACATACCCCATAAAGAGACAGGCATAGCTGGGGCACATGTGGGTACCCATAGCCACACCTTTTATTTGGAGGAAGTGAGAGGAGTTGAAGGAGAAATTGTTCAGCGTGAGAACAAGTTCAACCAGACGGAGAAGAGTAGTGGTGGATGGGGATTGTTCGGGCCTCTGTTCGAGGAAGAAGCTAAGGGCCCTCAGACCATCCTGGTAGGGGATGGAGGTGTAGAGGGATTGGACGTCCATGGTGAAGAGGAAGCGGTTAGGGCCAGGGAACTGGAAATTGTTGATGTGACGTAAGGTGTCAGAGGAATCACGGATGTAGGTGGGAAGGGACTGGACAAGGGGAGAGAGAAGGGAGTCAAGATAACGAGAAATGAGTTCTGTGGGGCAGGAGCAAGCTGAGACGATCGGTCTACCGGGGCAGTTCTGTTTGTGGATTTTGGGTAGGAGATAGAAACGGGCCGTCCGAGGTTGGGCGACTATCAGGTTGGAAGCTGTGGGAGGGAGATCCCCAGAGGAGATGAGGTCAGTGACAGTCCTGGACACAATGGCTTGATGTTCAGTGGTGGGATCATGGTCCAAGGAGAGGTAGGAGGAAGTGTCTGCGAGTTGACGCTCAGCCTCCGCGAGGTAGAGGTCAGTGCGCCAGACAACAACAGCACCACCCTTGTCAGCGGGTTTGATGACACTGTCAGGGTTGGACCTGAGAGAATGGAGTGCAGTAAGTTCAGAGAGAGACAGGTTAGAATGGGTGAGAGGAGCAGAGAAATTGAGACGACTAATGTCGCGCCGACAGTTCTCAATGAAAAGATCGAGAGAAGGTAAGAAGCCAGAGGGAGGGGTCCAGGTGGAGGGAGAATATTGGAGATGGGTAAAAGGATCCGTTGAACTGGGAGAGGTCTCCTGCCCAAAGAAGTGAGCCTGGAGACCAAGACGGCGGAAAAAGAGTTCAGTATCATGCTGAGCCCGAAATTCATTGAGGCGAGGACGTAAGGGTATGAAACTAAGTCCTTTGCTGAGCACTGAACGTTCAGCCTCGGAGAGGGGAAGGTCAGGGGGTATAGTGAATACACGGCTGGGGTTGGGATTGGAAGAAAGGGTGGGGACGGAGGGACAGGCAGGGGTGGAGGGTCCTAGGTGGGTGTTGGTGTCGATGAGTTGTTGGAGCTTGCGTTCCTTAGCACTTGAGAGAAAGAGAAAAAGTTTCTTGTTGAGGCGTCGGATGAGCCGAAGGATAAAATGAAACTGGGGGCACGCGCAGCTTTGGAAAAGGGTATGGCGGTGCTGCTGGAGGGAGAGGTCGAGTGTGTTCATACGGCGGCGCATGGCACTGAGTGTGGATTTCAGAAGGTGACGGGAACAGCAGTCCGAGAAATGTTTTATGTCCCGGAGATACCTGTAATCCTGGGTGGGTTCGAAACATGAGGGGTGGAATTTCAGTTGAAATCCACGTGGGGTAAGTCGGAGACGGAGACAGTCACTGAGAAAGGAGATATGGCTGTGAAAGCAGGTTTTAGTAAACACCTTGTCAAACACCAGGAGGGAAATGGAAAGCAAGGAAGGTGAGCAAGCCAACAGAGAGATACGGAAATCTTGTCGCAGAGAGGAACAGAACTTCTTCAAGGAGGTAGGCATTTCTTGAAGAGCAGTGGCAGTCAATTAAACACAGAGATAAAAACAAAAAAACTGCAGATGCTGGAAATCCAAAACAAAAACAGAATTACCTGGAAAAACTCAGCAGGTCTGGCAGCATCGGCGGAGAAGTAAAGAGTTGACGTTTCGAGTCCTCATGACCCTTCGACAGAACTTGAGTTCGAGTCCAAGAAAGAGTTGAAATATAAGCTGGTTTAAGGTGTGTGTGTGGGGGGCGGAGAGATAGAGAGAGAGAGAGGTGGAGGGGGGTGTGTGGTTGTAGGGACAAACAAGCAGTGATAGAAGCAGATCATCAAAAGATGTCAACGACAATAGTACAATAGAACACATAGGTGTTAAAGTTAAAGTTGGTGATATTATCTAAACGAAGTTTTATTCTGAAGTTTGGATTTCCATAGCAGAGGGGAAGAGAGTTACAGGTTGTGTGGTATCCCTTTATTAAAGCTATAGCAGTTTGCCTTAGGTCATATTACTGTTTTTTTTATAGTTAAACATCCAAAAGGGAGTGTTGCCTGGAAGGTGTTTACTTGTGTAACCTAGAAGTCTTACAAGATTTGTAAGACTAAGTTTAACTGTAGTTCCGTTTGCTTAAGTTTTCAAAATACAAAGAAAAAGATCTATGGCCCGTAAGCCAAGTTTCCGTCTGGGATTTGGTTTGCATAGAAATTAACATTGGCTGTGGTTCTAACAAATTTGGGGGCTCTTTGTGGGATTATTAAATTGCATGAGTGGGTTGCAGGTTTTGGATACAAAAGATATGAATATGAGAAGACTACTGAACTCAGGGGTTATGTGCTGAGGGATTTTAAAGCATCTGGACTGCAAAATGGCTTTGGCAATTGCTACTACTTTTCTGGGAGTTGGAATAGTCACTGTGGAGTATTTCTGAAATTTCTGACTAAAATTCATTTGAAAGAGTTAGCAGATAAAGTGCAGGAAGAAATAAAAGTGGAATTTTGTAAGGCTTGTATGGTATAGTATTTACGCAGCATTTAAAGAAGGGATACCTGAAACTAGTGTATCACAGCTGGAGGTAGTAAGATTTCAGTTGCAAATGAAGAATCTTGAACTTGAACAAAAAATTGAACTGAAAAGAATTGAATTGGAAGAAAATGAGAAAGAGAAATGAAAACACTCAAGTTAGAAAGAGAAGAGAAGGAAAAAGAAAACATTAAAAGAAATAGCAATAGAAAAGCTTCAATGGGAAAGAGAGGAGTAGGAAAAGGAAAAGAAAAGATTACAAGAGATAGAAATGCAAAAGCTTGAACTTGAACTTCAAAGACAGAAGTTAGCAGTTGAGGAAAGAGAGAAGGAAAGAGGTAGAAAGTTTCAGAGAGGGAAAGAAGCTAGACAGTATGAATTGTCTAAAGTGAAAGCTAGAATAAAGGAAGAAAGGAGAGAAAGTGATTCAAATGGCAACTTTGATTCCTTTGTGAAATTTAATTTAACTAGAAATCTTCGGTTAGTGCCAACATTTACAAAGGTTGGAGTTGAAAGATATTTCACCTCATTTGAGAAGGTAGCTATGAAACTGAATTTGCCAAGAGGTGCTTGTCATGTTATAAAGTGTTTTGTCAGCTAAAGCAATGAATGTGTATGCAAGCTTGTCAGAGGAACAGTCTGCAGATTACAAGATGGTAAAAAAGGCAATATTAAATGCTTATGAGCTTGTCCCTGAAGCTTACCAGTTGACATTTAGAACTTTAAGGAAAAGACCTCATCAGACATTTGTAGAATTTGCAAGAGGAAAAGAAATTATCAAAAAAGAAAATCAATGGTTCAGGGCATTAAAAATAAATAAGATCTTGAAAATGTAGGCGGGGTTATTATTATGGAAGAATTTAGAAATAGCATTCCAGTAAATATTAAGACATTTTTAGATGAAAGACAAAGCAAAAAGATCAGTGAAGCTGCTGTTATAGCCTATACATATGATATTTCACAAAACAATTGAGTGTGGGAAAAGGGTCATGTGGAAATCAGCAAGGAAATTGGAGATTTAGAAAATTTAGTAATGGTAAAACTATTCGTCTATTAATGATGGAAAGGCGGAAAGTAGAGTTGAAGGAAGGAAACTGATATGTTACCGTTGTAATAAGGCTAGACTTACCTGATCAAGTTGCTGGAGGTTAAACAGGAGACTGGTTGCGTTGATAGGAACTCAGATAAGTTCTGTAAATAAGAGTACTGTGGGCTCTGAAATCAAGAGGCAAGACATACCAATGGTTTTTGTACAGATGGAGCAGGAAGAATCAGTAATAGCTAGAGAACTGGGAATGTGTTCAAACCTACCCAAGGGAGTTCTGAAGGGCAAGTTACAGAGATGTTTAAAGATTTTATATGAGAAGGTGAAATGTACGTGTGTACAGGAGCAGAAAAGGATGTCAAAAGTTTAAGGATGCTGAGGCTAGCCAGTCCTTAATGTTATGGGTTAGTGCCATTTGTTGTTCAGAAGGGTTATTGAAGGAAAACGTATTAGTTCAGGGAATTCATGGCTGAGTCAAGCATATGTCATTGTGTAAGGTAAATTTAAAAAGTGATTTAAAAACAGGAGAGGCAATCGTTGGGGTAGGGGAGAAATTGCCCGTTGCAGGGGTCAATTTATTCTAGGCAATGATATGCTGGATCACAGATTTTGACTATGACTACTTTAGTATAATTGCTGTTGAAACAAAATCAACAGAAGTTTTACAGAAATAGCATCCTGGATTGTTTCCAGATTGTGTGGTGACGAAGTCACAAACATATAAATTTAAACAGGAAGAGGAAGAATTTAAAAGACGGGGGAGGATGCTGAAATTCAGTTGGCTGGATCAATCTTTGAAAAGATTACTCAGGAGGAGAAGATTAAAGAGGATGAGGTTGAGCTTCGTTCATTGAAGTTAGTGGAGTTGCAGCAGAAGGACCCAGACTTAAAGCAATTATACCAGACAGCTTATTCTCAACAGAAGCAGAATACATTCCAGAGTGTCATTACACTAAAAACAATGTATTAATGAGGAAATGGAGACCGCCTCATGTTCTGGCAGATGAAAAGTAGGCGAAAGTGCACCAAGTAGTGATACCACCTGGGTACCGAAATGAAATTTTGAGAGTGGTTCATGAAATTCAAATGGCTGGACATTTGGGAATTAGGAAAACTCAAGCTAAGATACAAAAACATTTCTATTGGCCTGGACTACATAAAGATGTAATCAAATTCTGTCAAACGTCAGGTGATAGAAAAACATCAAGCAGTGATTAAACCTGCACCTTTAATTCCAATGCTAGCATTTGAGGAACCTTTTAACAGGGTCATAATTGATTGTGTAGCACACCTCCCTAAGACTAAAAGTGGGAATTGGTACTTACTGACAATATGGGTGTGTCCATGAGATTCCCATAAGCAATACCTTTTGGGACGTTTATAGCAAAGGTGATTGTGGAGGAGTTAACCAAATTCATAACAATATATGGATTACAAAAGAAATACATCGGATCAGGGTTTGAATTTGATGTCACAGCTGTTTAAAGAAGTAATGAACAGCCTATGAATAAAGCAGTTTAGGTCGTCAGCCTATCACCCTCGATCACAAAATGCCTCAGAAAGACGGCATCAGGCTTTAAAGGCTATGAATAAAGCATATAATCAAGACTATCCAAGTGATTCGGATCGAGAGATTCTATTCTTGTTGTTTGCTATTAGGGGCATCCCTAATAAGTGAACAGGGTTCAGTCCTTTCGAGTTAATTTATGGTGATGAAGTAAGGGGATCACTCAAATTGATTCAGGAGAAATTAATGAGTCAAAATTCTGAAATGACTCTCCTGGACTGTATAACGAATTTCAGAGAGAGATTAAGTAAGGCATGTAAAAATATCTCAACAAGTAATGAAGGCAAAGACAGACAAGAGGGCAAAGGGTCATAGTTTTGTGGCTGGGGAAAAAGTGTTAGTTTACTGCCAGTATCAGGCGAACCATTGAAGGCAAGGTTTAGTGGACCTTACCTGTTTGAAGGAGTCTGAGTGAGGTAAACTATGTGGTAAATGCCCCAGATAGAAGAGCCAGCAAGTGTGCCATGTGAATATGCTCAAAAAATACTTGACAGAGAGGGTAAACAGGAGGAGGTACTAGTAAGTACTAGCAAGTAAGGAAATGAGGTAGAAATTAAAGATTCTAAAACTGACCTTCCTCTGATTAAATTGGACAATGAAGAAGCACTTAAGACTCTAAGCGGAATGTTAGATTAACTCCCAGAAAAATGTCGGAGTGATTAAAAGGGCTATTGGAGTCACACAAAGCAATTTGTGGAAATAAACTGGGGAAAACAGATTTAGCTATACATAATGTTGATGTGGGGAATTCAGATTCAATAAAGCAACATGCATACAGATTAAATCCAGTAAAAGTAGCTCAAGTGCAGAAATAAATTGAATTTGTGCTTCAAAACTACATCATAGAACAGTAGTTCTGTGGAAGGGTCATGAGGACTCGAAACGTCAACTCTTTTCTCCTCTGCCGATGCTGCTAGACCTGCTGAGTTTTGCCAGGTAATTCTGTTTTTGTCATAGAACAGTAATTGGAGTTCACCCATTGTAATGGTGCCGAAACCAGTCGGATCACAAAGACTATGGGCGAAATTGTCCCAGATTTTCACTAAGTGCGTTAGTGGGTGGGGAAAACACCATTTTACCCGCCAGCCACAATAGCAGCTTATCACACCATATTGTCCCAAACTCGCCACGTTAATTATGCATTCCCAGGAAACATGCCGTTTCCATGGCAGGCAAGCTCTCATTCACGCATCACGCCATCATCTTGACACTTTATCACGCCAGGCACTTTATTTAAGGTGCAGCCATACGCATACCTCTCAGTGCATCCAGCCTAGGACTGCTGCACAGAAGACATGACCCTTAATGGCAAAAAGACTGCAGCCCCCAGGTTTAATGATGTGTCCCTTAAGTGTCTTTTGGGCACCATGGATGCCCACCGTGAAGTCCTCTACACCCACTCTAGCCGCAGGACAGGCAGCAATATCACCAATCTGGCTTGGGAGGCAGCAGCAATGTTGGACAGCACCAATGCCCGCAAAAGAGCACAGCCACCCAGTGCCACAAGAGGACGAATGACCTCCTTCGTTCCTCCAGAATAAGTTACTCTTCTCATCACTCTCAACTCACACACTCACAAACCTATCATACACCCACTCACTGCCAGTTCAAATGACAGCATGATTCACTCTCTCTCACATAACTTCATTGTCCTCATCCCATCCATGGGACCACTCACCATCCACACATGCCAGGCCTACTTATCATCTGGCACTCTCTCCATCTCTATTCATGCAGGATAAGCTGGTGCACAACAAGAGGGAGAGTTCGCAAACTGGTGGAGGAATGCCTGAAGTCAAGGTCCTCAAGTACTTTGAAAACAGAGCCATCCAGCTGGCCGGCAAGGATCTGGACCAGTTCTGTGCTGATGGTGAGGTTGGTGCTGCTCTACCAAATGAGGATCCAGCAGTGCAACATACATCAGACAACCATGCTGTGAGTGGTGTGTCCTGTTCCGCAGTCCCCTGCCACACAGTAAGTATCTCTCCTGGCTTTCGCAGACACATCTGGGAAACAGCCAAAAGACTCCATGACCCGGGGCCTCCAATCAAGCCGTGAAGAAACCTCTGAAGAGGAATCTGACGGCAACCTCCTTGAAGTCCTGTCACAGCGCTCCCCCATACCCTCCACCAGCACAGAGGCACACACCTCTGTGGGACCTAGCTTTAGAATAGCCCTGGGATCATAATCTGGTGAGCACATCGCACTGCCTGACACATAGCAGGTGGCAGCAGAGGTTTCCCAGGTTCCTGGTACTAGGAGGGCTGCTGGAGGCCAACAATTTAGTCCGAGTCAGATGACGAGCCTCTGGACTCAGTCATGTCTCAGTTTCTGCAGCTGCAAAGGCAAGTACAGGTACACCAGGAAGGGCTATCTGCTGCACTCCTCAGATTGCAAAGCACGACGGAGGAGTCTGTGTGCCTTCAGACTGAGGTGATAGCGCCGGCATGCCAACACACTGAGGTCAATACTAGTAGGATGGTGGCTGTCATGGAGACCTCAGTCCAGGACGTTGTTCCTGCACTGCTGCATGGGCTGAACACCATCGCCAAAGCCATAGTTAGCCTCCAAAAGCATGTATGGAGAAGGGTGCGGGGCAGCTCGATCTCACTCCAGTTACCCCTTCTCCTCAGATTGCACCCATAGAGAGGAGGTTCAGCAGGAGTACACCCTGGGGCAATCCATCCAGGTGACTATGGGAAAGTCTGGCTCACCCAACTCCCCTCTTCCCGTGTCCTCAGCAGCTCCAGCTCCACAGGCTGAGGAGGGTGCCACTGCCAAACAGCAGGACCCCAAAAGCAGGCTGGGGCCCTCCAGAGGACACCTGCCAAGATCATCGCAGACAGGGCATAGCAGTCAGCAGGCTACCTCCACCTTTGCTATGGATGTCCAGGGAGCACAAGACATAGCAGCAGGGTAGAAGAGTTAATAAGAAGTAACTCTTTTGAGTCAAAACAATTGAACTGAATTAACAAAATGAAGGACAAAGTAAAAGCAGCTGCTTAAAGGGAAACTGCAAAAACAAAAGACAAAATGCAAAGGAAACTTAACAACATCAAATTGAAATGTGATTAAAGGAGTCCATAAAGCACCCCAGTCCCCATGGTGCCCACCAAGCACAGAAGGCCTCGGCAATGCTGGTGGACACCGCGTGCTCCATCTCCAGGGACACCCGGCCGCGGAAGAGAGGCAGACAGTCGGGTCGGACGACCCACTCGATTGCCCGCTGCCTGAACCTGTTAATGGCCAACTTTGCCAGGCACAGGATCAGGTTCACAAGGAGGTCCTCCTCCCTCCCGGCCCCCCTCCGGTGCCCGTAGATCAGGAGTGTTGGACTGTAGTGCAAACAAAACAAAGGATTTTCAAGAAACTAAAAAGGGGGTGTAGTCTACAAGAATTAACATATACATGGTCCACGGACTCCGCAAGGCAAAAGACCCAGGTATCTTGGGAGTCTGTGCACCGACACAACCAACGCTTGTATGGGACTGCTGCATTCAACAGCCTCCAGCCCAGGCCCCCAATGGAAAGTGGGAGGACAGCCCCATAGAGGGCCCCCCAGTAAGGACCTCCACCTCCAGATGGCAACAAGACACGCCAGGGTGTGTCCAGGCAGTTGGTGAAGGCAAGGAAGTGAAGGGTGTGCAGCAGCACCCCATACAGGAACACCTTCGCATTTCCACGAGGTGACACAGGTTGTGGGGCACCGGCTCCCGAGGGAGGGCTCGGGTCTTGGTGCCAACGTGGAATTCCGTCAGAACAGGGGTATGCTCGGACGGAAGACCATCGCACCATCTCAAGACCCAGAATGACCTTGGGGCCAAGCACGGCCGTCCTAAGGCATTGAACGCCCATTGAATGGCATTGGCCGTGAGCTGGATGACCATGGACGCGCAATATGCCAACTCATGTGGTAGCATCCAGCCCATTCCTCCGCCACCCAGCACGTCCTGGTCACCCTAGCAGCCACAGCCCTCTCTCCATCAGCCACTGAAAAGGGCAGGGGGCGGATTCCCGAGCAACGGCTCTCTTACGATAGCCGCTAGTCCTGACGGTGGAGAGCTGCATTGCGAGGTGACCATGTTCCAGACTTTGATCAGGTCCTGGTAAAAGACAGGCAATGCCTGTAAGGAGCTATGAAGGTCCCTCTGGTCTACAAACAGAAGCTGCATATCATAATTCAGGCCGTGCACCTGGCGGAAGAAATACATCACCAGGACACACGATCTCGGAGGGGGCTAAACGTAAAGGTATCGCTGCAGGGCCTGAAAGCAGAAAGATGCCATATGGGTGTGTAGGCACACAAGCGCCTGAGCGCCCTCTCTAAGCGGGAAACTCAGAGCCTCAGCAGCAACCCCGTGCAGCCTTTTGTCCCAGAAGAAGTCGACAAGCATTCTCTGGATTTTCGTGGCAAGATCCAGGGGAGGGGTCAAAGTGACCAGCCGGTACCATAACATGACGGCAAACAGCTGGTTTATGACCAGAACCCAACCCCGGTAAGACAGCACTCGGAGCAGTCCTGCCCAGCGCCCCAGGCGAGTGGTGATGTTGGCCTCCAGCTCCTGCCTTTGTTCCAGCAAGTAGAAGGGGGACCCACCGTCCAGGTCCCGGAGGAACTGGATCCGCGACCTCATGTACGTGCCACGGGACCTGATAAGTTGCAGGTCCTGCAGTGCACCCTTCTTCTCTTCGTACTTCAGCTGCAGGGCTGCGTCCCCATCACTCTGACGGAGATGTGCCTCCAGGTCAAGCACCTCAGTCTCTAGCTCCTTGGCCCTGGATTTCTGCCTCTTTGTCGACCCCCTCGTGTACTCGTGACAGAAGACGCAGATGTGAGCCTTGCCCACATCCCACCATAGCCTCAAGGAGCAGAAGTCTCCCCGCTTCCTTATCCGGCCGGCCCAGAAACAATGGAACGAGTTCAGGAACTGCTCATCTTCTAACAACAGGTTCATAAAGTGCCAGCATGCAGATCCCATCCCGAATGCAGAAAGAAGTGAGTTCCACCCACACCAGTGGTCCGTGCACAGCACCTGCCACACAGAAGCTGATGGAATTCAGGACACGAACGCCTTGGAAATGTAAAGGCGGTGGAGTCTGGGCGCTCCAACTCCAGGTGACACAAAAGTGAAAATGCTGGAGTCAGGATGGAGATGTCGCCAGACGTCCACCAAGTTGAAGGACCTGACCAGGTCCCTCAACTTATTCACACCTAATGAGCAGTGCTGGGCACCAGGGCGGTCCCTGGCCCCGAGGGTACAGTTGGAATATCCAGAGGACAATGCACTCGCCCGCGTCGATGGAGCCCAGGTGAGTGAACACTTCCCTAAAGAAGCTTGCTTGCTGCTGCACGCCCAGGGGAGCGTACGCATTAACAAAGTGAAATGCCGCAGCTCCTTGCTGCACAGTAAGGTGCAGCAACTGTTTTGCACTGGCTCCTTGACCCCCAAGATTTTGGGGCCAACAAGATGGCCATCCCACCAGAATTGGAGGCTAGGTGACTCATATAGAACCTCCCTTCCCACTCCAGGAGCCACGTAGCTTTGTCTCCCAGAATGGTATAGGTTTCCTGCAGGAAGCACACTGCATACTTCTTATCCCTGAGGACCGAGAAGTTCTGGAGCCTGCGCTGTGCATCCTTGCTGCTGTTGATTTTGAGGCTAGCTATGGTAGTCTTCATTGCCTGAAGCATGTGCTACCATCTCCATGCCTAGTGTAAGAAGGAGAGGACTATTTTAATCCTTCCTCTCCTTCAGGAGCCCAGCAAGGAACGTGTGGACCCTTCTTTTAACATTCCAGTCCAGCCCAGGGGCTTTTAGGACCTCGCAGGCAGACCAGAACACAAAAGGAAAAGAATGCCACCAGTCCAAGGCCAGGTGGTCCCAGTCTCGGCAACTGCGATTACTAGCTAAAAAATCCAGGAGTTCCCGTAAAAGGATATGGGGAGAATCGGTGGGGGGCACCAGGGGATGCACTGCCTCACCCGACAACCACTCTAACTCGTCCCCGATGCTCACCACCAAAATCCCATCCTCCTCCAGGTTGTCGCCTCCAGTTTCCAACCCCTCCCCCGTATTGAATACAGGGGCTGGTTTGGAGCTGACAGTGGGCTCCACCTGCACTTCCACTTCGATCCCAACCCCAGGAACAAGGGAAGAGGGGTGCTTTTTGGTCTTCTCTTGGGGATACGGGCCAAAGGGTGCTGAAGGCTCAGAGACCCGCTCATCCCCAGGCGAGTCTGGAAAAAGCTCCGGACCTAGCATGCAGGCGCCCAGCGCTAAAGGTTGGGATGAACCAGGAGGCCTTCCTTGCCAGCGCTGCCCGATGGCCCAGCGTTCGGGGCCATGAAGAGTCTGCTGCAGTCCCCTGGCAGACCAATTGCACTTCGGGGATACAAGGTGGGTCGAGGTGGGACACCACCGTAAAGGCGATACACTCACTGACCCCCAAGGGGCCCTGCTTAGGGGATTACAGCAAGAGAACAGGGATTTGGGCTCCCCCAGAGGGCAGAGTGAGTACTTACAAGGTGGAGACACCACCACCTATTCACTGGGGGTGAGGATACATCCGACCTTGCGGGTCACAAAATCCTCTCCCTCCGAGGAAAGAAACGCCTCTTCTGGGGTAGGCTGGGGGCTGGGGAGACCTCCATCTTTGAGGCCCCCACCACCTCGTCCAGCCCCTCCGGATGCTGCACCCTCTAGGGTTTGGGCAGGTCCACCCTCTTTAATAGGACCACCAGCTCAGGGTCGCGCGCCCCACCACCACCGGACCCGGGGACAACTTCAGACCCAGTACATGGCGTTGAGGCGTGCACAGGCCTGGGAGCATGCACATTCTCGACACTGAGGACGGAGGATTTTTGTGCTCCTGAGCCAGTTTCTTCAGGGGCCTGGTGATTAGGGTGGGTTTGGGAGATCTGGGGGGCCGCCTCCAGATGGTGGGTCTTCCTTCACGCCTTCTTACAGCACAGGGTCTCCCCCTCGCCTTGCTGGCAGCCGAGATGGCGGTGGCTGCTGGCGGAATCTCCCCTTGCAGGGTGGAAGATGGAGTGGTGGCGGGGGGGAGGAGCGGTGGTGCGGCTGCGGCTGCCTGGATGCTGCTGGCAGCTTTGGAGGCAGAGAAGTTCTTCCTCACATGCCCCACCCCATTAGAGGCATGGCACAGCACACCATCCGCCAACCAAAAAATGCGGTAGGCAGCCCCCTCAAAGACGACATCAAAACCCCCCTTGGTGCACTCCTCCCAGGCCAGGTGTACAAAAACCTGGCACCGGAAGGAGTACATGTGACGGAGGCTGGCCTCCTTCAGGCCAAGTGGGAACGGCGCCACCCCCAATCTCACCTCCTGCAGGTGACAAAGAAATGGGGAGGAGGATCTCATCAAGGACGAAGGGCGGGATGTTTGAAAATATTAACCTCTGAGCAGTGACCTCTAGAGGGTCCACTGCCAGGAATGTCATGCCCACCGTGAGCCCCTTTCTGAGGGTGAGGTGCACCGCCTGCTCAGCCTTTAGAAAGAATACGGCCTTCCCGTACATTTTCAAGGCTGCGACTATGGCCGAGGGGCTGACAACCCAGGCCAGAGCCTTTATGCAGGCCTCAATGGTCATTGTGGGGTCGGTGTAGCACTTCATCCCAAGCTGATGTGCCATCAATTTAGATGGTGACGGGGCTGCAGGAGATGCAGGGGCCATAGAGGCCCGAGCGGGCCCGCCACCGGCGAAGATGTTGTCGCCGCCATCGGGACTGCTGCACCCATCCCGATACAGGTAAAATATACACAAACAACAGAGCAAATGGGAGCAGGGGTAGGAGAAAGCGAGTCGGCGGAGGGGGAAACAGAGAGGACAAAGGTGAAAGGGTTTCTTGAGGTAGGGAGGGGGTTTCAATGTTCTGCTGCAGAGGTAGGAGGAGTCTTCACCTGTGCAGCTAGCACTACCCAGGCACAGTTCAGGAACAATGGTAAATGTCTGTAGATGCAGCTGGCTCTGGGCAGTGCTCGTTAACCCAGGTGAGGCAAGGGAGGGCAGAGTAAGGTACAGGTCTTCTTCCCCTCAAAGTTCAGTCTCTCACAGGCCTCCCTGCTTGAATGTTCTATTCCCCTCACTGCAGACAAGATAGAAAAAAAAGACAAAGCAAAAACAAAAATACCTGGAAAAACTCAGCAGGTCTGGCAGCATCTGCGGAGAGGAGCACAGGTAACGTTTTGAGTCCGCATGACTCTTCAACAGAAAATGCGGACTCAAAACGTTAACTGTGCTCCTCTCCGCAGATGCTGCCAGACCTGCTGAGTTTTTCCAGCTATTTTTGTTTTTGTTTTGGATTTGCAGCGTCCGCAATTTTTTGCTTTTATCTTAGTGAAAAAAAAACAGTTCCTTTCTCCCCCAGGCACCCACCTCTTGCAGCAAAAGTCCTCCCCCTCCAGCTGGAGTTGGGCCCTCTCCCCAAACTCCCACTCCCAGGCTCTTCAGGCCTTGCTTGGCCTTACAAGGCCCCACCCTGCAGTAGCAGGTTGTAATTGCTGCAGCAGCCTTGTTGCCAGCAGTCTTTTTGCTCCAGTTCAGGGCTAGAAAGAAATCCCAAAGCAGTAGGAACAGCCACAGGAAATACCACAGCAGCAGGAACAGCCACATTAAAACAGCAGCAGCAGGAACAGCCACAGGAAATACCACAGCAGCAGGAACAGCCACAGAAATACAGCAACAGCAGCAGCAACAGGAACAGTCACAGGAATACAGCAACAGCAGCAGCAGGAACAGCCACAGGAATATAGCAGCAGCAGGAACAGCCATAGCCAGCAAGCACCAAGCACAACCATAGCAACAGCACACAGCTCAGACAGTAACGAGCTGCAGCTGAGACCAGTCTGGGCATGTGTGTTAATCACTTGTACATAATGTCCACTATTGTAGATAAACTCCCAAGAATGTCTCTCTGCCTATGGCTCCTTGTTCTGATAAGCAGTGTTCGTGTCACTCAGATGTGAAACCTTGTTTCCTCACAAAATAAAGGCCGGTGTCTCAGTCCAGGGCTTGTTCCCTGTCCTTTGTGCAGCCTTCAGGCCAAAATGATGGTCCAGCCTCACTCCCTGGGCACATTAGTGATGCCTGCACCTCGATGGTGCTTGTCATTGCTGCCAGAACGTCAAATGGCAGGGTGTCACAGAGTTCCATCATTCTTTCTGTGTGTTCTCAGCACGTTTAAGATGGAACTGGCCCCCATCTCTTCAGCATCTGTGACCAGTGATGCTGTGCTCCTGAAGGGGTCAGTTGCTGAAAGTGTACAAAGGATCAAGTGCTTTTAAAGTTTCATGGCTGCATCTCCACAGAGCACAAGCAAGCTGCCCTCAGCCAGACAGGAGCCACATATTCATAGAGGCTATGTGAAGATCTATGGAGGGTTCTCACTGCATGCTGTCATCATCCTCCTTCAATCAAACGACTATTAGGATCTCCACAGCGTCTCAATGACAGGAGCATTATCACAGAGGGTATGTGTGCTGCCATTAGCCAGACTGGGGTCAAATGTTCACAGATGCAATGTGAGGATACATGGTGTCTCCGTACTGCATGTCATCATCATCCTCCACAAATCTAGCAGCTACGAGGACCTCCAGAGCGTGCCCGACTCATCTGGCTAGTGCGAGGGCCTCATCACCATCATTGTTGCCTTCGAGGATCTCCTCACCCTCATTGCCATTGGAATCCTCCTCATTGGAGGAGACCTCAAGCTCCTGCATCCTCTCCTCAGCCAGCTCCTCTCCTTGTTGCAGTGCCAGGTTGTAAAGGGTGCAGCAGGGCAATGATGATGCATGAAACCCTCTGCGGACTATATTGCAGGGCTCCAACAGACTAGTGCTGGCACCAGAACCTCATTTTCAGCATCCCGATGGTTTGATCCAGCAAAGTGCAAGTTGCAGCATGAGCCTCATTATACCTTCACTCTGCTGCAGTCTGAGGCCACAGGTGTCATCAGCCACGTCCTCTGCGGGTGGCTCTTGGTCCCTAGGAACCAATCCTGCAGCCTCTGTGGACTCTGGAAGGTGTCAGGGCTCTGCAACTGACTGAGAATGTAGGAGTCATGGACACTCCGTGGAAATCGTGCACAGACCTGCTGGATGCGTTTGTAGTGGTCGCACACCAGCTGCAAATTCAGAAGACTTTGTGGTTGACATAGTTGACCCCTTGTTGTGATGGAGATCTGAGCACCCCGTGAGTGCAGTCGATCGCACGCTGCACCTGTGGGAAACCCGAGATCTGGGCAAATCCAATTGCTCTTGCATCCTGGCTCCATTGGTCCTGGGTGAAATACATAAAGTTGTGTGCCCTCTTGAAGATGGCATCCATAACCTCTTGGTCACTTCCATGGTCACCGGCAGTGGATGTCCTCCATGTCCCCATGGCACCAAATCCTGCAGTAGCTGGCAGATGTAACCAACCAGTTCCCTAGACATGCACAGTCTTCGGCGACACTGGTTGTCGGTCATCTGCAGGATTGAAGGCAGCGTGTATAGGAAGGAAAATATATTTTATAGTTACTGTAGCTGTGAGCTATAGTGGTTGAGCTGGCGCTAAGCTGGAAGGTGCTACAGCTGGTTGCTCTGGGCTGAGAGAAGATGCAGGTTTGATCAGCCATCCAGTCAAGCCAGAAAAGTCTTTGGCTCCAAAAAAGCAGTTTTATTCTGAAGTTTGGATTTCCACAGCAAAGTGGAAGAGAGTTACAGGTCATGTGG
Organism: Carcharodon carcharias; assembly: GCF_017639515.1. Taxonomy (NCBI): domain Eukaryota; kingdom Metazoa; phylum Chordata; class Chondrichthyes; order Lamniformes; family Lamnidae; genus Carcharodon; species Carcharodon carcharias. The sequence continues at coordinate 51,159,670 of NC_054467.1, read as the reverse complement.
TATGCTTTAGAGCAACAGCATTGTTTCTTGGCTAATATTACTGGATTTTTATAGTTAAACATCTAGAAGGGAATGTTGCCTGGAAGGTACTTATTTGAATGTTTTGTAAGACTAAGTTTAACTGTGTAACTGTAATCTTGTGTGCTTAAGTTTTCTTTTATTCTTGTTAATAAAACTTATACTTTTAACTTTTAAGATCCCAAAAGTGTTACTGGAATTATTGCTTCTGAGATCAGTATGTCTTCTTCTCATTTTCAGAACACACAAGAAAAGGGTATGGCCCATAAGCCAAGTTTCCCTCTGGGATTTGATTTACATAGCAATTAACATCGGCTGTGGTCCTAACAGGTTCAAAGCAGTGACCTGTGCTGCTATGCCACCGGTATGCCATGGATGTAGCATGTAATGAAGAATGCACTTGGCAAGTCTCCAAGTTTACTTTTTTTTATTCATTCATGGGATGTGAGATTCGCTGGCTGGGCCAGCATTTATTGCCCATCCCTAGTTGCCCTTGAAAAGATGGTAGTGAGCTGCCTTCTTGAACCACTGCAGCCCATGTGGTGTGGGTATACCCATACTGCTGTTAGGAAGGGAGTTCCAGGATTTTGGCCCAGCGGCAGTAAAGGAATGGCTATATATTTCCAAGTCAGGATGGTGAGTGACTTGGAGGGGAATTTCTAGTTGGTGGCTTTCCCATCTATCTGCTGCCGTTGTCCTTCTAGATGGTAGTGGTCGTGGGTTTGGAAGGCTGTCGAAGGAGCCTTGGTGAATTTCTGCAGTGCATCTTGTAGATGGTACACGCTGCTGCTAATGTGTGTCGGTGGTGGGGGAGTGAATGTTTATAGATGTGGTGCCAATCAAGCAGGCTGCTTTGTCCTGGATGGTGTCAAGCTTCTTGAGTGTTGTGGAAGTTGCATTCAACCAGGTAATTGGGGAGTATTTCATCACACTCCTGACTTGTGCCTTGTAGATGGTAGACAGGCTTTGAGGAGGCAGGGGGTGGGTTACTCGTTGCACTATTCCTAGCTGTTGACCTGCTCTTGTAGCCACAGTGTTTATATGGCTAGTCCAGTTCAGTTTCTGGTCAATGGTAACCCCCAGGATGTTATAGTGAGGGATTCAGTGATCGTAATGCTATTGAACATCAAGTGGTGATGGCTGGATTCTCTCTTTTTGGAGATGGTCATTGCCTGACAATTGTGTGGTGTGAATGTTATTTGCCACTTGTCAGCTCAAGCCTGCATATTACGCAATCATAAGTGAACATTCCCACTTCTGACCTTATAATGGAAGGAAGGTCATTGATGAAGCAGCTGAAGATGGTTGGGCTGAGGACACCACCCTGAGGAACTCTTGCAGTGATGTCCTGGAGCTGAGAAGACTGACCAACAACCACAACCATCTTCCTTTATGTTAGGCATGACTCCAACCAGCGGAGAGTTTTTCCACTGATTCCCATTGACTCCAGTTTTGCTAGGGCTCCTTGATGCCGCATTTAGTCAAATGCTGCCTTGATGTCAAGGGCAGTCACTCTCACCTTACCTTGGCAGTTCAGCTCTTTTGTCCATGTTTCAACCAAGGCTGTAATAAGGTCAGGAGCTGAGTAGTACTGGCAGAACCCAAACTGGGCGTCAGTGAGCACATTATTGCTAAGCAAGTGCCGCTTGATAGCACCGTTAATGATTCCTACCATTACTTAACTGATGATGGAGAGCAGATTGAGCGGGGGAGGGGGGGGTGTAATTGGCTGGGTTGGATTTGTCCTGCTTTTTGTGTACAGGACATACCTGGGCAATTTTCCACATAGATGGGTAGATGCCAGTGTTGTAGCTGTACTGGAACAGCTTGGCTAGGGGTGTGGCAAGTTCTGGAGCACAAATATTGGTACAATTGCCAGAATGTTGTCACGACCCACAGCCTTTGCAGTATCCAGTGCTTTCAGTTGTTTCTTGATATCATGTGCAGTGAATCGAATTGGCTGAAGACTGGCTTCTGTGATACTAGGGACCTCCAGAGGAGGCCAAGATGGATCAACCGCTCGGCACTTCTGGCTTAAGATTGTCTTTTGCAGTGATGTGTTGGGCCTCCATCATTGAGCGTGGGGATATTTGTGGAGCCTCCTCCTCCAGAGAGTTGCTTAATTGTCCACCACCATTCACGACTGGATGTTGCAGGACTGCAGAGCTTAGATCTGCTCTGTTGGTTGTGGAATCATTTACCTCTATCTCTTGCTGCTTAAGCTGTTTGGCACGCAAGTAGTCTAGTGTTATAACTTCACCAGGTGTCATACATCTTTGATGTATGACACCTCATTTTTATGTATGCCTGGCGCTGCCCCTGGCATGCCCTCCTGCACTCTTCATTGAAGCAGGGTTTATGGTAATGGTAGAGTGGGGGATATGCTGGGCCATGAGGTTACAGATTGTGTTCGAGTACAATTCTGCTGCTGATGGACCATAGTGCCTCATGGATCCCCAGTCTTGAGTTGCTAGATCTGTTCAAAATCTAACTAATTTAACACAATGGTAGTGCCACACAACATGATAGTGGGTATCCTCAATGTGAAGCTGGGACTTTGTCTCCACAACAACTGTGCTGTAGTCACTCCTATCGATACTATCATGGATAGATGCATCTGCAGCTGGTAGGTTGGTGAGGATGAGGTCAAGTATGTTGTTCCCTCTTGTTGGCTCCCTCACGACCTGCCGCAGACATACCCTTTAGGACTCGGCCAGCTCGGTCAGTGATGGTGTTACTGAGCCACTCTTGGTGATGGACATTGAAGTCCCCCAACCAGTGTACATTCTGCACCCTTGCCACCCTTAGTGCTTCCTCCAAGTGGTGTTCAACATGGAGGAGCACTGATTCATTAGTTGAGGGAGGGCGGTAAGTGAAAATCAGCAGGAGGTTTCCTTGCCCATGTCTGACCTGATGCCTTGAGACTTCATGGGGTCCAGAGTCAATGTTGAGGACTCCCAGGGCAACTCCCTCTCGACTGTATACCACTGTGCTGCCACCTCTGCTGGGTTAATCCTTCGGGTGGGACAGGATGGTGGGATGTGGGCAATGCTAACAAAGATGTATGCCATGGTGGTGTCTGTAATACATGATTCTGTGAGAATGACTATGTCAGGCTGTTGCCTGACTCGTCTGTGAGACAGCTGTCCCAATTTTGGCATTAGCCCCCAGATGTTAGTAAGGAGGGCTTTGCAGGGTCAACAGGGCGTTGTCGTTTCCAGTGCCTAGGTTGATACCAGATGGTCCATTCGGTTTCATTCCTTTTTTGTGGCAACTGAGTACTAGGCGATTTCAGAGGGCATTTAAGAGTCAACCTCGTGGATATGGAGTCACGTGTAAGCCAGACCAGGTTTTCTTCCCTAAAGAGCATTAAAGGTTTTTACAACAATCAACAATGGATTTGTGGTCATCATTAGGTTTTTAATTCCAGATTTTTATTGAATTCAAATTCCACCCACCATGGCAGGATTCAAACCCGGGTCCCCAGAGCATTACCCTGGGTCTCTGGATTACTAATCCAGCGATAACACCACTACGCCATCGCTTCCCTATAGCACTTACTGGCCATGTAACCTCTTCCAAGAAGAAAGAGGGTTTCAAGGTCAATAAAGCACCCTAAATTCCAAGTTCTGTGCAAAGTCACACAGTATCTTGATATATCACTATTCCTCCATCACAGTGACTGCTAGAATTTCCTGCTCAACACCATTATGGAAGCACCATCACCATAAGAATTACAGCAGTTTGAGGAGAAGGCCCACCAATGCTTTCTTGAAGAACTATAGACGGGCAAAAAACACATCTTTGTTAGCATTGCCCATATCCCAAGAATTAATTTTAAAAATCTTTGTTTTGGCTGTTAGACCTTGCATATGCACTAATAATATTTCATGTCTCAGGCTGAGCCAGTGTTTGTAACCTCAGCATATTATTGACAGTGAACTGAACTTCTGACCTAATATTCTCTCCAAAACTAAGATCACACCGACATCCACCTCTGTAATAATGATTCCTTCCTTCCCTTCTTCTTTCCTTCCTGTCTCCCTCCATTCCTTCATTCCCGTCTTCCTTTCTTTGTTCCTTCCTTGCTTACTTCCTTCTTGCCTTCCTTTCTCCCTCCCTTCCTTTCTTACCTTTTGCCTTCTGATTTGGATTCCACCTTCCATCCCATAAACTTGAGCTCATCTAAAATTCCACTACCTAAATCTTAACTCGCACCAAGTCCCATCAACCCTACATTACCTAATTTTCATTGGGTCCTTGTTCCCAAATGCATCAATTTTAAAATTCTCATCATTATGTTTGAATCCCTCTGCAGCCTTGTTCCTTATATAACTTCCTCCAGGTCCACAACCCTCTGAGTCATTATTCATCTAATTATTGCATCTTCTGCATCTCTGCCTTCCTTTACTCTAACATTGTTGGCAGTACCATCAGCCATTTAGGCTTTTAGCTCTGGATTTCCTCTGTATAACTCTCTGCCTCTCTACCTCTTTCTCCACCGTTTTAAGACACTGAAGCTTTTGATCACCTGAACCAATGTCTTCTTCTTTGACTTAGTCGCAGATTTTCATTCCTGGGTCAGGTGTGCAGAGACAGGAGAATTCCCAGCTCCAAAAGCCTGATCTTTTAAAATGTCTGCTTGGACATCAGATTTTCAGTCTGGTGGGGGAGGGCTAGAATAAGATTTGGGTTGGGCGACCTGGGAAGAAGTGAGGAGACTACCAAGTGTGGAGGCTACCCAAGTGCCCCAGGGCTCTGACACTGTGACCAAAGTAAAAAAGACTTAAAGATTAAAACATAAAGCATCTCTCTAACGCTCACCCTCACACTCCACATACCCCATTCATTCATTTTAATCAATGCCATCTCATGCCCCCACCCATCACCCATGGTTCCTTAGACACTCTATACTGCCCCATGCCCCTCTACCAACCCCCATGGCCCCTCATACTCCCTATGCCATCCTTTTCCCCTTGCCCACCACCACGGTCCCCATAACACTATGGCCCTCTACCAACCACCTTTTTCCATGACCCCCCCATGCCAACTCACCTAGTATCCACCATGAGAAAACCTCAGGAACCATGTGCCTATTGACAACATCATTATTAATAAAACACTCTCATTGATTAAAAAGAATTCAACACATTGAAATTCCTTCAAGTAATCTCTTATGAAAACAAACATTTCTGTTCTATAACTACTTGGAGCTGTCAATCAAACTGCTCATTTAACAGGCAACCAACTGTGATAATGTTAGGTTGTGAAACCAGTCATTGCAGTACAAATCCTGTAAAGACAATCCTTAGGCTTAGTCAAGCACCAATTTTTTTTTAATTCCATGCTTGTTAAAAAAATTTAAAGCCCAACATAGGTAGGTAAATCTCTTGGCAACTTTGACAGTTCCAATGAGTTTTGACAGTTTTCTGACAGCTTTCAGTTCTTTGATAGCTTTGGCAGTTCCAATGAGTTTATGCAGTTTTATGCATAATCGTACCTACTTTGAACAATCCTAAAGGGATTACCTACCTCAAAAGCTGCCATACCATTCCCTAAGGCAGCGCTGGACCATATCCAAAGTGATGCCTTACCTCTTTAAAGGGGTGCCCTGGCTATCCAAATGAATCCACTAAGTTCAGGCCTGCTCTTACCAGGTCTCATTTGCAAACGTTACATTTCACATTCCTGGCCTGCTAAAATCCTAATTCAGTAGAGGCAGCTACTGATTTAAATGGCCAGCTGCCTCTGTAAACCATGCATCTGTGAACCCCAGCCTGACTCTATTCCTGCCCCCACGAATATAGGAAGTGCCATGTTCGGGGTTGGAACTTAAGATTTCCAGCCTTTTAGCTTATTTTTGCCCTGACAGAGAGCCTCTCTATTGTGGCTAAATCTGGTTCTTAGTGTCATGTTTTTGTCCAATTGCTCTCCTGTGAAGTTTCTTGTAATGATTTAACACATTAAAGGAGCTATATTAGTGTTGCACAATACTTTTATCAATATTAATATACAACCAATCCTGCAATTATACTTTCATCTTGCTCTTTAAGTAGCAATGTATGGGAAATATGACATATTGTTTAAGATTTGCTCCATTTGTCTAACATATTTAAGCAATGGAGTGAGCAAGCAGAAATGGCAGGGTAAGTGAAACAGGGAAATCTTTTCACAAGCAGTCAGTCAGGAGTCTGTAAGATGATTCCACAATTAAGCTGTAAAGTTGGGTCAATAGCTTTGTTCTACTACTTCTAACCCATGCCCCTGAAAATGCAATTCTCTGGGAGTATAGCATCACAGTATCACTCCTCATCAATAAATACAGCTGCATTTGTGTAACATCTGGATTCTTTAGAAGAGGAGAAGCAGCAACTGCAGTGAATCATCCAAGTAACTGATTGTTTTCTGTAGAATGCTTGTGACAAATACATGATGAAAGAATCAATAGTTCTTTAACTGTTCAAAGAGCAACCCAGTAACTTGGCTCTGGGTTCTTAGCTCTCTTGACTGAAGAAGACATTGGGGGAATTGGCATGAACATCCACAGAGCTGTCATATTGTCATTGTTTGTGCTTGGAGGAGCTTCTGTGGCTGTACCACTTCTGGGCATGTCGAATGTTGTGAATTTGACATAGATGGTCCTCGAAACATGCTGAACTAAATTTCAGTGTTTGCCTTCATGTGGGCCGGATGGGCGCAATGTTTTCACAAGAGGTGATCTGCAATGCAGGAGTTTCTAATACTCTTTTCTAGCATGTACTTGTATAATTTGTATGAACCACGTTGATGTTTATTGCTCTAAGACATAGGAGATCTGCTTGGGGATTCTGTAGGAGAAATGGCCTTTCCATCTAATTTGAATTTTCTGGAGGGTGGTCTCCATGCTGTTGAGCCCAGCACAATGAAGGGCCTTGTTGTTTGTGATTTTGTTCTGCCACTGAATTCGCATGGTGGATCTCAAATGTCTTTAGTGCAAGCATTCCAGAGTTTTGGCATCTATAGACCCTGGATTCTGTGTCGTACAGCAGAATGGTAAACACAATGGCTGGGTAGAGTTTGATTTTAGTTCTCTGCTTAATGCCATGTTGATCATGGAATCAGCCATATGCAGAACTTGCTAACAGCTGATGTAAATGAACTAATCACTGACAAGGCAGCTGTAATGGAAAGATGGCATTAGTACTTCACTGAGCCCCTCAACAGAGACTCCCACATCTCAGAAGATTCTCTGCATCAAATTAAGCAGTTGCCTGAGAAAGAAAGTGTGAGTCTTCATCCTTCTATTGAAGAGCTGACAAAGACACTCAAATTAATCACACAAGGCAAAGCCCCTGGCCAGAGATTTGGAAGTGAAATACAAAGCTTGTTAAAATGTTACAGACCTCAAAAAATTAAGAGTATAAGGTTTCGGAGAAAGTCCCACAGAACCTCGAGAATCCCAACATGGCATCTGGAAGCAGAAAGGATCCAAAAATGTATGCAGCAGCTACTAAGGAATACGTCCTCTCTCAACTGCAGGAAAGATCCTCACAAGGGTCCTATTAAATTGTCTACTCAGCAGCCTCATAGATGATGTCCTCCCAGAATGACGGTGTGGGTTCAGGGCTAACCGGGGACAGCCAACATGGTAGTTGTTCTAAACAAAAACAGAATTACCTGGAAAAACTCAGCAGGTCTGGCAGCATCGGCGGAGAAGAAAAGAGTTGATGTTTCGAGTCCTCATGACCCTTCAACAGAACTAGGTGAATCCAAGAAAGGGGTGAAATATAAGCTGGTTTAAGGTGTGTGTGGGGGTGGGGTTGGGTGGGGGGAGAGAAGTGGAGGGGGGGTTGTGGTTGTAGGGACAAGCAAGCAGTAATAGAAGCAGATCATCAAAAGATGTCACAGCCAACAGAACAAAAGTACACATAGGTGTTGAAGCTGGTGATATTATCTAAACGAATGTGCTAATTAAGAATGGATGGTTGGGGAATTAAGGTATAGCTCTAGTGGGGGTGGGGGGAGCATAAAAAATTTAAAAATATTTAAAAATAATGGAAATATGTGGGAAAAGAAAAATTTATATAAATTATTGGAAATAAACAAAAGGAAGGGGGAAGAAACAGAAAGGGGGTGGGGATGGAGGAGGGAGTTCAGTACCTAAAGTTGTTGAATTCAATATTCAGTCTGGAAGGCTGTAAAGTGCCTAGTCGGAAGATGAGGTGTTGTTCCTCCAGTTTGCGTTGGGCTTCACTGGAACAATGCAGCAAGCCAAGGACCGACATGTGGGCAAGAGAGCAGGGTGGAATGGATGGTTGGGGAATTAAGGTATAGCTCTAGTGGGGGTGGGGGAGCATAAAAGATTTAAAAATATTTAAAGATAATGGAAAAAGTGGGAAAAGAAAAGAAAAAAAGCAGTGTTAAAATGGCAAGCGACAGGGAGATTTGGGTCATTCTTGCGGACAGACCGCAAGTGTTCTGCAAAGCGGTCGCCCAGTTTACGTTTGGTCTCTCCAATGTAGAGGAGACCACATTGGGAGCAACGAATATAGTAGACTAAGTTGGGAGAAATGCAAGTGAAATGCTGCTTCACTTGAAAGGAGTGTTTGGGCCCTTGGACGGTGAGGAGAGAGGAAGTGAAGGGGCAGGTGTTACATCTTTTGCGTGGGCATGGGGTGGTGCCATAGGTGGGGGTTGAGGAGTAGGGGGTGATGGAGGATTGGACCAGGGTGTCCCGGAGGGAACGATCCCTACGGAATGCCGACAGGGGGGGTGAAGGGAAGATGTGTTTGGTGGTGGCATCATGCTGGAGTTGGCGGAAATGGCGGAGGATGATCCTTTGAATGTGGAGGCTGATGGGGTGATAAGTGAGGACAAGGGGGACCCTATCATCTTTCTGTGAGGGAGGAGAAGGCGTGAGGGCAGATGCGCGGGAGATGGGCCGGACACGGTTGAGGGCCCTACAACACCCCATTTTCCGACTAGGCACTTTACAGCCTTCCGGACTGAATATTGAATTCAACAACTTTAGGTCCTGAACTCCCTCCTCCATCCCCACCCCCTTTCTGTTTCTTCCCCCTTCCTTTTGTTTTTTCCAATATATTATATAGATTTTTCTTTTCCCACTTTTTCCATTATTTTAAAATATTTTTAAATCTTTTATGCTCCCCCCACCCCCACTAGAGCTATACCTTAATTCCCCAACCATCCATTCTTAATTAGCACATTCGTTTAGATATATATCACCAACTTCAACAACTATGTGTTCGCTTGTTCTGTTGTCTGTGACATCTTTTGATGATCTGCTTCTATTACTGCTTGCTTGTCCCTACAACCACAACCCCCCCTCCACTTCTCTCCCCCCACACACCTTAAACCAGCTTATATTTCACCCCTTCCTTGGATTCACCTAGTTCTGCTGAAGGGTCATGAGGACTCGAGACGTCAACTCTTTTCTTCTCCGCCGATGCTGCCAGACCTGCTGAGTTTTTCCAGGTAATTCTGTTTTTGTTTTGGATTTCCAGCATCCGCAGTTTTTTGTTTTTATCTATGGTAGTTGTCCTGCTGCAAACACAAGAAAAGTGCAGGATCTATATATGCTGTTCATAGATCTAAAACTTTTAGCAGTGTGAATCGAACTGGTCTAAGGAGCTTGCTCGCCAAACTGTAATGTCCAAATAATTTTGTTAAATCCTATGCCTATTGCATGATGGCATGGTTGGACATGTTTGTGTCTGTGGTGAGATGTCCGATGCTGTAACCAAGGTGTAAAGCAAGGATGTGTCCTGGTTCCCCACCTCTTCAATCTCTTCTTTGCTGTAGTGCTTCAGGAAGCCACCAGAAACATGCTTGCAGGCATCAAATTGGATTCTCTGCAGGAAAGTTCTTCAATATCTGCAGGCAGCATGCCTCCACCAAAGTCACAGAGACAGTAATCAAAGATCTTCTGCATGCAGATAACTGTACCCTAGCCGTGCGCAGCAAGGAAGGTGTCCAGACCATAGCAAATGAATTCACGAGTGCTACCAAAAATCTCCAAATCAGTGAGTGGAATTTTTCGTCTCCACTGGCGTCAGGTGTGTTTGGTGGTATCAGCGGACAATATGGCAAGAAGGTCAAAAATCAGTTTCATGACATTGTGAAACCAGTTTGCAAATTGTCCGCTCAGCCTGTCAATAGCAGGCCGCGTTTCCCGCCATCGGATGTCGGGAACTTCATTGTAATATGTCTGCATATTATTATAAGGCCAGCCTACTGCAATCATCCCCCCATACTGGATCGTCTGCCTACGTCAGCGGGAAAACACACTGGTGCAGAACAGGTCTTGACAAGTGTGACGTGCAGAAGGCCCTTGCTGACATCGCGGACATCTGAGGACCAGATGTTGGAGCCCGAAAGCAACGGGACCCTGGAGGAATGTCCATGGCATGCTGGGTGGATTCTCATGGACATGGCTGTGCTGCAAAGCAGCTCACGGAAGGTGGAAAGTCACCGTTGAGAGTCTGCTCACAACGGATGATGGTCTAGGAGGTGTCGATGAAGGTCCAGCTGTGTTTGGAAGAGGGAGATGTACTGGGGGGTGGAAGAGGAAGGTCTAGGATCAATTGGATGAGGAAGAGGTTTCGGGTGGGGGTGGTGGGAGGGGGTTTGGTAGGGGGTTAAGAAAGGTGTCGGAGAGGTAGGTTGGCAGGAGGGGAATGAAGGTGTTGGGTGGGGGGGATCAAAAGTGTCGGGGGGGAGGTTGCGGGAGGGGGACAAAGGTGTCGGGGGGAGGTTGAGAGGGAAGGAAGGTGTCGGGGGGATGTTGGGAGGGGGGAATGAGGGTGCAGGGAGGGAGGTCTAAGGTCTTGTGTGGGGGGAGGACATTGGGAAGAAGGGACTATCGGGGGGAGGCGGGGGTGACAAAGGAGAAGATAACAACTGGGGAGGTAGGTGTAAGTGGGGGGGGCTGGCGTAAGGTATAAGGGAAGGAGTTCAGAAGGGGGAAAGAGTCCAGGGGGAGGCAGGAGTCCAGAGAGGGGAAGGAGTAAGCATGGAGGAAGGAGTCGGGAAGGGGGAAGGAGTAAGGTTGGAGGAAGAAGTAAGGGTGTCTGAAGCAGTCAGGAAGGGGGTAGGACTAAGCGGGGGGACAGGAGTCTGGGGGCTGGTGGAGGGGAGTCCTATGGTAGGGGTGAAGGACTAAGTTGGGAGAGTCCGGTGAGGGGAAGGAGATCCAAGAGGGGAAGGAGATCCGGGAGGAAAGAGTTCCAATGAGGAAGGGGTTTCTGGGGGGGAAGGATCTCCAAGTGGGGAGGGAGTTCTATGGGGAAAGGAGTTACAGGGTGGGAAGGATTTCCAAAGGGAAGGAGTCTGGAAAGGTGAAGAAGTTTGGAAGGCAGGATATCCAGGTGAACGTACAGGATGTCCAGGTGAACGTACAAGGGAAGGCTCTAATGAGTCCATGGAACCCTCCTGGGGAGCAAACTGAGGGTGGGTGTGGTATGAAAGAACAGTGAGAATGACTGAGGGCAGACTGAGGCAGTTAGAGGGTGAGGGTTCGACAGTATCAGTAGATGGGACTGCGGGATGGGGTCTTGGGAACAGACACGGACCCCGGGGGTGGGAAGGAGGAGATCTAGGAGGTTAATGTAGATGGGGGTGGGATTTTCGGGAAGGAAGGGAACGTGCACATTCACCTGGAGATCCCTGAAAGAAAAGGGTGTTGCTGATAGATCAGGAAGGGGAGGTGGAAGGTGATGCCGAGGGGGGCGACAAAGATGGGGGAAAGTAAATGGGTGACTGTGGAGAGGAAAGGATGGGTGAGTGAATGAAAAACTGTATTACTACCATGCTGGCTAAGTCGTAAGTGAAACGAGAGTCGTGGTGGGCGAGATCAGGTGCTGCATGGGAGAGTGATCAGTAGGTGGGCAGAGATCGAGGTTAGCTCAGACGCTCAACTGAAAGCGAACCCCAGCAGGCAGCATTCAAAATGCTTAGGACATTGAGATGAGTGTGATATGGGAAAGGTTCGCATGCATGGGAGAGTGCTTGCTCGAGGCTCTTTTCAGCTCTTCAGTGGAGGACGTGTTCTCTTGGCTGGAGGTGAAAATGTGAATGGAGCTGAGGGATTGGCTGTCTGAGGGTGTTGGTTGCTTGGCAGAGCTCCCTGTGAACCAAAATAGAGATAATTAGTGCACAGCAGCTCGGTCAAAAGCAGGAGAAAAGCACTCACAGTTGCGTTGAGAGAGGGATTATGTAGTGTAGGATTTTCACAAGAATTTTTACCGCTGACCTAACTGTCGCCCCAGGCAGGGTCCACATCCTCACCAGTCAGCGCGATGGCATGCTCCTCAAAGTGAGCGAGGGCCTAATGTGAGCGCTCCACCCCTTGGTTTGGGACCTCTCCCTGTTGTTGTGAGCAGACTTCTCCTGCATGAAAGCAGATGGAGTGTGAGCAGGACGCTTGGCACTACATGGAATGTTTGTGTGGTGAGTGGAGACATGGACAGGATGTGGACATGAGCTCTAGAGGATATGAGCCTTAGGAAGATGTGAGGGTGTGTGAGAGAGTTGGTAGTGTTGTGCCTTGAGGTGTAAGATCCCTGTGGATGTGATGGGTTTGTAAGTGTGAGAGTTGAGAGTGATGAGAAGAGTCACTTACCCTGGTGGAACGGATGAGACCATTCACCCTGTTGGGGCACTGGGTGGCTGTCCTCTTTAGCAGGGCATTCGCACTGGCCACCGCTGCCACCACTTCCCATGCTGGATTGGTAATGCAGCTATTCATCCTGTGGCCAGATCTGGGGTAGAAGACATATGGCAGGCCTCCACTGGACACGTCATTATGCCAGGGTGCTGTAGTCTTTTTGCCTTTCAGGGCCATGTCTTCTTTGCAGCAGTCATGGGATGGAAGCATTGATAGGTGTGTGTGCGGCTGCACTTTAAATGTGGTGCCTGGTATGATGAAGCTGTGAGGTGATGGCGTAGCAGGTGAATGAGAGCCCCACCGCCATCGAAACAGCATGTTTCCAGTAAATGCATAATTAATGTGGCAGGATTGGGATGATACGGTGTGAGAAACCGCCATTGCAGCCGGCAGACAAAAGGTAATTTTTCCCACACACTACCATACTTAGTGCAAATCTGAGACGATTCCACCCAGTGACTCCAAGACTGGAGTAATATTTCAGCCAGCACCCAGTACACACTGTGAAGCACCAGGCATAATAGTTGATGGCACCAGTCTTTAGGTTGTAGAAAAGTTCTCATACCTTGGTATTGTGCTGTCCAGGGACACCACAATTGATGAAGATATCCACGCATTTATCTTTCAGACTGTGGCTTATTGCAGATGTTGAGAAAGAACTTTCATATAACGAGGAGGAACACTCCTGTTTCTCCTGGCACAACAGCAGTAAAGTTTACCGTTTACTTATTGTGGTCTCCTGAGTTCTCATAACAGCTTTCACTGAGTGGGATGGGATTCCAGTTCAAAGGCATTCAGGTTCTACTGATGTAAGAGAATCATAATTCACAGGGACATGAAATTCCTGCCTGATGTAGGTGAATGCTTCATCTACTGCTGGAAATAGTGGAGTTAAAATCTTTGTGGAGCAGGAATGGAGCAGGTAATTTATTCCTTTTTAACCACCCCAATTGCCCAATGTCAACCTGATTTTATCTTAAGGATGCCTTATGACTGTAGTGTAACAGTTTAAGGAAGGACTTCCTTATACTTATATAATAATTTACAGTTATGATGAAACCTTGAAATAAAATCAAATTGCCATTGTCTGGTGCTTACACAAAGCAAATATTCACCCTGTTTAATTTCAGTTTGGGTAATTAGTCTGCAGAAGTGTCAATTGCCATACACCAGCTAATTAAAGTACAAACATGAAGAATGATAAACCATTAGACACCAGGAATATAAAACTTATTAGCTCACTGACATTTTATCAATTAAAAGCTATGGGTGGAATCGCCCCCGATTTGCAGTAAGTGTGGTAACGGGTGTGAAAAAAGACATTTTACTCACTGGCTGCAATGGCGGGTTTTCACACCATATCGTCCCCTTCCCGATGCATCCCGCCTCATTAATAATGCATTCACAGGAAGCACACTGGATCGCTGGCGGGTGGGCCCATATTTGCCTGCCATGCCATGACCTCAGGGCTTCCTAGATCCGGGCACCATTTTTAAAGCAGACCATGTCTACAGACCAGGACTGCTTCAGAAGACAGACGGCCCCAAAAGCGAAGAAGACGGCAGCCCCCAGATTTAGCGATGCCACTCAGGGGCACCTGCTAGATGCAGTGGAAGGCTGCTACAATGTCCTCTACCCCCACTCAGGCTACAGGAGGTACAGCAGGGTCACCAGTCTGGTTTGGGAGGTGATGGCAGCAGTGGTCAGTGCCACTGGAGCATAGAGGAGGTCAGCTATCCAATGCAGGAAGAGGATGAATGATCTCATCTGTTCTGTCAGTGTAAGTCAACCACTTCATCAATCTTAACACACTCCCAAAACCATCACATATCCATAGGGATCTCACACCTCAAGGGACAACAGCACTAACTCTCACACACACCCTCACATCTCCATCAGGCTCATATCCTCTTCAGTTCGTGTCCTGACCCCGTCCATGGCTCCGCTCACCAGCAAACATCCCATGCAGTGCCATGTGTCCTGCTCACACTCTCTCCAACTGTTTTCATTCAGCAGAAGCTGGCTGACAACAGCAGGGAGAGGTCCTAGACCAGAGGTGGCCCACGTTAGGCCCCTCACTCACTCTGAGGAGAGTGCCATCGCGCTGACTAGGGAGGAGCTGGACCGTGTCTGCTGTGATGGTGAGGTCAGAGTGAACACCCAGGAGAGGATCCTGCAACCCATCATCCCTCTCTCAATGCAATTGTGAGTGCTCTCTCTCTTGCTTTTGACTCTGCTATCATTCACTAATTATCTCTACTTTGGCTCACAAGGATTTCTGCAGAGCAACCGGCACCCTCAGCCAGCCAGCCCTTCAGCTCCAGCCAAGGGGACACCTCCTCCGTTGAAGAGATGGAAATGGGCAGCCTTGAAGACCCGTCACAGTGCTTACCCACACCCTCCACCAGCACAAAGACACACACCTTGGTGGGACCTAGATCTAGAGCAGGCTTCACAACCTGGTGGTCACCTCATGGACACGTGTCCGCAGCAGAAGGAGGCAGCTTCAGCCGAGCTCCCTGGCACTTGGAGGACTGCTGGGGAAGAGGCATCTGTGAGGCCAAGTCAGATGACGAGCCTCTGGATTCAGCCTTCCAACTCTTCGTAGAGAATCAGCAGAAGGTGGGATAACATCACGCAGAGCTGTTGGAAGCCCTCAACATAGTCTGAGGAGCCTGCTCTTTGATGAAGTGATGCCCACATGTGCGCATATGGAGGTCTTCATGAGAAGAATGGTGGATACCATGGACACCCTGGTCCAGCAGAATGTGAAGATGCGCATTGATCTGCACTCCATCACAGTAGCCATGGGTGAGTTCCTGCAGTGACAACACAAGAGAGAAACAGAGAACCTCCAGCTGCTCCTTCCCCTCAAGGAGTCAAGCCCGTGCCCTCAGGGTGGAGGAGCAGCAGCTGGACACCCCTGGGCCATCCACTCAGGAATCTCTCAGGCTGTCCTGTCCCTCCGAGTCCCCTTTGCCTGTGACCCCCTCAACCACAGAGGGAGCAGCTGGCCCTTAGGAAGACAGCCAAAGAAAGCCGGGGCTCTCAAGGCCTTGGCTCTCCAGGGGACACACGCTGAAGTCATCAGAGGCAATAGGGTCATCCATTGTACAGGTTGTCTCCACCCCTCCAGCAGATGTCAGTGCAGCACCTGGAAGAAGTGGTAGGCCTAGAAACGTTAAGGAATTCTGATAACAAGCGGTTGCACGGTAAACACATTTTGTGACTGTACAATCTGAAAATATGTTCATTTTCACTGAATAATGTGTAACGTTGCCTTTCAGTTTCATTGACAGGCTTCGCGGGTCCTCCCAATGCATTTCCCCCCCAACTGGCAGTTCAGCTGCACGCAGCCGGACCATGAGTGATTATAGAAGTTTGTATGGCAGGGCCTTTTGGAGCCTCATGCAAGCCTCTCTCACACATGTAAAGCCTTCATCCAACATACTCATCTCACTGTCCTGAGCACTTTCAATGCTGCCTGCTGGGATTCTCTTTCAGTTGTCCATCTGAGCTGACCTCCATCTCTGCGAACCCACTGATCGCACTCCTATATAGCACCTGTGCCCGTCCAACGTGAGGCTTTGCTCACTTTTGATCACAACAACCATGGTCATAGTGAAGCTTTTGATTAGATCCCCTGTCCTTTCCCCTCCCCAACTTATCCATGTCCTTTCCCCCATCACTGTCGACCCCCCTGGCATCACCTTCCACCTCCCCGCCGTCATCTACGAACCTGGACCCTTGAATTCCAGGCTGTCCAAGTGAACGTGCATGTTCCTTACCTTCCTGAGAATTCCACCCCATTTACAATGAAATCCTCCTTCCCACACCAGGGTCTGCGTCTGCCTCAGAGTCCCCACCAACATCCTTGGCATCCCTTCTACCACTACCGAAGCACCCTCGCCCTCCTACCCTACCAGCTCCCTCTGTCCCCTCTCACACTCACCATTCCCTCCTGCCTTGCCCACCCTCAGTTTGCTCCCCAGGAGGCAGTCATTGACTCCACAGACACCTCCTTTGCATGTTTACCTGGACACCACCAACCACCCCAACCCCCCTCTCCCCAAACCCCGCCCTGCCCCTAACACAGACTAACAATGCTATTAGCAACCATCATAACATAACACCTTTGAAAGCACCAGAAAAGTATTCCTTTGGCTGTGAGTGCTGAAAGCCTATTGGTCACAAATTCTAAATGGGTTATTAGAAAATAACATTTCTATCTTCTATCTCTGCTGCAAAATGCCTTCTTTGTACTTAAAATATTTTTGACAGTTTCAAAATAGCATAAACACACATATATAATTATTCAGTGCCAAATCTGCAATGGTTCAAGACAGCAGCACACCACCACCTTCTCAACGAAAATTAAGGTTGAGCAACAAATGCTGCCATGCCAGCAATGCTCACATCCCATGAAAGAATAAGAAAAAAATCATGCTGCAGCATGTATTTGAAATGCAGTTACCATTTAATTAATCAATGCTAGATCTGTCTGCCAAATGTTGAACTGTATAGCACAAATTGGCCTCACCAGCTCACTCACCCACCCATCCAACTCCCCAGTCACCCATTCATCCACTCACTCTTCCACTCACACATCTACTCACTAACCCACTCGCTCATTGAAAGACTGGACACCTTTAAAAACTTACCTGAATACAGCAGCTACTGTCATAAATAAGGGTTATGTCCTCTCATTGACCATCTTCTTCTACATTCATCGGACTTTCCCTGGATCAGCTGTGGTGGTTCATTTCTGCTGTAGCTGGGATTGAAAGACCCGGCTAAAAATTAATAATATAGTCAAGGTGCAGAAAACTTCATAGACAGTAGTACTCCCCCACCTTACTGCTGCTGAATGGAAGATCTGGGCCATTATGTTCTGAACTGCCTAACAGAAAGCAGACTGAAGCCCAACCTCACTGCAATTAGCTTTCAATTTATCCTTTGCTTTTTAGCCGTTTATCCCCATGGCAACCTCAGGTCAAATGGGCGCTTCTTGGAACCTAATGATGTCATAATTAGGAATACTCCCCAATCCATTTTGATCTTAGAGGGACATTCCACAAATGCAAATATAGGCTTTATCCAGCACATGGGTCATCACAACCTCACCACCTGCAGGCAATGGTCATGATGGTGGTCCTATGGGTCATCAAGCTAGTCAGGAGTTAATGACTGCCATTCCTCTGGCCTGGGTATTCTGCATGTCAGAATCCATGAGGTAAGGCATCAATATCCTCATCTACAAGCGGAAGGGGAGAGGGAGAAAATCAGAAATTGACAGCCCATTTCACTACTCAATGTGGAATACAAAATTCTGTCCAATGTTACCAGCAATTGATCAAGTCTGCTCTTCAGTTGATGATCCACCTTGAACAGACCTGCACTGTACTCAGCGGGAAGACCCCTGATAGCCTTGTCAGGGATATGGTCGCCTATGTCCTTGGACACCTGTCTCATGAGGCCTTTGACGGAATATCGCACACCTACATGATAGGCTAGGTCTCCAAAATGGGATACGAGGACGGAATCCGCATTTGGATCCAACTGCTCCACATAGTTTAAGTCAATGGGTGGGAATTGGAATGCTTTCTGAAAAAATCCGGCATCAGGCAAGGCTATCCTCTTGCTTTTCAAAAACAAAAACAGAATTACCTGGAAAAACTCAGCAGGTCTGGCAGCATCGGCGGAGAAGAAAAGAGTTGACGTTTCGAGTCCTCATGACCCTTCGACAGAACTTGAGTTCGAGTCCAAGAAAGAGTTGAAATTTTTCAACTCTTTCTTGGACTCGAACTCAATTTCTGTCGAAGGGTCATGAGGACTCGAAACGTCAACTCTTTTCTTCTCCGCCGATGCCGCCAGACCTGCTGAGTTTTTCCAGGTAATCCTGTTTTTGTTTTTGTTTTGGATTTCCAGCATCCGCAGTATTTTTGTTTTTATCCTCTTGCTTTTGTCTAGTTTGTTTGTTGTATTGAAGCTTTTGTCGAGTCCATCAGGAAGGATGTGGGAATAAGATAGGTGATAATCTAGGCAGTGGAGACACTCAGGTCAAAGCCGGTATAACAGCATCTGTGGAGAGAAAAAAAAGAGTTAATGTTTCGAGTCCGTATGACTCTGAAGAAGATGCTGTTAGACCTGCTAAGTTTTTCCAACATTTTCTGTTTTTGTTTCAGATTTCCAGCATCCACAGCATTTTGCTTTTATCTCAGGTCAAAGCCTCTTTGATAAAGTCACTGTCTACTGCTCAGGTTCACTGTCGATTCAGAGACAAATGAGCATCTGAGACCAGATCGAACTGGCCACATGAGCCAAAGTAAATTGTGGCAAGAATGAGGCCATGTTATTTGGCCAAACTAATTGTTCAGATGTCCACCATTACTTTAATTTCCTTCACTGTTATTAATTTTTTAGGGGGCCATAGAGTGCCTGACAACTTTTGTTTTTTTTAATGTAATAGTAAAATTATTTTGTGTTGATCTTGATACCTTTTGCAACTTTGTTTTCATTTTCCCCTTTTACAGCCCTTATCATCCTTTTGGTCATAATTTGCTGTTCTTTCTAACCTTCCCATTTGTCAGGCTTTGTGCTATTTTTCATCTTTTTATATGCCTTTTTTGAGTTTTATGTTGTCTCTTACCCCTTCAGCTGTCGATAACTATCTTTTTTGGCAAGAGGAGCTCTTGTACCTTAGGGGTATTCACTGGTTCTGTGATTGTAGCCACCTGTTGCTTCTTGCTTTAAGTTATTTCTTGCTATAAAACTTTTATTGAGCCAAGAAATTACTGTTGATGGTATTACAGCACTATTTTCAAAATTTCAAAATTTTAAGATATTTCTATTTATGATAGTTATTTAAAATGCATCAATTAGAAAATAGACAGACTTGCCATATAAATGTTAATTTAATTGAAGCTCAATTTGAAAGATTTCTGTGTTAATATTAAAGGACAATAATTATGATATGGTGAAGTGAGGAATAACGTATGCATTTGTCTGCTGACATAGATAATAGCTTTGGCTTTGATTTAAAATGAATCAGTGTTAATGAAGTAGCACAATAGAAAAAAAAATCTTCAAACTAATAAATTGCCATAGAGCCTTACTAGCTTCACCAGAAGTTAGTTGCCTGCATCATAATGACTTTTTGAGATTTTGTCCTTTCCTTTGAAGTCAGCAGGATCTGAACTTTTTCATCTGATCTAACAAAGGAAGGGAAGACTCATTCAGATTCACAACTTGAGACTTGATGTGCTTGAAATGAGAAGTGCTGTTCTATCATCATTTCTCCTTCTGTTTCATGACATCATAATTTTGCTGTACTTTCATTAATTTGCAATCCTTCAAAACTTAGGTGTGATTAAATTAAGAATAAACAATGCCATGTGGCTTCATCTGTAAAGGTCTTAATTAAGAACCTTGCCTTCCAAGGAAGGGTGATACAGTCAACAAAACAATGTACTTAAATTATAAATAGATACCAGACTTGAGCAATTGATAGGAATAAATCAATTTATACACCACAAATTATTCATATTATTCATTGAATGGGAATTTCATATCAGCCCACATTAATAATAATTAAATTGATGAAGGAGGAAAATGTTATGCCATCGCTATAGAGATTTTTTTATGGAATGGATCAAGTATAGCAGTGCAAAAGTTTGTTAGTCTAGTTTTCAGGTATGAGCAAGATAACCCCATGCCTGGTCCTGTTGAAGCAGGTAGCAAGCACACTTCATGCTGCCCCCTCATCTAAATGACTTCAGTGTGCAGACCAGTGCATGCTCAACACTTGGTCAGCAGGACATGTAGCTAGCCTGGACAACTTAGAGACAGCCTGCCCTGCTTAAAGGGAACTGCACTCATTGTACAGAAAATGCTGTGGCCTATTTGTGGAAGACTTGGAAAGAAGGAAAAGCACAGACAAATGAAACAAAGGGCAAGAGAGAGGGCTTCCAGGTTTTTGAGCATGGTGCTGGAGGAACCAGTCCATGAGTGGAAAGAGGAGAGATGACATATTTCCGCAGAATGCCAGGAGGCCCTCGAGGCACACTGTGAGCAGAGAGTAGAAGGAGGATGCTAGGGAGGTTACTTTCCAGAGGCTGGTCCTGAGGATCAGTTGCCATGTCAGAAGAAGTCATCCATGTGTGTTCAAGGTTAGTGAATGTATGTTCATACAGCGCTTCCTACCCATCATATCACTTATACCTATGCCACTCAATGTACCACACTCCACCACTCATCAATAGAATCGTAGAATCATAGAATGGTTACAGCACAGAAAGAGACCAATCAGCCTGTCATGTCCTCTCTGCCAGAGCAACTCACCTAGTTCC
Source organism: Carcharodon carcharias (assembly GCF_017639515.1). Taxonomy (NCBI): domain Eukaryota; kingdom Metazoa; phylum Chordata; class Chondrichthyes; order Lamniformes; family Lamnidae; genus Carcharodon; species Carcharodon carcharias. Next base: position 51,138,640 of record NC_054467.1, on the reverse strand, counting down.
GCTCCTCTGCCTTCCCCAGAGCCCTGTGATTTTTCTTCTCCTCCTCTTTTCAAAGCCATGGTTGAATCTGCCTCCACCACACTCTCAGGCAATGCATTCCTGATACTAAACACACGCTGCGTGAAAAAGCTTTTCCTCATGTTGATGGTACTTCTTTACCAATCACTTTAAATCGGTGTCAGCTGGTTCTCAACCCTTTTGCCAACAGGAGCAAATTCTCGTTATCTATTCTGTCCAGATCCCTCATGATCTTGAACACCTTTATAAAATCTCCTTTTAATCTTCTCTTCTGAATGAAGAATGGGCCTAACTTCTCCAATCTATCCAAATAACTGAAGTTCCTCATCCCTAGAACATTCTCGTAAATCTTTTCTGAACTATCTCTAATGCCTTGACATTCTTCCTAAAGAGTAATGGACACAATCCTCCTGTTGAGGATAAACTAGTGTTTTATAAAGGTTCATCATAACTTCTTTGTTTTTGTATTCTTTGTTCCTGTTTATAAAGCCCATTGCTTTATTAATCACTTTCTCAATCTGCCTTGGCATCTTCAAGGATTTGTGGACCCTGATACAGAATACACAATATTGGTTAGAGGTGTTTATGCATGCTCTATTGGCGCTTATTTCATTTTATTCCTTTTATCGAAATAATTGATTTTTAAAATGACATGTTTTAACTTGAATAATAAAGTGATCTGGGTTCTGAGACTACAATAATTTCTCAAATTTATGAGGGAAATATAAATTTAATCCAATGAGCCTGATGTCAAATATTTTATTTGTGGTAATTTAATCTCATTATTCCAGACTGGCAATTACATCGACAGCACCTTTGTCCCTGTTAAAATCACAGCTACAAATTGTTCAAAAATTACATATGCAGACTGTGACTGCATAGAGTATCAGAATAACATGGCCCATTTTTCCTCTCAGAATCATTCACTAATATCACAGCTCAGTCTCTTCCATCAATCATTCTTAATTATTAAACAAAATCACTTTGAAATTATCGGTTTGTTCCCGCCAAGGAAATTAAATATTGCCCACAAGATAACTTATTGGGGCAAACTTGTGCACTATAGTATTAGAGGGTTTATTAGTGAAATATCTGGTATGATGAAGGGAAAAATCCTGGGAATAAACTGATGTGCCATCATTCATGGGAAAGATCATTTGCTTTCTGAAGGTTTCTACGAACCAATTAGAAATTGCTTCCAATTTCCACCCCTCTATCACCTTCACATGATCCATCTCTGACACTTCCCTTCCCTTCCTTGACCTCTCTGTCTCCATTTCTGTTGATAGACTGTCCACCAATATTCATTACAAGTTCACTAACTCCCACAGCTACCTCGACTGCAGCTCCTCACACCCTATTTCCTGTAAGGACTCCATCCCATTCTCTCAGTTCCTTCACCTCCACCGCATCTGTTCTGATGATGCCACTTTCCAAAACAACACTTCTGACGTGTCTTCCTTCTTCCTTAACCAAGGTTTCCCCCCCACTGTGGTTGACAGAGTCCTCAGTCATGTCCGACCCATCTCCCATGCCCCTGCCCTCACACCTTCCCCTCCCTTCCAGAACCATGATAGGGCACCCCTTGTCCTCACTTTTCACTCCACCAGCCTCCGCATTCAAAGGATCATCCTCCGCCATTTCTGCCAACTCCAGCATGATGCCACCACCAAACACATCTTCCCTTCGCCCTCCCTGTCAGCGTTCCATAGGGATTGTTCCCTCCGGGACACCCTGGCCCACTCCTCCATCTCCCCCAACACCTAATCCCCTTCCCACAGCAGCTTCTCACGCAATCGCAAAAGGTGCAACAACTACCCTTTTACCTCCTCCCTCCTCACCGTCCAAGGGCCCAAACACTCCTTTCAGGTGAAGTAGTGCTTCACTCGTACATCCTTCAATTTGCTCTACTGCACATGCTGCTCCCAGTGTGGTCTCCTCTACATCAGGGAGACCAAACGCAGACTGGGTGACTGCTTTGTGGAACACCTCCAGTCTGTCCGCAAGCATAACCCAGACCTTTTGGTTGCTTGCCACTTCAAAACACCATCCTGCTCTCATTCCCACATATCCTTCCTTGGCCTGCTGCAATATTCCACTGAAGCCCAACGCAAACTGGAGGAACAGCATCTCATCTTCCGATTAGGCACCTTACAGCCTTCTGGACTTAACATTGAATTCAATAACTTCAGACCATGAACTCTCTCCTCCATCCCCACCCCTTTTTTTTATATGCTTTCTTCTACATTCATTTTTACTTTTATCCACTTACTTTATTTTGATTTTTATTCATTCATCTGTAGTTTTATCCCCCTTTTTTATCCCATTTTCTATCCTTTTTTCCCCACCACTGCCCCCTCCCTCCGCGCCATCCCCTACAGGGGGATGTCATTTGTGCCATGTTGTTCCTTCACTCAATGCTACCCTTGTTCTGCTATAATCACATTCTGCTTTCTTATCTTTATGCACTAGTAGCACCAACGACTACCATTAACAATTCCTTTGTCCTTTAGTTCATGACATCTTTGCCAATCCCTCCTTTGTCCCCACCTATCGCTGGCCTTTTATCCAACTCCACCTGCCCCACCCCCTTAAACAGAATAAAAGCTTGGCCTAAATAGCCAAGTGGTTATAGTACTGGGTTTGTAATCCCAAGATCAAGAGTTCAAATCTCACAATGGCAAACTATGAAACAATGTAACTTCATCTGAATAGGAACAGATGGAAATGTGTTTGTACTCAGAAGAGTTACAACAGTGTTTAAGGCTTGGCCTAAATAGCCAAGTGGTTATGGTACTGGGTTTGTAACCCCAAGATTAAGAGTTCAAATCTCACAATGGCAAACTATGAAACAATGTAACTTCATCTGAAACAGATGGAAACGGGTTTGTACTCGAAAGAGTTACAACAAATTGTCTTTGGCTTGGCCTAAATAGCCAAGTGGTTATGGTACTGGGTTTGTAACCCCAAGATCAAGAGTTCAAATCTCACAATGACAAACTATGAAACAATATAACTAACAGGTCCAGGCAGCGGGCGATCGACGGGGGAGTCCTGCCCGATTGTTTGTCCCTCTTCCGCGGCTACGTTCGCTGCCGGATGTCCCTGGAGAAGGAGCACGCGGTGTCTGCTGGCACTCTCGAGGCCTTCCGTGCTCGGTGGGCACCGCGGGGACTGGGGTGTTTTGTTGACCCCTTTAATCACATTTTGATTTAAAGTTTGTAAGTTTCCTTTAAACTTTGTTCTTGGTTTTACAGCTGACCTGACTTAGGGGCTGTGCCTGACTTATCCCAATTTTGTTGATTTGGTTTTCATTTAAAAGATTATCAAGAGTTCCAATCTCACAATGGTAAACTATGAAACACTGTAACTTCATCTGAAACAGATGGAAATGGGTTTGTACTCAAAAAAAAAGTTAAACAGAATAAATTTCATCACAGTTCCACTTCTCTTCAGCTCTGAAGAAGTCATACGGACTTGAAACGTTAACTTTGTTTTACTTTTCACAGATGCTGTCAGACCTGCTGATTTTTTCTAGCACTTTCTGTTTCAGAAAATAATTATTATTTGTCTTAAATGTGGCTCAAATCATATTCTTGGAACAACAACAGAAGCATGGCGATACAAAATACTGAAAACATAAATGTAGAAATATACAACTGTTTGAAAGTTTAACACTGAACCAGCCTTTTAAAGGGCCATTACAGCATGGGTAATCTATTTAGTTTGTCCGCATTATTTTACCAAGGTATCTGCAGACTGCAATCCAGTGAACCAGCAAATGTGAATGCTCCATATATATTTACACCTAACAAAGCATTCTTACATTAATACAAGGAGGCAGGTGCTGTGTTGTATCTGTCAGCGTGAAGGTGGCCAGGTTGGTGTTGCTGTTGGCTGCTTTCAACCGAGATTGAGGGGGGAAGAGTTGCCCCGAGTTTTGGAACACATTGTCAGTCAGGAAAGAGAAAGGTCGAAGGCAACCAAACAATGACACCCAGTGTCCAGATTTGAGAATTTGTCCTCAGACCCTCTGGAAAATTCACTCTGTGAAGATGTTCAACCAATCAGAAAGCGCCTGGGCGATCTCGCCCTGATGGGTGGATGCGGCTGAAATCTCGCGAGAGGTGCGGCAGCGCGGGAATTTAGAGAGTGGGGAACATGGTGCTGAATGTTGGGAGGCGGAGACTGGAGGGAGGACAGGCCACTGGTAACAACTACTCTAAAAGTCAACTGTGTGTATCTGTGGGGGTGGGAAACGGGCGTTGAAGGCTTGCCTAGGGCGGCAAAGTACTTTTGCGTCGGCCCTGAACCCAGAGCCTGGAAAGGTAGTTGCCGAGGAGGCTTGCAGATTTGGGCAGCCTGATCTCTGGTGTCAGTTCACCGCCTGACGTCTTTTTTTCTTGTAGCATTGCAATCATGAAGCTTCACAATTGGTGTTTTTTCAAAGCAACTTGAATTATTCCTTTTAAATTGATGTGAAAGGGAGATTGGATAATGTAGGTTAAAGGTGGATGTCACATCACTCCCCGAATTGCAGTAAAATTGTAGATTGTGTCTTGAAAATTACACTTAAAAGTAATTTTAGAGAATGGTAGGTACTTACACCCAATAAGTTAAAACAGTTGAATTGATACAAGCTTCAGCTTTATCATCTTTGGTCAGTGACAGAAAAAAAAACTGAGTTTATTGTTCCAGAAATCTGAACTTTGCTCAGTGAATTAACAGATTTTTATGTTGTATCCAAATGAGTTCTTATGGAATTGACTTACTATGTTCTTCCTCATTGCAGGGATGCTTTTATATTTTAAAAGCTGCCAGTTTAATTTTCATTTTCAGAACAATAGTTACACTGCCTTGAAAAGTTTTCACCGTAAGGATAGTTCTGTGATCCCATGCTCATGGTTGGTAGTGAGAGCAATGCAGCATAAATGTGCAGGTTAGAGAATTCAGGTTACTATGTGGTAAGTCTATCTCCAAACTGGACCTCCTATGAATGCAGCTCCCCTTTGGGAGCTTGGGATCATGGAATTGACCCCAATATAATAAGCAATTTGACACATTTCAGAGAAACAAGAACACAATGGCCAGAATTTTTCATTCATCGCACGGTAGACATGAATGTTGAAATGGGGCGTGATGACATCGGGATGGCGTCCCAATGTCATTGGGCTGCCTTGTGATATTTTGGTCAGTGGGTGTGCGCAGAAGTCTGAAGCATGCCTGCCAACAGTTAAAGGGCCAATTATGCCCATTAAAAGACCAATTGACACCGATTTTGAGTGACCCATGCACTTTTGCGCAGGCTGCTGACTTTGATGCCTTGTTAGCCTTGATGACCTTGGCGGCTGTCCTCTGGTTGCTGGGGCCTGTGTAGGCCCTCTCTGGGTGGCAGTGTCCAGCTGGACACTCCTCAGTCATCATGATCTCCTCAGATGTGACAGTCACTGGCAGAGGGGTGGAGGAGCTGTTGCCACCATCAGGAGTGTACTGAGAGGAACCCCCAGATGCATACAGCTGCAAGTCATCTGCCAACATGAGTTTGGTTTGAACCTCCCTGCTCACCATGGATGGACAGGCTGCTAGCAGAGTTACTAGGTGCCTCATCCATTAGGTTACTGCCAGTTTGTGGGCTTGCAGGTCCGAACGCAACACCAGAAACCCCTGATTGAGTTCCTGGAGCTGCCTTTCATGAGAGTCACCACTCTCTTGATGAAGGAAGCTCTGTGTTTTGAGCTGTGGGCCACTGCAGTGCTAATGCTCTGCATAGACTCCTCCAACACAGAGACCATGGTACAGAGACCACCCCCATTGGAGATCTCTGCCTGATCTTCATGTGCATCTTGCTGGACATTGAGCATCTGTCATCTGATGGACGACTCCAGAGGCTCATCGTCATCTCAGGCTCAGCATTGTCCTGGTCTCCAGCAATCCTCAGACTGCTAACACTTTGGGGATTTTCTGTCTCCGCCAACTCCTCAGACAAGTGTGACATGCCTTCACCATTATGCACTGCCCTCTGTTCTGAAACGCATATGCCCACTGATGTGTCTGTATCTGCACAGGTGCAGAGGGAGGATGGTCATTCTCAGAGGTCAAGGGGAGGGTCCTTGGGGTCATTTTGGGATTGTGAGGATGTTCCATCTGAGGGAGGAAGAAAAAATGTCAGTCTTAAACAGCATTATGGACTCGGTGCAAGCAGTCTGGTTGCTTCTCAGAATGAGCAAAGATTTCTGAATGGATGAGTAACCAGGATTAGTGGATTTCACCTATCAGTCTTACAACCACTGCCCTACATCTTTCATACCCTCCCTTAAGTCCACTGGACTCTTAGCCTCCTCCGAGACCTCTGCCTCCCTGCGACCAGTGGACCTGGCTCCATGTTCGCACGCCATCTCCAGTACTTGCTCCTCCGCCTGACTTGAAAGCAGAAGATTTGGGATGCCGCCATCTATCTGTCCTTGCTCCTGCGCATTGTGACTCCTTTTCACGTGAAAGGACAAAAGTGCTTTCATTAGTGCCCCCTCTACGTACCAGCCTACCCCACAAAGATACAAGTTCAGCTGCCCATCACGTTGCTGCACTTCACCCTTACATACATGCCATCCATCTGATCTAATCACATGTAGAATTTCAAGGCACAGGGTTATGTGCCAAATAACACTCTGTATTTCACACCTGTGAGCACCAACATACTGGAAGAGTGCAGAAGGTCATTGAACTTTTCTCTGCACTGGATCCAGGTCCTTTGCATGACATCCTGTTTGCTGACCTGACCTGCCACCTCTGTCCAGACCTTCTTTGTTAAGTGAGGTGGCCTCCTCTTTTTATCTCGTGGCAGCAAGATTTTGCACTTGGCACTGACTGCCTCCAGCAGAACCCACAGGCACTCATCAGAAAAGCGGGGATCAGACTGGCACCGGCCATCCCACCTGGCCTCGGTTTTTGGTGTGGATAACATATTGCAGACACTAACAGCACAATAACTGAGAAAATTAGTCAGATCCCTGGAAATTCAAAGCGGCTCCCTGAGGCTGTTGAACAACTATTGTCAGCCTTCAGGGAGCACCATTTGAAAATTTAAAACCCACACCCTTATTCCTCCCGATGCCCGTTTATCCCCCGCCCTCGGCAGCATTGAGCATGTCTCAGTGCATGTTTTACACTGGCTGGCAGTTAATTTGCCAGCTAGCGTGATATTGATGTCAGGCGCTGATCACGGGTGAGAGTGGATTTCACATCTGCTTTTGGGCTTGTTGATTGCACTCCCCGTCAAGCCTAAAATTCAGGCCCATATATAAAAGCAAGTCATTCTTTTTTTAGGTGGGGGATGAAAAATTTCTTTATCGAGTTGAAGAACAGAGAGCATCCCAGCTGTGGAAACCAGGAAAGAATGGAACATATGTAAAAATGGGTGAATGATATCCTGGGTTTTATATACAGCAGTACTAAGTACAAAAGTACACATGTAATGAATTCAGGCAAGATATTAAATAAGCAACTATTGGAATGGTGTGTGAAGTTTTAGATATCACATTGTAGAAAGGATCCTGGGGCCCTGGAAAAGATGCATTGTAAATTCAACAGAATGATAGGCACAAGAGAATATCATTAGCATAGGAGAATTGACAAACTAAGACTGCATTTACTGGTATAGAGAAGGTTATGGCTTGGCCTAAGTCCTAAGTAGCCTAGTGGTTATGGTACTGGGCTTGTAACCCCAAGATCAAGAGTTCAAATCTCACAATGGTAAACTATGAAACAATGTAACTTCATCTGAAAAACAGATGGAAACGTGTTTGTACTCGAAAGAGTTACACACAAAAAGCTTGGCTGATCATGTGACTTCTCTCCAACGACCAGTATTTCATTGTGTTTTCCAATGATAACCTGGATGCTTGCCTGGAGAGCTATCTTAGGAAATAAATCAAGGTCCAAGTAATTAACCATTGAATGGCTCATTTTCCATTGTGGAATACTGTGGTGCCTCTACAGATGTATTCCTCTGCTTCCCAGGACCCCCCATAATGTTTCCAACTCTAAGCTATAGTTGGAGACTTCAGACAGTTCTAATGTACTTACCTGGATAGTTACCCAGGAAATGTTAGCCAGATTAAAACTTAGTCTAACTCCTGGGTAACTACAGAATTGACCCCTCAATCACTCACATTGTCCCACTGAATCCCTCGTCAACCACCCCCCCCGACTCCCCCTCGACCCCCGAGACTACCCCCTGACTATATCCTAATCCCACAACCACCCCTCCTGACTACCCCCGGTCCCTCAACTACCCGCAGAATGTGACCTAGCTACCTCCCCGACTGCCCCCTGCCCCGGATCCCCTAAGTATCCCTGACCTTTCCGGCACACACCCCACCCCCACCCCTCCGTCCTAACCTGAATACCCCATTTGAACATCCAAGTACCTCTGAACTCCTGATTACTCCTGGCCCCCTAGCTACTCCCTCGACCACCTGACCCAACCACCCCTCCTGAGCACACTACTCGCCAAACCACCCAACTACACCCCCAACCAGACCTGACTAGCCCCAGCTCTGACTACCACTCCTCAGTTGACCGACTACCCCCGATCAACCTAACCCCTACTCACTTGCCACCTCGCCCATCTGGCAAACTACCCAATTACCACCTCACTCACTTGCCATTCGGCCCACCTGCCACCTCACCCGCCTGTTCACCCTACATACCTACCCATTTACTCAATCATCCATGCATGCACTCACCCATTCACTTATTTTCACACTGGACATTTAAACTTGCCATACAGCAGCTCATGCCGTGAAAAGTTGGTGTGTTCTGCCTTCCTCTGACTCCATTGCGATCCAATGGAGCTCGACAAGGGACACTGCGCTCTGCATTTCTGGGAAAGCTGAGCTCGCAAGACACAGTACGAAAGGCGGAGCAACATTGAGGTGGGCGAAAATTCAAGCAGAGCGGCAGTCCGATGATGATTGCCAATCCTCAGAAGATCCTTATATTTCCCCACTTCCTTTATTCACCATATCCCTTGGACATTTTGAAAGCCATCTGCTTTTCCCTAATATCACTCTTTTCATCACTTTTCTGTCAGAGTATTCAAAGTTTGATTTATCTATGAAAGTAAAATTACAATTTCCTATTTTTGCAGTGGTAAATTTGAATTATTTGGACTAATTTCCCATTAGATATCTCCAGCAGTAATTTAGAAAATTCTGGATGAAAATGTTTGTGTTCTGGCTTGCTGGTACAATAACTGAATTTGGTTAATAGCCAGTTGTTATACAATGGATCATTGGACCCCATGTCTGAATATGAAGCCACAGTTATTATAGCTGCACAGGAGTGTACTGCAATATATTCAGAAGAGCTGACAGTATATTAAAGAAAGAATAATCTCATAGAGTCAATTAATAGAACATAGAAAGAAACATAGAAAGATTTATGGCCTAAAAAGGCCATTCAGTCCCTCATGTCCATGTTAGCTGAAAAAGAGCTACCGGTCTAATTCTGCCTTGCAGCTCTCAGATCATAACCCTGTTAGTTATGACACTTCAAATGTACATCCAAGTGTTTTTTAAGTGCAATAAGGGTTTCTGCCTCTTCATCCTTTCAGGAAGTGAGTTCCAGATCCCCACCACCCTTTGGGTGAAAAAAAATCTATTCCTCAACTCCCTTCAAATCCTTCCACCAAACACTTTAAATCTATGCCACCTGGTTTTTGACCTTTTAAAGCAAATAAAAATAGGTCCTTCCTATTCATAATTTTATACACCTAATTAAATCTTGCAGCCTCTTCCAAAGAAAACAATCTCACTATCCAGTCTTTTCTCGTGGCAGAAATTCTCCACTCCTGGCAACATGCTCATAAATCTCTTCTGTACCCTCTCTAGTGTGACCACATCCTCTAACCTCGTCACAGAACTGTATACAGTACTCTAGCTGTGGTCTAACTTGTGATTTATACAGTTCCAGCATAATCTTCCTGCTCTTATACCACATGCCACTGCCACTAAAGGAAAATATCCCATTTGCTGCCTTAACCACCTTATTCACCTGTCCTATTATGTTCAGGAATCTGCAGACGTATATTCTGCAGTCCCTTTGTTCCTCTACACTATCCAGAATCCTACCATTTAACGTGTATTCCCTTACCTTGAGTTAATGCATTTTTGGAGGACAAACATTTCTCTGGATTGAATTACATTTGCTTATCCCGCCTTCTGATAACCCCTTGCAGACTGTAGCCTTCTCCCTCACTATCAATCAGATGGCCAATTTTTGTATCATATGCAAAATTCTTAATCATGCCCATAACATTTAAGTCTAAATCATTGATACTCACCAAGAATAGCAAGGGATCTAGTTCTGAACCTGTGGAACCCCTTTGGAAACAGCTCTCCAATGACAGAAACACCCTTAGATCTTAAATATTTGTTCCCTGCCATTGAGCTAATTTTAGACCCAACTTGCCACTGTCCATTGGATACCATGAGCTTTTAATATATTGATAAGTACGCCATCTGGGACCTTGTCAAAAGCCTTGCTAAAAGTCTATAGACTAAGTATCATAGAATTGTTACAGTACAGGATGAGACCATTCGGCCCATCATATCTGCCAGATCTCTGAAGAAGCAACTTACCTATGGTGTTATTCCCCTGCCTTTTCCCCATAGCCCTGCACATTCTTCCAGTTCAGATAATCCAATTTCTTCTTGAGTAACTATGACATCAAATGTGCTATCGTCATCGACCCTCCTCAAAAAATTCACTCAAGTTAGTCAAATTAGCAAAAGAAAGCACTTACTTGTTGGTCCGGATACCTAGGGGGAGGCTGGGAGGGAGCCATGACGGGCTGCAGGAACCTACTGTGAGGAACGTGGGAGAACAAACTTTTTACTGTATCCTGTGAATTTAAGTGCAGGACCGAATTACCATTTTTGAAATCCTTTTCCTAACAGTTGAGAAGCAGGCAGGCTGGCTGTCGGGTGGGTAGGTGAAGCACTAGTCTATAGCCAGGGAGAGATTGGGGGTTGGGGGGATGATCGAAGGGTGGATGCCAGGAGAGATTGATGGAGGAGGGGAGAGCTTGGAGGAGAGATGATTGCAATTGATCTGTTGAGTACGTTGGGGGAGGAGAGTGGAAGCCATGATGGACATCCGCTGAGTACTGGATCACTGGGTATTGCTGTTGCTATCCCTGGAGACGTTTACTTGTAGGGTTTTGTGAGGCATTCCTGTTCCTGCTTGTCCACAAGCAGTGCTAGAAAGGCACTTATCTGTTCCATGTGGTGGTTCCTGCCTCCTTTTAGCTACTGGGTTTCAGGAGGCCTGAGACATCTTCCCAGCTATCATTACAGCTGGGACAGAGAAGAAATCTAAGAAATGCAGCCACATGAAAATGTTAATTGAGGGATCTGCTCCCTGGGAGATGCATGGTCACCCACCCCCACACCACCTCCTTTAAATTGGAAAGTGGATGCGTTTGATTCTGGTTGGGGTCTAGTTTAAGTATTTTTTACATTCTTACTTCCCACCCAACCCACAACCATCCATTTTGATGGGGTGGGGGGAGTCTTGGGGGCTCAAAATTCTGACCCCCTCACCATCCCACAGCCCACTTCTTTTTCTCTATAAGTACATTGCAATAGCTGTATGTGGAAACAATATTCCGCAGGTGCAGAGGAACATTTATATCTTTCACTGCATAGGAAGCATTATTTTATTCAAAGGTGTATACACATCCAAACATGAAAGGAATTTTTCTCACCACTTAAATATTCCCAAATAAGCACAAACTCAGCCCACGTTCAGCCTTCAGATTTGTACATTGTGGATCCCTAGTAAACTGTTTCACTGATGCCTTAATAGGTAAAAGGAGCTTGACTTTGATTAATGACCATAACCTTTTTCTTTTGAACTATTTATATTTATAGCCACATGACCCCATAACACCATTCTTTTTGGGCTAATCATCCCCTAATCAAGGGAATACTCTGAAATATTTTGGGGACCAGAAAACCCTGGAAACTAGGAAAAGGTTGCAGCATACAGTAAAAATAATTGCTGCATAATTCATGGTAAAAGCTTGATCTTAGAGCCAACTTTGAAAATGTTAACTGCCAACTGAAAGGTTTATGTTTTGGAACAGATAATTTAAATGTATCTGTTGGAGTGCATGCCAAAGAAACATATTCAAAATCTTTATTCAGGCCAGAATTTGCTTTAGTGATAAATGCATTCAAATTAATATGAATAAAAATTCAATATTGCACTATTATGAACTTTGTTGAGATTTGAGTGCTCAATGTGATTACAAAAGTGAGAATCTTTTAATTTTATTTAGATGGTTAGTGCATAATCATGCAGTAAATCTACAGCTGGGACAAATTGTTCCACTTCCATCTGTCACTTGTGGTGCTGAGGAATAAACATACAGACCACCAACAATCCCAAAACATTAGTATTTGTTTTATTTTTGGTACCAATTTGTATTCTATGCTTAAGGTTATTCAAAATATTGTACTGTTCTGGAGTTGGTTTGTTTTGCATATAAATAATTTTAAAAACATGGGAAAGCTATGGTTTTGTAACATCATTAGAAATTGAATGGGACATTCATAGGAAACCTATTTCACAAGCCCTGATGACGAAAGATATTTGGATCCTTCATAACTAAATTCTAAACAGCTGCACTGTCGGATGGATCTATCTGAAAAATGTGTAAAACTCTTCAGTTCCCAGCTAGGTCATGGGTGGTAGAAGTGACAGGTTCAGTGGTAGAGCAGCTGGGGCATTCAAAATGCATTAAATTTTGTTGATTACCTGATCAAATTATAAAAGCAAATTATGTTATATAATCAACACTATTGGATCAAACTCCGCTATTGCTTTGATTCTTCTTCATCATCATAAACTTAACCTGAACTCTTTGGTTCTGTTGCAAGTTGTTCAATGCCTAACAAACTAACTACTCTTATTCTTCACAAATTAAAAAAATATATATCATGAGAGTGATGCTTGTGCAGTTTATGACCATTGTTTAGACTCTGACATGGGATTCCAACTTCAAAATTAGTTATAATTGAATTAGTTATTTTTAAAAATGCAGTGTAGCATTTTATGGGGAGTGCGGTTTGGCTCTATTTTTCACATAGGGTGTTGCAGTAGATTCCAACAGCTGAAATTTTCCATGATAATGCATCATGATGTCCATACTGAAGAATTGCTGATTTGTACATAATCACTGTGGTTTCTCTATTATATTAATTTACATATATTTTGAAAATCTAGTAAAACTCTCACACACAGACATAAACACAGCCGAACTACGTAGAATGTACAGCACAGATCAGGTCAGTCAACCCAACTGGCCTATGCTGGTATTTATCCTCTCCATAAGCCTCTCCCACTCTTTTTATGTTATCAGAGCAGTTTTCCATTCTTTTTCTGCCTCATGAGCTCATGAGCTGCATGTTAATACATCTATGCCATTCGCCTTAACAACTTGTAGTAAACAAGTTTCATATTCGAACCAATCTCCTAAATTCCATATTGGAATTATTAGCGACTCTCATACTTATTGGCCTCTAGTTTTGGTCTCCTCCACAACTGGAAACTTCTCGCTATCTACTCTGAAACCCTTTATAATCTTAACAATCAGCTCAATCCACAGCCTTCTCTTTACGAGAAAAGAGATATGGGCCCTAATCTGTTCAGTGATTCTTGTAAATCAATTCTGGCACCATCCTTGTTAATCTTTTATGCACCTTTTCCAATGCCTCTCTACCCTTTGTATGCATTGGACACTAGAACTCCATTGCAGAATACTCTAAGTGTAATGGAACCAAGCTTCTATGCAAATTTAACCTAACTTCTCTGTTTTTCAATTCTAACTCTCTGGAAATGAACATCAGTGCTTTGTTTGATTTTCAGTGGCCTTATTCATATATGTTGCTATTTTTTTAATGCTTTGTGCAGACATACCCTAGGTCCCTTTACTCCTCTACCCCAGTAAGACTCTTAGAAGGCTGAAGTGGATAGTCTTGAAACAGGTGTGGGAATCATGGTGCAGAATTAACTGTTGACTGCAATAGAGGAAACAGGCCAACACTGTGCTGCCTGCTCATTTGAACGATCTTTGTGGTCAAACAATGCTAACTGTATAATTCTAAGGCTGGGTGAATTGGCAGGGAGCCAATATTGTGACTGACTAGCTAACCCGTAGCTCTTAAAAGGGAGGTGCATTGTGGCAGAAACAGGTGCTGGGAGTCATGGCTGAAGAGAATCTGACTTGGAAAGGAGTGAGGAATGGCACAACAGGAGAGAAGATGGGCTGCAGGGTTTTTGGATGCTGCATTTGAAGTGGCTGGAGGAAGTGGAAAGGAAGAGAAACATCATGTATCCACAGGGGAACAGGAGGCCCTCCAGACAAATGACTTAAAAGCAGTGGGAGCGGATAAACAAGAAGGTCAATGTCAGGAACAAGCGCAAGGACCTGGATGCAATACCGCAAGAAGGTCAACGACCTCCTGAGTGGCCAAGCTCAGTGAATGATTCTTCAAATGCTGTATCCTATCAACTGCAACAGTAACCTCATTCACTGCTCAATTCACCACACCCACATCACTCTCCAATAATCTCCATCAGTCAGGCCTCGTCCATATGTTCACCTCTCTCTCAGACATGTAAGACCATTGAAAGCCTCACATTCACATCTCACAGCTTACACACAGGCAGTTATTCAAGAGACAGTTATTTCTCTGCTCCTCAATCTTTCTTCCTCAGCTGCCTGCCATATAGCTCATGGCAAGGGCTATCTCCTCATGATGGCAAGGTTATGCAGTTTGCTGCACACTGCCACATATCTTGACACAAACTCAACCAAGCACTACAAGTCTCCTTCAGAATGGTCCAGGTGGTGGGAGCATTGTTTCAACGTGCCAGTAGTCTGCTCTAGCATATCTCTTGTGGCAGCATGGCTTTCATTGCATGCATGTTGCACATCTGTGTGTGGGTTGAGAACTGGAGTTATGAACTATGTCATTAGCAAATAATCCTTATCATTTAGTAGCCTCACTTTGGTTTGTCATGTTGACATAAATGCAGGTGAGACACTGGATTGTCGCAGAATGAAGATGTCATGACTGCTGCCAGGATACTGGAATCATAGAATGGCTAGAACATAGAAGGAGGCTATTTGGTCTGCCATGTTTGTGCCAGCTCTTTACAAGAGTTACTCATCTAGCTCCACTCCCCTGCCCTTTCCCATTGTCCTGTAATTTTTTTTCTCTTCAGATAATTATCCCTTTGGATTCTGCCTTCACCACACTCTCCCATGCAGTATGTTTCAGATCCTAACCGCATGCTATGTGAAAAATATTTTCCTCCTATCGCTGTTGGGGTAGTTTTGCCACCCGCGTTAAACCAGTGTCCTCTGGTTTTCCACCTTTCCCTGAATAGGAACAGTTTCTCTCTATCTACTCTGTCCAAATGGCTAATGATGTTGAACACCTCTATCAAATCTCCCCTCAACTTTCTCTTCTCCAAGAAGAACAGTGCCCCCCCCCCCATCCCCGCCCATCTTCTCCAATCAATCTACATAATTGCAGTTCCTCATCCCTGGAACAATTCTCATAAATCTTTTCTGAACTCATTCTAATGCCTTCACATCCTTCTCAAAGTGTGGTGCCCAGCATTGGACAGAATACTCCAGTGGAAGCTGAACCAGCATTTCATAAAGGTTCACCATGACTTCCTGCATAGTTCAGCTGCATGTTTTCTGCATGGCCTTTGTATGAAAGCTGCCAGACTTTTCCAATGCATGCTCTCTCTTCAATGTTTAGCAGTCAAAGATACAGGGTTTCACTTGGAGACCATACAAGCTCCACAAGGACCCTGAACGATGGACTTGCCCAAGGTTCTGTTTTAGCTAAAATCTTCAACATCTACATGAGCAACTTGCCTCCCCTCATATTAGGAAGTTTGTCTATGCAGAGGATCTGGTCACTGCTACCCAGGCAAACGACCTTGAGGATCTTAGCAACATCTTGTCCCAGGACTTAGAAGTGATGGAGCAATATTTCAACCACTGATGCCTCCGCCCAAACCCTACTTAGAGTACAGTTAAAGCTTTCCACTTAAGCATCTGACTGGCTAACAGTGAACTGCTGGTCTCCTTTTTCAGCAAACTGGTTAAGAACGCACCTACCCCAAGTACCTTGGAGTCACCCTAGGCAGCAGCCTCATTGTACTGTCAACATATTAATCGAATCACAGAATCACAGAAAAGACCAAGACCAGAGTAAACAGTATTCACTTCAACCCACCTTACACCAGTGTTGTCCAACTTGGGCTTAGCCTTGTAAAGCTGCAAGACGTCATATGTAAGAAGACCATAACGTCCTTGCTCTTGTACTCTGCCTCCAGTTATAAAGCCCAGGATCCCCTCTGCCTTATTAAACACTTTCTCAACTTGTCCTAGTACTTTAAAATTTCTTTTTTTAAATTCATTCACGGGATGCGGGCTTCGCTGGCTGGGCCAGCATTTATTGCCCATCTCTAGCTGCCTTTAAGAAGGTGGTGGTGAGCTGCCTTCTTGAACCGCTGCAGTCCATGTGGTGTAGGTACACCCACAGTGCTGTTGTGAAGGGAGTTCTAGGATTTTGACTCAGTGACAATGAAGGAACAGCGATATGTTTCCAAGTCAGGATGGTGAGTGACTTAGAGGGGAACCTCCAGGTGGTGGTGTTCCCATCTATCTCCTGCTCTTGTCTTTCTAGGTGGTAGCAGTCGTGGGTTTGGAAGGTGCTGTCTAAAGAGCCTTGGTGAATTTCTGCAGTGCATCTTGTAGATGGTACACGCTGCTATGTGTGTTGGTGGAGGAGGGAGTGAATGTTTGTGGATATGGTGCCAATCAAGCGGTCTGCTTTGTCCTGGATAGTGTTCAGCTTCTTGAGTGTTGTGGAAGCTGCACATCCAGGCAATTGGGGAGTATTCCATTACACCCCTGGCTTGTACTTTGTAGATGGTGGACAGGGTTTGGTGAATCAGCAGGTGAGTTACTTGTTGCGCAGCTCCTAGTTTCTGACCTGCTCTTGTAGCCACAGTATTTATATGGCTAGCCCAGTTCAGGTTCTGGTTAATGGTAACCCCCAGGATGTTGATAGTGGGGGATTCAGTGATGGTAATGCTGTTGAACATCAAGGGGCGATGGTTGGATTCTCTCTGGTTAGAGGTGGTCATTGCCTGACACTTGTGTGGCATGAATGTTACTTGCCACTTGTCAGCCCAAGCCTGAATATTGTCCAGGTCTTGCTGCATATGGACATGGACTGCTTCAGTACCTGAGGAGTCGTGAATGTTGCTAAACATTGTGCAATCATCAGCGAACTTTTGACCTTATGATGGAAGGAAGGTCATTGATGAAGCAGCTGAAGCTGGTTGGGCCTAGGACTCTACCCTGAGGAACTCTGCAGTGATGTCCTGGAGCTGAGACGACTGACCTCCAACAGCCACAACCATCTTCCTTTGTGCACATTTACCCCAAGGCCCCTCTGTTCCTGGACCCGTTTTATAATTTTCTTCTTTATTTTATATTGCATCTATTTGTTCTTCCTCTCAAAGTGCATCACCTCACACTTCTCTGCATTAAATTTTATTTGTCACATGTCCAGCTTTTCCACCCAGCCTATGTCCTCTTGAAGTCTTTCATTATCACCCTTACAGTTCACAATACTTATACATTTTGTGTTATCTGCAACTTTGAAATTCTGTCCTGCACACCCAAGTCTAGGTCAATAACATAATCAAATAAAGCAGTGATCCTAGTACTGACCCCCTAGGGGAACCCCACTGTGTATCATCCTCCAATCCAAAAAATAACTCTTAGCTCTACTCTGTTTCCTGTCGCCCAGGTAACTTCATCCATGCTGCCACTGTCACTTTTATTTGAATTACTTCAAATTTGCTGACAAGTCTATTATGTGGCATTTTATCAAATGCCTTTTGGAAGTTGATCACATGGACATCACACAACTGCAGTTGGTTTGTCTTACCTTTCCCCTCATGGGATTGTACCTCAACTGTACCTGAATGATCTCCCTTTAATGGCAGCCCAGTTACAGTTCAGTTACAGTTTTGTCTGCCAATCTTAATTTTAATTTATCTGGGCCAGATCTGTTCTTGCTTCACTGAAATAGGCCCTCCTCCAATTAAGTATTTATTTCATAGCTGTTTTGTCTTCTGGTTCCTATAAATCAAAAATAATTACACTTTACACTCAAACTCCAGTATTTTGAGTCTATTTCTTACTACTTTACATTTAGTTGATAGACTGATACAGTTGCCCAGATCTCCCGTTCTCCGGACAGTGCACAGGAGGTGCACCAGAAGATGCGCCGGGAGATCCCTGGAAGTCCCCATGCAAGGACTGCATGGGAATTGCCTGGGCATTTTCAACTTCTGTTGGACAATTGCCCTGTGCCTGGAACCCTCTGAAACTCCAATTTAAAGTCAGAGACTTCGGATGTTTCCGATGCTTTTAGCAGAATAGTTACCCAGGAAAAGTTAGAAGGATTAAAACCACTCCTAACTCCTGGGTAACTATAGTACTAAACCCTGTCGACCTCTCCTTGACCACCCAGCCGCCACCCTCCCCCCTCGACAAACCACAGTGACCCATCCTACCCCCTCACCCTTACACGTTTACATTCTCTCCTGTCTTCTCAAAGTGGCTGGGACATTTAAACTTACAGATTTATGGCAGTTGGTGCTGTAAAAAGGGGGAACAGTTGCACTTCCCCTGATGATCCTTCATGGCACTGAAGGTCTCCAGGAGCACCTCTGCTACATATTTGTCAGCAGGCCTGGGACAGAAGTTCAGGGGAGAAATATGCAGCTACAGACCAAGGTAAGTAAAAAGGAGTGGAGTAACCTTTTGACGGTGATTGCCACTCCATGGAAGATTCAGCCCATTGTTTCTCGGCAATGAATGTGGTAACCCGGATTATATATTCACATAACAATTAGCTCCTAGCTCTTTACGAATAATATAAACATATAACAATCGCTCGCCTAAACCTTGTGATCACTGACTCCTAAATGACCCCATACTGACACTTGATCCACTTGACCCACTTTATTCTTCAGAACCAGATGCAACAATGCCCCCTTCTTCATCAGGCTGGAAACATTTAGAAAGTTCTTCTGAACACCCTTCAGAAACTATTCCCCTTCTCTGCCTTTTACGCTATTACTACCCCAACCAATGTTTGGATAGTTAAAGCCCCCCATTATAACTACTCTATAGTTTTTACGTCTCCCTGTAATTTCCTTGCAAATTTGTTCCTCTATATCTTTCCCACTAGTGGGTGGCCTACACCTGGTAGTTCAGTTGTACTTTTATCACCCTTTAGGTCTAATCAAATAGATTATTTCCTTGTTCTTTCTAGTACATCCTCTCTCTCCAGCACTATAATATTATTCTTAATCAATACTGCCAGCCCTCCTCCTTTCTTTCCTTCCCTTTCTTTCCTGATCACCTTGTATAAAGCACCCAGTACTGTCCTTTTTTTAAAGCCAGGTCTCCGTTACCACTTTAATTTCATACTCCTACATGGCTATCTGTGCCAGCAGTATATCAACCTTATTTACAACACTCTGTGTAAATACACTGTAAACCTAATTTTGCCATTATTGCTTTCCTTCATACCCTGACCCCACCTAATACCTTAGTCTAGTCATATCTGTCTCGCACATTGCTTTGTGCACCTCATTTTTCCTTTCTAATATTACCTCCTGGATCCCATCCCTCTACCAAGTTAGTTTAAACCTCCTCTTTCACACTGGCAAACTGCCCTGCAAGGATATTTGACCCAGCCCTTTTGAGGTGCAACCCATCAGGCCTATATAGGTTCCACCTCTTTCAGAACTAGCCCTAATGTCTAAGGAATCTAAATTTCTATATTCACTAGCACATGGCACAGGCAGTAATCCAAAGATTATTGCTTTTGAAGTCCTGCTTGCTAGTTTCTTTCCTAGCTCTCTATAACCCACCCGCAGGACCTCATCCCTCTTTCCACCTTTGTCATTGGTACCAATGTGGACCACAATCACGGGCCGTTCATGTTCAGCCCTCAGCTGCTCTGTGACATCCTTGACCCTGACACCTGGGAAGCAACATCCCATCCTGAATTCATATCTGTGACTGCAGAAACGATTATCTGTTTCCCTAAATATAGATTCCCCTAATGCTATTGCTTTCCCAATCTTTCTCTTGGTCCACTGGTAAAACTTAGCTAGCCATGCCTCTGGCTATACTCCTCTGATGAGCAATTGCTTCCAACAACATTCAGAACTGATTGCTGGCCGGAGAATGAGGCGCACTCGGGATGCCTGCACTACCTCCTTGAACATTTGAAGGTCACCATTTCCCCTCTGCCTGCACAACCTTAAGCTGCAGGGTGACAACATCCAGAAATGTGCTGTCTATGAAACTCTGCATTGCAGATGCACTACAGCGAAAACAGCTGCTGCTCAAGCTCTGAAACCCAGAGCTCAAGGTCCCCCAGCTGATGACACTCCCTGTAGGGCATGAAGAGTACCCTGGAGTTCACACATGAAACAGTATGCGCACTCCATGGGATTGAGATGTCCTGCCATGCCGCCATTCATTAGACTATTAATTAAGTTGACAGAAATAAACTTAAGATTTAAATCAATAAAAAGTCACCAGCTACTCATCAATCAGCTGTTTCCCTTGTGCTGATACTTATGCTATTTGATCATATTTACTCCAATTTGAAACAGACCAAACTGATTTAGTTCACTGGAGACTAGAGATTATATTGTTTTCTCGTTATTTCTGTGGCTGTTCCAATTAATTTGTGATCGATAAGTGGGAAGAACCTTGTGCAAATTCAACTCTTCTTATCCTATCGATTTGGCATGGTGTCTTTGAAGTTCCATTAAGAGAGGAGAAAATGATGCTAGGAGTGCACTTATACAACAACTTTAATGCTTTGAGGACATCAGAAAGAACTCCAAGCCAATGAAGTATTTTTGAAGTGGTTACTCTTTAAATGTTATCATGTGCAACTGTCATTTAACATATCTCATTGCCTGTGAGAATATGCTATAAATGAGCAGTCAACTTGTCTTTAGGATTGTTGGTTGAAGGATAGATGCTGCTCTGGACACTGAAAGCAGTCTTCAGCGCTTCTTTGATTTATGCCATAGGATCATTTACAACCACCTCAGAGAGATGATAGAGCAACATCTCATCCAAAAGATAGTGCAAGCTACAGTGCAGCACTGTCTCAGCATTGCATTGAAATATCAGTCCAGATTATGTTTTAAAATCCTTCGTATGGAGCTGACCTCAGTCAGCGAGTTGGCTATGATGGATTGGGAACCGTTACTTAAAGGGATGATGGTGGATAGGCAATGGCAAATATTCAAAGAGCGCATGGGTGAACTGCAACAATTGTTTATTCCTGTCTGATGCAAAAGTAAAACAGGAAAGGTGGCCAAACCATGGCTTACAAGGGAAATTAGAGATAGTATTAGATGCAAGGAAGAGGCATACAAATTGGCCAGAAAAGATAACAGACCTGAGGATTGGGAGCAGTTTGGAATTCAGCAAAGGAGGACCAAGGGATTGATTAAGAAGGGGAACATAGAGTATGAGAGTAAGCTTGCAGGGAACATAAAAACTGACTGTAAAAGTTTCTATAGATATGTGAAGAGAAAAAGATTGGTGAAGACAAATGTAGGCCCTGTACAGTCAGAAAGATTTATAATGGGGAACAAAGAAATGGCTGACCAACTAAATACATACTTTGGTTCTGTGTTCACAAAGGAGGACACTAATAACATTTCAGAAATGGTATCGTATTGGGGAACGCAGGGTTTATTGAGAGGGAGGAACTGAAAGAAATCAGTATTAGTAGGGAAATGGTGTTGGGGAAATTGATGGGATTGAAAGCTGATAAATCCCCAGGGCCTGATAATCTACATCCCAGAGTACTTAAGGAAGTGGCCCTAGAAATAGTGGATGTATTGGTGGTCATCTTCCGAGATTCTATAGACTCTGGAACAGTTCCTACAGATTGGAGGGTAGCTAATGTAACCCCACTATTTAAAAAGGGAAGCAGAGAGAAAACAGGGAATTAAAGAGCAGTCAGCCTGATGTTGGTAGTGGGGAAAATTCTCGAATCCATTATAAAAGATTTAATAGTTGAGCACTTGGAAACCAGTGGCAGAATTGGACAGAGTCAGCATGGATTTATGAAATGGAAATCATGCTTGACAAATCTACTGGAATTTTTCGAGGATGTAACTAGTAGAATTGATGAGGGGGAGCCAGTGGATGTGGTTCATTTGGACTTTCAGAAGGCTTTTGATAAAGTCCCATATAAGAGATTGGCATGTAAAATTAAAGCACATGGGATTGAGGGTAGTGTATTGAGATAGATAGAAAACTGGTTGGCAGACAGGAAACAAAGAGTAGGAATAAACAGGTCTTTTTCCAAATGGCAGGCAGTGACTAGTGGGGTACCGCAGGGATCGGTGCTGGGACCCCAGTTATTCACAATATATATTAATGCTTTAGATGAGGGAATTAAATGTAATATCTCCAAATTTGCAGAGGACACAAAGCTGGATGGGAGGATGAGCTGTGAGGAGGATGCAGAGATGCTTCAGTGTGATTTGGACAAGCTGAGTGAGTGGGCAAATGCATGGCAGATGCAGTATAATGTGGATAAATGTGACGTTATCCATTTTAGTAGCAAAAACAGGAAGGCAGATTATTATCTGAATTGCTATAAATTGAAAGAAGGGAATGTGCAATGAGACCTGGGTGCCCTTGTACACCAGTCGCTGAAGGTAAGTATGCAGGTGCAGCAGGCGGCAAAGAAGGCAAATGGTATGTTGGCTTTCATAGCCAGAGGATTCGAGTACAGGAACACAGATTTCTTGCTGCAGTTGTACAGGGTCTTGGTGAGACCACATCTGGAATATTGTGTGCAGTTTTGGTCTCCTTATCTGAGGAAGGATGCTCTTGCTGTAGAGGGAGTGCAGTGAAGGTTTATCTGACTGATTCCTGGGATGGCGGGACTGACATATAAGGAGAGATTGAGTCAATTAGTATTATATTTGCTGGAGTTCAGAAGAATGAGGGGAGATCTCCATAGAAACCTATAAAATTCTAACAGGACTAGATGGGGTAGATGCAGGAAGGATGTTCCCAATGGTGGGGGAGTCCAGAACCCAGGGGTCACAGTCTGAGTATACAGAGTAGACCATTTACGACTGAGATGAGGAGAAATTTCTTCACCTAGAGAGTGGTGAGCGAATGGAATTCGTTACCACAGAAAGTAGTTGATACCAAAACATTGTATGTTTTCAAGAAGGAGTTAGATATAGCTCTTGGGGCGAAAGGGAATTAAAGGGTATGGAGAGAAAGCAGGAGCAGGCTATTAAGTTGGATGATCAGCCATGACATAATGAATTGCGGAGAAGGTTCGAAGGGCTGAATGGCCCACTCCTCCTAGTGTCTGTGTTTCTATGTTTTTAACTTAGCTCAGTGGGTAGCGCTGTCACCTCCAAGACTGATGTGTAAATCAACTTGATTCCTAGAAGTGTCCTATGTAGACTATTGAGTATTCACATAAAATACTGTTCTCTACAATCAAGAGTGCGAGTCCAGATGACTGTGTTGGCTGCTCGGTGCCAGGGTTCGGGATATCTGCTCAGGGTTGGAGAGGAGCTTGCGTTGGGAGGGGGAGGATCCAGTGGTCATGGTCATGGTCCATGGTAGGACCAATAACATAGGTAAGACTAGGAAAGAGGTTCTGCATAGCGAGTATGAGGAGCTAGACACTAAATGAAAAAACAGGCCATCAACATCAATAATCTCTGGATTATTATCTCAGCCACGTGCAAATTGGCATAGGATAAATAAGATTAGGGAAATGAAAGTGTTGTTCGAAGACTGGCATGGGAGAAGTGGGTTCCGCTTTATGGAGCACTGGCACCAGTACTGGGGAATTTCGGGACGGTCTACGCCTAAATCGTGCTGGAACCAGTGTTCTAGTGAATCACATAACTAGGGAAGTAGAGAGAATTTTAAACCAATTAGTGGAGGCAAGGGATCAAATTTGGAAGATGTGGTAAATCAAAGAGTAGAGACAAGGCAAGGGAGAATGTTATTAATATGAGAAAGGATAAACAGAATGTGATAGGAATGGATAGAGAGTACAAATCTTAAGAGCATATCAGCAGGTAAGGTTAGAGGTTACAAAAATAATAAAAAGACAAAACTAAAGGCTCTGTATCTGAATGCACATGGCACTCGAAACAAAATAGATGAACTAAGAGCGCAATTAGAAATAAATAAATATGCTAGCCGTTACAGAGACATGGCGGCAGGATGACATAAGTTGTGACCTAAATACTGAAGAGTACATGACATATAGGATGGGCAGGAATCTAGGAAAATATGGAGGGGTAGTTCTGTTAATTAATGGTAGAGAGGGATGACCTAACTTCAGGAAACCAGGATGTGGAAGCGGTTTGGGTAGAGATGAGAAACGCTGAAGGCAAGAAGTTTACTTGTGGCAGTGGTATCAGACCCCCTAACAGTAACCACACGGTAGGATTGGGTATCAAAGAAAAGATAATGGGAGCTTGTCAGAAAGGTACGGCAATAATCATGGGGATTTTAATCTACATATAGACTGGAAAAATCAAATGGGCAAAGGTAGCCTAGTTGAGGAATTCATAGAATGTTTTTGGGATAGTTTTTTAAAACAGCATGTTCTGGCGACAACCAGAGGGCAAGCAAAAACTAGACCTGATATTGTGGAACAAAATAGGATTAATTAGGATCACCCATAGTGAAGGTGCTGCTAGGTATCAGCGATCATAATATGATTTAATTTTACATTCAGTTTGAGAGAGAGAAGAGTGGATCTAAGACTAGTATTCGGAACTTAAATAAGGACTGTTATGGGGGCATGAAATTGGAGCTAGCTAAAATGAACTGGCAAATTAGGTTAAGGGATAGGTCAGTAGAGATGCAAAGGCATATATTTAGGGGGATATTTCAGCATACACAGAATAGATACATTTCAGCAAGAAAGAAAAGATTTCAAGGGGAGTATCCACCATCTGTGGTTAACTAAAAAAGTTCAAGATAGTATGAAACTCAAAGAAAAAGCATATAGTTGTGCAAAGATGGATGGCAAGTCAGAAGATTGGACAGAATATAAATAACAGCAAAGAATGACTAAAAAGGAGGGAGAAATTGGAATGCAAGAGAAAGCTAGCTAGAAATGTTCAGACAGATAGTAAGTTTCTACAGCTATTTACAAAAGAAAAGAGTTAACTAAGTGAGCGTTGGTCTTATAGAAAGTTAGTCTTGGGAATTAATAATAGAAAATAAGGAGATGGCAGATGAATTGAACAGGTATTTTGCATCAATCTTCTCTATAGGGGATAAAAGTAGCAACCTAGAAATAGCTGTAAATCAAGAAATGGAAGGGAAGGAGGAACTCAAGAAAATCACCAGGGAAGTGGCACTGAGCAAATTGTTGGAGCTGCACACTGACTTCATCCTGGGGTCTTAAAAGAAGAGGTAAGTGAGATAGTTGATGTATTGGTTTTAATTTTCCAAAGTTCCCTGGATTTGGGGAAGGTTCCATTAGGTTGGAAAATAGTGAATGTAACTCATTTATTCAAAAGGGGAGGGAGACAGAAAGCAAGAAAATACAGGCCAGTTAGCCTAACATCTGCACAGGAAAATGTTAGAAGTTGTTCTTAAAGACATTATAGCAAGGCAGTTAGAAAAAAAATCAAGGTAATCGGACAGAGTCAACATGGTTTTGTGAAAGGGAAATTATGTTTGACCAATTTGTTGGGGTTCTTTGAGAAAGTAACATGTGCTGTGGATAAAGGGGAACCAGTAGATGTACTATTCTTGGATTTCCAGAAGACATTTGATAAGGTCAGTCATCAAAGGTTATTACAGAAAATTAAAGTTCATGGTGTAGGGGCTAAGGTATTGGCATGGATAGAAGATTGGCTAGCTAACAGTAAACAGAGAGTTGGCATAAATGGGTCATTTTCTGGTTGACAAGTTGTAATGAGTGGTGTGCCATAGGTATCGGTGCTGGAGTCTCAACTTTTTATAGTTTATATAAATGACTTGGATGAAAGAATAAAAGGTATGGTTGCTAAACTTGCAGATGACACAAAAATAGGTAGGAAAGTAATTTGTGAAGAGGACATAGGCTACAAATGGATATAGATAGTTGTTTAGTAGTACAGAACTTGAGTTTACATGACATTGTTCTTTGCAGACAGAAGGAATATGTACATACATTTCCCCTGTTTCAGCTAAACAAAATAAGAGACAGCCATTTGCTGACTCGGTCCTCAGGGCAATGCCTTGACCAATCAGGGTCAAGATGCCTGATTTAAATTTCAAACAATGCTTGTTAGTTAATTAGTTAACTGTCCCATCAGTGGTGCATTCTCCATGGCAACACCACTTGCCAACTAATCAGCAGTCTCTTCATATGCAGTATAAATTGTTGTTTTCCCCCTTACATTGGTATTCTTGCGAGTGCCCTGATGAGTGCGAGACAAAAAGCTTAGACATGTCTCTTTCAGGATATAGATAGGTTAAGTGAGTGGACAAGGATCCGGCAAATGGAGCACAATGTGGAAAAATGTGAAATTGTCCATTTTGGCAGGAAGAATAAAAAAGTAATGTTATCTAAATGCTGAAAGATTGTAAAGCTTTGAGGTGCAGAGGGGTTGGGATGTCCTTGTGCATGAATTGCAAAAGGTTAGCATGCAGGTACAGTAAGTAATTAGGAAAGCTAATAGAATACTACTGTTTATTGCAAGGGGAGTTGAATACAAAAGAAGGGAGGTTATTCCTCAGTTATTAAAGGCATCGGTGAGACCACATCTGGAGTACTGTGTACAGTATTAATCCCCTTATTTAAGGAAGAATGTAAATGTGTTGGAAGCAATTCAGAGAATGTTTATTGAACTAATACCTGGAATGGGCAGGTTGTCTTATGAGGGAAGGTTGGACAAGCTAGGCTTGTATCCGCTGGGGTTTAGAAGAGTAGGAGGCGATTTGATTGAAACATACAAGATCCTAAGGGGTCTTGACAGACTGGATGTGGAAAGGATGTTTACTTATATGGATGAATCCAGAACTAGGGGTTACTGTTTAAAAATAAGGGGTCACTCATTTAGGACCGAGATGAGAAATATTTTCTGAGGGTCACGAGTCTTGGAGTCTTTTCTCAAAAGGTGGTGGATGCAAAGTCTTTGAATATTTTTAAGGCCGAGGTAGATAGATTCTTGATAAACAAAGGGCTGTAAGGTTATTGGGGGCAGGCAGGACTGTGGAGCTGAGGTTACAATCAGATCAGCAGCAATCTTATTGAATGGCAGGCCAGGTTCGAGGGGTTGAGTGGCCTACTCCCCCTAACTCCTATGCCCGTACTTTCATACATATACATCGAATTCGACCCTCCAGCCGAAAAAAAACATGGCCAAATCTTCCGGTCTCCAGATCGTTGGATACCAAACGTATGACTGAAGATCCACATTTGGACCCTGTGTGATCTGTGTGTGAATTACCTGGGGAGTTTCAGCTTCTGATGGGCAATTCCCCTCTCCCTGGGATCCTCCATGGATAATGTTACCCAGGAATTGTTAGACAGATTAAATCCTAGTCTAACTCCTGGGTAACTACAGAGGTGCGCTCCGCATTTTTGAAGAGGCCCAGTTCGGAAGTCTGGGCCAGAAATGCGGAGTTCCAGTGCTTTGTATATTAAAAGTAGGAGTGGAGTAGCAATCCGACAGTGGTTGCTCGTCCTCAAGATTCGACTTAATGTGTATTAAATAGTTGTATCCTTAAAAAGAAATACATAAATACATAAGTACTGCTATGTGGATCCTAAGAATTAATTGTTATACTTTATTTATCACAGTCTGGTGATGAGGATGGAATTTTGGATTCTTAAGCTGAACAAACTTTGTTAGAGAAGTTTCTAGCAAACCAGTGGAGGAATTGTAATAATAAAAACAAAATGCTGGAAAAACTTAGCAGGTCTGGCAGCACCTGTGGAAAGAAAACAGAGTTAACGTTTCAAGTCTATATGACAAGTCTGTATGACTCTTCTTCAGAACTAAAGATAAGTAGAGGAATTGAGGTTTTTGTTTTGCTAAGAAATAGTTTTCAAAACCCAGCCTTAGTGAAAAGGCTGTTTGTACACATGGGTGGACTGTCCCACGAAGATGGCTGCATCAGTAGGGATTAGTGGGCAATTGGGAGAGTATAGCTGTGACTGAGAGCCTTTTGGTTCACTTGTGGAGCAGCTCAAGATGTTTATCGCTGCTAATATTATCCTCTATGTTCCAGATAATCCGGCTGTTAATAAAACAGTGGGGGAATGGAAAAGAGTGATATTTCTGACTAAAGCAGGCCCAGGCGTATAGAAAATATTCAAGAATTTGTTCTGACTTGCTAAGCCAATAGACACGCCACTGTCAGACATTTTTGTGTAAGCTTGAGTAGCACGACAGTCCCAAGCCATTGGAGATTGCAGAAAACTATCAGTTTGGAACCAGGAATCAGTTGCCCAGTGAGGACGTTGGAGACTTTATTGTGGTTTTGAAAAAGCTGTCCGTCTATTGTAATTTTTGAGAATTTCAAGAGAGATTGTTGCGGGACAGATTTGTGTGTAATTTAAAGAGTGAATGCATTTTGCAGTAAGTTGCTAATATTGCCAAAGTTAATTTTCGGCATAGCTTGCCAACCAGAATTATCCATGGATATGGTAGTGTTGACTCTGTCTTTGAGTAAAACTGACGTACGGACAAACAAGTCTTACTACCGATAGTTTGTTTGTCGACTTTATTATATCACACAGATTTACTTAAAAGCGCTTTGCCAAAATAACTCTAAAAGCTTACACAGTTTGGAATGTAGTGGTACTACCCTTTCAAGGAGAAGTGATCAGCCTCTGGCTTGGTGGTAGATCTTGTCGCTGAGCCCCTGACTCAGGGTCCACTTTGTAAGGGTTGTTCCTGCAGGTCTTCACTGTCAATGTCTCCGAAGTCCCTTATTTTATACAGTTGCATCCAGCATTGAGAACGTTCTTAATCACATACTCATGTGAATCGTGTTCATCTGTTTACTTAGCGATAAGTGTAAAACAGGTTACATCTGTTACATTGTTCCTAGTGATTAAGTTAGTTTCTTATTTGTGTTGATTCATCCAGTGTGGGGGGCGGTGTGGGGTACCTTCTGTTCCCTGCAACCAACCGCTCCTTCCTCTTTTGCTGATAGTGCGCAGGAATAATGCGCACTACTTCTATGTTGACATCCTTTACCATCATGCTCCAAGAATGTTGCAGCTTGCTTAGCCTTTCTGGCTACAGTCCCTCCTTTGATCCATTGGAAGGGTACTGCAAATGGATCACTTATATTCACTTTCTCTGAATAGGCAGTATCATCACCCTCCAAACCGCGCATGGTGCATGGATGCTTTACAACAGTTACACGGTTCATGGCTATTTATCGATAGACCAGACGTTTTTGTTAATCAATCGCTCCCTTTTCCGTACACACAATTCCATATCTAACTTCCTTTCCATTTCAATTTTCCACCGTTTGAGCATTAGTACAACATACATTAAGTATATCAAAGTACAACATATCAAGATTACAGCAAGGTGAGAAACAATTATTATCCATGGATGAATCTACATGTGTCCCCCAATCCCAAATGTCATCCCACCAATTACTCTCCTTAACATTGCTAATATCCTGAGCTGTTCCTGCCGTATTTTGTTCAACTTCTAGATAGTTCGCAAAGGTTTTAGTTAACTCCTCCTTTATTCTCGTCAAATGTTAAGGCAGTAACTTGATTTCTATCAATTAGTTTTCCTTATAACTTTCAAGTTTCCCTTTTATTTTTCTCGTTACATTCACATCAACTTCTTGTCTTTTACGAATGTCTACTAACTCTATCCTCCCTATCCTAGTTGGGACTTACGGTTGCAAACAGAAGGTGGCCCCATTAATTGGGCAACTTTGGTGCCCATAATGAAATATTGTTTCTTTGGTGGTCACACAGTACACTCCTCTGATTTTCATTTAACCTTTCAAATGCCCCTTTCACTTGCCTAGTCAACATTCTCAGTTTAGTATCCAAACTTACTAAGTCAAGGGTGTTTACAGTTGACGTCCCAGCACCATAGGCTGACAGGCTGGTCTCTATTAGGCCTCATCTCTTTCTGCAATGCCCCTTGTTCTGTCAAATTATTGTTCTATTTCTTGGCCCGATGGTATTTTGGTCAATGACAGAAACAGTTTCCTTTCAGTATCCGGACACCAGTCGGGCAGTTGGATAGCACTAATATTCAACACCACTGGTATCAATTCATGATGTACATTATCATACAGCCTCTATTCCGTTGCTCTTAACACAATACCACTGTTAGGTCCTGGAACGAGATCCGGGCATGGCAATGAGTTTACGGGGGTTGTGGTCAAAACTGTGTCATGGTTGGTGCTGTGGTAGTCGTCATGGGAGGCTGATAGCATACGTCTTGCTCCCGTTTCTGTCTATCTATGTATCCTATCAGAGGGGCTATCATAGGTGGCAGAGTGTCCGGCGTGCTTAACTTATAACAGAAAACATTAACACATTTTGTGTTTTCCCAGCACTGAACTGTGGCTGGACTGCTCTTTGTACTCTGGGTAAAATTATGACACTGTGTGTTATTCCATGTAATTAAGCATGAGGGGTTTCCTAGGCCACTCTGAGTGTCAATGTAGGTAATGTTTGGGCTCAACTGTGAAGTACTGCACTCAACAGGGCACATAGTACATACAGGGGTACGTTTGTCATTCACCATTAATTTCGATCCACGGTTGGTTCCCAAACCCTTCCAATATAAGTTCATGGATTGTTCTCAGTTGCTACTAACTCCAACCGTTCCCAAAGTTGCTAGAAGACATATCACTCCTTTCTGGATCATGATGGTTGTTGACTTTGACTATTCAATCTGGAAAATAAGGTAACATCTGCTGTTATTTACAGTTCGTACTACAGCCAGTTATACTGGCTGAGGCCCATGGCATCATCCAGGTAACTTAAACGCAGATTTCTCTGTAAACAAGTCCAAGTCTGGGATATCAGTATCTGCCTAGGCTTTCTTTGCTTTTGGCCCTGATTCCGGGGTGGTTGTTGTTCGGCCCTTTGAGCATTCCTTGTGGCCCGCCCCGCTTGCAGCACTTATGGATAGGGACCGGAGACGATGCTTCATATGCATCCGTCAGTTCATGATGCTGGTGGTTACTTTGCTTGCCAAACAATTTTAATTGGTTTACGTGATACCACTCTGTTTTGCCAGAATCCAGCAAAACCTTGTATGCTGATGAGCTTGCTTTGTCCACTATGGAGCGGGGATCGAAGTATTTAGGGGATAAGAATGTGCCTGGCTAGTAGACCTAGAACATAACTCTGTCCTATATCATATTCGTCAGACTTCACTTTGCCGTCAAAATATGCCTTACTATATCTCTTCTCCTTTCCCATTTTGACTGCGCTGACCGTTTGTGCACCCTGGACATTGTCCAATAACTGTTGCACGGCTTTCTCATGGCTGAGAGCCGTCAGTTCAGGTTCTGAGAGGTCGAGTCGCAGGAGGGCTTCAATTCCTCTCGTGGGACGTCCTGTCATCAGGACATGAGGGGTAAAACCTGTTGAGCTCGATACCGTGTTGCATACCAGCATTAGGTCAAAGGGTAGGACCATATTCCAGGTGGAATTATTCTGTTGGACAGTTTTCCGGATCATGCCTTTCAGGGTTCTATTCATCCTTTCTACCACTAACTTGCGGATGGTAAGCTATATGGAATTTCTGATTTATTCCCAATAAGGCCATTATATTTTGCATCACCTGGGTGGTAAAATGGGTATCCTGCTCAGACTCTACTACATGGGAGTCCCCATCTGGTGAACACTCGCTTTACCAATAAGTCGGCAGTTAATTTAGCTGTATTAGTCCTAGTGGGAAATGCTTCAACCCACTTGCTAAAGGTGTCAATGATTACCAGGATGTATTTATGTTCCCCCTTGCATGTTGGCAAAGGGCCTATATAGTCTATATAGTCTACTTGCAAGTTCGTCCAGTATTTATTTACTGGTCTAGTTTGTCTAAATTCTCCCTCGTTAACATAATGGTTAGGGTTATTTTGGGCATGCACCAAACAATTGTCCACATAGTGTTTTACATCCCTGTCTTCGTTGGGCCACCAACACAAGCTTTTAATTCGCTCAGTGCTTATTTTTATTCCTTGGTGCCCTGAAATATCATGGCATTGGTATATTACCTGGTTGCGGTCTTGGGTTGGTACCATGTACCGTCCATCCTTAAGGACAAATCCGTCCTTGATTTGTATCTTAGCTTTCCACTTGTTATATAACGCGGGGTATATTCCATCTCGGATTTGTTCTAAGTCATTATCCATACCTTGGGCCTTTATAAGGTCCCCTACTTTAGTCTGATTGACAATGACTGTATTTGCTTGCTCACCTATTGGGGGTTGCCATAGTTCCCCTCCTAGGGCGCCTTTTTAGGCGTTTTGCCAATTCATCTGCTCGTCTGTTTCCAGCAGGGGAAGATTTACGATGCACTTTCACTTTGATTATACCATATTCCTGCCCTTGGGCTGTTTGGACAATGTATTTTAAGAGGGGTGCAGATGGCAATGGTTTACCGTCCTCTGATGCAAAGCCTCTTGCTTCCCACAGGGGTAGGAAATCAGTTAAGCTGTTGCATACATATATGCTGTCTGTATATATATATCTATTGGTGGGGGAAATTTGTAGGAGTGGCCCACTTCCGCTGCTAATTCGGCGTTCTGAGCGCTCATTTGAGCTGACAGTTTTAAAGCTACCTCTGCTAGCAGTGCACCTTGGTAGTCTTCTGCATAGATGCCACATCCTGTTTTCCTAACTCTGTCTTCTACCGTGTAGGATCCATCAACAAAAATTTTCGGGGTCTGACTAGTAATATCGTCCCCAAGCCCAGGCTCCCCCCTATTTGCTTTGGCACAACTGGTCCCTTGGGAACGTTTGCTGCAAATACCTGACACTCATGTGGTTCACCGTTATAACTGAGATTGTCAACGAGAAAGGTGGGTGCTTTGATCCGTTTGACTGCAATATCTCGACCCTGCAACATCAGAGTCCATCGGGCTACACAATTTTGGCTAACAGTACTGTCCTTGATTCGTCCGTCCAGCAACAGCTGGATGGGTGTATCCTCTGTGAGGACCGTTAAGGGGCTCAGGCCAATTATGTATGCGAAATGTTGTACCGCCCAAAAGATCGCTTAAAAAGTATCCCTCACAGACAGAAAACCCTTGTTCTACAGGGGTTAGGAGCCGGGATGCATATGCAACTGGTTTGAGTCTCCCATGGCGCTCCTGCAAGAGGACCGCCGAGATGGTAGAGTCTGTTGCAGCAACCTCCAGAGCAAAGGGAGTGCTGGGTCTGATACCTGAAAGGCTGGAGCCTTGGCCAGGGCTTGTTTTAGTCCTAGAATGGCCCTAGTGTGTTGTTCCATCCACAGCCATGGGGCATCTTTCTTTAGAAGATCTGACAACGGGACGGTTTTGGTGGCAAAACCATCGATATGGTTCCGGCAGTATCCTACTAATCC
The DNA here is from genome assembly GCF_017639515.1 of Carcharodon carcharias. NCBI lineage: Eukaryota > Metazoa > Chordata > Chondrichthyes > Lamniformes > Lamnidae > Carcharodon > Carcharodon carcharias. The sequence continues at coordinate 51,104,857 of NC_054467.1, read as the reverse complement.
TAAAAAGGATCTGAGGGATTTCACAAATCTGGGGAGGGGTAGTTATAATATTGTCTTGATACATTTTGCCTCAGTCTCTCGCTTCCTTTAATTTATCATCGTTCCCAAATACGTAACTTGGGATTTCATAATCTGGGCCTTTTTTTGGTTAAATTTAAGCCCCAAAGAGGTGAGGAGGGCTAACAATTTACTCAGGAGCTGGAGATGTTTTCCCTAAGTGGCTGTCTGGAGGTGGAGATCATCAATGTATTGAATTAAACATTCGGGTTGAGAAAAGCTAGTGAGCCCCTGCGCTAATTTCTGATGGAAGATTGAGAGGGAGTTATGAAACCCTTGAGGTACATAGGTCCAAGTGTATTGTTGACCTTGAAATGTAAAAGCGAATTTGTATTGACACTCCCTTTGCAAAGGAATGGACCAGAAACCATTACTAATATCCAGAACGGTAAAATATCGGGCTTGTGAAGCTTGTTTAATCATATTCTCATGGCTGGTCGCCACCGTAGGCGCGGTCCGGGGGGTAGCCTTATTTGACTCCCGGTAGTCGATCGTTAGTCACCAAGAGCTGTCTGGCTTGCTAACTAGCCAGATTGGTGAGTTGTTTGTTGTTGCCACAGGTCACAGCGCTCCCTGTTGTAACAGACTTGTTAATATATTCAAAATTTCATTCTCTGCTTGCTTGGGGAACCCGTATTGTTTCTGTGGTTTTGGATTGGGGCCATCTATGACCACCTCACCTATCACTTGATTGCAGTCGTGTTTATGGGTTGCAAAGGCAGACATATGCTTGCCAATAAGTTCTTGTACCTTGGGATCATCAGACATGTCCGTAGGTTTAACCCAAAGTTCCCCGACTGTGCTCATTCTCTTGGGGTATGCCCCGCTACTTTGCCCATTTGCCAAATGCAGCAATATACGGGATCAAATGACAAATTACGCTTTCTCATTAGGTCAGAGCCGAGAACATGCTCTGCTTCGGGGTGTAAATTCACTAATACTGTTGAATGATAACAAGACAAATCCCCCAACTTGAATTCTATAGGGCTAGTCTAGAATTCCTTCTGTGTCTGGTGAAACCACACAAGATGATTGTTCTTTTAGTGTGCCACGAGAATTCTATTCCTTTGGATATGTTAAGGGTGTTGCGGGAGCCTCCGGTATTCCACAAAAATTTGGCGGGGTGGTCTACTACCTCACCTTCCACTAGAGGTCATCCTACACCATCCCACCTGGCGCTACATACCCATACTGGAGAGGCCTAACGCCATCATGCAGTCAGACCTTGGTCCGGGCGCTGAGGGTATAGGTGATTTCCTTGGTGGGCCCGTCTTCAGGCTGTGCATTGGACTCCTCCCTTGGGGTCCTTCTAAGGGAAATACCGGGTTCTGGCTAGGCCCTGTCCCCTCCGGTCTCTGACGCAGTGCCCTGCATTCCCTTGCATAGTGTCCAACCTGACCAGAATTATAACACTGTCCCTGACTGCTTTGATTTCCCTGTCGTCCTCCTCCTCCTCTCCCTTGATTCTGATCCTGACCACGGCCCCTCCCCACGGTAGTCACATATTGAGGTGGGGGACCCGACGAGAGTTTCCTCTTCCCCTGCCCTTAACCCATCCTTCATTTCTCCATATCAGACCTTGACTTTGATTTTTAACCGGGTTCATTCGTCCTTCTTTGTTCATTTTTGAGTTCCCGATCTCCTGGACCTCCTTTTCCCCGGCCCGTACTATATGTCTCAATCCCCAGGCTTCCGTGTGCGTGGTGCCTGTAGGGTCAAATGCCTGTCACGCCTCTTTACTTCCCTCAGTGGAATGGAAAACTAGGGTTCTGGTCCATCTAATGGTGTGGGGTGCCTGCAAACCCTTTCTATTCAATCCTGGTCCGTATACTCCATTGAAGTTTGTCCATAGGTGGCTGGCGAAAGCCGATGGATGCGCCCCTTTCTTTTGCCTACATTTTTTTTAGACACTCTACTGGGTCCCCTTTGTCACTACCTACCGCCGCCAAATTGGTATTCTTCATTTGTGGGAGAGTCCCTCTCTCAGTGTTCCGAGGGTCTGGTAGTGCAGAGTGCACTGCAGGGCTCAGACACATGAAGAGGAGGTTTTGCCCTTCTGCGTCGCCTAGGCCATGCAAGGTCATCTGTGATGTACGCAGTCAAAGAAATCATGTGGGTCATCTGTACATGAGAATGGATTAATTTTCTGGCTATTTCTGACAACTGAGTCACAATGAAAATAGGTAGAAAGAGGGATGTGGTCTTGCATCAAGAATTCAGGGAGTTAGGCAGTAGAGTAAAAAGCAAGACCTCTCGGGTTGTAATCTCTGGATTTCTCCCAGTGCCACGTGCTAGCGAGCTCAGAAATAGGAGAACAGATGAATACATGGCTTAAGAGTTGGTGCAGGAGGGAGGGTTTTAGGTTCCTGGATCACTGGGACTGTTTCTGGGGAAGGTGGGACCTGTACAAGCAGGCTGATCTACATCTGAACCAGAGCGGGACTAACATCCTTGCGGGCGGGTTTGCTGGTGCTGTTGGGAGGAGTTTAAACTAATTCGGCAGGGGGAGGGGACACAGAATGTTAGCAGAATAGGAACACATCATAATACAGTAAAACAATCAAGTCAGAGGGAGTACAGCTGCATTAAGTTTTAAAGGAATAAGGCAAGGCTGGGTGGCCTCTACTTTAATGCTGGGTAAAACGGATGAGTTGAGGGTGAGGATTGACACGTGGATGATAAAGTAGCCATCACTGAGACGTGGTTGAGGGAGGGGCAGGATTGGCACTCAGCATTCTGGGATATAGAACCTATAGGCGAGACAGGGAGGAGGTAAAAGAGGAGGAGGCATTGCATTATTAGTTAAGGAGTCAGTTATTGCAGGAAGGAGAGATGATATCTTGGAGGGGGCATCGAATGAAGCTTTGTGGGTAGAGCTTAGGAATAAAAAGGGGTGGCCACATTGTTAAGTGTTTATTATAGACCCCCAGATAGTCAGTGGGAAATTGAGGAGCAATTATGTGCACAATTTGCAGAGGTTTGTGAAAACACTAACAATAGGGTAATTATATTAGGTGATTTCAACTTTCCCAACATTAATTGGGATAGACATAGTGTTAAAGGCTTGGATGGAGTGGATTTCTTGAACTTTTTAGGTCAAAATGTAGAGAGTCAAACAAAGGACGGTGCAGTGCTGGACCTATTTCTGGGGAATGAAGCCGGACAGGTGGCTGAGGTGGTGCTGGGGGAGCATTTTAGTGATTGCGACCTTAACATGGTATATTTTAAGCTTGTTATGGGCAAAGAAATAGACAAATTGCAAAAAAATGTTTTGGATTGGGTGAGAGTGGATTTTAGTAAAATAAGGCAGGATCTGGCCAAGGTAGACTGGGAACAGCTAGTTGTGGGGAAACCTACAGAGGAGCAGTGAGGGGGCATTCAAAAAGGAAATGGGGAGGGTACAGGGTCAACATATTCCCTCCAGGGTGATAGGAAGGAGTAACATGCCCAGAGAACCATGGATGGCCAGAGATATTCAGGATACAATGAGAAGGAAAAGAGAGGCTTTTAGCAGGCACAAGAGAAGCAAATCAGCAGAGGCACTAGACTGCAGAAAGTGCAGGGTGGAGCTTAAGAAAGCAATTAGGAGAGCAAAGAGGAGATATGAGAGAGCTCTGGCTGGTAAAAGGGAAAATCCCAAGATATTCTATATGTATATCAATGGGAAGAGGATAACCAGGGAAAGAGTTGGGCCCATAAGGGACTTAAAGGGGCAATCTATGGATGGAGCCAGAGGACATCGCTAGAGTGTTGAATGAATACTTCACTTCTGCCTTCACCCAAGAGAATGAGGATGAAGATATCGAACTCGGGAAGAGAGACTGCGAGGTTCTTAAGCAAATTGATGCAGGGAGTGGCAAGGTATTGGAAGTGTTGGCGGGCTTAAAAGTGGATAAATCTCCAGGTCCAGAGGGAGGAGATCGCAGGGGCTCTGACCCAAATTTTTAATTCCTCTCTGGCCACGGGGGAGGTACCAGAGGACTGGAGTACAGCTAAACTGGTTCCGCTATTTAAGAAGGGTTGTAGAGATAAGCCAGGGAACTACAGGCCAGTGAGTCTCACGTCAGTGGTAGGGAAACTATTGGAGAAAATTCTGAAGGATAGAATCTATCGCCGCTTGGAGAGACAAGGTTTGATCAAGAATAGTCAGCATAGCTTTGTCAGAGGGAGGTCATGCCTAACAAATTTGATTCAATTGTTTGAGGGGGTGACCAGGTGTGTAGATGAGGGCAGTTGATGTAATTTATATGGGTTTCTCACCTGGGAGACTTATAAAGAAGGCAAATGCACATTGGATACAGGGTAATTTGATCAGATGGATTCAAAATTGGTTTAGTTGTAGGAGACAGAGGGTGATGACAGAAGGATGCTTTAGTGACTGGAAGCCAGTGTCTCGTGGCATACCACAGGAATCTGTGCTTGGTCCCCTATTATTTGTCATTTATATAAATGACATAGATGACTATGTGGGTGGTAGATTAGTAAGTTTGCGGATGACACAAAGATTGGCTGGGTGTTTACCAGTGAGGTTGAATGTCTTGGGCTACAGGAAGATATAGACAAGATGGTCAAATGGGCAGATAAGTGGCAGATGGAATTTAACCCTGAAAAGTGTGAGATGATACACTTTGGAAGGAGTAATTTGACAAGGAAATATTCAATGAATGGCATGGCACCAGGAAGTTCTGAGGAACAAAGGGACCTTGGCGTGTGTGTCCATAGTCTCTGAAGGTGGAGGGGCATGCTAGTGGGGTGGTGAAAAAGGCATATGGGACACTTGCCTTTATCAGTTGAGGCATAGAATACAAAAGTAGGGAGGTCATTTTGGAGTTGTTTAGAACCTTGGTGAGGCCACAGCTGGAGTACTGTGTGCAGTTCTGGTTGCCACATTATAGGAAGGATGTGATTGCACTGGAGAGGGTACAGAGGAGATTCACCAGGATGTTGCCTGGAATGAAACATATAAGTTACGTGGAGAGGTTGGATAGACTTGGGTTGTTTTTGTTGGAGCAGAGAAGACTGAGGGGCGACCTGATTGAGGTGTACAAGATTATGAGGGGCATAGACAGGGTGGATAGGGAGCAGCTGTTCCTCTTAGTTGAAGGGTCAGTCACAAGGGGGCATAAGTTCAAGGTGAGGGGCAGGAGGTTTAGTGGGGGATGTGAGGAAAAACCTTTCTACCCAGAGGGTGGTGACGGTCTGGAATGCACTGCCTGGGAGGTTGGTGGAGGCGGGTTGCCTCACATCCTTTAAAAGGTACCTGGATGAGCACTTGTCACGTCATAACATTCAAGGCTATGGGCCAAGTGCTGGTAAATGGGATTAGGTAGGTAGGTCAGGTGTTTCTTTCATGTCGGTGCAGAGTCGATGGGCTGATGGGCCTCTTCTGCTCTGTGATTCTGAGTGAAGGGCATACTCTAGGTTATTGGCCCCTGTCTGATAGCTGCGGCTAGATCTCTTTGTTCTGCAGTGACTGGGTTCATGGGGATAGGCTCTGGTGGGCCGAGGGTATCTGACCCGCCGTCCAGGGAAGTGCAGGTTCCCAATCCCAAGAGCCTTCTTCCTCTTTTTCTCCATATTTGTGAGCTGCTTCCTCTATACTACCCCAAATAATGTCGTCATTGTTTCCATCAGGCTCTATAGTTCCGAACATACCCATTATACCTTTCCGAACTGTGAGTTGTGATTTTAATTTGTTGATTCCTGCTGACATTTGGTATGGTCGGCAGCTTAGTGTCTAACCTCTCTGCCTGACTTATGTACAACCTTTACGGCCGCCTGTAAATTAGTGCATTTTTCAGTCATTTCTGCAATCGCCCTATGGGCGGTGTCACATTCTCTGGCGACCTGTTCCTTCTCCTGGTATGCCTTTTCACACTGCTCTTGGAACTGATTCATATGTAACATATGGATCTGATTTTTCTGTTTCTCACTTTCTGTAGCTCAACTACTGCTTGCTTTGCAGCTTCTAGTTTTTGTTTTAGCCTTGCGTTTTCTATTTCCCTTTTACATAATTCTCTCATGCAACTGGCTATCGCTGTGGTCTTACTGAGCTTAGAGGGGCAAAACGTTTTGTCTGTCCCTTTCTGGCCTCTTCCCTGTGCTTCTGTCCAGCGGGTCCCGGACCCTCCAATGCTTTATCGGCATATTCGACCCATTTGGGCCATTTGTGGTTTAGGTACTCCTGGAGCACCTTCTCCCATTCATGGCATTTTACTGGCCATTTCCCCTCCGTTTGTCCACTATGTCGGTGGTTAGAGCATGGTAGTGACTTTAAGGCGATCACTTAACTGGACCAACCCAGGGACACCAAAATGTTGACTCTGTACAACTGCTGTAAGGACAAACAAGTCTTACTACCGGTAGTTCATTTTAAGTCAACTTTATTATATCACACAGATTTACTTAAAAGCGCTTTACCAAAATAACTTTAAAAGTTTACACAGTTTGGAATGTAATGGTACTACCCTTTTAAGGGGAGGTGATCAGCCTCTAGCTTGGCGGTAGATCTTGTCGCTGAATCCCTGACTTAGGGCCCACTTTATGAGTGTTGTTCCTTCAGGCCTTCGCTTCGATGTCTCCAAAGTTCCTTCTTTTATACAGTTGCACCCAGCATTGAGAACATTCTTAATCACGTCCTTGTGTGAGTCGTGGTCATCCGTTTACTTAGCGATAAGTTTAAAACAGGTTATATCGGTTACATTGTTCCTAGTGATTAAGTTAGTTTCTCATTTGTGTTTATTCATCCGGGGTGGTGGTACCTTCTGTTCCCTGCAATCAACCGCTCCTTCCCCTTTTGCTGATCGTGCACTTTCCATTCCTGCGCACTGCTTCTATGTTGACATCCTTTACCATCACGCTCCATGAATGTTGCAACTTGCTTAGTCTTTCTGGCTACAGTAGAATGTAACTAAGAAGTCAGAGTCAAAAACTGCTAGTCGTCTGTTGAAATAAATAAACTGCAGCTGAGTAGGGCCCCAACAACAACAGTTAGTCGTAGCAGAGGTACTACTAGGCCAATATCAGGCACTGAATTGTCCATTTCTGAAGATAGAACACTACAGCCTCAGAAGTGAAATACTCTAAATGGAGAAAACACTGGCTGGAGGAAATGGTGTATAGGTATTGAACAGCACCAGGTCGATGAGGGGTCAGTTGAGACCCATATGATCTGAAGCACAAGGATGCCCAGTGGAAATTCACAGGGCATTGTTATCCAAGTAACACTGGATGGAGCTCTGGTAAATATGGAGGTCAACACGAGTGCTCAATCAGTGCAACTCCTGAATTGCTATGCCATCAAAAGTTGGGTCAGCATCACCTGGGGAAATCATGCATAGAACTATGAAGTTATGGAGGAGAGAAATCCCCACATTGGAAGTGTGTCTGTTCCAGTCACATACAAAAAGCAAAGTGCAAAATTGCCCATCATGGTGGTGAAGGGTGAAAAACCAACCTTAATAAGAAACTGGTGAACAGCACTTAAGTTCAGTTGAGATGAGCTTTTTGTGTAGAAGTGAAATTTGCAACGCAAGACGACATGATTGCAAAGTACCCTAAGATGTTTAATGTAACTGGCAAACTGATTCAAAGATATAAGGCCATTATATGGGTCCAGAGGAACACATGACCGGTTTATTGTAGGCCTCTTTCAGTGTCTTATGCTCTAAGGGAGAAAGTAGAGCAAGAACATGAGATTTGAGACTGAGAACACCATCTCTGAAGTAGAACAGAGTAATTGGGCTACTCCCTGTTATGACACAGCAGTTGGTAAAGGCTGAGTTGTTTAAATCCCAGAGGGAAACTTGAACAACTGTCATAACTTACATTTTCAATCGGTATGTTTTGAGATGCAGCTCTGAATTCAAGAATAAGGCCATTGAGCCTCCAGAGGTTTTTATATTAAACTAAGTTAAACATTTATTAATTTAACAACAAACTAAACACATGTCTACAAATTACTACCATAATAACTTTTGAACAAATCCCCAAATTAATCACTCCCAGGTAAATCTTCACCAAGGCAACAATAACCCACAGACTTTAAACAGACACCAGGCAAAACACATTTGATCTTACGAATTCAAAATGAGGTTTCTTGCACTTTGGTTCCTTTGCAGACACAGTTGTAGTCTTACAGGCTGGGTAGATCTTATATGCCTCTGACCTGCACACACACACATCCTTTCTGTTTATACCTTTGAATTCTGCTTCCCCTTTTCCATTGTAAAGTTTCCATTGTATCCTAGGCTTTTAAAGTCAAATCTTGCAACAGTAATATTTTCATCCCACTAATTTTATTAGTAATATAAACACATTGCTTGGCACCTCCCACCTAGGTGCAAGATTTTACCCTTATTTTTTGAATGGTTTATTCAACAAATGCAGATTTATACTTAACCTTTTTTTAACTTCCTTATGTTTATCTAATTAACATCTCAAACTTCAATACATCAAAGCACCCACGCTAGCTGGCTTTATCCTATTAAGCCAAATACAGACATGCACACAGACACAGTCCCGACTGTAATTCCAATTTAAAAATAATTCCCAATAACTTTGTAGACATTAATATCTCTTCATGACACTCCTATAGTGGTAGTACCAAAGCCAGATAATAGTGTAAGGATATGTGGGGATTATAAAGTAATCGTAAATCAGGTACTGGAATGTAATCCACCTGACACTTTGCCAAACATGGATGACCTGTTCACAATGTTATTGCCAAGAAGCCAGATTCTTTCAAAGTTAGACCTGACAAATGCCGATCTGCAACTTGAGTTAGATAATGAGTCTCTGTCATATTTAACTTTATAGACACACGGTTATTTTGCAGTTTTATAAGCTGTCACTGGGTACTTCTTCAGCCCCCAGAATTTTTCAAAGGCTAATGAACCAAATTTTTCAAGAAATTCAGGGAATACTGTGCTATTTGGATGACACTTATTTCATCCCCAAACAGGCAACCCATGATGACAGGCTGAATAATGTTTTGCATGGAATTTGGGAGAAGGCACACAAATCTAAAATATTTCAAAACTAGTTCTGTTGAAGGGTCATGAGGACTTGAAATGTCAACTTTGCTCTTCTCCGCAGATGCTGCCAGACCTGCTGAGTTTTTCCAAGTATTTCTGTTTTTGTTATCTCTGAGCTCATTTTTCTTTTGGGCTTAGTGAACTAGTACGGCAAATTCATACCAAATTTGGAAACCTTATTGCATCCATTGATGAACTCTTGAGGGAGGGTGTTCTGTGAAATTGGATAAGTGTGACCAGGCTTTCCAGTTGTGTAAAAGTAAATTGGTAGATGGTACAGTGCTTGTACATTAGGATGTCAAAAACTAAACAAACATGTGATGTCTCTCCATACGGAGTAGGTGCTGTGATCTTTCATATGTTAGATAATGGTCAGGAGAGACAGATTGCATTTGCCTTATTGTGTCAGCGAGCAGAATTATGCTGAAATAGAATGTGAAGCATTGTCTTTGATTTTTAGAGTAAGAAGATTTCATAAAAACTTGTATAGTCATAGTTTCACAATAGAAACTGATCACAAGAACCCAAAATCTTTAGTACTCACTTCAGCTACAGCCCGAATACAGATATGGACTTTGATTTTGTCTGCTTATTAGGTAAAGTATATATTATTAAAGTATAGACGACTTGAAGATCATTGTCGTACCACATGATGTCTAGATTGCCAACCCCTCAGGGATAGAGTACTACAGGAAGAATGTATTTTACTTTTCACATGTAGATGAGTTGCCAGTGAAGCAAATGACATTGGTAGAGAAACTCGCAGGGACCCTGTATTTGCAAGGGTATTCGACAATATCACATTTGCGTAGCTATCAGAGATATTAGATTTAGAAATCAGGCCTTTTTTTATGTCTAAGAATTAATTGTCAGCTGATAAAGGCTGTGTTATGTGAGGAACCAGAGATAATCCTCTGGTACAGATTGAAGTTACTATGTGATCTTCATGATCAACACTTAGGAATGAGTTTGACAAAAAGTCTAGTGAGAAGCTATCTTTGGTACCCCCACCAGGATGGTCTGAGGGCCCTTAGCTTCTTCCTCGAACAGAGGCCCAAACAATCCCCTTCCACCACTACTCTCCTCCGTCTGGCTGAACTTGTTCTCACACTGAACAATTTCTCCTTCAACTCCTCTCACTTCCTCCAAATAAAAGGTGGGGCTATGGGTACCCGCATGGGCCCCAGCTATACCTGTCTCTTTATGGGGTATGTGGAACATTCCTTGTTCCAGTCCTACTCCGGCCCCCTTCCACAACTCTTTCTCTGGTACACCGATGATTACTTCGGTGTTGCTTCATGCTCTCGTCGGGACTTGGAAAAATTTATTAATTTTGCTTCCAATCTCCACCCCTCCATCATTTTCATGTGGTCCATCTCTGACACTTCCCTTCCCTTCCTTGACCTCTCTGTCTCAATCTCTGGTGATAGACTGTCCACCAATATCCATTACAAGCCTACCGACTCCCACAGCTACCTCGACTATAGCTCCTCACACCCCACTTCCTGTAAAGACTCCATCCCATTCTCTCAGTTCCTTCGCCTCCGTTGCATCTGTTCTGATGATGCTACCTTCAAAAACAGTTCCTCTGACATGTCCTCCTTCTTCCTTAACCGAGGTTTTCCACCCACGGTCGTTGACAGGGCCCTCAACCGTGTCCGGCCCATCTCCCGCGCATCTGCCCTCACGCCTTCTCCTCCATCCCAGAAACATGATAGGGTCCCCCTTGTCCTCACTTATCACCCCACCAGCCTCCGCATTCAAAGGATCATCCTCTGTCATTTCCGCCAACTCCAGCATGATGCCACCACCAAACACATCTTCCCTTCACCTCCCTGTCGGCATTCCGTAGGGATCGTTCCCTCCGTGACACCCTGGTCCACTCCTCCATCACCCCCCTACTCCTCACCCCCCCATCTATGGCACCTCCCCATGCCCACGCAAAAGATGTAACACCTGCCCCTTCACTTCCTCTCTCCTCACCGTCCAAGGGCCTAAACAATCCTTTCAAGTGAAGCAGCATTTCACTTGAATTTCCCCCAACTTAGTCTACTGTATTCGTTGCTTCCAATGTGGTCTCCTCTACATTTGAGAGACCAAACGTAAACTGGGCGACCGCTTTGCAGAACACCTGCGGTCTGTCCGCAAGAATGACCCAAACCTCCCTGTCGCTTGCCATTTTAACACTCCACCCTGCTCTCTTGCCCACATGTCTGTCCTTGGCTTGCTGCATTTTTCCAGTGAAGCCCAACGCAAACTGGAGGAACAATACCTCATCTTCCGACTAGGCACTTTTACAGCCTTCCGGACTGAATATTGAATTCAACAGCTTTTAGATCTTGAGCTCCCTCTTCCATTCCCACCCCCTTTCTGTTTCTTCCCCCTTCGTTTTGCTTTTTTTTCCAATAATTTATATAGATTTTTCTTTTCCCACCTATTTCCATTATTTTAAATCTTTTATGCTCCTCCACCCTCACCTAGAGCTATACCTTGAGTGCCCTACCATCCATTCTTAATTAGCACATTTGTTTAGATAATATCACCAACTTCAACGCCTCTGTGTTCTTTTGCCTGTGACATCTTTTGATGATCTGCTCCTATCCTAACACCACCCCCCCCACCCCCAAACCAGCCAGCTTATATTTTCCTCTCCTTGTAAAGAAAGATCAGTTCTGTTGAAGGGCCATAAGGACTCGAAACGTCAACTCTTTTCTTCTCCGCTGATGCTGCCAGACCTGCTGAGTTTTTCCAGGTAATTCTGTTTTTGTTTTAGCTATCTTTGGTAGCTGGATTAGATAAAGACGTAGAAAACATGTTGAAACAGTGTAGGGTGTGTCAAGTAGTAGAAAAGAAGTTGCCATCGGTACCTTTGCAACCATGAAATGGCCACCTGGAGTGTGGCAGAGGCTGTGTAGTGATATCCTTGTGCTATCTGTATGTAACACAAATGAGGTACATGGATTCTCTTTGCTTGATGGTGTCTGGTGAGGTTTACAGCTAAATCGGCACAAGCAATCTGTAGACACATCCTGTTGCGTAGGGTGCCACAGTGCAGAGAGAGACTGTGGCTCCTGGTCACATGATGACATCCAGGAACCTGGCTCATTTGCATGTTGAACTTCTTAAAGTGACATCACACTTAAAGCAATATTACAACATCCCTTTTTTTTCCAAATGTACATCTCACACGTGAATACACATGAATACTGAGTAATAGCAAACTTAGTGATACAGAGGTAGGGATTGTAAGCTGTATGTGTAGAGAAATAATGATTGTAAAATTTACGTGTTTGGAAGTCCAAGAGTCCGTATATCGTTTTGGAGGTTTGACAATTATTCCAGATCTTGTTATGATGTAACCTCCTGGAGATGTAGGTTTTGCCCTCGGCTGTTCTTGATTTGCAGATGTGTTGTCGGTGTGTTGATTGTTGTTCTTTGGTCCATCCCATTGCCATTGCCTGGGTGTGTTCTTTCGTGTTGGCTGTGCACAGTTGGCATGTTGTGCATTTCTCTTAGCTGGCTTCCGTTTCTCAATGTTGCTCCTTTGGATATTTTGACTTCATAAGACCTGGGCTCACTGCACACTTTGGATACCTCCTGCGGATAATCATGTTCCCGTTATGGAATGTGTGACCCTGGCCTTTTGTCCTACGTGCGGCTGAGGTAGTTCCACACCTGCATGTTGATCAAGCATCATCTTCATCCTCTCCTTGTTTTTTGAGCAATGTGCCCTGCATCTCAGAAAACTTGTATAGTTGATGGCTTGGCAAGATCGTTCTCACTTTCCTTCCAAACACTTTCCTTGAATGTCTGACAATTGGAAATTTGAAGATGTAATCGGTGACTAAGGTAGTTGTCTCCTTTTTACGGTAAATAGATTGGTGGCAATTTTGGACCAAGGAGCTGATGAAACCTCGTAAGGGTGTAGAGGTTCTTTACATTGCTGTGGCGGGTGGCTGTAACATGCCTCTCACATCCTCACTAACTTCTCAATGTCACTGTTAATCCCTGGCCAACAGACCGTATCACATGATGGTCATCTCTGCCAGTCATCTCGACCGCTCTATGTCCATATGTCCTTGGTGCAGTTGTGACAACATGTTCTCTTGGAGAGCTTCAGGCACAGATACTTGTTTCCTTTTGAGAGTTATGCCTGATAAGATACTGAGTTCATCACTGTATGACCAAAAGCATCTGAGATTGTTGAGCCATTCTTTTATGATAGCTTTCCACAGTGCCTTCACTTGCAGGTTATTGGCTGTGTCTGATTGAAGTCTGTCGCACTTGTGCTGACCAAAATGCAGTAGATCGATTTTTGAACACATCTTCCACCTCAATGTCTGCGCTGTCTACTTGTAGATCCAGCGGAATGTCTGCATTCTTGTTCAGATTTGACAATCTTCTCAACGTGTCTGAGGTGACCATTTTGGTACCAGGTTTGTAGCAGACATCGAAGTTGTACCTCTGTACTTTTACAAGGACTCGTTGTAGTCAAGATAGTGCCATTGCCGTTGTTTTGTGCCAGATGATCTCCAGTGGCTTGTGATCAGTTTCTACAGTGAACAGCAACTGAACTGAAATCTTGTGATCTCAGATACCAGAGTGAGTGTCTCACACTCTGTTGCTGGAATAATTGAGATAGTCTTTTGGATTTGAATGCGTTTGGTTTGCCATTTTGCATGATGCACGCTCCTAGTCCTTTCTGCAAGGCGGCAACTTCTAGGGTTGTCGTTTTCCTTGGGTGGTAGTGCTGTAGAGTGCAGGTATCTGCTGACGATCGTTTGAGAGACTCAAACATATGTTGGTGGTCCTCTTGCCACACACGTGAATGTCTTACTGCAGTAGCTCTCTTAATGACGAGGCTTTATCAGAAAAGTTCAGAATGTATGGTTCCAGGAAGTTTTTTTATTCATTCATGGGATGTGGGATTTGCTGGCTAGGCCAGCATTTACTGCCCATCCCCTAATTGTGCTTGAGAAGGTGGTGGTGAGCTATGTTCTTGAACTGCTGCAGCCTCTGTAGCGTAGATACACCCACAGTTCCATTGTGGAGGGAGTTCCAGAATTTTGACCCAGTGACAGTGAAGGCAGTATTGTCCCATGTCAGATGGATGAGTGGCTTGGAGGGGAACTTGCAGGTGGTCGTGCTCCTATCTGTCTGCTGCTCTTTCCCTTCTAGATAGTAGTGGTTGTGGGTCTGGAAGGTGCTGTCTTAGGAGGCTTGGTGAGTTCCTGCAGTGCATCTTGTAGATGGTACATGCTGCTGCCACTATGCATCAGTGTTGGAGGGTGTGAATGTTTGTTTGTGTATGGGTTGCCAATCAAGTGGGCTGCTTTGTCCTGGATGGTGTAGAGCTTCTTGAGTGTTGTTGGAGCTGCACTCATCCAGGCAAGTGGAGGGTATTCCATCACACTCCTGACCTGTGCCTTGTAGATGGTGGGGTGGACAGGCTTTGGGGAGTCAGGAGGTGAGTTACTTGCCACAGTATCCTGGTATCTGACCTGCTCTTGTAGCCACAGTATTTATATGGCTAGTCCAGTTCAGTTTCTGGTCAATGGTAATCCCCAGGATGTTGATAATAAGGGATTCAGCGATGGTAATACCACAGAGTGTCAAGGAGCGATGGTTAGATTCTCTCTTTTGGAGATGGTCATTGCTTGGCACTTGCGTGGCATGAATGTTACATGCTACTTGTCAGCCCAAGCCTGGATATTGCTGCAAGGACATGGACTGCTTCAGTATCTGAGAAGTCGCGAATGGTGCTGAACATTTGTGCAATTATCATCGAACATCCCCACTTCCGGCCTTATGATGGAAGGAAGGTCATTGATGAAGCAGCTGAAGATGGTTGGGCCCTGAGGAGCTCCTGCAATGATGTCCTGGAATTGAGTTGACTGACCACCAACGCCAGTTCAAGAATTACAAAAACAGCCTTCCACAATATTTCCCAATTACTGTTGGATCATGGTTAATTTAATCAATAGGAACTAACTTAATATAACTGAAACTCCATTCGGTTACATTCCATATTGCTATGAGATAACAAAAATTGTGAAGATGACATTCTGATGTGTGAGCATTTAAGGCCCTTCAGGCAGCTAAAAATTCTTTCATGTTCCTGCAAGACATGAGATTCCATTTCTTGTAATGTAGAATCGTAACACATGACTAACAACAAATTAAGATGCCAAATCAGCACAGTCACAATACTGCATGTAACATCTAGTTAATGAGATATTTGGCAATTTAATTAAACATTGGGCGCAGAAGACCAGGAAGGCACAATTCACCAGCACAAAGTTAACGCTTATCTCAGGCTGAAATATTTGAGCATGGCTCCATTCACTGAGCCTACGCAAGAAGGAGTTGTGGAAGGAGTGGGGTGTGGGGCTGGAAGGAGATACCTTTTTGTGTTTATAACCACTGAGCTAACAGAAGACAGAAATTGTATGAACAAAATTGCAAGAGGACGATTGAGTTCAACCTGTAAGGTAAGAAAAATTATCGGTAAAGAACAACTGCTGACAGAAGTCAAACTGAGAAAAAAATTCTCCCAATGCCAGGACCAGATGAGATACATCCAAGGGCACCGAGGTGTGAGAGTAGAAATTGCAGAGGCACTAGTGATAATCTTTCGGTCTCCCTTAGATGCCGGGGAGGTGCCGGAGGACTGGGGAATTGCAAATGTTACACCCTTGTTCAAAAAGGGATGCAAGAATAAAGCTGGCCATACAGACCAGTCAGTTTGACCTCAGTGGTAGGGAAACTTCTAGAAACTATAGTATGGGATAAAATCAATGGTCACTGAGACAAGTGCAAAATAATGAAGGAAAGCCAGCATGGATTCATTAAGGGAAAATCATGTTTAACTAACTTGCTCGAGTTTTTTGAGGAGGTAACAAAGAAGGTTGATAAGGGAAATGCTGTTGAAGTGGTATATATGGATTTTTAAAAGGCATTTGATTCGGGGCCACACAACAGATTTGTGAGCAAAATTATAGGTCATGGAATAAAAGGGAAAGTAGGCACTTGGATAAGAAATTGGCTGAGTGACCGGAAACAGAGAATAATGATTAATGGTTGTTTTCCAGATCGGAGTCAGGTTTGTGGTTGAGTTCCCCAGGGGTCAGTGTTGG
Organism: Carcharodon carcharias; assembly: GCF_017639515.1. Classification (NCBI taxonomy): domain Eukaryota; kingdom Metazoa; phylum Chordata; class Chondrichthyes; order Lamniformes; family Lamnidae; genus Carcharodon; species Carcharodon carcharias. Next base: position 51,088,629 of record NC_054467.1, on the reverse strand, counting down.
GACCCTTGCTCTTCCTGATATATATTAATGACATAGACTGTGGTGTGCAGGGCATGATTTCAAAATATATGATGATTGGAAATGTTTTCAACTGTGATGGGGATAGTCTTGAACTTCAAAAGGGCATAGACATGTTAGTGAATTGGACAGGCAAGTGACAGATGAAGTTCATTGCAGAGAAATGTGAGGTGAATCATTTTGGCAGGAAAAATATGGTGAGACAGTATAAAATAAAGGGAGAACCTCTAAAGGAGGTGCAGGAACAGAGGGGCCTCAGTTTATATATACATGGGTTATTGAAGATGGCAGGACATGTTGAGAGAGCAGTTAATAAAGCGTATTGTATCTTAGGCTTTATTAATAGGGGCATTGTGTGCAAGAGTAAGTATGCATCTGGACTATTGCGTCCAGTTCTAGGTGCCATACTTGAGGAAGGATGTAAAGGCATTGGAGATGTAAAGGCATTGGAGAGAGTACAGAGAAGATTCACAAGAATGATTCCAGTGATAAAGAACTGTAGCTATGAGGATAGATTGGAGAAGTTGGGACTCTTTTTTTACCCTGGAGAAAAGAAGGCTGAGATGAGACTTAATAGAGGTAATCAAGATCCTGAGGGGTATAGACAGGATAAATAGTGAGAAACTGTTCCCATTCAAGAGAACATCAAGAACTAGAGGGCACAGATTCAAAATAATTGGCAAAAGGAGTAAATGTGATGAAAGGAAATTTTTTTCACCCAGAGGATTGTTGGAGTCTGGAACAAACTTCCTGCTTACTGGATTACTCCCTGTGCCACGTGCTTGTGGGAATAGGAATAAGAAAATAGAGAGGATGAATGCATGGCTGAAAGGGTGGTGCAGGAGGTGGAGGATTGTTGGGTCAGTTTCTGGTAAAAATGGGGCCTGTACAAGTTGGATGAGTTGCACCTGAAGCAGAACGGAACCTAACATCATTGTGGGGAGATTTGCTAGTGCTGTTGGAGGGGTTTAAACAAATTTTACAGGGGGATGGGATACAGAGTGGAGATACAGTAAGGGGTTACGCACAGCCAAATATAGAAGAGAAACTAAGTCAATCTGGAAGGCAGAACAAATATAGACCTGTTAAGGCACAAGGGAATATTGCAAGGCTGGATTGCATCTATTTTAATGCAAGAAGTATTATAAATAAGAGATAAATTGAGGTCATTGATTAACACATGGGAGTATGATATTGTTGCTATCACAGGAACATGGTTGAGGAAAGGGCAGGACTGAAGGGCTGTGAAAGAGGGGGTGGCATTACACTATTGATCAAGGAGTCAATTACTGCAGTAAGGAGGGATGGTATCTTGGAAGATTCCCCAAATGAGGCCATGTGGGTAGAACTTAAAAACAAAAGGGGGAAATCACTTTGCTGGGAGTGTACTCTAGGCCTCCAAATATGTAGGCAAATTTCAGTGAAGTGCAAAACTAATAGGATAATAATAGTAGGAGATTTCAACTTCTGCAATATTAACTAGGATAGCCTTAATGTGAAAGGCTGAGAGTGGGTGGAATTCTTAAAGTGCATCCTGGTCAGCTTTTTGAGACAGCATGTAGAAAATCCTACAAGAGAAAGGGACCTAATCTTAGTGAATGAGGCTGGGCAAGTGGTAGAAGTATTAGCAGGGGAGTATTTTGGGGATAGTGACCATAACTCTGTAAGCTTTAAGGTCATTATGGAAAAGGACAAAAATGGACCGGAAATAAAGGTCCTGAATTGGGGGAAGGCCGATTTCAATATGATAAGACAGGATCTGGTCAAAGTGGACTCGGAGCAGCTACCTGTAGGGAAGTCTATGTCAGTGGGGGAAATTCAAAATGAAAATAGTGAGAGTTCAGGGCCAACATGTTCCAGTAAAGGTGAAGGGTAGAACCAACAAGTCCAGGGAACAAGGCTATGGGCCAAGTGCTGGTAAATGGGATTAGGTAGGTAGGTTAGATGTTTCTCACGTGTCAATGCAGACTTGATGGGCCGAAGGGCCTCTTCTGCACTTTGTGATTCTGTGAACCCTGAATGTCAAGGGATATAGCGGATTGGATAAGGAAAGAAAAGGAGGCTTATGGTGGATACAGAGGGCTAAAAACAGTAGAAGCCCTAAAGGAGTATAGAAAGTGCAGGGGGGTACTTAAAGAAAAAAATTAGGAGAGCAAAGAAGGTGCATGAAAACACGCTGGCGGGCAAGGTAAAGAAAAATCTCAAGACATTTTATAAATATATTTAGGGCAAGAGGATAACCAGGGAAAGAGTAGGGCCCACTAGGGACCAAAGTGGCAATCTGTGCATGGAGCTGGAGGATGTAGGTGAGGTTTTAAATGATTACTTTTTATCCATGTTCACTTTGGAGAAGGATGATGTAGGTGTAGAAATCAGGGAGAGGGACTGTGATATACTTGAACAAATTAGCATTGAAAGGGAGGAGGTATTAGCGGTTCTAGCGGGCTTAAAAGTGGATAAATCCCCAGGTCCAGATGAAATGTATCCCAGGCTGCTATGTGAGGCAAGGGAGGAGATTGCAGGGGCTCTGAAAGTAATTTTCAAATCTTTTCTAGCCATAGGAGAGGTGCCAGAGGACTGGAGGACAGTGAATGTGGTGCCATTATTCAAGAAAGGTAGTAAGGATAAGCCAAGTAATTACAGGCCAGTGAGTCTGACATTAGTGATAAGAAAACTATTGGAAAATATTCTGAGGGACAGGATTAGTCTTCACTTGGAGAAGCAGAAGATGGTCAGCATGGCTTTGTCAGGTGGAGATCATGTCTAACAAATTTGATTGAGTTTTTTGAGGAGGTGACTAGTTGTGTCAATGAGGGCTGTGCAGTTGATGTAGCCTACAGTTCAGTAAGGCTTTTGATAAGGTCCTGTGTGGGAGAATGGTCAAGAAGGTAAGAGCTCATGGGATCCAGGGCAATTTGGCAAATTGGATCCAAAATTGGTTTAGTGGCAGGAGGCAGAAGGTGATGGTCGAAGGCTGTTTTTGCGATTGGAAGCCTCTGACAAGTGGTGTACCGCAGGGATCGGTGCTGGGTCCCTTGCTGTTTGTAATGTGCATTAATGATTTAGACATGAATATATGAGGTATGATCAGTAAGTTTGCAGATGACATGAAAATTGGTGGTGTCATAAATGCTGAGGTAGAAAGCCTTAGATTACAGGATGATATAGGTGGGCTGGTAAGATAGGCAGAGCAGTGGCAAATGGAATTTAATCCTGAGAAATGCAAGGTGATGCATTTTGGGAGGACTAACACAGCAAGGGAATACACAATGAATGGTAGGACCCTAGGAAGTACAGAGGATCAGAGGGACCTTGGTGTACATGTCTATAGATCCCTGAAGGCAGCTGCACAGGTGGGTAAGGTGGTTAAGAAGACATATGGGATACTTGCCTTTATTAGCCGAGGCATAGAATATAAAAACAGGGAGGTTATGTTGGAGTTGTATAAAATGCTAGTTAGGCCACAGCTGGAGTACTGTGTGCAGTTCTGGTCGCCACACTATAAGAAGACTATAGAAGCACTGGAGAAGATGCAGAGGAGATTCACAAGGATGTTGCTTGGGCTGGAGCGTTTCAGCTATGAAGAGAGACTGGATAGGCTAGGGTTGTTTTCCTTAGAGCAGAGAAGGCTGAGGATGGATCTGATAGAGGTATACAAAATTGAGGGGCATAGATAGGGTAGATAGGAAAAAACTTTTCCCCTTAACAGAGTTGTCAATAATCAGGGGCATACATTTAAGGTAAGGGGCATGAGATTTAGAGGGGATTTGAGGAATTTTTTTTCACCGAGGGTGGTTGGAATTTGGAATACACTCCCTGAGGGGGTGGTAGAGGCAGGAACCCTCACAACATTTAAGAAGTATTTAGATGAGCACTTGAAACACCACAGCATACAGAGCTATGGGCCAAGTGCTGAAAAATGGGATTAGAATAGGTAGGTGCTTGATGGCCGACATGGACATGATGTACTGAAGGGCCTGTTTCTGTGCTGGATGACTCTATGAAAGGGTGGTGGAGGCAGGTTCGATTGAGGTACTCAAAAAGGAATTGGATTGCTACCTGAAAAGAGAATATGCAAGGTTATGGTGATAAGGCAGGGGAGTGGGACTACGTGAAAGGCTCTTTCAGAGAGCATTTGCAGGCTTGATGGGCCGAATGACCACTACCTGCACTGTAAAGATACTGCAATTGGGCCTGGAGAGCATGGATGAAAGCCTAGCAGTTGATGTTGGGACTAATGGCACTTTTTGCATGAAGGCAAACAAAGTGTTGGATATTCTGGAGAGATGCATGTTGGATACTTTGGAGAGTTAAAGGTTAACAATTAAACTTTGTTGTGTCTTCGAGCAGGATGGCTTTGAAGTGTTTAGAGAGAATGCGTAGCTTGTCTTATGCTTTTAGAATTTGAGTATGGTATATGAGAAATGCTTTTACAAGGCAACAAGTGGTAGTAATAACATCAGCCATCGGTAATTAATGTATGAGTTTGGTTAGTGTAATAAGCATAGCTAAAGTGATTCATCAGCTAGAGCATAGAAAGATAACGGTTTATGAAATCTGTTCTTCAAAGAGGTTAGGAACATTAGAAAATCTTGTTTATTGGAAGCTGCTCCGGAGTAAACAAGTACAACTCTATACATCAGTAACTATCTTCAAAGGATTTGGGAACAGATACGTCAGAAACTCTCACCTGTGACGCGTACCTTTGATGTGGGCAAACTATGGTGTACAAAGGAGCATGGTTTGCAGTTATTCTTCAGAGGCCTCGAAAGATAAAACTTGAAGCTGAAAAGTCACTCTCTGATCACTCATCCTAGGTGTCAATAAATTTTGTTCCATAGACTACATCATCAAGTGTTGCATGTTTATTCAAAACATGAACTGTAGAATGGAAGAGGACAAATGTTAACCAATATGTTCTGTGTTTCATTTTGAAAATCAAAATGATCTTTTTGTTGCAAATTTAGTGTTGCTGCGAACAGTTTTGGCTAGGAAAGAAATTTGACCTATATAATTCACACTTGCACAGTTCTCACCTTTGGCAGAAAAATTGCAATTCTTGACTGTTTAACCCTATGTAATTGTCACAGAAACAACAATTTGTGTTTTTGTAACACCTTTTAAGGTAGCAAAATGCCCCAAGATGCTTAACAAAACATTTTTTAGATCAAACTTTAGAAAGAGATGATAGGATAGATGACCAAAAGCTTAGTCAAAGAGATAGGCTTAAAGTAAAGAATAGAGATCGATAGGCAGAGAGGTTTAGGGTGGGAATTCCAGAGTTTAGGACCAAGGCAGCTGAAACCATGCCATCAGTAATGAAGCACTTAAAATTGGCGATGTGCAAAAGCCAAAATGCATGGCTGGAAAGATGGTCCAGGAAGGAGGCCGTTAGATTTCTGGGACATTGGGACTGTTTCTGGGACCTGTACAAGGCGGACGGGTTGCACCTGAACTGGAATGGGACCAACCATCCTTGTGGGAAGGTTTGCTAGTGCTGTTGGGGAGGGTTTAAACTAACTTGGCAGGGGGAATGGGATCTTGAGAAGAGGTTGCAGAGGGAGATGCACAGCCAAAATTAGAAGAGAGAGCAAGTGAGTCTGGAAGGAATAGAAATTATAGGCCAGTTAAGGCACAAGTGAGTTTGGCAAGGTTGGATGGTATTTATTTTAATGCAAATGGCAAATAAGGCAGATGAGCTGAGGGCATAAATTAACATGGAAGCATGATGTCATTGCTGTCACAGACATGGTTGAGAGAGGGGCAGGATTGGCAGCTCAATATTCCAGGATATAGTCTTCAGGCGAGACAGGGAAGGAGGTAAAGAGGAGGGGGTATTGCAATATTGATCAAGGAATTACTTACAGCAGTAAGGAGGGGTGACAACTTAGAAGGCTCTTCAAATGAAGCCATATGGGTAGAACTTAAAAACAAAAAAGGAGCAATTACATTACTGGGGAGTGCACTATAGGTCCCCAAACAGTCAGAGAAATAGAAGAACAATTATGTAGGCAAATGTCAGAGAAGTGTAAAAATAATAGAGTAGTAATGGCGGGGCATTTTGCAGAAAGTGATCATAACTCCGTTAGATTCAAAGTTGTTATGGAAAAGGACAAGGATAGGCTAGAAACCAGAGTTCTAAATTGGGGTAAGGCTGATTTTAATAAGATCAGGTATGATTTGGCCAGAGCGGACTGCGAGCAGTTACTTTTAGGTAAGTCTGCATCAGAGCATTGGGTCTCATTCAAGAAGGAAATGGGAAGAGTACAGGGCCGACATATTCCAGTAAAGATAAAGGGTGGGACCAACAAATCCAGGGAACCCTGGATGTCGAGGGATATACAGGATTGGATAAAGAAAAATGGGAGGCTTATGGCAGATACTGAGGGCTCAAAACAGCGGAAGCCCCAGAGGAGTATAGAATGTGTAAGGGGGAACTTAAAAAAGAAATTAGGAGAGCAAAAAGGGGGCATGAAAAAACATTGGCAGGGAAAATAAAGGAAAATCCAAAGTTATTTAACAAGTACATTAAGAGTCAGAGGATAACTTGGGGAAAAAGTAGGACCCTTTTGTGTGTAGAGCCAGAAGACGTAGATAGGGTTCTGAATGAATACTTTGTGTTGATGTTCACAATAAGAGGTATGACCTGGGTGTGGAAATCAGGCAGAAGGACTGTGATATAATTAAAGAAATTAGCATAGAAAGGGTTCTAAGTGGCCTGGCAAGCTTAAAAATTGATAAATCTCCAGGCCTGAATGAAATGTATCCCAGGCTGTTGAGTGAGACAAGGGAGGAAATAGCAGTGGCGCTGGCAGTAATTTTCAATACCTCTCTGGCCACAGGAGAGGTGCAAGAGGACTGGAGGACAGCCGATGTGGTACTGTTATTCAAGAAGGGAGGAAGAGATGAACCAGTCAGTCTAACCTCAGTGGTGGGGAAACTATTGGAAGCAATTCTCTACACTTGGAGAGACAGGGATTAATCAAGGACAGTCATCATGGTTTTGTTATGGGGATGTCATGCCTGATCAGTTTGATTGAATTTTTTGAAGTGGTGACCAGGTGTATAGATGAGGGCAATGCATTTGACATAGCCTACTTGGAATTCAGCAAGGCTTTTGATAAGGTTCCGTATGGGAGACTGATAATAAAGGTAAGAGCCCATGGGATCCATAGCAATTTGGCAAATTGGATCCAGAATTGGCTGAGTGGCAGGAAACAGAATGTGATGGTCGAAGTCATCTTTGTGGCTGGATGCCTGTGTCCGGTGGTGTTCCACAGGGATCGGTGTTGGGTCCCTTGCTGTTTGTGGTATATATAAATGACTTAGACTTGAATGTAGGAGGGTTGATTAGTAAGTTTGCAGATGACACGAAAATTGGTGGCATGGTAAATAGTGAGGAGGATAGCCTTAGATTACAAGAGGATATAGATGGGCTGGTCAGATGGGCTGATCTGTGGCAAATGGAATTTAAACCGGATAAGTGTGAGGTGATGCACTTGGGCAGGACAAACGAGGCATGGGAATACACAATGAATGGTAGCACCCTGGGAAGTCCTGTGGATCAGAGGGACCTTGGTGTGCATGTCCACTGGTCCTTTAAGTTAATGTGACAGATAAGTAAGGTGGTTAAGAAGGCATAAAGGATACTTGCCTTTATTAGCCGAGGCATAGAATATAAGAGCAGGAAGGTTATGCTGGAACTGTATAAAATGCTGGTTAGGCCACAGCTAGAGTATTGTGAGCAGTTCTGGAATCCGCATTATAGGAAGGATGTGATTGCACTAGAGAGAGTGCAGAGGAGATTTACCAGGATGTTGCCTGGGCTGGAGAGTTTTAGTTAGTAGAGATTGGATAGACTGGGGTTATTTTCTTTGGAGCAGAGGAGATTGAAGGGGGACATGATTGAGGTGTATAAAATTATGAGGGCATAGATAGGGTAGACAAGAAGGAACTTTTCTCCTTGGTGGAGGGATCAGTAACAAGGGGGAATAGATTTAAGGTAAGGGGCAGGAGGTTTAGAGGGGATGTGAGGAAGAATATTTTCACCCAGAGGGTGGTGGGAATCTAGAACTCCCTGCCTGAACAGGTGGTAGAGGCAGAAACCCTCATAACATTTAAGAAGTATTTGGATGTGCACTTGTGATGCCATGGCATACAAAGCTACGGGTCTGGTGCTGGAAAATGGGATTAGAATAGTTAGGTTCTTGATTGACCGGCACAGACTCGAAGGGCTGAAGGGCCATTTTCTGTGCTGTAGACCTTAATGACTCCATAGAAACATTAAAACATAGGAACAGGAGTAGGCCATTTCACCTATGAGCCTGTTACACCATTCAGTGAGATCATTGTTGATCTGTGGCCTAAATCCATAAACCCACTTTTGACCCATATCCTGGAATACTTATAGTTCCTAAAAAAAAAACTATCAATCTCAGATTTAAGATCAACAATTGAACTGGTATTAATTGCCATTGTGGAAGAGAGCTCCAAACTTTCACAAGCCCTTCTGTCCAGAAGTGTTTTATAATTTAACTCCTTGAAAGACCAGGATGTAATTCTTTGTTTATGCTCCCTTTTCCCAGGTTGCTCAGCCACGGAAATAGTTCCTCTCCATCCTCTCTATCTTTTTCCTTTAATATCTTGAAAACTTTAATGAAATCACTACTTAACCTTCAAAATTCCATGGAATACTACCCTAGTTCATGTACTTGCTCTTCATAACTTAACCCTTGGACTCCTGGTAGTATTCTGGTAAATCTGTATTGCACGCTCTGGAAGGCCAGCATATTCTTCCGAAGGTGTGGTGCCTAGAACTGCTCACAGTGCTCTAGGTGTGCTATAACCAGGGTTTCATATAGCTGAAGCATGACTTCAATCTCTTTGTATCTCTGCTTTCTAGATACAAAGGCCAGCATACTATTAGCCTTTTTGATTATTTTCTGCACCTGTTCATGAAATTTAATGATCTAGGTACCAATGCCCCTTTAGACTTCCACTGTTTCCAGTTTTTCACCATTTAGGAAATACTCTTGTCAATCCTTTTAAGGTGCAAAGTAGATGACCTCACAATTACTGACATTGAAATCCATTTGTCACAGTCTTACTCATTTACTTAATCTATCAATATCTCTTTGTAATTTTATGCTTTCATCGACACTGCTTGCTGCAAATGGAAGTTTGATATGTCTTTCTATCCCATTATCTAAGTTGTTAATAAACATTGAATAGTTGAGGTCCCAACACAGATCCTTGTGGAATAGTACTCGTAACATCCTGCCAATTAGAGTACCTGCCCAATATTCCTACTTTGTCACCTGTCACTCAGCCAATTTCCTAAAGTAACTCCTCAGAGTAATAATATCCCATCAATTCCATGGACTTTAACTTTAGTTAGTAGTTTCTTATGACGGACTTTACCAGATATCTCAAAGTCCAAAGATATAAAATCCATAGACACTCCTCTCCACCATCTTAATAATTTTTTTCAAAATATTCCATCAGATGTGTCTCCTTATTTAAAGAAGGATGTAAATGAATTTGAAGCAGTTCAGAGAATATTTACTAACTAATACCAGGAATGGGCAATTTATCATACGAGGAAAGATTTGACAGGCTAAGCTTGTATTTGCTGGAGTTTAGAAGAGTAAGAGGCAACTTGATTGAAACATAAGATCCTGAGGGGCCTTGACAGGGTCAGTGTGGAGATGATGTCTCCTCTCGTGGGAGAATCTAGAACTAGGGGTCACTATTTAAAATTAAGGCGTGGCCCATTAAGATGAGAAGAGTGTTTTTTCTCAGAGTATTGAGTCCTTGGAACTTCCTTTCTCAAAATTCAGTGGAAGCAGAGTCTTTGAATGTTTTCAAGGCAGGGTTAGATTCTTGATAGATGAGGGGGTGAAGGGTTATTGGGGTAGGCGGGAGGTTGCAGTCAGACTAGCCATGATCTTATTGAATGATGATTCAAAGGGCTGAGTGGCCTACTCTTGCTCCTAGTTCTTATGTGTCAGGTATAGCTTGAGCTTTACAAATCTCTCCTGGCTCTGATCTCCTGAAAAGTTTCAAGGTTTTCAGGCACTGCATCCTTAATTATAGACTCGAGTAATTTCCTGACAACTGATGTTAGGCTGGCTCATCCATAGGTCTCTTTCATCTTTGTAAATAGCAGATGATGTGCACAATTTGCCAAACTAAAGGAATAGTTCCCAAATCGCGAGGGCATTGGGGGCGGAATTTAATGAAACTTGAAAGAGCAGGAAACATTGTAGGATTGGGAGGGGCTTTAGGGGGAGGGGGGGCATTAATTTTCCAAATGTTGAAGGCGCGACATCGGGAACTCTGGAATGAATCATGTGGATGGCAGGAAGGCAGAAAAGTGGCAAAGCTGCATGGAAGCAGCGGGTAATTAATTAAGGTAATTGAAAAGGCACCAACTGTAATTTACATATCTCTAAATGCAATCAAATGATGCCTCCCGAATTGAACGCATGTTGATTGAAGATCATGGGCTGTCCGTTACCTGGCCAATGAAAGGTTTTGAGGCAAGGTCTCAATCCTTGACTTGAAGGTCAGCCATTGTACAGCTGCAGTTGGGGTGTCTGTAATCTGGTTGAAAGGAATGAAAAGGTGCAGGAAGCACTGAAATGAAGGGGCAGTTCACAGAATCTGAGGGGAAAACATCTGTAGGGGAAGCCTTGCTCAGGGAAATGAAGGATCTGAACCTGGACACTGCATCCAAGGAAAGTGGCCAGTGATGGGAGAATCTGCAGAGAATGGGAGTCATACACCCAATATTCTTGGACATACGAGTAGTGGAGGAAAAATGCAGAGGAAGTGGGCTCCAGGTACCAGAGGTTGCAAGACGGAAGCAGCAGGAGCACCAAGAGGTGCAGCTCACAACAGGGCAGGACCACCAGGAGGCCATGGGGAGCGGATACAGGAAAGAGGTAGAGGACGGAATGCCCCTCATTCCAGAGTCTTCAGAAGTCAAATCAACCACCTGCAGTTGTCTGAGTGATTACTGCGAGCGAAGACTGTGCCTCTCTAGAAAGTCTGTCACTGACCTTTGCATGAAGCTGCAGGATGACCTGCATTCAATGGGTCTGGGTGAGCACCTGATGCCATATTCTATTAAATATGGAATGGATTAGTGGGAATTGACAAAAGGAAGTATCTGGTGTCCTCTGGCAATAACAAAACACAAGATAGCCAAGCACATAAACTACAAAGACCATTTGTTTCCAAGACAGTGTATCAATTATCTTTCTTCTGACAGTGGAACAAGTGCCAAAGGAAATAGTCACAGCCCCATTGTTTGAAATCACAAGATCCACCTTTAAACTATTTCCATTTATACAGTTTTCATTATCAGTGCTACCATCTCAGCAGATCATATCTGGTTTAGCTCACACTAAATGTTGGTGGAACATGGATATTAGTCTGTGATGCTGACATAACCAAAGCAGAAGCAGCAACAGAAACAATAAAGACCACAGCACTATTACACTTTTACACTTCTGGATCTTTTCAAGGATCCACTGGGGACAGGTGTGGGATATTCCAGGCAGCCACACTTCGCTGCAACAGAGAAATCACCAAAGCACTGTTTAAAAGGGCTGGAGAGTTTGTGCGATTCTGAACTGACCCTGATATCCAGGTTTGAGAGGTCCGTAGGCTTCAGGGCCAATGCAGATTTTCCATGTTTGTAGGGACTGGTAAATTGCACGTATGTGGCTGTCAAAGGTCTGTCAGGCCAGCCTGCAGCCTTAATCAAAGGAAAGGCTTCTATTCAATTAACATGCAGCTGGTAAGTGGCCATAGGAAGCACATCCTGCAGGTGTGTGCCTGCTTTGCAGGCGCACTCACGATCCTTTTGTTCTCTGGCACTCCCAACTGCTGCAGCTGTTTGAGCCTCTCACATAACTGAATGGATGGATCCTTGGCAACACAAAGCATCTTCTCAAAGCTTGGCTGTTAACACCGGTAAGAAACCCGAGCACTGAAGTTGGGGCATGTTTGCCAGCCATAGTTCCACCTGGGTCATGATGGAGCCAACAATAAGCCTCAAAGTTAGATTCTGCTGCCTAGACCATTCCGGGGGAGCTCTATAGTGTGATCAGCGAGAGTCTCCAGGATTATTGTTGTTTGTTGCGCTCTTCACAATCTCACACAGAAAAGTGGGGAGGCCTTGCATCCAGATGAAGTGCAGGAGAATGATTCTTCCTCATGCTAGGAGGATGTTGAGGAGGAGGCTGAGGAAGCTGGACAACATCACCTGGTGCCTGTACCCGAAGTCTGTGCCCTGGGGCAGTGTGCTAGAGGGGTTCATGAGAACCTTATTCAGAGTTGATTTCTCCATCCATGCGTTTTCTGAAATACCGAGCACACACCAATGTTACCAATGATTTCAGCAGCTATCATACTCTCTCCATGCTCAGTGCTCATCAATGGAGGTGATCATAGAGTGAAGTTACCAACACAGCCAGAAGCCTAAGGGACAAGGCCTGTCATTTCTGGTTAGAGGCCACAAAAAAATGAATAAATAATACAGAAGGATAACTGCCATTACAATGCAATTACATACAGCAGCTGCACACTATATATCTGTGCCACCATGATGCAACAAAGTGATCTTCAGAATTGCTCCTGAGTGCAACAACAAGGTTTTTTTTATTCATTCACAGGATGTGGACTTCACTGGCTGGACCAGCATTTATCGTCCATTATTAATTGCCCTTGAGAAGGTGGTAGTGAGCTGCCTTCTTGAACCGCTACTGTCCATGGGATGTAGGTACACCCACAGTGGTGTTGGGAGGGAGTTCCAGAATTTTGACCCAGTAACAGTGAAGGAACGGCGATTTATTTCCAAGTCAGAATGGTGAGTGGCTTGGAGGGGAACTTCCAGGTAGAACTTCATCTATCAGCTGCCCTTGTCCTTTTAAATGGTATTGGTCATGGGTTTGGAAGACACTGTCTAAGGAGCCTTGGTGAGTTTCTACAATGCCATCTTGTAGATGGTACACACTGTTGCTACTGTGCATCGGTGGTGGACGGAGTGAATGTTTGTGGATGTGATACCAATCAAGCGGGCTGCTTTGTCCTGGGCAATGTCAAGCTTTTTGAGTGTTGTGGGAGTTGCATTCATCCAGGCAAATGGGGAGTATTCCATCAAACCCCTGACTTGTGCCTTGTAGATGGTGGACAGGCTGCATCTATGGCCTCATCCACTGGAGGCAATTGAGTCACTGACCGAGGGGAAAGGTGAGCCGATCCAACCTTGGAGTGCCAGTAGAACAGTCCTCAGATGTGATAGTTCCTCCTCTCTTTCGGTATGTGACAAGCCCTCCTTAGATGCTGGAGTAGGACATTGACCTGGATACGATTCCAGGCTCACCATCCCACTCTCTCTCCTAGCCACTGCTGCATTGAGCTGATGGCCGAAGCTGTGGTATGCAGGTCTGAGTACAAACCCGGCAGCTACTGAGTGTCTGGACCTGGTTCTCCAAGATGGTCAACGTCTTCATGCAGGAAGCCATGAGTTCACACACCTGAGACATAAGAGGAGACATAACAGGATTCATGGCCTGGATAGAGGACTCTGGTAGCTTTGTCAGATGTTCCACTGTTCTTTGCTGTAACTCCCACGGTTTCAGTGTGGCTGACACCAGAGGCCTGTCATCAGCTCGGGAATTAACATGGGTTTGGACTTTAAAAGCCCTCCGACTGTCAGGCTCTTGGCTGTTACAGCCTCTGTCAGCTGTTTCTGCATGTCAGTGATGTGTTCACCAGATTATGGTCCTAAACTATATCGAGAATGTATTCCCACTGATGTGAATATATCTAAGCTGGTGGTTGGTGCAGGGGAAAGATGTGACGCTACATCCTCTGAAGCATGGGCACATCCCTCCCAAGAGGTGAAAAGCCAGGGTTTCCACTGAGGCAGCTATATATCTCTCTGGTGTCCAGACAGCTGCATGGTGAAAGACAAACAATTAAAAAGCCTTGGCAATCACTCCACCCATGATGGTGATGCAGTGGTAATGTCCCTGAACCAGAGACCACAGGCTAATGCCCTAGTGACATGGGTTCAAATCCCACCAGAGCAGTTGGTGGAGTTTAAATTAAATTAATACATGTGGGATTGTAATTGTATAAAAACATTCATCTGTCTCTTGCATCCCCTTTGCCACTAGAGTGTGACATCACTTACAAGTGCTTCTGACTCTCATCACCCATGACTGATTTCTTCATTCACAATGCCCTGGCTGCCCTACTCCCTAGCCAGATCCAGAGCCTCCATCTCTACGGATATCAAGATTTGAAGGCCTGGCACACCACAGACTCATCCTTGCGATTCACTCAAGATCATTGACCCGTTTGTGGCATTGGACCTAGCTGCGCACAACTGCTGAGTTCTGCTGCAACTTCCAAACAGGTATCCTTGCTGCTGCATGATAGCCTTTACTTTCCATCTGCAGGGAACAATTTATTATGCATATCTTGGGCTGCCTGGAAGGAAACCTGCAGGGAGGCATCACTGAGCCGTGTGGCCATTCCCAAGCTTGATGACTCTTGTCTCAAAATCTTCTCATATGGTTTCAGAAACTTATGCTTCTGTTTTATGTGGTTCTCACTTGAGGAATCTTGCCTTTCAAAACCTTTGGCTTTGCAGCTAAAAGCCAATGTTATTACATGCATAAGGTTGATATTATATAGTTCCCTCTCCTTGGATTGCCACCTTGATGTGGTAGAGAGACTTGTGCACTCTGATGATCCCTTGAGTGATGCCTTCGGGGGTTCCTTGCTCCTGGTAGGACCATTCATGGTGGTGAGGTTGGGGGAGGTGCTAGACAATGTGCAATCCCAAAAGTCCTCAAAGGCAGAACAGGCAAAGGTAGGCTATGCATCTAAGGCTGCGAAGGCAGAAAGGCAGTCATTGTGGTTCAACGTGTCACCAAAACCTGCCCACCAGCCCGTCAAGATCGTGTGGACAGTGATGGTGTTCTAAGGCTCCCCTGTTAAACACAGTCATGTGTAGGCTTCTATCAGGGTCTATTTACCAAATCCTGTGCCAATGGAGAATTGGCGATGGGGCAGGGCTGTGAACCTGGGATTCCCTGGTCAAGAATGTGCACACAGGCAACAGATGAGTGATGGTCACTGGGCACATATATTGGGAGAGAGGTGTCTTTGAGCAGCAGTGTCTGCAACTGAGCAGCCCTCTTCAGGATATCCTCTGCTTATCCCAAATGTTAGAAAAAGTGCCCTAAAAATAGGCTTTTCCACTTTTTCTCCTGGCTGGGGAACCACACCCTGAAGGTGTTGGTCAAAGAGAGAAAATATTAAATTTTGCAACTTGGAATGTTCGTACACTCATGGATAATCTTGTGTGACTATCCAGAAAGAAGAACTGCTTTCGTATCATGTGAGCTATCAAGACTCCAAATTGACATGGCAGCCCTCAGTGGGACCTGCCTTTCTGGGGAGGGGCATCTGAAGGAACAATCAGGGAGATGCACCTTTTTCTATTGGAAAGGAAAGGCTGATGGTGACCCTTGAGTTCATGGAGTTGGTTTTGCCAGCTGGAATATGATCTTGGATACGTTACCAAAACTCACCAATTGTATAAATGAAAGACTCATGACACTTCACCTTCAGATTAGCCGTAATCAATATGCCGCTTGCCATCAGTGCTTATGCCCCAGCCTTTGACTCCAATGAAGAACTTAAGGAAAAGTTCTATTTTGACCTTTAAGTCCTCACTGTTATTTCAAGAGAAGAAAAAAAATCATCCTTCTGGGGGATTTTAATGCTACGGATGGCCGTGACTCCAATGTCTGGGGAAGAATCTTTGGGAAAAATGGAGTGGGAAAACCCAATACAAATGGTGTTCTCCTGCTGACAGAGTGTTCAGCATGGCCTCATTATAACAAACACCCTCTTCCACCATAAGGACAAATACAAAACCACATCGAGGCATCCTAGGTCAAGGCACTGGCCCCCCCTGGATTATGTCATTTTTCAACTCAAAGATCTAAACGATGTCTCCATCATTCAATCCGTGTGAGTGACTGATCCCTGCTGGACAGATTGTTGACTTGTTCAGTTGGTGATGAACATCTACCTAGCACCAAGACATCACCAGGTCTAAAAGTCTCAGAGGAAGCCCTAAAGCAGCCTGACCAAAGAGAGGAATTCCAAGTGTAGCTCATGAACAATCTGGAAAATCTTCACACATTCAACTCAATTCCAAAACAGTGGGATCAAACAAAGTCAGCTTTACTAGATTCCTGTGTCCAGACCAATGGTTTCGAGCATCATCGTCACCAGGACTGGTTCAATTAAAATGGTGCTGAAGTATGTGACCTCCTGGAACAAAAACGAGCAGCCCTCATTGCCTGGTAGAACAACCTAAAGAGCATCCAGTCATTGCTGAAGTGTAAATTGAGCTTGATCAGGATACAGGAATACCTTTGGTAAGGTAGCACATTTCATGAGTGCATCCAGACCTTTCCAATTTCTGTGGGATTAGGATGTCAACTATCAGGATTGGCATCTTGGCCACCTCGATCTGTGAGTTTGTGCCTCAGCTGCAAGACTGTATCAGCGAAAAGCTAGTGGCACAGGCGCAGCTCTCAGGCGTGACATTGGCTGTTTGTGATTGGGAAGTCTACTATATCTGCCCAGCGTTCGTTAATCTGATCACTTTTAGATATTAAGCTGTTAACTAAATCTGGCTCATTACTAAACCTAATATGGCATGCCCCCTTATTGTTTCCAGGACATTATGCCACAGAAAGCTATCCTGGACACACTCAAGAAATACACTACCTTTCCGATTTGATTATCCAAATCTGTATGAAAGTAGGAATTCCCCATTTATGCCACTTGGCCTTTGCTATATACTTGTTGAATCTCTGCATTTATGCTGTCTACTTCCTCACAATCACCAAGAGAGCCCCCATACATAACCCCCACTATATATTCCTAAATGCCGATTTCCTATTTCCTAATTTTACCCGTAAAATCTCTACTACCTGCTTACCTCCCATTATATCCTCTCTTATCATTAAAGTGAGTTAATCCTTAATCACTCAGGCTACTTCTTGCATTCTATCATTTTCACTAACTTTCTTTTTGAACCTGTAGTAAATAACACAAAGTTCAGCTTGCTAAAGTACTGCTATAGAACACTTAATCCAGGAAAATTGGTGAATGAGGGAATTTTAAATGTTGATTTCTTTCTAAAATCTAGTTAAAATTGCCATTTAGCATTTAACTTAACTTTAACATTAATTTGTAGTTTCTTTCACAGCTTGTTTACCACTGATAAACACCGTCTTCTTGTGGCCACTACACAATTAAGTGGCTAGTTAGCATGGGCTGATTTGGGAATTAAAAATTTTGAACTAGTATACATAGAGGAGGTATTGCTTACGCAAAATTTATAAAACAATGAGCGATCAAAAAGAGGAATAGGGAGCAGGAGACAGCGACACCTGAGAGCTGAAATCTAAAGGCATTAATTAGGGTTGTGTGTAGGTGACTGGTTGCTGAGTTTTCTAGGTTTTTTTCTCTAAACAAGGGCAGTGGAAATCAGCCATGATGCAGAGCAAGGCACCATGGCTCAGAAGACTAGCCAATGCAGGAGAGAGGATCAGAATAGAAATGTAATAATATTAGGGGATTATATAGTTTAAGGGGGTAAAAAAACATCCTCTGCAGCCAAGAATGAGAATCCCAAAAGGTTGTTGCCTGCCCCGTGCCAGAGTAAGGGATATCACATGATGGCTGGAGAGGAACTTGGAAAGGGAGGGAGTAAATAAAGTTGTCATTGTCCATGTTAGAATATTTAACATAGGCAGGAAGAAAGAGGAGGTCCTGCAGAAAGAGTATCAAAAGTTTAGCTTCATATAAAAAGCAAGTTCACGAGGGTAAAAATCTCTGGACCATTGCCTGAGACAAATGCAAACTGGCATATGAGCAGATAAATCAGGAGAATTAAGACATCCCTAACAGGCTGGTGTCAGAAAGAGGGGAGATACTAGGATAATGGCATCAGATTTGGGACAGGAAGGAGCTGTCCCAATAACACAGGGCATGAGGGTATGAAAACAGAGCGAGGTCAAGTGAACTGGCAAATTAGGTTAAGAGACAGGTCAATGGAGATGGAATGGCTGACGTTCCAGGGGTTATTTCAGTATAAGCAGAATAGAAGCATTCGAACAAGAAAGAAAAATTTCAAGGGGAGCGCCCTCCATCTGTGGTTCACTAAAAAAGTTAGAGTATCAGACTTAAAGAAAAATCATATAATTGCGTAAAGATGGATGGCAGGTCAGAAGATTGGACAGAATATAAGCAACATCAGAATGACTAAAAGATTGATAAGCAAGGAAAATTAGCGTACAAGAGAAAGCTAGCTAGAAATATAAAGACAGATAAAAGAGTTTCTATAGATATTTAAAAAAGAGTTAAAAAAAATGAGCATTGGTCATATAGAAAGTAAGTCTGAGGAATTATTAATGGAAAATAGGGAGATGGTGGATGAATTGAACAGGTATTTTGCATCGGCCTTCACTATATATGATACAGGTAACATCCCAGAAATAGCTGTAAATCAGGAAATGGTTAGAAGGAGGAGCTCAAGAAAATTACAATCACTGGTGAAGTGGTACTGAGCAAATTGTTGGAGCTGCGGGCTGATAAGCCTCCGGATCCTGATGGATTTCATCCTAGGGTCTTAAAAGAAGTGGCTAGTGAGATATTGATGATTTGTATTAATTTTCCAAAATTTCCTAGATTTGGACAAGGTTCCATTAGATTGGAAAATAGTGAATTTATTCAAAAAGAGAGGAAGACAGCAGGAAACTGCAGGCCAGTTAGCTTAACATCTGTCACAGGGAAAATGTTAGAAGCTATTATTAAAGACATTATTGCAGGGCACTAGGAAAAAATAAAGATAATCAGGCAGAGTTAACATGGTATCTTGAAAGGGAAATCATGTTTAACCAATTTATTGGAGTCCTTTGAGCAATATTGTGAATAAAGAGAAGCTGGTGGATGTGCTGTACGTAGACTTCCAGAAGGCATTTGATAAGGTGTCAAGGTTATTGTGGAAAATAAAAGCTCATGGTGTAGGTGCTAACATATTGGCATGGATAGAAGATTGGCTAGCTAGCAGAAAACACGGGATAAATGGGTCTTTTTCTGGTTGGCAAGGTATAATAAGTGGTGTGCCAATGGATCAGTGCTGGGGCCTCAACTTTTTACAATTTATATAAATGACTTGGGTGAAGGGACTAAAGGCATGCTTGCTAAATTTGCTGATGACACAAAGATAAGTAGGAAAGTAAGTTGTGAAGAAGACATAAGGATGCTACAAAGGGACAAGATAGGTTAAGTGAGTGGGCAAAGATCTGGAAAATGGAGTATAGTGTGGGAAAATGTTAAATTGTCCACTTTGGCAGGGGAAAAAAGTATATGATCTAAATGGTGAGAGATTGCAGAGCTCTTGAGATACAGAGGGATCTAGGTTTCCTGTTGTGTGAATCACAAAGGACCAGTGTGCAGGTGCACCCAATAATTCAGAAAGCTAATATAATATTATTGTTTATTGTGAGGGGAATTGAATACAAAGGAGTTATATAGGGCATTGGTGAGAGATCATCTGGAGTACCTTGTGTAGTCTTGGTCTCCTTATTTAAGGAAGAATGTAAATGCATTGGAAGCAGTTCAGAGAAGGTTTACTAGACTAATATCTGGAATGGGCAGGTTGTCTTATGAGGAAAGGTTGGACAGGCTAGGTTTGTATCTGCTAGAGTTTAGAACAGTAAGACATGACTTGATTGAAACGTGTAAGACCCTGAGGGGTCTTGATGTGGATAGGATGTTTCCTCTTGTGGGAGAATCTAGAACTAGGGGGTCACTGTTTAAACCTAAGGGATCACCCATTTCAGACAGAGATGAGGAGAATTTTTTTCTGTCAGAGGGTTGTGAGTCTTTGGAACTCTCCTTCTCAAAAGGTGGTGGAACTAGAGTCCTTGAATATTCTTAAGGCAGATTCTTGTTAATCAAGGGGGTGAAAAGTTATTGACGGTAGGCAGGAATATGGAGTTGAGGTTACAATCAGATCAACCATTATCTTATTTAATGGCGGAGCAAGCTTGAGGGCTGAGTGGCCTACTCCTGCTCCTAATTCATATGTTTGTAGGATCCACCTGAACTGGGATGGGGTCCATATCCTAATGGAAAGTCTAGAGAGGTGGCAAACGCTTTAAACTAGTAAGGTTGTTGAGGGAGGATATACAAGAAACGTAAGCAGACTAGATGTAAATAAACAAGAAAGCGTAGGAAATGATAAACTAAGGGAGGACATTCATGGCAAGGGAATAAAAAGAGATAAAGAACAGTGGCTGAATTTTGGTCTGGACTCGGGAAATCCCAACCTGTGCACCTTTATGGCGCTCAAAATGCACACCTGACTGATGTGTGACTTTGAGGGATTTTTCTCTTTTCACACAAGGATCAGGATTGTGGTGCACCTGCAAACTGACGGAGTGCATGAGGAGTGCGGGTGCAAAGGCGGGCCCATTGGAGGGCCAGCTAACAGTCACTAATAGGTGCAGTCTACAGACCACCTAATAGTGGAAGTGATGTGGAGGAAAAAATATGCAGACAAATTAGGGAATTGAGTTAAAGAAGACATGGAATAATAATTATAGGAGATATCCTGATAATAATTATAGGAGATATCCTAATAATAATTGGGCAGAAGAGATAGGTAAAGGGGTTAAGAGAACAGATTTCCTGCAATATGTACACGACTCCTTTAATCCAGTATGTGAAAGGACCAACAAGGCAAAGTTCACTTTTGGATCCAGTAATGGGGAATGAACTAGAGCAAATAAGAAAAGTAAAAATAGGGGGAATGTCTAAGCATTACTGACCATATTATAATATGTTTCAAGATGATTATAGAGCAAGACTTGTGCATGATGAAAGCCAGGTTAATAGATTGGAGAAAAACTGATTTTGAGGGGCTGAAAATAGAAATATAAAACCAGCAACAATATAGGAACACGAGACAGGAGCAAGAGAAGACCATACGACCCATCGAGTCTGCTCTGTCATTCAATGAGATCATGGCTGGTCTAGAGCTTCAACTCCACTTTCTTGCCTGTTTTCCATATCCCTTGAGTCCCTGAAAGATCAATATCTGTCTATTCTAACCTTAAATATATTCAGCAATGGAACATCCACAACACTCCGGTGCAGACAATTCCAAATTCCAAAGATTCGCAAGCCTTTGAGTGAAGAAATTTGTCTTCACCTCAGACCTAAATGATCTGACCCTTACCTGAGACTATGCACCAGTGTTTTAGATTTTACAGCCAGCGGAAAAAAAAACTGTGTGTATCCTTTATTATTAGAGGGATTAAACATAAAAATAAGGATGTTATGCTACAGTTATACATTGGCAAGACCGCACCTCGAATACTGTGTGCAGTTTTGGTCTCCTTATTTAAGGAAGATGCAAATGCATTGGAGGCTGTTCAAAGTAGGTTTACTAGATTGATACCTGGAATAAGTGGGTTGAATATGAGGAAAGGTTGGACAGACTGGGCTTGTTTCCACTGGAGTTTAGAAGAATGAGGGGTGATTTAATTGAAGTATACAAGATCCTGAACAGCCTCGATAAGGTAGATGTGGAAAGGATGCTTCCTCTTGTGGGTGAATACAGAAATAGGGGGGTACTATTTTAAAATTAGGGGTCGCCCTTTTAGGACAGAAATGAGGAGAATTTTTTTCTCTGAGGGTTATGCGACTTTGGAAGGTGGTGCAGGCAGGGTCATTGAATATTTTTAAGGCAGAGGTGGATAGATTATTGTTAGGCAAGGGAATCAAAGGTTATTGAGGTTAGATGGGAAGGTGGAAATCAAAACACAAGAAGATCAGCCATGATCTCATTGAATGGCGGAGCAGGCTTGAGGGGCTGAATGGTCTACTCCTGTTACTATTTATGTTCTAATCCTATCAAGCCTCCTCAGAATCTTCAATGTTTCATTTAGATCATCTCTTGCTCTTCAAAACTATAGAATATGGGCTCAACTTACTCAACCTTTCATCATAGGACATCCTGTTCACCCCATGGGCCAAACTAATGAACCTTCACTCCACCACCTCCAATGCATATCCTTTCTTAAACATGGGGCAGGATTTTCCCCTCATCAGGCGGGCGTGGCGGGTGGGCCTGGGAGCAGCCGTGAAACCGACCGCTGACCACAATCAGACCCGAACATTGATTTCACGCTGGCTGGCCAATTAATGGCCAGCCAGCATGGAACGAGTGCTGCAGGGCTTAGCGCTGCTGGGGTGGGGATGTATGGAGAGCGAGCGCGGAAGTTCACGCACGTGCACAAGAGCGCACAATGAAAGCCCCTTAGGCACAGAGCTGCCTCAGGGAGCTGAAGATTTTTAAAAATCAGAAATTAAAAGCTTAGCAATCACTTGAGGAGGGGTGAAATGAATCCCCGATTCTACCACTCCATGTTTGGCCATAACCAGATCATTTAGAGAGAATGTGCTTCACTGATTTTGTAAGACTCCCACTATTTACACATTGAGGCTAGAAAGAATTACTCAGACAGATTTTCTTAGGTTAAACAAAGAACAAGATAAGTTTATTGAAACTATATTTCCTAAACCATAAAAAAACTAGGTAAAATTCAACCATTATTCATACCGTCATGCACATTTGTCTGGGCCCACACATACTCCAGTACAGATGGCAGAGTAAAAGGATGGACTTTTTGGATTTTTACAGTTTGTGAAAGAAAAATACAGTTAGATGTTCCTTGGCTGGTCTCGATGCGGTGGTTCAGTGTTGCGGCCATTTTGTTCGACTTTCCTGAGTGTAGTTGTATGGAGCAGATTTCCACGTATTTTGAAAAGGTCTTGGTTCGCAGTCGGTTTTTCTTCTCAGGATGGTTACTTTGCACACTGGGCACAGCACGTCCAAAAGAGAGAGAGAGAGCACACAACTTCTATCAGCCTGTGTTCAATACGGCATTGTCTCTTTTCTCTTCTCTCCTGCATGGTAAGGGCCTTTGAAGTACCTCTCTGGGTGGAATTTCCAGAGAAATTCTATTAGTTAATATCTGCTGCAGTTATTGTTTCAGAAGAGGTAATTATGTTTTGCTGTCTCATCAGAAACATTTGAAAAGTCTCAGGATGGCGTGAATCGACAAGGAATGGCGTCTTTCACACTCCCTAGGGGGTTGACTGTCTGTCTTCATCCCACTTGTAGAATGTGAAATTGTGTGGATTATAGCAGTCTGAGTAATTTACCTTTGGTCTCTATAGGGTCCCAGCGTTTTTAAAATCCAGCCAGAAAAAGAAAAATTAGAAATGTTATATCAAAAACCTCATCCTCGTAACACTTGTACAAGCACTTCCAATCTCCCTGAACATCAACATTTATAAGTTTCACGCCTCTTCAAAAATATTCTGCTTTTCTAAACCTAGGACCAAAATGAATAATCTTACACTTTCCCACATTAAATTTCATTTTCCATCCTGTTGCCCAAATATTTAACCTGTGTCCTTGTCAAAGCTTACATTTCCACTTAGCATCAGCAAACTTAGATACATCACTCTCTGTCTGTTTGTATAAATCATTAATATAGATTATAAATAGTTGAGGCACCAGCACTGATCCTTGTGGCACTCCACTGGTCACAGCCTGCCAACTTAAAAATGCCCCATTTATGCCTACTTTTTTCTTCCTAGCCATAACCCAATCTTCTATCCATGCTAATATATTGCCACCAACTCCACGAGCCCTTATCTTGCCTATTTTGCCTATTGGCAAACAATGGTGTAGAACAACATTGGGAATCATTTAAAACCGTGTTAAACAGATCACAGAATTATTACAGCATAGAAGACGACTGTTTGGTTGTCATGCCTGCACCAAATGAGCTGAATGAGCAATTCACCTCATGCCACTGCCCCGCCTTCTCCCCATAACCCTGCACACTCTTCCTTTTTCAGAGTGCAGAAAAATACATTCCACTAAAAGGAAAGAGCAAACTAAAGACTAGTGATACTCCATGGATGAATAAAGTGATAAGGGAAATATTGAGGCTTAGGAATATGTGTATGTGAAGTAGATAGACAGCAAAGAGGTGAATGATAGGAGAGAACACAAAGCGATTAGGAGAGAAGTAACAAAAAAACAGGAAGGTAAACAGGAACTATGGGGATAAATTAACAAAGGAAATAAAACAAAATATTAAAATACAAGCACATCAATACAGAAAGAATGCTGGATGGGAACATAATCATTAAGGGATAGACAGGATAATACCAAAGGTAACAATAAAGAGATGGCAGAAATATTAAATAATTATTTTGCTTCAGTATTTACCAGGGAGATAGAACTGGCAGACATGATGCTGAATGATGAGATGAGTAATAAGTGCATTTGGAAAGTAAAAAATGGGATGTATTGTTTAGTATAATCAAATGCAAAGATAATAAAACCCCTGGTGCAGATGGATTACATCCTTGGGAGCAGATAGCAGGAGCATTGCTACACATCTAATTTGTTAGATAAAGGTGTAGTGCCAGGGGACTGATGGATAGTTAACTTAATTATTATATTTAAAAAGGTGGACAGTGAATTATAGTTAGCTTAACATCAGTGCTAGGAAAAATAATGGAATTCCCACTAAAGGAGTGAATAGAAGAACATCTGTAAAATAAAAATATAACAATGAATAGCATAGGTTTCTAAAGGGAAAATATTGCCTGGAGAACAAATTTATGGAAATAAAAGCAAAATACTGCAGATGTTGGAAATCTGAAACAAAAACAAAAATTGCTGGAAAAACTCAGCAGGTCTGACAGCATCTGTGGAGAGGAAGACAGAGTTAACGTTTCGAGTCCATATGACTCTTCATCAGAACATTTATTGTTCAGCTATGAACAGTCATTTATGGAGATTGGGTGTTGACTGACTAGGAGAGCATTAGAATAGTCAAATCTAAAATTAACAAAGATGAGGATTTTGGCAGCAGATAAGCTGAGGCAGGCTCAGAGTCAGGCAATGAGCTAGAGGTGAAAGGATGAAGGCTTACTGATGGAGCAGGTATATGGTCAGAATCGAATCTCTAAGTCACACAGAACACCAAGGTTGTGAATGGCCTGGCTCTGCTTCAGACAGTTGCCAGGAGTGGAAATGGTGACCTTGGAACAAAGTTCGCTGTCGGCACCAAAGTCAGTGACTCTAGTCTTCCCAACGTTTAGTTGGATGAAATTTCTGCTCAGCCAGTCGTGAATATCAGACAAGTAGTGTGACAAATTAGAGACAATGGAGGAGCCTAGGGTGGTATTGGAACAGTAGAGTTGGAAACCCTCAGCACACACATGGAACCCAATGTTTTGTTGTTGGATGGGTAATTGTAAGGGGCCAAGATCTTCTGGAATGAGGGGAATGTCCTGAGGAGAGATTGAGTAGACTAGGCATATGTTCCCTTGAATTTAGAAAAATGAGAAGGGATCTCACTTAAACATATAAAATTATTGACAAGTCAGCTGATGGAAGGATGCTCCCATGGCTGGGGAGTATGTTAGCAGAATACATAGCTTTAGGATAAGAGGTTGGCCATTTAGAACTGAGATGAGGAGGAATTTATTCACTTAGAAGGTTGCAAATCTTTGAAATTCTCTACCTATAGAACTGTGAATCTTCAGTTATTGAGTATATTCAAGAGTCAGACTGGTAGATTTTCGGGGTATGAAAGGAATTAAGGCATTTGGGAATAGTGCAGGAATGTGAAACTGATGTAGAAAATCACTCAGGATTGTATTGAAAGGTGATAATCGCTCAAAGGTCTGAATAGCCTACTCCTGCCCCTTTTTCTTATACAATCATTGAAACACAGAGGGAAGCCATTCAGCTCATCGAGTCTATACCAGTTCCCTGTAGAACTATATGGTCAGTCCCATTCCACCACTCCGTCCCTGTAGCCCTGCAAGTTTATTTCCCTCAAGTGCCCATCTAATCTCCTTTTGAAATCATTGATGTCTGTGCTTCCACCACCCTTGAGAGCAGCGAATTCCAGATCATAAATAAACACATAAAATACTGAAAATACTCAAGTCAGATAGCAATTGTGGAGGGGAGAACGGACAACATTTGAAGCCTGTGACCTTTCATCAGAATTGAGATAAGTTAGAAATGTAGTAGATTTTGAGCAAGCGAACGGTGTGGGATAAAAACAAGAGGGAGGGCCTGTGATAAGTTGCAGGACGAGACAGAGTAAATGACAAAATGTTTCAAGATTCAAAGCCAAATGGAGTGGTAATGAGGCAAGGAAAGAAACAACAGACGTGTCACGATAAGGTGTGAATGATAGCATAGCAGCCGCCTTAACACATAATAAAGGGATTAAGAAAGAAACACGTGAAAAAAAGAACCACCAATTAAGTGCAAAATAAAATGGGGCAGAGGTTATGATCTAGAATTGTTGAACTGAATGTTGAGTCCAGAAGGCTGTAAAGTGTCCTGTCGAAAAATGAGATGCTGTTCCTGAGCTTGGGTTGAGCTTTGTTGGAACACTGTAGCAGACCAAAGACAGAAATGTCAGAGTGACACCAAGGTAGAGAATTGAAATGACAAGTGAGAGAAAGCTCAGGGTCATGCTTGGAGACTGAACAGAGGTGTTCTGCAAAGCAGCCACCCAATCTGTGATCATAAAATCATAAATGGTTTTCCAATTTGTATTTATTACGAGATGTGTGCCCTGAATTCAGAAATAGAGTCTACCAAGAGCTTTAGAGATTTTAGAAATTAAATTATTATATTTATTAAGAAAATAAAAAGTTTCAAACACATACAAAAGACTACAAGTACTACTATAACAATTCCTAATTAACCTGACTCCCAGTTACACACCCCCTTTAAGGCAACAGTCCAAAATAGATTTTAGATTTAAAACAAAACCAGCAAGTTAACACAGTACCCACTTGACAGTGGAATTCCTTAATATGTAAATTCTATTGTTCCATATGCCTTTGAAACTGTTATCTTCCTCATAATATAAAAACTTTCATGTTGCCAATATTGTCAGTAACTTTTGGGAAAAATAAGCACACTCCTTAGTTTTATCTGGTTAGTTGTAAACAGACAAGCATTCCTTTGAAATTCAAACAATCCCTTCGTTTACCTAAAATAAAGTGCAGAGAGTGTGCAAATTTTTGTCAGGTGATATTATCTGAGGTGGGTGTTGGTGATAACTGGATACCTTAACTCATCTTTAATTATGCTATAGTAATGAATAGATGAGCAGATGAAAAATAAAGCATGATTGAAAAGGGAGAGCTTGCTTTGCATTGAGGCCTGTGTGGATATAGCATACTTATAACATGGAAAGATTACAAATTCTCCAACAAAGGTGGTTGTTTGAAACCTACCATTCTGAGATATTCAAGTCAAAACCTCCCATAAGGAGTGGTGGTTGCTGTGAAGTCTTACAATGTCTACTCAAAAAAACCTGGAGATTCCAACAGTTGCTGCCAGAGAAAAAGAATTGCGGAATAATAAGTGAATGAAAGAAAAGGCATGCTATGATGATAATGCCCCACTGGCAGAGTCGGACCCACATTAGTGGCCATTATATCATCATGTTTAATGTACCTTGGCTCCATTCTGGTTCCACTCCATTTAATTGGGCTATATTGTTTGAAATTTTTAGTTATATTTCAAAGAATCCTGAAGACTGTCTAGAATTTAACTTTACCATCTTGAAAACCACTAGTGTCTCTGCATGATAAATGGAGCTCTAACAAACATTGTGATTGTTGATTCACAACCATTGAAAGGCAGACAGGATCTCCAAACTGCACTTTGTGATAGGTTCAAAAACCTGCCCACAGACTCCTGATAATTACCTCTGTAACTTAGTCAATGCAGAACAAAGCTATTCTTTGTCTGCATTGTCCCTGGCCTTTTGTTCAAAGAGAGTGCCTGTTTTTTCATTCATGGGGTGTGAGCATTACTGGGAATGCCAGCATTTGTTTCTTATCTCTAGTTGCACTTGACAAGGTGGTGGTGAGTCACCTTCTTGAACTGCTGAAGTCCATCTGATGAGATACAAGTATGGTGCTCTTAAGGGAGTTCCCAAATGTTGACCCAACTACAGAGAAGGAATGGTGATTTAGTTCCAAGTGTGTGGCTTAGAGGAGAACTTGCAGGTGGTGGGGTTCCCATGTGTCTGCTGTCCTTGTCCATCTAGGTAGTTGCGGTCATGGGTTTGTTTGGAATGTGCTGTCAAAGGAGCCTTACGTGGTACACATTGCTGCCACTGTGCATCGGTGGTGGGGGAGCGAATGTTTAAGGTGGTAGGTGGGTTGCCGATCAAGTGGGCTGCTTTATCCTGACTTGTGTCTTGTAGATAGTGGACAGGCTTTGGAGAGTCAGGAGGTGGCTTACTTGCTGCCGAATTCCCAGATTCTGACATATTCTTCTAGCCACAGTAGTTATATGGCCGGTCCAGTTAAGTTTCTGGTCAATGGTAACCTCAGTGCTGTAGATGGTGGGGGATTCAGCAATGGCAATGCCATTGAATGTCAAGGGGAGATGGTTAGATTCTCTCTTGTTGGAGGTGGTCATTGTCTAGCACTTGCGAATGCTACTTGCCACTTATCAGCCCAAGCCTGAATGTTGTCCGAGTCTTGCTGCACGTGGACACTTCAGTATCTGAGGAATCACGAATGGTACTGAGCATTGTGCATCATCAGTGAGCATCTGCACTTCTGAGCTTATGGAGGAAAGGAGGTCATAATGAAATAGAAAAATGTGAGCAAGGCAATATTGATATGGTTTCTTTTAGTTTCTCACTGTTTTATTTTCAACTGTGAAGAAAAGAAAGAGTAAAACAAAATTTTAACAAACCTTAACTATTCATTGCAAGGAGCTGCCTGATCATTAGCATCTTGTTTATGGGTTTCACAGCAAGTTAACATGCAAGTACAGCAAACAATTAATAAAGCAAATGTTACGTTAACTTTTGTTACAAAGAGATTGGAGTATAATAAAGAAATCTTATTACAGTTATACAGGGCACAGGTGAGAGGCCGTGCCTGGAGTACCTCAATGGGCCCCTGAGATGAGGGGATTGACATATGAGAAGAGATTGAGTAGACCGAGCCTATAATCCCTGGAGTATAGAAGAATGAGAGATGATCTAATTGGCACATTAAGTATCCTTAAGGGGCTTGACAAGGTAAATGCTGATAAAATGTTTCTCGGCTAGAACTCAGAGTTGCAGTCTTAGAATAAAATACCAACTATTTAGAACTGAGGTGAGTAGAAATTTTGCCTGATTCTGAATTTTTGGAATTCTCTGCCCCAGAAAGCTGTGATACTCAGTCATCGAACTTATTCAAGCCAGACGTTGACAGATATTTGGGAATTAGGGGATCTAGGGACAGTGCAGGAAGGTGGGGTTAAGGTAGAAGATTAGCCATGACCCTGCTGGATAGTGGAGCAGGCTGAACGGGAAAAATGGCCTATCCTGCTGCTATTCTTATGTTCTCAACGAATCAGAGTTCAGCTGTGAAACCAATCCACGCCTGTCAATGGAAAGATTTCTATAAAAGGTTTCATCACCCACAGGAATGGAAGCACAACATAAGAAAGCTGTGTCCCCAGACTTTTCACTGGATTTTCTCCTCTGGGCTGTCACAGGCCACAGAGAAGTTTTGTTTCCTGAGAATGAGAGGAAGAAGCTGGCCTCAGGACAAATAGGAGTGGTTGCAAATGTCTGATGAAATGAACTGCAGACGTGTGATCCTTCACTCTTCAGTGCTACAAAGAGTTCAGTGACCTCAGAAGAAGAGGAAAGGTGAGTTCCCCAGCATTTTCCTATACAGTCCTCCTCAGACCAACACACCTTGCAGCCTTATTCTTTCCTCCCTCTCAAGACACCCTCTCACATTCCTGTAGGAATAACCAACACTGACTCTCACCCTCATCTTCTTGCCATCTCTCACTTATCGCTCACAGTCATCCTTTACAAATGTTGCCATTCCCTCATCTCCACGCAATCCATTTCTGACACTTGTAACTCTTTGCTTTCTCTCCTTGCAGGAGAATAAAGTGCAGATTTCCATGCAGAGACAGAGAACAGGGTGTGGCCCTCCATTGATAGCCACCCTGACCACTGTGAAGGAAGAGACCTTAGAAATTGACAGGATGGAGGAGTGCATGGCCGTTGGTAATGGCATCATATGGTCACATAAAAATCACATTTTCATTTGTTGCCATCAATCTGAAACATAAACTTCTGCAGAATGATGGTTTTGAGCACTTCTCAATTCTAATCTGTGGGCTGGATTTTAGAGTGACAGCCGACATGCTGGAAAGAAGCCCGCCCTCGCCCCAGACATAACATGCTTTAGGCGGGCTAAACTAGCTGAGAGTGGGACTTCCATCCCTCAATCTGATTGGCTGGCAGTTCCTAGTTCTGAATTCATCCACAGGAGGAAATATCCTCTCAGCATCTACGCTGTCAAGTCCCCTCAGAATCTTATAAATTTCACTAAGATCACTTTTTATTCTTCGAAAGTCAGATTGAGTATAGGCACAACCTGTTCAGCCTTTCTTCATAAGACAACCTCTTCATCCCAGGAATTAGCCTAGTGAACCACCCCTGAGCTGCTTCTAGTGCAAACATATCCCATGTCACGCTGATGCATGAGTGATATCAATCTGTAAGTTCATTGGCTGATCAAACATATATTGAACTCTTCTTGTTTTTAAAAAGTCCTTTTAAAAAGACACCGACTTAAGATGGCTACCACAAGTCACCTGACATCTGGTATTGCAAGTTGACTATCTTCTGGAAAATTGCAATGCGAATTACAATTCAGACTTGACACAACATCTTTCTTTGTAATTTCATACCTGCTGATGTCAATAACTCCTACAAAAGGATTTACTGAAAATATCACTGGGCCTCACATTTTCATTTCTATAAGGCTATCTCTCAAGAGGAGACAAAAAATCTACTAGGACAATAGTTACATGGAAAGGTGTTTTTCCTATCTCATCGAGATGGATAATGAATCAATCAGAACCTAAAGGCTGAGATATTATAGGCCGTGAAACAAAAGCCACAGCCTGTCCAGATATCAGCTAAATAAACAGCTGAAGTCGTTACGGGGAGAGAGGCCATGCGACTGAAGTAGCCATTTTTGAAATCTCTTTAATACAGCCTGCAAGCTGCTGCAACAGGGAGTCTGGAAAAACATGCCAGTGGGGCAGTAATATTCTCACCCATCTCTTCTCTCTCAAGTTAAGACCCTGTCTCTTACAGTTTAAAAATCCAGCACAGAGATAGTGAATTCCGATCAAAAGGAACATCAGATACAAAAATCATCAACTTCTGGAAAAGACAGATTCATTTTCAAAAAGAAATTTTCTCTGGCAATTATGGTTCACAAGGGCTCCTACTCCTGGAATCTTAAGACCACCTTGGAGAAAAATCTGCCGCAGACAAGGACTCATAAACAGTGAACTCGTTTTTTTTTTCCTTTTTTGCATTGAACTTTAATTTGGCTAAGCAAGTAACTACCTACTGTAGAGCTTGTAATTTTGCGCTCTTGTGATTGTATGTATGTGTGTGTGTTGTGAAGGTCGGCTGCAGGTTTACCTTTTAAAGTATTTTAATGTCTTTATCTGGGTAGGTTTTTAACTCAATAAAAACTAACCCTTTTTTGTTTAAAATTCAAGAAACCCTAGCTTCTTTGCAATCAGGATATCAATGGTTAAGCACAGATATTGAATAAATTCCTTCTTCCTCTCTCAATTCACAAAGAAAACCATATCAAAGTCAGATTTAGAGTGGCACGTTAGGGGAGTCAATTTTACGCCCTGCCATGGCCATAACACCCTCCTTAAGTGAGGAGACCAAAACTGTACAGTGTTCTCTAGGTATGGTCTCACCAATACACTGTTTAGTTCTAGCAAGACATTCCTACTTTTGTGCTCCATCTCCCTTGCAATAAAGGGCAAAATTCCTTTTGCCTTCTGCTTGCTGTGCCTTCATGCTAGCTTTTTGTGATTCACGGAAGGATACCAAAATTTCCCTGTACTGCAGAATGCTGCAGTCTCTCTCCGTTTTTTAAAAGTTTATTCAGAGGATCGCTAGCAAGGCCAGCTCATTTTTCCATACCTAATTGAAAGCTATTAAGAGTTAACCACATTGCTGCGGGTCTGGAGCACCTGTAGGCCAGACCCGGTAAAGGCAGCAGATTTCTGTCCCTAAAGGACATTAGTGAACCAGATTGGTTTTTACGACAGTCAACCTTGAATTCACTATCATTGCAACTAGTTTCGATTCCAGATTTTATTAACTGGATTAAATTCCACCTGTGTCCCCAGAGCATTAACCAAAGTCTCTGGATTACTCACCAAATAACTTTACCACTACTACATTACTACTAAATAATATTCTGCTTTTCTCTTTTTCCTGCCAAAGTGGGCATTGTCACATTTTCGGACATTATGCTCTATTTGCCAAATTTTTCCCCACTCATTTAAACAGATCACTATCCCTTTGTATCCTCCTTACAACTTGCTTTCCAATCTGTCTTTGTACTAGCAGCAAATTTGCTACAATCCAGTGGGTTTCTTCATCAAAGCCATTCACATAGATCGTAAATAGTTGAGGCCCTAGCACTGATATCTGTGGCAATCCACTTGTTGCATTGTGTAAACCTGAAAATAATCCACTTATTCCAACTCTGTCTCCTGTTCATTAGCCAATCCTCTTTCCTGGCTCAGGCATTTGCGCTAATGTCCACTTCAGTGGAAAGAGTTGCCACCTGCATGAGGCATCAGATGTGGTGGCAGTGAAATGCATGTTGGCCCTGAACAATTGCCTGCACACTCAGGCTGCCACCTTAAGTCAGATAGTTGAAGGGATTTTCTGGATGTGTGGCTGCAGGAACCATGACTGCGTTAGGCTCCTCATCCTCTTCCTCTACCTCCTTTTCACAGAATCACAGAATCTCAAAGTGAGGAAGAGGCCCATCGGGTCTGCACTGACATGAGAGAAACACCTGACCTACCTACCTAATCCCATTTACCAGCACTTGGCCCGTAGCCTTGAATGTTATGATGTGCCAAGTGCTCATTCAGGCACTTTTTAAAGGATGTGAGGCAACTGCCTCCACCACCCTCCCAGGCAGCGCATTCCAGACATTCACCTACCTCTGGGTAAAAGGTCCATCAGGCAGTGGTCGGCACGTAATGTCTTAGAGGCCCTGAGGGAAAAGGAGAGGGTGGATCCTGCGGGATACTTCCCCGAGCAGACTATCAAAGTCATTTGGCAGAATGCCTCATCGCCAGAACTTTCCAACAAGCACCAAGACGTAGCTTGGCTGGTGGTGAGAAAGGCCCTCCCTGTCAGATCCTTCCTAAATGCCAGGAGTCTCACCCCCTCGGCACATTGCCCTCGAAGTGGCTGTGGTGGGGAAGAGACTGTTGTTCACCTCCTTGTAGATTGTGCCTTTGCAAAGAAAGTCTGGAGCGAGATGCAGTGGTTTCTGTCGACGTACATCCCGAGCAGTTCTGTGACGCAGGACTCTGTGCTCTATGGGCTGTTCCCAGGGACACACACCAAGACAAATATCAACTGCAGCTGGAGGATCATCAGCTCGGTGAAAGACGCTCTTCCCCCTTCCTTTTGTTTTTTCCAATAAATTATATAGATTTTTCTTTTCCCACCTATTTCCATTATTTTTAAATATTTTTAAATCATTTATGCTCCCCCCACCCCCACTAGAGCTATACCTTGAGTGCCTTTCCATCCATTCTTAATTAGCACATTCGTTTAGATAATATCACCAACTTTAACACCTATGTGTCCTTTTGTTCTGTTGTCTGTGACATCTTTTGATGATCTGCTTCTATCACTGCTTGTTTGTCCCTACAACCACACCAACCCCCTCCACTTCTCTACCCCACCCCCCCACACACACACACCTTAAACCAACTTATATTTCACCCCTTTCTTGGATTCACTCAAGTTCTGTCGAAGGGTCATGAGGACTCGAAACGTGAACTCTTTTCTTCTCCGCCGATGCTGCCAGACCTGCTGAGTTTTTCCAGGTAATTCTGTTTTTGTTTTGGATTTCCAGCATCCGCAGTTTTTTTGTTTTTATCTGCTGAGGCTGCCTGGTGGAAAGAACACCTGTGGAACATGAATCTGCTAAAGGATGAAAGAGCCCTAGCAGCTCGTTGAATATTTGGTGCACACTTGCAGTGGTCAAATACGAGCTGCACATTAAAGGAGCAGAAACCCTTCCAATTAACAAGTGCATCTGGCTGATCTGATGGCACCTCCATTGGCATTAACCTATAGAAACTGTATTGTGTGTGGCGTAAAGTATTAACAGATGGGATATGCTAATGTATGAAGTAGATAATGATGTACCACTGACACTAGCCAGTCATGTGTTAGACTCTTGAAGAGAGAGAGAGGTTGGAATCATGCCTAAGCGATGCATACCTACTCTGTAACTTGTTTAGAAGTAATACAAATAAATTAGTGCTAAGCAGATACCAGAGTATGCGTAGAGACTAAGAACCAAGTTCTGCGCCTAGAGTCCAGGACAGAAGGACCCAATCTCAGAACATTGAGAGTATTACCTCCTGCAAAATGTTGCTCTGTATCTATCCCCTCTATTCTGTCCAGTTACATGTGGCTGTGGAGAAGGCTGGTGCTGCTGTTCCTTTCGATGTGGCTGCTGAGGGGGAGCACTCTGCAACTCCTACTTGGAGATCCAAGCAGTTGCAGAAAATGTAGCCCTCAAGTTACAGGGAAGTCTCAGAGACAATAAGGTGAAATAACCTCAGTGGATTCCAAGGCGTTTTATAATAGTTGCGCAAAGATGCTGTTCCCAATGAGATCAGTAAATTTAAGCTGAAAGAACTCCTGTCAGCGCAATCTTTTCACTGTGGCTGACCACAGACTTGCCAGTTTTAGCCTTTCTATTGTTGGTATCAGTTTCACTTTACAGTGAGTTCCCGCTGTGCACTCACCTTCTCTAGCCTGGCGAGATACAGACAGTGTGGAATCTGTTCAGTACTAAGATAAAAGCAAAAAACTGTGGATGCTGGAAATCCAAAACAAAAACAAAAATACCTGGAAAAACTCAGCAGGTCTGGCAGCATGTGTGGCGAGGAACACAGTTAACGTTTCGAGTCCGAATGACCCTTCAATAGAAATAAGTAAGATAGAAGAGAGGTGAAATATAAGCTGGTTTAAGGTGGGGGGAGGGGGAGGGGGGTGGTGGGACAAGTAGAGCTGGATTGAGGGGCAGTGATAGATGGAGATAACCAAAAGATGTCACAGACAAAAGGACAAAGGTGTTGAAGGTGGTGATATTATCTAAGCAATGTGTTAATTAAGGATAAAAAGCAGGACAAGCAAGGTACAGATAGCCCTAGTGGGGTGGGGTGAAGGGATCGAAAAAGCCTAAAAGGTAGAGATAAAACAATGAATGGAAATACATTTAAAAATAATAGAAATAGGTAGGAAAAGAAAAACCTATATAAATTATTGGGAAAAAAAGGGGGGGATCAGAATGGGGATGGGGATGGAGGAGAGAGTTCATGATCTAAAATTGTTGAACTCAATATTTAGTCCGGAAGGCTGTAAAGTGCCTAGCCGGAAGATGAGGTGCTGTTCCTCCAGTTTGCATTGAGCTTCACTGGAACAATGCAGCAGGCCAAGGACCGACATGTGGGTCTGCTCTCGTGCATTGGCCTGCTGCATTGTTCCAGTGAAGCGCAACGTAAACTGGAGGAACAGCACTGCATTGTCCTCTATCCAGCTTTACTTGTCCCACCCCCCTTAAAACAGCTTGTATTTCACCTCTCTTTTATTTTTACTTAGTTCTGTTGAAGGGTCATTTGGACTCGAAACGTTAACTGTGTTCCTCTCCGCAGATGCTACCAGACATGGAGTTTTTCCAGGTATTTTTGTTTTTGTTTTAGAATCTGTTCAGTGTTGGGAAAGAAGGAATTGAGAATTAAAAAGACTTCTAATTGTCATTTCATTTGGCTCAATAAATCAAGATCAAAGGGGTATCCCTGCTGGACTCGGAACCCACTGAGGATGGCTAGAAGAGGGTGGATGATGTTGGGATACTGACCCAAATCCATTTCCGTGAATATAACTCACCGCATGCACTAGAACCAATCTCCAATTGATTGAGAAAATTCCACTCTTTAAGTCTCCTCAAGATTCCATTAACAAAAATGAATACAAATCAGACAAGTATATATTGTGATGGGGTCAGTGGGCAGTGGGTATAGAGTAGCAGTCCCCCTCTGTATGAGTACACGAGTGGCGGCAATGCTGCCAGCATGCAGTACAGAGTGCGGATTCTTGGTTGTCAATTTTGCTAACGTGACTTTCACAGGGGGAGGCCGTGAAGGTGGAGACAGGTTTGGCAGCTGCTGTTACCATGAATGGGACCAGCTGCATGATCAGGGACTGGCCTGGGAAAGATAGAAATAGGCACCATTCCCAAGAATGGATCTCAGCAGAGGACCTGGAGACAAAGAGCAGAGGGCGGGCTGCTAAGCGTATGTACGTATCACATGACCCAAGGCGGGGTGAAAACAGACCCCAAAAGACGTGATGTGCTGGAGGACAGGTTGTGGTACAGTTTTTTTTTAAAAAGCGAAAGCTGAATCTGGGAGTGGAGATAATGGGAAGACAAGGTTACTGCCACTGCTTCAGTTATTTTATAGGAACTGATTGACCAGCACTGACCATACTGTGCAAGGGTTGTCACTGAGGATTCAGATGAAGATACATTGGTGCAGCGGAATCAGTCTTGGTAATTAAATATTCATGGGCTTAAAACTTTTAGGAAATTCTCCTTTAGGAAGAAGCACAGAAGGTGACTAGTTATATTAGAGCCAATGGGGATGAGTTTCTTTGAAAGTTTTCTTGCTTGTCCACTGTAACTTTGGTGGAAGAGCTGTGGAAACTGCAGGTAAATAGCATAAACTCCACAGCACCACTGGCATTTATCTTGGCAAACTCTTATCAGGAAGAACCCTGGTTAGAGCTTGCCCTTCATTAATAATAGGTGCTAACCGAAGAATATAGGGTAAGGGTCAGGATTTGGAAGGGAACCAACGTCCTTTCCCAGCTGAACTCTGTCTAGGTGAGGATAGTCCTGGCTAACACTTTACATACCCTCCAGACCAGGCATGTGTCCCTCATATCTGATATATTACCTGATCAAATAATTTGGCTTACTCTGCTGCTGACAGTATGTCTCCTTTCTCAGCTGGCGGCCTTAGAAATAGACAAGCCTTGATTGTAACGTTAGCCACTTCAGAAAATAGCATTTCTCATATTATTCCCTGACCCTTGTTTGTATGTCACACCTAAAATCTATCCTGCTTCAAATTACAAGGTTACACTATTATTGATTTATTCCTATAAAGCTGGTGTAGACAATGATTGATGGAATCTGGATGTATGCTTACAATAGATCATGTCAAGGGCAAACATTAGCTTAACTAGTTGTAAGTAGAAGGAAGAATCTTCAATAGGAAAAATATATGGTAAATTACATTCATATTTTGTTAATGGCTTAAGCCCAGTGCCCTTGCTTGATAGCTTTTTTTAGATGATAGCCCTTATAACTGTCATCATGTATGTGCAAACATCAAATAAAAACTGAAAATGACAGAGAGAACTCCAGTAGTTAACACATCCTTAAATATGCATTTTGAGTAATTTGTAATTAAATATAGAGAGCAAGATGGTTGCATGGAATATCTCATTAATGCAGAGCTATAATTTTACATATATTTTGGATATCTGGATGGATTCGTTATTATGGATTCAGAGTGTTCATTAGTTTCCCAGTAGCTCGCTCTCAAACTCTTTTTAAATTTCCTTTAGTAATAAAGGGGGGAATTCTAACTCCGCCCGAGGATGATAAGGACATGGTGTGTCGTAATATACCTTTTAAGGGGTATCAGCATGTCATCACTAGAAGAGAAATGTGACGTGATCCCGCTTTAGTTTCACTTTAGCTTTGAGCAGAGCACACACACAGCTCTGATGTCTTCAAGCTTTATATCTATGTATAACTGTATTCATGTGCGTAGTCTTAATAAATGAACACACAACGTGTTTATCAAGTCTGTCATGAGTGATTGGTGCCTTGTGTCTTGTTCAGTAAATATATCGTTATAATAACACATCATGGTGATCAACGGTGGTGAGACAGATGGCAGTAAGATAGAGTACAGGTATCACATGGTGAATAGCCTTCGATCGTGCTACATGGCATGAGAAGACACTTGATGTGTGGCTTTGGTCAGACCACAACAAAGTCGGAGAGTCAGAGTGTTGACAATGCAGTAGGAGACTGCAAAGAATAGCTTTGGAGATACAGCGCCGAGCTAGTGCTCAAGTAAAGAGCTGATAAAATTGAGCCCCTATAGTGTCACACATGGCCTGTCAGTTCTGTGAGTAGGACAACCCGTCAAGAGGACCAGCTCTAGGTTAGCTCAGTTGGGAAAGGTGACTGACTACAGTGTGGGCTGGATCGAGATAGAGAAAAGGAGAGTCAAACAAAAAAAATGTAAAAGTCAGGCCAGAGAGGGCTGTGATTATAGTGAGGGGCTTTAAGAACTAGTAAACAATAACTTGAATGAAAAGCAAAGACGCCTTTACTCCGTGGTGCGTTCCAGCCACAACTTGCCTTCTTTGGCGGAGTTTCGGAAAAGGGTGCGAAAGTGGCTACACCAGCACTCATTCCAGGTACTGCAGAAGAAGGAAGGTAAAAGGGGTATTGTCAGAATGTCCACAAAATTCTCCAATTTGAATTGGGATGCAATTGACCTACTATCTGACTTCAAAATGTTTAAACAATGTATAGAGCTGTGGTTTCTTATTCAAGTGCTGTCCAAACCAGAGAAGCAAGCCATAAAAATTCACCTAGCAATTAGGAATGAAGGTCACACAGGCTGAAGAGGTCAGGGTTAACAGAGGAAGAGCTAAAGGATCCCTAAAAGATATGGGCTATATTGGACTCTATTGTTGAGACACTTATTAGAACCTCCAAATTTAGCAAGACGTGGAAGATGTGGCCTTCTGCATGCACCAAGGAGAAGTCCAGCTTTTCATCAACCTTGCCAGACATATGGCAAAAAGGGCCATTGGCAGCAGCAGTGCACTAGAACAATACTGATGCAGTTACAAAGAACCACGCACCAATCCAGATGGACCATACACAATGAGTACCTTCAAGCAATAAGAATAGCTATCTGGAACCCCGTCAGAAACATATACATGAGGTGATTGACAAACCAAAGAGTATGATAATGATGTGCACAATGAGACAAAGAGCAGTGAACACATATTTCACACTGTCGATCTCATGGAAAAGATAGATGCCATCACACTGTCCAAAATGTTTTGTCAAGATTCAAATTATCAGCCCTAAGAAAGTTGGTAACTATTTGTCATTTACGAAGCTTAACGCAGAGGCTAGTGCCAACATACTACATTTACATTTACAGATATGGAAGGCCATGGCGAAACCTACCGCTGTGAAAGTTTCAGCATACAACAGTCCACCATTTCCATATACAGGATCCATAATCCTGGTGTGCAAGTATAGTCAACCCTCCTGGGTGTCACAGACTTTCTACCTCATGGAAACTAAAGGCCCAGTGATTGCAAGTCAACTGGCATGATATGATCTCAACTAGTGACAATTCCTAGAATTAGTCAGGCATCAAAAGGCAGATAAACCTCAGAAACTACTCCTATCACTTCAGTTCATGACCTAACATCAAAATATCCAGAATGTTTTGGCAAAATTGGCAATTTCAATGGAGCTTCAAAATTACACTTGCAGGAGAGTGCAAGTCCATCAATTGATCCACCATTTAAGTGCAGCATCCATATACAAGACAAATTAAAATCAAACTAGACACAATGGAGAAAGATGGAATCATTAGAAGAATACAAGAGCACACAGACTGGTGCAGCTCATTCATGTGTCTTAAAGAAGGTTGAATAATTGAGAGTATGCCTCGATTCACGAGAATTGAATGCAGGTTTGAAACATTGTCCTTATAAAATACTTCATTAGAAGAGGTAAATCCAAGACTTGTAGGTGCAAAAATCTTCTCGCAGTTTGATGCCAAGCATGGCTACTGGTCAGTACATCTCATGGAGAAGTCCCAAGAGCTTACTACACTGCTTAGCTCATTTGGGCGATGCTGTTTTCACAACTTCCTTTTGTCAGCCAGGATCTCTTTCAAGTTCACATGAACCGCAATATATGCATTGTGCCAGGATACATCAGTATCACAGATGACATTGCTGTTGTGGGAAGAACAAAGCTAGAACATGACCATAATCTGAACTTGTTGCAAGCGGCACATAATGAAGGATTGACGTTCAACAGTCTGAAATATGCCATCAACGTGCAGCAGGTCAATTTCTTCAGTTCTGTTTATTCCAGTGCTGGCATATGTCCTGATCTAAGCGAAATAGAGGATATTAAGGCCATGCTAAATTCTCAAGAAAAGGCCAATCATTGAAAATGTCTAGATCTCTTTAACTTCTTGTCTCCATACATTCCCAATTTTGCTTTAAAATCTTCATTGCTGAGGGAATTATTGAGAAAGGATGTGCCTTTCCTGTGGCACAAAGACCATCATTACCTCTGAACCACTGAAACAGTTATTATCAAAAGCATTTATATTACAATTTTATAATCCTAGGGAGACAATAACCCTGGAGATAGATGCTTCACAGTAGGTTCTGAGAGCATGCATACTACAAAAAGGCAAACCGATTGCATATGTCTGTAATACAGTCCAATTACTCCAACATCAAGTAGGAAACATTAGCTTTAGTGTTTGGAATCATGCGTTTTCATACCTATCTATTTGGCAAACCGACCATAAGCCACTGGAAATGATTTGGTGGAAACCATTGACCAGTGCACCACCAGGATTGCAATGCATCTTGATAAAAGATTCTAGGTTATGACTATGAGATCAGCTACAAACCAGCTAACCTGATCACACCAGATGCACTTAGCAGTTTAAAAATATAAAAACAAAAAAACTGCGGATGCTGGAAATCCAAAACAAAAACAGAATTACCTGGAAAAACTCAGCAGGTCTGGCAGCATCGGCGGAGAAGAAAAGAGTTGACGTTTCGAGTCCTCATGACCCTTCGACAGAACTTGAGTTCGAGTCCAGGAAAGAGCTGAAATATAAGCTGGTTTAAGGTGTGTGTGTGGGGGGCGGAGAGATAGAGAGACAGAGAGGTGGAGGGGGTTGGTGTGGTTGTAGCGACAAACAAGCAGTGATAGAAGCAGATCATCAAAAGATGTCAACAACAATAGTACAATAGAACACATAGGTGTTAAAGTTAAAGTTGGTGATATTATCTAAACGAATGTGCTAATTAAGAATGGATGGTAGGGCACTCAAGGTATAGCTCTAGTGGGTTTTTTTTTATTTTATATAATGGAAATAGGTGGGAAAAGGAAAATCTTTATAATTTATTGGGAAAAAAAAAAGAAGGGGGAAACAGAAAGGGGGTGGGGATGGGGGAGGGGACTCACGACCTAAAGTTGTTGAATTCAATATTCAGTCCGGAAGGCTGTAAAGTCCCTAGTCGGAAGATGAGGTGTTGTTCCTCCAGTTTGCGTTGGGCTTCACTGGAACAATGCAGCAAGCCAAGGACAGACATGTGGGCAAGAGAGCAGGGTGGAGTGTTAAAATGGCAAGCGACAGGGAGGTTTGGGTCATTCTTGCGGACAGACCGCAAGGGTCCCCCTTGTCCTCACTTATCACCCCACCAGCCTCCGCATTCAAAGGATCATCCTCCGCCATTTCCGCCAACTCCAGCATGATGCCACTACCAAACACATCCTCCCTTCACCCCCCTTATCGGCATTCCGTAGGGATCGCTCCCTCCGGGACACCCTGGTCCACTCCTCCATCACCCCCTACTCCTCAACCCCCTCCTATGGCACAACCCCTTGCCCACGCAAAAGATGCAACACCTGCCCCTTCACTTCCTCTCTCCTCACCGTCCAAGGACCCAAACACTCCTTTCAAGTGAAGCAGCATTTCACTTGCATTTCCCCCAACTTAGTCTACTGCATTCGTTGCTCCCAATGTGGTCTCCTCTACATTGGAGAGACCAAACGTAAACTGGGCGACCGCTTTGCAGAACACCTGCGGTCTGTCCGCAAGAATGACCCAAACCTCCCTGTCGCTTGCCATTTTAACACTCCACCCTGCTCTCTTGCCCACATGTCTGTCCTTGGCTTGCTGCATTGTTCCAGTGAAGCCCAACGCAAACTGGAGGAACAACACCTCATCTTCCGACTAGGGACTTTACAGCCTTCCGGACTGAATATTGAATTCAACAACTTTAGGTCGTGAGTCCCCTCCCCCATCCCCACCCCCTTTCTGTTTCCCCCTTCTTTTTTTTTTCCCAATAAATTATAAAGATTTTCCTTTTCCCACCTATTTCCATTATATAAAATAAAAAAAAACCCACTAGAGCTATACCTTGAGTGCCCTACCATCCATTCTTAATTAGCACATTCGTTTAGATAATATCACCAACTTTAACTTTAACACCTATGTGTTCTATTGTACTATTGTTGTTGACATCTTTTGATGATCTGCTTCTATCACTGCTTGTTTGTCGCTACAACCACACCAACCCCCTCCACCTCTCTGTCTCTCTATCTCTCCGCCCCCCACACACACACCTTAAACCAGCTTATATTTCAGCTCTTTCCTGGACTCGAACTCAAGTTCTGTCGAAGGGTCATGAGGACTCGAAACGTCAACTCTTTTCTTCTCCGCCGATGCTGCCACACTTAGCAGTTTGCCTGACCCAGTGAAAACAGGAGATCTACAAGTTGACTTAATTGATGTCGAACTTGAAGATACTCTCTAAATTAATCTGGTACATTTTATGCATCTCAGATGCCAGCAGCTACAAGAAAAAATGGCAAAGGATTCTACACAATAGAAACTGTGATTAACCATAATTGGACATTGGCCTGATTCAATTCAGCATGTACATGAACATGTGAGACCACTTTGGACTTATTGGGACAAGCTAGGCATCACCCGGGGAGTCATTTTTAAAGGCAGGCAGGATATCATACCAGAATCTTTGTGACTTGATATTCTTCAACAACTTTGTCACTCACACGTGGGTATTGACTGTATGAGAAGACTCAAAAGAAGCAGTCCATTGGCCAGGTATGAACAATGACATTGAAGTCATCGTCAAGAAGTGCGAGGCATGTCAAGAGCATTTGCCAAGTCAGCACAAAGCAACATTGATTCAATATGAAGTTTCTACCCGTCCTTGGTCCAAAGATGCATCTGACCTCTTTCATGTCCATGGCACTGACTTCATCGTCATTGTCAATGATTTTACCAAGAATCCCATTTTTCGACAATTGCACAATATGTCAAACACATTTCTTGCATACTAAATGCAATCTTCAGTTTATTTGGCATTCCTAGAGAGATCATGATGAATGAAAGTCTGCGATTTATAGGTAAGCCATTTCAGGATATGTGTGAGAAGTGGAATATCAATCAAACTCCTTGTCCCCATTACCCTAGATCTAACAGCCTAGCCAAATGAATGATTTGCATGGTGAAATCCCTAATTCTTAAATGTAGACAGACCAAGCAAAATTTACACATTGCAATCTTATATCTGAGAATGACACCTTTAAGTGCAACTATTCCATCGCTGACAGAACAGTGCATACCAATCTATCTATGAGGACTCGAAACGTCAACTCTTTTCTTCTCCGCCGATGCTGCCAGACCTGCTGAGTTTTTCCAGGTAATTCTGTTTTTGTTTTGGATTTCCAGCATCCGCAGTTTTTTGTTTTTATACTCTTACCGATGCTACTCTCTCAGAAACTAGAGAGCAACTTTTACAACTCCAAGAGAACATGACAAATGTGCACGATAATGCAAGTACAGAGTTGCCAGGTTTATAGTTGGGACACCAAGTTGACATCCAGTATCGCACAGAGATATGTGGTAACCAGCTGAGCTGACAGGCATTTGTTCAGAACCAAGGGGTCTTATGAAGTTACAAAGGCACAATGATGAGGTGTAAACAAGGTCAAATCAGATACATTCCAGGTCCTCAACCACTTTACAGTCTAGCTCAAGATCCCAAATGCAACCAAGAATGACAATCCCAACAAATGAGAGAGTCCAGACAAGGTTACCATCACAATATCTGGGCATACCAGCAAATTAACTTTGCATTTTAGGAGTCTCATAGATTCATCAGTTCTATGCACTTATGTAATGGTAACAAAATATGAACATGTAGTGTAAACAGTTATATTTCTTTGCAAGGTGGGAAAGTATCTTTAAAAAGAAAGGGGGATGTTGTTATGCTTTTAAGGGATATCAGCATGACATCACTAGAAGAGAAATGTGTCATGTGATCCAGTCTTAGTTCCACTGTTGCTTTGAGCAGAGCACACACACAGCTCTGATGTCTTCAAGCTTCACACCTATGTATAACTGTTCTCATGTTCCGAGTCTTAA
This sequence comes from Carcharodon carcharias, assembly GCF_017639515.1. Classification (NCBI taxonomy): domain Eukaryota; kingdom Metazoa; phylum Chordata; class Chondrichthyes; order Lamniformes; family Lamnidae; genus Carcharodon; species Carcharodon carcharias. The sequence continues at coordinate 51,043,919 of NC_054467.1, read as the reverse complement.
TAAATAAACCCACAACATTTTTACCAAATCTACATGAGTGATTGGTACCTTGTGTCTTTTTCAGTAAATAAGACCAAGATATTATATAATAACAAGACAAGATGAGGCTGATTGGGATGGGCATTAAAAATTTTTAAATGAGTAACTCCACCTTCCACCCACCTACAGTTTTAATGGAGGCGTGTCTTGGGGTGTGGTGGGGGGAGGAAACTAAAGTGCTGTCATGATATGGGATTGTCATAAAAATATTTTAAAGGGGCTGCATGCTGTCAGCTCAAGTAAAGTTTTATTTTTAACATTGCAGGCAGGGTTTTCAGGACCTTGGGAAACTGATAATTGAAGGGAGGCAAGATGGATATAGCATTTCCTGTGGGTCTGGAGGAGTAGAGAAGTGCTTCCTTCTGGCCCACAGAATTTCCTAGTTTTTCTCTATGATTGGAGCTCCATAATCCTGATAAGACAGATGCAGGAAGGCTCCTGGCTAGAATGTCTACAACTAGGGCCACAGCCTCAGGATCAGAGGTGGTCATTTTGGACTGAGATGAGAAGAAATTTCTTCTTGGAGAATCCTTTAAATTATCTACATCAGAGAGCTGTGGATGCTCAGTTGTTGAGTATATTCATGGTTAAGATCAATAGATTTTTAGATTTGAAAGGATTCAATTGGGAATCAGATTGGAAAGTGGAATTGAAGTTGAGGATCAGCCATGACCTTATTAAATGGTGGAACAGGCTCCAGGGTTGAATTCCTAACCCTGCTGCTATTTCTCATACTTTTATGTAAATGTTTCTTGCCACATGGGACTGCCACGATTGATAACATCCCCACTCTGTCCGCCTACCTCCAACCCTGGATGTTTGGCTCTCCTCAAACCCTGATGCTCAACTCCCTCATTCCAATGATGTGTCTGACCGTCCTACCCCACCTTGATATCTGACTATCTTAACTCGTAATGCTGATCCCACTATCTACCCACTGTGTTCAACCATTGTATCTGAATGCCCACCTCCCACTCCTACCACAATGTTGGAATTTATTTCAGATCAGCACGCTGGCTGCTTCCCAGTTTGACAGACAACCAGCTTATCAATCTGTCTGGCTGTCGGTAGGCAACCTATTGAAAAAATTACAATAGATCCTGCAGTTTGATTCAGCAGGAAACCTTTATTTCTGAGCTTGTCAACATAAACCCCCACCCCGCCACCCTTCCCACATCAAATTTATTATTGAGGCTAAAATGTCTGAAGGGCTATTGTGGAACAATATATAGAAAGGGCAGGTCATGGTTAATATTGTTCATATATGTATGGACATTAGTTGAATGCAATTTCTGCATGCTAACTTAACTCGTTCTGACAGGTTATAAATTAACTGCACTGTCACACCCATTAACTTACTAGGACCTGTTGTTTAATTCTAACATATTTGTGTTTACTATTCGGTGTAAAATTATTCTATTACTTCATATTATCCTGATCTGCAGAAGCTGAGTGAATTTTTTATACTGTCTTACACACTAAACGTCTACCTTTGTAATGTGTGTTTGAAGAGTTTTTGTGCAGAAATTCATTATAGTACATCCTATCACAAGGGCAAAACCATGTCCCAAACATATAGATATAATTTTTCATATGTAATTTGCATGAACTTATGTAAGATATAAAATAGTTACAGCACAGAAGAAGGCCATTCAGCCCATCACATCTGTGCTAGCTCTCTGAAGGAGCAAGTCACCTTGTGTCTCTTCCAAGCCTTCTCCCATATAGCTCTGCACATTCTTCCTTTTCAAATAATAATCCAATTTCCTCTTAAATGCCTCAGTTGAACCTGCTTCCACCACTCCTGGTGCACTGGCACTCCTCAGACAATGCATTCCAGATCTTAACCACTTCCTACATCAAAACATTTGTCATCACTGCTTCTTTCACCAATTACCTTAAACCTATGCCCTCTGGTTTTTGATCCTTCCCCCATTGGGAATGATTTCACCCGAACTGCTCTGTTCAGACCACTCATGATTTTGAATATCACCCCCAAACCTCCACTCAACCTTCTCTTCAAGGAGAACAGCCCTCTCCAGATGCTACTGTCCCTTTAATTCAGTAACTGGAACCATTCTTGTGAATGTTTTCTGCATCCTCTCTAATGCTTTCACATCATTCATAAAGTGTGGTGCCCAGAGCTAGGCGTGTTCCTCCAGTTGAGGCTGAACCAGTGTTTTATGCAGGTTTAACATAACTTCCTTGCTTTTGTACTCTAAGCCCTTATTGCTAAAGTCCAGGATGCCATTTGCTTTATTAACCGGTCCCCCAGCCTGCCCCTCACCTTCATTGATTTATGCACGTATACACTTCAGGTCCCTCCTGCATCTCCTTTAGTTTATATTCTCTCTCCATGTTCTTCATACTAAAATGAATCATTTCACACTGCTCTACATTAAATTTCATCTGTCACTTGTCCGCCCATTCCGCCAAACAGTATGAATTTTTGAAGTTCTACACTATCCTCTTCATAGTTCACAGTACTTCCAATTTTTGTATTGTCCACAAATTTTGAAACTGTGCCCTCGATACCAAGGTCTAAGTCATTAATGTATATCAGTAAAAGCAGGGGTCTTAGCACTGACCCCTGGGGAAACTCCACGATAAACCTTCCTCCAGTCAGAAAAACAACTGTAAATCACAATTAGAACCAGAGAAAAGTTACAGCACAGAAGGAGGCCATTCGGCCCCATCTTGTCCATGCCAACCTGAGGACACCCAGGTGCCCTTTCTAATCCCACATTCCTGCACCTGGCCCATAGCCCTGCAGCTTACAGCACATAAGGTGCAGATCCAGGTACTTTTTAAAAGAGTTTAGAATTTCTGCCTCTACCACCAACTTGGGCAGCGAATTCCAGACACCCACTACCCTCTGCATAAAAAAGTTCTTCCTCATGTCCCCCCTACACCTTCTGCCACTTATCTTGAATAAGTGTCCCCTGGTTCTAGAATTCTCCACCAAGGGAAACAATTTCATCCTGTCCATTCTATCCTAGCTATTCCCCTCATAATTTTTGTCCTCAATCTCAGCCTTCTTTGTTCTAAGGAAAATAACCCCAACCTATCCAATCTCTCCTCGTAGCTACACTTTTCTAACCCTGGCGCCATTCTTGTAAACCTCCTCTGCACTCTCTCCAGAGCTATTACGTCCTTCCTGTAATGTGGTAACTGTAATGTGTAATAACTATGCACAATACTCCAGTTGTGGCCTCACCAGTGTTTTGTACAATTCCAACATTATATCCTTACTTTTATATTCTATACCTTTGCCAGTGAAGGAGAGCATTCCATATGCCTTCTTTACAACCTTGTCTACTTGAACTGCTGCCTTCAGGGACCTGTGTACTTGTACGCCAAGATCTCTCACTTCATCTACCTTTCAGTATATTCCCATTTATTGTGTATTCCCTATAACTGTTTGACCTAACTAAATGTATGACCTCACACTTCTCTATGTTAAAATGCATCTGCCATTTTACCACCCATTCCACCAACCGATCTATATCGTTTTGGAGATTATGGCTAACCTCTACATTATCCACTACTCGGCCAATCTTTGTGTCATCTGCAAATTTCCCAATCGTGCCCCACACCTTCACGTCCAAATCATTAATATATAACACAAACAGCAGGTGTCCCAACACCGAGCCCTGTGGAACACCACTTGAGACAACTTTCCATTTGCAAGGGCATCCATCGACCGTTACCCTTTGTTTCCTGTTACAAAGCCAACCTTTTATCCAGTTTGCCACATTACCGTGAATCTTTTACTTTCCTGACCAATCTGCCATGTGGTACCTTGTCAAATGCCTTGCTAAAATCCATGTACACAACATCCACTGCTCTACCTTCATCAATCCTTCTTGTCACTTCCTCAAAGAATTCAATCAAATTTGTGAGGCAAGACCTTCCTTTAACAAATCCATGCTGACCATCCCAGACTAGTCCATGCCTTTCCACATGACAGTTAATGCTATCTCTCAGGATTGATTCTACTAATTTGCTCATCACTGCTGTAAGACTAACTGGCCTATAATTGTTTGGCATTTCCTTTGATCCCTTTTTAAACAATGGAACTATGTTTGCATTTCTCCAGTCCTCCGGTAGCTCCCCTGTATCTAGTGAAGATTGGAAAATCATACTCAGAGCATCTGCCATCTCCTCCCTGACTTCCTTCAGCAGCCTCGGAAACAATCCATCTGGCCCTGGTGACATATCAACTTTCAAGGATTTCAACCCTTCGAGCACTTCCTCTCTATGACTATCCCATCCAATATCTCGTAATGTTCCTCCTGGACTACTTTATCTACATCCTCCCTTTCCTTTGTAAATACGGAGACAAAATATCCATTCAAAACCCTTCCCACAGCCTCTGCATCTACACACAAGTTTCTGTCTTCATCTCTGATAGGGCCCACTTTTTCCTTAACTACTAACCTTTTAGCATTAGGGTATTGGTGAAACATCTTTGGGTTATCTTTAATTTTACTTGCTAATCTTATTTAATGCCCTCTCTTTGATTTCCTTATTTCCTTTTTTACTTTGTCCCTGCACTTCCTATATTCATCTAGGCTATGTGCAGTGCTTAGTTCTTTGTGCCTATCGTACGCTTTTTCTGTTTGATCTTCCCGTGTATTCCTCGAAACAACCATAGGGGTCTAGATTTGGCAGTACCACTCTTATTTTTGTAGGGGACGTGTCTACTTTGTACAATTAGAATCTCGCTTTTTAGTGCTTCCCACTGGTTTTCCACTGTTTTATCCTCCAGCAGTGCTGTCCAGTCCACCTCAGCCAAGTCCCTTCTCATTTCTGCAAAATTTGCCTTCTCTCAGTGCCCCTTATCTTGTTTGAATCCCAGTTGATATTAGGATAGTTGAAGTCTCCTACTATTATTGTCCTCTTGTTCATACAAGCAGAAATTTGCCTACATACTTGTACTTCTATCTCCCTTTCCCTACTTGCGGGTATGTAATATACTCCCAGTAGTGTGACTGCCCCTTTTTTATTTCTAAGCTTAATCCATAAAGCCTCGTTTGTTGACCCATTTAGTATATCATCCCTTCTCACAACTGAAATTGATTCTTTAACCATTAGTGCAACCCCCTCCTTTTTTAACTCCCACTCTATTGTGTCTGAAGATTCTATAACTATAATCTCTGTTTCTTGTCACTCAGCCAATTTTGTATCCATGGGCAGAATATTGCGCACGTCAGGCAGGCACGCACCTGACCCGAATGAACGTAAAATGACGTGTGATGATGCTGGGTGAGCGTACTGACGTCATCACGCACTTGCGCGATATTATGGTCAGCGGGTACGTGTGGGAGGCGGCAGCGCACTGCTGACAATTTACAGGCCTATTAAAGCCATTAAAGTTCTAATTAAACCACACCCCCCGAACAGGCAGCGCTGCAGTGTGCGATTCATGCTGGCTGGATGTTAATTGATGGAAATTTGCCACACTTTTGGCCTACATGTGACTCCAGACCCACAGTGATATGGTTGACTCTCAACTGCCCTCTGAAATGCTCTAGCAAGTCACTCAGTTCAAGGGCAATTGGGGATGGACAACAAATGCTGACCTTACCAGTGGTGCCCACATCCCATGCAAGACTAAAGGACTTTATCAAATATCTTTTGGAAGTTCAGTCCATCACATCATCAACTCTCTCTGTTAACTCATCAATAACTGAAGCAAGTTAGTTAAACATGATTTTCCCTTAACAAATCCATGCTGGCTTTCTTTAGTTAACCTGCTTTTTCCCAAGTAATGATTAATTTTGTCCTGAACTATTGTTTCTAGAAGTTGCCCCACCACTGAAATTAAATTGACTGGCTTGTAGTTTTTGGGTCTTAAATCCTTTTTGTTAACAAGGGTATAACATTTGCAGTTATCTAGTCCTCTCGGACTACCCCTGAGTCGAAGGAAGATTAGCAAATCATGGCCAGTGCCTCCACAATTTCCACTCACTTCCCTTAGTATCCTCGGATGCATCTCATCCGGTCCTAGTGCCTTATCAACTCTTAAGTATGGACAACTGGTCCAATACCACCTCCTCATCAATTTTAAACCTTTCAAGTGTGTGAACTACCTTCTCTTTAACCATGACCTGTGCAGCATCTTCTCCCTTGGTAAAGACAGATGCAAAGTATTCAGTTAAAACCTCAGCTGTGCCCTTTTCCTCCATTTTGGTCTCTAATCAGCCCACTCATCCTTTTAGTACCCTTTTACTAATTATATGCCTATAGATTGATTTCCCTATCACTGGCCCCTCTATCTAGCTCCACCTGTCACACTCCCCTTAAACAGTTTATATTTCACCTCATTTCTATTTCTCTTCAGTTCTGATGAAGAGTCATACGGACTTGAAACGTTGAGTCTGTCTTTCTCTCCATAGATGCTGTCAGACTGCTGAGTTTTTCCAGCTGTTTTTGTTTCAGAATTCCAGCATCCGCAGTATTTTGCTTTTTTTTCCCCCTTTATTTTAGTTTCCAGACTCTTCTCTACTTTCTCTTTGCTTCTTTTATTTGCTTTCTCAATTCCTCTCTCACCTTTCTATATTCAGCCTGGTCCTCAATTGCATTCTCTACTTGACATCTGTCATAAGCACACTTTTTCACAAGATAAAGACCTCAAGTATTTATAGTTTCTGCTACCGACACTTTAAAGGGTCTGGATGATTGACACTTTTGTAGGGCTGTAGTAAAAGAAGTTTTTTTAATCAGTGTGGAAATTTATGAATTAATGATTTAAAGCTTTTTAAAAACATCCTATTGTCAATATAGGCTCCATTAGCTCTGTACAAAGTGCTTTGTGGGTTAATGGGCATGGAAATGCCATGTGGGGTAAGTGGGGGGAATGAGGTGGCATGGTTGGGGCATATGGAGTGTATGGGGTGTGAGGGGCGGGGGCTAAAGGGCTGTTCATTGTTTTGCTGACATTATGAAGTCCCAGAAAACTGAGGCGGGCCTTTTAAACAGCCCAACTTGGCACTCACCAGCTCCTGTGGCTGCCTCCAAACTCTGTCTGGGGGCAGTGGGCCTGACTCTTGTTATCGTCCACATTGCTGGAATGAAAATCCTGTCCTTGCTGGTACCTTCTCCTGAGGTGGAGCTGGGAAATTTCCTGATTCCTGCTACTCGTTTTGAAGATGAAAATCTAGTCCAACATCTAAAATACTTGCTAGTAAATAAAAATGTGAAAACTGCTTAAGATACCAACTTCATGACTGTGAAATCTTAATTGTAATAAAAACAAAAAAACTGCGGATGCTGGAAATCCAAAACAAAAACAGAATTACCTGGAAAAACTCAGCAGGTCTGGCAGCATCGGCGGAGAAGAAAAGAGTTGACGTTTCGAGTCCTCATGACCCTTCGACAGAACTTGCGTTCAAGTCCAAGAAAGAGTTGAAATATAAGCTGGTTTAAGGTGTGTGTGTGGGGGGCGGAGAGATAGAGAGACAAAGAGGTGGGGGGAGGGTGTGGTTGTAGGGACAAACAAGCAGTGATAGAAGCAGATCATCAAAAGATGTCAACAACAATAGTACAATAGATCACATAGGTGTTAAAATTAAAGTTGGTGATATTATCTAAACGAATGTGCTAATTAAGAATGGATGGTAGGGCACTCAAGGTATAGCTCTAGTGGGTTTTTTTTTATATAATGGAAATAGGTGGGAAAAGGAAAATCTTTATAATTTATTGGAAAAAAAAGGGAAGGGGGAAACAGAAAGGGGGTGGGGATGGGGGAGGGAGCTTACGATCTAAAGTTGTTGAATTCAATATTCAGTCCGGAAGGCTGTAAAGTCCCTGGTCGGAAGATGAGGTGTTGTTCCTCCAGTTTGCGTTGGGCTTCACTGGAACAATGCAGCAAGCCAAGGACAGACATGTGGGCAAGAGAGCAGGGTGGAGTGTTGAAATGGCAAGCGACAGGGAGGTTTGGGTCATTCTTGCGGACAGACCGCAGGTGTTCTGCAAAGCGGTCGCCCAGTTTACGTTTGGTCTCTCCAATGTAGAGGAGACCACATTGGGAGCAACGAATGCAGTAGACTAAGTTGGGGGAAATGCAAGTGAAATGCTGCTTCACTTGAAAGGAGTGTTTGGGTCCTTGGACGGTGAGGAGAGAGGAAGTGAAGGGGCAGGTGTTGCATCTTTTGCGTGGGCATGGGGTGATGCCATAGGAGGGGGTTGAGGAGTAGGGGGTGATGGAGGAGTGGACCAGGGTGTCCCGGAGGGAGTGATCCCTACGGAATGCAGATAAGGGGGGTGAAGGGAAGATGTGTTTGGTGGTGGCATCATGCTGGAGTTGGCGGAAATGGCGGAGGATGATCCTTTGAATGCGGAGGCTGGTGGGGTGATAAGTGAGGACAAGGGGGACCCTATCATGTTTCTGGGAGGGAGGAGAAGGCGTGAGGGCGGATGCGCGGGAGATGGGCCGGACACGGTTGAGGGCCCTGTCAACGACCGTGGGTGGAAAACCTCGGTTAAGGAAGAAGGAGGACATGTCAGAGGAACTGTTTTTGAATGTAGCATTCAAAAACCCACCGACTCCCACAGCTATCTCGACTACAGCTCCTCACACCCCGCTTCCTGTAAGGACTCCATCCCATTCTCTCAGTTCCTTCGCCTCCGTCGCATCTGTTCCGATGATGCTACATTCAAAAACAGTTCCTCTGACATGTCCTCCTTCTTCCTTAACCGAGGTTTTCCACCCACGGTCGTTGACAGGGCCCTCAACCGTGTCCGGCCCATCTCCCGCGCATCCGCCCTCACGCCTTCTCCTCCCTCCCAGAAACATGATAGGGTCCCCCTTGTCCTCACTTATCACCCCACCAGCCTCCGCATTCAAAGGATCATCCTCCGCCATTTCCGCCAACTCCAGCATGATGCCACCACCAAACACATCTTCCCTTCAGCCCCTTATCGGCATTCCGTAGGGATCGCTCCCTCCGGGACGCCCTGGTCCACTCCTCCATCACCCCCTACTCCTCAACCCCCTCCTATGGCACCACCCCATGCCCACGCAAAAGATGCAACACCTGCCCCTTCACTTGCTCTCTCCTCACCGTCCAAGGACCCAAACACTCCTTTCAAGTGAAGCAGCATTTCACTTGCATTTCCCCCAACTTAGTCTACTGCATTCGTTGCTCCCAATGTGGTCTCCTCTACATTGGAGAGACCAAACGTAAACTGGGCGACCGCTTTGCAGAACACCTGCGGTCTGTCCGCAAGCATGACCCAAACCTCCCTGTCGCTTGCCATTTCAACACTCCACCCTGCTCTCTTGCCCACATGTCTGTCCTTGGCTTGCTGCATTGTTCCAGTGAAGCCCAACGCAAATTGGAGGAACAACACCTCATCTTCTGACTAGGGACTTTACAGCCTTCCGGACTGAATATTGAATTCAACAACTTTAGGTCGTAAGCTCCCTCCCCCATCCCCACCCCCTTTCTGTTTCCCCCTTCCCTTTTTTTTCCAATAAATTATAAAGATTTTCCTTTTCCCACCTATTTCCATTATATAAATAAATAAAAAAAAAACCCCACTAGAGCTATACCTTGAGTGCCCTACCATCCATTCTTAATTAGCACATTCGTTTAGATAATATCACCAACTTTAATTTTAACACCTATGTGATCTATTGTACTATTGTCGTTGACATCTTTTGATGATCTGCTTCTATCACTGCTTGTTTGTCCCTACAACCACACCCCCCCCCCACCTCTTTGTCTCTCTATCTCTCCGCCCCCCCACACACACACCTTAAACCAGCTTATATTTCAACTCTTTCTTGGACTCGAACGCAAGTTCTGTCGAAGGGTCATGAGGACTCGAAACGTCAACTCTTTTCTTCTCCGCCGATGCTGCCAGACCTGCTGAGGTTTTCCAAATCTTAATTGTAGTTGTATTCATAGGACTTGTTTTGATAAATGTTTTAACCTTTTTTTTTGTTGTTATTCAGATTCCATTGGAATCACTTCTTTACTTGTTGCATTATCACCTGTCACTGAGCTTCTGATTAGAATCAATTTCTGCCAATTCAACGGTTTAATGTCACACCTGCGCAGGCAGGCACTACAATGACAATCTTCTCATGGGAAAAGCACTGGAACAGCATATTAGCTAATTACAAATCCATTCTTTATCATTCCTGATATCTTGAACAAGGTTACATCCAAGGACAGGTTCTCAGGTACACCTTTGCATGAAATGTGAAACAGCTGAACAGAACTAAAACGTCAATGCCTAGAAACTAGGGCAGTGTAAGGTATCATTAGCCAGATAATTTGATGACCTGTGCTCTCTTCCTTGTAAATCTTTCCTTTCACCTTAGTAACCTCCTGATTTGCACTTACGCACATCTTGATAAGATCCAATGTTATTCTAAATATTTGCCCTTGTCTGTCCTGAACATTCCCACCAATCATTTTAACAGAAGATCAGAACAAATGCTTTGTTCCTACCTGATGCCATTTAACTATTTCTTTGTGCAGTTCAACGTTAGACTGATCATTTTGGTTGCTCTGAAGGTGCATTCATATCTTGTACTACATTCACCAGTACCAATGTGGAGATCATTCTCCATAATTAAACACCTAAGATGAGTTTAATACCTAATTATGTGATTTTAAAATCAAATACATAGTCCTCAAGATTTACTGATAGGGATTACTGAAGAGCGGTGGCAGGAGACTTGTATGGAGCATAATTACTGACGTAGACCAGTTGGGCCGAATGAAACAATGTAAATCTGTTGTGAAGAAGGTCATGTTATCTGCTTTGAATTCTTTCTGGCAACAAGCCTGGGTGGCTTGGTTACTATGGGGACAGGGAGGCCCAGGGTGAGACTTACTGGGAGTGAAGTGTAAAATGTTCATATCTGAATACAAAGACAAGTGCAGTTGTGCCATCTATGGATAGACTGAAAGACAGAGATTTTGCACAGTAGGAGAGAGAGGGAGATCTCACAGAGAGACAAGTACGGCAGCTGGTGTGGTCAGCAGAAAGGAGAGTGTGTTCCTTTTGCTGCGAGCTACCAAGCAGAAATGCAGGAGGAAAGACAGCTTTTGGGCAAAGAGATATAACCTATGGCAATCTAAGGAATTTGGAAGATTCGCCCTAGCGTGGCCAATGGGGGAAACAATCACCGATATGCGTCTTAGTGTTGGTACTCAGTTCAGGACTTCCCCAAAAACTAAAAGAGGTGCATTTTGATGGTATCTTGACGTTACGACTCAGTGAAACCGGGAGAAGCAAATCTGTTGGATGCTGGAAGTGATGTTGGACTGATTCTTGTGAAAGCTTATTCTGCAGAGAGCGGGATGTAAAGTAAAACTGTAGTGTGGGGTTTTCGGTCGTGTTAAAATTTAAAGGGGGATATCTTTTCTGCAGTTTAGTGCATCAGTTGCCTACCAAGTAGTGTTCAGTTGGTGTGGTATTGGTGTTTTTACTCTATGTTGCTTTTAATTGCTTTGTTAGAGTAAAAGCTTTAAAACTTGAAATCTTGTAATTCTTTTAAGTTAGCTGCTGGAAATTTAAATGTCTTGTTTAAAGCTATAGGTCTCTACGGGGGTTGTAATAATCGAAATTAACAGTCTGGTAACAGCCTCAAAATGGGGTCAGTGCACTTATTGCCCATTAACACCAATTTTGATCCAACAGAGGGCGCTGGTGAGAAGTAACTGAAGCATTCTGGAAGAAGTCACCGCAGCCACTGTGACTCAGGAGGTAATCGAGGAGAAGGACTTTTGCACTCAACAAGAAGAGCATCCAACAGAGGGCGCTGGAGAGAAGTGACAAGAATTCTGGGAGAAGTAACCGCAGCCACTGCGACTCAGGAGGTAATCGAGGAGAAGGACTCTTGCACTCAACAGGAGGAAGAGCGTCCAACAGAAGCCGCTGGTGAGAAGTGACTGAAGCATTCTGGGAGAAGCCACCTCCGACACTGCGACTCAGGAGGGAATTGAGGAGGACCCACTGTCAAAGAACGGAATAGCCCCAACCATTACATTGCTGTAGTGTTTTCATCCCTCCCTCCTCCTCAAACCTAAAAAAAAGGGAGGAAGAGGCAGTGCCTTCAGGAGTGCACCAGACCTGTGAAGGACACTGTTCTGAAAGTGGATTTTAAAGACAAAGCAGCTGATTGGTGAGTAAATCCTGGGAGCAGACTCGGAGGGAGGAGCACCGGAGCGGTGAGTATAAATCTAGCTTAACTTGGGGATTCGTGACCTTGTCTCCAGGGAGCAGACTCGGAGGGAGGAGCACCGAAGCGGTGACCTCGGGGCACAGAGTAACTGAAGCCAAAACTGAAAAAGTGACATCACAGGAAAGCTGTGACCTGATTGTTTGAAAGGAAATCTGCACCAAATTTGAAAAAAAAGCACTGCAAAGCTAATTAATAAATTAATTATCTAAGTCGAGATGGCTGGGCAGGTGATATGCTATAGCTGTATGATGTGGGAGCTGTCAGATCCCATTGCGAGCTGCGGTGACCATATCTGCGGCAAGTGTTGGTTGCTGGAGGAGCTCCGGCTCAGAATTGATGAGCTGGAGTCTGAGCTCTGGACGCTGCGGCACATCCGGGAGGGGGAGAGTTACCTGGATGCTTTGTATCAGGCAGCGGTCACACCCGGTGGATTAAGTACCTCAAGTCTGGTCAGTGGTCAGGGTCAGCAAGGTGTGACTGCAAGTGAGGCAGGTAGAGGGATCCTGTGTTCAGGAACAGAGGAGCCTCAGCTCTTGACCTTGTCCAACAGGTAAGAGGTACTTGCTCCCTGTGTGGATGAGGAAGAGGGCTGTAGGGAGGATGAGCCAGCTGACCACGGCACCGTGACACAGGAGGACATTCAAGAGGGGGGAGCAAAAAGACAAGTGGTAGTTGTAGGGGAGTCTATAATTAGGGGAATTGATAGCAGGATCGAGAGTCCCGCATGGTATGTTGCCTGCCCGATGCCAGGGTGAGAGACATCTCTGACCGGCTTGGAAGGATATTGGAGAGGGAGGGGGAGGATCCAGTTGTTGTGGGCCACGTCGGGACAAATAACATACAAAAGTAGTAAAGAGGACCTGTTTGGGGATTATCAGGAACTAGGAACTGAATTAAAGAACAGGTCCTCAAGGGTTATAATCTCCAGATTACTATCCGAGCCACGTGCAAATTGGCATAGGGACGCGAGAATAAGGGAAGTAAACAGGTGGCTAAAGGAGTGGTGCGGGAAAGAGGGGTTCCATTTCGTGGGGCACTGGCATCAGTATTGGAACAGGAGGGATCTGTACCGTTGGGATGGTCTCCATCTGAACTGATCTGGGACCAATGTTCTAGCGAAAAGGGTGAATAGGATGGTCAACAGGACCTTAAATTAGAAAGTGGGGGGGGGAGGTGGGGGGGAGGAAAGGGTAAAACTCCAAGAAATATGATTAATGGCAAACAAAGCAAAAGGTTAGCATGTCGGGGGGGGCGGGTGTGGATTAAAATTCATGGAAAATTATGAAAAAACTGAAAAGAAAGGAGAGCCCAGGAGAGGCTATTAAAGTCCCCAGAACACAAAATAGGTCAGAGTGTTTGGAAAGGGCTAGGAATCTAACTTCAAGCACATCAGATAAAGGGATGACAGTGAGAAAGGGGATGGGAAATACAGGACTGAAGGTGTTGTATCTGAATGCACGCAGTATACAAAATAAGGTAAATGAACTTGTGGCGAAGATTGAAATTGGCAGATATGATTTGGTGGGCATCATGGAGACATGACTGCAAGGGGATCAGGACTGGGAGCTAAATATCCAAGGATAAACATCCTAGCGAAAAGATAGGCAGGTTGGCAGAGGGGATGGGGTTGCTTTGTTAGTAAGAAATGAAATTAAATCAATAGCAAGAAATGACGTAGGGTCAGATGATGTAGAATCTGTGTGGGTAGAGTTGAGGAACCGCAAAGGTAAAAAGCCATAATGGGAGTTATGTACAGGTCTGCGAATAGTACTCAGGATGTGGGGCACAAGGCACACCAGGAGATAGAAAAGACGTGGAAGAAAGGCAAGGTTACAGTGATCGTGGGGGATTTCAATATGCAGGTAGACTTGGCAAATCAGGTTGGTAGTGGATCCCAAGAAAAGGAATTTGTAGAATGTCTACGAGATGGCTTTTTGGAGCAGTTTGTGGTGGAGCCCACTAGGGAACAGGCAATTCTAGATTTAGTGATGTGTAATGAGGCAAATTTGATAAGGGAGCTTAAGGTGAAGGAAACCTTAGGAGGAAGTGACCAAAATATGATAGAATCTACCCTGCAATTTGGGAGGAAAAAGCTGGAATCAGATGTAACTGTATTACAGCTGAATAAAGGCAACTACAGAGGCATGAGGGAGGAGCTGGCCAGAATTGACTGGGAGATGAGCCTAGCAGGAAAAACGATGGAACAGCAATGACAGTAGTTTCTGGGAGTAAATTGGGAGACATAGCAAAAATTCATCCCTAGGAAGAAGAAGCATGCTAAAGGGAGGAGGAGGCAACCATGGCTGACAAGGGAAGTCAGGGACAGCATAAAAGCTAACGAGAAAGCATACAATGCGGCAAAGAGCAGTGGGAAACCAGGGGATTGGGAAGCCTACAAAGACCAACAGAGGACAACTAAAAAAGAAATAAGAAGGGAGAAGATTAAATATGAGGGTAAACTAGCCAGTAATATAAAAGAAGATTGCAAGAGTTTTTTTTAGATATATAAAGGGTAAGAGAGAGGCAAAAGTGGACATTGGGCCGCTGGAAAATGACGCTGGAGAAGTAGTAGTGGGGAACAAAGAAATGGTGGAGGAACTGAATAGGTACTTTGCATCAGTCTTCACGGTGGAAGACATGAGTAACCTTCCCAAAGTTCAAGAGAGTCGGGGGGCAGAGGTGAGTATAGTGGCCATTACCAAGGAGAAGGTGCTAGGAAAACTGAAAGGTCTAAAGGTGGATCAATCACCTGGGCCAGGTGGATTACACCGCAGAGTTCTGAAGGAGATAGCTGAAGAGATAGTGGAGGCGTTAGTGGTGATCTTTCAGGAATCACTGGAGTCAGGGAGGGTCCCAGAGGACTGGAAAATCCCTAATGTAACCCCCCTGTTTAAGAAGGGAGTGAGGCAAAAGACAGGAAATTACAGGCTGATTAGCCTGATCTCGGTCATTGGTAAGATTTTAGAGTCCATTATTAAGGATGAGATTTCAGAATACTTGGAAGTGCATGATAAAATAGAGCAAAGTCAGCATGGTTTCATCAATGGGAGGTCATGCCTGACAAATTAGAATTCTTTGAGGAGGTAACGAGTAGGTTAGACAAAGGAGAGCCAGCAGATGTTATATACTTGGACTTCCAGAAGGCCTTTGACAAGGTGCCGCACAGGAGGCTGCTCAGTAAGATAAGAGCCCATGGTGTTATAGGCAAGGTACTAGCATGGATAGAATATTGTCTGTCTGGCAGCAGGCAGAGAGTGGGAATAAGGGGGTCCATCTCAGGATGGCGGCCGTTGACTAGTGGAGTTCCGCAGGGGTCAGTGTTGGGACCAGAACTTTTCACTTTATACATTAATGATCTAGATGAAGGACCTGAGAGCATCCTGGCTAAGTTTGCAGATGATACAAAGATAGGTGGAGGGACAGGTAGTATTGAGGTCGTGGGGAGGCTGCAGAAGGATTTGGTCAGGTTAGGAGAATGGGCAAAGAAGTGGCAGATGGAATACAACGTGGGGAAGTGTGAGGTCATGCACTTTGGTAGGAAGAATAGAGGCATAGACTATTTTCTAAATGGGGAGAGAATTCAGAAATCTGGAGTGCAAAGGGACTTGGGAGTCCTGGTCCAGGATTCTCTTAAGGTTAACTTGCAGGTTGAGTCGGTAGTTAGGAAGGCAAATGCAATGTTGGCATTTATTTCGAGAGGACTAGAATATAAAGCAGGAATGTGCTGCTGAGGCTTTATGAGGCTCTGGTCAGACCACATTTAGAATGTTGTGGGCAACGTTGGGCCCCATATCTCAGGAATGATGTGCTGGCCCTGGAGACGGTCCAGAGGAGGTCATGAGAACGATCCCAGGAATGAAAGGCTTAACATATGAATAACGTTTGAGGACTCTGGGTCTATACTTAATGGAGTTTAGAAGGATGAGGAGTGTTCTGATTGAAACTTAGAGAATACTGAAAGGCCTGGATAGAGTGGACGTGGGGAAGATGGTTTCCATTAGTAGGAGAGACTAGGACCCGAGGGCACAGCCTCAGAGTAAAGGGAAGACCTTTTAGAACAGAGATGAGGAGAAACTTCTTTAACCAGAGAGTGGTGAATCTATGGAATTCATTGCCACAGAAGGCTGTGGAGGCCAGGTCATTGAGTGTATTTAAGACTGAGATAGATAGATAGGTTCTTGATTGGTAAGAGGATCAAAAGTTATGGGGAGAATGTGGTTGAGAAACTTATCAGCCATGATTGAATGGCGGAGCAGACTCAATGGGCCGAATGGCCTAATTTCTGCTCCTATGTCTTATGGTCTTATGGTCTTCTCCAGCTACTGCTGTTTTGGGTGTTTTGAGTACATGTCTGTTTCAGACAGCAGGCTTCTTCATTATGTAAGTTGGCGATCTGTGGCATGGCATAATTAGGATCCCGAGTGCATTTTTAAGGAACACATGGGCAGAAGTGTGGGGCCACAAAGCATACTTCTGCCTCTTCTGGCGTCAGAAAAAATAAAAGATTCTAACTTCTGCAGGTCTTCATCTTCCCTGAAAGCTGCCAATCTACTTTCACCTGGCCAGCTAATTACAGTGGCTTTACTGAGTTAGATCTTGGTTAAGATGTAATCAGATGATGGAATATGATGATTGATGAAATAGGAGCCTGATCTGCAGAAATTCATCAGATTCTTGTCTCCCTCAGCCACCCTTCAGAATCCTCTAGGTCACAGGTGTGAGAAAGGGATTATTTCTAAGTGGATAACTGATATGCTTGGTTTGTAATTTCCCATTTAGGCACGTATGTTTAACATCTACCTCCATCTAACCTAGCATTAAGCAGCCTAAACAGTGATACTTAAATGTTATGTTCCAGGATACATAAAAATGCCCCCAAGTTGTAGAAATACACCTTGCATGGTATTGCAACAGGGCATTATTGCATTAGCTGCTGTTTATATTCACTGCCTGATACTCAGTTCCATTGAAGTTAATAGAATTGAACTTATGTGGAGCATAAAATGGACAACTGATGTTTTGTGCCCGTTACTACTCAAGGCAAATTTCTAACCCCAAAAATTTTTCAACATTATTACCATGGAGCCAGAATGAGCAGGCTTGCACTGAAGGAACCTTTAATTCACTCCATCATCTTCTGCCCTGAAATAAGTGGTTAACAGCTCACAAATAGAAATCTAACTGTCTGTGTTTTCCAGAGTGGTAAATCAGTGATTCGTCATAGGGACACAAAATTTCTTTATGAGAAATTACTTCTTTCTGTCTATTCGACATAAAATAAAGCCATCACTTCTTTCCATTATTACCATGATTGACTGGAATAGTTGACATGCCAGATGCAGATAAAAGAAATTCATTTCAAGTTTTGCAAAAGGCTCGCTCTTATAGTATAAGGATGAATCAAGTAAACAAATTGAAGTCAGATAAATATGAAGTTTTATATACATTTTCAACCCCTAAACTTAAACAAATCTTGTGCTTTGTACCTCGTAGTCGATTCAGGTCACGCAATATGTTCTTTATAGGGGATCTTATTTTATTAGCTATTTGTACAGCCCTTTACTAATTTGTTCAGCTAGAAGGAGAGAGAATGAGAGCAAAGGGCCAATGAGATGCAGTGAAAAGCAATGAAAGGCAGGACAATATCCATGTTTGGTTCTTGAATCAAATTTATGGAGTAGTGCTTACAAGCTTCAGGATAAGTGGCTACGAAAATTCTTCCATTTCTTCCAGTAGAGAAAATTGTTAGTAGCTAGAGTCAGTCATGCAAAGCAATGGGTGGAATTTAATGCCCTTCCTCATGTTTGGAGATGAGAGGGCATTTCATTGGGTGGCAGGGCGCTGGATGGAGACCGTTCCCCCCAATTCCCACCTCTGTTCTGAGTCCGGAGCAGGAAAGCCTCCCCACCGACCACTAATGTGCAGTGGTAGGCTGCAAACTTACCATGCGGGAAGTCTGAAAAGCTAACCCTGTTGTGTACCTGATTGAGGGACCTGGCATTGAAAAGGTTAGGGTGGGTGTGGGGGTGCTGCCGAGAGCCCTTGCTGCTGACTCCTCTTTCTCTATGACCCCCATTCCCTCACCTGTTCCTTGGGGCCCTCATTGATCTAGGATCTCTGGTGGGTACATTGCCAGCAATTGCCACCACTCCCGCTGGTGCTGCTGGCAATGGACAGCTGCTGGCTCCTGATTGGCTGACAGAGGTTCTTGATCTCCAAGAAGGCCTGCCACTTAAGTGTCTGAATGGCATTTAATACTGTGGACCTTCCAAAAAGGAAGCAATGCAGAGCTCTCGTCAGCTCTCCAGCCAGTGGTGAGACCCCCATCGCCTGCATTAACTCCTGCTCGATAGGTACAATGCAGACTGAGTGAGGGGGAGATCACTAAGTGATGAGCCATGGTTATTTATAGGGCCAGGTACCCACTGACATGCTTCTGCTTGGCTTGTGCTTGACAGCTTGTGCTTTATCTGTCACCTAAAATTTCCAAAGCAACCTCTTCATCAGATGCTAGCATTGCAGCACTCTTTCCCTGATATTGGGAATTTGTTTATCCTGCAAGAGGAAAGGATTTATGTTAGTGAATGCAATGCTGAAGAGTTCAACATCTATGTGTGAGGATTTAATAGTTTGGAGTTTCAAAAAGTGATTCATCTGACAAGATATCAATTGCTAATATAGCAAAAAAGTACTTTAAATTAACTGGTGAAATGGGCAGACATGTGGCAGATGAATATAAAATAAAACCAGAAAATGCTTGAAAAACTCAGCAGGTCTGACTGCATCTGTGGAGAGAGAAACAGAGTTAATGTTTTCAGTCCATATGACTTCTTCTATGACTCATATGGGAGATTAAAATAAATGCAGCAAAGTTTGAAATACTACATTTTGGAAGGAAAATGGGGAGACAGAGTATAGCCTAGATGGTAAAATTTTAATTGGGGTGCAGGAACAGAGAACTGAGGGTGTACAGGTACAACTCTTTGAAAGTGGCAGGGCAAGTAGATAAATCTGTTTAAAAAAAAGAACAAGTGAGATCCTAGGCACTATAAACGGAGGCAAAGAGCACAAATGCAAAGAAGTTATGCTAAACCATTACCAATCACTCATTATACCTCAGCTAGATTATTGTTTCTTTACCTGGGCACTATGCTAGAGAAAAGCTGTGAAGGCCTTGGAGACAATGCAAAAGAGACTTATCAGAATGGTGCTAAGGCTGAGGGAATTCTGTTGTGTCGGGGGACTAGAGAAGTTAGCAATGTTCTCATTAAAGCATAGAGGGTTATGGTGAGATTTAATTTCACAGAATTTTTACGGTGCAAAAGGAGGCCATTCAGCCTATTGTGTCTGTAGCAGCAACCTAAATGAGCAGTTTAGTTAGTTCCATTCCCCCAACTTCTCCCCATAACCCTGCACGTGTTCCTTTTCAAATAACAGTCTAGTTCCCTTTTGAATACTTCGATTGAACCTGCCTCCACCACATTCTCAGGCAGTGCATTCCAGACATTAACCACTCGCTGTGCGAAAAAGGTTTTTTTCATATAACTTTTACTTCTTTTGCAAATTACTTTAACTCTGTGCCCTCTCGTTCTCAATCTTTTCACGAGTCGGAACAGCTTTTCCTTATCTACTCTGTCCAAACCTCTCATGATTTTGAATACTTTTATCAGATCTCCTCTCAAACTTCTCTTCTCCAAGGAAGACAGTCCTAACTTCTCCAATCTATCTTCATAACTGAAGTTCCTACTCCTTAGAACTATTCTCATGAGTCTTTTCTGCACTCTCTCCAATGCCTTCACATCTTTTGTAAAGTGCAGGGCCCAGAACTGGATGCAAAACTCTAGCTGAGGCTGAACTGTCTTATACAAACTCAACATAACCTCCTTGCTCTTGTACTCTATGCACTTACAAATAAAGCCTAGGATACTTTGTTTTATTAATCGCTTTTTCAGCCTCTCCTGTCACCTTCAATAACTAATGCACATATGCACCCAGGTCCCTCTGTTCCTCCACCTCCTTTTGAGTTGTACGCTTTATTTAATACTGTATCTCCATGTTCTTCTAACCAAAATGAGTCACTTAACATTTTTCTGCTTTGAACTTCATCTGCCACCTGTGCTGCTTCCACCAACTTATCTATGTCCTTTTGAAGTTTTATACTATCCTCCTCAGAATTCACTATGCTTCATATCATTTTGAAGTTTCATATCCTTTGCAAATTTTAAAATTGTGCCCTATGCACCAAGATCTAGGTCCAGAATTTTCCTGCCCCTCCTGCCGGTGGGATCTTCTGGTCCCTCAGAAGTCAATGAATATTTGAATGGCTCACTGCATCCGCTGTGCGGGAACCCACTGTCATGGGGCTGGAAAATTCTGTGCTAGGTTTTATATATATCAGTAAAAGCAAGGGTCCCAACACTGGCGCCTGGGGAATTCCAATACAAACCCGCCTCCAGCCCGAAAAACATGCATTTACTGCTACTCTCTGTTTCCTACCACTCAGCGAGTTCTATATCCACGTTGTTACTGTCCCTACAACTATAGTTTTGCTCACAGGTCTCTTGTGTGGCACTGTATCAAATTCCTTTTGGAAGTCCCAAGTATACCACATCAACAGCATCGTGCTTAAATCACCTTAAACATTATTTTCTCTTAAGAAATACACCCTAACTTTCCTTAGTTAACCCATATTTGTCCATGTGACAATTAATTTTGCCTCTAATTATTGTTTCTAACAGTTTGCCAACCATTGAAGTTAAGCTGACTGCCCTGTAGTCCGAAACGTTAACTATATTCTTCTCCGCAGTTGCTGTCAGACCTGCTGAGTTTTTCCAGCTATTTTTCTTTTTCTTTCAGATTTCCAGCATCTGCAGTATTTTGCTTTTATCTTAGTGTTTAATTGACTGCCACTTCTCTTCCAGGAATGCCTACCTTGAAGAAGTACTGCTCTTCTCTCCAACAGGATTTCTGTTTGTCTCTTTTGCAGTGTTCACCTTCATTGCTTTCCATTTCTCTCCTGCTGTTTGACAAGGTGTTTACCAAAACTCGCTTTCACAGCCATATTTCCTTCCTCAGTGACTCCGTCTCCGACTTACCCCATGTGGATTCCAACTGAGGTTCCATCCCTCATGTTTCGAACCCACCCAGGATTACAGGTATCTCCGGGACATACAACACACCCTGAGATCCACACTCAGTGCCATGCACCGCCATATGAACACACTCGACTTCTTCCTCCAGCAGCACTGATTCACCCTATCTCTAAGCTGTCCTTGCCCCCAGTTTCACTTTATTCTTCGTCTCATCTGATGCCTCAACAAGAAACTTTGTCTCTTTCTTTCAGGTGCAAAGGAACACAAGCTCCAGCAACTCATCGACACCAACGCCCATCCAGGACCCTCCACTCCTGCCCGTCCCTCTGACCCCACCCGTCTTGCAGTCCCAGCCATGGCCACGTTTTCACCATAACCCCCTGACCTTCCCCTCTCTGTTGCTGAACTTTCAGTGCTCAGCAAAGCACTTAGTTTCATACCCTTACTCCTTCACCTCAATGAATTTTGGGCTCAGCACGATGCTGAACTCTTCTTCCACCGCCTTCATCTCTGTGCTCACTTCTTTGGGCAGGAGTCCTCTCCCTGTTCAAAGGATCCGTTTACCCGCCTCCAATATTCTCCCTCCACCTGGACCCCTCCCTCTGGATTCTTACCTGCTCTTGATTTTTTCATTAAGAACTGTTGGCGGAACATCAGTCGTCTCAATTCCTCTGCTCCTCTCATCCACCCTAACCTGTCTCTTTCTGAACTTGCCACACTCTGTTCTCTCAGGTCCAATCCTGACTTGGTCATCAAACCTGCTGACAAGGGTGGTGCTGTTGTTGTCTGGCGCACTGACCTCTACCTCGCAGAGGCTGAACGTCAAATCGCAGACCCTTCCTCCTACCTCCCCCGGACCATGACCCCACTACTGAACATCAAGCCATTGTTTCTGGGACTGTTACTGACCTTATCTCCTCTGGAGATCTTCCCTCCACAGCTTCCAGGCTCTTGGTCTCCCAACCTCGGACGGCCCTCTTCAACCTTCTATCCAAAATCCACTATCGATCGTGTCAGCCTGCTCCTGCCCTACGTAATTCTTTTCTTGCTATCTTGACTCCATTGTCTCTCCCATTGTCCAGTCTCTTCCCACCTACATCCGAGATTCCTCTGACGCCCTGGCTCCAACCGCCTCTTCACCATGGACGTCCAATCCCTCTATGTCTCCATCCCCTACCGGGATGGTCTGAGGGCTTTCTGGTTCTTCCTCGAACAGAGGCCCGAACAATCCCCATCCACCACCGCTCTCCTCCGTCTGGCTGAACTTGTTCTCTCACTGAACAATTTCTTCTTAAATTCGTCTCACTTCCTCCAAATAAAAGGTGTGGCTATGGGTACCCGCATGGGCCCCAGTTATGCCTGTCTCTTTATGGGGTATGTGGAACATTCTTTGTTCCGGTCCTACTCAGACCCCCTCCCACAACTCTTTCTCCGTTACGTTGATGACTGTTTCGGTGCTGCTTCATGCTCTCGTCTGGACCTGGAAAAATTTATTAATTTTGCTTCCAATTTCCACCCCTCCATCACTTTCTCATGGTCCATCACTGACACTTCCCTTCCCTTCCTTGACCTCTCTGTCTCAATTTCTGGTGATAGACTGTTCACCAATATTCATTACAAGCCTACCGACTCCCACAGCTACCTCAACTACAGCTCCTCACACCCCACTTCCTGTAAGGACTCCATCCCATTCTCTCAGTTCGTTCGCCTTGGTTGCTTCTGTTCCAATGATGCCAATTTCCAAAACAATTCCTCTGACATGTTTTCCTTCTTCCTTAACCATCTTTGGTTTGTCCGCAAGCATGACCCAGACCTCCCTGTTGCTTGCCATTTCAACACATCACCCTGCTCTCATGCCCACATGGACGTCCTTGGCCTGCGGCAATTTCCAGTGAAGCTCAACACAAACTGGAGGAACAGTACCTCATCTTCCGACTAGGCAGTTTGCAGCCTTCCGAACTTAACATTGAGTTCAACAACTTCAGATCATGAACTCTCTCCTCCATCCCCACCCCCTTTCCGATCCCCCCTTTTCCAATAATACATATTTTTTTAACATATATATTTTTATATATATATAGATTTCTTTTCCCACCTATTTCTATTATTTTAAATGTATTTCCATTCATTGTTTTATCTCCACCTTTTAGCCCATTTCGATGCCTTCCACCTACTCCACCCCCACTAGGGCTATCTGTCACTTGCTAAGCCTGTTTTCCACCCTTAATGTCACCATTAGCACATTCCATAGCTAATATCACCACCATCAACACCCCTTTGTCCTTTTGTCTATGACATCTTTGGCAATCTCTTCTTTCCCTCCACCTATCACTGGCCCTCTTATCCAACTCTACCTGTCCCACCCCCCCTCAACCAGTTTATATTTCATCTCATTTCTATTTTTCCTTAGTTCTGATGAAGAGACATAAGGACTCGAAACGTTAACTGTAAACCTCTCCACAGATGCTGTCAGACCTGCTGAGTTTTTCCAGCTATTTTTGTTTTGCCCTGTAGTCCTGCTGGGCTTATCTCCACACTCTTTTTGAACAATAGTGTAGTGTTTGCAATTCTCTAATCCTCTGGCACCACCACTGAGTTTAAGGAAAACTGAAAATTATGGCCAGGGCTGCCGCAATTTCCACTCTCACTTTCTTCACTTGGATAGATCTCATTGGCTCCTCGGCTGCCCTATCAACTTAAAGTAACTTTAAGATAGCCTATCCATTACCCCCTTATCAATTTTAAATCATTCAACTGTCTGAATTACTTAGATAAAAACAAAAAACTGCGGATGCTGGAAATCCAAAACGAAGACAGAATTACCTGGAAAAACTCAGCAGGTCTGGCAGCATCGGCAGAGAAGAAAAGAGTTGACGTTTCAAGTCCTCATGACCCTTCAACAGAACTGATCTTTCTTCACAAGGAGAGGGAAATATAAGCTGGTTTAAGGTGGGGTGGGGGGGGGGGAGAGATGTGGGGAGTGGAGGGGGGTGGTGGTGTTAGGATAGGAGCAGATCATCAAAAGATGTCACAGACAAAAGAACAAAAGAACACAGGTGTTGAAGTTGGTGATATTATCTAAATGAATGTGCTAATTAAGAATGGATGGTAGGGCACTCAAGGTATAACTCTAGTGGGGGTGGGGGGAGCATAAAAGATTTAAAAATATTTAAAAATAATGGAAATAGGTGGGAAAAGAAAAATCTATATAAATTATTAGGGAAAAAAAAGTGGAGGGGGGAAGAAACAGAAAGGGGGTGGGGATGGAGGAGGGAGCTCAAGACCTAAAGTTGTTGAATTCAATATTCAGTCCGGAAGGCTGTAAAGTGCCTACTCGGAAGATGAGGTGCTGTTCCTCCAGTTTGCATTGGGCTTCACTGGAACAATGCAGCAAGCCAAGGACAGACATGTGGGCAAGAGATCAGGGTGGAGTGTTAAAATGGCAAGCGACAAGGAGGTTTGGGTCATTCTTGCGGATAGACCACAGGTGTTCTGCAAAGCGATCGCCCAGTTTACGTTTGATGTCTCTAATGTAGAGGAGACCGCATTGGGAGCAACGATTGCAATAGACTAAGTTGGGGGAAATGCAAGTGAAATGCTGCTTCACTTGAAAGGAGTGTTTGGGCCCTTGGACGGTGAGGAGAGAGGAAGTGAAGCGACAGGTGTTACATCTTTTGCGTGGGCATGGGGAGGTGCCATAGGTGGGGGTTGAGGAGTAGGGGGTGATGGAGACGTGGACCAGGGTGTCCTAGAGGGAATGATCCCTACGGAATGCCGACGGGGGGGCGGGGGGGGGGGGGGGGGGGGGGTGGTGGGTGGTGAAGGGAAGATGTGTTTGGTGGTGGCATCATGCTGGAGTTGGCGGAAATGGCGGTTGATGATCCTTTTAATGCGGAGGCTGGTGGGGTGATAAGTGAGGACAAGGGGGACCCTATCATGTTTCTGGGAGAGAGGAGAAGGCGTGAGGGCGGATGCGCGGGTGATGGGCCAGACACGGTTGTCAACGGCTGTGGGTGGAAAACCTCGGTACGGAAGAAGGAGGACATGTCAGAGGAACTGTTTTTGAATGTAGCATCATCGGAACAGATGCGACGGAGGCGAAGGAACTGAGAGAATGGGATGGAGTCCTTACAGGAAGCAGGGTGTGAGGAGCTGTAGTCGAGGTAGCTGTGGGAGTCGGTAGGCTTGTAATGGATATTGGTGGACAGTCTATCACCAGAGATTGAGACAGAGATGTCAAGGAAGGTAAGGGGGAAGTGTCAGAGATGGACCACGTGTAAATGATGGAGGGGTGGAGATTGGAAGCAAAATTAATAAATTTTTCCAAGTCCCGACGAGAGCATGAAGCAGCACTGAAGTAATCATTGATGTAATGGAGAAAGAGTTGTGGAAGGGGGCCGGAGTAGGACTGGAACAAGGAATGTTCCACATACCCCATAAAAAGACAAGCATAGCTGGGGCCCATGCGGGTACCCATAGCCACATCTTTTATTTGGAGGAAATGAGAGGAGTTGAAGGAGAAATTGTTCAGTATGAGAATAAGTTCAGCCAGACGGAGGAGAGTAGTGGTGGATGGGGATTGTTCTGGCCTCTGTTCAAGGAAGAAGCTAAGGCCCCTCAGACCATCCCAGTGGGGGATGGAG
This sequence comes from Carcharodon carcharias, assembly GCF_017639515.1. Classification (NCBI taxonomy): domain Eukaryota; kingdom Metazoa; phylum Chordata; class Chondrichthyes; order Lamniformes; family Lamnidae; genus Carcharodon; species Carcharodon carcharias. Next base: position 51,017,937 of record NC_054467.1, on the reverse strand, counting down.
GTGTAGAGGGATTGGACGTCCATGGTGAAGAGGAAGCGGTTGTGGCCAGGGAACTGGAAATTGTTGATGTGACGTAAGGTGTCAGAGGAATCACGGATGTAGGTGAGAAGGGACTGGACAAGGGGAGAGAGAAGGGAGTCAATATAACGAGAAATGAGTTCCGTGGGGCAGGAGCAAGCTGACACAATCGGTATACCAGGACAGTTCTGTTTGTGGATTTTGGGTAGGAGGTAGAAGCGGGCAGTCCGAGGTTGGGCGACTATCAGGTTGGATGCTGTGGGAGGAAGATGCCCAGAGGAGATGAGGTCAGTGACAGTCCTGGAAACAATGGCTTGCTGTTCAGTGGTGGGGTCATGGTCCAGGGAGAGGTAGGAGGAAGTGTCTGCGAGTTGACGCTCATCCTCCACGAGGTAGAGGTCAATGTGCCAGACAACAATAGCACCACCCTTGTCAGCAGGTTTGATGACAATGTCAGGGTTGGACCTGAGAGAACGTTGTGCAGTAAGTTCAGAGAGAGAGAGATTAGCATGGGTGAGAGGAGCAGAGAAATTGAATCGACTAATGTCACGTCGACAGTTCTCAATGAAAAGATCAAGAGAAGGTAAGAATCCAGAGGGAGGGGTCCAGGTGGAGGGAGAATATTGGAGGTGGGTAAAAGGATCCGTTGAACGGGGAGAGGACTCCTGCCCAAAGAAGTGAGCCCGGAGACGAAGACAGCGGAAGAAGAGTTCAGCATCGTGCCGAGCCCGAAATTCATTGAGATGAGGGTGTAAGGGTATGAAACTAAGTCCTTTGTTAAGCACTTAATGTTCAGCGTCGGAAAGGGGAAGGTCAGGGGGGTATCATGAATACACAGCTGGGGCTGGGATTGGAAGACGGAGTGGTGACGGAGGGACAGGCAGAGGTGGAGCGTCCTAGTTGGGTGTTGGTGTCGATGAGTTGCTGGAGCTTGTGCTCCTTAGCACTTGAGAGAAAGAGAAAAAGTTTCTGAAAACGTAAACTGGGCGACCGCATTGCAGAACACCTGCGGTCTGTCCGCAAGAATGACCCAAACCTCCTTGTCGCTTGCCATTTTAACACTCCACCCTGCTCTCTTGCCCACATGTCTGTCCTTGGCCTGCTGCATTGTTCCAGAGAAGCCCAATGCAAACTGGAGGAACAGCACCTCATCTTCCGACTAGGCACTTTACAGCCTTCCGGACTGAATATTGAATTCAACAACTTTAGGTCTTGAGCTCCCTCCTCCATCCCCACCCCCTTTCTGTTTCTTTCCCCTTCCTCTTTTTTTTTCCAATAATTTATATAGATTTTCTTTTCCCACCTATTTCCATTATTTTTAAATTTTTTATGCGCCCCCCCACCCCCAGTAGAGCTATATCTTGAGTGTCCTACCATCCATTCTTAATTAGCACATTCATTTAGATAATATCACCAACTTCAACACCTCTGTTTTTTTGTTCTTTTGTCTGTGACATCTTTTGATGATCTGCTCCTATCCTAGCACCCCCCCCCCACCCAACCACCACCACCACTACCTTAAACCAGCTTATACTTCCCTCTCCTTGTGAAGAAAGATCAGTTCTGTTGAAGGGTCCTGAGGACTCGAAACGTCAACTCTTTTCTTCTCTGCCGATGCTGCCAGACCTGCTGAGTTTTTCCAGGTAATTCTGTTTTTGGCTGAATTACTTCCTCGTTCACCATGGCCTGGGTAGCATCTTTTACTTTGGTAAAGATAGATGAACAGTATTTGTTTAATACCTCAGCTATATTCCTTGTCTCCATGCATAAACCCCCTTTTTGGTCCCTGATCAGCCCTACTCCTCCATTTACCACCCATTTACTATTTGCATGCCTATAAAAGAATTTGGGATTCGCTTTTACGTTACCTGCCAGTATCTTTTCATACTTCCTCTTTGCTTCTCTTAATTGCTTTTTAACCTCCTCTCTGGATCTTCTATTGTCAACCTGGTTCTCCATTGTATTTTCTACTTGTCGCCTGCCAAAAGCACACATTTTCTTTTACATCTTAATCTCTACCTCTTTTATCAACCATAGAGTTCTTGATTTGTTTGCCCTACCATTCCCTTTAGAGGGAATATACTTTTACTATGTCTGAACTTCTTTGAAAGTAGACCAGCTATCGTTTTCCTGTCAACTTTGACTCCAGTTTATTTGACCAAGATCTGTTCTTACCCCATTGAAGTTGACTTTCTTCCAGTTAATTATTTTTAATCTGAATTGTTCTTTGTACTTTTCCCTAGCCAACCTAAACCTTATGATACAGTGATCGCAGTCCCCTAAATATTCTCCAGCTGACACTTGATCTGCTTGGCCCACCTCATTCCCAAGAACCAGGTCTAGCAGTGCCTCCTTTCTTGTTGGACTGGAAACATACTGCTGTAGAAAATTTTCCTGAATGCACTCTAGGAATTCTTTTCCCTCTCTCCCCTTTACACTTGCAGTCTATATTTGGATAATTAAAATTCCCCATTATAACTACACTATAGATTTTGCACCTCTGTATTTTTCTTGCAAATTTTTTCTCTACATCTTTCTCACTAGTTGGTGGCCCATAGACTACACCGAGCAATATAATCACACCTTTTTTATTCTTTAGCTCTAGCCAAATAGATTCTGTCCTTGAGCCCTTTATGACACCCTCTTTCTCCAGCACTGCAATGATCTTCTCAATCAATACCACCATCCCTCCCACTTTTCTTCCTTTCCTATATTTCCTAATATCCAGGAATGTTTAACAACCTTCTTTGAGCCAGTTCTCTGTTATAGCCAGAATTTTTATTTCATTCTTCTATTTTAATCTATTTAATATTCTATTTAATTCTGTTATATTTAATATAAAATGTGCAACATTTTGAGGTGTTTCAGTAAAGTAGATAGAGAGAAACTATTTTTAGTGGCTGGAGGGTTGGTAACCAGATGAGCTGGATTTAAGATAATTGGCCAAAAAGCTAGGAGAAGGATGCAGAGATGTTCTTAAACAACTCAACGAGTTGTTATGATCTGCAATGCCGTGCCTGAAAGTTTGGCAGAAGCAGATCCAATTATAACTTTCAAAACAGAATTGGACATGCAATGATAAAGGAAAAAAATTGCAGATCTAAGGGGAAAGTATAAGGGCATGAAGATAATTGGGCAACACTTTCATAGATTGGTTGAATGGCTTTCTTCTGTATGATGTTATGGAATCCATAGTTTACCAACAATTGTATACAGTATACCCTGAAAACATTTATCACAATATGGGGCTAAAGATTAATGTAGGAACAAGGTAGGTTATTATCAATTTGTATGAGTGTAGAACTGCGACTTGTTTTACAAACACGCTTGACTTTTCTTTCCATTGAGGTCAAAATTTCCCTGTTATTTTCTGCAGAATTTGCACCTCAGTGAAAATAAGAAAGAGCTGAAAATGCTTCCTAGCTGTACTGGCTGCATGGGCATCACTTTGCAGGAAGTGCATTGTCAAACCTTTTTACAAACATAAACAGGGTGTCCACCACTTTTCTGGCTAGTAATGCCAATTGAGTGGGAGCAGCTGTGAGAAATTTACAAGCCAGAGTATCCATAAAATTAGTCAAATAATGAATGCATTTGTGGATTTAAGGGTTGTAATTTAGATTCACTGTGATAAGAGATAAATAATGAATTAACGTAGAGATATTTATACCAGCTAAGGAATTCTTATCTTAAGGAACTGCAGCAAAGATTGAAAATTATAATATTTACAATCCAAATAGATCTTTAGTAGTAGTATATATTTTTGATTCAAAATAGCTCTTACGGAACTGCTAACAAATATATATTTCATAGCATCTGCATAATATTTGTAGACCGCATTTGCAGAGGCAAAGTGTATTGCCCTGAATTATGCTCTAATCTTGTATTGGTATAAAGGAAGCTATTTGCTAGTACTTTCCAGTTATCATAGTGAATTGGAACAGTCATTTTAGCACAACTTTTCAGTGTTCTTGCTTGCTGCCAGCATGCATAAGAAAATTGAGGCAGTGCAGCATCAATACATGCTGGCAGTGGGTGAGGTGTCTCACCGTAGTATCTAAAAATATTGAAGTGATTGAGTAAAATTTTCCCTTACATGAAAGGGGATCATCATTGATGAAAGGTCGTGTCTTTTCCTGAGTCCAAAGGGCATGCATGGACTGGGAATTTAAGATTGAAATTATGTGATTATTCATAAGTTTTATTAATCCACATAGAAAATGTTAACCTAATAACTAACCCATAGTAAAGAAGAGCTGTAGAATGTGCTATATGAAAGCATATACTTTATCATAGTACAATGTACAGCCTATTACCTGCTGTCAGCCCAAAACAACTCTAATTCAAAAGCAAGGTCATTGACTTGAACTTTGTGGGCGATAGTTTCATTTTGGGAAAACAAGTGCAGTGGCGGGCAATTTCATTGGTGCCCAGCCCACTTTCTGTAATGGCGGTAACTCGCCCCCGATTCTGTGCTTGGAACCTCATTAATTATGCAGAGGTGTGTTTCACTCCGAATCACCTGATGGGTCGGGGGCTGATTCATTCGCTCACTGTCAGCTGGCGGGTTCAGAGGTCCTGCCTTCGTATTTAAACACCAGCTGAACACACAGTCTTATTTTCTCCAGCTCACCAGAGATGTATGCAACCCATAAGAGAAAGGCCAAGAGCATCTGCTCGAATCCTGCACCCCGTGAGGGAACAACAGCTGCCTCACTGCTCGATCCTGGGACACCGTAGTGGAGGAGGCCAGTGCGGCTGACACCCGTGCCTGAAGTGCCACCCAGTGCAGGAAGAGGATGAATGATCTCATCTGCTCTGCAAGGGTAAGCCAACCTTTAACTCCCTCCACTATCAAGCTCTCATCATGGCATCATGCACTCAAATAGCTACTCTCTTCAGGCGTCTTACCCAACCATTAGTGGGGGGACACATATCGACACTAGTTTTCTCACCGAGATGTTCACATCACCACTGTCCCAACTATCATGTTACCCTCGCTCTATCCTCTGACCCTTCTGACGAGGACTCAGCATACATAGGGCATATGCATCTCACCCAACCTTTGCTCCATCCCTTCTCATTACATACCTTTCTTTACTTCATACAAGCCAAGCTGGCACACAATAGGTGCAACAAAGTGCAGACCAGGGGAGGGACAGCCGACATCCTCGCCCTCAGTGAATTTGAGGAGACTGCAGCCGAGCTGGCAGTGGACGACAGGGATCACTCCTGTGGAGAAGGGGAGATCAGTCTCTCCAACCAACCTAGTACGGATCACAGCTGCCTCACCTCACCAAATCCTGACATTCACATTTAGTCATGTGCAGTCTTATCTAGCTCATGCTCATTAATTGAAACTCTCTTTTCTATTTTCTAGGCGCAAGCACATCGAAGCCCCAAAGCCACACCAGCACCACCAGTGTGAACTCCCGGACCTCATCCAAGGAGGAAGCTTCAGAAGAACCATCACGGCACTCACACACACCCTCCGCCAGCTCAGAGACATACATGTCGGTGGGGCAGCAATGTAGATTAGGCTTTTTGGGAACAACCCACTGACACGTCCCCGCAGTAGTCAGAGGTAGGGACAGCCTAGGTCTCCAGCATTCGGAGGGCTACTGAAGACCAACCACCCACTCGGTCCGAGTCAGATGATGAGCCTCTGGAAGTGGCCGTCAAATTTATGCTGGGGATGCAATGACAGGCGGCGGAACATCATGCAGAGAGTTGGCAGTCACTCAGAGTGGAGCATACGTGATCTGTCTGATGTCGTGGCTTCGACATGTGAACGCCTCAGCGTCACCATGGGAAGGCTGGCAACCACCACAGAGACCTTGGTCCAGCAGGTCTTCCCAGGTTTGCGCTCGGCCCTGAGCTCCGTGTCCACACACCCTGGTGGGCACTATCAGGCTGTAGGTGACACGAGGATGAGGCACCTTAACCTCCCTCCAAGTGTACCATCTCCTGCAGGAGTCAGGGCAGAGCCCTCAAGCAACCGCAGGGGAGGATGAGCATCAGCAGGACACCCCAATGGTGTGCAGCTGCTCGGAGGCCCCTCTGCCTGTGACCCCATCCACTCCAGCTTCTCAGCCCACTGAGGGTGCTTCTGCCCCTGAGAAGGTGACCTTATCAGGCTGGGCCATGAGAAGACGTCCGCCAAGGTCATCACAGACATCAGGACTTAGCAGTCAGCAGGCTGCCTCCACCTCTGCTGTGGATGTCAGGGCTGAACCCAGGCGTAGTGCTAGAGATAGGAAAGTTAAGAAAAATTAACGTCACTTTTGGGTTACGGGTGTGCTAGACATGTAACTAAATTTCACTTTTGTTAATTTGATGGCTATGTGAATGTTCCTGTCAACTGAAGATATTGTGATTTTGTACTTTGGAGTCCTCTTGAGGTTTATCCTTGCTCCCACTCAGTGATGGTGTCCCACTGTGAGATTCACATTCTTGTGATGTCAACTTCAGTTGAACTAATATATGCACCCCTTGTGTGATGTCAGGGGGCTGTGTTTAAATCTTTATTGGAAGTGTGAGATTAAGCATTTCTCACCCTTCTCTAAAAACACCACTGAGTGAGGGCAGCTCATCATTGATAATGTGTTTCCTCAGTGCTAGTAGCAGAAGAAAAGGCATGCACAGGAAGAGGAGACCCCTAGGCATGTCCACAATTTAGTCGCAGCAGTGTTGGCAGCGACAACTTCAAGTCTTCTCTCACATCGATCTTGTTCTAAGTGGGCTCTCAGTTCCCAGAGTGAGCTTACTTACAGGGCCCCACGGACCAAAACAAACATCGTGGCCTGGTGATTCATGCTACAAGTGTGAATGCGGGACATGTTCTTGCTCCAAGTGGATGGACCTGCTGTGAATTGAAAGAAGATTGAGGGCTAGGAGAGATGTGGCCATGTTCGGTCATTGACTTTACTCTTCCAGGAACCTGTTAGTGATTAACTATCATGGGCATGTTTTTTTAATTCTTCATGGAATGTGGGCTTCGCTGGCTGGGACAACATTTTATTGCCCATCCTACTTGCCCTTGAGAAGGTGGTGGTGAGCTGCCTCCTTGAACTGCTGCAGTCCATGTGGTGTAGGTACACCCACAGTGCTGTTCCTCCATGGCGTGTTCGCGCTGATACTGACCCACAGCAGCCTCCTGAGGTTCCTGGACCTCCAGGTCTTCATCCTTTGATGAGCTCTCATTCTCCTTCAGGTCATCCTCTGGCAGGGGGCCACCTCTTTGCATAGCCAGATTGTGAAGGGTGCAACACACTGCGATGATGTAGGGAACCCTGTCAGGAGTATATTGGAGTGAGCCACTTGAGTGGTCCAGGCATCTGAAACAGATCTTCAGAAGCCCTATGCTTCATCAGCATTGATAATGTGTTTCTTCAGTGGTAGTAGTAGAAGAAAAGGCATGCACAGGAGGAAGAGACCCATAGGCATGTCCACAATTTAGTCGCAGCAGTGTTGGCAGCGACAACTTCAAATCTTCTCTCACATTGATCTTGTTCTAAGTGGGCTCTCAGTTCCCAGAGTGAGCTTACTTACAGGGCCCCACGGACCAAAACAAACATCGTGGCCTGGTGATTCATGCAACAAGTGTGAATGCGGGACATGTTCTTGCTGCAAGTGGATGGACCTGCTGAGAGTTGAAAGAAGATTGAGGGAACGAGTGGACCAGTGAGCAGGGTTGTACCTTTCCTTGGAACGACTCTTGAGGACGACGCACCGGTGTCATCACCCCTTATCCCCAAGCAGCCAGCTTGCAGATGTAATGACCGCTCAAAAATCTCAGGCACCTGAGAGTAACTCAGGATATAGGAGTCATGGCAACTCCCAGGGTACCATGCTCAAACATCAGTAAAGTAATGGAAGGGGTCATCAACAGTGCTAAGAAGCGGCACTTGCTTAGCAATAGCCTGCCCACTGGTGCTCAGTTTGGTTTCCGTCAGGGCCACTCAGCTCCTGACCTCATTCCAACCTTGGTTCAAACATGGACAAAAGAGCTGAACGCTTGAGGTGAGGTGACATCTAGGCCGCATTTGACCGAGTGTGGCACGACGGGGCTTTAGCAAAACTGGAGTCAATGGGAATCAAGGGGAAAACTCTCCACCGATTGGAATCATAACTAGCACAGAGGAAGATGGTTGTGGTTGCTGGAAATCAATCATCTCAGCTCGAGGACATCACTGCAGGAGTTCCTCAGGGTAGTGTGCTCGGCCCAACCATCTTCAGCTGCTTCACCAATGACCTTCCCTCCATCATAAAGTCAGAAGTGGGAATGTTCGCTGATGATTGCGCAATGTTCACCTTTAGCAACTCCTCAGATACTGAAGCATCCATGTCCAAATGCAGCAAGGCCTGGACAATATCCAGGTGTGGGCTGACAAGTGGCAAGTAACATTCACGCTACACAAGTGCCAGGCAATGACCACCTCCAACAAGAGAGAATCTAACCATCGCCCCTTGACATTCAATAGCATTACCATCACTGAATCTCCCACTATCAACATCCAGGGGGTTACCTTTGACCAGAAATTGATGTGGACTAGCCATTTAAATACTGTGGCTACAAGAGCAGGTCAGAGGCTAGAAATCCTTCAACAAGTAACTCACTTCCTGACTCCCCAAAGCCTGTCCACCATCTACAAGGCACAAATCAGGAGTGTGATGGAATACTCTCCACTTGCCTGGATGAGTGCAGCTCCCATAACACACAAGAAGCTTGACACCATTCAGGACAAAGCAGTCTGCTTGATTGGCACCACATCCACAAACATTCACTCCCTCCACCACCGATGCACGGTAGCAGCAGTGTGCACCATCTACAAGATGCACTGCAGGAATTCACCAAGGCTCCTTAGCACATTCGATAGCACGACCATTACCATCTAGAAGGACAAGAGCAGCGGATAGCTGGTAACACCACCACCTGGAAGTTCCCCTCCAAGCCACTCACCATCCTGACATGAAAATATATCACTGTTCCTTCACTGCCGCTGGGTCAAAATCCTGGAACTCCCTTCCTAAAAGCACTGTTGGTGTACTTACACCACATGTACTGCAGCAGTTCAAGAAGGCAGCTCACCACCACCTCAAGGGCAACTAGGAATGGGCAATAAATGCTGGTCCAGCCAGCGAAGCCCACATATTGCAGGATTTTTTTTCATTCATTCACGGTATGTGCCTCTGGTGATCATACTCCAGTTGTACATTGATGGAATGCTAGCCTTTGCAGTTTATAAATGTTAGGGTCTGTTTCCATGGAGCCTGTATAGCAGTCTATTGCACCCTGCGCTCTTGGGGAGCTTGAGGTGGCAGCGAAGCCGGTGAATCATGCAGCCTGGCTATCTTCGTCCAGAGCTAACCTGACATGATGATGGACCTTCCTGTAAAGGGCATCTGTGACCTCCTTTATGCATCGATGTGTTGCGGACTGAGAGATGCCACACAGGTCACCTGTTGATACGTGGAAAGAACCAGAGGTGAAGAAATTGAGCGCTGAGGTCACCTTCAAAGCCACTGGCAGGGGAACACCCTCCAACTCCACGTGGCATCAGGTCTTCACAAAGAAGGTGGCACATGTGATGTGCCAGATCTCGGAACAAGTGCAGAGTTGCACGGCATTGCCTCTTGCTCATTTGTAAGTGAGGGACTCTTGGACGATAAACCCTAGGGTCTGGTGAGTTTCCCCCATTGCCTGGGGGTCACCTCCTGACCCTCCTGTTCATGCTGTGGCTCTGCTAAGCCATGTCCCTCGTGTTGAAGCTGGGCGCCTCTCCCTTCTTCACCTCCTCATTGCATTCGGACCCTGACAAAGGCAGCCCAGGATCCAAACCTGCTTTTGCCTTCTGTCTGAAGGTAAACATTGAAGACTTCAATGATTCAAGGGGCAAGAAAACGAATCTCAGAGGATGACATGTTTGGAGACTGTAAGGGTTCATTTTTCTTTTTGCTCGACTTGCATGGTGGCTGCCTTGCTCCTGAACACCAGCACACACATCAAGGTGACTAAGATGCTATCGCAGGTATATAACATCTTGAGCCCTGCGTGGGATGCTAAGGTTTAAGTGAAATGATTGACCCAACCTAGCTCTCTGCTTCAATCTCTGATGTGGCTTATAATGAGTGGATGTCCATTGGCCCTTTAGGAGTGTCAATTCTGGTGAACAGGAGACAGGCCTCCATTGATGGAATGCCATACATGATGCAGCTGTATCTTCACTATTGCCTGCATTCCCAAATTCTGCATTCCTATGTGTTATACTTGAAAAGCAGCGAATATGATGTGTAGCCATTGGGTTCTGAGTAGCCCTTTAACAATGCTAATGAATCCATTGGCTTTAAGTGGCTTTCATTGCAAGATCTTCTTTCTTTCTAAGCAGACTCCTGCTCATTCCAGGGGCAACAAGAGGCTAGAAGGCAAACCCAGAAAGGCGCCCCTTGTGCTCGAACATCCCCCAACTGCCATTCCACAGCCTTCCCTCCCCGTTGCCCCCTCGTCTTTGTCAGCCTGATCCCTCACCTCACAGCCCACCCCGAGTTGAAGTGCTAGTCTCTGAAAGTGGAGACCTGCATGAGTACCACAGCACGGTGGTGTTCTTCGGGACAATGAAAGCAAAAAGAAGGAGCGGTCCAACCCTAGAACCACAGCAGAGTGGCGTTCATCGCAACAAGACCAGGGCAGCACCATGGTAGGTATGTTCCACTCAGCTCGAAGTTACTAGTAAACTGAGGTCTGACTTGAGGACCCTTTTGAAATGGGTTTGACGCCGACATAATTTTCCGCTTGCATGACGGAAGATTAGAAGGTGTGGCAAGATTCCATTAAGCAGCTGTTTTAATGAGAATTTATGACATGCTAATGAATGCAAATAGCATTCACGCCACTCGTTGGCAGGATAGCTGACCTGCCATGAAAACACTGTTGGGAGAATTACGACCTGTTTTAACAAAGGCAGTTTTCCAATTTTTTGCCTGCCGCTGGATTCTCTGCTCTCACCAGCCACAAAACCCGCTGCAGGCATGATGGGAGAATTCTGCCCTGTTTCTCTCTCCAGATGCTGCCTAACCCCCTGAGTATTTCCAGCATTGTCTGTTTTTATTTCTGATATAACTCTACTTCATAATGAGCAAAAAAACAGGTCCACAAGACGTGCTATTTTAAAATATTCACAACAAGAATCTATTGGCTGAATTTTGCCCTTGACAGACGGGTGGGCCCAACTGACTTGGCAGTGGGTGGGCAGCCGATTGCTGTGGCCGAAACGGGCCCCGCTGCCATTTTACGTGGGCGAGCCAATTAAGGCCCGCTCAGCGTGACCCCCGACGGGAAGCGCTATGCGCTTCCTGTGCAGGTGGGGGGGATTCCCCAAATGCGAGAGTGAGCTCTTTCACGGATGCGTGCAAAAGAGCACACATCTCCCTGAAGTTAAGTGCTGCCTCAGGAGATTGCTGAAAGGATTTCAAAGTTTAAAAATAGAAAAATTAAAAAAGCATTAACATGTCCCCCTCATGTGACAATGCCACACGAGATGGGACATGTTAATAAAGTGTACAAAAACTTTAATAAACTTTTTTAAAGTTTTAAAAACCAACATGAAACCTGATCCTGCCGGTGGATGAGGGTTCATGTTTTTTCAGAAGCCCGCTGGGGCTCCTGGCCTTAAGATTGGACGGGCAGGGCCTTTACTTGTTTTAACTATGCTGTCAATGGCCTCAATTGGCCATTGACAGGTTGGCAGGCAGACAGTTGATCGCGCTGTCCCCCCGCCTTCCTGGAAATTTAAATGGGACGGGATAACGTTGTGGGTTCTGCCCGATGTCATCTCACGTCATTTTCACGTCGGCAAACAGGCCCCACCTCCAGCCTGCTGACCGAAAAATCCAGCCCTATATTGAGTTCAAATTCCAATTGTGATGTTTGAAGTTGCAGCATACCTGAAATAACATACTAAATTAAGGGCGAACTCCAGGTGGTATAGTGGTTACTTTTTATTCCCAAAAATCTACTTCATTCATAAAATTTATACAAGTACATTACATGTTCATTTAAAGTTGACATTACATAAAATTGCAAGTAAATCAGTTTCTTTCAAAATTATATATTACACTACATTTACAGCTGCAGTTAATATTTACAACATGAATTACCTGTCAAACATGTAGCCCAAGGGGTTTTTTCCAGCCCCTTGGTGCACAATGACTTAAAGGACTTATACAGTTGCCTTTCCTCATTCTGCCTTTGCAGTGGCTGCCCCAAGATTTAGTGTATCCCTTGACATGTAGTCTTGGAATTTGGAATGAGCCAGTCTGTTATGTTAGTAGACCAGTAATCCAGAGGCCAGCAGCTCTCCTTTCATAAAGAACATTAGTGAACCAGATGGGTTTTCATGATAAACTGCTACATGGGCATCATTAATAAGAGGAGTTATTTTATTCTAGATTATTTAATTAGTTGTGTTTAAATTCCCCAGCTGTCATGGTCAGATTTGAATTCAGATTACTGGATCTTGAGGCCAACATGCAAGATTACTAGACTAGTAACATAATCATCGTACTACTCTATCCATTATGGAGACAAGTGGAGCAGACATTTGACATGCAGTAAGATGGCACGAGCAGCAATGAAGTGAATTACTAATTAATGTGTTAATTCTCCTTTCAAAATTGGGTTTAACTTGAATTGTCAAATTTCTGCTAATTAAAAAACGAACTTGTTGCAAGAAGGCTTTGGGGTAGAGAATATTAAAAATTGAGAATGTTGATCCCTTAAAGATTTCTCAATAAAGCTGCCCAGAATTATTTTTGCAGTCCAAAATCTATCAGGAAAGATGCACAGAACTGAAATAAATTTTAAGTAGGAAAACAAATTGACAAAAGGCATGTTACGGCTCTTTAAATGCCGTGAGCAATAGATGATAGAGATATAAGCATGATATTAAATTACTGTTACAGAGCCAGAAGTAAAAGATAGAACTAGTATTCCATAAACAAAGATCAGGGAGAAATTAATTATTGTTTCCCAGAGTTGATATTGCATAGTTTGCAAACTTGCATGGCGATTTACAGCTAGATTTCACCTTGAAGAATGGACTGATTTGCAGACTTCTAATTGACTGTCCCCAGGCTTGCTGTTCAATTCAGGACTGTTGGCAGGATATAGATGCTGTTGGCCCAATCAGAGTACCAGAAGCTCTACAGCCTGGAGGAGATCGCATCTTTGCTGCATAGATCTACAACCATCAACTTTTTTGTCACAGGTTCCTTCCATGGAACTTTTGTCTGATCAATTTATTGTGCATTCCTCTACAAGGCAAACCTCTTCACCGGGGCTGCTCAATTTATATCATTTTGGCAGTGTTATATAAGAACATAAGAAATAGGAGCAGGGGTAGACCATATAGTCCATCAAGCTGCTCTGCCATTTAATACAACTTTGGCTGATCTTTGGCTTTAACTCCACTTTCCAGCTTGCTCCCCACACCCCTTGATTCGCTGAAAGGCCAAAAATCCCAATTACTTTTGGTGTCATCACCAGTGTTCTGTAGGTGCACAGCAATGTCCCAGAAACAATAATGACTAGATAAATGATCACTTCAACTCCTTTCAAAAATGATGATGATGAAGGGATTAATGTTGACAAATGAACCTGCTGTTCTTAAAATAGTGCCTGGGGCTTTTTCATGTATTCCAAACAGGCAGATGGGCCTCAGATTAACACCTCATCTATAAGCCACACTAGTAATGCAGCATTCCCACTGTACTACACTAAAGGCGGAATCGTCCCAGATTTGCACGAAGTGCAGTGCTGGGAAAAACAATATTTTACTTGCTGGCCGTATCACCCCAATCCCAATTAATTATGCATTCCCGGGAAACACGCCGTTTTAGTAGCAGGTGGCATCTCATTCGCCTGACACGCCATCACCTTGCAGCTTCCTCAGGCTGGGTACCATTTTTAAAATGCACCTGCGCGCATACCTCTCAGTGCTTCCACCCCAGGACTGCTACACAGAAGACATGGTCCCGAAAGGCAAGAATACTGCAGCCCCCAGTTTAATGACGCATCCCTCAAGAGCCTTTTGGGCACAGTGGAGGCTGGCTGTTATGTTCTCTACCCCTGCTCTGGGCGCAGGAGGGGCAGCACTAATCCAGCATGGGAGGCGGTGGAACCGGTGGTCAGCACCACTGCCCTACAAAGGAGGACAGCCACCCAGTGCCGCAACAGGGTGAATGGTCTCATCCATTGAGCCAGGGTAAGTCACTCTTCTCATCACTCTCAACGCACACACTCACAAATGCATCACACACCCATAGGAATCTCACACCTCAAGGAACAACACCACTAACTCTCACACAAACCCTCACATCTCCATCAGGGTTATATCCTTTGGAACTCGATTCCTCATTCTGTCCATCCTCTGCTCACCCCACAAACATTGCATGCTGTGCCATGTGTCTTGCTCACATTGTCTCCACCTGTTTTCATGCACGAGAAGCCGGCTCACAACAGCAGAGAGAGGTCCCAGACTGGGGGTGGGGTGCCCACATTAGGCCCCTCATTCACTCTGAGGAGCTGGTGAGGATGTGGACCGTGCCTGTGGTGATGGTGAGGGCGGCAGGGAATAACCTCATGAGGATCCTGCACTACATCATCTCTCTCTCAGTGCAAATCTGAGTGCTCTTTGTGCTGCCTTAGACTGTGCTGCAATGCACTAATTATCTCCACTTTGCTTCACAGAGAGCTCTGCCAAGCAACCGACACCCTCAGTCATTCAGTCCATCAGCTCCATCCATGTCCTCACCTCCAGTCCTGAGGACTCCTCCGTTGAAGAGCTGCAAATAAGCATCATGGAAGACCCGTCACAGTGCTTACCCACACCCTCGACCAACGCTGAGACACATACCTCAGTTGGACCTAGATCTAGAGCAGGCTCAGGTTCACAAGCTGATGGTCACCGCATGGACGTGTGTCTGCAGCGGGAGGAGGCAGGTTCAGCCGAGCCCCCAGCAATTGGAAAACTGCTGAGGAAGAGGCATCTGTGAGATCGGAGTAAGGGGGACTCTCTGGGTTTGTTCTTCCAACTCATCCTGGAGGGTCAGCAGAAGGCAGGGGAACATCACTGAGCTGTTGGATGCCCTCAGCAGAGTGACACGTGACTCAGAGGAATGCATCCACCTGCTATCTGATGAAGTGGTACCCACATGTGTGCGTATGAAGATCTTCATGGGAAGGATGGTGGACGCCATGGAGGCCCTGGTCCAGCAGAACGCGGAGATGTATGCTGACCTGCACTCCATCGCGATAGCCATGGGTGAGTTCCTGCAGTGGCGACATGAGAGGGAAATGGGACACCTCGACATCCCCCCAGGTGGGGCAGGAGGGAAGAGGAGTGGCAGCTGGGCACCCCAGGGTCACCAACTCAGGAATCTCAGAGGCTGTCGGTTCTCTCTTAGTCTCCTTTACCTGGCATCCCCTCAACCTTATCCTCTGTCACCATGGAGGGAGCAGCTAGCCCATAGGATGACAGCCAAAGCAAGCCGGGACCCCAATCCTTGGTTCTCCAGAGGACCCACGCCAAAGGCATCAGAAGCAACAGGGCCAACCATTGCACAGGCTGTCTCCACCCTGCTGATCACAGTTGGTTGCATGGGTGAACACATTTTGTCACTTTACAATCTGGAAATATATTCACTTTCACTGAATAATGTGTAATTGTGTCTTTCAACTTCATTGATATGCTTCGTGAATCCTCCCACTGCATCCCCCTCCTTGCCCCGCTCCGCCACTAGCAGTTCAGTTGCACACAGCCAGTCCATGAGTGATCCTGGAGTGAGAAGTGTGTGTTGGGCACGGCCTTTCGGAGTCTCATGCAAACACACTCCATGCAAACATGCGGATCCTTTCTGCATCACCTCATCTCCATGTCCTGAGAAGTTTCAATGCTGCCTGCTGGGGTTTGCTTTCAGTTGTTCATCTGAGCTGATAAGCATCTCCACCCACCTACCGATCACACTCCCATGCAGCATCTGATCTCCCCCACCACAACTCTCGTTTCATTTTCGATTTAGCCAGCATGGTGGTAATACAGTTTTTCTTTTGCTCCCCACATCCTTTCCCCTCCCCAAGTCACCCGTTTCCTGTCCCCCATCATTGTCGACTCCCCCTGGCACCACCTTCCATCTGCCCTCCATGACCTACCAGCTACAACCCTTCCATTTTGGGGATGTCCAGGTGAACACACACATTCCCTCCCTTCCCGAAAATCCCACCCCATCCACATTCACCTCCCCGATCTCCTCCTTCCCACCTCCAGGGTCCCTGTGTGCCTTTCAGTCCCCCGCCTCGCCGTCCCTTCTACTGATACTGTCGCACCCTCACCCTCCCACCCCACTGCCTCACTCAGCCCTTGGTCATTCTCACCATTTCCTTGTCCCAAGCCCACCCTCAGTTTACTCCGCAGGAGGCAGCCATGGACTCATCAGAGCCCTTCCTTGCATGTTCACTTGGACGTTCCCCCCCTCCACACTCCTTCACCCCTTGAAACCCATTCCCCCACAGCCCAGATAACCCCTTTCCTGACTCCTTCAGACACCCTTCTTCCTCCACCCTCACTCCTTCCCCTCTCTGGACTCCATCCTCCCCTTGGACTCCTTTCTCCTCCCCGGACTCCCTCCCCCTAGACTCCTTCCCCTCTCTGGACTCCTTGCACCCTTCGAACTCCTTCTCTTACACCTTTCACCACCCACCCCCTGTACATACCTCCCCAGTTGCCTCCATCATCCTGTTACCCTCTCCTTCCCCGCCAATCTATCCACTCCTCCCAACCTCCCTCCGACACCTCCGTTCCCCATCCCCAACCTTACCCCCGACACCTTTGTTATACCCTCTGAACCTCACACCCCCTCAACACCCTCGTTCCCTCCCTCCCTACCCGATGTAACTAGTAGACTTGATGAGGGAGAGCCAGTGCATGTGGTTTATTTGGACTTTCAGAAGGCTTTCGACAAAGTCCCACATAAGAGATTAGCATGTAAAATTAAAGCGCATGGGATTGGGTGTAGTGTATTGCGATGGATAGAAAACTGGTTGGCAGACAGGAAACAAAGAGTAGAAAGAAATGAATCTTTTTCCAAACAGCAGGCAGTAATTATTGAGGTACCGCAGGGATCGGTGCTGGGACCCCAGCTATTCACAAAATATAACAATGATTTAGATGTGGGAACTAACTGTAATATCTCCAAATCTGCAGATGGCACAAAGCTGGGTGGGAGGGTGAGCTGTGAGGAGGATGCAGAGATGCTTCAGTGTGATTTGGACAAGCTGAGTGAGTGGGCAAATGCATGGCAGATGCAGTATGATGTTCATAAATGTGAGGCTATCCACTTTGGTAGCAAAAACAGGAAGGTAGATTATTACCTGAATGACTATAAATTGAAAGAGGGGAATGTGCAACGAGACCTGGATGTCCTCATACACCACTCGCTGAAGTTAAGAATGCAGGTGCAGCAGGCAGTAAAGAAGGCAAATAGTATATTGTTCTTCATAGTGAGAGGATTTGAGCACAGGAGCAGGGATGCCTTGCTGCAATTATACAGGGCCTTTGTGAGACCACACCTGGAATATTGTGTGCAGTTTTGGTCTCCTTATCTGAGGAAGGATGTTCTTGCTATAGAGGGAGTGCAGCGAAGGTTTACCAGACTGATTCCTGGAAAGGGGGGACTGACATATGAGGAGAGATTGAGTCGTTTAGGATTATATTTGCTGGAGTTCAGAAGAACAATGGGGGAATTTCATAGAAACCTATAAAATTCTAACAAGACTAGAACATTCCCGATGGTAGGGAAGACCAGAACCAGGGGCCACAGGCTGAGGGTATGGGGTAGACCATTTAGGACTGAGATGAGGAGAAATACTTTCAGCCAGAGTGGTGAGCCTGTGGAATTCGCTACCACAGAAAGTAGCTGGGGCCAAAACCTTGTATGTTTTCAAGGAGTTAGATATAGCACTTGGGGCGAAAGGGATCAAAGGATATGGAGAGAAAGCAGGAGCAAACCATGATCATAATGAATGGTGAAGCAGGCTCAAAGGACCAAATGGCCTACTCTGGCTCCTATTTTCTGTGGTTCTACATCACTTCACCTGCTTAACACCTTCATTCCCCCCTCCCTACCTCACCCCTCCCCACACCTTTTCCTTTCCCAATTGATCCTTGACCTTCCTGTTCCACGCACCCCTCCCTCCAGTACACTTCCTCTCCCAAGCACAGCTGGACCTTCTTCTCCAGCTCCTTGAGCATGATCCGCCATAAGCAGACCCTCAATAGTGACCTCCCACCTTCCATGAGCTGCTTTACAGTGGAGCCATGTCCATGAGGATCCATCCAGCATGACAGTGACTTTCCTCCAAAAACCCGTTGCTGTTGGGCTCCAGCATCTTCAGCTGCTCGGATGTCCATGATGTGAGCAAGGCCCTGCATGTCACAGTTGTCAGGAAGTGTTCTGCACCGACCTGTTTTACTGCTGAAGTGGGTGGACGATCCAGCGTGGGGGGGTGATTCCGGTGGACTGGTCTTAAAATGATTTGCAGATGTATTATGATGAGGTTTGTGACGTCTGATGGAGGGAAACATGGCCCGCATTGATGTCAGAGTGAATGATCGCAAACTCACTGTATTGTCCGCTCACGCCACAGAACACACCCATTGCCAGCGGACACGGAAAATACCACTCTAAGTGTTAACTTTGATGCATAAACGACTCAACCAAATTCTGGACAGAGACTTGAACCTGCAAATATTTGCTACCACTACCACTTTCATCTAACCGATTGACTTAAAGGAAAATATTTCAGATGCCAAGACCATACACCATCTCCACCCTTACCTAGTTTTTAGTCATTCTGGCTGACTTCCATCAACGTTACAGAAATAATGATAAGAGTAACTGTACATTTTCAAGGTTATTTAGAGCAATCTTATTTGTATTATACATACAATCTACATAGGATTACTACCTGAGCCACGTGCAAATTGGCATAGGGACGTGAGAATAAGGGAAGGAGACGCATGGCTAAAGGAGTGGTGCGGGAAAGAGGGGTTCCATTTCGTGGGGCACTGACATCATTATTGGAACAGGAGGGATTTGTACCGTTGGGACGGTCTCCACCTGAAAAGGGTAAATAGGGTGGTCAGCAGGACTTTAAACTAGAAAGTGGGAGGGAAGGGAAGGATAAAACTCCAAGAAGTATGACTACTGGGAAACAAAGCAGCAGGTTAGCATGTGGGGGGGTGGATTCAACTTCATGGAAAATTATGAAAAAACTGAAAAGAAAGGAGAGCCCAGGAGAGGCTATTAAAGTCCCCAGAACACAAAATAGGTCAGAGTGTTTGGAAAGGGCTAGGAATCTAACTTCAAGCACATCAGATAAAGGGCCGACAATGAGAAAGGGGTCGGGAAATACAGGACTGAAGGTGTTGTATCTGAATGCACACAGTATAGGAAATAAGGTAAATGAGCTTGTGGTGCAGATTGAAATTGGCAGGTATGATGTGGTGAGCATCACGGAGACATGGCTGCAAGGGGATCAGGACTGGGAACTAAATATCCAAGGGTATGCATCCTAGCAAAAAGATAGGTAGTTTGGCAGAGGGGATGGGGTTGCTTTGTTCATAAGAAATGAAATTAAATCGATAGCAAGAAATGACATAGGGTCAGATGATGTAGAATCTGTGTGGGTAGAGTTGAGGAACCGCAAAGTTGAAAAAAACCATAATGGGAGTTATGTACAGGCCTCCAAGCAGTAGTCAGGATGTGGGGCACAAGATACACCAGGAGATAGAAAAGGCGTGTAAGAAAGGCAAGGTTACAATATGCAGGTAGACTTGGAAAATCAGGTTGGTAGTGGATCCCAAGAAAAGGAATTTGTAGAATGTCTACGAGATGGCTTTTTGGAGCAGCTTGTGGTGGAACCCACTAGGGAACAGGCAATTCTAGATTTAGTGATGTGTAATGAGGCAGATTTGATAAGGGAGCTTAACGTGAAGGAACCCTTAGGAGAAAGTGACCAAAATATGATAGAATTTACTCTGCAATTTGGGAGGAAAAAGCTGGAATCAGATGTAACTGTATTACAGTTAAATAAAGGCAACTACAGAAGCATGAGGGAGGAGCTGGCCAGAATTGACTGGGAGATGAGCCTAACAGGAAAGACAGTGGAACAGCAATGGCAGGCGCTTCTGGGAGTAAATTGGGAGACATAGCAAAAATTCATCCCTAGGAAGAAGAAGCATACTAACAGGAGGACGAGGCAACCATGGCTGACATGAGAAGTCAGGGACAGCATAAAAGCTAAAGAGAAAGCATACGATGCGGCGAAGAGCAGTGGGAAACCAGGGGATTGGGAAGCCTACAAAGACCAACAGAGGACAACTAAAAAAGAAATAAGAAAGGAGAAGATTAAATATGAGGGTAAACTAGCCAGTAATATAAAAGAAGATTGTAAGAGTGTTTTTAGATATATAAAGGGTAAGAGAGAGGCAAAGGTGGACATTGGGCCGCTGGGAAATGACGCTGGAGAAGTAGTAGTGCGGAACAAAGAACTGGTGGAGGAACTGAATAGGTACTTTGCGTCAGTTTTCATGGTGGAAGACACGAGTAACATCCCCAAAGTTCAAAAGAGTCGGGGGGCAGAGGTGAGTATAGTGGCCATTACCAAGGAGAAAGTGCTAGGAAAACTGAAAGGTCTGAAGGTGGATAAATCACTTGGACCAGATGAATTACACCCCAGAGTTCTGAAGGCATTGGCTGAAGAGATAGTGGAGGCATTAGTGGTGATCTTTCAGGAATCACTGGAGCCAGGGAGGGTGCCAGAGGACTGGAAAATCGCTAATGTAACCCCCCTGTTTAAGAAGGGAGTGAGGCAAAAGACAGGAAATTACAGGCTGATTAGCCTGATCTCGGTCGTTGGTAAGATTTTAGAGTCCATTATTAAGGATGAGATTTCAGAATACTTGGAAGTGCATGATAAAATAGAGCAAAGTCAGCATGGTTTCATCAAGGGGAGGTCATGCCTGTCAAATCTGTTAGAATTCTTTAAGGAGGTAACGAGTAGGTTAGACAAAGGAGAGCCAATGGATGTTATCTAAACAAAAAAAAACAAAAAAAAAAACTGCGGATGCTGGAAATCCAAAACAAAAACAGAATTACCTGGAAAAACTCAGCAGGTCTGGCAGCATCGACGGAGAAGAAGAGAGTTGACGTTTCGAGTCCTCATGACCCTTCGACAGAACTTGAGTTCGAGTCCAAGAACGA
Source organism: Carcharodon carcharias (assembly GCF_017639515.1). Classification (NCBI taxonomy): domain Eukaryota; kingdom Metazoa; phylum Chordata; class Chondrichthyes; order Lamniformes; family Lamnidae; genus Carcharodon; species Carcharodon carcharias. Next base: position 50,996,601 of record NC_054467.1, on the reverse strand, counting down.
GTTGAAGTATAAGCTGGTTTAAGGTGTGTGTGGGGGGGGGGCGGAGAGAGAGAGAAGTGGAGGGGGGTGTGGTTGTAGGGACAAACTGCTTGTCCGCCGATGCTGCCAGACCTGCTGAGTTTTTCCAGGTAATTCTGTTTTTGTAATGGATGTTATCTACTTGGACTTCCAGAAGGCCTTTGACAAGATGCTGCATAGGAGACTGCTCAGTAAGATAAGAGGCCATGGTGTTATATGCAATGTACTAGCATGGATAGAATATTGTCTGTCTGGCAGGAGGCAGAGAGTGGGGATAAGGGAGTCCTTTTCAGGATGGCGGCCGTTGACTAGTGGAGTTCCGCAGGGGTCGGTGTTGGGACCAGAACTTTTCACTTTATACATTAATGATCTAGATGAAGGAACTGAGGGCACCCTGGCTAAGTTTGCAGATGTTACAAAGGTAGGTGGAGGGACAAGTAGTATTGAGGAGGCGGGGAGGCTGCAGAAGGATTTGAACAGGCTAAGAGAATAGTAAAAGAAGTGGCAGATGGAATACAACGTGGTGAAGTGTGAGGTCATGCACTTTGATAGGAAGAATAGAGGCATAGACTATTTTCTAAATGGGGAGAGAATTCAGAAATCTGGAGTGCAAAGGGGCTTGGGAGTCCTGGTCCAGGATTCTCTTAAGGTTAACTTGCAGGTTGAGTCGGTAGTTAGGAAGGCAAATGCAATGTTGGCATTTATTTCGAGAGGATGAGAATATAAAGCAGGAATGTGCTGCTGAGGCTTTATAAGGCTCTGGTCAGACCACATTTAGAATATTGTGAGCAATCTTGGGCCCCGTATCTCAGGAATGATGTACTGGCCCTGGAGTGGGTCCAGAGGCGGTTCACGAGAATGATCCCAGGAATGAAAAGCTTAACATATGAGTAACATTTGAGGACTCTGGGCCTGTACTTGATGGAGTTTAGAAGGATGAGGGGTGATCTGATTGAAAAATATAGAATACTGAAAGGCCTGGATGGAGTGGACATGGGGAAGATGTTTCCATTAGTAGGAGAGACTAGGACCCGAGGGCACAGCCTCAGAATAAAGGGAAGACCTTTTAGAATAGAGATGAGGAGAAACTTCTTTAACCAGAGAGTGGTGTATCTATGGAATTCATTGTCCACAGAAGGCTTTGGAGGCCAGGTCATTGAGTGTATTTAAGACCGAAATAGATAGGTTCTTGATTGGTAAGGGGATCAAGGGTTACGGGGAGAAGGTGGAAGAATGTGGTTGAGAAACTTATCAGCCATGATTGAATGGCGGAGCAGACTCGATGGGCCGTATGGCCTAATTTCTGCTCCTATGTCTTATGGTCTTATAAGATGCATGGTATTACACGGCATCCAATATTTGTATTATTTATGCTATCTTGAATGGATTTAATGTACTTGCCAGCATCAATACATTGAATTAAAGTTTATCTGTTTGTTGCTTACGCACTCCTATATTGAGCATCATCTATCAGTTACATTGAATGCAGTCTGGTCTACTGATAGTTAAGAGTATACGGGACTGAATCTAAAATGCTGACTGATTACCTTCCATTAAACTGAATTCCAATCTGTCCACTGTTAGAAGTCCATTGAGCTGAATCTAATCCAGATATTGATTGCACTGTATTGAATTGTATTCAATCCATCTTCCGATTTCATTATACTGAACCAGAATCCATTGTACTTTTGGTTGCATTAGATTTTGAATGGTTATAATTTTCCTGTCAGAAGTATAATTTACAATTGGATCCAACAAATGTCCAATTAAAATAAACTGCATTAATATGCTACCAAGAATACTATTTCATTTGCATGACAACTGGCCACCTGAGGAGGAAAGATGAAGTATAGAAATTCATATTTTGTCATTTCAATTGCCTAATGCGGACTGGAAGGAGTGACATACTGCATACACCTGAATTTCTGGTATGCACTGTTGGCTGGTAAGTTCTGCTGCTACTAACACAAGCTCATAAATTACCGTTACTCAGCAGAAACTGCTGTTCTATGTTTGTACTTTATTTATACTACAATGACAGCGGATCACAACCCTGATTACCTATGGACATATCGAACCTTTGAAGTAGGAGGTATTGTTTTAAAAAGACCTACAAGCAAAAGCTGGCTGAGAATGTGCAATAACCATTTTCTGGAAAATTCCTATGTGGATTATACTTGACCAACTAGTCCAGAGGGGCCCTGGAATGTCACACCTTAAAAAGTGTCAAGGCTCACTTCAGACAGAGGTCACTTGAAAGGGAGAGATGCAATGCAAAAGACTGAACTTTAATCTCCTGTAGTTGTGGAGACAACAGAGACAGATTACCACATCTCAGCAGAAACCATCACCTGTTGAGTTATATTTCAGAATGTGGACATGATCTGAGTTGAAAGAAAGCAGATTCTGGGCAAAAGACATGTTTGTTTTTTCCCTTCCAGAATTACACAAAAAAAGGAGTTAAAAAGCCAGCAGCAAAGCTCAACTGTGTGTGCTAGTTCTGGTGTGCTAGTGAAGGTCACAGAAGAAGAACATCAGCTGGAAATCCCCGCAGCTTGCAGGTAAAAGTCTATCTCTATCTCTCTGGCAGGAGGCAAGTCAGCAAAGCCACAGTCAAAAAGGAAACAGGACAACTTCTTCAGCTAACCTGCAGAACCAAATGTCTCCAAACCAACTGCTCAACTGCCAAAGTCAGCTCTACCAGAATCACCCAAATTAACGGCTACAACATTTCACCATCTATTCCTCACAGTCAGCCCAAAGACTGATTTGTATATCTTTTTTAACTTTTATTTTTGGACTCAACTTCTCATTTCTGATCTGTGTTGCATTTTTATTATTTTTTCTTGGGTTTTTAGTAACTAATAAGCTTATTCTTTCTTCAACTCAAGAAAGCCAGGTTAAATTGGCTCCTTCTAAAACATAAATACAGTTAGGCTGGGCAGAGGTATCTATGAAGGAAGGGCTCCCTTTTAAATTGAACCTCGTTGTGACCAACCAAGGGTGTTGAATAAAGAACGGGAGCCAGGTCATTCCTCCTCACCAGGGAGCATAACAAAATTTGGGTCCCATTCGGGAAGTTAACAACTTGGGGGACCTCATCTGGTGACCGGTCATAAAAAATTGGAGGCTCGTCTTGGATCATAAATTGAGGGACCTCACTCTGGGACTGGTTGTAACAAATTGGGGCTTGGTGCCGGAATAGTTCCCACAGATGAAACAAAAGAATTAGAGTGGGGTAAGTAAATTGTCCCTTTCAAACCAACTTTATAAACTAAAAAAAGGTTTCTCGAGTTTGTACTACTAAAGTATAGAAATATTCACATTTGATGCCAGTGCTTTCCTAGGAGAATTAAGGGAAATTACTTCTGAGGATTTAAAAGTTCGGTCCCTCGAACAGTTAAGAGACTTAACAACGCATTTAGGATTAGAACTTTGCCCGAAAGCCAGAAACCCAAAATTTTAAAAGGGGTGGTCGACGGTCTACAGGTGGAAATTGAGGATGATGAAATGGATACTGTAGCGGGAGAGAGATTACTATTGGAGCAGCAGAAATTAGAATTTCAGGAATGGGAAAAGTAAAGGGAAAGAGAAAGAGAAGAGATAGAATTTCAGGACAGCGGGAGGGAAAGGGAGTTTAAACTAAAACAGCTGGATCTGAGGGGCAGAAATCCTACTGCGTCCCTTGAAGATACCTCAAGCTCAGACCTAAGGGCTGAGGCAATCCAGTTTATTCATTTAATTCCTAAGCTTGATGAAGCTGAGGCAGAAGCCTTCTTTGCCTCTTTCAAGTGGTTAGCAGAGCAGTTAAAGTGGCCAGTCCAACATTGCTGCTATTATTACAGAATAAAGTTTGAGGGAAAGCTCATGAGGTTTACTCCCTCTTGCTTGAGGAGAGTGCCACTGACTATGAGGCAGCAAAAAGGGCTATTTTAACCGCATACCAGTTAGTGCCAGAGGCGTACCTTTAAGTTCCGTATCCTCTGAAAATGGCCTGACCAGACGTACCTGGACTTTGAAAGGCTTAACCAACTTGCTTTTAACCAGTGGGTACGGGTACTTAAAAAAGAAGCCACTTATGAAAACCTCCATGAAATAATTCTCCTTGAGGAGTGTATAAATTCCATACCATTCCCAATAAGAAAATACCTGGAGGAACAGAAGGCAACAGGGGCCAGGCAGGCAGCCACACTGGCTGATGATTATGAGCTGTGATCCACAAACCCTTGTCCCAGAAGAGACCCTCCTGTAGTCACCCCCAACCAACTGGAAAGGATAGATGTGGAGAGAGTGATAGGAAATGGAGAGAGGGAAATGCTGGGGGCTCTCATAGCAGAAAGGGTGGTGCTGAGACAAAAAGTGAGGCTAAGAAGCCTGTGGGTTTTAATTACTGAAAGTTAGGGCACCTCTGGGCCAACTGCTGGAAGTTATAGGAAAAATCAGCGGATTTGTCAGGACACATGGACCCTGTGCAGAGAATGGGAGTCAGTCAGAGAACATCGCGGACCAGGCTATGGCTCTGACAGTGGCTGTGAATCCCTGTAGAAGCACTCCTGAGAGTGCAGACAAGGTTAAACAAATCCCTGAGAGTTACAAGGATTTTTGTATTGGAAGGAAGGGTGACCACATTTCCTGAGGGTGAGGTGAGTAAACCTGTGTGATACAGAGAGATACAGGGGCCAGCCTAACACCACTGCTGGGAAAAGGCATGACCTTTCCACTAGAGAGTGCAGTAAGTACCAAAGTGTTGGTAAAGTGGATTGAAGGAAGGTATATGCCCATCCCCAACTAGAGTGTGACTGTGTGTCAGGACCAGTGACCATAGGAGTCATCCCCAGTTAGCCTGTGAACCGGGTTAACCTGTTCCTTGGCAGTGACCTGGCCAGATCAAAGGTAATGGCATTACCATTGGTCTCCGAGAAGCCAACTGAGGTGAAGGAGACAGAATAACCACAGGAGAAAGTGCCTGGCATTTTCCCTGACTGTGTGGTAATGTGGTCTATGACCAGGCAAATTCTGTCAGTGGAGGCTGAAGTGGCATTGCAGGCAGAAGACCCTATGGCCTAGTGATCTGAAAACTTTCTTGGGAGGCTAGAAGACCTAAAGGAGGTAATAAATAAATAGATCTTCCTTGGTAGCAACCCAGCAAGCTGACCCACTGTTAAAAACATTAGCTCAGACTGCACACATTGAAGCTGAGGTAGAAGTAGTCTCTGAATGCTACTACATTAAAAATTAGGTGTTAATGAGGAAGTGGAGACCCCCTCACAGACCTGCAAATGAGGAGTAGACAGTGATCTAACAGGTAGTGACATCACTGAGATAGCGTAGGGAAATATTATGCCTAGCTCACAACACTCTGATGGCTGGGCATGTCGGTATATGCAAAACCCAAGCCCGCTTCACCCAGCATTTTTACTGGCCACATCTCCACATCTGGTGGGTTATGGGAAAACTCAGCCTACAATAAAACCTGCACCTATGATTCCCGTGCCAGCTTTTGGGGAAGCATTCAGCAAGATGTTAGTGGACTGTATGGGGCCTTTGCCCAATACAAAAGGGGGCTACCAGTATATCCTTACCATCATGGGTGTGACTACCAGCTTCCCAGAGGTGGTTCCCCTGAGAACCTTTCTACCAAAACAGTGGTGAGGGAATTGACTCTATTCTTTACCAGGTATGGTCTCTCAACTGGGATCCAGTCAGATCAGGACTCAAATTTCATGTCCAAAATATTCCAGGAAGTCATGGGTACCTGGATGTGACCCAGCTGAAATCTTCAGTGTATCATCCGCAGTCGCAGGGGCTGCTAGAATGGTATCATCAGACCCCAAAAACAATGATCAGGGCATACTGCCATGAGTACTCCCCTGACTGGGATAAAGGACAAGGTTTTCTTCTGTTCATCCAATGAGTCCACCAGTTTTACTCAGTTTGAATTAGTTTATGGGCACCAAGTGCGTGGGCCATTGAAACTAATCAGGGAGAGGTTTTTAGAACAGAAAGTGGTAGTCTCCTTGTTGGACAATGTAACAGTGTTCCAGGGTGACTTATGAGAACCTGTGATGTGGCCCAGGAACACATGAAAACCTCCGAGACAGCTATGAAGAAAACAGACAGATAAGTGTGCGAATGCCCGAACATTTCAGCCAAGAGGCTATGGGCAGAACCGTCCCAGATTTGCACTACGTAGCGGGTGAGAAAAACATTATTTTTGCCACTGGCTGCAATGGTGGGTTTTTCCCACCATTTGGTCCTATTCCCACATCATTAATCATACGTTCCTGGGAAACATGCCATTTCGATGGTGGGCGGGCTCTCATTCACCTGCCACACCATCATCTGGTCGCTTCATCATGCCAGGTGCCATATTTAAAGTGCAGCCACGTGCACACCTCACTGCTTCCAGCCCAGGACTGCTGCACAGAAGACATGGTCCCGAAAGGCCAGAAGACTGCAGCCCCCTGGTTTAATGATGCATCCCTCGAACGCATTTTGGACGCAGCACAGGCCCATCATGATGTCCTCTACCCCCCGCTCTGGCCGCAGGAGGGCCAGCAACATCGCTAATCCAACATGGAAGGTGGTGGCAGCAATGGTCAGCATCAATGTCCTGTAAAAGAGGGCAGCCATCCATTGCCAGAATGGTCTCACTTATTGTGCCAAGATAAGTCATTGTTCTCATGACTCTCAGCTCACACACTTACAAACCCATCACACATCCACAGAGACCTCACACCTCAAGGGACAACACCAAAACTCTCACACACACCCTCATATCTCCATCAGGCTCATACCCTCTGGAGCTCGCTTCCTCATCCCATCCATGTCTCTGCTCACCACACAAACATTCCATGCAGCGCCATGTGCCCTGATCACACTCACTCCACCTGTTATCGTGCAGGAGAAGCTGGCTCACAGCAGCAGGGAGAGGTCCCACACTGGGAGTGGAGTGGCCCACATTAGGCTCTCCATTCACTTTGAGGAACATACCATCGCACTGACTGGTGAAGATGTGGACCATGCCAGCAGTGAACACCCTTGTGAGGATCCTGCACCACATCACCGCTTTCTCATCACAAATGTGCGTGCTCTCTCTCCTGCTTTTGACTGTGCTGCCATGTGCTAATTATCTCTACTTTGGTTCACATGGAGCTCTGCCAAGCTGCTGACACCCTTAGCCAGCCAGTCACTTCAGCTCCATCCATGGCCTCACCTCCAGCCAAGGGGACTCCTCCATTGAAGAGCTGCAAATATGCAACCTGGAAGATCCATCAGAGTGCTTACCCACACCCTCCACCAGCGCAGGGACACAGACCTCGGTGGAACCTAGAACTAGAGCAAGCTTGAGTCAACAACCTGCTGGTTACCACACGGACATGTTTCTACAGCGGGAGGAGGCATGTTCAGCTGAGCTCCTCGGCACTCAGAGGACTGCTGAGGAAGAGGCATCTGTGAGGTGTGAGTCAGATAATGAGTCTCTGGATTCAGACTTCCAACTCACCCTGGTGAGTCAGCAGAAGGCAGGGGAACATCACACAGAGCTGTTTGAAGTCCTTAATAGAGTGGCACGCAAATCAGAGGAATGTGTTTGCCTGCTCTCTGATAAAGTAGTGCCCACATCTGCACGAATGGAGGTCTCCATGGGGAAGATTGCAGACACCGTGGAGACCCTGGTCCAGAAGAATGTGGAGATGTGTGCAGGCTTGTACTGCATCGTGGTAACCATGGGTGAGTTCCTGCAGTGGTGGTGTGAGAGGGAAACTTCTTATTTGGCAAGCACGGTGCGACTGACATTTGTCTTCAGGCCACCTGTCTTTTCCCCTCCCCCAGTCACCCATTTCCTTTCCCCTCGACATCCCTGCGACATAATCCTTCCCCTCAAGGAGTCAGGCCAGTGTCCTGGGGCATCCGAAGGGAGGATGAACGGCAACTTGACACCCCTGGATCATCCACTCAGGAATCTCAGAGGCTGCCTGCTCCCTCTGAGCCCCCTTGCCTGTGAATCCCCTCAACCTCATCCTCTGTCACCAGATAGGGAGCAGCTGGCCCACAGGAGGACAACCAATGCAAGCCAGGACCCCCAATGCCTCAGCTCTGCAGAGAACCAATGCTGAAGTTATCAGAAGCAAAAGGCCAATCATTGCATAGGCAGTCTTTGCCCCTGCTGCAGATGTCAGGGTGGCAACTAGAAGTATAAAATGTTCAAAAGTTAAGAAATTTTGATCACGGTTGCATGGGTGAACACATTTTGTCACTACAATTTCGGAATATGTTCACTTTCACTGAATAATGTGTAATGTGTCTTTCAGTTTCATTGACAGGCTTCGCGAGTCCTCCCTCTACATCCCACCCCACCCCCCATCAGCAGTTCGGTTGTATCTTGCTGGCTCACAAGTGATTCTGGAGGGAGAAGTGTGTGTGTGGCAGGGCCTTTCGAAGCCCCACGCAAGCACTCTCATGCATGCGAATTCTTCCTGCACCACAATCAACTCAACGTCCTGAGCATTTTCAATGCTGTCTGCTGGAGTTTGCTTTCAGCTGACCATCTGAGTTGACCTGCATCTCCACCCAGCCACTGATCACACTCCCATGCAGCACCTGATCTCACCCCCGCCCCCTCCACGACTCTTGTTTCACTTTTTATTTGACAAGTATGGTGCATCTAAATGTCTGCTTCAGGCCACCCGTCCTTTGCCCTCCCCCAGTCACCCATTTCCTTTTGCCCATCGCTGCCGATCCCCCTGTATCACCTTGCACCTCCCCACTGTGAGCTACCAACCAACCCTTTTCTCTTGGGGATGTCCAGGTGAACGTGCATGCTTCCTTCCTTCCCAAAAACCCCACCCCCATCCACATTAGCCTCCCCAACCCCCTCCTTCCCACCCCCAGTGTCTGTGTCTGCCTCCAAGTCCCCACCAACTGTCCTCACTGTCCCTTCTAGGGATGGCAGATGGAGTTTAATCCAGACAAATGTGAGGTAATGCATTTTGGAAGGTCCAATACAGGTAGGAATTATACAGTAAATGGCAGAACCCTTAAGTGCATCAACGGGCAGAGGGATCTGGGTGTACAGGTCCACAGCTCACTGAAAGTGGCAATGCAGGTGGATAAGGTGGTCAGGAAGGCATATGGCATGCTTCCCTTCATCGACAGGGGTATTGAGTATAAAAGCTGGGAAGTCATGCTGCAGCTGTTTAGAAACTTAGTTAGGCCACACTTGAAATATTGCGTGCAGTTCTGGTCGCCACATTACCAGAAGGATATGGAGGCATTGGAGAGGGTGTAGAGGAGGTTTACCAGGATGCTGCCTGATCTGGAGGTTATTAGCTATGAGGAGAGGTTGGAGAAACTTGGATTGTTCTCACTAGAGTGACGGAGATTGAGGGGCGACTTGATAGAAGTTTTCAAAATTATGAGTGGCATAGACAGAGTAGATAGTTAGAAGTTTTTTTCCCAGGATGGAAGAGTCAATTGCTAGGGGACATAGATTTAAGGTGAGAGGAGAAAACTGTAGAGGAGATGTGCGGGGCAAGTTTTTTACACAGAGGGTAGTGAGTGTCTGGAATTCACTGCCAGAGGGGGTGGTGGAAGCAGGTACGATAGTGGTGTTTAAGAGGCAGCTTGACAAATACATGAATAGGATGAGAATAGAGGGATATGAACCCCGGAAGTGCAAAATGTTTTAGTTTAACAGGCAATATGATTGGCGCAGGCTTGGAGGGCCGAAGGGCCTGTTCCTGTGATGTATTGTTCTTTGATATCGCCAAATCCTAAACCTTCTATCCTACCACCTCACTCTGCCCTTGGTCATTCTCATCATTCCCTTGTACCAAGGCCACCCTTAATTTGCCCCCCAAGAGGCAGTCATGGACTCATAAGAGCCCTCTCTTGCACATTCATCTGGACATCCTTCCCCATCCCCGGACTCCTTCCTCCCTTGAAATTCATTCCCCCTTTGGAACTCCCTTCCCCCTTGGAACCCCTTCACCCCCTGGAACCTCCAACCCAGAACTCCTTCCCCCACCTGGACTCCCACTCCCCCGCTTAGTGCTTCCACCCACCCATGGATTCCCACACCTGTCTTAGTCCTTCCCCCTTCCTTACTCCTTCAGACACCCTTAATTCTTCTGCCACCCTTACTCCTTCCCCTCTCCAGACTCCTTTTTCCCACCCTTAATTCTTCCTCCACCCTTACTCCTTCTCCTCTCCGCTCTCTTTCTGTTCTCCCCACTCCTTTCTCCCCCTGGACTCCTTCCTCTCCCAGACTCCTCCTTTTTGCACTCCTTCCTCTCCCCGGGCTCCTTCCTCCCCTTGCACTCCTCCCCCACTCCTCACATCTCCCCCCTCCAATCTCTTTCCCTTATACATTCCACCTCACTTACATATAGCTCCCCAGTTGCCGTTTTCTCCCCCGTAGTCCCTGTCCCCTCCGAACCTCATCCCTTGACACTTTCATTCCTCCAACAACCTCACCCCCGACATCTTTGTTCCTTCTCCGACCTACACCACTCCTCCAACACCTTAGTTTCCCCCCCCTTATTTCAATCTCCCGACACCTTCGTTCCCTCCCCGCCACCTAATGCCCTTGGCACCTTTGACCCCCCTCCCAACCTCAATCCCACGACACCTGTTCCACCCCTTCCTAATTCCCCACCTCCCCACTATCACGTCTTCCTCTCCCAGTCAATCCTAGACTTTCCTCTCGCACTCCCCAGTAAATCTTGATCTCCCAAATACAGCTTGACTTTCCTCTCCAGCCCCTCAACTAGCAGATCCTCAACGGTGACTTTCCAACTCCCCTGAGCTGTTTTGCGGTGGAGCCAAGCCCATGAGAGTCCACCCAAGATGCCATGGATGACGCTCCAGGGTCCTGTTGCTATTGAACTCCAGCATCTTCTGCTCTTCGGATGTGAGCAAGATCCTGGCGATAAGTTCCAACTTCTGCACATCACACTTGTCAAGACATGTTCAGCACCCGCTGATGTGGGTGAACGATCCAGTGTGTGCAGATGATTCCAGTGGGCTGGTCTTTTAATGAGATGCAGATTTATTACATTGAGGTTCCTGATGGGCGATGGTGAGAAACGTGGCCCACCATTGACAGGCAGAGCGGATGATTGCAAACTGGTTCGTGAAATTGTTTTTTGGCCTTCTTGCCGTATTGTCTGTTCACGCTGCCAAATGTGCCCGATGCCAGCGAGCATGGAACATTCTGCCCTACGTGCTACTGCTCCTACCTATACCAGGTGAACCCTTAAAAGGCCAGTTCAGTGGCCCGTACAGAGTAGCAAAGAAGTTCGGGGAAGTAAACTATTTAATTGAGACCACAGATCGGAGGAAAAAACGACAGCTGCATCATGGCAATGTGCTAAAGCAATATCACTGCTGAGAAGGGGACAACAGGTAATGTCTGTCCCATTGCCACCTACCCAGAAGATGAGGGTAGCAGTGGTAATGAATTGGAGGGAGCTGTGGGGGAGGCCCTCATTGAACCCACTACTGCCTGGCTGGCCAAAACAGAGATACTAGCAAACTTAGACTCCTTATTCACCCCTGAATACAGAACAGTGAGCAGCCTTGATAAGGCTGCTCACTGCATTTCAAGGCTTATGCAGAGACAAGCCAGGCTGCACCACATGATGTAGATATCATAAGGCAGCATCCCTATTGTCCAGGCTCAGGAAAGCTGGCCCAGGTTCAGGAGGTGATTAACTACATGATGGAGCACCAACTAATGGAGCCTAACAACAGTAACTGGACCTCCCTGTTGTGCTTGTGCCCAAGCTGGACAGCTCCACGAGGGTCTCCATTGACTGCCGAAAAGTTAATGTAGTGAGCAGAGCCGATTCTGACCCGATACCCCGGCTGAAAGACTCATAGATAGGGTAGGTAAAAGAGCCTACATTACAAAGATAGATTTACTCAAGGGATACTGCCAGTTTTCCTTGATTGCCCACGCAAAGGAAATCTCCACCTTCAGAACCCCAGATGGGCTATACCAGTGTTGAGCCAAGCCATTTGGACTCTGAAATGCCTAACCCACCTTTGAAGGACTGATGAACCAGGGTAGTGATGGGCTTATCGAATTGCATAATGTACCTAGATGACTCCAAGTGTACAGCGACGCCTTAACTCACTTAGAGCAACCGTAAAACCTCTTCCAGAAAGTACAGTGAGTGGACCTAGTGGTCAATCTGGCAATAAGTGTGTTTGGTAAGGCTCAGATGATCTGTCTAGGTCTCATAGTGGGACAAGGAGAAGTACTACCCAGGGCTGTAAAGGGAGACGCTGCAGCACATGTCCCCATTCCCGCAATGAAACAGGAAATCCTGAGGTTTTAGTGGATGTGTGGGTTCTACCACAAGGTTGTATTCATTCACGGGATGTGGGCTTCGCTGGCTGGGCTAGCATTTATTGCCCATCCCTAGTTGCACTTGAGAAGGCAGGGGTAAGCTGCCTTCTTGAACTGCTCAAGTCCATGTGGTGTAAGTACGCCCACAGTGCTGTAAGGAAGGGAGTTCCAGGATTTTGACCCAGCGACTGTGAAGGGACAGCAAGTGTCTTGGAGGAGAACTTCCAGGTGTTGGTGTTCCCATCTATCTGCTGCCCTTGACCTTCTAGTTGGTAATGGTCATGGATTTGGAACATGCTATCTAAGAAGCCTTGGTGAATTCCTGCAGTGCATCTTGTGGATGGTACACACTGCTGCTACTGTACGTCAGTGGTGGAGGGCGTAAATGTTTGTGGATGTGGTATTAATCAAGCGGGCTGCTTTGTCCTGGATGATGTTGAACTTCTTGAGTGTTGGTGGGAGCTGAACTCATCCAGGCAGTGGAGAGTGTCCTATCACACTCCTGACTTGTGCCTTGTAGATGGTGGACAGTCTTTGGGGAGTCAGGAGTTGAGTCACTCGTTGCAGGATTCCTAGCCTCTGACTTGCTCTTGTAGCCACTGCATTTACATGGCTAGTTCAGTTCAGTTTCTGGTCAATGGTAACCTCCAGGATGTTGATAGTGGGGTATTCAGTGATGGCAATGCCATTGAACATCAAAGGGCGATGGTTAGATTCCCTCTTGTTGGAGATGGTCATTGCCTGGCACTTGTGTGGCGTGAATGTTACTTGCCACTTGTCAGCACAAGCCTGGATATTGTCCAGGTCTTGCTGCATTTTGACATGGACTGCTTCAGTACCTGAGGAGTCGCCAATGGTGCTGAACATTGTGCAATCATCAGCGAACATCCCCAATTCTGACCTTATAATGGAGGGAAGGTCATTGATGAAGCAGCTGAAGATGGTTGGGCGAGAACACTACCCTGAGGAACTCCTGCAGTGATATGGAGCTGAGATGACTGACCTCCAACAACCACAACCATTTTTCTTTGTGTTAGTTATGACTCCAACCAGTTTTCCCCTGATTCCCATTGACTCCAGTTTTGCTAGGTCTCCTTCATGCCACACTCGGTCAAATGTGGCCTCAATGTCAAGGGAATTGACTTGCACCTCACCTGGGAGTTCAGCTCTTTTGTCCATCTTTGAACGAAGGCTGTAATGAGGTCAGGAGCTGATTGGCCCTGGCGGAACCCAAATTGGGTGTCAGTGAGCAAGTTATTGCTAAGCAAGTGCTGCCCAATAGCATTGCTGATGACCCGTCCCTTTACTTTACTGATGATCGATAGTGGACTGATGGGGCAGTAATTGGCTGGCTTGGATTTGTCCTGCTTTTTGTGTACAGGACAGACCTGGGCATTTTTCCACAAAGCTGGGTAGATGCCAGTGTTGTAGCTGTATTGGAACAGCTTGGCCAGGGGCGAAGCAAGTTCTGGAACACAAGTCTTCAGTGCTATTGCTGGAATATTGTCAGTGCCTATAGCCTTTGCAGTATCCAGTGCCTTCAACCGTTTCTTGATATCACATGGAGTGAATCGAATTGGCTGAAGAGTGGCATCTGTGATGCTGGGGACCTCCGGAGGAGGCCAAGGTGGGTCATTCATTCAGCACTTCTGGCTGAATTTTGTAGAAAATACTTCAGCCTTATCTTTTGCACTGAGGTGTGGGCCCCCCATCATTGAGGATGAGGATATTTGTGGAGTTGTTTAACTGTCACCACCATTCACGACTGGATGTGGCAGGACTGCAGAGCTTAGATCTGATACGTTGGTTGTGGGATCGCTTAGCTCTGTCTATCACTTGCTTCTTATGCTGTTTAGCACGCAAGCACGTGTTATAGCTTCACCAGGTTGAGCTTTCATTTTTAGGCATGCCTGGTGCTGCTCCTGGCATGCCCTCCTGCATTCTTCATTGAACCAAGGTTGATCCCCTGTCTAATGGCAATGGTAGAGTGGTGGATATGCCAGACCATTACGTTACAGATTGTGTTCAAGTACAATTCTGCTGCTGCTGTTGGTCTACAGTGCCTCATGGATGCCCAGCCTTGAGTGGCTAGATCTGCTTGAAATCTAGCCCATCTAGCATGGCAGTAGTACCGCACAACATGATAGAAGGTACCCTCAATGTGAAGGTGGAACTTTGTCTCCACAATGACTGTGTGGTGGCCACTCCTACCAGTACTGTCATGGACAGATGCATCTGCAGCAGGCAGGTTAGTGAGGACGAGGTTCAGTATGTTTTCCCTCTTGTTGGTTCCCCCACCACCTGCTTCAGACCCAGTCTAGCAGCTATGTCCTTTAGGACTCGGTCAGTAATGGTGTTACTGAGCCACTCTTGGTAATGGACATTGAAGTCTACCATTACCATCCAGAGTATGTTCTGCGCCCTTGCCACACTCAGTGCTTCCTCCAAGTGGTGTTCAACAATGAGGAGCACTGATTCATCAGCTAAGGGATGGCAAATCAGGGATAGACAGATCAATTGGGTACTTCTCCCAAAAATGAACGAAGGATCAGAAACAGTACTCCACAGTTGAGAAGGAAACCTTGGTGTATTTTTGACTTTCAAACACTTTGAGACATATGTCCGAAATGGATGCAGAGAGACCACAGTCTATATTGACCGCGACCTATTTACCTTTGTGGAAAAGTTTAAGACTCAGAATGCAGATTATTCCCTTGGGGTTTGTTTCTCCAAACATACCACCTAAAAATCACCCACATTGCCGGGAAATCAAATGCGATTGCAGACACCCTGTCCAGAACTTAAAAAGGCCCATGTAGAACGGAAGAGATGATATTGACCAAGGCTAGGAAAATGAATGTGTGTCTGTGTGTGTGTGTGTATGTTTGTTGTTTTATAATTATTATTCTCCCCCTGTAAAGGAATGGGAATGAATCTCATTTTATTCGTCATGTGAGAGAAGTGTCATGACAGCAGATCACTGCCCTGAATTACTTATTGACATATTGAACTTTTGAAGTAGGACGTGTTTTTAAAGAAGACTTACAAGCAAAAGCTGGTCGAGAATGTAAAATGATCACTTTCTGGAAAATTCCTGTTTGGGTTATACTTGACTGGCTAGTCCAGAGAGGCCGTGGAATGTCACACCCAGAAAGGTGTCAATGCCCAGTTTAGGCAGAGACACTTGAAAGAGAGAGATGCAATGCAAAAGACTGAACTTTGATCTCCTCTGTTTGCGGAGACAATGGAGACTGATTACCATATCTCGGCAGAAATCATCTCCTGTTGAATTATATCTCGGAATGTGGACATGATCTGAGTTGAAAGAAAGCATATTCTGGGCCAACGATATGTTTGTTTTTTCCCTCCCAGGAATACACAAGACAAAGGGTTAAAAAGCCAGATGCAAAGCTCATCTGTGTGCTAGTTCTTCTGTTCTGGTTCTGGTGTGTTAGTGTGTGCTGTGATGGTCACATCAGAAGAACATTAACTAGACACCCCTGCAGCTTATCTCTGTCTCTGTCTCTGGCTGGAAGCAAGTCAGCAAAGCCACAGTCAAAAAGGAAAAGGACAGCTTCTTCAGCTAACCTGCAGAACCATGTGTCTCCAAACCAACTGCTCAACTGCCAAAGTCAGCTCTACTGGAATCACCCAATTTAACAGTTTCGTCATTTACTCCTCACAGACAAGACAAAGGCTGATTCATGTATCTTTTTTAACTTTTATTTTTGGACTCAAACTTCTCATTTCTGATCTGTGTGTATGTGTGTTGCGTTTTCATTATTTTTCCTTGGGGTTTTTAGTAACGAAAAGACTTAATCTTTTTTTGACTCAAGAATGCCTGGTTAAATTGGCTCCTTCTGAAACTTGGGGCAGAATTTTTAGGTCAATGTGTGGACACACACCCGACCCTATCCAGCGGAAGTCCCTATGTCATCCCGCGCTCTCACGATCTTTCGGTGGGCAGGCACATGCGAGTGTTGGAAGCGCGTCCACCAACAATTGAGAAGACAATTAAATTTGTTAAAGTTCCAGTTGTCCCCCTTTCTTCGTGATCCGTCCAACCTTATGGTTGGTGGACAGCGAATCTTGCCAGGTGGACTTAGCATTTTTGATGGCACCTCTTCAAAGGGCAGGAAGAGGTTTCCGTTATTAAATAAAAAAAGAAGTTACAATCTATGGACAGAATTTTTAACATATGTATGTTCAGGGAACTGATTGTGATGCTTGGACATTTTTTTTCGTGATGTTAAAATCTTTAATTGTCTTGAAGCCTTCAGCTCCCTGAGGCTGAGCTTTCATTCATTGCTTGCCCGCGCCTGCGCTTACGTCAGCGCCCACCCTCTCCCCGCCCCAGCCCAGCAGCACTGAACATTTCAGCGCGCACTTCGCGCTGGCTGGCCATTAATTGGCTAATGGTAATCATGGTTGAGGGCTGATCTCGGGCGGCGGTCCGTTGCCTGGAGCTCCTGGGCCTGCCGATCACACCCATACGCCGACCTAAATATCCTGCATTTGGACTGGGAAAAGGTGCCTAAGAGGGAAGGGATCCCTTTTAAATTAAAGCTTGTTGTGACCGATTGAGAGGGTTGAATAAAGAAGGCGAGCCAACTTATTCCTCCTCACCCAGGAGCATAACAAAATTTGGGCCCCGTTCAGGAAGTTAACAATTTGGGGTATCTCATCCAGGATTCTAACAAATTGGGGGACTTTGCCTGGGGACCGGTCGTAATAGTGCTGGTAATTTAAGGGGTGAGTACCTTCGATCTTACCTGATTATAATATCGCTTTTTTTTCATTTACAGGATTTGGGCGTTGCTGGCTGGGCCAGCATATATTGCTCAACTCTAATTGTCCTTGAGAAGGTGACCCTTGCTGGTGAGCTGCCTTCTTGAACCACAGGTATGCTCACAATGCTGTTAGAGAGGGAGTTCCAGGATTTTCACCCAGTGACAGGTTAATGCTATACCTCATCTGTGAGTCCAGGTGTATGCCACATTGGATTAAATTGCAGTCCGGTGCTTTGAAGCTCTTCTACATGGGATGATTTTGTGGTCAGGCACTCCCCTTTAATTCATTCTTTTGTCCAGATGGAAGCTCATTTCCCAATATGTGCTGATGGGAGGGGAAGGAGCATCATCAATTGACAGTGCATATCCAAAATTAGCATGCCATGCACTTCTTCCAGCATCTACTTGGAACATTACAGAAACAATAAAACTTCTCTTTATATAGTGCCTTTATTGGAGGGAAATGTTCCGAGACTGCATGACGCATGATCAGGCAAAAAAATGACACCAAACCAAAGAAGGTGATTTTAGGAGTCGTGATCTAAAAGCTTGTTTTTATTTTTCTTTATTGACTCTTCTTTAAAATATTGATAATTTTTCCCTATGAATTCCTGAAAATTATTTGTAATGATGAAAAATAATTTCCTCTTTTTCAGCTTTGTTTCATAAGCCAAGATAACAAGAGAACATTGAAAAAAAATGACACTGCAGGCCTGAAATTTAGATTAATGCCACCAGAGTGCCTGGCATTTAAAACTAATTATGCAAGTATGCTAGTGTGATACCTGAAGTGATACAGACAGATCATGTTCTATATACTTATAAGATCTTCTGTGGCATTGCTCATGGTGAGGCAGAGTGTCTTTAATATACATTATAATGAAAGGAGTGTCATTCTATTTAATACAATATGGTATACTAGTCCATTCTCCTGTCACATTGCTTGCAGACAAAAATATCTGTTAGGTTTTCCTTATATTGCATTTGGAAAGAGAGAATTTCCTTGGCATAGGGGAGAATCAAAAGGAGAAGGTTGCATGTGTGTAACAAAGCTTATTTGATTTGTGTCCATTTAAGTGAAAGGATGGAATTTGGGTTCCACTGTGGATGGATAAATGCTTAGAAGACTAGGTTCAAAGGAATGGAGTATTTGGAATGTAAGGATTGGACTGGCTAAAATTGCAGAGTCAGAGTGGCAGTAGGGCCACTGAGAAATTTATAGATAAGTACTAGAATTTTAAATTTTATTCTATGTGGGGGACAGGGAGCCTGTGTAGACCAGTGAAAAACGGCGAAAGGATAAAGTGCAGGACTGGAAGTGGAAGCAGATCCTGAGCCTACAGATGATGTGACTGAGGGGTAGATTAATTGTATAAAATTACATAGAATTTACAGGACAGAAACAGCACATGTCCCATGCCAATGGTTAGACTCCACATGAGCCTCCCTGTGGACTGCATTTCCTGTGCCCACTGGCATCAGGCATGGTTAGCGGCGTGAGCGGACAATATGGCAAGAAGGCCAAAAATCGGTTTCATGATATTGGAATCATCCCCCCACTCTGGATCATCCAAGCATGTCAGTGTGATTGCATGTCAACCTGTTTCACAACATATACAAGCACTTGGCAGGCTGCATTTCGGAAGTGAGTGCACACCGGTCGGCAAGGGTGCCTGTTGGATTGTAAGGTTGAGGCGCTGCATGTTCAGGCAAGGGCATAGGCAAGATGCTTTTTCCTGACTGTCTGATAGTGTGATGTCAGGTCAAGGGCTGCCCTGCGGTGGAGGCAAGTTGTGGGGGTCAGGGGGGTGCAAGGGTTGCACTGGGGTTGAGGTGATTTGGGGTGGGCAAGGGCTGCTCTGCGGTTGATGGTAGTGCACAAGCACATGCGGGGTCAGGGGGAGGGAAGTGTTAGGGAAACCTTGTGTAAAGTGACCATTCCTCCGCAGCTGAGACAGTTCAGGTGCAGCCGCATTGACATGCTTGGAGTCGGGCCCTCTAGCTTATCTGCCCACTCAAGCAATGCAGAGGCATGAAATTGCCACCAGATGCTCCTGACCTTATCACCCCCCGGACACAGACTGCAAGCTAATGAGCATTTTAGTGGACTGCAGAACAGTTGCACGACTGGGCACGCTGCACAATCTCCTTGCTAAAACTGGTAATGGATCAGTCACTGGTGGAGGTCCTCACAGCTGTTTCCAATGTCGTCATTCAGGTTTAGACCAGTCTCCCCCATGACTCAAGCTAACAATGCAGTCTTGCAGCGCGAGTTAGGAGAATGCCTGAGCTGAGATTGCAGCATGCAGTCCACTGGGCAAAGCTGTCGCTAATCGGTCAGGTGGAGTGGGGCAGAGCTGTGTAGGGTCTCAGGCCCCTTGCAGCACACAACACTCTGGCCATCCGCGTGTTAGCCAGCACTCTCCGGGATGCATTAAGGGGCCTTCAGACTTAACCATGAGATGTTCTCAGAACTCCCAAGCTAACCCACGCGTCTCTCTGTTTCATCCTGCAGGAGCATGGAGCTTGGAGACCTGGCTGTATGCCTTGGGGCGTACCGAGAGCAGAGACCAAGATGAAGAGAGTGACGGAGGTGCCTGGCTTGGCAGAGGGAGGAGCAGCACCCCCAGGAAGAAGGGGCAGCTGGAGCTCCCGCACTTGCCACTGAAGAGCCTCAACAAGCTGTCGCTGTTTGGAGCCTAGCTAGACCCAGAGTCTATAGTTGCTGCCTTTCATTCCTGCGATGACCAAGAACCCAAGAACCAGTGTCACCGAAGACTGTCCATTCCTAGGGAACTGGCCGTCACATCTTCCACCTGCTGCAGGATTTAGCGCCATGGGGACATGGAGAGCATCCACTGCCCATGGCCATGAAAGTGACCTCAGCGTTCAATTTCTGCACCAGTGGCTCCTTTCAGGGCTCCACAGGTGACCTCTGTGGGATTCCGCAAGCCTCCATCCACAGGTGCATCCATGATGTCACGGATGCCATCTTTGTGAAGGCACTCAGCTTTGTGCATTTCGCCCGGGATCAGGAAGGCCAGATGCAAGAGTGCTGGGATTTGCCCAGATCTCAGGTTTCCCACAGATGCAGGGTGCTATTGACTGCAGTCACGTGGCGCTCGGATCTCCATGGCAACAAGCGGTCAACTATGTCAACCGCAAGGGCTTCCATTTGCTGAATGTTCAGCTATTGTGCGACCACCACAAACACATCCTGCAGGTTTGTGCACGGTTCCCAGGGAGTACCCATGACTCCTACATTCTCAATCCATTTCAGATCCTTGACATCTTCTAGGGTCATCAGAGGGCACAAGGATGGCTCCTCAGGGACATGGGCAACCCGCAGAGGACATAGCTGATTACACAAGTGTGGCAGCCTCAGACTGCATCAGAGTGAAGGGTATAACAAGGCTTATGCTGCAACTTGCAGCTTGGTGGAGCAAATTAATGAAAATGAGGTTCCGGTGCCTGGACCAGTCTGGACCAGGAATATGGTCCACAGAGCGTGTCATGCATTGTCATTGCCTGCTGCATCCTTTACAACCTAGCTTTGCAATAGGGAGAGGAGCTGGCTGAGGAGATGGAGGAGCAATAAGGAGGACGTCAACGGAGATGAGGGTGACTAGGTCCTCGAAGGCAATGATGACAGTGATGAGGCCATCGCACTGGCCAGTCAAGGAAGGCATGCTCTGGTGGCCCTCATAGCTGCTAGATTTGTGGAGGATAACAACATGTGGTGAGTAGATATCATAGATCCTCACATTGCATCTGTGAACCTTTGATTCCATCTGGCTAATGGAAGCCTCCTGTGAAAAGGCTTCTGTCATGGAGATGCAGCGGCGGCCCTGATAGTCGCTCGATTCCAGGAGGATGATGACAACATGCAGTAAGGACACTCCATAGGTCTTCACATAGCCTCTGAGAAAATCTGACTCCTGTCTGGCCAAGGGCAGCTTGCTTGCACTCTGTGATCCAGGGTCATATCATAGAGACGCAGCCGTCAAAATTTAAATGCACCTGATCCTTTGTCAACCTTTAGCAACTGACCTCTTCAGGAGCACAGCGTCATTGGTCACAGATGCTGATCTGATGGGGGGGCCAGCCCCACCTTAAAGGTGCTGAGAGCACACAGACAGAATAATGGAACTCTGTGATGCCTGCCTACGACATTCTGGCAGCAATAACAAGCAACATTGAGGTGCAGGCATCAGTAATGTGTCCCATGAGTGTGAGGGTGGACCATCCCTTTAGTCTGAAGGCTGCATAAAGCCCAGAGAAGAGGCCCTGGACTGAGACACCTGCCTTTATTTTGTGCAGGAAACAGGGTTTCACATCTGACACAAATGCTGCTTGTCAGAACAAGGAGCCATAGGCAGGGCAACATTCAAGGAAGTCTATGTACGATAGTGAATATTATGTACAAGTGATTAACACCCCTGCCCACGCTGTGCAACTACATTTTCTTAACCTTCCTAACACTGCCGCTATGTCTTGGTGCTCCTGTGACATTCACAGCAGAGGTGGAGGCAGCCTGCTGACTGCTATGTCCTGTCTGTGATGATCTTGGCGGGCATCCTCTGGAAGGCTGAGACCTGGAGGGCCCTGGCATGCTTCTGGGGTCCTGTTGTTCGGCTGTGGCACCCTCCTTGGCCTGTGGAGCTGGAGCTGCTGGTGTCACAGGAAGAGGGTGTTCAGATGGGCCAGATACACCCGGAGTCATCTGGGTAGATTCCCTGGAGTGTGCACCTGCTGATCCTCTTCCCTGTAGGTGCCTGAGGGCCCCTTGCTGACTCCTTTGTGTAGAAGGAGTAGCTGGAGTGAGATCGAGCTGACCTGCACCCCTCTTGCTTTTGGAGGCTAACTATGGCATCAGTGATGGATTTCAGCCCAGTGCAGGACCGATGTTCTAGACCAAGGTCTCCATCAAAACAATGTATTTCCTGGGAATGCATTATTAATGAGGTAGAATTGGGACGATACAGCAAGAAAAGCCGCCATTGCTGCCAGCGGTTCAAACATCCTTTTTCCTGCCCGCTACCACACTTATGCCAAATCTGGGATGATTCCACCCTGTTTGTTTTGACTCGTATGCAGGATACAGTGCTCACCATCATATCTGAGGTTGTGATCACTGCTGGTGCCAGAAGGCTGAATGATAAGGGTATGTGCCAATTTAATCCTCTTTCTCTCTTCCCACTTCTCCCTCATCCTTCAATCTCTTCTAACTGAGAACCTGCACCACATCCCAAGTCTTGTCCCTTTTCATTTCAGCTGTCTAAAAACTGGAACCTTACCATTCAGAGGAGGAAGAGGAGAAGACAGTGAAGATAAAGAGACACCATCATGTGATCTGAAACTCGCAACCACCAGCTCAGATATTTACACCTATTTTAGAGACGAGGAAATAGGGATCCGTACAAGTTAAGACAACAGCATGAATACACAGGAGCCAAGGTGGGCCTGGGGAGGGTTAAGGATAGCTGCATTGCCAGCTCACCAGGGGAGGGTTGCAGACTTTTTCTGCTGCAGAAAAGTCAGATGAAGTTTTTGATGGCTGCCAAAAATGGGTCATACACAGTCAAGTGCTTGATCCACTGGAAAGCCAGTCAGGAAACCTGTGCATAATGTCAAGGAGCATTGAGAAGTCCAGCACAGAGCAATGTGTAACTTTCCAACTTGGAATGGATGGTCGCTTTATTCATAAACTAGTGGAACCATGATGAAATGTCTGATGACTGGTGACATTGCAGCACAAACAAGTGCCATCAAAGATCTGAATGTACCAGTGGAAGAACAGATGGCTGTCACCATAACCCAAGATACCACTGTTTCAAAGAGGCTTCCAGGGTATTATTGCACATTAGTAGATCTGTTCTCCAAAACATTAGCAGGACTCTGAGGTGCCACCCCGTGAAAGTCTTCACTCAGGATGACAGCAGTGCTGCTCCCACCCCTGCCACTCCTGCAGTGCCCTTATTGTTGGGTGCCAGGCAGACAGCCCCGACTGCTATATCCTCCAAAGCCATTTGTAGACTTTGAACATCTATGCTTTTACCATCATGAATCACCTGTAAGCGCACTAGGATAGGCAAAGGCAGACAGGAGGAATTAAAGGAATGCATAAGATTATCATTTCATCTTGTATGAATTATTTTAATAAGTGAAATTATAAATTTGGATTTGAATTTGCACACTATAGTTTTTATTTTTGTGTTGTCAGAATGAGTGTCAATGATAGTGGCAAGGTGGGGAACATAGACTTTTGGTGAATAGGGAGGCGCGGCTGAAGTTACTGACATTGCTCATGAATAATTTGATCTAATGGAGACTGTCCACATAGGAGTCTCCTTTTCTTGTTCTCTTCCTCTACTTCTTGCAATTCCTCCTCCTTATGGTCCTGCTTCTCAGTTTCTTACCTAACAGGCAGTGGCAAAGGCTGCTCCCTCATAATGATAAGGTTGTGAAGTATGCAATAGGTGACTACAGATCTTGATACCTACTGAGTTGAGCCCTGCAGAGCTCCTCCAGAGCAGTCCAGGCAGGGAATTGAGGACATTGATGGTGCGCTCCAAAATATTCCTTTTGGCGGCATGGCTTTCATTTTAGACCTCTTGTGGGTAGGCTCCTGACAAGAGTCATAAGCCTTGTCATGTTCAAGAAAGGGTGCAAGAATAAACACAGCAACTATACGCCCATCAGTTTAACCTTACTGGTGGGAAAACTTTAGGAGCAATAATCCAGGACAAAATTAACAGTCACTTGGACAAATGTATATTAATTAAGAAAAAGCCAGCACAGACTTGTTAAGGGAAAATCATGTTTAACTAACTTGATTGAGTTTTTTGATGAGATAGCAAGAATTAATTAGAATTAATTAATTAAATAGAATCTTCACGTGAGACGAGAGGGGCTAAAAGAGGAGGAGGCGTTGTATTATTAGTTAAGGAGTCAGTTTCTGTAGTAAGGAGAGATGATATCTTAGAGGGGACATCGAATGAAGCTTTGTGGGTAGAACTTAGGAATAAAAAAGGGGCAACCACATTATTAGGTGTTTATTATAGATCCCCAGATAGTCAGCGGGAAATTGAGGAGCAAATATGTGTACAATTTGTGGAGTTGTGTAAAACAATAACAATATAGTCATTATATTAGGTGATTTCAACTTTTCCAACATTAATTGGGGTAGACAAAGTGTTATGGGCTTGGATGGAGTGGATTTCTTGAAGTATGTGCAGGAGAATTTTTTGGGTCAATATGTAGAGGGTCCAACAAGGGTCGGTGCATTGTTGGATCTAATTCTGGGGAATGAAGCCGGACAGATGGCTGAGGTGGTGGTTGGAGAGCATTTTAGTGATAGCGACTGCAACATGGTACAGTTTAAGTTTGTTATGGACAAAGAAATCGACAAATTGCAAAAAAATGTTTTGGACTGGGGGAGAGTGGATTTTAGTAAAATAAGGCAGGATCTGGCCAAGGTAGACTGGGAACAGTTACTTGTGGGAAAATCTACAGAGGAACAGTGGGGGAGGGGGTGCGGTGTGGTGGTGGGGGGGTTGGGGGTGTTCAGAAAGGAAATGGGGAGGGTACAGGATCAACATGTTCCCTCTAGGGTGATAGGAAGTAGTAACTAAGCCCAGAGAACCATGGATGACCAGAAATATTCAGTTTACGATGAGAAGGAAAAGAGAGGCTTTTAGCAGGTACAAGGGAAGCAAATCAGCAGAGGCATTAGTGGAGTACAGACAGTGCAGGGTGGAGCTTAAGAAAGCAATTCGACGCAAATCAACAGACACATTGATCGAATGGCCTCCTTCGTGCTATAATCATTCTACAATGCTATGACTCTATGAGGGGAAAACCCTTGTCACATAGTTGTCAGCCTTTGACTTGCTGTACAAAATAACAGATCTGATGAAGGGTCATCGTCGACCCAAAACGTTGGATTGTATTTTCCCTTCTGAGACTAAGCCCCGTGGTGGGCACAAGTGTTTCCTGTTGTGGAGGCTGCCGACCCCGGCCTCATTAATTAATGCAGTCGGGGGTTTCCTGACATATCGCATGTGGGGAGGGCTGCATAGCACACGTCCCACTATCATACCCGGGTGCCATGTTTAAAAGGCACTCAGATAGTAACTTACTAACAAGGCTGACAAGAAGGGCACAGGGACCCCCGGTGCCAAAGTTCAGTGACTCGTCCCTGGGCATCCTCGTCAACCAGGTGGAGGTCAGGAGGGACGTCCCGTACCCAGCTGATGGGAGGAGGACGCCAAGCAGGGAAACCAACCTTGCACCGGAGCTGGTTGCCGCTGCAGTCAGTGCCCGGGCCTCCAGCAATGTTTAGCCCTCTAATGCTGGAAGAAGATAACCAACCTCATCTGTGCCGCCAGGGTAAGTGAACCCTCAGCTACTCACACTAACCACAATGATTCGTTCAGGGGAAATTGTCTTCAGTGACAATGCCATAAGGTCAAGCCTCATAGCCCCACTGCAACCCATCTACACTGCAGCTAGAGAGTCCACTGTGACTCCCTCACCCACAGAGAGAGAGAGCTCACATGCTGTCTGGAAGGATGTGAGGTGGGGGGCTCAGACATTAAGTTCACCAGCATAATCCACAATTGACATGGCTCTCTGGGCTATATCCCTATATCTGATTGGACTCTCCATTCTGGGGGGTGGTGGTGACCCTGAAGCATTCTGGACAACCTGCAGTGCATTGATGATATGCCACATAATAGATTGGGCTCCCTCCAAGACTGGAAGCATGAGACAAACAAGAAATAGCAATGTTAAAATGGATACTAAAAACAAAACAAAAACAGAATTACCTGGAAAATCTCAGCAGGTCTGGCAGCATCGGCGGAGAAGAAAAGAGTTGACATTTCGAGTCCTCATGACCCTTCAACAGAACTAGGTGAATCCAAGGAGAGGGGTGAAATATAAGCTGGTTTAAGGTGGAGGGGGGGTGGGGGTGGTTGGGTGGGGGGAGAGAAGTGGAGGGGGGTGTGGTTGTAGGGACAAGCAAGCAGTGATAGGAGCAGATAATCAAAAAATGTCACAGACAAAAGAACAAAGAGGCGTTGAAGTTGGTGATATTATCTAAACGAATGTGCTAATTAAGAATGGATGGTAGGGCACTCAAGATATAGCTCTAGTTGGGGTGGGGGGGCATAAAAGATTTAAAAATAATGGAAATAGGTGGGAAAAGAAAAATCTATATAAATTATTGGAAAAAACAAAAGGAAGAGGGAAGAAACAGAAAGGGGGTGGAGATGGAGGAGGGAGCTCAAGACCTAAAGTTGTTGAATTCAATATTTAGTCCGGAAGGCTGTAAAGTGCCTAGTCGGAAGATGAGGTGCTGTTCCTCCAGTTTGCGTTGGGCTTCACTGGAACAATACAGCAGGCCAAGAACAGACATGTGGGCAAGAGTGCAGGGTGGAGTGTTAAAATGGCAAGCGACAGGGAGGTTTGAGTCATTCTTGCAGACAGACCGCAAAAAACAAAAAACAAATCCTGTCAACTGCACTTCTCTGTTCTTTTTGAGCAGGAGAAGTTAAGCCATAACCAGTGAGAAAAGGAGAAGACCAGAGGGGGTAGGCTACACCTGAAGGAAGTGACAGAGTTCAAGAAGTGGGCAGCCCAGCTGGCAGGGGTGGAGTGGGACCAGGCCATTGCAGATGGAGAGATTGGTGTGTGGCCTCCTAAGGATCCAGTCATGTCATAGAAACCTCAGGGCCAAGGGTGCCTCCAAGTTGGAAGTGACTCATGCTGTCACTCACTCTCTCCCCTCTCACTGTTGCCACCATGTAAGGGCTGAGCAACAAGAAGCCCTGCCAGCTGTAGAGCTGTTCCAGCAGTCATCTGCACCCTTCATCAGCCCAGAGTCATACACCTTGGTCAGTCTTAGCTCTAGTGTAGGAAGGGTCTCACACTCTGCCGGTCACTGCATGGACATGTGTCTGCAGCAGGAGGAGGCAAGGACTGCTGAGCTCAATGGCACTTGGAGGAGTGTTGGGGAAAAGGCATCCGTGATGTTTGAGTCTGATGAGGAGCCTCTGGAATTGACCTTCCAACTAATGGTGGAGAGGCAGCAAGAGGAGGGGGAACATCACACAGAGGTGTTGGAGGCCCTCAACAGAATAGTCCACATGCTCTCTGATGAAGTGGTGCTGTCCTGTGCATGCATTGAGGCCTCCATGGGGAGGATGGCGATCTCCAGCAGGTTCTGCCAGAGATGTATGCAGACCTGGTCTCCATGGCGGTAGCCATGGGGGAGCTTGTGCAGTGGCTACACGAGAGGGGGACAGGGCACCTTAACCTCCCTTCAGGTGCTGCTTCCCCCCACGAAGTCAGGCAGGAGTCCTCACGCACACAAAGGGAGGAGGAGCGGCAGCTGGACACCCCTGGGACCTCCATTCAGGACTCTTTGATGTTGTCCAGCCCTTCCAGATCCCCTTTGCATATGACGCCTTCAACCTCGTCCTCTGTCACTGTAGAGGGAGAAGCTGCCCCACAGCAGGACTGCCATAGTATGCCAGGGTCCTCCAGGCCTGGGGTCTCCAGAGGACAGCCGCCAAGGTCATTTGAGGCAACAGGGCCAATTGGCCAGCAGGCTGCCTCCACTCTTGCTGTGAATGTCAGGAGAGCACATAGAAGATGTGGTAGGGAAAGGAATATTAACAAATATTGAAATCACAATTGATTTGCAATTCTGGTCACCACATTACCAGAAGGATATGGAGGCATTAGAGAGGGTGCAGAGGAGGTTTACCAGGATGTTGCCTGGTCTGGAGGTTATTAGCTATGAGGAGAGGTTGGAGAAACTCAGATTGTTCTCACTAGAGCGATGGAGATTGAGGGGCGACTTGATAGAAGTTTACAAAACTATGAGTGGCATGGACAGAGTAGATAGTCAGAAGCTTTTTCCCAGGGTGGAAGAGTCCATTACTAGGGGACTTAGATTTAAGGTGAGAGGAGAAAACTATAGAGGAGATGTGCGGGGCAAGTTTTTTACGCAGAGGGTAGTGAGTGTCTGGAATTCACTGCCAGAGGAGGTGGTGGAAGCAGGTACGATAGTGGTGTTTAAGAGGCAGCTTGACAAATAAATGAATAGGATGGGAATAGAGGAATATGGACCCCGGCAGTGCAAAATGTTTTAGTTGACAGGCAATATGATTGGCGCAGGCTTGGAGAGCCGAAGGGCCTATTCCTGTGCTGTTCTTTTCTTTGTTCTTTGTTCTTGATTGCAAGGGTGCAATGCTGAATGTCACTAAGAACAAAATTTTGTAAATATATTCACTTTCACTTTAATCATGTCTAATGTGTTGTTTTATCCAAAGTTTCTAAGGCTTTTAACCAACCCCACCACCTTCATCTTCCTGGGGAGACCCGATCCCCCAGAATAAGGCATTTGCAGGGAGGCAAAGGTATATACAAGAGCCCATGTGAGCCATTTGCAAACACTCACACGCACGCTGAAATTTTGCCCTTCAAACTCTTATGTGTCCCAACGCCCTAGCATTGCGAAGAATACATGCTAGGGCTCTCTTTCAGTTGCTCAGTTGAGATGACCTACATCTCTGCCCACCACCGATGACCTACTTCCTACACAACATCTCAAGATCTCAACCATGAGGCCCTGTATAGTTGCGACCAGCCCAGCAATGGTGGTAGTAACGTTTTACCTTCATTCCAACATCTCCCCAGGTCAACCACACCCTATCCCTCATAACCATCGACCCCCTTCCCCGGTATAACTTTCGACCTTCCCCATCATCTTCAATCCTCCCCATCACCTTCGGCAATGTCCAAATTAATGCTGAGGCCCCCTTCCTCCCCAAGAATCCCACATCCGTTACCATTGCCTTGCCCACCCTCATCCTGTCCAGGCCAGAATCCATGTTCACCTTCACCTTCCCATCAGCAACCCTTGGCCCCACTTCACGTGACAGTGTTACACCCTCACCCTCCCACCCATCAGCTCCCTCTGCCCACTTTAAGCCTCACCATACCCTACTATCACAGTTACCCTCAGTTTGCACCCTAGCAATCCACCATAGACTCCACCAAATCCTCCCTGTGAACCCCTTGAGACCTCTGCACCCCCCATACACCTTCAGATCTCTGCACCCCCCCATTCCCCTTCAGACTTCTGCTTCTCCCCATATACCTTCAGACCTCTGCAGCCACCCCACACCCATTCAGACCTTTGCACCCCCCATACACCTTCAGACCTCTGCAACCCCCCCGCACCCATTCAGACCTTTGCACCCCCCATACACCTTCAGATCTGCACAAGCCCTCCCCTACCCTGCCCACTACCCACCACGGCCCTTACCATCCTCCTGCATCATTCCAACTGAAATTGAGATGTTCGAAGTTCCTGGATGATGGCCTGAACCCTGGTTTAAAATGTATGATGGTCTGAACCCTGGTTGACGTCCCTCGATGATAGTCCGATCCCTGGTCAAAGTTCCTGGAAGATGTCCAAATCCTGGTTGAAATCCCTGGATAATGAAATGAACCCTGGTCGAAGTCCCTGGATGGTGGAACGAACCCTGGTCGAAGTTGCTGCTCCGGGAACAGCCACCTGGTTGCTGCTGAGCAGAGAAGACCCACGTGGTTGGTGCCCCACCCACCCAGTGCACATGGTGCTCCAGGGTCTGGTTGCTGGAGGCCTCCATCTTCTCTTCAGATCTCTGCGAGCTGCCAAAGACCTTCATAAGGTAAGTCCCAACTTTTACACGCTGCGTTGGTCTGGGCCGGCGTGATTTCTTGTGGACAGTGGGGCTGGGGGGCAATTCTGGTCGGGACTTCCTCTGCATTCTATTAGTGGGATCCAAATTGATTTCATACCAGCCTCTGGCAGGAAGTGCAACCTGCCATGGTGGGCAGCACATGATCCTGCCATCGTTTCATGTTGGCATGAAATCGATTTTTGGACTACCCGCTGCATTTTACCTCACCACCTGCCATTAAGCCAGCACTGGGGCCATGGGAAAATCCAACCCCTGAACTCTATTTCTCTCTACAGATGCTGCCTGACCTGCTGAGTTTTTCTAGCATATTTTTGTTTTTTTTTAATTTTTGACTTGCTGTAGTTGTTTTGCAAAGAGATGTAACTGAGGACTGTCACAGAACGCAGGAATCATGCCTGCCTGCAAGATAACAGGCATTCACCTGCATGAGCTACTACACATTGGAGACAATGTTAGTTGATAAAAATAGTTGATCTCAGATGAGGAGCATGCAAGGCACTCTACTTGGAGTCAATATCAATCTACATCTGCAATCCAATGCAAAATGTTGCATCTGCTTGTTTGCCTCTGGCAAGATGGAATGAGCTAAAACATGATTTGCTTTGCATAGAGACCCGCAGTGACCTCCCATTTACAGCAATGTACTGCAAGCTGTGAGATATTGCTTATATCCCCAAGGAAGCTCTACTAGACCCCAGTATCTGGAAGCAACCTGTTTTAGCACTATATTTTCTATGATAAAAAGGTACTGCAAATCCACCTAGACCAATCCTTGTAGAGTATTTAAACTTCAGACAAATATAGGAAGGCCCTAGCTACATGTATGATTGCACCAGCAGCCAGAAGAAATAATCCAGCATATAACCTTCAAGTACTTCGTGATTCCTTTAAATATTGTTGGTGGAGGTCATTTTTCATTCCATTTAACATTGGGTTCATCTATGCAAGAGGGTTGGCTCTAGTGAGATGGTGGAAAATGGCAGCATCGTGTTCAAGTTAGGGTTGCACAGTGATTTACTTCATCACCTTGCTCTGCACGCTTTCAGTTGTCACAATGGCAAAGCCCATTAACAAGTTACTGCCCTGTGTTCATATTTCAAACCCTGTTTTCAAGTTTTATTTGGCTTTATGGCACATAAAAACAGACACCGCACAGTCCAGTCTATCCACCCTGGCCTTCTGTTGCACTAGTCCCCACTTACCTGTGTCTATCCCAACAATGCTTTTCCCACCCCAATTTCCCACCACACAATTCCCAACATCTCAGCCTAATCCACCACCAGCCATTCCTGATGACTCAAACTTGTTGGATATCTTGAAGCATGGTATGTTGGGCATCTTGGGGAGTTAAAGGTTAATAGTCAAACTTCCTGGAACAACAGACTTTCCAATATAAACAGGATATCTTTGAAAATGCATATCTTGCCTTTGGTTTTTAGTGTCTGAGAATTATAAACTAATAAGGTAAGAGCCCATGGTGTTGGGGGTAGTATATTTGCATGGATAGAGGATTGGCTAACTAATAGAAGACACAGACTTTGGATAAGAGGGGCATTTTCAGGATGGCAACCTGTAACTAATGGAGTGCCACAGGGATCAGTGCTGTGCCACAATTATTTACAATATATATTAATGTCTTGAATGAGGGAAGTGAATGTACTATAGACAGGTTTGTGGATAACACGAAAATAGGTGGGAAGGCAAGCGGTGAGATTGACACAAAGAGTCTACAGAGGGATAAAGATAGGTTAAGTGAGTGGGCAAAACCTTAACAGATGGAATATAATGTGGGAAAATGTGAGGTTATGCACTTTGGCAGGAAGAATAGTGGAGCTGAATATTATTTAAATGGGAAAGACTGCAGAAAGCTACAGCACAGAGGGATTTGGGGGTCCTCGTGCATTAATCAAAAAAAGCTAGCATACAAGTTCAGCAGTTAATAGGGTAGGCAAATGGAATGTTGGCCTTTATTTCAAAGGGAATGGAGTATAAAACTAGGGAAGTCTTCCTAAAACTATACAAGGCACTAGTTAGACCCCACCTGGAATACTGTGAACAGTTTTGGTCCCCTTATCTAAGGAAAGATATACTGGCATTGGAAGCAGTCCAGAAAAGGTTCACTAGGTTGATCTTGGGCATGGAGGGATTTTCTCCTGAGGAGAGGTTGAGCAAGTTGGGCCTGTACTCATTGGAATTTAGAAGAATGAGAGGCAACCTTATTGAAACATATAAGATTCTTAGGGGGCTTGGCAGAGTAGATGCTGAGAGGTTGTTTCCCCTTGTGGAAGAGCCTAGGACCAGAAGGCATAATCTCGGAGTTAGGGTTCGCCCATTTAAGACAGAGGTCAGGAGGAATTTCTTCTCTTAGAGGGTGGTGAATCTGTGGAATCCTTTACCGCAGAGGGCTGTAGAGGCTGGGTCGTTAAGTATATTCAAGGCTGAGATCGACAGATTTTTAAACAGTAAGGGAATCAGGGTTACGGGGAAAAGGCAGGAAAGTGGAGTTGAGGATTATCAGATCAGCCATGATCTCATTGAATGGTGGAGCAGACCCAATGGGCCAAATGGCCTACTTCTGCTCCTTTGTCTTATGATCTTATGGTTTTATACTAGAAAGGCTTGTGCTTGGAAATTAGTTACAGTAATGGCATCAACCTTGGATAATTAAAGTATAAGTTTGGTGGTTACTGCAATAAACATTAACTATAATGTAGAAAGACAACAACTAATAAAACTACTGCTGAAAGGATTTATGAACAGTGTGATGTCCTTTGACCTGGAAGCAGTACAGTAAGAAAAATTTGTAATTTCTTTAAAATGTCCAGAGAATCTGTAATCGTTCTTAAGAACGTTTGAGAGGACTTTGAAGAGTTTGCATCAATTGTAAACGGATCAATTGTAATTTTCTGGGATAATAAGAAATACTGGTTCATGTGACCTGGTGACTCTTGACCTAGAAGCAGTACAATAGGAAGGAAATTAACATGAAACTGTTTCGGCAGAAGCAAAGGGGAGCTTCAGACAGAGGTGAGTTGCAGCAAATGAGAGAACAGGAAAGGTATATTTATAAGAAGCTGTGTGTGTGTCATACAGTTAAACAGGACAGAAAACTGAAGACAGGGTTAGAGCAAGGATTGTTTTGCCAGAGCCAAGCACACTGTTTAATGGGCTTTATAAAAGATTTCGGGTAAAGCAGTCTTAGGGGAAGCTCTGACATCAAGACTAACTAAGGAGTTTCTGCAGGAATGTGCTGTTCAGGTGACAGCTATATCTGTGGGACCTTGGATGGAATACGACTGCCAATGAGTGTGACCCAAGGGCTGAATTGATTAATTGATTGGGAGAGTGATATCCTACATACCAGAGACAGAATTAGAAAACTTTGGAACTGCATGTGGTGCCATAGGCCTGTGGCAAGTGATGGGGGTGTTTGTAATTTTGTAAGACATGTTTTTGTTGTACTATGGTTTTCTAAATGTCCTGTCCCTCCCTCCTTAATAATGGATTCTAGCAATTTCGCAATGACAGATGTTAGGCTAACTGCCCATAGTTTCCTGCTTTCAGTCTCCCTCCTTTCTTAGGTATAAATGCTACTTTACCATTTTCCAATCCACTGGGACCTTTCCAGAATTTAAGGAATCTTGGAAGGTTACAACCAATGCATCCAATAACTCTACATCAACTTCTTTTAAGAACCTAGGATGCAGATCATTGGGTCGAAGGGACATATCAGCCTTTAACCCGAGTGAAATTTAAAGCGAAATTTACCTTTTCATCTAGAGTATAATTTGCATGTTAATTCATGTTTAACGTGCATTGACTCTGATTTGTGTTAAAATAAAAGTTATGAGGAGTGAAAACTTGTCAGTAATTTCTTCATTTGGGGGTTGTTTGATAAATTTGGTTATTTTAGTTTACGGTTCTCCCATGGAAATTGTAACAACAGTTAAGACAAGAAGATGGGTTTGAGGGAGGTAGCTTTGTATTGCACAATTACCATTGCTTATGCAAATAGACTGTTCTCAAGGGACTTGGGAACATTTGTGTCATGAGATCTTATCTGTGACTGAATTGTGGATGCAGGCAAAGTATGGTTTATAAAAAAGCATGAGCCTGAATGTCATGTTCCCTGGCTGGCGGGTTTTTATACAGGGGGAGTATGAAATCGCATGAATGGGCTTCCTGCTGGGCTCCCACCCACCCCGACCTCTCAGCGATTTTACGCTGAGGCAGAAAAGGCCTTGGACGAGCTGTCTGCCCTTGCCCCAATTGAGGCCCTTAAGTGGCCAATTATTGACCAGTGAAGGGCTGTTCCCCACCCAGTCTCAATATTTAGGCTGGTAGTGTTATGATCCCCAGTTGAGGTTACGACTGGACAAGCCTGATCCCAGGGTGTAACCCAGCTTGATAGATCCTAACTTTTATTTATTTGTTTAGATATGTGGAGAGAGGCTACTGAACAGAGTCACTGGAGTCATCTAATGAACTTTTAACAAAAGCAGAAAACATTTATTGATCAAGAAAAGTTGAACTATATACAATACTGTCTTGCACACACTCTCCCTGACCGACCCAGCCATCAATGGTACCACTGCTTCACATGCCCATAGCAAAGAATTATAGACTTTCAATTGTCTCTTTGGACCTTCTGGCCTATTGCAAGCTGTTCTCCCTTTAAATCTGCTTTCTGCAGCTTTTGCCTCTTTAAATGTGAAGCTTGGAGCCTTTCTCTCTGCCCCTCATTCGTAACTTCACTCAACAGGACCTTTTCCAGGTTCCTGTCCTTCTTTTTGACTAGAAGGTCTGCTTGGGACTTTCTCCTGTTCCACTTCCCTGGATTTTGGGGTCTTTTCTTTGGCATGGTACTGACTATCTGCCCCCTTTGCTCCATTCTCTCCTGGAAGCTACTTGAAAACCAACTGAACTCAAACAGCATACAAATCAAACTACTGCTTCTAATTTCTTCTGTGTGTGTCTGTGGAAGGAACCTGCCTTTCTAGACCCCTATTGCTAGGCAACAGCCCAAGTTTTCTTTTACTCTTGTTGCTTTACTTAGCTTAGAGTCATAAAACTCTCATTAGAAATGCAGGCACCTTTGAAAGTGAAACTAGAACTCAACTTGACCTTTTCTAAACCCACAAATACAGAAATACAAATCAAACTTAAACTTTAAAGCTGAAACACATTCCTAACACCTACAAATACAAATATAACTTAGTTAAACTAACTCTATTTCCTAATAGCAGGAGGATTTCACGGGTGTGGGAGAAGCCTGAAAATGATAGGTTTTATGCCTCAGGCAGAAAGATTGGGGGGCGGGGTTTATCAGAAGCCCCCATCTAACTTCAGGCCTTTAAGGTCTGGTAGTCACTGGACCTTCCTCATCCCTGACCCTATCCCCCACCACCTCTTCCCCAATAGAGCAATCCCCATTATGCAGTGCCACCCCACCCCACCCCCCCGCCACCCCACTACCCGAGGCCTTCCCTTCTTTCCCCACCCTGAGACACCGAAAACTTAACTTTCCGTGCATTTCAGGATTTAGGCCCGTGGACTGCATGAACTTCCACTTATATCCACTGCAGCTTTCTAAGGTGGGACTTCCTCCCAAGTGAGGAGCAGAAGTCCCGCCTGAGGCCAATTAACATTCATTTCAGCGTGAAATGGCTGTGGGGCAAGCAGTCCCCACTCTTTGGATGGTGGGACAGGAAAACCCGCCATCTGAAATATCCTGGCTGTGGTTTTCGATTGATCTATAGAGAGCTGGAGACATAGATGTTCAAAACCAAATGCCACTCTCTGGACTATTTTTTAACACCCAAAATTAAGTGTTGGGAGTCAGGTCAGAAGATAACATTTTAAAAATCTCAAATTTAACCCTAATATACCTCCAACACGCCTACCTCTGGAAAACAGAAGAGGGTTGGCAATTTAAATGTCTTAATAAGGTTGACATCTTCTGCTTTAAGCAGAAACATATTGCTGCAATGCTGGAAATCTGAAAGAAAATTGAAAGTGCTAGAAATACTCAACAGGTGTCATAGCATCTGTGGAGAGAGAAACACAGATAACATTCTGTCAATCACTTTTCATCAGAATTGGGGAAAGTAAGAGATGTAACAGAAAACAGAGAGTAGTGATGAATGGAAAAGCTATAAAATAGGGTTCCCAAGGATTGGTGTTCTTGATCTATGTTAATGACCTAGGCTTAGGCATACAGGGTACAATTTCAAATTTGTGGATGACACAATAGTTGGAATTATAGTGAACTGTCAGGGGATAGTGATAAACTGCAAGAGGACATTGATAGGCTGGCAGGGAGGGGAAGGGGTGAGAGCAGATGTGCATGAAATGGAATGGAAATGATCAAGATCCCTGTCAACCAGATTGGGGAGAATCCTCAGATCAGATGAGTAAAAAGAACATATATCCGAAGCACCATTATGGAAAGTTGTATAATCAGAACAGATGTGATGGAGACAGTGAAACTGAGAGAATGCAATAGAGCCCTTTCAGGAGGTGGTTACGATGGTGTGTAGTCAAGGTAGCTGCCTGGGGCTTATAGTGAATATTGATTGATAACCTATCCCAGAAAGGGAGACCAAAAAGCCAAGGAAAAGAGGAAAAGAGATAGAGATAGACTATGCCAAGTTGAGTGAGAAGGTTGAAAATTGGAAGCAAAGGTGATGAAATTTTCCAGTTCAGAGTGAGAGCAGGACATGAGTTGTTACAGTCATCAGTGTACTGGAAAAAGAGGTAATGGTGGGCTCGTGGAGGTTTTGCGGGGGTGGTAGCTGAGAAGGACAAGAACAAAGAATGTTCCACATATTCCACAAAAAGGCAGGCATAACTGGGACTCTGGGTTCCTGTAGCAATGTTTTTTATTTGGAGGAAGCTAGTGGATTTAAAGGAGAAGTTCTTCAATGTGAGAACAGGTTCATTTAAGCAGAGGAGAGTGGTGCTGGTTCGGCTTTGGTTCAGGGAAGAAGCAGAAAGCTGCTGTTTTAGCCTCGTTTACCTTATCCTACTTGGCCCTACGCCACCTGCCCAGAAATAGCCTACTCATCAGGTTATCTTCCTTGCAGAGAATCTTTCAAGAACAAAAGGCATATGATGTGGAGTTTTCAGTTTTCATATGACTTCAGTTGTATGGATAGATTGGAGAAGCTCAGGCTGTTCTCCTTAAGGAAGAGAAGGTTGAGAGGAGATTTGATGGAGATGTCCAAAATCATGTGGGGTCTGGAAAGAATAGATAGGGAGAAACTTTACCCATTGGCGGATGGGTAAAGAACCAGAGGACACTGAGTTAAGATGATTGATAGAAGAAACAACAGTGGCAGGAAAAAAACTCTAATATTTTTCTTCCGGTAATAACCCTGGCATATTTTCTTATGCACTCGAAGTCAGGCTGTAATTGGATTAAGAGCTAGAGAGACAGCAAGGCTCTAAAGTCAACACCAAGAAGTTGTTTTGATATGTTAATGAATCAAGAGGAACTTCAATCAGAGCTTTACATCAAGCAGTAACGTGTTTTT
Organism: Carcharodon carcharias; assembly: GCF_017639515.1. Lineage (NCBI taxonomy): Eukaryota > Metazoa > Chordata > Chondrichthyes > Lamniformes > Lamnidae > Carcharodon > Carcharodon carcharias. Next base: position 50,959,142 of record NC_054467.1, on the reverse strand, counting down.
GAATTCACTTGTTGCAGTTCAAGGGGGGATTGATATTCAGGTTGTGAAAGTAAGGTAAACTTCGGGTAAGTATGTTATTACAAGTCTAAATATTACAATTTCTTAGAGCTAAAGTACAGAATAGTCTTATCAGTTCTGGGAAGAAAGCATTTCTGAAGAGACTGGTTGAGATAATTGAGAGATGAAAGGGAAAGAATGCATTTAAGGAAATACTGAAGCCTATGTGAGGGGGTAGCTGCTTAGATCTCCCAGAAGACAGCAGGGTAGCTGGTCAGAACTCCCAGAAAACAGTGTGAACAAGGCCAGACTAAAATAAATAGTTGCTGCCAGCCTTAGAGGACACCCCAAGGGAAAAACACTGTATTGGTAAAAATTACTGGGCTTCCATAGATTCTAAAGTCTATAAGGATAGTTGCTAAACAGAAGAGGGAAAGGTTAGCTCTAAGGGTAGTTAAGTTAACATTTGTGGAATTGCTTTAAAGTACTGTTTACTGTGTGAAGCCATTCGTGTGTATATGCATAATTGTGTTTTATCTTTTTTATTCTTTTAATAAATGTTCACTTTACTATAAAGTCATCACAAGTAGTCAGGGACATCATTTCCTGCTTTCAGAACCATTCCTCATACTATACAAATTGCAAAAACCATTTTGGCAGCTGTTTCAAGTTTCTCTCTGGGATTTGAGCAGTGCAGCATTTACCATCTTCTGTGTCATAACAGTAGTTGAGACGTTCAAAAGTGAGTTGGATAATCATCTGAAGCGTAAATATTTGCAGGACTAAAGAAAAAAGGTGGGGAGGTAGGTAGGGCTAGATGAGTTGCTGTTCCAGAGAGTGGCACATACACAACGGGCTGAATGGTCTCCTGTGCAATAACAATTCTATGATTCTATGAATTTTCTGCCCATCACACTTGAATTGTATGCATTCCCTTGCAACCATTTGTGATGCAGCGCAAGATCTGCCAATACACTGCAATTTATCCGTGACAGGAAAAAATGCTCTATTAAATGTCAAAGCTGGATATGACCCTTTCAGTATTTGTACATTATATGGTACTGAGGTATGTTAGGAGTGCATACAGCTTGAAAATGTCATATCCAAATGTCCTCAGTGTTACTCACCATAGTGCTCATAAGAATAATGGCAAATTATTTTTATTGTAATCAGCAATGAGAATGTTTTTACTAATTGTCCTATGCATATGTCATCTATAATTTGAATCAGAAAACATAATTGAGATCCCAGCTCCATCCATTGAAATCTGAGGCACTTGTGGCTATTTTGTGAGAAGAGTAATCAACTATGATTATTTGATATGTAGAGTGATGAGTGGAGCAAGCATCCAACATTAGCACTTAATCTGAAAATTTCCCTGTCGTGCCCCTTTACAGAATACATCTATCATGGTGCTTCAACACTATAAATGCCATTCTGTTTCTATAGTAAAAGCTATTACTGCAATTATGAAGGTAGTGGTAACACTGAACAGGAATAAAATATAATCAGTGAATGATAAAGCGATAAGTCAGAAAATGGAGGGAAATAAGTTGCAAATTGCTGAAAAAAGAGACAATATTGTCAAAGCTTTTCGTCTGGCACTTCTCAGGACAATTCACAGGAATACCAAATGTAAAGGGAACAACAATTTAAACGGTTTGAGAAGAAAATGCTAATTGGTAGATGCATTGCTATGGAGGATGCACCATTTGGCAGTTACTGACAGTTAACTGCCAAGCATTGTTTGAAATTTAAACTCGGCAGTTTGATTCTGATTGGTCAAGGCATTGATCTGAGAAATGGAGCAGCGAATGGCTGTCACTTATTTTGTTTAGCTGAAATAGGCACAATGTGTGTACATGTTTTTCTGCCTGCAAAGAACAGGGTCTGTGATTTAATATATGTAGCATCCTGTGAATTAATATATGTAGCAAATGCGCCACACTGCAAGCCCGACTGACAACTTTAAATCAGTTGTCAGTGTTATTCTTAGCACACTGAGGATCATTTAGGAAATGTTGTCCTATCACAGAACCACATCTAATGTTGGACACCATATTGAGTTTTGCAAGTATGGGCAGGTTGGGTATGACGCATGTCTTGCCTGTTGCAAACAGCAAAATGGACATGTTGTTTGATACAATCCACCAGTCTTTGGGACATACGGCCTACATACCTAGTGTCACACTGGCACTGAAATTCATATACCACATTACTCATTTGTATAAAAGGCAAAATGTCTTTTTGGGCTTGATGGCAGCACCCTGTTAGCGACGAATACCACTCGTGCTGCTACTGCATAGTAGCAGCATGAAACAGCTAGCTTCACCTGTTGCTCAAACTTCTTGATGTACCTTGCCCTTCCAGGGCAGAGTCAGAATCCACTTACTGACCAACCAGCACTTTCTTCTCATACAGTTTTAATTGCAACTCAGAGCTTGACTAAATAACTGCTGAGATGTAACACTATTTTAAAAATGGATATGTGTGAGAAAGAGAATGAGAAAACACGGCAGTGCAAAAGATTAGGCGCAGAATACAGTTATAAAAGAGCTGAAGAGTGGAGCAGATCCCATTATTCAAAACGGATGACATAAAGATTGGCCGGGTGGTTAACAGTGAGGTTGAGTGTCCTGGGCTATAGGAAGATATCGACGGGATGGTCAAGTAGGCAGATAAGTGGCTGATGGAACTTAACCCTGAAAAATGTGAGGTGATACGCTTTGGAAGGAGTAATTTGACAAGGAAGTATTCAATGAACAGCATGGCACTAGGAAGTTCTGAGGAACAAAGGGACCTTGGCGTTTGTGTCCATAGATCTCTGAAGGCGGAGGGGCATGTTAGTGGGGTGGTGAAAAAGGTGTATGGGACACTAACCTTTATCAATCGAGGCATAGATTACAAAAGTACGGAGATCATGTTGGAGTTGCATAGAATCTTGATGAGGCCACAGCTGGAGTACTGTGTGCGGTTCTGGTCGCCACATTATAGGAAGGATGTGATTGCACTGGAGAGGGTGCAGAGGAGATTCACCAGGATGTTGCCTGAGATGAAACATTAAAGTTATGAAGAGAGATTAGATAGACTTGGGTTGTTTTCGTTGGAGCAGAGGAGACTGAGGGGTGACCTGATCGAGGTGTACAAGATTATGAGGGGCATGGACCGGGTGGATAGGGAGCAGCTGTTCCCCTTAGTTGAAGGGTCAGTCACGAGGCGACATAAGTTCAAGGTGAGGGGCAGGAGGTTTAGGGGGGGATGTGAGAAAAAACTTTTTTACCTAGAGGATGGTGATGGTCTGGAATGCGTTGCCTGGGAGGGTGGTGGAGGCAGGTTGCCTCACATCCTTTAAAAAGTACCTGGATGAGCACTTGGCACGTCATAACATTCAAGGCTATGGGCCGAGTGCTAGTAAATGGGATTAGATAGGTAGGTCAGGTGTTTCTCACATGTTGGTGCAGACTCGATGGGTTAAAGGGCCTCTTCTGCACTGTGATTCTGTGAAAACCAACACTATTGTTCATATTTACATATATGATTTTGACTCAGGAATTTGAAGTTAAATACAAAATTTTGCATGCTACACCATATTGGGATGTATAATTAATACTGAGAATTATTGTGACAACATTTATCTGGTGATTGCAGAACGTGCAGTACAGAGAGATCTGGATTTCCTGGTACATGAATCACAAAAAGATAGGATGCCGATACACAAGTGATTAGGAAGGCAAATGGAATATTGTCCAAATTATTGCAGGAGGAATGGAATGTAAAAGTTGAGAAGTTTTGCTGCTGTTGTACGATACAGTTGTTGCTCAGAATACAGTTTTAGTCTGCTCACTTAAAAAAGGATATAATTGCATTTGAAACAGTTCAGAGAAGGTTCACTCGACTGATTTCTGAGATGAAGGGCTTATCTTATGAAGAAAGGTTGAGCAGGTTGGGGCTATAGCTATTGGAGTTTAGAAGAATGAGATGTCATTTTATTGAAACATATAAGATCCTGAGGGAAATTAAAGGGTGGATGCTGAAAGCATGTAGGAGAAACTAGAACATGGGGCACCATTTAAAAATAAGGGGTCTCCCATTTAAGATGGAGATGAGGAGAATTTTTTTTCCGTCAGAGGGGCATTATTCTGCAGAATTCTCTTCCCTGGAAAGCAATGAAGACAGGCTCATTGAATACTTTTAAGGCTGAATTAGATAGATTTCTGATTGACATGGAAGTCAAAGGGTATAGGAATAGACAGGAAAGTAGAGTTGAGGCTACATTCCGATCAACCATGATCTAATCAAATGGCAGAGCAGGCTCAAGGGTCCAAATTGCCTATTCCTGCTCCTAATCTGTGTGTTCATTCATATATAACTACTTAACAGCCGTGTTGATTCTCATTTGTCTCGCATCCACAGTACGCCTGCTTGAGACTTTTTCACTGTTACGGACAACTGTGTAGCTGATCCTTCAGCAAGAACCCTTTCAACTTAAAAGGGCCAACATATAAAAGCCCGAAAGAAGGTAATGTAAATAGGAAAGATTTGACGTTTCGAGTCCTCATGACCCTTCGACAGAACTAGGAGAAACGTCAACTCTTTTCTTCTCCGCCGATGCTGCCAGACCTGCTGAGTTTTTCCAGGTAATTCTGTCTTTGTTTTGGATTTCCAGCATCCGCAGTTTTTTTGTTTTTATTTTTAGTACTGTAAATAGGCCATTTGTAAAGGACAATTTTCAGAAATTGGCTAAACTCTGCCTCCTCGCATTCCACGGGATCTTGAAAACCTGACATAGACGCAATTCATGACTTTTTCAAAATACAAGTGAAAGGACAGTTCACAAAACCATCAGACCACACAATGGCTATGCGTCTACAAACTGTAGAACTGTAAATAATAGCTCCAGATTTGGAGTCACTGCATCTGAATGTGCTGCCACATTCTTTGGAAATGCTAATTCCAGAGAATTTTTTGATTAGAGTGAAACCTAGCTGATATGATAACCAAGATCTTCCCCACCGAAACCGCCTTCATATGTTAATTTTATTCATGAACTCAGATATGAGATTGTTACACATTTGCAGAGGGGTTTGCAGCAATCATTGTCATGGGTGTGATTTTTTTGGCAGTTTTAAGGAATGTGTTTACAGTCAGAGTATGGTAGTAACAGATAGCAGTAAAATCAGTGGCAGCACTGCATTGTATAGAACTCACAGAAAATAAGTTTAATAAGGAGATTGGATGAACTAAGACAGGACAACTAAGCTATAGGAACAGTTGGAGCAGAAGCAACAATCTTTCAGAAACACCAATTCTTGGGTCCACAGCGTGAGTGCAGCTCAGAACTTAAGGGAAGAGTGAGAGAATGGTATTGATTGAACTTAAAAGAGAGCAGTGTACTGACATTTCTAAGTTATCGATGGTAAACAGCATTTCTAAGAACTGATCTAACTTAAGGGGAGCAGGGTACTGACGTTTGTAAGTTGATCGATGTTACAAAAAACTATTCAGAAGAAGAGTTGTGAGCATTGAATATTTTCTTCACCTGAACAGGTTTAGGCTGAACCTTAGAGTTAGGAGTATAAGAGGGGAGGTGTGGGTTGTACCTATCTACAGATTCTGGCATTCAACATGGGGCCTGTTAGGGGAAAATGTGTACATCATGTGTGGCTGTTGGTATACAGAGAAAAAAATACAACAGTCAGTGCAGGAACATCAGCTGTATGAAGAAAGCTTGCAGAAGAAGAATGAAAGGCTGCAGGAAAAGGATGCTGTAATATCAAGATTAATGAAAGAAGTGTCAGAGGCTATACAGGAGAGAGAAGAAGACAAGAAAAAGATAGAATTTGATTTGCAATACCCAGTGCAGATAACTGGGAAGAAGTGGATAGTGAACGGGAAAAATAGTCGTGTGTCTCAGAATGGTAGTGACTTAAAGGCAGCGTTCCAAGTGCTGCAAAAATAGCACAAGGAAGTGGAAAACTGTGCTGATCATTCAGCATGCAAGGAAGAAATTGAATGGCCCAAGCACGAGCTACAGAGAGAGGGAGGTATTGTCTGTGCTATAGGAGGGGATGTGGACAAAGGGAATGTGTTAGATAAATGGTGGGAGAGGTGGAAAAAGAAGTCATAGAAAGTGAGGAGAAAGATGGTGGCAGTATGGGGCGAGGTACAATGTGCCCAGTACGGCTCACAAAATTACATCACTAGCTGGGAGAGGCCCTGTGGTGTCGAATCATGATGAAACTTATATTCCATCACCATTTAAAGGAAGCAACAAGAGACTTAGAAACCCTCGGACAAGAGGGAGATGTGGAAGGTCACTTTTTGCATTTAGAGATGATGGATATGATGAAGGGTTTCAGCAAATGTGAAAAAAAGAGGTGTTTGCTTTTCAGTCTGGATGGGGAGGTTCTGGCTGGGATGCCCCAAGACACTAAGTATGCCCAATCGATGGTAACGTGGGATAATATTAAGAGATATGTTAGAAAAGCGTGTGGATACAGAAGGGGTGACCCATTCAAAATCATGGTAAAAACTCTACAGGGAGAGAACAAACACCCAGAAGCATTTACTAGCAGATTGTGGCCTGTTTATAATGAAACGCAAGGAGGGTTCATCGGAATCAAGTGGCAGGAGATGATTTCCACTGATGGTTAAGAGCTGTTAGAGCTTGCATGAAACTGGTTACTTATACAGCTATGTCAGAGTTTGACTTGGGAGATACAGGCATGACAGAAGCTCAAAGGTGAGGAGATTTTGGGGAGATAAACAGGACGACAGGATAGCAACAGGGCAGAAAGGCGGAAGAAAGGAAAAGTACAAGAAATTAAACCCCAGGTAACTTCAGACCGGCCTCTAAACAAAGCCAGGGGTGACAGAGATACAAAGGAGCAAAACCTGTGGGGAAAAAAGAATATAGGTAATCAGTCAGGTAGAGATAGCAGAAAATGCTATTAGTGCAGAAAATTTGGTCATATAGCAGGGGAGTGTCATGTACCAAGGAATAGAGAAGGACCAAGGTGTGGGGATCTCAGGGTGGGCATCTCAGGATGCAATAGTGCCTCTGGCACAGGTTTTGGAGAAAGTAGTAAGGCAGGCTGGAGGGAAATGTAATTTCACCAAGAGAGGAGATGGAAGGGAACCTGCGCTGGAACTCTGAGCAATGAAGGGGCCATAACAGTTAGCTATCATACCTGTGCCTGCTCAGATATGCCAGTCACAGAAGACCAACCTGAGATTTAATAGTGGAAAGAAAGAAAGGAGAATACTTGTAAAATACAGGGGCACCACATACTTTGTCCATGCAAAGAATTCACGGGGTCCAAGTGTCCTAGTGGTAAACCCTACGTTTATAGGAAGGATTTACGGGAAAATTGCTGGCTAGCATGGAACCTTTTCGTAAACAGGTGGGACCACTCGAGACAAGCTGGGTATGCATATTAATGAATTGGGATGATTAGAGAGGAGTATTGGGATCAGACTGTGTGGGTCTGGTGATAGATTTATTTAATCACCGTTTATGGAAAGGGAACAAAAGACAGTGCATTCTGCTGGATGGACAAAGAAAGATGTGTGTAAAAGCAAAATACTGTGGATGCTAGAAATCTAGAACAAAAACAAAAATACCTGGAAAAACTCAGCAGGTCTGACAACATCTGCAGAGAGGGATACGGTTAATGTTTCGAGTCCGCATGACTGTTAACTGTATCCCTCTCCGCAAAGAAAGATGTGTGTTGTTTCAGGAAAAGAAGCACCCAATTGGGAAGTATTAGTGAAAAGAAACCCAGAGTGCAGTAAGGCCATTATAGAGCAGGAGAAGAGAAGCCCAACACAAACACGACTGCTGAAGAATACAAGGAGTAGAGGTGATATTAGAAGGAGATCCCATGAAAACTCCGCAGAGGCAATATTATTTTCCCAAAAAGCAGAGGTAGCAGTAAAGACCCTCATGGATCGAGGGGCCTTAAGGTCCCTGGCATTACAAGTAATTCTTCCAGTTTGGCTTGTGAAGGAACCAGATGGATCATGAAGGATGACAATAGATCATAGGATGTTAAATAAGAACATTCTAGTATAGCTCCAATGGTTGCTGCTGTCGCCCATTTGATTGGCAGTACAACAAGTGGCATGTAAGCATACACTGTACTGAATTTTCTAATGTGCTTTGGTCTATTCTGATGATGAAAGATTAGTACCAGTTTGTTTTTACCTTTAAAGTGCAGCAGTACATATGGACCTGTCTGCAACAAGGGTATCACAACAGCCTACCAATATTCCATCAACAAATAGCTAAAGTTTAGAAGAGTCCTCTGGCAGGGGCAAGCTGATTTCAGTATGTGGACGACTTGTTACTATTTACACAAATGTTTGAGGAACATATGGTGTTGCTGAAAGAGCTGTTACAACTCTTAACATGAAACAGGTTGATAGTAAACAGGTAAATCTTAAAAAGACTCAGGGCAAAAAGTGGGACAATTTTGGGGGCACAGAGAGAGAGGCATAGATGAGGCAGAAAGGAAAATGATACAAGAGTTACCGATACCAGAGAATGTTTCAGCTTTAAGACCATTTTTAGGACTGACGGGATATTGCCATGAATTTATAGAGAATTACGTAGGTATAGCTTGACTGTTGTACACATTAACACAGAATGGGAGTGGGCAGAGGAATGTGAGAGAGCTTTTCACACACTTAAGGAGAAACTGCAAACAGCCCCAGCTTTGGGAACAATAGGCCCTTCGCAGAGCTTCTAACTAGAGTGCACAGCATGGAAGATAATTTAAGTGCAGTACTGTTACAGTGAGCCCATGGGAAACTTAAACTGGTAATGTATGCTTCTTGGACATTAACTCCAGTAGAAATGGCATACTCATGCTGTGAGGGACATCTTTTAGCTACCTACTGGGCGGCTAAACACTTCACTGTCTCCATGGGAATTGCCACAATAACTCTGAAAACGGGACATACTCCAACGTGATTAATGGTAGATAGGAGAATTAAAGAAGGGATGGTCTCCAGCTTAACTGTTAGTAGAGGGACTGTGTTATTGGGATCATATGATCTGAAGATGGAACCATTGAACCATCTGACCCTTGCACTAAATATAGGATATATGGGAAAACCACGCCATTGTACAGTAGAGGGGGTGTGCAAAATAGAAGGAGGATTTAAGAAGGGTATTCACTGAGAAGGGAGAGGCATCTTTGTAGATGGAACCAGTTTTATGGAAAGGAGGGAGAAGCAGACTGGAAGTGGAATCTGGGATCCAAATGATGAGTTAGTTGTGTCACTGAAATTACCAAGTTAACTGAATGCAAGCAGAGTTGGCTGCTGTAGCTTATGTAGGAACCCAGCCAACAGAATTTCTACCATCATATACTATCTGTTTGGATTCTCTATTTGTTTCTAATTCACTAACAGTTTCTAGCAATTTGGGAAAAATGATCAGCAGACAGGAAATCATTCTTAAGGGTCTCTAGGGTGAAGACAGGTGATCAGAAACAATGAAGGAATATATTATTATTTAATACACAAAGTGAAGGCTCGGTCTAAGGCGGAGCTGAAATGGAAGAAAATGAGAAAGCAGATAAGCTAGCAAAGAAAGGTGCTGCAAGAGGAGTGCCTTGGGATCCCATGGAAGGAATGGGAGAAATAGCAGTGATGGCAGCAGCTGAGCCAGTGAGAGTGAATGAACTCATGAAAGTGCAAAAGACAGCTGTTAAGCAAATCAGAAAATGAGAAGGCTATTGAGGGATCCTATGGAAGTCCTGAAATGGGAATTAAAGGAGGAATGTTGCTTAAGAATGACAAATGAGTGGTTCCTACAGCCAAGAGGGAAGGTTTTCTCTGATTATTACATGGGGACCAGGGCAGGACATCCTATTGCAGAGGAAATACAGAGAAAGAATCAGTGCAGTGGGATGGTGGCCTCATGAGAGAGAGGATGTGGGTTCTTTTGTCATAATTATATGATGTGTGCAGCTAATAATCCAGACCCACAGAAGAGAAAGGCACCTTTGGGGCACATCAGAAGGTCAGAAGGGCCCTAGCAGTGTGAGCAGGCAGACTAGTAAAGCAAGCAAGTTTGAAACTGCTGGGTATTAAAGGGAAATGGGACATAAGTTGTTACAATTATGTGAAGGAGGGGTGAAATAACTCCCCCATTCCCCCACTCCAGGTTTGACTGTAACAGGACTTTTTGCGGATTTAGAGAGGATGTACTTTGTCAATTCTGTAAGAGCCCCACTGTTTACATTTTTAGGCTATAAAGCATTAGTCATTCAGGTTTTCTTAAGTTAAACAAAGAAAAAAGATAAAAACAAAAAACTGCAGATGCTGGAAATCCAAAACAAAAACAGAATTACCTGGAAAAACTCAGCAGGTCTGGCAGCATCGGCGGAGAAGAAAAGAGTTGACGTTTCGAGTCCTCATGACCCTTCAACAGAACTGATTTTTCTTTACAATGAGAGGGGTGAAATATGAGCTGGTTTAAGGTGATGCTGGGTTGGCGGGGGGAGTGGAGGGGGGTGTTGTTGTAGGGACAAGCAAGCAGTGATAGGAGCAGCTCATCAAAAGATGTCACAGACAAAGGAACAAAAGAACACAGAGGTGTTGAAGTTGGTGATATTATCTAAACGAATGTGCTAATTAAGAATGGATGGTAGGGCACTCAAGGTATAGCTCTCGTGGGGGTGGGGGGGCATAAAAGATTTAAAAATAATGGAAATAGGTGGGAAAAGAAAAATCTATATAAATTATTGGAAAAAAAAACAAAAGGAAGGGGGAAGAAACAGAAAGGGGGTGGGGATGGAGGAGGGAGCTTAAGACCTTAAGTTGTTGAATTCAATATTCAGTCCAGAAGGCTGTAAAGTGCCTAGTTGGAAGATGAGGTGCTGTTCCTCCAGTTTGCGTTGGGCTTCACTGGAACAATGCAGCAGGCCAAGGATAGACATGTGGGCAAGAGAGCAGGGTGGAGTGTTAAAATGGCAAGCAACAGGGAGGTTTGGGTCATTCTTGCAGATAGACCGCAGGTGTTCTGCAAAGCGGTGGCCCAGTTTATGTTTGATCTCTCCAATGTAGAAGAGACCAAAAAAAAAAGATAAGTTTATTGTAACTATTTTCCAAACTAAAAAAACTAGGATAATCGCAATCACCATTCATACATCATACACATTTTTCTGGGTCCACACACACACTGGTACAGATGGCAGGGTAAAAGAATAGGTTTATATGATTTTTACAGTTCATGAAAAATAAAACAGAGGAGTAGATGGTTATTGTTCCTTGGCTGGTCTCAACATGATGATTCCATGTTGCTGCTGTTTTATTCAATTGTCTTCCTGGGTATTGTTGTATGGAGCACATTTCCATGCTTTATTCCCAAAAGGTCTAGGTTTGCAGTAGATTTTTCTTCTCAGGCTGGTTACTTTGCAAAGACAAGCAAAATACTTCGGAGATAGAGAGACAGAGAGGTACACAGCTTCAGAAGCCTGCGTTCAGTACAGTATTGTTTTTTGTTCTTTCTCTCCTGCTCGATAATGGGTCCTTCAAAGTACCTTGCTGGCTGTATGTTCTAGAGAAATTTTATTGGTTCATGTTTGATGAAGTTATTGTTTCGGAATAGGTAATTACATTTTGAAGTCTCATCTCAGAAACATTTGACAAGCTTCAGGATGATGTCAAGCACCCCAGGGGGCTGAGTGTCTGTTTCTTTCATCCCATTTGGTGGAATGCAAAACTGTTTGTATTGTAGTAGCCTGAACAGTTTTGTTATTGTTTATTTTTTAAATCCAGCCAGAAAAAGAAAAATGAGAAACTGTATCTTTAAAAAGCACATCTTCGTTACGTAATCCGCAGTCCTCGGAAACTGTTGAGCATATGAATAGAATCCTAAAAGAAAGAACTGGATATACAGATGAAGAAATAGGATGAAGTGTTAACCACTGATCTTTACAAATATTAGGGGAATTACCTCTCATACAACAGGGTATTCACCTCATGAGTTGATGACAGGGACCAGTCCCAATGGTATATGTGATTCACCTATCCAAGAAAGTAAAATAGTTCCACATCAATCAAATAAAACTGTACAAACCCTAAAAAGAAACAACAAAAGCAGAAGGGACTATTAAGGATGTGATAACAGAACACTTAGAAAATATCAATGGGATTAGACAAAGTCAACATGGATTTACGAAAGGGAAATCATGTTTGACAAACCTATTGGAGTTTTTTTGTTGATATAACTAGCAGAATAGATAAGGGAGAACCTGTCAATGTGTATTTGGATTTTCAGAAAACTTTTGACAAAGTACCACATAAGAGGTTAGGGTATAAAATTAAAGCACATGGGATTGGGGGTAATATATTGGCATGGATTGAGAATTGGTTAGTAGACAGGAAAGAGAGTAGGCATAAATGGGTCTTTTTTGGCATGGCAGGCAGTGACTAGTGGGGTACAGCAAGGATCAATGCTGGGACCCCAGCTATTCACAGCAAATATCAATGATTTGAATGAGGGAACCAAATGTAATATTTCAAAGTTTGCTGACAACATGAAACTTGGTGGGATTGGGTGATGAGGCGGGTGTTAAGAGGCTTCAAGGCAATTTAGACAGGTTAAGTGAGTGAGCAAATACATGGCAGATGCAGGTATAACATGGATAAGTGCTAAGTTATCTACTTCAGTGGAAAAACAGAATGGCAGAGTATTATTTAAATGGCGATAGATTTGGAAATGTTGATGTATAAAGGGACCTGGGTGTCCTTGTACGCCAGTAGAGGAAAGCAAGCATGCAGGTACAGCAAACAGTTAAGAAGGCAAATGGTACGTTGGCTGTCATGGTGAGTGGACTTCTGTACAGGAGTAAGGATGTCTTATTGCAGCTGTACAGGACCTTTGTGAGACCACCTGGATTATTGTGTGCAGTTTTGGCCTCCTTACCTAATAAAGGATATACTTAAAATAGAGGAAGTGCAGCGAAGGCTCACTAGGCTGATTCCTGGGATGGCAGGATTGTCGTATGAGAAGAGATTGGGCTGACTAGGCCTGTATTCACTGGAGTTTAGAAGAATGAGAGGACATCTCATTGAGACATAAAATTCTGACAGGAATGGACAGACTGGAAGCAGAGATGATAATTTCCTCTGGTTGGGGGTCTAGAACAAGGGGTCACAGTCTCGGAATACGAGGCAGACCATTTAGGACTGAGATGAGGAGAAACTTCTTCATGCAGAGGGTGGTGAGCCTATGGAATTCCCTACCACAGAAAGCTGTGGAGGCCAAGTCACTGAATATATTCAAGAAAGAAATAGATTTTTGGACTCTAAAGGTGTCAAGAGATATGGGGAGAGCACATGAATACGGCGTTGAAATAGAGGATCAGTCATGATCATATTGAATGGTAGAGCAGGCTTGAAGTGCTGAATGGCCTACTCCTATTTTCTACGTTATGAGCATCATAAAATGGTGGACCATGGGAGGGAGGGACAACCACAAGGGTCACCACCATCAGTTCCAGTCCCCTGAAAAAGGCCAACAAGGGATGGTAACTGGGAAGGAGAGAGCTCATAAGGTGTTAGCCCTAGAGGCCTGAAACATAACTTGAGAAGGCATTAGTGCCAAGGGCATGCCTGTAACTTCAGTAAATAAGTAAGTTGCTATTTAACCAATCGTATTTGCGCAGTCGTGACAGCATAGTAGGGGCCAACACAGAGCAAATTTTTCTTTGTTTATATTTTTTCCAGGAAGAGAAAGGAAAAGGAGGAAATGATGAAGAGTGTGTCAGTGCTTCTCTTAGGGATCATATGACCCAAAAGTGTGACCTGTGAACTAGATTGGTGTTCTGCAATGGTCACGTGCCAAGCTCATTTAGTAGTTTGGAATTTGAAGTGTGGCTAAATTTGATTGGATTCACATCTGCAACAGCTGACTAAATTCATGTCTTTAGTTCACTATTACACTGAATATGCAAGATGCATATATGGAAAATACAGATAAAAGATTACGACATTTCTAGTCTGAGTTCCGCAAGGGCTATTAGCTCCTGACCTCATTATCGCGTTGGTCCCAACATGGACAAAAGAGCTGAACTCCAGCGGTGTTAAGAGTGACTGCCCTTGACATCAAGGCAGCTTTTGACCAAGTGTGGCATCAAGGAGCCCCAGCAAAATCGAAGTCAATGGGAATCAGGGAGAAAACTCTCCACTGGTTGGAGTCATGCCTCACACAAAGGAAGATGGTTGTGGTTGTTGGAGGTAAATCATCTTAGTCCTGGGACATCACTGCAGGAGTTCCTCAGGATAGTGTCCTGGGCCCAACCATCTTCAGCTGTTTCATCAGTGACCTTCTCTCCATCATAAGGTCAGAAATGAAGATGTTCGCTGATGATTGCACAATGTTCAGCACCATTCGCAACTCCTCAGATACTGAAGCAGTCGTGTGCAAATGCAGCAAGACCTGGAAAATATTCAGGCTTGGACTGATAAGTGATTATTAACATTCAGGCCACCCAAGTGCCAGGTAATAACCATCTCCAACAAGAGAGAATCTAACCATCTCGCCTTGGCGTTCAATGGCATTACTATTGCTGAATCCCCCCACATCAACATCCTGGGGGTTACCATTGACCAGAAACTGAACTGAACTGATATTTTGCTCGGCGGGTGCGCACTGGTGCCACAGCGGCACCTGCCATGAAGCGGCCATTTAAGGCCATTAACAGATCAATTGACTGTGATTTTTCCTTGCCCTTGTGATTTTTTGCACAGGCAAAATGGGCAGCTGGCCAGCTGACATTTTCACAAACCTTATCCAAGGACAGGATAAAAAGGGTCAGCAGCATTGCCAGTGTGAGTAGTGAGGTGTTTTGGAGATAGTTTGCAGCTGGTTGCTTATTGGTACTTGGCAGCTTCATCTCTGTTTGGGGCTTCATTCTTAGCTTTTCCAGGCTTCATTTCAGGACTCATTGCTGTCTGCCAGGCCCCCAGAGGATTCAGACCATGTGAACCCTTCCAGGTATCAGATTGACTTCCCTTACCCTGGTAATGGGGATTGTGGTCTCCGCTGGAGGCACTTCCTCTGAGTAAGAAGAGAGGGGCAGAAGGGAGAGCAGGTCATGTGTTCCAATGCAGCTTCCAGGGGAGGGACCTGTGGGAGGAGAGGCGTAGGCACAAGGGGCGCAGGGCCAGCAGGTAGTCCATAGTGGAAGGGGCCGCAGAAGACAACACTATCCCGCTGCCAGGGTTTACAGGCAGCGATGCAGCTACCTCAATAAGTCTGAGGTGCAATGCGGAAGGAGGCTCTTCCTCTTAAGGGAGAGTGTGACCTCCATTTGTCAGATGATTGGGTTTGAGATCAGCTCCAACTGTGTGGATGGACGTCCCATGCCAGTGGCTCTGAAGGTCACAGTGGCCTTCAACTCCTATGCCTCTGGCTCTTTCCAAGGGTCAGTGGGGAATCTGTATGGAGTCTTCCAATCAGCTGTCCACAGTTGTCCAGGAAGGTAATGACTTTTATACTTTACCAAGCAGACGAGGCCAGCCAGGCTGAGCAAGCCAGAGGCTGTGCAGCGATTGCTGGGTTCCTCTGCGTCCAGGGTGTAATCGACTGCACACATGTGGCCATCGACACCAGCAGGTCAGCCAGGTGTCTTCATCAACAGGAAGGGATTCCACTCCATGAACATTAGATAGTGTGTGACCACAGGATGCAGATTCTGCATGCCTGTGCAATGTACCTCCCATGATGCGTGCATCCTGAGAAACACCCAGGTGCCGAGGCTCTTCAGTGCTCCAGCCCGACTGGATGGATGGCTGCTGGCGACAAGGGCTATCCGTTGAAGAGGTGACTCAGGATGCCTCTCCGCCATCCAAGAAGAGGCAGAGCAGCGTTACAATACGAGTCATGCCTCCACAAGGGCAGTGGTAGAGAGGACCATAGGTCTTCTCAAGTTGCGTTTCTGAAGCCTGGACCGTTCAGGGGGACCACTCCAATACTCCCCAGAGTGGGTGTCACTGATTATGGTTGCATATTGCGCTCTCCCGCAATCTGGCACTAGCAAGGGGGGACCCACTGGAGGAAGAGGATCTTGATGCATCTACACAGGCTACAAATGATGAGTCCGAAGATGAGCACGATGAGCAGAACACTGAGGGCATGGAGCCAGACCTCAAGAACATCCAGGTAGGCAGGGACGCTTGATCTAACTCTCCTTCAGCTAGGCTACCAAAGGTCAGCTTCAAACGCATGCAAGGCATGCCGCCTCCATCCCAGATGTCTGAGGGGACCCTTTAATTTTAACACGAATAACACTCATTGCCTGTGGAATAAAGTTCAGAGTTACCTACATCCAGCATTACATACTGGCATACCCTGCACCAATTAAGCAAAAAGGTGAAGCATACTCAGGCCGTGACGACAAAAGCAAAATTTATCTTTATTTGGAATTACATAATCTTCTCTAGTCATTCCCAGACCAGTATACATAAAGTAAACATAAATGAACATAAAATCACCCAAGACCTGTCCCTCTTGTGCTCATGGTGCCTTTAATTTATGTTTGCCAGTGCTAGGTCTAGTGCTGCTCCCTTGCTGGCACCAGCATTGGAGACAACCTGCTTACTCTGTTGTCTTGTTGGCCTTGATGACCTCTGGCCAGTGGAGCATGTGCTGGCCCCGTGTGGGAGGGAGCGGCAAGTGCCATGGCTGGCATCCTTCCAGTCACTGCAGCCTCATCAGATGCAATGATCACTGGCGGAGGGGCGGGGGAGCTACTGCCGTTATCCAGAACACTCTGAGAGGAGCCCGCAGAGATGACAGGCAGCCCACTGTGGACTCCCTGCACACCATGATGGACGGGCACCTAACTGGGATACTGGGTGCCTCATCCATATCCCACAGTGGCACTGACCACCTGAGGTCATTGCCTGTGTGAGGGCTTGCAGGTCCTAGCACAACCCCAGGAACCCCTCATCCTGTACCTGGAGCTGCCTCTCCTTGAGAGTCACCACCCTGAATGCTTGACCATGATGGTCAACACAGTGCATGGACATCACGGAGCCAATGGCATGCAGACCCTCATGGATCTCTGTCAGATGCTCCCGCAGATCTGGACTTCAGGCAACTACCACCTAATGGATGACTCCAGAGGCTCATCATCTGCCTTCGACTGAGCATCAACCTGGACCCCAGCAGTACTCCGACTGCCGGTGCCCTGGGCACTCTCTGCCTCCACCTGCACCACAAGCGATTGTGAAGTGCCCTCGCCAATGTGCACCAATATATTAGCCGCTACTCTAATGCCCACTGAGGTGCTGGTTTCTGTGCTGGTGCCCACTTCAGAGAGTGAGTATGACGCAGGTGCAAATGACGTCCAGTGGTCCTCCAGTGTCGGGGTGGCCCTTCGGAGCCTGGAGATCGGATGCCTGCTGGCAAACCTAAAAGGGAGAAGAAAGACATGTCACTAGTTAAAGTCATCACACTGCCACTGCACATGCCAGGCACCCTGATGAGACAACAGAGACCTGCATCATAGTGATCTCGAATTCCAATGCTCAATGGGGATCCATGTTCGAGACTCAGATCAATAAAAAGACTACACTAGAATGGCTGCACAAGCCAAAATTCTCACCTCTGTGCACTGCACTCTTACCTTCGCCTGGCACCTCCGCCACTCCATGCCCGGCTGCATGTGGGGTGTGCCAGCTCTCAAGCTCCAGGGCATCTTTCTCATACCTCACAAGGATTAGGAGGCTAGCAGGGCCTCCACCAGTCCGCGACCTTTCAATATTGTTATGAGCCATTCTGTCCTGAAACAACAGAGGAGCACTGTGTATGTGCAGCCCCAATACACCTGGCCAATCCCAGCTGAGGAGCACCTGGCAGGGCACTTCCAAGTCATGGCCCTTGAGCTGCAAGGCACTCAGTCCAAGCAACCAGGGCACACCCCCTAGGTCAGCTCCGGTGCGATTGACAATTGGCGCTCAGACTCTAGCACCCCTGAGGCCCGCGGGGGGATGGCCAGATCTGCGCACAGACCCATGCCGACATGGTACTCGCCCTTCTTGTTACACAGGTACGCAGGTCATTGAAGCGATTCCGGCACTGCACCCAGGAGCGTCACATAACGTCACAGCTGCTGACCAGTGCTGCCACCTCCTCTCATGCCTTCCTGGTGAGGTGCGGAGGCCTCCTCCACCCATCCCTGGGGACAAGGCTCTCCCTCCTGGCAGCCATCTCCTCTAGGAGGACAGCAAGGCACTCATTAGGGAAGCGTGCCCACCAGACCTGCCCCCTGCCTGCCATGTCTGTTGCTCAGGAAACGTCCTCCGTGGCAGACTTCCAGGGGCTGCCTGGCCCACTTTTAAACCAGCCGCTGGGTCGCCATTTGACCCGATGTCCGACCTGCCCCCCACTCTGCCCTTCCCTGCAAGTGCGGAGCTGTGTTTCATGCTTGGCGGGCCTTAATTGACCTGCCAGCATGAAATCGTGGTCGGGAACTGATTGCAGGCGCCGGTTGGTTTCGCGTCCGCTCCTAGGCCCACCCGCCGTGCTTGCCCAACGAGGGGAATATCCTGCCTACTGTGGTTACAAGAGCAGGTCAGAGGCTAGGAATCCTGTGCAAGTGACTTCCCAAAGCCTGTTCACCATCTACAAGGCACAAGTCAGGAGTGTAATGGAATACTCTTCACTTGCCTGGATAAGTGCAGATCCAACAACACTGAAGAAGCTTGACATCATCCAGCCCACTTGATTTGGCACCCCTTCTACCACCTTAAACGTTCACTCCCTCCACCACAGACACAGAGTTGCAGCACTATGCATCATCTACAAGATGCACTACTGTTACGAAACTCACTCATTTGATGACAAATCTAAAATGTTAATTGCTAATTGGCATTAATAGCAAACATAATTAGAAATAGCAATATGACATAAAAAGTTTGAAATATGCTGCAGTATTTGGACCTTGGCAGAGAGCCAGTGAATAGAGAAGACCTTGGGTAGCTTACTATTGGAAGCATGCCATACAGCTGGGTTTTTTTTCTGAGACATAAACAAGTATACTCCTAAATGACCTCAAATTTGATTAGAAATTAGTTTTCTTGAAGAAACAAAGCATAATGGAAGCTTGTTTTTAATTTAGCCGAGCTTCCTCTTCAAAAAGACAAATGGCTAGCAGACACAGTCATTCAACCATCTTTCAGCCTTCTTTGGACATCAGTTGAGTCCTAAGCTTAGCTCAGACCCCTTTTCTTCTTGAGGCTAAGACACTTTCAATTAATCAATTATATTGGACTGAGTATAATCTTTTTAAATCAATATTTGTTTGACTATCCAATTACATTGCTGACTATGGTGGATTCAAAAATTGCATGCATTTTAAACATTATTGCCATGTTATGATTAGCTTTAGGCACCATCTATAATTCTTATGTATAAGCTGTAATCTATAATTGACTTCAGTAAAAAGCATGTATTAATGAAGCATACAAGGAGTTGCAGTCTCAAATCTATATTCTTTCCAGAGTCCACATATATAATCGCACTACTCTAGGAATCTAAATTAGACTGCTATGGGCTGGTACTGGGAAACTTTAAAGAATTTTGGCCTGCTAAGACATGCCTTAATGTATGTTCCATTCGAAGATAAATTTGTCATGTTAGAGACCCCTGGTGGGGAGGACCTTGTATTTGAGGACCTAGTCTAGAGTCACCTCGGAACTATGGCCAGAATTATATGTTGCAAGATCGGACACGCAGCCAACCTGACCTCATGTGAAATTGCATGAGGAAATGTCAGACACGCATCCTGACGTCATCGGGCCATTGCACATTTTATGGCCGGTGAGCATACGTGGGAATTGGAAGCACATCTGCCGACAATTAAACAGGCAATTGAGCATATTAAAAAAGCAATTGATTGAAATTTTACGTGGCCCGTGCGATTTTGCGGTCTGCACCCGGCCAGGCGGCCATCCCGTTTTTAAGTGAAACTCAATCCAAGGTGGGATAAAAGTCAACCTGAGCCGTGGCCCTGCGAATAGGCAGGATCTTAGGTGAGAGTTAGTTGTAGGTGCTTCTTGACAGTT
The DNA here is from genome assembly GCF_017639515.1 of Carcharodon carcharias. Classification (NCBI taxonomy): domain Eukaryota; kingdom Metazoa; phylum Chordata; class Chondrichthyes; order Lamniformes; family Lamnidae; genus Carcharodon; species Carcharodon carcharias. The sequence goes on along the minus strand of NC_054467.1, from coordinate 50,939,057 downwards.
TGTTGCTTTTTCTCTGTTTTCTGGGGGACCCTTTGGCTTATAAGTTTTCTTAGAGGCTTTCTGCTGACTACAGCCTGCAGGGTATTATCCTGTGCCATTTGTATTTCAGCAAATTAGGATTGTCTACTCCACTGAAGGGACTTCCCCTCTGAGGTGGAGAGGGCCATAAGGGAGAGGAGGGTTAGTGTCCACAGGCAAGCATCCCAAAGAGAGATCTTTGGGGAAATTGTGTAATAGTGGATGCATTGGTGGTCATCTTCCGAAATTCTATAGACTCTGGAACAGTTCCTACAGATTGGAGGGTAGCTAACGTAACCCGACTATTTAAAAAGGGAGGCAGAGAGAAAACAGGGAATTATAGACCAGTCAGCCTGACATCGATAGTGGAAAAAATTCTAGAGTCCATTATAAAAGATTTAATAGCTGAGCACATGGAAAACAGTGGCAGGATTGGACAGAGTCAGCATGGATTTACGAAAGGGAAATCATGCTTGACAAATCTACTAGAATTTTTCATGGGTGTAACTGGTGGAGTTGATGAGGGGGAGCCAGTGGATGTGGTTTATTTGGACTTTTAGAAGGCGTTTGTCAAAGTCCCACATAAGAGATTAGCGTGTAAAATTAAAGCGCATGGGATTGAGGGTAGTTTATTGAGATGGATAGAAAACTGGTTGGCAGACAGGAAACAAAGAGTAGGAATAAACGGGTCTTTTTCCGAATGGCAAGCAGTAACTAGTGAGGTACCGCAGGGATCGGTGCTGGGACCCTACAGCTATTCACAATATATATTCATGATTTAGATGAATGTAATATCTCCAAATTTGCAGATGACACAAAGCTGGGTGGCAGGGTGAGCTGTGAGGAGGATGCAGAGATGCTTCAGTGTGTTTTGGACAAGCTGAGTGAGTGGGCAAATACATGGCAGATGTAAGATGATGTGGATAAATGTGAGGTTATCCACTTTGGTAGCAAAAACAAGAAGGCAGATTATTATCTGAATGGCTATAAATTGAGAGGGGGAATATGTAACGAGACCTGGGTGTCCTTGTACACCAGTCGCTGAAGGTAAGCATGCAGGTGCAGCAGGCGGTAAAGAAGGCAAATGATATGTTGGCCTTCATAAGGCCAATCCAAGAGGATTCGAGTACAGGAGCAGGGATGTCTTGTTGCAATTGTACAGGGCCTTGGTGAGACCACACCTGGAATATTGTGTGCAGTTTTGGCCTCCTTATCTGAGGAAGGATGTTTTGCTATAGAGGGAGTGCAGTGAAGGTTTACCCGACTGATTCCTGGGATGGTGGGACTGACATATGAGAGATTGAGTCAGTTAGGATTATATTTGCTGAAGTTTGGAAGAATGAGGGGGGATCTCAGAAATTTATAAAATTCTAACAGGACTAGATGGGGTAGATGCAGGAAGGATGTTTCCGATGGTGGGGGAGCCTGGAACCAGGGGCCACAGGCTGAGGATACAGGGTAGACCATTTAGGACTGAGATGAGGAGAAATACTTTCACCCAGAGAGTGGTGAGCCTGTGGAATTCGCTACCACAGAAAGCTTTGAGGCCAAAACATTGTATGTTTTCAAGAAGGAGTTAGACATAGCTCTTGGGGTGAAAGGGATCAAAGGATATGGGGAGAAAGCGGGAGCAGGCTATTGAGTTGGCTGATTAGCCACGATCATGATGAATGGCGGAGCAGGCTTGAGGGCTAAATGGCCTACAGAAAGGGCATCCTCCATCAACGTCCAGATTATTTGCGACCACAGGATACAGGTTTTGCGTATCTGCGCCAGGCACCTGGGCAACTCCCATGATGTGAACATCCTGTGACCCTCCAAGGGGCTAAGGCCCTACATCACTCCAACACTGTCACCTGAAAAGATGGCTTATGACACCACTCAGACACCCAAGCAGAAGAGAGTTACAATAGAAGTCATGCCTTTACAAGGGCGTTAATTGAAAGGACCATTGGCCTGCTCAAGATGAGGTTCTGCTGCCTGCTCCGATCAGGGGGAGCACTGCAATAGCCGCCAGAGCGTGTCTCACTTAATGTCGTTGTGTGCTGTGCTCTTCACAGTTTGGCTCAGTCATGGGGGAACCTTTTGGAGGATGAAACAAGTGAGGCAGCTCCCCAGGCCACACAGGATGACTCAACTGATGGATCTGATGAGGAGCCGGAGAAGGCCCATGATAAGGATGTGGCTGCAGAACTGATGATCCTTATGGGAGGCAGGGAGACCAGGGAGGCCTTGATTCTCCATTCATTCAGCTAGGCATGGCTTGAAAGTGAGGGCAAGGATGACACCTCCTTACAGAACATTCCTGATGAGGCAATCCTGTGCCCCTATGTCAACTAATTACCTGTGAAATAAAGTTTGCAGCCTTTCCTGTCTGTCACAAGCCACTCCCATGCCCAACACCTAAGAGAAACATAAAGCACATTCAGACCATGAAACATCATAATAACATCTTTAAATGGTGGTCATATTTACATAATTTGAACACAGAACACATTTCAACTGAATTAACATGTCACCCGCGACAATCCCTCTTGTGTCGATAGTACTGCAAACTTACACTTGTAAGCGCTGTGTCTTGGATCATCATCCCCCCCCCCCCCCCCCCCCCCGCCACTGGCAGCGGCTTTAGGGGCAGCCTGCTGACTGTGATGTCCTTTTGGCCTTGATGAACTTGACCGACATCCTCTGGCCGGTGGAGTCTGTTCAGGTACCACCTGGGATGGAGTGCCCAGTGCCATGCTGGGCACTCCTCAGTCGCTGTGACCTCATCAGATGCCACGGACACTGGCAGTGACACTTGACACTGGTGGAGCTGCTGCCTTCGTCTAGAGCGTCCTGAGAGGAGCCCGCAGAAGCAACATGCAGTTGGTCCACCAGCGTGAGGTTGATTTAAAACCCCCTGCTCGCCATTGATGGATGGGCACTCTGCAGAGTGACTAGATGTCTCATCCATCTCTCACCTGCTGAGGTCACTGCCAGTGTGTGGGTTTGCAGGTCCAAGCGCAGCCCCAGAAAGCACTGATTATGTTCCTGGAGCTGCCTCTCCATGAGAGTTGCCACTGTTCAAAGAGATGATGTGACGTGGGTGCATCTGTCCACAGGTCCTCCCCAGAAGTCAAGGGAGGGTCCTCAGAGTCTTTTGGGCATTATGAGAATGATGCTTCTGAGGGAGGAACAAAATATATCAGTTGATTTAATTCTAACAAAGTGATTGCATAAACTATGGTTATTTGTCAGAATGGACAACTACCTCACTGAGGCACTGTGACTGGACGAGCAATGGGAACTGTTGGTTAGATTCTCTCATTGGAAATGCCATGATCCTTTAGCTCTTACACACTTCCCCAGTCCCTCACCTTTCCCCGGACCCTTACCTTCATCCGAGACCCCTGCTCCTCCGTGATCCATGGACCTTGCTCCACACTTTCATTCCATGTCCAGGGTGTCCATCTTGAATTTGGAAAGTATTTGGAAAATATCAGTATGTTGAGGATCCCATCACCCATTTGCGATCTTGCACTGTCTCGTTGACAGATCTCTGAGGGTCCTCCCCAACTCCTGGCAGCCTTCAGGGAGCTGCCTGTTCTTTTAAATGCCTTCTCTGGGTCGCCATTGCACCCGGCGCCCGCCATGCTCCCGCCTCCGCCTACTGCACTGAGCCAATGTCCATGCACATTTCACGCTGGCTGGCCCTTAATTGGCCAGCCAGTAAGAAATTGCATTCAGGTTGCGATCGCGGGCCAGAGCGGATAATGTATTTGCTTCCAGGTCTGTCCATCATGTGCGCACAACGTGCGTAAAATTCAGTCTTATGTTCCTTTCATGCTTGGAAATTTCTTTCAGTTGAGATTCTAAGATAGCTATAAGTTTGAGGGAATAGCCTTACCTTGCCGGTGTGTAAAGTTAGTGGAACCATTAACACTGCAACAACTCAGCAAGGCTCTTTCGACAGCAAATCCACAACCTCTACCACCTAGAAGAACAAGAGCAGCAGATGCATGGGAGCACCACAACCTGCATATTCCCCTCCAAGTCACACAACATCCTGACTTGGAACTATATCGGCGCTCTGTCGCTGGTTCAAAAGCCTGGAACAGCCACTGTGGGCATCCCTACACCACATGAACTGCGGTGGTTCAAGAAGGCTCAGCACTACCTTCTCAAGGGAAGTTTGGGATGGGCAATAAATGCTGGCCTAGCCAGCAACGCCCACATCCCATGAACAAATAATAAAGGTCAAGCGGGTAAGAGTTTTAGAGGGCATGCAAAGGTAATTTTTTTCACTGAGATAATGTGGGTTCTGAAAATCACTTCCTGAAAGGCTGGTGGGGCAGAAACCCTCAAAACATTTAAAAATTACTTGGAATTGCACTTGAAGTTACCTTTTGGCTAGGACCAAGAGCTGGAAAGCGGGATTGGCCTGAATGGCTACTTGTTGGCCAGCGCAGATACCATGGGCCAAATAGCCTCTTTCTGTGCTGTAAATGACTATGATTTCTATGATTCTATGTATTTTTCAGCTCAGAGGCTAAACATCCCCTTATTGTTAACATTAAATTGTATGCTACCACTTCAGACATATACCATATGGAAAGTCTGTCCAGTGCACTGGTGGAAACAATTTCAATTGACGATCATACTAGCCTGTTTGGACTATAACGTAGAAAGCAATTTTAACCAGTTTTGCAGGAATAACTTGCAGTTTTGCAGTAATAGCAAACAAGTATGTTAGAATTATTTATTTTTCAAAAGTGAAAAGAAAGATTTGTTTTGGGGACATAAACCCAACCTGACAAAGATTAAAGGAAAAAAACTGTTGAAGAGTCATACGGACTTGAAATGTTAACTGTGTTCCTCTCTGCAGATGCTGTCAGACCTGCTGAGTTTTTCCTGACAAAGTTTTGTGCAGTTCTCCCCATAGTCCATCGTGAGATTCCACATCGTTCGAAATGTTCCTCAAACAATTCCTTCCATCTGATTTTCACTGAGGGTATAGGCTTCGATGTTTACTGGGGCAGGATTTCCAGATGAAGGGAGGAGACCCAGATCCTCAAACGCTGTGGAGCTTTAGCATGTTTTTTTTTAAACAGGTTCCCCATGTGAAAGCCAGTCTGATTAACAGGTTGGGTCCCTGTTGGCAGTGAAGCACCAAGAAGAGTTAGATTTCTTGCTCTTCAAGATAGGTGTCACAAGGAGGGTGTGGGTACATGGTAGTTTTCAAGGTTGGTGTTGATTGTGGAGAAGGGGGAGGTGGTGGGCAGAGAGATTAGGGGACGAGATGGGACATTTGGGTATCAGTGAATGAGGGTAGGATGGTGATTGCAAAGGGGAGTTCTGATCATGGAGGGGTTCCAATCATAGGGAAGCTGATCAGGGAGAAGGTCTGACTGTGGGAGGATTCCAATCACAGGTTCCCATCACTAAGGGTGGGGTGTGTTTGATCGCGAGGTGGGTCTGATTGTGGAGGGAGCCTGATCAGGGGGAGGGAAGCAGGTGTTTGGGCTGGGGGGTGGGGGGGTGTTCGATGGCAGCGTGGAGAAAGGCGACCTTGTTCCTTCTGGCACTCTGATGCTGAAACTCCACTGATCTCCATTGCGTCCTCTTCTGCATTTGTTAACTAGGAAATGCATGGAGGCCCAACTGCACTTCTCTCCCTGTCTTTCGTATCTGTGTTCTGTTCTCCTAAAATGAGGAAATTAACAGATCTGTGTATACTTAATGGCATTTGTTCATCTGATGGCAGAACTTAACTTTAACAATGCTTAACATTTCCACGCAGTAGTCCTTGCCTACCTTTAGCTGTTGGGACTCCCGAAGCCCTAAAAATCCAACTGGCCAGTGTTAAAGCTGGAGGAAAGCTAGAATCAGAGGCAAGAAGTCGAATTAAAATATTTAAATGAGCAACCCATCTCCTGTGAGCGAGTTGGTTGTACATTCCTCCATGGCCTGCTTCTGTGAAAAGCAAAAATGAGCAGATTTGAGGTAGGTTGAGTTGGGTTTGAGATTTTTACAATGAACTGAGACTGGGGATGGAATTGTCCCAGATTTGCACTAAGTGCGGTAGTAGGCAGGAAACAGGATGTTTTACCTGCCGGCCCCAATGGCAGCTTTTCACGTCATATTGTCCCAATGCCGCCTCATTAATTATGCAGCCATAGGAAACACGCCACCTCGCTGGCTGGTGGCCTCTAAATTGCCCGTCACGCTGTTACCTTGCCATTTCCTCGTTTCGGGTGCCATATCTAAACTGCAGCAGCCCGCACTGTTCTCAATGTTTGCAGCCCAGGACTGCTCCAGTGAAGACATGGCCCTGAAAGCCAAGAAAAGTTCAGTGACCCATCACTGGAATGCCTTTGGAGGCCTGCTGTGATGTCCTCCACTCCTGCTCTAGCTACAAGAGGTCCAGCATTCTCACCAATCCAACTTGGGAAGCAGTGGCATTAGTGGTCAGTGCCAATGCTGCGCAGAATAGGTTGGCTATCCCATGCAGAAAGAGGATGAATGATCTCATCCGTGCCGCAAGGGTAAGGCAACCATCTCATTGCTCAAAACTCACACACTCACAAGCCCAACACACATTCACTGGCATCTCACTAACTGCCAGCTCAAAGGACATCACCACTCACTGTGTAGCACACGCCCTCATATCTCCATCTGGCCTCATCTTCTCTGGAGGCCTCTTCAGCCTTCACCATTTTGAGGCTACTTGCACAGATCAACAAATGCCCCCATACACACCCTGGGATACCCCACTTTCCCACTACATCCCTCTCCCTGCAGTCTCTTGCCTTGCCTGAGGCCACTTCTGCCCCTTCCCCAAGAAAGCCCTAGCCCCGCAGAAAAGCTCCCCCTGCCTTATGGCTGGTCTAGTAAGCAGAAATTTGGCTGTGAGCCTCCCTGAAAGTGATGTGGTGCTGCATGCAAAGACTGGCGCTGACGACTGCGAGTGCTGCCCGAAGCCAGGTAGGCAAGCAAACCTCGAAGTCCCAAGCCAAATGCAGCTCACCAGGCGCACATTGCTTATGTACAGTTGTGAAACATGTTGGCATGATCTTGGTTGATCCAACATGGGGGGCTGATTCCAGTGAGCTGGGTTATAATGATATGCAGACGTATTACAATGAAGATCCTGACGTGCGGTGATGAGAAATGTACTGGCACATACTGCTCCCTCCGAAGCAGGACCAGCACAGGCTCCACCAAGGTTCTCAAGGTCAGCAAGACAGCAGAGTCAGAAGGCTGTCTCCAATGCAAGTGCCAGGGAAGGGGGGACACCAAGACATAGCACTTGCAAACCTAAGTTAAAGGCACCTTGAGCACAAGAGGGACTGGTCACAGGTGACTTTATGTTAATTTATGTTTACATTATCTATACTGGTCTGGGAATCAAGACCAGAGAAATTTACGTAAACAGTTTGGAATTGTCAAAATAAGATATGAGAAGGTGGTGGCATAGTGGCGTTGTCACTGGCCTAGAGACCCAAGGTTATGTTCAGGGGACCTGGGTTCCCATTGTGAAATTTGAATTTTAATAAAAATCTGGAATTAAAAATCCAATGACAACTATGAAACCATTGCCGCGAAATCACACAAGCAATGAAAAATTGCCGTCAATTAGACTGTTAATGGCCTTAAGTGGCCTGTTACTTAATGGCGGGCGCTGAGGCTGAATGAAATATTGCACAAGTGCGCAATGATGTCAGGACGCTTGCTCGACGTCATCGCGCACTATTTCACGCCCGATCAGGTTGGGCATGCGCCCACCCGTGGGACGTAAAATTCTGCCCATAGAAGCATAGAAAATAGGAGCAGGAGCAGGCCAATTTGCCCTTTGAGCCTGCTCCGCCATTCAATACGATTTGAGGTCAGCTTCTATATCTGTGCAGACAACTTCCAGTTTTACCTTTCCAACACCTCTCTCAACTCTTCCATAGCCTGTATGCTGCCAGATTACTTGCCTGACACCCAGTCCTGGATATGCCAGTTTTCTCCAGTTAAACGCTGGAAATAGCAAAGCCATCACGTTCAGCCCCCATCTCAAGCTTTGACCCCTTGTCACCAATTCAATTCCCCTCCCTGTTTAATTTCCCAGGTTGAACCAGACTGTTTACAATATCAGCATTCTAAGTGATCGCAAGCTGAGCTTGCAATCCCATACCAACAGCGCTACTACAACTGAAGCTTTCATAATTACCTTTAGCCAGAGTAACCAAGTGATAGTCCATCTTAGTCTTCTCCTGAGGCCTCCACCATCACAGATGCTTGTGTTCAGCCAATTAAATTCACTCCACATGACATGAAGAAAAATTTCAGCACATTAAGTACACAAAAGGCTATAGGGTCTGACAATATCCCGGCTGTAGTGCTGAAGACTTATGCTCCAGAATAAGCCACATTGTTAGCCAAGTTGTTTCAATACAGTTACAACACTGGCATCTCCCCAACAATGAAGAAAGTTGTCCAAGTATGTCCTGTCCACTAAAAGCAGGAGAAATCTAAACAATCTATTCTCAATCATTAGTAAAGTGGAGGAAGATGTCGTCAAAAGTGCTCTTAAGTGGCATTTATGACGAATAACCTGCTCACTGATGCTTGGATTCCACCAGGACCACTCGGCTCCAGATCCATTTGAAACACAGACAAAATATGGACAAAAGAGATAAATTCCAGTTATGTGAAAGTGACTGCTCCTGACATCAAGGCAGCAATTGACTGAGTATGATATCAAGGAGCCCTAATAAAATGTAAGTCAAATGGGAATCAGGGAGTATGCTCTCCACTGATTGGAATCATAGCTGGCACAAAGAAAGAAGGTTGGCATTGCAGGAAGCCAATCACAATACCAGGCCATTGTTGCAGGAGTTACTAAGAGCAGTGTCATATGCCAAATTTTCTTCAGCTGCTTCATTGGTGACCTTCCCTCTGAAATGAAAGCAGAAGTGGAGATTTTCGCTGATGATTTCAAAACAGCCTTCAGTTTCATTCACAGCCTCTCAAATAAGGTGGCATTCCATGCCCCCATGCCTGGACAACATTTGGGCCTGAGCTGATAAGTGGTAAGTAAAATTCATGTCACACAAGTTTCAGGCAATGACCATCTCAAACAAGAGAAAGTCTAACCATTGATACTCAGGGGCATTACCATTGCCAAATTCCCCAACATCAACATCCTGTGCATTACTATTGACCAGAAACTTAATTGGAACAGCCACCTAAACACTCTGACTACAAGAGCAGGTTAACTGGTACTTTTTGGTGAATGCCTCCTTCCCAAAGCTTTTTCACCATCACAAGGTGCAAGCCAAGGGTGTAGTGGAGTACTCCCCATGTGTCTGCATGCATGCAACTCCAATGACACTCAAGAAACTTGACACCAAACTAGAAAAAGCAGGCTGTTTTCCTAGCACCCAATCCATCACCGTAAACATTCATTCCCTCTCTACAACACTGACATCTATCCAACAATATGGAAAATTGTCCAGGTGTGTCTTATCTACAAAAAGCAGGATAAATCTAATAAGCCTTTCCTCAATCATCAGCAGATTGATAGATGTTCTCTCAATAGTAAGTGTGTACCATCTACAAGAAGCACTGCAGCAGCACATCGAGGTTTCTTCAATACCACTCACAAACCTGCAATCTCTATTGCCTTAAAGACCAAGGACAGCAGGCACCTAGGGCGGAATTGCTTCAGATTTGCACTAAGTGCAGTAGCAGACGTGTAAAACGATGTTTTACCCATCGGCCGCAATGGCTCTTCTCATGCCGTTTTGTCTCAAAGATCCAACATGGAGGGATGATTCCGGCAGGCTAGCCTTATAATAATATGCAGATGTATGACAAAGAGGTTCTCTATGTCCGATGGCAGGTAATGCAGCCTGCCATCGACAGGTTGAGCGGAGGATCACAAACTAGTTTCACGACGTCATGAAACTGATTTTTGGCCTTCTCACCATATTGTCCGCTCACTCCACCGAGCATTCCCGACGCCAGCGGGCACGGAAAATTCTGCCCAAAGGAACACCATCACCTGCCCTGCAAGTTCCTTGGAAGTCATACCTCATTCTGACTTGGAAATATATTGCCATTCCTTTACTGTTGCTGGGTCAGCATCCTGGAACTCCTTCGATAAAAACATTGGGAATGTACCACGTGGGCTGCAGCAGTTCAAGAAGATGAATCACCGCCACCTTCTGAAGGACAATAAATACTGGCCTAGCCAGCAATGTCGACACTGCATGATCGAGTGAAAAAAAAGACTGTCTGCATCACTCACCTTTGTTCCAAACTTTTCAGCTCCAATGCTGCCAGATGTGGCTCATTTGGTAGCTGATTCACCTCTGATTCTGAAGGTTCATGTCCCACTCCAGAGACTTGAGCACAAAAATCTAGGATGACACTCCAATGAAGAACTAAGAGACTGCAATCTGGGAGTAGCACTTTTTGTATGAGAACATTAAACTAAGGCCCCATCTGTTCTCTCAGGTGGATGTAAATGAGCCCAGGGCAATATTTGAAGAAGAGCTGAGGAGTTATCCCCAGTGTACCGGACAAAATTCATCCCTCAATCACTAAAGCAGGCTATCTGGTCATTATCATATTACTATTTGTGGGATATTGCTGTGCACAAATTGTTTGCCACACTTCCTACATTACAATAGTAACTAGACATCAGAAGTACTCTATTGGTTTTGGGATGGCCAGAGGTCACAAGTGGTGAAAATCACAAGTCTTTCTTCCCTCAGTCCGCCTTACATTCACCAAAAACTTCAGTTCATTAAGACACACCTATCCTGTACCCATTAGTGGCCTACATTGGCTCCTTGTTCCCCAAAACCGCAAATAGAAAATTCTCATCCTCGCCTTTAAATCCTTCAATATCTTGCTATCTCTGTAATTTATCTGAACCTATAACCCTCCAATTACCTCCTTCCGTATACCACCCACACTGGTTCCCAAGCTTTCCCTTCCTCTTATCCTGGCCTCCAATGTATCCCCTCCTTTTGTCCCACCATGAGTACTTGCACTTTCAACTCCCAAGGCTTCACTGTCCAGAATTCCCTTTCCAAGCTTTCATTCTCCTCCTTTAGGACTTTCCATTAGATCCTTTGACCAAGCTTTTGATTACTCCTTCGAATATTCCTGTCTTTGCCTTGGCTTCCCGTTCATTCCTTGTGTCTTTTGTGAAAGTTGTTAGTTGTTTGTTGACTTTTTAAATCATCATCATGATCATCATGGCAATCATTACCATAATAAACATGTTACAACAATTTTCAATATGAGAAATTCTTTATGAATAAATTGAGGTTGTTCAGCTATGTTTTATTTTTGGAGCTTATTAATGTGAGAATGGTTCTGGGAACAGAATATTATAGCACTTTGTTCATTGACATGAATGAACAGCCATAGGACAGGTGTGGTCACAAGCTACTGTATTACCATCATATTAATGTCACCTTGGACTGCTTCAACTCCCTATCCTATGACAGATGTGACAAGTGGCAATTTATTAAGTATGCAGTAAAATATCATTGTCCACAGGATCCATGTTTCATATTAATGATTTTTTTAACAATGCAATTCAGGAAATAATGAAAGGAATAACTGCATGTAGCCCCACTGTTCCATTGAACTGCAATAGCACACAAACCAGGCAGCATCATAATTAGTGGTTTGGAACTTTGTGAAGGGAGTTAGGCTCAGAATATTCAATTTCAACAAGCCCCATCGATGTAATTTGTATCATTTTGTAGTGGGACGCTGGAATTTGTAATATATTACTTTATCCTGACTGTTTTGTCAAGGTTGCTCGTCTTGTATTCACACAAACTAAGTAAAGGTAAGCCCTAATGAATCAGCGCTCCACAATCATGCAAGCATCATTAATGGGGTTTTCCTTGGCTCAGTGGTAGCACTCCCCCCTCTGAGAAATTTGAGGGGCACAATCCCCACTCCAGAAACATGAAAAAATAAGGCTGACGATGTCATGGAATAGTGAAGGAGTGCTGCCTGATAGAGAAACCATCCATCAGATGAGAAGTTAAACTGAAACCTCATTTTTTCCCTTAGGTAGATGTAGGAAATCCAACTAAACAAGTCAGAGAAGAGCAGGGAGATTGACAGGTGTTTAATACACATTTATCTCTCAACTAATGTTACAAAAACACATTGAGATATAAATTCAGCTTGGGAGGTAGCGCAAAATGGGCAATAGCAAATTGACAACCATTTTGTACTCAAGTCAAATATTTCTCCAATGACTTCTGAGGAAATCATCCTCTTTATGGAATCACCAGGGTAATCCTGGGATAAAAGCAGAAAATGCTGGAAATACTCAACAGGTTAGGCAGCATGTGTGAAGAGAGAAACAGAGTTAACGTTTCAGGTCAGTGACCTTTCATCAGAACTAAATCATCGACCTGAAAGCAGAAAGTAAAAGCTCATGGTAAAGGGGTTAACATATTGGCATGGATGGAAGATTGGCTGGCTAACAGGAATCAGAAAGTAAGAATAAATGGGTCTTTTTCAGGTTGGCAAGATGTAACGAGTGGTATACCACAGGGATCAGTGCTGGGACCTCAGCTGTTTACAGTTTATATAAATGACTTGGATGACACAAAGATAGATAGGAAAGTAAGTTGTGAAGAGGGCCTAAGGAGGCTACAAACAGATATAGATAGGTTAAGTGAGTGAGCAAAGATCTGTCAGATGGATTTTAATGTGGGAAAATGTGAAATTGTCCATTTTGGGAGGAATTAAAGAAAAGCATATTATCTAAATGGTGAGAGATTGCAAAGTTCTGAGATGCAGAGGGATCTAGGTATCCTAGTGCATGAATCACAAAAGGCTAGTATGCAAGTGCAGCAAGTAATTAGGAAAGCTAACAGAATGTTATCACTTATTGCGAGGGAAATGAATACAAAAGTAGGACGTTGGTGAGACCACATTTGGAATACTGTGTACAGTATTGGTCACCTTATTTAAGGAATGACGTAAATGCGTTGGAAGCAATTCAAAGAAAGTTTACCAGACTAATATAAAATCAAAATACTGCAGATGCTGGAAACCTGGTCATACAGACTTGAAACGTTAACTCTGTTTTTCTATCCACAGATGCTGTCAGACCTGCTGAGTTTTTCCAGCATTTTCTGTTTTTCCTACCAGATTAATATCTGGAATGGGTCGGTTGTCTTATGAGGAAAGGTTGGACAGACTAGCCTTGTATCCGCTGGAGTCTAGAAGAGTACGAAGTGACCTGATTGAAACATATAAGACCCTGAGGGGTCTTGACAGGGTGGATGTGGAGAGGATGTTTCCTCATGGGAGAATCTAGAAATAGGGGTCACTGTTTAAAAATGAGGTGTTGCCCATTTAAAACAGTTGAGGAGAATTTTTTTCACTCAGTCAGTCATGAGTCTTTGGAACTCTCTTCCTGAAAAGATGTTGGAAGCAGTCTTTGAATATTTATAAAGCAACGGTGGATAGATTCTTGGTAAGTAAGGGGGTGATAGGTTATCGGCGATAGATGGGACGCAAATTTCAAGTTACTATCAGATCAGCCATGATCTTATTAAATGGTGGAACTGGCTTGAGGGGCTGAATGGCCTAGTACTGCTCCTTGTTCGTATGTTCATTTGACCAGGATTTTCCACTGCAGGCATAAGTCCCGTGACAGGAGCGGAAGGCGGGAAATTGCACTGATTGTACGATGCTGGGCTCATTAATTATGCAGCCGGGAGTTTACTGATCTTGTTAGCAGCAAGATGGGCAGGAAGTCATGTGCCCCACCATCATATCCATGCACCATATTGAAACTATATTTATCTCATTCTGAACAGTCCAGGAAAATGGCTTGGAGACCCCAAGCAGCACTGGCATCAAGATACAGCTATGCATCCCTGGCAGTACTGCTGAACACAGTGGCGGACAGGAGGGACATCTTCTACCCCAGGGATGGAAGGAGGAGGCCCACCCGACTCACCAACCCTGCATGGGAGGCAGTCACCAGGGTAGTGAGTGCCAACAATACATATCAGAGGACAACCCTGCAGTGCAGAAAAAGGATAAATGATGTCATCCGCGCCACCAGGGTAAGTGAACGCTCTACTCAAACTCACTGCACAGAGTGGGAACTGGGACATGGGTCTCAGCGGCCAGACCACCATCTGTGCTGCCCATGCATAAAGGTTTCTCAACATGATGCATTGATATGTCATTGCCCCATTGCAGTCCAGGTAGTCTGTAGGCAGAGAGGTGACTGCAAGTCATTGGCCCTGCCACACAGATAATTCATATTGTTGGCTGGAGGTCGGGGAGTGGTCTGGCATAGAGGGCACCAGCAAGTATAGCTGATGCCATGCCTCCTCATGCGTTTTTCTTCTTTCTGCTTGAGCTCACCAGTCTGGACGGTGTGCCAAAGAATCCTACTGGATTATCTGCAGTGTGTCTTTCACATGGCATACAGCAGCCAGTAGGTTGTTGGTGTCAACTGGCAGCATTTGAATGCCACCAGCATCCCAAGCTCTCTAAAACCATCCTCACTCCTTGCACAAGGACAAGTTGGCACACAACAAGCATGAGAGAGACAGTACAGGAGGGGGTATGGCACAACTCCAGCAGTTCACGTATGTAGAGCAGACTGCCAAGCTGGCAGGGGAGGACCAGGACCGGGTATATGGAGATGGCATGTTGGGCATCCAGCCTCCATCCAGTAAGGAACAATGCTTATTAACTCCACCTAGAAACCGAAGCGTCATGCGTGGTGCCATGTGGAGGCAACCTATGCAGTCACTCATTCTCTCCTCTCGCAATTGCAGATGCTAGCAAGAAGAGGGTGAGGCCAGACTCCACCACCAGCTCCAGCCCACAGAGGAGAGAGGATCATGAGGGCGATGACGAGATTGCATCTTTAGAACCACCATAGCAGTCACCTGCACCCGCCACCAGCCCAGAAACCAGCACTTCAGTAGGTACGAGAACTCATTCAGGCAGGGCCTCACATTCTGGTGGTCACTGTACAGACATGTTTCCGCAGCAGGGGGAGGCAGGGGTAGCCAAGCTCACTGGCACTCAGAGGACTGCTGCGAAGAGGCCCGTATAAAGTCTGAGTCAGATGACGAGTCTCTGAGACTGGTCCTAACAGGATGCATGATGCTTAAGATGCTGCAAGAGGTGGGGGAGCATCAGGCAGAGATGTCAGAGGCATTCAACAAAGTGGCACATGAGGTGGAGGAGTCCATATGCCTGGGCCTGAATCTTGCGTTCCAAGGTCGGGAGCAAAACTGACCCAAGTGCACGTAAAATTGCACGAAAAGATGTCAAGCATGTATCCCGACATCATCATGTGTGCAATATTGAAGTCGACGGACACGTGGGAGTCGGAGCAGCGCCTGCCAACAATTAAAGGGCCAATGAAGGTCATTAAAAAGTCTATTGACTGCAATTTTACGTTGCCCATGCAATTTTTATCTCTTCGCATGGGCAAAACTGTTGGGCAGAATTCACATTCTAATCATTTCCTCAACCACGGACAGGATAAAAGACCCCCAGAGCAGCAGCACTTTCTCTGTCATTGCCAGTCCTTTGCTATGTGAGTAGAGTTGTCCCAGAGTTACTTGGCCTCTCATTTGATTGTCAAGCCTGCCTTTCAGCATCTCAGGTCCTCATCTTCGCTGGAAGGTTCTCCTGAGTATTACAGCACAGAGCTCCTTCATTTTCAGGCACTGGTCCTCTGCATCCCATCTAATGGGGATAGTATATTCTGCTGGTGAAACCTCCTCTGAAGTGGATGAGAGGGGCAGGAGGGAGAGGAGACCAGATGGGTGCAGGCAGCGTCCCAGAGATAGACCTTTAAGAGGAGAGGCACGGGTTCACTTGGTGCAGGGCCAGCAGGGAGGCCAAAGTGGGAGGGCATTCCAAAGACGCCACTACAAAGCGTCTAGAGTGTTCAGGCAGTGCTTCAACTACCTCCAGATTTCCAAAGTCCAGTGCCACAGGAGACTCTGCCTCTCCAGGGACACAGTGACAGCAATGTGTCATACGATACATCTGGAAATCACCTCCAACTGCATGGGCAGACACCCCATGTCAGTGGCTTTGAAGATCACAGTGGGACACGTGCACACGTTCGTCTACTTCCGAACAGATGAGGCAGGCCAGGTGGAGAGAGCACAAGGCTTTGCTGCGTTGGCTGGATATCCCCACGTCCAGGATGTAATAGATTGCGCTCACGTGGCCATCGAGGCGCCAGCATCTGAGCCTGGAGCTTTTGTAAACAGAAGGGGGTCCCATTTAATGAATGTTCAGATTGTCTGTGACCACAGGACAGATTTTCCAAGTTTGTGCCCATTACCTTGGAGCTCACATATTGCTTACATCTTGCAGCACTCACAGGTACCAAGGCTGTTCGTGGCTCCTGCACGAATGGTTGGATGACTCCTGGGTGACAAGGGCTATCTCTTGAAGAGGTGGCTGATGACCCCACTTTTTATCCAAGAACTGAGGCTGAGGAGAGGTACAACAGGAGTCATGCTTCCACAAGGGCAGTGGTGGAGAGGACCATCAGGCTGCTGAAGGTGACCGGTCAGGGGGAGCATCACAGTATCCTCCAGATCATGTCTCCCTCATGGTCATTGCATGCTGCACCCTGCACAACCTGGCTCTGACAAGGGGGGACCCACTGGAGGCTGAGGAAAGCGAGGCAGCTCCACAGGCACAAAGGAGGACTCTAGTGACGGCTCAGAGGACGAGCCTGGGGAGGCGCAGAGTGAGGACGTCAAGGCAGAGGAACCTTCAAGGAGGCAGGGACAGCAGGGATGCTTTGATCCAGCGAACCTAGGCATCTGAGGCAGTGATGGCAGTCAAGCCAATGGCACTGTCTCCTTTGCTAGTAATCAACAAAGGAGAACCCAACCCAGTACACCAGCACCACACAACACCATACTTTTATAAGCCTGTGCTGCATCTGGCACCTATTCATACCTTCCAGCCAACTCAGCCCATTTAAATCAACTGAATGTTTATGTTACTTCACATGAACAATCAAAGGACAACAAAGTGTCCATCCCTAACACAAGAGTCAGAATAATTCAGGGAAAAAATGTCACCTGTACATGCCACTGTTGTGCTCATGGTGCCTTCAACTTCTGTCTGCGGGTGGTGGTGCCCCCTCCTCCCTCCATGACAGTGGCGTTGGAAGCAGTCTGCTGACTTTGCTTCCTGGTGGCCCTGATGAGTTTTTGGTGGTCGTACTCTCGCCTCTGGAGCCTGAGTAGGGTCTGCCTGGTAGGGTGCATCCAGCCCCATGGTTGGGCACTCCTCAGTCGTTTCGGCATCATCAGATGCAGCAGATACTGGAAGAGGGGTGGAGGAGCAGGTGCCCTTGTCCAGAGCGCCCTGAGAAAAGCCCATAGAGATGATAGGCAGCTCGGCTGCCAATGTGAGGTACATTTGCACCTCCCTGCTCACCATTGATGAATGGGACCTAGCAGGGAGACTAGGTGCCTCATCTATCTCTCACACTGGCAGTGACCTCATGAGGTCACTCACTGCCTGTTTGAGGGCTTGCAGGTCTGAGTGCAACCTCAGGAATCCCTGAGTGTACTCTTGAAGCTGTCTCTCCATGAGAGCTGTCACTGTCTCAATAGAGGAGGCTGTGCGCTAAGGGTCAACACAGAACTCATGCTCCTCATGGACCCCTCCATGACGGAGACCTTGGTACACAGACCATCATGGATCTCCGTCAGTTCTTCCCTCAATCCCGCTGGACATCCAGCATCTGCTGCCTGATGAACAACTCAGAGTCTCGTCGTCTGCCTCAGATGCAGCATGGTCCTGGTCTGCAGCTGTGCTCCCTGGGACCTCTCTGTCTCTATGCAAGTATGATGTGCCCTTACCACTGTACATTACCTGTGGAACCGAACATGTGAGTATCTGCATTGGAGCCTTGTCCAGAGGGATGGTGTGATGCTGTTGCAGGTGTGATGTCTTCCCCTGAGCTCAATGGTGAGTCCTCGGGGTCACCGGTGGCTCCTGCGGATGGCACATCTGCGGGAGGAAGCCAAAAGATCCATACATTCAATATCAAAGTCACTATGCATGCTAGGCGGGCTGAGGAGACAGTGGAGACCTAATACATGGTGCCATCTGCTTTGGAACTTCAGTGGGCTCTCTGGCTGTGACAGTTCAGTTTCTGATGAGAGGAGCCCATTACGTTTCCAGTACCTACCGCACATGCATCCGTCACCTGAATTCTTAACTACATCTGAGACCCCTGCCTCACCGTGACTGGAGGAGCGAGCTAGCCGAATGCCTTCCAGCTCCACTGCATCACTTTTGTGCTTCGTGAGGATGCACAGATTTGTCACTCCTCCACCTGTTCTGTGGTGCTCTGCAGCATTATGACTGCTCTTCTGACAGGGAAAAACAGCCTCCTTATTGCTCTGTCTCCCTGAAGGTCCTCTCCTGGTTCCCACCAGCCCTTCTACCTGGGCTTTTGGCGGGCCATATCACTGTGGCACATCTCACCCTGCAATGCACTGAGGTCAGTCATGCTGATGTACCAGCCTTAGCAAGACAGGCTTAAATGTCAGTTGGCATACTCCTGAATGCTCCGAGCAATGGGCATCTGACTAAAGTTCTCCACACAGGTCCATGCCATTTCTGCACTTACCCTTGTTGACCGCAGCAGATCATTGAACCTTTTACAACACTGAAACCATGTGTAGTGCATCACGTCATGCCCACTGACCTAGGCAGCGACCTCTGTCCTGGGCTTCTTAGTCAGGTGGGGCGGCCTTCTCTTATCCTTGCCGTCCCTGGGCATTAGGCTATGCCGCCTCGCACTGATCTCCTCCACCATCTCTTCCAGGCACTCATCTGAGAAACGCAGGGCAGAGTGCCCTCCTGCTTTCCATGACCACCAAGTGCTGAGGCTATGACTGCACATCAAGACATGTGTTGGATCACTTGCAGACAGCTCCCTCAGCCTCCCCCACAACTCCTGGCAGCCTTCAGGGAACTGCGTCTTCCCTTTTTTGAACATCCCACTGGGTTCCCATTGGACCCGATGCTCAACGCATTCCCACCCCCGCCCATGGAAAACACACCTGGCATTTGCGTTTTATGCTGGGCGGGCCATAATTGGCCACCCAGTGTAAGATCGCATTCACAGCGTGAACTCGGATGGGAGCAGGTTTTACATCCGCTTCCAGCCTCTCCGACTTCAGGCGCATCCCAAGGGCAGAATTCAGGTCCTGCTATCTGATGAAGTGGTAGCAACATGTGCACGCATTGAGGTCTTCATGGGGATGGTAGTGGATGCCATGGAGACCCTTGTCCAGCAGAACACCCAGTTTCTGTTGGAGATGCATGCAGACCTGCACTTCATCACAGCATCCATGGGCGAGGTTTCGCACTGGCAGTGCAAGAGGGCGACAGGGCACTTTGACCTTCATCCAGGTACCCCTTCTCCTTAGGGAGTCGCGGAGGGGCCCTTGAGCACCCAAAGGGAAGCAGTGCGGCAGGTGGATATCCCTGAGGGGGTGCTGCCCTTCCAAATCCTCTTTGTCTGTGACCCCATCAGCTTCGGCCTCTGTGACCGCAAAGAGTGCAGCTGCACCAGAGCTGGTGTCCCAAAGTAAGACGGAGCCCTCCAGGACACAGAGGATGCCTGCCAAAGTCATCAAGCACAACAGGGCATAGTCGTCAGCAGGCTGCCTCCACCCCTGCTGTGGATGTCGGGGTAACACCTAGAGGCAGTGGTAGGGAACAAAAAATTAAGAAGTTCGGATTGAGTCATTTCGTAGTACAGAACTTAGGTGTTGCTGAAGAAAGAGACATTTTTGTCAAAGCTTTTCATCTTGGGCTCATCAGGAGAATTCACAAGAATACCAAATGTAAAAAGAACAACAATATATGTTGTACGAGAATAGCGTGCTTATTGGTTGGCAAGTGGACTTTATAGCTAGAGACATTGCCATGGAGAATGCACCAGTTGATGGTAATAACAGTTAACTGCCAAGCTTTGTTTGAAATTTAAACCAGGCAGCGTGACTGACTGGTCAAGGCATTTCCCTGTGGAATAAACCAGCGAATGGCTGTCACTTATTTTCTTTAGCTGAAACAGGCGTAATGTGTGTATGTGTTCTTCCTATCTGCAAAGAACAGCACCCTGTGTATTAATATAGCTTCCAGTACACACAAATGCGCCATACTCCGAGCCCGACTGACAATCGTAAATTGGTTGTCAATGTAATTCTTAGTACACTGAGGTTATTTTGCAAATTTAGCTTCGACAAAATATCTCTTTGTTTCGGCAATACTCAAGTTCTGATTCCACGTGTGGTTTGTACTTTCATTGTTCAATATTGATACACTTTTGTTAATACTTGCACTTGCACTTTAATGAGGTCTGATGCGGTTTCATTGTGATCCTTAGTCATTATGTCTGGACCCTTTTTTCTGAGGGACACCCCAGGCTGGGTCAATATCCTCCGGAATGATGCGTGTGTAGGGAGGCAAAGATCTTTGCCAGGGCCCTTGCAAGCCATGCGGAAGAAGCCTCCCATGCACAGTGATCCTTTGCCATTCACATGCTTATCGGTTCAAATGCCTTTGCATGGTAACAACTACATGCTGGGGTTCTCCTTCAGTTGTCCAACTGAGTTGACCTGTAGCTCTGCCCACTCGATGACCCAACGCCCATCCAGCATCTTGATTTCTCCACATCGAGGTCCTGAGCAACCTTGGTGAGAATAAGCTTCGAGGTGTGCTCAAACACATTTTACTCTCCCCTCATTAGCCACACCCTTCCCCCCAACTATTGACCCTCCCAGTGTCACCATGAACCTCCCCAAAATCACCCTTGAACTGCCTCCTCCCCCGCCCCCCCATTATCCTCCATCCCATACAAGTTAATATACACGTGCCCTCCCCAAGCAGCCCACCCCAATCACTGTACAAATGCCCACCCTCGTCTTTCCCACTCCCAAAATCCATGTGTCCTTTCATCTACCCTCAAACAATCCTCACCGCCCCTACACCCAACATCGCTGAACCATGTATTAGAAGTACAGTATATACAAAGTCTGTGACCGCATCTGCCACTTTAATTAATCTGTAGCATCCCATGATGATGTTCTCAGCTTTTAACCTCTATTCATCCACTACTGGAGGCGTTAAATACAACTTTCTACTGAAAAGAAACACCAACTTTTGTCTTGTTATCCTTGGATGCCTTATATAATTTCTGTGAATCCATCTTTCTAGTCCTGATGCTAGCTGTCCTAAAGACCAAAGCTGAACTTTCTAAATTCTTTCTCATCATCCTTTAACCTGAATGATAAAAGTGAAGAGTATTTCGCTATTGCTTCATTCTGTTGACCATTATAACTAATATTAAACCCTGTTAGTTAATACAGTCACAGTATGATGCAACGGAGAGGGAGGTCAATTGGTCCATCATGCCTGTCCCTGCTCTTTGTAAGAGTTATCCAATCAGTCCCATTTCCTTACTGTTGCCTCATAGCCCTTTAATTTCCCTTAATTATTTATCCAATTTCATTGTAAAAGTTACTATTGAGTCTGCTGCCAGACTCTTTCAGGCAGTGCATTCCAGATCACAACAACTCATTGCATAAAAACATATTTCCTCATTTTACCTCTGCTTTTTTTGCCAATTGTCATAAATTAGTGTCCCCTGAGTACTGACCCTTCTGCTACTGGAAATAATTTCTCCCTAGTTGCTCTATTAAAACCATACATGATATTGAACATTCTATCAAACCTCTTTGCGCAGGATTTTGCATCCCGTGGGTGAACACGTGCCCGACCCGACAAGGATTATTATTTTCACCATAGTCATTTTTCTAGTAATCTACAGCCTATGCAATGGACTTTTAGAACTCTTGATGGTGATGGTTGGAGAGAGAAAGGGACAGTAAGTTCCTTACCATGATTTTCATCACCCTGATCAAAAATTGGGTGTAAAATAGTGCGCGATGACGTCAGGCGTAAAATATTCCACGATATTTCGGTTGGCGGGCACGTGTGAGAGTCGGCAGTGCATCCGCCGACAATTAAGAGGCCTATTAAGGCCCTTAATCAAATAATTGAAGCCCATTTCAACCCAGGCGGCCTTTGGATTTTTTATGAAACCTCATCCATGGGCGGGATGATGTTTCCAGCAGTAATTAAAAAAGAAATAACATTTTTTGGGCATCTTTTTAAACATGTCCCTGTTCATGTGACTGAGTCATATGTGGGATATGTTACTCTCATTTTTGAAAATTTTTTTTGTTTCTACAATTCTTCAGCTCCCTGAGGCAGCTCTTCGCCTTCAAGGAGCCTTCAGTGCACACTTCCCCATGCATGCACAGATTTTAGCGCTGTCACTCCTCTCGCCCCCACCCTTGCTGCGCTGAGCTATTAATTGGCCAGCCAGCATGAAATCGCGATAGGGGGCTGAACGCAGGTGGTGGGCCATTTCCTGGCCACTCCCAGGCTGGCCTGCCGCGCCCACCCAATGACCGGAAA
Source organism: Carcharodon carcharias (assembly GCF_017639515.1). Classification (NCBI taxonomy): domain Eukaryota; kingdom Metazoa; phylum Chordata; class Chondrichthyes; order Lamniformes; family Lamnidae; genus Carcharodon; species Carcharodon carcharias. The sequence continues at coordinate 50,916,503 of NC_054467.1, read as the reverse complement.
ATCCTGCCCTTTGTAATGTTCCCTGCTCTGTGGAAATAAGTCCCAGCTACTCTAGTCTCTCCACAAAGTCCCTCATCTCTGGTACTATTTTAGTAAATGTCTTCTGCACCTCCTCTAGGCCTTAACATCTTATGTCTCTAATAATATAGCGAACTATACAGCTAATAAGCTTTTTAACCAACTTCTCAACTTGGCCTGTCACTGTCAGAGGCTAATGTATATACAACTTAGGTCTCTGTTCCTGCACCCCCTTTAAAACTGTACTATTTCATTTATATTACCTCTTATCAAGACAAGGATTATTATTTTCACCATAGTCATTTTTCTAGTAATCTATAGCCTATGCAATGGACTTTTAGAACTCTTGATGGTTGGAGAGAGAAAGGGACAGTAAGTTCCTTACCATGATTTTCATCACCCTGATCAAGAATTGGCCCCCCTTGATTTTTTTTATTAAATTCTGAGGAACTAATTGTAGAATAAAGGGTTAGCATCAGGAGCACCTGACACAAATGTAACTACTGATGTAACTATGATGCAATGTCACATAATTAAGAGACTGGGATCTGGTGGCAAGCAGAAGTACAAGCTCATATAGAGTACTGAGATGTACATAGATCTGTAAATAAACAAGAATAATTTTTACAAATAAGTCTATGGTAGGATTCTTAGGGTAACAAGCAAACCCAAAAGGGACCTCACTTAGATCCCAAACCCAAGACGAAACATGGCAGCTCGTTGTTCCTGTCGACTGTTCATATGCACCATCCAAAACATGGTGGCAATGAATAGACCCAGAAAAACTGCAAGTAGAGACTGCAGACCTGAAAGACCTACAAATCCTTAAATAAAAGGTAAGAAGAAAAAAATATTGAAGTCTCACCCTAGAAGTGAGCATCATGGGTGCTGCAGATTTAAGCAGACATACAGACCCAGAGTCCAGACAGCAGAGACAGCAGGTCAGCGGCTCGGAATCCTGCAATGAGAACTCACCTCCTGACTCCCCAAAGCCTGTCTACCAACTACAAGGCACAGTCAAGTGTGTGATGGTGTACTCCCCACTTGCCTGGATGAGTGCAGCTCCCACAATACTCAAGAAGCTTTACACCATCCAGGACAAAGCAGCCACTTGATTGGCACCACATCCACAAACATTCACTCCCTGTACCATCAATGCACATAGGCAGCAGTATGTACCATCTGCAAAGTGCACTGCAGGAATCCACCAAGGCTCCTTAGACAGTGCCTTTCCAACCCACGATCACTATCATCTAGAAGGACAAGGGCAGCAGATAGATGAGAACACCGCCAGCTGGAAGTTCCCCTCCAAGTTACCCATCATCCTCACTTGGAAATATATCGTTGTTCCTTCACTGTCGTTGGGTCAAAATCCTGGAACTCCCTCCCTAACAGCACTGTGGGTGTACCTACACCACATGGACTGCAGCAGTTCAAGAAGGCAGCTCACCACCGCCTTCTCAGGGGCAGCTAGGGATGGACAACAAATGCTGGCCTAGCCAGTGAAGCCCACCTTCCCTGAATGAAAAAAGGGAGTACAGGTCAGAATCTACAAGCCAAACCAATAAAGCAGCAGCAGATTCAGAGCTTAAGGTAAGCATGGAGTCTCCATTGCCACTTCCAGAACCATTCCAAAGCACTGAAGGCTTGAAACAGTCTCAACATTGGAACAATTGGAGGAAGAGATTCTCCAGATATAGGTGAGCCTCAGGTTTGCATAAGAAGGGCCAGAAACATCAAGCCAGTTCTTTACTTTATATAGTAGGGGCCATAGCAGATGATATTATTGCCAGACAGGGTGTTGATGAAGCTTCAAGCTGATATGTGGAAGTGCTCTAGGCATACAATTTGTCCTTCAATGTTTGAAAAAAAATGATCATTGAGCAAGCAAAATTTAATAGCAGGAGGCAAACACTGGGCAAATCAATAGACTCATTTCTAAATGACTGTGCAAACCAATGGAGAATTGTGGCTATGGGATCCTCAGAGATGAATTAATATGTAATTGCATGGTGTTTGGGATATTCGATGAAACCTTATCGGATCTTTTGCAAACAACTTTCACAAAGGCAGGACAAATAGCATGACAGACCGAGCTTAAAAAGAAAAACAAGGTGGTTGTTCATGGGGAAAGTGATGCCCCTTGGAAACAAATAAGTGAAGCCAGTCATTATGTTGGACAAAAAGGAGAAAAGCACAGTGAAGCAAAAGCCCATGAAAGCAGGAAAAATCACGCCAGCTGCCATCTTGCAATGCTCTTGGTGTAGCAGGAAAACCCTACACAAGCAGGAAGAATGCCCAGCAAGGGGATCTGAGTGCCACATCTGTGGGAAGCCAGGACATTTTAGAATAATTTGCAATTCAAATGTTCTTATAGCTCATAGGAAGAAAGGGAAATAACAACAAAACCGAAAATAACAATAAGTGGAAGATCTGCAGAAAGAATAAATAACCTTCTTGGGAGATGTTAATAAACAATTATTGGGGCATTAAATTAGAGGTTGATAGTCACCCCACAGAATTCAAGCTAGATACTGGGCCATGTTACAACCATCCCCCATCCAGTTACAAGGCTCAATAGGGATAAAAAGTGATAGGCCAACATTTGACAAGATTATGATACAAGGATAAAGAAATTGTGGAACTCTTAGACCTTGTGATAAAGTACCAGGAGTCAATATTGAGCAGAAAAGCATGTTGGCAGCCGAGGCTCATTTACAAGGTTGACGATATTGCTGGCGAGCAGCCCAGTGAGGTATTCAGGAATGAAGTTCCATCCCTATTTTAAGGCTTAGGAAAGCTGTCTTCACATAACCCTCAGGGTGGTTGCTAACCCTATATATCTCTTCACAGAGAGGAAGGTCCCTCACCCACTCTTAGACAAGTTCAAGACTGAGATTGAACACATGCTAAACAAGGGGTCAGCTCTTCAGCAACCATACTGATGAAGTGGTGTTCTGGAATGGTCACAGTACCAAAGCTTAATAGTTCAATTCAAGTCAGTGTAGACATCATAAAATTAAACAAGCCAGTAAAATGAGAGATCCACCTGATGGCATCAGTGGACGAAAGTCTCGCCAAATGAGCAAAGAACACCCTCTTCACAACATTGGATGCTAGCAGTGGCTTTTGCTGTTGACTTTGGGCAAAGAATTCAGATTGTTTACTACATTTATCACCCAATTTGGCTGCTACTGTTTTAACAGGTTACCATTCAGAATTGCTTCTGCACCTGAGATATTCCAAAGAACAATATCTTTGATCCTGCAAAGCATGGAGGGAACCTATGCCATATGAATGACATTCTCATATATGATTTATCAGGGGAAAAACATGACCATTAAGTAAGAGCGGCCCTCAAAAGGTCTATAAGAAGCAGGTTTGACATTAAACGACAAATGTGAATTTGCAAAGCCTTTTCGCCTGCCCGCCAACCATAAGGTTGGACGGGCAATGAAAAGTTTCTTTCAATTATGACTCTAATGGCCTTAATAGGCCTTTTAATTGCCGGCGGTTGCATTGCCGACCCCGGCGCATGCCCGCCGACTGAGATATCCCGCGAATGCATGATGGCGTCAGGATGCTCGTGCGACAATATTTTACACTCTGCCGATAATCCAAGAGGTGTCTGCAGGTCAACCCCATCACTAATAGTATAACTTGGCCACCCTATAACAAACCTCCTGCTGAGAACCTTTCTCCTCCTCCTCCTCCTCTCTTCCAGAAGTTTCTCCTGCTCTCTTTTCACCTCTGTTCATTCCCCTGTTATGGTATCATTCAAAGGGGGCTGCAAACTCCTGAATCCGTTTCTGGAAGATAATGGTTTGTGCAGGCTCCTGTTAAGACATAGCCTTTCAGCATGTGCCACACAACTTCTTGTAAACTTCAGAAACTTTAAGCAACTCTGGAAATCAGCAAAAACTTCTATAATTGCAGTAAGAACAGTAGAAATCAATCAGCAACTAGTGTGAAAGTAGTTGATGATCCCTTTGAAAAGAACTGGTGGGGGTTCCTTCCTGTGCTGAACATGTGTTCCGCTGTGCAAGTAGCAACATAGGAGCAGGAGAAGGCCATTCAGCCCATTGAGCCTGCTCCACCTTTCAATACAATCATGGTTGATTATCCACTTCAATTCCTTTTTACTACACTATCCCCATATCCCTTTATGTCATTAGTATTTAGAAATCTGTCAATCTCTGCTTTAAACGTACCTAATGACTGAGCTTCCACAGCCCTCTTGGGTAGAGAATTATAAAGATTCACAACCCTCTGAGTAAAAAAATTTCTCCATCTCGGTCCTCAGTGTCTTCCCCCTTATTTTAAAATTGTTACCACAGGTTCTACACTCCCCAACGAGGAGAAGCATCTTCCCTGCATCTACCCTGTCTATCCTTTTCAGTATTTTGTCGGTTTCAATGAGATCACCTCTCATTCTTTGAAAATCTAGAGAATACAGGCCCAGTTTTGCCAATCTCTCTGCCTAGGACAGTCCCGCCATCCCGGGAACAAGTCTGGTGAACTTTCGTTGCACTCCATCAATGGCAATAATATCCTTCCTCAGATAAGGGGACCAAAACTACATACAATACTCCAAATGCGGCCCCACCAAGTTCCTATACAATTGAAGCAAGACTCTGCTGCTACTATACTCAAATCTTCTTGCGATAAATGCTAACATACCATTAGCCTTCCTAATTGCTTTCTGCACCTGCATATTAGCTTTTAGTTACTTAATAACGAGGACACCTAGGTCTCTTTGTACATCTACACTTTCTAATCTCTTACCATTTAAGAAATATTCTGCACATCTGTTCCTCCTACCAAAGTAGATAACCTCACATTTCTCCATATTACATTCCATCTGCCATTTTGCCTGCTCACTAAGTCTGGACAAATCCTCTTGAAGCGACTTTGCATCTTCCTCACAACATACATTTCCACCTAGCTTTGTGTCATCTGTGAATCTGGAAATATTACATTGGTCCCCATATCCAAATCACTGATATATGTATTTTGAACAGTTGAGGCCCAAGTACTGATCTTTGTGGTACCCCACTAGTCACAGCCTGCCAACACGAGAATGACCTATTTATTCCTACTCTCTGATTTTGACTGTTAGCCAATCATTAATCCATGCCTGTATATTACCTCCTATCACATGTGCCTTAATTTTGCTAACAAACCTCCTTTTGGGGACTTTATCAAAAGCCTTCTGAAAATCCCAGTATGCTATGTCCAACAACTCTGCTTTATCAATTCTGTTATTAACATCGTCAAAAAACTCCAACAGGTTCGTCGAACATGATTTCCCATTTATAAATCCACGTTGACTATGCCCAATCATATCAGTTTTTTCAAAGTATCCATTTATCACATCCTTTATAATAGATCCAGCATTTTCCCTACCACTGATGTAAGGCTAACAGGTGAGTAGTTCCCTGTTTTCTTTCTCCCTCCCTTCTTAAATAGTGGGGCAACATTTGCTACCTCCCAGGAACAATTCCAGAATCTATAGAATTTTGGAAGATGATCACCAATGCATCCACTATCTCCATAGTTACCTCTTTCAGCACTCTGGATATAGAATATCAGGCCTCGGAGACTTATCAACCTTCAGTCCCATTAATTTCTCCAATGCAACCTTCTTATACTAATTTCCTTCAATTCCTCATTCTTCCTCGTCCCTTGGATCTCTAATTTACAAAAGGATGTTATAGCTGGAGCATTAAGGGTCAAAATTGCATACTGGCATCAAATCTGTGTTAAATGTGGATTGACACCACTATCTGTCGCCTCTGAATAATTCCAGCATACGCTTCCTGCATGCGCACTCATGCCCTCCCCAAAATGATCTGGTGCAACTAGCATCAGAAGCATGTCCAGGCACCATTTTGGAGGCCAAGCAGAACCCATAGGATTGAAAAACTAGGTGCTAACAGATCTGAATCAACTTTCCTTTTTGCTATATAACAACCGCTTGATTGTGACAAGGCAATGGTATATGTTTTCAGTTCAGTAGAGAAGTGCTCACTGACAAATACCATCTGCTTAATGTTGACCTGGATTCACCCTTACTAACAGTTGCTCTGCTACCTGAATATGTGAAAACAACAGTAGCTAAAAATGTCTTCCAGTTACCAAAGTGCAATACATTAGCATCTCACAATTCATGTCATCCACCTACATTCACAAAGTCATGGGTATGCTATTAATGAGAGAAGCTTTTGGATATAGTGAAGTTATAAAATTGGGGATAAATGCAGTGTCACACAGGGGAGGATTTTTGTCAGGCAGGCTCAGCAGGGGTGGGTGGGGGCGGTTGGGAAACTGACCGCAGCCCGCGATCGGGGCCAGACCGCGATTTCTCGCTGGCGAGTGCGCGATGATGTCAGGACACTCGCCTGGGTCATCACACATCATTTTATGCTCGGTCGGGTCGGCGTGCACCAGCCCGACATGCTAACAATTCTCCCCACAATGTTGTAGCATGCAGAAGATTCATTGCAACCACTCTGAATATACAGATTGTACAAAATGTACGAAATATGTACATGTTTTTGTCAACTTAGCAAGATCAATCATGGCTCTTAAATTCCAACTTAATTTTCTCTGCCTGGAAAACCTGTTTTAATTTTCTGGCAATATGTACTATCAACCGAAAAATCAACACACAAAAACATGGAAAATAGTATCCTCATGGCTTGGCATTGATTATCTGTGGAAAACAAATCTGTAGTGTTTGCACATGCTTTCACCCTTACACACATGGAAGTTTAGGTCACCGTGATTTAAAACATAAAATATAGCTTTCACTAGATATGAATAAATCCAGCACTGATATTTTTGATAGGCTTCCAGAGAGATTGTTGAAAACACTATATATTATTGTTAGTCAAAGAGCAGAAAAACCATAGAGAATCAAGTATTTACAGTGAAAGAAATGACCTTGTTTCATAATAGGCTTTTGTACTCTGCATCTTGTAATTCATCAGCACTTGGTGTAAGAACAATTCCAAATGTTTTACTTTATTCTAAAGTGATCTCTGGTCTGCAAGAAGCCTTTGTAGCTAACAATATATCTCCATTATGATATCTTGCCTTAATAAGGATTATTCAGCAGGTTTCTATGCTCACAATAACAGTTTATGTGAACTTGATATGGAACACATCCCATTTAAAACAAGACTTCTAAAATTTATGCCGTATGCAGAAAAGTGGTGAATTGCAGGCCAGCAGACTTAGTTTCAGGGCTAAAAAAAACTTATTGCACATTGCTTAAAAACAATGTAGATTCTCCTCAGTGAAGTTGCTAATGTTATTTATATTGCCAAGATTTTTTTTCAATAGTCTGGTTGCAACTGAACAAGGACAAGTTTTCTTTGCATTTTATTACAATATTTATGTTGAATTGTACTTTAGCTTTAAAAGCACACAATTGAAGATCTGCAGTTTTACATTATTCCCTTGACAGTCAATGCTTTAAATGCCAGAAAATGATGAATCTCTGGGAGTTATTACAAGCCTGTAATCATATTTAGTGGTTCAGTTGGCATCATAAGCCTTAAGTGCAAAGTTTGGGCTGTTTCCTATCATCTGAATTTTAAGGCTAGATTGTACCCTTCAAATCACTCCCTTCTGTCTATTAGTGTATGGAATTTGCTATTTCAGTTATGTGTGAGGTTTTATTCCGTGTATGCCTTATCCTATTCTGGTAAATGGCTGCTGATGCCAGTGATTACTGTCAGTGCTTTTGTGTTCAGAACAGTTGGATTAATGATTGTGATGGCTCACCATGGATTGGTTGAGAAAGGTTGATGAACAAAACATTTCCATGATTATATATTTTACAGTGATTACTGGAGAGCTGGAAGTGATTGCAATTTAGTAATTTCAGAGAGTCAGGGATGTCCAACCCATAAAGCAGCTTCCATTTCTATAATGCTCCTAATGTACAGTTGTAATATAACGTACAGTTTCAAAGTGTGTTATATTAAGGACAAGAAATTGGCCACCTTAGGGAAATTGAGACTGATAAGGTGGAGGGTGAACAGCAAAGTAATGATCAAAGAGAAGAATTTTGAAGAGACTTTTGAAACTGAGAGGGTCATATTGACCATCCCATTTACACCTCACCTGATTAAATTTCCAATGACTTCACTGATTCGACATCTATCGATCACTATCATCTTTTTGCCATGCAGTACTTCTTGCACTCAGGGTCATTGATTGACAGCTGTCGTTTAAAGAATATTTGATACGCTCATGATTATTTGTTGACATACATGAATAGAATTCCCACAGGGGTCCCCTAAATTTGTCATAGGATCAGCAAAACCAGAGACAAACAGCACAAATAGCCATTTGCACTGTTTCCCCAACATTTCTGCCAATCTTCGGGCTACAATACAATTGGAAGAAACTCCACGAAAATTAATGATGGCAATCGGCAGATATGCACACTGAAGAGTTGGTTTTCGTGACCATTGTGCATTTGCCCACAAGCAAAATCAAGAAAAAAAAGGTGGAAACCCATTTAGCTGAGTTCCTTCCATTTAATATTGCCACTGGATTTGCGAGCTATTCCTTGGTTGACAGAACTATAGGCACAAGCTATAAAATTAGAGCTATTTAAATGAAAGAGGATAGGCATTTCCAAATCCTCTTCTCGCTTAGAATCATTTACAGACCACCAAGAGAAATATAGGGTAGACGTTTCCCCCCGTTGGGGGGTGGGGGGGGGGGGTTGTGTGGGGGCGGGCACGGGCAGGTGCAGACCCAATTGGCTCCCCTAATCAGTTCCACGCTGCCATTTTACGTGGGTGGGTCAATTAAGGCCCGCCCAGCGTGACACGTGTTCGGAAGCACTAAGTGCTCCCTGTGCGGGCGGGAGAGGGTGGAGTTCCCTGAGTCGGGGACGAAAGAGCACAGAAATCTCCCTGAGGCACCTCTGTGCCTCAAGGAGATTAGTTTAAGTTCCAAAACTTTTAATAAAGAAAAAATAAATTCCAGGACATGTCCCCTCATGTGACAGTGTCAAGCTGGGACATGTCAATGGACTTTAATGAAAAAATTTATTTAATTTATAAACCCTTCATGAAACCTCATCCCACCCACAGATGAGGTTCCATGAAAAATGTGAAGGCCGCCTGGGCTCTTCGCCTGCCCGCCAACCTGAAGGGCAGCTTCCTCAGTAGTTCATTAATGGCCTTAACAGGCCTTTGACGGTTCAGCGGGTGCCCGCCAAACTGAAAATCAAAATGAACCGCGATGACATCAGGATGCACACCCGACGTCACCCCGTGTCATTTTACACCTTGGTGAGCGGGCCCTGACCCCGCTCGCCGAGCCGAAGACTCAGCCCATAGAAATTTAATCTGCTTCAGTTGACCATTCTGTCAGTGGGGATTCTGAAACCAGAAAGAAAGCTGGCAGGTAAGCTGTCTCATATGTGTTTTTACCCCACCTCAGCTCTTAAGTGCATTTGATACTGCCAAATGACCTATCCAACAGCAGCCAGGAGGTCCTTGGTTCTCAGAGAGCTGCACTTAAAATTTCCCGCTCCTTTGGTCAACACTAAGCCCAGCTAGGGACACATTTGCATTTGAGATGCCGTTTAATGGTCCACAATGAAGAAATCCCATACTTTGATGCAATGCCCCAGCCCTGTGCTGAGAGTGGGGACTGGTTGTTGGTGGAGAAGACAAGAAGGAAAATCTGGGGCTAAGTACTATGAGCCACAAACAGCTAGTTTCCAGTTTTGTGATGGGAAAACACTTTAAAAACCTTTTGAAAATTTTTTTTGAGCGGTGTGGGGGGTGACATGGATAAAAGATAACTGTATTTCCCTACATCCCTCAAATCCTACTACCCTTCAGCACCCCTAAACACTATCAGATACAAACTGCCCCTCACCCTCCACCACTCCCCTCTCCCAATCATTCCAAACCCCTCCCCAGACACTTGGGTCCCAACCTCAGTACTCCTATGTACTAGAACCACTGTCTCAAACTGTCAATCCCTAAGCCCCTTTACTATTGGTCCCAGTCCCCAAAAACCCCACTGTAGGTGGTCCCACAGTCATAGAACAACTACAAAATACTTCCAGATCCCACCAGTCTGTCTTTTTCCCATCCATTCCTCCTGTACGCCTCAACCACCACACAGGCGGTGGGTGCGACAGGTGGCATGTGTGGATAATATGGCGTGATCTGTTCCACGACGACAGGAAGGCAGACCACGATTGTCCGCTCAGCCTGTTGACAACAGGCTGCGTTCCCCACCAACAGTCGTCGGGGAGCTCATTGCAATACATCAGCATATCGTTAAAAGGCCATCCTGCTCAGCTTTTGGACCCCCATTGAATTGTCCGTCCACATCAGCAGGAAAGCACATCGACGTGTTTCACAGGAGCACACAGGCAACATGCACTTGTGGCCTTCACTTTGGGGGAACTGGAAGTGAGTGAACAGCATCGTCCTGCAGAGCTTGCCAGGGTTGCCTGTTGTTTTGCAGGCTTCAGGAGTGCAGGGGGTCCAGGGTGAAGTGCTGCCTTGCCATGGAGGCGACTATTATTGGAGGGGTATCCAGGGGCAACTGCTAACTTTTCGTGTTTCCTGCACAAGAACACCCAGATCCCTCTGTGCTGCACTTTTTGGAGTCTCTCTCCATTTAAATAATAGTCTGCCTTTTGATTCTTCCTACCAAAGTGCATGACCTCACACTTTCCTACATTAAACTCCATCTGCAAAGTTTTTGCCCACTCACTCAACCAATCTGTGTCCCCTTGCAGATACCTTAAGCCCTCATCACAACATGCCTTCCCACCATTTTTGTATTGTCAGCAAATTTGAATACATTACACTCTGCCCTGTCCTCCAAGTCATTAATATACCATAATAAATAATTGAGGCCCTAGGCTGATCCTTGTGGCACTCCATTAGTTACATGTTTTGAACCTGAAAAACTCCCATTAATCCCGACTCTCGGTCTTCTGTGTGTTAACCAATCCTCAATCCATGCTAATACATTACCCCCGATACTGTGAGTTCCATTCTTATGTAATAACCTTCTATATGGCATCTGGAAATCTAAATACAGTACATCTATCGGTTCCCCTTTATCAGCTCTGCTTGTTACATCCTCAAAAAACTGTAGCAAGTTTGTCAAATGTTATTTCCCTTTCACAAAACCATGTTGATTGTGTTAAGCTTTTCTAAATGTCCTGCTATTTCCTCCTTAATAACGGACTCCAGCATTTTCCCAACAACAGATGTTAGGCTGAATGACCTATCGTTTCCTGCTTTTTGCCTCCCTCCCTTCTTGAACAGAGATGTAACATTAGCAGTTTTCCGGGACTGTCCCGGAAAGCGGTGAATTCTGGAATGCTTTCCCAATCACTGAAGCCACTTCCTTTAAAACCCTTGAATGCAGGCCACCACATCCTGGTGACTTGTCTGCCTTTAGTCCCATTAGTTTGTCAAAATACTTTGTCCTTCATGATAGAGCCTTATAGAAGATCTTTCCTCCCATTGGCTGCATGCTTATCTGATATCTTTGGGATGTTTATTGTGTCCTCCACCGTGAAGACCGATGCAAAATATTGGCTTAAGTTAGCTGTTATTTCCCTGTTCTGCGTTATGAATTCTCCATTCACATCCTCCAAAGGTCCCACACTCATTTTTAGCTGCTCTCTTTTTATATACCTGTAGAAGCTCTTGCTGTTTGTTTTTATATTTCTTGCCAATTTACCTTCATAATCAATTTTCTCTCTATTACCTTTTTAGTCATCTGCTGCTGGTTCCTAAAAGATTCTCAATCCTCTTTCCTACGGTTTGTTTTAGCCTCTTTGTGTGCCTTAGTTTTTGATTTGATACTCTCCTTGGCCTCCTTTGTTAACCACGGGTGGTTTACCCTTCTCATTCTTTTTGACCCAGATAAAGTTTTGCTGAGCTTTATGAAATATCTTCTTAAATGTCTGTCATTGCGCATCCACTGACCTTCCCCTTAGTCGATTTTCCCTGTCTGTTTTACACAACTCTTTCTTCATACCTCTATAATTGCTCTTACTTAAGTTGAGGACACTGGTTTGAGACCCGAGTTGCTTGCCCTCAAACTGAATTTGAAATTCTGCCATGTTGTAATCGTTACCCCTTAGAGGATCCTTAACTACGAGATCTGTTATTGATCCTATCTTATTACAGATTACTAGATCTAAAATAGCTTGTTGTCGGGTAGGTTCTGCAATGTATTGCTCTAAGAAACAATCCCTGACGCACTCTACAATTTCATCTTCCATGTTACCCAATCTGATTTGTCCAGTCACTATGCAGATTAAAATCACCCATGACAGTTGTAGCGCCCTTCCTACACGCCTCCATAATTTCCTGATTTATACTTTGTCCTACAGTGAGGCAACTCTTTGGGGGCCTATAGACGACTCTTACCTGTGACTTCTCCCCCTTGCTTTTCCTTATTTCCACCCAAGCTGATTCCACATCATGATCTATTGCTCTTATATCATGACTCACCACTGCACTGATACTTTACTTTATTAACAAACCTACCCCACCTCCTTTTCCTTCTTGCCTATTTTTACAGAACGTCAAATACCTTTGACTGTTGAGTTCCCAGTCTTGGTCACCCTGCAACCATGTCTCAGTAATACCTATCAAGTCATATTCATTTATTTCTATTTGTGCCGTCAACTCATTTATCTTGTTATAAATGCTGCATACATTCAGATAAAGAGCCTTAAGCTTTGACTTTTTACCATCATTAGTCATTTTGGTTTTAATTTCTGCTGCACTCTTCTGCTTATATTTTCTGTCCCTTCCTGTCACACTTTGATTATCGCTCACCTCTTCACTACGCTGCACCTCTGCCCTCATGTTTCTTTTTGATTTTTTAAACTTCCCTTCAATTGAACCCTCCCCCCAACTAATTAGTTTAAAGCCCTATCTGCAGCTCTAGTTATACAATTCACCAGGTCACTGGTCCTAGCATGGTTCAAATGAAGCCGGAGGAGAGAGCGACTGAGTCTCCTGACCTTGCAAAGGCAAGAGCAGCAACCTGAAGAAGAAGGGGCTGCTGGGGCTCCCGCACACACTGCCCAGGAGTGATAGCGAGCCATGACTGGTCAGTGCCTAGTGACACCCAGGTCTATAGATGCTGCCTGACATTTCTGCAAATGCCTGAGAACCAGTGTCGTCGATGATTTCGCATGTCTAGGAGCCTAGATGTCGCTCACATCTGCCATTTTCTGCAGGACCTGGCGCCAAGGAGACATGGAGGGCATCCACTGCCAGTGGGGTTATGAAAGTGACCACGGTACTCAATTCTACACCAGCGGCTGCTTTCAGGGCTCCACAGGTAACCACTGTGGGATAACACATGCCGCCACCCACCAATGCATCCATGAGGTCATGGATGCCATCTTTTTGAGGGCACACAACTTACTGCATTTCGTCTGGGACCAGGATAGACAGGATGCAAAGGCCACTGGATTCCCCCAGATCTTAGGATTCTCACAGGTGCAGGGTGTTATTGACTGCACCCATGTGGTGCTCAGGTCTTCGTGGCTACACAGGGTGGGCTCCATCAGCCACAAAGGATTCCACTCACTGAATGTACAGCTGAAATGAGACCACCAGAAACACATCCTGCAGATGGTGCACACGGTTTCCAGGGAGTGTGCACAACGCCTACATCCTCAGTCGGTCACAGATCCCTGGAGTCTTCCAGGGTCCACAGAGATTTCAGAGTTGGTTCTTCAGGGACAAGAGCTACCCACAGAGACCGTGGCTGATAACACCTATGTGTTAGCCTCCGACGGCAGCAGAGCGACAATATAATGAGGCTCATGAGGCAGCTTGCAACTTGGTTGAGCAAACTTTTGGGATGTTGAAGCTGAGGTTCCGGTGCCTGGACCAGTCTGGTGGAGCCCTGCAATACGGTCCGCAGAGGGTGTCAGGCATCATCGTCATCTGCTGTACCCTTTACAACCTCGCGCTCCAATGGAGAGACAAGTTGGCTGAGGAGGAGCTGCATGTCTCCTCCGATGAGCAGAACACCGATGGGGATGAGGGTGAGGAGATCCTCAGAGGCGATGATGTTGTGGATGAAGCCCTCTCACTGGCTAGATGAGGAAGGCGCACTCGGGAGGCCCTAATAGCTGCTAGACTTGTAGAGGATGATGACGTCATGCAGTGAGGTGACCCCATAGATCCTCACATCTCATTTGTGAATGTTTGAACCTAGTCTGGCTTATGGCAGCACAAATACCCTCTGTGAGAATGCTCCTGCCATGGAGGTACAGTTGAAGCCCAAATAGTCGCTTGAATGCAGGAAGACGATGATGATGTGCAGTGAGGACACTCCATAAATCTTCACAAAGCATCTGAGAATGTCTGACTCCTGTCTGGCCGAGGGCAGCTCACTTGCACTCCGTGATTGGTCATAGAGACCCAGCCATGAAACTTTAGAAGCTTCTGATGCTTTGTCCTGAGCCCTTCAGGAGCTGGAGCAAAGCATCAGTGGTCACAGATGCTGACGAAATGGGGTCAGCCCCTCCTTGAAGGTGCTGAGAGCACACTGAGAGAACTTAGTGGCGCCTGCCCACTACATTCTGGCAGCAATGACAAGCATCGCCGAGGTGCAGGTATCAGTAAAGTTTCCAGGAAGTATGAGGCTGGACCATCACTTTGGTCCTGAAGGCTGCACAGAGCACAGGGAAGAGGCCCTTGACTGAGACACCTGCCTTAATCTTGTGCAGAGAGGTTTTGCATCCAAGTGACAAGAACACTGCTCATCAGAACAAGGAGCCATAGGCAGTGAGACGTTGTTGGGAGTTTATTTGCAATAGTGAACAGAATGTACAAGTGATTAACACCTGTGCCCAGGCTGTACAGCTAATTCTCCTTAACTTTCCTAACCCTGCCGCTACATCTTGTTGCTCCCCGGACATCCACAGTAGAAGTGGAGGTAGCCTGCTGACTGCATGACCCTGTCTATGATGACTTTGGCGGGCATCCTCTGAAGGGCCGAGACTTGGAGGGCCCCGGCCTGCTTTCGGGGTCATGCTGTGTGGCAGTGGCACCCTCTTCAACCTGTGGAGTGGAGCTGCTGTGATCAAGGAAGAGGGAAGTCGGATGGGCCGGACACTCTCAGAGTCACCTGAATGAATGGGCTTGGAGTGTGCACTTCCTGATCCTCCTCTCCATGGGTGCCCTGGAGCCCCAGGCTGACTCCTTGAGGAGCAGGGGTAGCTGGAGTGAAATTGAGCTGCCCGGCACCTCTCTTGTGTACACAGTGTTGGAGGCCAAGTATGGCATCAGCGAGGGAGTTGAGCCCGCGCAGTGGTGCAGGAGCGAAGTCTGGACCAAGGTCTCCATGGCGGCCGCCACCCTGCCAGTGTTGACCTTGGTGCATTGACATCACCTCAGACTGAAGGCGAATGGGTCTTCCAACATGTCTTTCAATCTGAGGAGTGCAGCGGACATCCCTTCCTGATGTTGCCGAGCTTGCCTTTGCATCTCCAACAGCTCTGACATGCCTGACATGTGACATGCTTGTCAGCTGACTCAGACTCAGCAACGTTTTGGCCTCCAGCAGCCCTCCGAGTGCCAGGGACCTGGGAAGTCCCTGCTACCGCCTGCTGTGGATTAGACAGTGCGATGTGCTCACCAGCGGGTCATCCTGGGCACTCTTCTTGGCCTGTGGAGTGATTCTAAGGCTAGGTCCCACTGAGGTTTGTGTCACTGCACTGGTGGAGGGTGTGGGCAAGCACTGTGACAGGACTTCAGGGAGGGTGCCTCCAGATTCCTCTTCAGAGGTTTTATGGGGCTTGAGTGGAGGCCCTGGGTCATGGACTCTGTCGGCTGCTTGGCAGATGTGCCTGCTAAAGCAAGGAGAGATAATTTGTGCATTTCAGTGGCCTGTGAAACAGGGCACATCACTCACGGCATGGTTGTTTGATGGACGTTGTACTGCTGGATCCTCACTTGATAGAGCAGAGCCGACCTCACTGCCAGCACAGGAATGGTCCTAATCGTGGCCTGCCAGCTGGATGGCTGTTTTCAAAGTATGCGAGGACCTTGATTTCAGGCATTCCACCACCGGTCTGCGACCTCTCTTTCTTGTGTGCCAGCTTGTCCTGCATGGATAGCGATGGAGAAAGAGTAAGCAGAGTAAGTGCCAAGCCAGATGACAAGTGTACCTGGCCTATGTGGGTGGTGAGTGGTCCCATGGACAGGATGAGGACAATGATGGTGAGTGTGAGAGAGTGAATGGTGATGTCCCTTCAACTGTAGTTGAAGTGAGGAAGGACCCTGTGGATGTGTGTTGGGTTTCTGAGTGTGCGTTGAGAGTGATGAGAAGAGTGACTTACCCAGGCAGATTGAGGAAGATCGTTCATCCTCTTGTGGCTGTCCTCCTCTAAAGGGTGTTGGCACTGACCACTGCTGCCACTGCTTCCCAAGCTGGATTGGTCACGTTGCTACCCATCTTCCGTCCAGAGTAGGGGTATAGGTCATCCTGGCGGGCCTCCACAGCATCCAGCAGTTGCTCGAGCGGCCCCTCGTGGAAGCAGCTGACTGCAGTCTTTTTTCCTTTGCTGGCCATGACTCCCAGGCAGTGGCAGTGAGCTGGTAGTGATGAGCACTGTGCTGGCGGCTGCCTTTTAAACGTGGCAGCTGGCATGATGCAACGGTGGGGTGATGGTGGGCGGGTGAATGAGAGCCTGCTCACTATGGAAAAGGCATATTTCCTGGGAATGTGTAAGTAATATGGCAGGCTCAGGACGATACAGCGTGAAAACCCTCCATCGCCATCAGCAGGCAGAACACCATTTTGCCTGCTACTGCACCTAGTGCAAAGTTGGGAAAGTTCCACTGCCAGATTCTGACACCTACAACTGCTCCCCCTATGTTTCATTCAAAATGCTGTGACTCCTCACACCGCCCACTGTTTCCAAGTCCTGGAAAGTGTGTCCTTGTGGTCCCAGGCCCTTCTGGATTTAGGCTTACAATGCAGTATGGGTAAGTTTAAAAAAAAAGGCACAACCATTGCCACGATCAACTGAGACGGATGGATCTGAGTTTATGATCCAAAAAACCACTGAATATTTCAGTGCTGATTTCAGTAGCTAGGCATACATTTTGGAATGATCTATGTTGGCAATCAGTCTACACCACCTTGGATATACTTCTGACTGCCTTTTGATGTGTGTGTTCCCCATTACTGCCCCTCCTCAAACAATGAAGGTTGCTTAGGAGCAGGTAGCCCATTCCCAATGGATATAATATTATGGGTATGGAGAAGGAAGAGAGGTGAAGGACAGAAAAGTGTGACAGGGTTTAAAGAAATGCATCCTCCCACCCCTCCAAGATATTACCCCTCCACAATTAATATATAATTAGCACAGGTCCATTGAGAACCTTAGTAAAGAGACGTGCATCAGAAGAGTTTATTTCATCAAAGGAGCTTATGGGGGTTGTGCAAGCTACTGCTCAAGAAGCTGCAGCCGTGATCATCTGTCCATACTGCTCTTTCTGTGACAATACAGTTGACAATGGCACTCAACTTTAATGACACTGGGTAATTTCAGGCAACCCCAGGGGATCTCCAATAATATCTCTGGGTGCCACACAGCATGTGTTTGTCAGGTACAAAAGCAATAGTCATTAAAGTTTCAGTCCATTGATCCTGTCAGTGGGTTCTGTAGCAGTGGTCTCAACAAAGCTGCTAATTTCAAAATCGATGCAAAATTTGGCTGTGTATGGTCCAAACACAGAACTGTGGGCAGAATTTTCTGTGCCTGCTGGCATTAGGCATCATGGTGGGCATGAGTGGACAATATGGCAGGAAATCCAAAAATCAGTTTCACGACATCATGAAACACATTTTCAATCATCCACTCTGCCCATTAATAGCGAGCTGCATTTCCCACTGCTACATGTTGGGAACTTTGCATGCCAATGTGTTTCACAACCGCATTTATAAAGCATGCACCTGGCAAGCTGCACTTCCAGGGCAACTCAGAGGTGAGCGCATAGTAACATTGCGCAGCACTCGCAAGGGTTGCCTGTTGGACCTCAAGGTTGAGGTGCCACGCATTCAGGCAAGGGCACAGGCAAGTCGCATTTCTCGGTTGATTGACAGTGCGCTGCCGGGGCAATCGCTGCCCTGCAGTTGATGGTAGTGCATAAGCACATATGGGGATGGGGGGGTGGGGGGTGTGTGTGGGGCAGCGGGAAGCGGCCATGCGTTAGGGAAACCTTGTATAAAGTGACCATTCCTCCACAGCTGAGACAGTTCATGCACAGCCACACTGACATGCTTGGAGTTGGGCCTCTGGCTTATCTGCCTATACCACCAAAGTGCCACCAGATGCTCCAGAGCTTTTCACCCCTTGGGCACAGACTGCTAACTGATGAGCGTTTTAGTGGAGTGCAGAACAACTGGATGACTGGGCACATTGTACAATCTTCTTGCGAAAGCTGGCCATGGAGCAATCACTGCTGGAGGTGCTCACAGACTTCTGTAATGTCATCATTCAGTCTGCCCCCATGGTTCAAGCTAACAGTGCAGCCTTGCAGTCCAGGTTAGGAGAATGCCTGCGCCTGAGCTGAGAGCACAGCATGCAGTCCAGTGGGCAAAGCTGCTGCCAATCGGTCAGGTAGAGTAGGGCAAAGGTGAGTGGGATTTCGGGCAACCATGCAATTCTGGCCATCTAAGTGGCAGCTAGCACTTCCTGGCATGTATTAAGGGGCCTTAAGCCTTAACCAAGAGAGGTTCTTAGTACACCCAAGCTAATGCACGTGTCTTTCTTTCTGCAGGAGTACATCAGGAACATGGAGCCTCGTGACCTAGCTGTATGACTCATGGCTTACAGAGAGCAGAGATGAAGGAGAAGAGAGTGACGGAGGCACCTGAATAGGCAGAGGGAGGAGCAGCTCCCTCGGGACTAAGGGGCGGCTGGGGCTCTATGCATGCTGCTGAAGAGGCCACAGCGAGCCATCATTTGTTGGAGACTAGCTGGACCCAGAGTCTATAGATGGCACCTGTCATTCCTGTAGATGACCGAGAACCAGTGTCGCTAAAGACTGTGCATATCCAGAGAGCTGGTCGGCCACATCTGCGATAAAAACAAAAAACTGTGGATGATGGAAATCCAAAACAAAAACAGAATTACCTGGAAAAACTCAGCAGGTCTGGCAGCATCGGCGGAGAAGAAAAGAGTTGACATTTCAAGTCCTCATGACCCTTCAACAGAACTGATGTTTCTTTACAAGGAGAGGGAAGTATAAGCTGGTTTAAGGTGGCGGGGTGGGTGTGGGGGGGGGTGGTGAGAAGTGGAGGGAGGGTGTTAGGAAAGGAGCAGATCATCAAAAGATGTCACAGACAAAAGAACACAGGTGTTGAAGTTGGTGATATTATCTAAGCGAATGTGCTAATTACGAATGGATGGTAGGGCACTCAAGGTATAGCTCTAGTGGGGGTGGGGGAGCATAAAAGATTTAAAAATAATGGAAATAGGTGGGAAAAGAAAAATCTATATAAATTATTGGAAAAGAAGAAAAAAAACCAAAAGGAAGGGGGAAGAAACAGAAAGGGGGTGGGGATGGAGGAGGGAGCTAAAGACCTAAAGTCGTTGAATTCAATATTCAGTCCGGAAGGCTGTAAAGTGCCTAGTCGGAAGATGAGGTGCTGTTCCTCCAGTTTGCGTTGGGCTTCACTGTCTGTCCTTGGCCTGCTGCATTGTTCCAGTGAAACCCAACGCAAACTGGAAGAACAACACCTCATCTTCCGACTAGGCAATTTACAGCCTTCCGGACTGAATATTGAATTCAACAACTTTAGGTCTTGAGCGCCATCTCCACCCCCTTTCTGTTTCTTCCCCCTTCCTTTTGTTTTTTTTTCTTTTTTTTTCTTCTTTTCCAATAACTTATATAGATTTTTCTTTTCCCACCTATTTCCATTATTTTTAAATCTTTTATGCTCCCCCACCCCCACTAGAGCTACACCTTGAGTGCCCTACCATCCATTCTTAATTAGCACATTCGTTTGGATAATATCGCCAAATTCAACACCTCTGTGTTCTTTTGTCTGTGACATCTTTTGATGATCTGCTCCTATCCTAACAACCCCCCCCCCCCACCCCGCCACCTTAAACCAGCTTATATTTCCCTCTCCTTGTAAAGAAAAATCAGTTCTGTTGAAGGGTCATGAGGACTCAAAACGTCAACTCTTTTCTTCTCCGCCGATGCTGCCAGACCTGCTGAGTTTTTCAAGGTAATTCTGTTTTTGTTTTGGCCACATCTGCCACCTGCTGCAGGACTTGGCGCCATGGGGACATGGAGGGCATCCACTGCAAGTGGCCGTGACAATGACTGCAGCACTCAATTTTTACATCAGTGGCTCCTTTCAGGGCTCCACAGGTGATCTCTGGGATATCGCAAGCCTCTATCCACAAAAGTATCCATGAGGTCACAGACACCATCTTCACGAAGACACACAACTTTGTGCATTTTGTCCGGAATCAGGAAAGACAGGATGCAAGAGCATTGGGATTTGCCCAGATCTCATGCTTTCCACCAGTGCACGGTGCCATTGACTGCACTCGCATGGCGCTCAGATCTCCGTAGCACCAAGCAGTCAACTATGTCAACCGCAAGGGCTTCCACTCTCTGAATGTTCAGCTGGTATGCGACCACCACAAATGCTTCCTGCAGGTCTGCGCACGGTTCCCAGGGAGTGTCCGTGACTCCTACATTTTCAGTAGGTCTCAGATCCCTGACACCTTCCAGGGTCATCAGAGACTGCAGGGTTGGTTGCTCAGGGCAAGGGCTACCCGCAGAGTACATGGCTAATGTGGCGGCTTCCGATTGCAGCAGAGAGAAAGTACAATGAGGCTCATGCTGTAACTCACACCTTGGTGGAGCAAACCATTGGAATGTTCAAAAGGAGGTACCGGTGCCTGGACCGGTCTAGAATACAGTCTACAGAGGGTGTCATGCTTCGTCGTTCCCTACTGCGCCCTTCACAACCTCGCGCTGCAATGGGGAGAGGTCCTGGCTGAGGAGGAGATGGAGGAGCTGGTTGTCTCCTCCAATGTAGAGGATGTCAACAGTGATGAGGGTGAGGAGGTCTTGGAAGGTGAGGATAATGGCGATGAGCCATCGCACTGGCCAGAAGAGGCAAACAGCTCGGGAGGCCCTCATAGCTGCTAGCTTCTTGGATGATGATGATGTGCATTCAGGAGACACCATAGATCCTGACATTACATCTGTGCACATTTGGCCCCTGTCTGGCTCAAATCCAGTGGCAGATGAAAAATATTGAATTGGAGGAAAAGGAAAGGGAACGAACATTTCAAAGAGAACAGGGAGAAAGGTAAGAGAGAGAAAAGGCAAGAAAATGAGAAGAAAGAAGACAGGAAATGGAATTAGAAATGGTGAAGTTGGAAAAGGAGGAAAGAGAAAAAGAGAGAGACCAAGAATTCCAACTTAAAAAGCTGACAGTTAAAGAAGAGACACCAAATGGTGAGGAAGGACTTATTTCCAGAGCAGAACCCAGTGAAGAGATGTTTAAATTTGTACAAGATCTTCCAATGTTTGAAGAAAGAGATATCAAAGCATTTTGAGACAATAGCTAAACAGATGAAATGGCCAAAGAAATGTGGACATTGCAATTACAAAGCAGGTTGGTAGGTAGAGCTAATGAAGTATATGCATCGCTGTCAGAAGAAATATCTAGGGAATATGATGCAGTGAAGTGGCTGTTTTGAGTGCCTATGCACTGGTTGCCGAGGCATACAGACAGAAATTTCAAAATGTGAGAAAACAGCCTGGACAGACTTATTCTGAGTTTGAAAGAGTCAAGCAAAGTAATTTCGACAGGTGAACAAGGACATTAAAAATAGAGGGAACCTATGAAGTTCTTAGAGAAGTAATTCTTTGGAAGAATTTAAAGATTCACTTTCTTCAATAGTAAGAACCCATGTAGAGGAAAAAAGGGTTAAAACTGCTAAGCAGGCAGCTGAGATAGCAGATGATTATGAGCTGGTCCATAAATCAAAACCATTTTTTCTACATCCTTTTAAATCTGAGAAGGATAGAGGAAGGTAGGTAGTCAAGGAAGAGAAGGAACAACTGGAGATTCTAAGGAAATTTCACCTCAGGCTAGGAAGGAAGGTGCTGAGAGTGGAAAGGATGTAAGAAAGCTTAAATGTTTTGATTGTAATGAGATTAGCCTTACGAAGTCAATGTGCTGGGGATTACATGAGAAACCTTGTGGATTAGTAGGAACTACAAATGGTGCTGTAAAGAACAAAACAAACCTGTAGGATTTGTTCAAGTAGAAAAGCAAGCACAAGTATTAGCCTAAGGTGTAAAAATGAGTTCACAGCCTATTCAAAGCAATGTTGAAAGGCAGGTTGCAGACATGTTTAAAGATTTCTTCTGTGAGGGAAAGGTCTTTTCATGTTGGCAAAGATATTCAGATTTTGAGGGATACAGGAGCTTGTCAATCCTTAATGTTACGGAATATTGATACTTGTTGTCCAGTGGGAATTTTGCAGGAAAGGGTATTCATGGAATTCATGGAAAAACAAAAAGTATTCCATTGTGTAAGGTGAATTTGAAAAGTAGCTTGAAAACCGGTGAAGTGATTGTAGGGTAGTGGAGAAATTGCCTATTTCAGGGGTTCAGTTTATCTTAGGGCATGAGATAGCTGAGTCACAGATATTGGTAATGCCTACTGTAGTTGATCAGCCTGTGGAAAAGCAATCCACAGAAGAGTTGCAGGAAGAACATCCTAATTGTTTCCAGACGGTGTAATGACACAGACTCATAAGTTGAGACAGGAGGATGAGTCTAAAAGAAAGGTAAAGGATGCTGACATTCAATTAGTTGGATCTATCTTTGAAAAGAATATTCTGAAAGAGAAGGTTGAAGAGAATGGGATGGAATCATTTAGCTCAATGGAATTGGTAGAGCTACAGCAGAAGGATTCACAAATAAAAAAAGTTATATCAGATAGTTTATTCGGAAACAGAGGCAGAATGCATTCCAGAAAGTCATTACCTTAAAGGTAATGTGTTAATGATGAAATGGAGGCTGTCTCATATTCCAGCAAATGAGAAGTGGGTGGTAGTACATCAAATAATTATACCATCTGGATTCAGAAATGAAATGCTGAGAGTAGCTCATGAAATTCCAATAGCTGGACATTTAGGAATTAGGAAAACTCAGGCGAAAAAAACAAAAACATTTTTATTGGTCTGGACTGCATAAAGATGTAGTCAAATTCTGTAGATCATGTCACGCATGTCAGCTGATGGGAAAACTAAAGCAATGATTAAACCTACACCTTTAATTATGATTCAAGCATTTGAGGAACCTTTTGCCAGGGTCTTGATTGGTTGTGTAGGGCCCCTCCCTAATACCAAAAGTGGAAATCAGTACTTGCTGACAATCACGGATGTGTCTACTAGGTTTCCAGAAGCGATACCTTGATGAAATATTACAACAAAGAGGAATTGACCAAATTCTTTACAAGATATGGGATTCGGATGGACCGGACGCTCCCAGAGACAATGTTGGAGGCCAACTATGGCATAAGCGATGGAATTCAGCCAGCACAGCAGTGCAGGATTGGTGTCCTGTACCAAGGTCTCCATGGCCGCCATCCTTCCAGTATTGATCCCGGTGCATTGTCATGCCGGCGCTATCACCTCACACTGAAGGTGGATGGACTCCTCCACCGTGCCTTGCAATCTGAGGAGTGCTTTCTGATATTCCCGAGCTTACCTTTGCAGCTCCAGCAACTCAGGTATGACCCAGTCCAGCGACTCATCATCTGACTCAGTGTTAGGAAATAGAGATAGCTTAAATAAGTTATACTTGTATTTGTCGGTGTTATGAATGAGCTTTAGCCTTAAAATTTAAGTTTGATTTGCATTTCTGTGTCTGTGTGTTAAGAAAGATCAAATTGACTTTTAGTTTCACTTTAAAAGTCTGCTTACATTTCTAACGTTTACGAACCCTATAGAGTGAAAGTAAACACACAAGAGTAGGAAGAACAGTGCTGTTGCCTAGCAACAGGGGGCCAGATAGGCAGGTTCCTCCCACAGACACACACACAGAGGAAGAATAACAGCAGTGTGTTTTGGAAGCTATTTGAGTTCAGTTGGTTCGAAGGCAGCTGTGAAACCGAAGCAGCCTAAAAGGGGACAGATAGCAAGTCCTAAGCTAAGACAAACCCCAATAGTTAAGGGGACTGGAAGAAGAAAAAGTCCAAAGAAGACCTTCTAGCTAAAGGAAAGACAGGAAGCTGGGAAAAAGTCCAGTTAAGTGAAGTTAAGAGTGAGGGGCAGAGAGGAAGGCTCCAAACTTCAGAATTAAAGTGAGAACAGCTTGCAAGAAGCAAGAAGGTTCAACGAGACAACTGAAGGCCTGTAATTCTTTGCTATGAACACGTGAAGCACTGATGCACTGTTAAGGCTGAGTTGGTCAGAGAGAGAGAGTGCATGGAAGACAGCTTGAGTGCATGTGGTGACCCAGGGAAGAGGAACATCATGAGGAGAGTTCGAAACCCTGGAGACGAACCATTGTGGAAGGTGTCTGAGAAAAACCATTGGTTTGGAGAAGATTCCAAGACGATGCCCTGGAGAGTGGAGGTTGGAATTCCTCATGTGAAGGATGGAATTCAATGAAGCTGGTTGGCTCACAGTGTGACAAGCATCTGGGGGGAGTTGAGGAGAGACCCATAGTATTTGTTTGAGGTGCCATCTGTCACTTGATTTCAGAATGTGGTGTATCTGACCACAGGGTGCCTTAGGTTTACATGGACTATGTACTTACTGTGAACGTTAGAGTATAAGATAGCTTTTGTAACTTGTGTTATCTTTACAAATCTGTATATCTCTGTAAAGGTATAGCTGTGGGTGAAGGAGTATTTTAATATAGTTCATCTTTTCTTGTTGAATAAATGTTTTATTCCTTTATTAAAAGTTCATCAGCTGACTCCTATCCCTCTGTTCAGTGGCTACTCTCCATGTATCTAAACAAACAAAAATAAAAGTTAGGATCTATCAAGCTGGGTTCCACTCTGGGATCAGATTTGTCCAGGGGTAACCTCAGCTGTGGATCATGACAAGTGGGAGCTCTTGCTTGATTTGAAATGCGACAGCCGGTGATTGGACATGGAATAACTGTTGAGCTGTGGATCATAACAAGTGGGGGCTCTTACGGGATTTGAAACACGACAGCCGTTGATTTGACATGGAATACCAATTGGCCTGGGTCTGGAAATCCTTGACATTGATATCCTTTTTAATAAGAACATGGCGATAAACAGTTCCTGGACATAGGAATTTGAGTAGCTATGAGGTATGTTACACAAGTTGGAATTCGAAATGGCATTGGAGGTTGCTAAGACTGTTTTACAGATGGAAAAAATAACTCTGCCTTGTTTACAGAAATTAACCAAGAGTAAGCTGATAGAATTGGTAGATAAGTTGGAGTTAGAATTATCTGAAGGGGCGAGGAAAGCAGACATAGTTGAGATAATAGCACAGTATTTAAAACTGGAAGAGATAACAGAGACCACGTTTTCCAGGGAATGAGTCACAGCTGGAGGTAGTGAGACGTCAGTTTGAAATGAAGAAGCTTGAATTTGAACAAGCAAAGGAAATGAAAAAACCTGAGCTAGAGGCATTAGAAAAATAAAGGGCATTTCAAATGGAGCAAGCAGAAAGGCAGGTGAAAGAAAGAAAGCTGGAACTGGAATTTCAGGAAAGAGAAAAAGAGAATACCAGCTTAAAAGGCTAGAAGTTAAAACAGATCTCGGATTCTGAGGAGATTTCTGATGATGAAAAAACCTTTAACCTAAAACCCAGTGGGGAGGTGTTTAGATTTATACAAGCTCTTCCAAGGTTTGAGGATAAAGATGTTGAAGCATTCTTTGTTTCATTTGGGAAGATAGCTAAACAGATGAAATGGCCACAGGAGTACTGGGTGTTATTATTACAGCCTAAGTTGCTGGGTAGAGCACATGAGGTATATGCTTCGCTGTCTGAAGAGGTATAGGTGAATTATGATGTGGTGAAAAAGGCTATTTTGAGTGCATATGAGTTGGTTCCTGAAGCATACAGGCAGAAATTTAGGAATATGAGAAAACAGCCTGGGCAAACTTATATTGAGTTTGAGAGGATAAAACAGTAATTTTGAGCAGTGGATACAGGCGCTAAAAATAGAGACAATGTATGCAGCTCTTAGAAATGTAATTATTTTGGAAGAATTTAAAGACTCAATCCCTTCAGTAGTGAGAACTCATGTGGAAGAATGGATGATTCAAACTGTAAGACAAGCAGCAGAGATAACTGATGATTATGAGTTAGTTCATGGAGCTAAACCTTTTTTGTCACCTTTTCAAATCAGAAAAGGATAGAAAGTGAGAAGGTGAAGGGAAGGTAGGTAGTCAGGGAAGAGGAGTGCCTGGGAATTCCCAGGAAGTTTCCCCTCAGAACAGAAAGGAAGGTGCTGAGGGTGGAAGTGGAAGTCGAAAGCCCAAATGTTTTCATTGTAACAAGGTGGGACAGGTTAGGGCAGATTGCTGGAGGTTAAATGGTAGCCCTCTTGCAGTAATAGGAAAGTCTAAGGAATCCTCAGGAAAGGCTGCATCAGAAAAGGAAATGGTTGTTAAAACTGTAGCAGTAGTGTAAGTGAAATGTGTTCCCTCAGAACATGCAGGAAAGGGGAAATGGTTCAGGATAGTCCAGAGCATTCTTTTTTAATTACTGGTGAAGGAATTCAGGCTAACAGAGGGTCTGGATGTTTTGTGTCGAAGGGAGAAGTGTTCCCTTACTCCTCCAACAAAATAAGTAAGCAGATTAAAATTTTGAGGGATACAGGGGCAGATTAATCATTGATGGTGGCTGATGATACAATTTGTGTTCCAGATAGTTTTATGAAGGAAAAAGTATTAATAAGAGATATTAATGAAATTTATGAACCTGTTTTTTGTGTAAAGTTAACCTACAAAGTTGCTTTGTAAATGGAATTGTTATGGTGGGAATTATTCCTAAATTGCTAATTGAAGGGGTGGATTTTATTTTGGGTAATGACTTGGCTAGTGGAGACAGTACTGCGGTAATGACTGTATTGCAGCAGGTGGTTCATAATATTGATCTTAACAAACTTCAGGAAACTATTGTAGCCAAAGATGAAATACTTATTGTAGGTAACAAGCAATTGAAGGAAAACCTAATTAGTGTAGAAAAGCAATTTTCATGTGTGAAAGAGGAGTTTGCTAATGAAAGAATTGATGAGAGCAATTGAGAACCAGTCACAGAAAGTAGAACATTTGACTGAGGACTTTAACTGTCTACATGATAAACTTGTAGAAGCAAATTTAACAAAGGTCAATCTTCAGTTAAAGCTTGATGAACTTCAAGCATCCATAGTTGCTTGAAGGAAAATGCCTTGAACAAGAAAAGGAATTGTTGGTAAATCAGAATAATTGGTTGAATGCAGAATTAAAAATCAAAACTAACGAACTGTTAGAACTTTGTCGGGAAAAGAGCAATGAGATTCTCGAACTTCAAAGTAAACTGGACGAAAAGAAAGAGAAGATGTGTGATATGGAGTCTCCTAGTTCCAAAGTTGTTCCTGTGAATAAAAACTCTTTGCTGAATTATGATCCAGTTGAGCAAAGAACTGACCCAAGTAAAATTAGTGGTGTATCAACCTCAGTAATGGAAAATATGAAAACAGCTAATGTACATGCAGAATTGGAAATCAAGAACTGCCAATAAAAAGAACTAAAAACACAAAGTGGTCTGGAAAAATCAATGACCAGAGACACTGATTTATAAGTGCTTGCCAGTGCTAATATACAAAATATAGCAGTTGGAATCTAGGCAAGTGGATGGTTTGCAAAAGACCATTCAAAATCTGGAAAAGAGTGGAATGATGTAGTTCATGGACTATGTAAAAGAATTGAAGAGTTGGAGTGCATTATGAAACTTCACAGGGAGGATATAATTGACACTGCTCAAAAGAAGTGGAAAAGACCTGTTTGAAATGGGACCTGGAGAAACAACAACATCATAATAAGCTTAAAGATCGAACCAAGCAGGAATACGAAACACTTTTGTGTGAATATAAAAAGCATCCCAATAACATCCTTGAAATGGCAAAAAGAGATCTTGACCAGAGAAGTAATAAGATGTTAACGCACAAAAATGTCATTTTGACTTTATTAAACCGAAATGAGAGTTTACCATATTTGAGTTTGGAAAATGAACTTGAGGATGTAATTACGCCTACAGTGAACGAAAAGGACGAATGGGCTGTAGATATAAATGAAACAATCTTTGCTGAGTTAAAGACTGGGAATAAGAGGAAAAAGAAACAAAGAAGTTGAGTTATGATAATACAATGATGTACAAATCCTGCTAATCATTTATTGACTTTGTTTAAATACGTTTTTGTAATTGTATGATATAACATGTCTAATGGTGAAACAAAATGGAGAATTTATTTGTATAATGGATAATAAGCCATTGCTAGAGGTTTATGATGTTAAGTTCGTGTGAGGAGGATGGAAGTCCATTGTAAAGAAGTCTTCACTGTGTGAAGCTTTCTTTTCTCCAAAGGGGATGGTGTTTGCAAATGGAGATAGCTTAAGTAAGTTACACTTGCATTTGTGGGTTTTATGAATGAGTTTTAGCTTTAAAGTTTAAGTTTGATTTGTATTTCTATATCTATGTTAAGAAAGGTCAAACGGAGTTTTAGTTTTACTTTAAAAGGCTGCTTGCATTTCTAATGAGACGTTTACAACAAGTGAAAGTAAACAAACAAGTAGGAAGAACACTGCTGTTGTTCAGCAACAGGGGCCTGTTAGGCAGATTCCTCCCACCAATACACACACAGAAGAAGAAAGACAGCAGTTTGTTTTGGGGGCTGTTTGTTGGTTTGAAGGCAGCTGTGAAGCAGAAGCAGCCTAAAAAGGAACAGATAGCAAGTCCCAAACTAAGAAAAATACCAAAAGTCCAGGGGAGTGGAAGAAGAGAAAGTCTAAAGAAAACCTTCTAGTTAAAGGATGGACAGGAACCTGGGAATAGGTCCTGTTAAGTGAAGTTAAGAGTGAGGGTAAAGCTTCTGATTTAAAGTGAGAACAGCTTGCAAGAAGCAAGAAGGTTCAAAGACACACCTGAAGGTCTGTAATTCTTTGCTATGGGCACATGAAGCAGTGGTGCACTGTTACGGCTGAGTTGGTGAGAGAGAGAGTGCATGGAAGACAGCTTGAGTGCATGTGGTGACCCAGGGAAGAGGAACATCAGGAGGAGAGTTCGAAACCCTGGAGGCAAACCCTTGTGGAAAGTGAGAGAAAGCATTGGTTTGGGGAAGACTCCAAGGCAAGGGCCTGGAGAGTGGAGATTGAATCCCTCATGTGAAGGATGGAATTCAGTGAAACTGGTTGGCTCACAGTGTTTGCGGGGAGTTGAGGAGAGACCCATAGCATCTGTCTGAGGTGGCATCTGTCACTTGGTTTTAGAGTGTGGTGTCCGACCACAGGGTGCCATAGGTTTACATGGACTATGTACTTATTGTAAACATTAGAGTTTAAGATAGCTTTTGTAGCTTGTGTTATCCTTACAAATCTATATACGTCTGTAAAGGTATAGTTGTGGGTGAGGGAGTAATTTAATATAGTTCATCTTTTCTTGTTGAATAAATGTTTTATTCTTTTGTTAAAAGTTCATCAGCTGACTCCTATGCCTCTCGGTTCAGTAGCTACTCTCCATGTATCTAAACAAGCAAAATAAAAGTTAGGATCTATCAAGCTGGGTTCCACTCAGGGATCAGGCTTGTCCGGGGTAACCTCAGCTTGGATCAAAACTTTCAGGTTTCTGGTCTCCAGCAGTCCTCTGGGTGCTGGAAACTTGGGACGTCCCCGCCTCCACCTGCTGTGGATTAGACAGTGCAACGTATCCCGAAGCTACTCTAAAGCTGGGTCCCATCGAGGTGTGTGTCCCTGTGCAGGTTCAGGATGTGGGTGAGCCCTGTGACAGGCCTTCACTGAGGGTTTCAGCAGATTGCTCTTCTGAGATGTCTTTGGGGCTTCAGTCAAGGACCTGGGTCGTGGACTCCCTCGGCTGTTTCCCACATGCGCCTGTGAAAGCAAGGTCAGATGATTAGTTAAAAGTGAAAAGATAAAAGCAAAATACTGCGGATGCTGGAAATCTGAAACAAAAACAAAAATTGCTGGAAAAACTCAGCAGACCTGACAGCACCTGTGGAGAGGAAGACAGAGTTAACTTTCGAGTCCGTATTACTCTTCATCAGAACTAAAGAGAAATAGAAATGTGATGAAATATAAGCCTTTTAAGGGGAGTTGGACAGGTGAGCTGGATAGAGGGCCAGTGATAGGTGGAGGCAAAGGAGAGATTGCCAAAGACAATAGATGGAAATACATTTTAAAAATAATAATAGAAATAGGTGGCAAAAGAAAAAAATATATAATTATTAGAAAAAAGGGGATCAAAAAGGGGTGAGTTTGGAGGAGAGAGTTCATGATCTGAAGTTATTGAACTCAGTGTTAATTCCGGAAGGCTGTAAAGTGCCTAACTGGAAGATGAGGTGCTGTCCCTCCAGTTTGTGTTGAGCGTCACTGGAACATTGCAGCAGGCCAAGGACGGACATATGGGCATGAGAGCAGGGTGGTGTGTTGAAATGGCAAGGGACAGGAAGGTCTATGTCATGTTTGCGGACAGACCGAAGGTGTTCCGCAAAGCGGTCACCCAGCCTGCGTTTGGTCTCTCCAATGTAGAGGAGACCGCATTGGGAGCAGCGAATGCAGTAGACTAAATTGAGGGAAGTGAAAGTGAAGTTTCCTTTCTCTTGAAAGGAGTGTTTGGGTCCTTGGACGGTGAGGAAGGGGGGCAGTAAAGGGGCAGGTGTTTCACCTTCTGCAGTTGCATGGGAAGGTGCCGTAGGAAGGGGCTGAGGTGTAGGGGGTGATGGAGGAGTGGATCAGGGTGTCCCAGAGAGAAAGGGTCCCGATGGAAAGCCGACGGGGGAAGGTGAAGGGAAGATGTGTTTGGTGGTGGCATGCTGGAGTTAGCGGAAATAGCGGAGGATGATGCTTTGAATGCGGAGGCTGGTGAGGTGATAATTGAGGACAAGGGGGACCCTATCATGGTTCTGGGAGGGAAGGGAAGGTGTGAGGGCGGATGCGCGGGAGATGGGTCAGACACGATTGAGGGCCCTGTCAACCACCATGGGTGGAAAACCTCAGTTAAGGAAGAAGGAAGACATGTCAGAAGACATGTTTTGGAAAGTGGCATCATCAGAACAGATGCGACGGAGGCAAAGGAACTGAGAGAATAGGATGGAGTCCTTACAGGAAGCAGGGTGTGAGAAGCTGTGGTCAAGGTAGCTGTGGGAGTCGGTGGGCTTGTAATGAATATTGGTGGATAGTCTATTCACAGAAATCGAGACAGAAAGGTCAAGGAAGGGAAGGGAAGTGTCGGTGATGGACCATGTGAAAGTGATGGAGGGGTGGAAATTGGAAGCAAAATTAATAAATTTTTCCAGGTCCAGGCGAGAGCATGAAGCAGCACTGAAGCAGTCATCGATGTACCGGAGAAACAGTTGTGGGAAGGGGCCTGAGTAGGACTGGAACAAGGAATATTCCACATATCCCATAAAGAGACAGGCGTAACTGGGGCCTTTGCAGGTACCCATGGCCACACCTTTTATTTGGAGGAAGTGAGACGAGTTTAAGGAGAAATTTTTCAGTGAGAGAATAAGTTTAGACAGACGGAGGAGAGTGGTGGTGGATGGGGGTTGTTTGGGCCTCTGTTCAAGGAAGAAGTGGAGAGCCCTCAGACCATCCCGGTGGGGGATGGAGGTGTAGAGAGATTGGACGTCCATGGTGAAGAGGAGGTAGTTGGGGCCAGGGAACTGGAAATTGTTGATATGATGTAGGGCATCAGAGAAATCACGGATGTAGGTGGAAAGAGACTGGACAAGGGGAGAGAGAATGAAGTCAAGATAGCAAGAAATTAAAGATAATTTGTGCATGGCAGTGGCCTGTGAAACAGGACAGATCACTAACAGGATGGTTGTCTAATGGATGTTGTACTGCTGGATCCTCACTTGGTTGAGGACCGACGACCCCACAGGAACGGTCCAGATCATTGCCAGAAAGCTGGATGACTCTATTTTCAAAATCCATGTGGACCTTGATTTCAGGCATTCCTCCAGCAGTCTGCGACTTCTTCCTTTTGTGTGCCAGCTTGTCCTGCATGAATAGAGATGGAGAGTGTGTAAGCATGCCTGCCAGGCCAAATGATAAGGATGCCTAACTTGTGTAAGTGGCAAGTGACCCCATGGATGGGATGAGAACAATGAGAGTGGGGGTGAGAGAGTGAATGCTGATGTACCTTGATCTAGCAGCGAGACAGATCCCTGTGGATGTGTGATGCGTCTGTGAGTATGTGAGTTGAAAGTGATGAGAAGTGTGACTTACCCTGATTGAACGGAGGAGATCATTCACCCTTTTTAGGCACTGGGTGGCTGTCCTCTTTTGCAGGGCATTGGCACTGACCACCCCTGCCACTGCCTGATGATGGTGCTGCTCCTCCTGTTGCCAGAGCGGGGGTAGAGGACATCACGGCGGGCCTCCACGGCGTACAAAAGGCGTTCCAGGGACACATCACTGAATTGTGTAGGCTGCAGCCTTCTTGCCTTTTGGGGCCAAGTCTTCTGTGCAGCAGTCCTGGGCTGGAAGCACTGGGAGGTGTGCACATGGCTTCACTTTAAATATGGCGCATTTAAAGGAAGCAGCAAGGTGACAGCTTGGAAGGCAAATCAGAGGCCATCTGTCAGAGAATCGTTGTGTTTTCCGGGAATGCATGACTAATGAAGCAGGACTGGGACATGAAAAGTCATCATTGTGGCTGGCTAGTAAAACATTCTTTTTCCCACCCACTTCTGCACAGTGCTAATCTGGGACAATTCTGCCCTGTGTGTGGGTTGGAGATCAACTGGTGAAGACCCAGCTTATTTTGTTGGCAGATGGACCATGCTTTGAAAATAATCTCAGTATACCTGATTCTTGTCCTTCTTTCACTTTCTGCAAAAATTCTCAGATATTGGAGAATGAAGCTAACGGGAACATCAAAGTTCCACCTTTTGAGGAGCATTCCATTTTATACCCAGCCTGATATATTTTATTAAATACATTTTTCCATTGACATGGAGATCTGGTGTCACCTGTTTTGCTCTATCCTCTAAGATCAATCTTGCCACCAACAAAAAACAATGTACTGAACTTTGAAATAATTGAAGTGCTGGATCCCTAGGGCTGAGATGTACTGGATAAAATATATGGAATTTTAAGTAAATCAGTAATATGCAGTATATTATTACTGCTGTTCGAGAATGCTTTGAGATCTTTAGGCCCTATCTAGTTGCAACATCAGTAATTTACATGTTTTGCTTAAATGCATAATCAGTGACAGCAGGTTCAAATGTGCAGAGTTCAGAATTGTATGGAGTAAAAGATGCACTGCCACAAGATACACTTTGTTGGTGCAGTTTCTTCATTAGTATACGCCTCTGTAAAAGATATAAGCGTGATGACATTTTAACAGCTTCAGTTGAAAGGATAATTTTGTTGTTGGCAAATTTTTGCTTGTTTCCATGGCAAACTGGAAGGGAAAATGAACCACAATGTTCTCAAATTTGTGCAGTTTCATGGTGAGAACAAAATACTCATAAATAATTCAAGTCTGTTTTCAGCTACCAATGCAAGTTCATTTTATTTCAAATGAGAATGTTCCATCATAAATAAACTCACATTTACTGAATTAATAGAAGGTATTTTCATATGTTATAATTAACATTTCTGAAGTCATTTAGCTGATGTAGGCAAGGCATGTTCATTTGATTCAAGTTCATTTTAATCCTTTACAGAACTTTTGCAATAAGATCTCAGAGAATCCATTCTGTGAGTGAATTGTCTCTGATTCCGAGATCTGGCACTTCTGAGCCCATGCACTGACTGTTAGAAGTGGAGGTAGGTACCCTCCATAGGGCTTGTGAATCACCTACAAAAACCACAGTTTTGTATTGAAATAAGCCCACTATATTCAGCAGATTAAAATTAACTAGGATTATTGATCTATCTGAGATTTAGCAGAACAAGTCATAGTTGCAAAAATAGTATCATGGTCAGAATCTTTGTGCTCTCTTACTGCCTGTAATCAGTAAATTTTGTGTGGATAGAGGTGTGTCGTTTCTTACCCTTGGAGTGTGTATTCTAATGAAATAATTCAGCAGGAGGCTTTTGTGAGTTTTAAAATAAGGATTATTTTTCTCACACATTTACCCCGAATTAACACAATGCCACACACCCGTTCTCACGCATGCACACACATACACATGGACACATACATATGCACACATACACACACACACATGCATACACACACATATACACCAACACACCCACATAGATTGGGAATAGATAAAGATAGTGCACTTTTACAGTTAATTCAGTCTCTGATTTACGATTTCCAGTGTCTCACTTGGCAGGCCTGTGTTTTTTGAATGAATTCGATTAATTAAAGTTGAGCTGATGGCCTTGTAAAGCAAAGGGTTCACAGCAGACTGTGTGGTTCCTTGTAGTTGAATTTCTAGGACTGTTTGTTCTCAGGTGTACTTTGAAATGGGAACATGTTAAGCACTTTGGCTGCTTGATGAATTTCAGCTAGTTTCAGAGTCTGGTTTTGCAGACTGGCTGATGACTGATGGATCTGCTGGGTCCTGAGGGAATAAAGGTGCAGATCCTGAAACCAGTTTGGGTTTGTGGCCCTGTGGCAATCTCTCTGACTACACATAAATCTGGTATTTTTTTCCACACACAAGAGCTTGATCAGGTGACCTCTTTCAGATAGCTCCATCAACTCTGTGTCTCCATAAAGCAGCTTGTGTCCTTCGCAAATGCAACATAGTGGGGAGAATTTTCTCCTAGGTTGGGGGCTGAGCAGGAGCCAGCGTGCCCGCGATCGGCTGCACGCTGCGATTTTATGTGGGCAGGCTAATTAAGGCCCGCCCAGCATGACGCCCACCTGGAAGTGCTGAGCACTCCCTATGTGGGCAGGGGAGTAGGCTGAGTCAGGGCCTGCACTCTTACACGCAAAAGAACGTGGAAATCTCCCTGAGGCACAGAGCTGCCTCGGGGAGATTAGTTTGATTTTGAATAATTTAAATAAAAAAAATTTAAGACATATCTCCTCACGTGGCAGTGTCATATGAGCTGGGACATGTCAATGGACTTTAATAAAAACTTTTATTCAATTTATAAACACTTCATGAAACCCCATCCCGCCCGTGAATGAGGTTTCATGATAAATGCGAAGGCCGCCTGTGCTCTTTGCCTGCTTGACAACTTTAAGGTTAGACGGGCAGCCCTGTTAATTGTTTAAGTTAGTTTTTAAATGGCCTTAATAGGTCTTTGACAGTTTGGCGGACATGCAGCCGATTCCAGTCTGCACCTGCCAAACTGAAGATTGGAATGATCTGCAGTGACGTCGGGATGCATGCCCGACGTCACCGTGCATCATTTTACGTGTTGGCAAATGGAGCCCACACCCGCACACCGACCAGATTCTGGCCAATAGCTGCTATAAGCCAGTGTCCTTTGTTTAGGGAATTGTTCTTTTCAAAAAGTTCAGTACATATGTATGTCCAGCAGATGACATTATACATCAATATTTTATGTAGCACATCTTCATAACAATTTCAAAAGTGGAAATCTTGTTTGATCATCTTTATTGATTTTTGAGGAGATAACATATAATGGCAATTTATCTAGAAGTTCAAAAGGCCTTTGATAAAGTGCCCTGTAATAGACTAATGAATAAGGTCAGAGAATGTGAAGTCAGGGGACAGCTGGCAGAATGGATTACCAGCTGGCTTCAAGACAGAAAGCAGAGAGTGGGAGGAAAAAGCAGTTATTCAGAGTGACAGAAGGTGGGAGGTGATGTTCCACAAGGATCAGTGCTGGGACCACTGTTGGTCACAATTTGCATTTATACTTTGGACTTTAGAATCAAAAAGATCATTTTCTAAATTAGTGTAGGACACCAAATTGGGGGTAGGACATAGTCAATGCTGAAGAGGACTACAACAAATTACAGGAGAATGTTAATAAAGTTATAGAAGGGCAGATAATTGTCAAATGAAGTATAACACAGGTAAATGTGACATAGCATATTTTGGTAGAAAGATTAGGAAGGTCACATTACTTGGAAGGTGCGAGTTTGGAGGTGGGTTGTCAGAACAACGGGATCTTGGAGTACAAATACACCAATCACTAAAAGGTGTACCACTGTTTAGCAAGGCCATAAAAATAAACATGCATTAGGCTTTATTTCCAGAGGGATAGAATTTAAAAGTAGGGAAATTATGCTAATAAGGAGGTAAAGGCACGGGAAGGATGCAGGGAGATTTGCAAGGATGATAATACCAGAAATGTGCAGGTACAGTTATCAGGAGTATCTTTTCTCCTAGCAAAAAAGAGGGCTGAAGGATGACCTAATAGAGGTGTTTAAAATTATAGAAGATTTTGATAAAGTAGTTACACAGAGGGACCTGAATTTTTGCACAGTTGGAGAGACTTTCCATCTTTGTTAAAAAGGCACCAGAGGCCCACATCCAGAAGTCCTGCACCCGAACCCAGCCTCCACCATTTCCGCAAGGGGATTGGGGGTTGGTCGAACTTTGGACACCTGTGGTTCATGGAGGCAATTGCGAATGTTCAAGTGCAGCTGTCTTCAGTCTGATCTGTTTTTCTTAAGGAGGCAGTGGGAAATAAGACTTGTGCTCATTAGAGCTGGGAGGAGAAATTCTAAACTGACTGAAGTTCTTTGAAGAGAGAGAGTACCCTTTTGGCTATGTTCGCAGAACAATTTTGGGAGAGGTCAGGTGCCCTTTGGGAGAAATAAGGCACCCTTTTGGATTGTTAAAATTAGAAACGAATGTGTCTAAAGAGTGTATAAACCCATTGGAACTATCAAGCTCATTGGAACTATCAAAGGGAGCTGTCAAAAGCAGTTATCAAAGGGAGCTTGTCAAGCTGCTAAGGCATGTAAATTTCTTGCGTTTTAAATATTTGTAAAGACTGTCTGCAGTTTTAAAAATAACTGCTTGCTATTTCACTTTGTCTGCTGACATCAGCTGGAGGGTTACCATTACAGATTTCACAACCTATCGTTAGCACAGTGGGATGCCAGTCAGTTTGAATGACAGCTCCAAGTGCATATAAAATCTTTGAAGTGGGACTATGAATACAAATGCTTATTCATTTAAGAGTTTAAAGGAAGGTAAATATTGTGAATTTTTTTTTATGTCACTAAGAGTGATTTTTTAAAAAATAGTGAATTCAGCAATAGACACTTAAAATCTTAGTATGAGTCCTGAAGTCTTCCCATGCTGGATACTGGATGTGTTGGCATGGGTGGGGGATGGTATAAGGGCAAAGGATGGTGGGTAGGGGGGGCCATGGCTTGGCATGAGTTGAAACTAAGATCGCATAGCAGCTATAAAAAATCATAGGGGTCATGGAGGGGCATATGTTAGCATGAAGGGTAGAAATGGTCATGGGGGTGGGTGGAGGAGCATAGGTTGGCACGGAGGGTATGAAAAGCCATGGGAGGAGGGTGGGGGGCATAGATTGGCATGGATGATATGAAGGGCAGTGGGCAGGGTGGGCCATAAGGTGGCATGGGTTGGCATGGATGCGGCCTGGGGAGTGTGTGGGAGGTGAGGTGTGAGAGGTGGATGCTGGAGGGCTTTTTTAAATTTCATTCTATTTTTCATAGACCAAAGTGCTGGAGCTACGTGGCCAAACTTCCACCCAGCCTGCCTGCACACCCAGCAGCTCCTGTGCTGCATCCGAACTCTTTCTGGGGGCGGTGAGTACGACTTCCAGAAAAGCCGTCCCCCATTCCACCTCAGAATGAAGACCGGAACTTCCGGGTCACTATTTACAGGAATTTAAAAATTTTTATTATTTCATGCGATATGGATGTCACTGGCTAGGCCAGCATTTATTGCCCATCCCTAATTGCCCTTGAGAAGGTGTTGGTGAGCTGCCTTCCTGAACCACTGCAGTCCATGTGGTGTAGCTACACCCACAGTGCTGTTAGGAAGGGAGTTCCAGGATTTTGACCCAGTGACAGTGAAGGAACGTGATATATTTCCAAGTTAGGATGGTGAATGGCTTGATGGGGAACTTCCAGGTGGTGGTGCTCCCATGTATCTGCTGCCCTTGTCCTTTTAGATGGTAGGGATTGTGGTTTGGAATGTGCTGTCTAAGGAGCGTGGGTGAATTCCTGCAGTGCATATTGTAGATGGTACACACTGCTGCTACTGTGTGCCAGCAGTGAAGGGAGTGAATGTTTGTGAATGGGGTGCCAATCAAGCAGGCTGTTTTGTCCTGGATGGTGTCAAGCTTCTTGAGTGTTGTTGGAGCTGCATTCATCCAGGCAAGTATAGAGTATTCCATCATAATCCTGACTTGTGCCTTGTAGATGGTGGACAGGCTTTGGGGAGTCAAGACTTGAGTTACTCCTAGCCTCTGACCTGCTGTTGTAGCCACAGCATTTATATAGCTTGTGCAGTTCAGTTTCTGGTCAATGATAATCATCAGGAGAGTGGGATTTCAGTGATGATAATACCACTAGTGGCATCAAAGGGTGATGGTTAGATTCTCTCTTGTTGGAGATGGTCATTGCCTGGCACTTGCTTGGTATGAGTGTTACTTGCCACTTGTCAGCCCAAGCCTGGATATTGTCCAACTCTTGCTGCATTTGCACATGGACTGCTTCAGTATTTGAAGAGTCGTGAACGGTGCTGAACATTATGCAATCATCAGCGAACATCCCCACTTGTGACCTTATGATGGAAGGAAGGCAATTGATGAAGCAGCTGAAGATGGTTGGGCCTTGGATCCTACCTTGAGGAACTCCTGCAGTGATGTCCTGGAACTAAGGTGATTGACCTCCAACAACCACAACCATCTTTCTTTGTGCTAGGCATGACTCCAACCAGTACAAAGTTTTTCCCCTAATTCCCATTTACTCCAGTTTTTCTAGGGCTTCTTGATGCTGCCTTGATGTCAAAGGCAGCCACTCTCACCTTAGCGCTGGAGTTCAGATCTTTTGCCCATGTTTGAACCAAGGCTGTACTGAGGTCAGGAGTTGAGTGGCCCTGGCAGAACCCAAAATGAGCGTCAGTGGGTAGGTTATTGCTAAGTAAGTGCCACTTCATAGCACTATTGGTGACCCTTCCGTCACCTTACTGATGATCAAGAGTAGACTGATGGAGCAGTAATTGACCTGGTTGGATTTGTCCTGCTTTTTTATTACAGGTAGATGCCAGTGTTGTAGCTATACTGGAACAACTTGGCTAGGGACGCAGCAAGTTCTGGAGCACAAACCTTCAGTACTATTGCTAGAATATTGCCAGGACCCATAGCTTTTGCAATATCCAGTGCCTTTAGCCATTTCTTGATATCACGTGGAGTGAGTCAAATTGGCTGATGACTGGGGACCTCCAGAGAAGAGTGAGATGAATCATCCACTTGGCACTTCTGGCTGAAGATTGTTGCAAATGCTTCAGCCTTATCCTTTTCACTGATATGCTGGGTTCGCCCATCATTGAGGATGGCAAACTTTGGGGATCCTGCTCCTCCTGTCAGTTGTTTAGTTGTCCATCACCATGCACAACTGGATGTGGCAGGACTGCAGATCTTAGATCAGATCTGTTGGTTGCGGGATTGCTGCTTTTGCTGTTTGGCATGCATGTAGTCCTCTGTTGTAGCTTCACCAGGTGGTCACATTTTTAAATATACCTGGTGCTGCTCCTGGCATGCTCTCCTGCACTCTTCATTGAACCATGAATCAGGATCATGGAGCTGCACTCCAAGTTCCCTAACCAGGAGTGAAAATGCAGGCTAGAATGTTTACTCTTGTGGGAACAGCACCACTAGACACCATCAATATAAGATAGTCACCAATAAGTCCAACAGGGAATTCAGAAGAAACTTCTATACCTAAAGACCGGTGAGAATGTGGAACTCACTACCACGGGAGTGGTTGAAGTGAAAATTATGGACGCTTTTAAGGGAAAGTTGGACAAGCATATGACGGAGGAGGAGTAGAAGGTTAAAATGATAGATTTAGATGAGGAAAGTTGGGAGGAGGCTCGAGTGAAGCATAAACACTGGGATGGACTGATAGGGATGCATGTCTTTTTTCTGTGTCGTATATTTTCTGTAGTCCTATGATATTTGCCTTGAATGGGGTGGATAAAGGTTCTGCCCTTCTTAAGCATGCCTGACATTCACAGAAATAGCAGAGAAAAGCTACAAATGGATCCCTGCCATTTTCTGGTGGGTTTATCTTGCCTTATACCAGAATAATGCCAGTGGTTCAATAAAATAATCTTGCATATTTTGGGCCATAAAACATATTGCATATCTCAGAAATAACCCAAAGTGCTTCATACAAAATGAACAAGTTTGAAACACAGACCTATATTTTTGTGGAGTCAGGCTGAGTCTGGAGGCCTTTAAAAATTGTAGGGGGGTGGATCTGATTCTAGGATAACCTCCCAAATCTTGTTTTTAGCAATTTTCACCAGCATGGGATAAGGGTGCTTGTAGCCAGCCCAGATATATCACTCCTGGCATTGCCAGCTCCATTGCAGTGATGGGCATTTCAAACACTACCCACCCCATCTCCCCCTCTTCCCCCCCCCCTCCCCCCCCAAAGCAATTTTGATGGAGTTGATCCATTTCGTTAGTAGAGTGGTTCATGGCTTCTCAGAGGACTCGTGAATCATGGGGGATCCCCAGTCCCAAGTCATCTTAAAAAAATAACCATTCAACATTTCCTCTGAAATACATTTCCCCT
This sequence comes from Carcharodon carcharias, assembly GCF_017639515.1. Classification (NCBI taxonomy): domain Eukaryota; kingdom Metazoa; phylum Chordata; class Chondrichthyes; order Lamniformes; family Lamnidae; genus Carcharodon; species Carcharodon carcharias. The sequence goes on along the minus strand of NC_054467.1, from coordinate 50,875,492 downwards.
CTTACTTTCTCATAAAGCTGTCAGTCAACCACAACCATTCATAGTACCAATTTCAAAAATACTTTTATCAATTTTAGACCTTGCAACCTTATATAAATAAACACACAGGCATTGAAAAAACACATCAAAGAAGCATCAGATTATTGCAATGTGATAGAGATGTCACTCAAACAAAGATCGCACTCCTATTGAAGCTTTATGTGGAGGTCTTTAGTGCAATCCCTGCCTCAGAGTGAGAAGCTCCAGTTTTGAGACTCACCTCAGGACTTAACTGCCAAAGAAGGTCTAATCATAACATGGTCACACGGATTCAATATCAACCTGCAAATCCTTAAAATGCATGTCATTGGCAGGTGCTAAGAATGAAGAGATTCCTGGTCAGTCATGTAATGGAATGGAGCCTCTACCATCACCATCTACAGCTCCACGCTACAACATGCATGCATGTTGACACAACAACTCGGACTACCTGAGTGAACTACAGCACATCACCATCAAGCTGTGTAAACATTGTCTGCTGACCCAAGTGAATTAATCATTCTTGGAACTCAGCCAGACATTCCTATGATGGCATTATTATTAATACTTGGTAAATAAGCACACAGACAATGAGAAACCACAACAAAGAAGGATCAATATTATAAGGTAATATAAGATGTAAATCAAACAAAGACTACACCTTCTCCGCCCCCCCCCCCCTCTGATAATGATGCATAGTAAGCATGGATATGTGGGTGCATGGAGAGGGTATGGAAGATAAAGGGGGTCATGGGAGTTATGAGGAGTGTGGAGGGCACATGGGAGATATGAGGCAGCATGGAGATATGGGGGCATGGGATGAGCATGGGAGCAGGGGATTTAAAGGGGGCAGGGCAGGTGGGTGAGGTGTGAGGGACACTGAGGAGTGAGGGCCTAACAGTCATGATTACAATTTAGCCAGTGTCCCTATAAATGGCGGCAGGTGTTGTCGTCTGTTGACTATTGTCTGCAACCATTGTCACCATGGGCCTGCCTCCAGAGGCGCAGACCTGACTCCATCCAACCCTATCTCCCTGACACAAAAGTAGAGCGGACGTGGGTCTCCTTAACAGAGATGGGGTTACGAGTTCTTTCCCAATTCATGATACTCGTCTCCATGACAAACACAGCAACTGTCCTGCATTGAATATTATCCCACAATAACAATGGGAGGAATGATTGGTTAATCAGTTTTAGATTCTGTTTGTTGAGAGAAGAATATTTGCCAGTAGTCAGATAGCGCAATGGAATCTCTTGCAAATACCAAAACAGGTAGAAAGGACCTTGATTTAATGTCTCATCTTAACGATAGCACATCTTACAATGCAGTGCTCCCTCTGTACTTCACTGGGTGTTAGCCCAGATTATGTACTTAACTCCTCAAACGATGTTTTAACCACAACCATGTGATTCACTGGTCACAGAGAGTGCTACCAACTGAAACAAATTTCATCATTGAAGAAAAAATTGAATGGCCAAGACTGATTGCAGTCTGTACCTGGACTTTTTCAATTTAGTTTGACTTTCTAAGATGTGTAGATTTTCTTTTATAAATGATTTCAGATGTTAGCATGCATAATATATGATACAGCTCTGGGAGTTGTCAGCAAATCTATCCCAGACTGATGGAATGAAAGCTTTTGCTCCCTGACAGCTGCAGATATCTTAAATGAAATGAGTTTGGGCAGTCTTTAAGTAGGAATGCAACCATACTATAAAATAATCCACAACTCAGTGCAAGTTGGCATTAGGATTATTTTTCTCAAAGAGACCACAAGGATAGCTGATATGGGAAAATAAATGCCACACTCTTACAGTATTCCACTGAAGTTGAAAAAATGTTACAGAGTACATGGAATACGCTTTCCATGTCAAGTATGCTTGATGGGTTGCATATGGAGATAAACAAATGACTGTGCACTGCATGAAGCAAAGAAAAGGCACCAACAATCATAATGAAGCCTCCTTGATTTTTCTTTCTGTGATCTATCCAGACAATTGTTTATACCTGTTACAATGGTGAAGCTTATATGATTATTATGTTTCGGGTCTGTATCTTTTGCTTTGTAAGAGGGTTATAGTTTGGGACTGTATCTTTAAACCTAGGGTAAATAAAAGGGATCATGTGATCAATGCTGATATCTACGTGCCTGTAAAAGCTGATGGTGGTAATTAGTAAGGAACAAAGGGAAGACGCAAATTGTGTTATTCAAAGGGAGGTGATCAATATTTACATTTGAGGGCAATCACAGCTGTTGCTATGTCCATAATCAAGACTTATTTAAGTCTCCTGAAATGCATAAACATGTTACTGGTATCAAAACTGTAAATAGTTGTGCTAAAACCTGCCCCTTTGTTTCTAAGATGAAAACTCGTTGTGGTCAGAGATAGCTAATTAACATTTCTCCTTCGAGACAGGGCTAAGGTGTTTCTTGTTGCCATGGAGAAGGGAATAAGGGAAGCCATTTTTAGGATTAAGTTGCAGCAATATCACAAGCAGAGACAGTTGCAGCTTGGGTTTTGTGCAGCTTACTGAGAGTTGAGGGAGCAAAAGAGATGTGTTAGCCAGGCCCGCACTTTAAGCAGAGAAAATACTAACTTTATTGTTCACCACACAGAATATGGGTAGGAGTACATGCTTAGTTTGGAGATAGAGTTTGCGAGGGGAAAAGAGGCTGTAAGATTTGCCTAGCTTGGAGCTAAAGGAAGAAGTTTTCAGTAACCCTCATAGTGAAAGCAGCCAGCTTAGTTGGAGTTGGAAGCAATCAAGTTGGTGCGTGTAAGCCTGAGTTCAGAGGACAGAGGAAGATAATTTTCCAACAGCTGATGACCAGGAGAAGAGATGTATTACAAACCAGGGGTGTTTCTAATTTTCTGTTTAAGTCACTACACAGAAATTGTGTGTGGAGCTCAGGCTTGAGCTGAAAAGTCCCAGACCTTGCAAAGCAACTGTGGAAAAAGTTGGAGCTGGTCCCAAGAAAGTGCATAACTTTCTAGAACCTAATAAATAGCCAAAGACTTTCTGGTGTTGGAGGGAGTCATAGTGGAAAAGGGAAGATTCAGTTGAGAATTTTAATCTAAACTATATATGTTTGTGTGTGTTACTGTGCTTTTCGATGTAAAGTATAAGTATTTACCTAAGACAGTGTTTATTTAGTAGTATTTGTTTTACTTGATTCTTGTATATAAAATTTATTTCTTTTAAACCATGGAATCTTGTGACATAGGACAGAATTTTCCCGTTGACGTGTGGGGGCGGGCCCCGCATGCCGGCGTGTAAGATGACGCATGGTGACGTCAGGCATGCGTCCTGACGTCAACACACACCATCCTGATATTTCAAAAGGCGGACGCGCTATGAGTTCAGAGGCGCACCTGCCATTAATTAACGGGCCAGTTAAGGCCCTTGAGGCAGCAATTGAAGATGATTTTTCATGGCCTGTGCGATCTTCAGGATGTCGCAAGGGCGCAACAGGCAGGCGGGTAGGAGACATTTGTCTAAACCTCATCCACAGGTGGGATAAGAGGGGTGAGTGGCGTCGCAAATGTGATCTTTCAGGTATTTAAGTGTTAAAGTTACTGATACTTGCCTGTGTGAGCAGGAATACTTCAAAACTCATACCAGCTGCTTGGACAGGAGTAGAAGCCTTGGTCAGGACTCTACAATAAAGATCATTTTTGGGGCCTGCAGCTTTCAGGAAGCCTTCCCTTAGCCTGGGAATGGGAGGAGGCACCTCCTTTGAGGAGGAAGGGAGGGCCAGAAGGGGGAGGAGGCCACATTCAGCCTCCAGGGAAGCCACCTTTGGGAGGAGAGGTGCAGGCACAAGGGACACAGAGCCAACAGGAAGTCCAAGGTGGAAGGGGCTGCAGAAGAAGCCACTATCCTTCTGCCAGGGTATACAGGTGGCGAAGCAGCTACCTCAATATGTCTGAGGTCCCATGCCGAAGGAGGCCCCTTCTCTCAAGGGATTCACCTCCATTTGTCGGATGATAGGCTCTGAGATCTCTGCAAACTGTGTGGGTGGGCACCCCATGCCAGTGGCTCTAAAGGTCACAGCTGCCCTCAACTTCTATGCTTCCGGCTCTTTCCAGGGTTGGTGGGTGACCTCTGCGGACCACACTTGTGTCAAGCAGGTGACAGACGCTCAATTCAGGCGTGCACTGACTTTCATCCATCACCGCTGGGACGAGGCCAGCCAGACAGAACAAGCCAGAGGCTTCGCAGCAATTGCTGGCTTCCCCCGCATCCAGGTGCAGTCGACTGCACACGTGGTCATCAAGGCACCAGCAGATGAGCCCGGTGCCTTCATCAATAGGAAGGGATTCCACTCCTTGAACGTGTAGATAGTGTGCAATCACAAGCTGCAGATTCTGCAAGTCTGTGCAAGGTACCCAGGCAGCTCCTGCGACGCTTACATACTCAGACACTTGGAGCTGCCGAAGCTCTTCAGTGCTCCAGCCCGGCTGGATGGAGGGCTGCTGGGTGACAATGGCAATCCCCTCAAAAGGTGGCTCATGATGCCTCTCCGCCGTCCAAGAACAGAGGCTGAGCAGTGGTACAATAGGAGCCACAGTACCCCAAGGGCTGTGGTGGAGAGAGCCATCGGTCTTCTCAAAATGTGCTCCTGATGCCTGGACCGCTCAGGGGCGCACTCCAATAACCCCCAGATTGTGCGCTCCTGTTAGTGGTTGCATGCTGCGCTCTCCACAATCTGGCACTGGAAAGGAGCGACTTAGTGGACGAGGAAGACATAAACGCAATTGCTCTGGATGCACATGATGAGTCCAGCAGTGAGTCCGAGGATGAGCATACACAGGAGAATGGTGAGAGGGTAGGGGCTGACCGGGGCATACTCCAGGGAGGCAGGGACACCCGGGAGACTTTAATCCAAAGAACCTTCAGCTAGCCCACCACAGATGAACTTTCAACACATGCCATGGTTGCAGGCTCCATACTTGATACCTGAGTGTTAAATCTGCCTGGATACTAACATTAAATAAGGCCCTTGTCAATAAAGCTCAATGTCAAACAACTCACTCATAGCACCATGGGTTCCTGTTCCTGTCCACTTGCAGAAGTAAGGAATCACCCTGAGGCATGGCAACATGTCAAAATTTATTGAGGGAACAAATGTAACTTCATAAACCATAAAAAAGTTGTTGGACATCAGACCAATTCTTCGATAAACTATTCTGGGCCAACATAAAAGCACCAGTGAGAAACCCATGGTGTGTCTAAGGTGCCTTAAATTTACACTTACGGGTGCTACATCTAGATGCTGTCCCCTTGCTAGCACTGGCATCTGAGACAGCCTGCTCACTGTGCTGTCCTGTTGGCCTCGATGACCTTGGTGGATGTCCTCTGAGCCATGGAGCCTTTAATGACCCCACCTGGGAGGGAGCGGCCAGTTCCACATCTGGCTTCTCCCTAGTCGCTGCAGCCTCATCAGATGCCACGGTCACTGGCAGAGGGGTGGAGGAGCTGCTGCCCTCATCCGGAGTGCCCTGAGAGGAGCCCATAGAGACAACAGGCAGCTGCTGCGCTGACATGAGGTCGCTTTGGACCTCCCTGCTCACTGTAGATGGATAAGCACCGAGCTGAGATACTTGGTGCCCAAATCATTCCCACACTGGCACTGACCAGCTGAGGTCAATGCCTCTGTGAGGGTTGGAGGTCCGGGCACAACCCCCGGAGGCCCTAATTGGTCTCCTGGAGGAGCCTCTCTACAAGAGTCGCCACTCTCTCCAGGGAGGAAGCATGGCGCTCAGCCATGAGGCTCATTGCATCAGTAATGCTCCGCGTGGACTGCTCAAGCACGGGCACCATCCGACGTATAGCCTCATGTATCTCTGCCAGATCTTCCCGCAGATCCTGCTGCATTTCCAGCATTTGCTGCCTCAGGGACAACTCCAGAGGCTCATCGTCAGTCACTGACCAAGCATGTACCTGGTCCCCAGCAGTCCTCCAACTGCCAGTGCCCTAGGCACCCTCTGTCTCTGCCCACACCTCAAGCCAGTGTGAATTGCCCTCACTGCCGTGCCCCGGGACACTAGCCAAAGATTTAATTCCCATCGAGGTGCTGGTGTCTGCGCTGGTGCCTGCCTGGCTGAGATGATGTGATGATGGTGAATGGATTTCCTCTGGGGCCTCAGGTGTGAGAGCTGGGCCCTCCTCCCGGCCCTGATCCAATGATGATGAAAGGAAGAAAAAGGACATTTCATTAGTTACAGTGCAGATAATGTCAACTTGCATGCCATTCCTCTGGACCACTATGCGCTCATCTTTCCAGAATCAATGGTCAACCCATGTTGCTAACTTCAATCACTGAGATTTCAGCAGTGCCATGGCTCCTGGGACACACATGGTGACCTAAGTGGTCGCCAGACATACGTCCCTGTGGCACCCCAGCCTCACCGCCACCAGTAGACCTGGGGGCATGGCGCCTCTCCAGATCCATGGCCTGCTGCTCATAAGGTGTTAGGATTGCCAACTGGGCCTGGCCTCTGCCAGTCCACATCTGTTCTGCGGAATTGCGCGCAGTCTTCTCCTGAAAAGAAGTGAAGAGCATTGCTTAGTCCAGCCTGCACCTGAATTCCCATCGCCAACCCAGCCAGAGTGGGACATTGCAGGACTCCAGTTCTTCATCACCCTGCAGCTGCTGCACACTCACCCAAAGAAGCCAGGGCTGACCCCCCTCATTGCTCAAATGCTGCCCCATTCACATGTGGCACCACAAGATGTTACTTTGCTAAGCAAGGAGGCACATGCACATGGAGCACAAAGACCAATGGATTGATGCTCTGCCAACTGGAAGCTCCCCTCTCCGCATGTTAGCTCCCTGACTTTGACATGCTTCCCAGTTTCAGCACTTTGCCTAGGTGCAAATCTTTCACTTACAACCTCATTCTATACTCTGGGTGTCAATATCACACATGCTGCGGATGCAGAACACACCCTAGCTCAATCCTCTCAGGGTGAACTAGGCATGGGCAATATCTGCTGGCACACCCAGCGAGGGATACATGCCAGGAAGGATTCAATGCTGCTACTGTACTCAGAGTTGCCGGTGGGTGGGTGGGGTGGGGGGGGGGTGGTGGCGGGGGGATGCTGGGGGGAAAGGGTGACGGCTACATTATGTGACCTGAGGTAACATGGTACTCACCCTTCCCAAGCGCAGGAGATCGTTGAATCTCTTGCGGCACTGGACCCATGTGCGCTGCACCACATCATAGGAGCTAACACTCTTGGCCACCTTCTCCCACACATGTTTGGTCAGGTGGGGAGGCCTCCACCTCTCGTCCCTCGGAAGAAGGACCTCCCGCCGCACTGCCACCCCCTCAAGGAGGGCAGCTAGGCACTCATCAGGGAAACAAGGGGCATACTGCCCTGCTGCCCTACCCTCCGACCTGGCCTGCCCTGATGGCCTACCCTCCGAATTTGCATGATGCACATTACCCCTCTTCTCCCGGCCATTCTGAGCAGTCTCACAAAGGCTGCCAAGCCTTCATTTAAATAGGCCGTTGAGTCGCCATTGGACCCGGCAATCTGTGCACACACATCGCCGCCCACCCACTCCCACTATCCTTGGGAGTCATGAACTACGTTGGACGGGTCTTAATTGGCCCATCTGCTTGAAATGGCAGCGCGGACCCGATCGAGAGCAGCAATTGGGTCCACGCCTGCCCGCGCCCTGTCCGCATGGCCCGCCCGACAAGGGGAAAATCCTCCCCATAACTGGGACATCAAGTTTCTTTTTAAATGTTAATGGTCTCCATGGAGATCATAACAACCTAAGTGCAAAAATTAAAACTTCACCTCACCAAGTTATAGAAAAAGAGACAATATGTTCTATCCCCTCACACCGATATCCCCACGTGGATTAACTTAAATTCACCCATTCAAGCAAAAATAAATTGGCAGAAGATTTAAAGAAATTGAAGGACTGGTCTGGAATTGCTTAAGTTTCTCTTTGCAGTTTATATAGTCTTTCATACATTTTGCTTAAATTACTCAGTGACTACACTGCAAAAGTAAAGTGTGTTGAGACATCAGGTGGCCATGAAAAATGTTACATAAATGCAAGTCTTTTTCTTAACTATTATGTTGTTTAAATCGCAATCTTGTAATTTCATTTTGTAATTAACCATCTTTGACCAAATATGCCGATTGGATGATCCATCTTGGTGTCCTGCTGAGGTCCCAGTATACAAAATGTGAGCCTCCAGCCAATTCAATTCACTCCTCACGATATCAAGATACAGCTAGCACGCTGGATGCAGCAAAGGCTGTGAAACTCAGCAACATCCTAACAACAGTGCTGAAGACCTGTGCTGCAAAACTAGCCGTACCCCTAGCCAAGCTGCTCTAGCGCAGCTGCAATACTGGCATCCACAGAATAATGTGGACAATTGTCCAAGTATGTCACAAAAGTAGGACAAATCAAATACAACCAATTTTCGCCCAATCAGCTTACTCTCAATCATCAATAAAGTGATGGAAGGTGGTGCCAACGGAGCATTCAATCGCCACTTACTCACCAATAACCTGCTCAACCATGCTCAGCTTGGGTTCCACCAGGCCCACTCAACCTTGTTCCAAATATGGACAAAAGACCTGGGGGAGAATTTTCTCCCCGTCAGGTGGGCCAGTCAGGAGCAGGCGCTGAGCCCATCGCTGTCTGCAATTGGCTGCGCACTGCCATTTTACATAAGCGGACCAATTAAGGCACAGAGCTGCCTCGGGGAGATTAAGTTCAGTTTCAATGTTGGAAAAAATTTTAAAATAAAATTATTCAGACATGCCCTTTCATGTGACAGTGTTACATGAGCTGGGACATGTTTATGAATTTTCATCAAAATTTTTGTTTAATTAATAAAACTTTCATGAAACCTCATTCCGCCCATGGATGAGGTTTCATGAAAAATTTGTGCCCACCAACCCAAGCCCAAGCTTTCTCGATTGGGTTAATTGTTTTATTAATGGTTTTAACAGGCCTTTGACAGTTCGGCGGGCACACAGCCAACTCCAGTGCGTGCCCTCTGAACAGAAGATCAGAATGACGCGTGGTGATGTCGGGACGCATGCCCGACGTCACCACACGTCATTTGACACTGGCATGCTGGCCTGCCCAGATTCTGAACATAAGATTCTGGCCCTGCTTTCTAGAGGTGAGGTGAAAGTGACTATCCTTGATTTCAAGAAGGAGTTGACCATGTGTGGCATCAATGAGCCCTATGTCAATAGGGATCAAAGGCAAAATCTCCACTAACTGGAACCATGCCTCTTACAAAGGAAGATGGGTGTGATTGTTAGAGGCTAATCATCCCAGCCTAAGTATATTGCTGTGGGAGTTCTTCAGGGTAGCGTTCTAGGCCCAACCAATTTCAGCTCCTTCATTAATGACCTTCCCTCTATGATAAGGTCAGAAGTGTGGATGGTCACTGATTGCACAATTTAATTCCATTCATAATTCCTCAGAGAAACAGTCCATGCCAACATGCAACAAAACTTTGAAATTACTCATTCTTTGACAGCTAGACAGCAAGTAACATTAATGACTAACAATAAGCAATAAGAACCAACTCCAACAAGAGAGAATATAACCATCTCCCTTGATAGTCAATGACATTAGGCTCATTGAATATTTGACCATCAACGTCCTGGGGTGTCACCATTGAGTAGCAACTTAACTGGATCAGTCATATAAATACTGTGACTACAAGAAAGGATCAGAGGCTGGGTAGTCTGTAGTGATTGCCTCACTTCCTGCCCTCCCAAAGTCGTTCCACCAACAAAACATAAGTCGGAAGTGTGATGGAATACTCTCCATTTACCAGAATGACTGAAGGTCCAATAGAAGCTCAAAATTATCCAAGAAATATCAGGCCACTTGATTTGCACTCCATCCATCAACTTAAACCTTTACTCTCTTCATTGTTATTACAACATGCCTGCCACTTGTACCATCTACAAGGTGCATGACAGCATCTGTGGAGAGAGAAACAGAGTTAATGTTTTGAGTCCGTATAACTCTTCAGAGCTAAAGAGAGGTAGAAATGTGATGGAATTAACACTGTTGAAGGATGGTGGAGCAGGTTAAGTAGGATAAAAGGTCAGCGATAGGTGGGGGCTAAGGAGAGATTGGCAAAGATGTCATGGACACAAAACAAAGAGTATTAATGGTATTGGTGAAGACTAAAGAAGGTGCTGATGGTGGCATGAGGGTAAGAAAGCAGAATGTGTTCGTAGCACAAAAGGTTCAGCACTCTGTGAAAGAACAACATGGAACAACTGACAGGTGGCCCTTTTAGGGGAGGGTGGAGGGAGGGGTGGTGGTTGGGGAGAAAGGATAGAAAAAGGGATTTTAAAATGATTTTTAAAAAGGGATAAAACAATGAATAAAAATAAGTAAGCAAACATAATTTTTTAAAAAGGGGCAGGAAAGAGTTCATGTGCTGGAGCTGTTGAACTCATTTTAAATCTGGAAGGCTGTAAAGTGTCTAATCAGAAGATGAGGTGCTGTTCCTCCATTTTGCATTGGGCTTCACTAAAACATTGCAGCAGGCCAAGGATGGACTTGTGGGCATGAGAGCAGGGTAGTGTGTTGAAATGACAAGGGACAGGAAGGTCTGGATCATGTTTGCGGACAGACCGAAGATGTTCTGCAAAGTGGCTATCCATCTGCGTTTGGTCTCCCCAATGTAGAGGAGAGAACGTTGGGAGCATCGAATGCTCCCAAATTGAAGGAGGTGGAAGTGAAGCACTGCTTCACCTGTGAGGAATGTTAGGGCCCTTGGACAGTGAGGAAGGAGGAGGTAAAGGGGCAGGTGTTGCAGCTTCTGCACTTGCAAGGGAAGGGGATGAGGTGTCGAGGTGATGGAGGAGTGGATCAGGGTGTCACAGAGTGAACGGTCCCAAGCTCCAACAACTTATAGATACCAATGCCCATCCAGGACCCTACCTTTCTTCTGACCCTATCCTTTCTTCTAATCCCAGCCCTTGCTGTGTATTCACCATACCCTCTGATCTTCTCCTCTCTGCAGCTGAATGTTCTGTACTCAGCAAAGGACTGAGTTTCATACCCTTACACCCTCACTTCCATGAATTTCGGGCTTGGCATGATGCTGAACTCTTCTTCCACCGCCTTTGTCTCTGCTCACTTCATTGGGCATGAGTCTTCCCCCTGTTTAACAGATCCTTTCACCTGCATGAAGTATTCTCCCTCCACCTGGGACCCTTCCTCTGGCCTCTTCCCTGCTCTTGAGCTTTTCATCGCGAACTGTTAAAGTGACATCAGCCTTCTTAATTTCTCTGCTCCTCTCACCCACACCAATCTGACTCCTTCTGAACTTGCTGCACTCCGTTCTCTCAGCTCCAACCCTGACTTTGTTATCAAACCTGCCAACAAGGGTGCTGCTGTTGTTGTCTGGCGTACTGACCTCTACCTTGTGGAGGCTGAGCGCCAACTCTCAGACACTTTTTCCTACCGCTCCCTGGACCACCACTGAACATCAAGCCATTGTTTCCAGGACTGTCACTGACTTTATCTCCATTAGAGATCTTCCCTCCACAGCTTCCAACCTCATAGTCTCCCAACCCCACAAAGTCCGCTTCTATCTCCTTCCCAAAACCCACAAACAGAGCTGTCCTTGTCGACCCATCGTGTCAGCCTGTTCCTGCCCAACAGAATTCATTTCTTCCTATCTTGACTCCATTTTCTGTCCCTGTTGTAGAGTTACCTTTCTTGGCGGAAACATTGAACTTCATTTACAAGACAACAGCAGCAGCTACATGTGTGCATCTAACTCTACAACTAAAGAAGAACTCCATCCTAGAGCTTCTCCACACTGCAAACTAATTGATTTATACAGATCATGTGATCTTATGACACCGGATTGTTCTTAAAGCTACAGTCCTACGTTTATCAAAACTATAATTGCTACATTCCTCCCCCTTTAACTTTTCTGTACATTTTGTATTTACAAGAATATTTATCTCATGACATTACAATATTTACACAGGTCATGAAATGATAAGTTCAGTCTTTTAGGTAACCCGTCTGGAAAGTTGTAGCTCCACGGCTTCCAATTCCTTGGCAGGAGCCATAGTCTCTGGAACTGCATTAATATCAGGTACCTCATTAGGTTCAGTGTGGCCCACTTTGACAGATACATTGGGCATGTCTATCCTTGGTTGAACAACTTCAACAGGAACCACAGGCTCAGCAATTGTTACAAGTGGAACATTATTTTGTTGGTGTATGCCCTTTCTTCTTATGGGTGACCAGGCCCTCCACATCTATTTGGTACGACAATGGTCCAGTCACAGAGCTTACTTTATCAGGTAACCACTTCGATCTTCCACTGAAACTCCTTACTTATAAAGCTTCACCAATAGTGAATTGTCACTCATGACTGTGCAAACTATGAGTCGCTTTTTGATTCCCTTGACTTTTCCCCTCAAAATTGGGAAGTATCAGGCTTAGTCTTGTTCGAAAATGGCAACTCGCAGCTGTTGCACCTGTAGTAGTGTGGGGGTTCGTTCTGTAGTGATATAGAAAACAAGCAAGTTTAGTTCCCAACAATTCATCTGTTAACTTTTTCATTCCCGCCTTAAAAGTTTGTACTGCTCTTTCCACCAGTCTGTTAGATGAGGATGATATGGTGCATTCTTTATGTGGTTGACACCATTTAGGCTGACAAATCTTTGAAATTCAGCGCTAGTAAATTAAGTACCATTATCTGAGACGATTACTTCTGGCAATCCACGGATAGAAAAGCTTTGGCGTAATTTGTCTATAGTAGCGGCTGACATTGGCGACTTAACCTCATATTTGTCTAACCACTCGAATTGAGCATCTATAATCAGTAGAAACATGATTCCAAGAAAAGGACTGATGTAATCTATGTGTAATCTCACTCAGGGCCTACCAGGCCACTCCCATGGGTGTAATGGGGCTGCCACTGGCAACATTTGTAGCAGTTGGCATTGCACACAGTGGTTAACCACCTTCCCAATATCACCATTCATTCCCGGCCACCAAAGATAACTTCACACAATCATCTTTATTCGTGAGATTCCCGGATGGACACTGTGTAACTCTACTAAAAGCAGTTCCCTTCCTTGTGAAGGAACTACTACCCATGCATCCCACAATAGAATACCATCTTGACTGCTCATTGGTTTGAAAATGGCTTCAATTCATCAGAGACAGGTTCCTGGGACCATCCATTTAACACTTGGTCTCTCACTCGAGACAGGACTGGGTCCAGTTTCTTATCTGCCTGACACAGACTGGTGAGGATCCGGGAAATTCATCGCTAATACGATCTCTTGGGAAATTGCGACATATTCATTGTTCTCTTGCAAAGGAAGGTGACTTAGGTCAACAGCATTGGCTATATGAATCCCTGTTCTATGCACAAAAGTGTATTCATATGTTGCTAAAATTAGGGCCCATCTTTGAATTCGTGCAGAAGCTGTAGGAGGTATAGCTTTTTCTTCGCTAAACAGACCCAAGAGTGATTTGTGGTCTAATACAATCATGAAGTATCACCCATCCATGTATTGGTGAAATTTGTTCACACCATAAATGTTCAACAGACCTTCCTTTTCGATCTGAGAATATCCTTTCTCGGCTGTGGTAAGTGTCCTGGATACATAACATATCGGCCTCTCTGCACCGTCGTCCACCCTGTGAGGTAGTACCGTTGCCACTCCTTAGGGGGACACATCTCAGGTTACCACCAATTCCTTCGTCGGATCATAGTGCATTAACAAATTCAAAGAGTGCAAGAGCTGTTTTACTTTCATGAAGGCTTCTTCTTGGGGTGACTTCCAAACCCAATGCTGGTTTTTCTTTAGCAGTGAATCTAGAGGGACTGGAACCATTGATTATTTTGGTAGAAAACGGCCATAATAATTTTCTATCCCTAAAAATAATTTAAGTTCAGAGATAATCTTAGGTGCAGGTGCCTCTCTGATAGCTTTAACCTTCTCTTCAACAGGGTGTAACCCTTGGGCATCTACCCAGTAGCCTAAATAAATGATTTCAATTGCCTGAATGGTACATTTTTCCTTCTTTAGGCTCACCCTTGTTTCTAAAAATCGTTTCAGGACTTCCTCCAGGTTAGCCAAGTGTTCCGTTTCCATGAATCCCCTTATTAGTACATTGTCCAGGTAGACCACAACTTGAGGTAATCCTTGTTGTAAGCTTTCCATCGTCCTCTGGAAAATGGCACAGGCCGAAGAAACACCGAAGAGCAGGTGTGTGTATTGATATAACCCTTTCTGGGTATTTATGGTCACAGATTCTTTGGAGGCATCATCCTGTTCCAGTTGCTGATATGTGTGACTCATATCAGATTGGTATACTTTGTCCCTCCTGCTAGTTTGACATAGAGGTCTTCAATCTTGGAAATATAGTACCTGTCCAGTTTGGCTGCTTTGTTGACCATTAGCTTATAGTCCCCACAGATCCGGAAGGTCTGGCCCAGTTTTAGGACAGGGACTAAAGGTGCTGCCCACTCCGAGAACTGAACCACTTTTATGGCACCCAGCCTTTCTAGTCAGTTCAACTCATCATCATCCTTCTCCCTCAGAGTATATGAGCATGGGTCTTGCTTTCAAGAAGCGAGGAGATGCTTCTGAGTCCACGTAAAACTTGGCCTGTAGGCCTTTGAATTTTCTCAATTCATCCCAGAGGACGGTGTCATTTTTTTTAGCAGCTCTGGCAGTCCTCCTACTCGCAACTGGAAGATTTTGGACAAGGTTAATTTAACCTCTTTAAAACAATCATGACCTAGAAGGCTTGATCTTTTGCCTTCTACCACCGTCACTGGTAGTTGAGCTGTTTATTATCTTTAATAAACAGATGCACCAGTAATACCCTTTACCTGGATTTCTTTGCTTGGCAGAAGTCTATTCCAAATTTAATTGTTGAGCAACTTTATTTAAATATCTGAAAGTGTGCTCTCCTATTACAGTGGAAGAAGCACCAGTGTCTACTTCCATTTTTAATGATTTTCCATTCATGTGTAAAGTGACAGTGATTGGCTCTGTCTTCCCTACTTTCATGTTGAATAAGGAATAAATGTTGTTTCTGGTTCTTTCACAGCATATACTTAATTTGACTTTGTTGCCTGGAAGACTGTTTTAATCTCACTTTGCAACAATTCAATATGTGCCCTCTTTTGTGACAAAAATAGCATTCTACCTCTTTAAGTTGCCAGTTGTTAGGAATACGATTGTTTCCATGTTGATAGCAATTAGTTTTTGAATTTGCTGCTGAGCTGTTTTCTCTAAATTTTCAGTTAGCAGGGGCTGTTTCCCACTTCATGGCAGAGTCCTGGCTTTTCATGCCACTCTCGGCTGACTGTTCCCACCCAATTGGAAAATGGCGCCATTTTGTGCACCTTGAACCACTTGTGAATCCCTTACAGCGCTTTCCATCGCAAGCATTATTTCTAACACTTTCTTAAAATCAAGATCTACTTCAACCAGCAACCTTTGCTGAATAGCATCATCTTGCACACCACAGACCAAACCAATATTTCGTTAGTTGTTTTAATTTTGCCACGTAGGTGGGAATGGCCTCCCCTGGGGCTCTATTCTGTGAATTGAACCTTACCCTCTGCATTCTGACTGAGGGTTTGGGTTAGATGTTCTATATATTGAGATCAGTCACCTGTGGCTGGCCAAAACAGATCAACTCTGCCAAACCCTGGCATCTCAGATGAGTATATCTTCCATACTTTTTAATTATCTTATCGCTGGGCGCAGTATCGCTGGGCGAGGAACAGCACTGGATCTGATTTATCCTCATCACCTGTTTGTTATACAATTGATTTTCCAGGCAATTTTTCTTGGTAGAAACATTAAACTTTATTTACAAGACAGCGGCAGCAGCTACATGTGTGCATCTAATTCCATAACTGAAAAAGAACTCCATTCTAGACATTCCCTGTGCTGCAAACTGATTGGTTTACACATATCATGAGATCTTACAGCACAGGATTATTCTTAAAGCTACAGTCATACATTTATCAAAACTATAATTACTACACTCCCCTTATCCAGTCTCTTCCTACCTACGTCCGCGATTCCTCTGATGCCCTACATCTTATTAACAATATCCAGCTCCCTGGCCCTAATTGCCTCCTCTTCACCATGGGCGCCCAATCCCTCTATACCTCCATTCCCTACCAGGATAGTCTGAGGGCTCTCCGCTTCTTCCTTGAACAGAGACCCAAACAGTCCCCAACCACCACCACTGTCCTCCCTCTGGCTGAACTTGTTCTCTCACTGAACAATTTCTCCTTTAACTTGTCTCACTTCTCCAAATAAAATATATGGCTATGGGTACCCACAAGGGCCCCAGTTATGCCTGTCTCTTTATGGGGTATGTGGAACATTCCTTGTTCGAGTCCTACTCAGGCCCCCTCCCACAACCTTATTTCAATACATTGATGACTATATTGGTGCCACTTCACACTCTCGTCTGGGCCTGGAAAAAATAATCAATTTTGCGTCCAATTTCCATCCCTCTATCACCTTCACATGGTCTATCTCCGACAATTCCCATCCCTTCTTGGATCTCTCTGTCTCCATTTCTGGTGATAGAATGTCCACCAATATTCATTACAAGCCCACTGGCTCCCACAGCTACCTCGACTACAGCTCCTCACACCCTGCTTCCTGTAAGGACTCCATCCCATTCTCTCAGTTCCTTCACCTCCGTTGCATTTGTTCTGATGATGCCACCTTCCAAAACCTTCCTTCGCTGAGGTTCCCCCCATCACTGTTGTTGACAGGGTCCTCAAACATGTCTGACTCATCTCCCATGCCTCGGCCCTCACCTCATCTCCTCCCTCCCAGAACCATGATAGATTCCTCCTTGTCATCACTTTTCACCCCATCAGCCTCAAAATGCAAAGGATCATCCTCCACCATTTCCGCCAATTCCAGCATGACCACCAAACACATCTTCCCCTCAACCCCGTCAGCATTCCATAGGGACTGTTCCCTCTGTCACACACTGGTCCACTCCTCCATCACCCCTTACAGATTCCCACTGCATCTTCCCATGCAAATGCAGAAGGTGCAATACCTGCCCCTTTACCTCCTCCCTCCTCACCAAGGGCCCAAACACTCCTTTCAGGTGGAGCAGCACTTCCCTTGCACCCCCTTAAATTTGGTCTACTGCATTTGCTGCTCCTAATGTGGTCTCCTCTACTGGGAGGACCAGTAGAGGGAAGACCACATGCAGATGGATAGCCGCTTTGCTGACCACCTTCGGTCTGTCTGCAAGCACGACCCAGACATTCCTGTCGCTTGCCATTTCAACACCCCATCCTGCTCTCATGCCCCACATGTCCTTCCTTGGTCTGCTGCAATGTTCCAGTGAAGCCCAACACAAACTGGAGGCATAGCACCTCATCTTCCGATTAGGCACTTTACAGCCTTCCGGACTTAACATTGAGTTCAACAGCTTCAGACCATGAACTCTCTCCTCTATCTTCACCCCTTTTTAACCCCCTTTTTTAAAATGTATTTTTCTTTGTTATTCACTTATTTTTATTTTTATTCATTGTTTTATCCCTTTTTAAATTCTTTTTCCATCCTTTTTCCCCAGCCACTGCCCACTCCCCTCACCATCCCACAAAAGGGCCATCTGTCACTTGTTCCAGTTATGTTCTTTCACAGAGTGCTGACCCTTGTTCTGCTGTTCACACGTTCTGCTTCCTTATGCCTATTCCATTATCAGCACCTTCTTTAGTCTTCACAACTACCATTAACATCCCCTCTGTCTTGTGCCCATGTGCCTTAGCCCCCACCTATCCCTGACCTTCTATCCTGCTTTACTTGCTCCAGCCCCCTTCAGCAGTATAAATTCCATCACATTTCTACTTCTCTTCAGCTCTGTAGAAGAGTCATATGGACTTGAAATGTTAATTCTGTTTCTCTCTCCACAGATGCTGTCAGACCTGCTGAGTTTGTCCATCTTTTTCTGTTTTAATTTAAGATTTCCAGCACCTGCAGTACTTTGCTTTTATTTTGACTTGAAAACATATTGGCTTCTCTAGTCAAGTTCCTGGAACTCCATTCCAAACAGCAGTGTGGAGTGTCTTCACCACATTGAACACAGTGGTTTCAGACGTCAGCTCACCACTACCTTCTCAAGGATAATTAAGCATAGGCAATAAATGCTGGCCTTGCCAGTGCTACCCACATCTCATGAATGAATAAATAATAAAAAAACCTGTAAACTCTATTTAATGTTATCTACATTGTTTTTAGAAATGAAAGAATAAATATCCAGTTGGTCCCACATATTTCTTCCCTGTTAATAACATTTGAATGATTCAGCTACTCATTAATAGTTAAAATCACAAAATAAAAGTAATAATCCACAACCCTAAGTGTAATTGCTATTTGTTCTCTAGAAAGAAGGCTACACAAGTGCACACTGATGACAAGCGCTATTCAGCATGTTGTGAGTACTATTTTTCCCATGGAATCTAAACATATCTCTTGTGATATTCTAGTTGTACTTAAAATTGTGTTACTATGGTAACGTTAATTGTGCTTCATTTTCCTGAGCTCCATGCTGTGCATTTGATAATAGTTGTTGTGCAATCATTATTTTAACTCATTGGGCTGTTCTTGTGTGCAAATTGAGCTTCCTTGAATACGGGAATTTTAAAAACATCAGTTTATGTAACTAGTGACATTTCAAAAATCCCTCCCTCTTTTATTTACCTCGCATGAGAGGAATTTCCCCCATGCTCCTATCAGTGGGATCAATGGCAGGTGGGAGGGAGAATTCAACAGATAGTCCAAAAATCGGTTTCACACCAGCGTGAAATGAAGGTGGGATCTTCCGATACTGCCCACCATGGCAGATCATGATTCCCACTAGAGGCCAGTGTGAAACCGATTTGCAACCTGTTAATGGGTTGCAGATATAGCCCTGACAAGAATCTTCCCCCACATCCAAATTTCTGTGACACCAGCGGGAAAACATGCTGATCCAGAACATGCCTGCACCATTGCCCTTGGTCAGCTCGCGGACAACCAACAGCTACCGAACCCTGGAGCACCACATGCAGCGCAGAGTGGGTGGAGCTTCATCCATGTAGCTCCTTCGTGAAGCAGCTTCCTCACAGCAACCTTGTTCAGACTTCAGGCATTCTTCCAGGGACATTTCTCAGGCTTTGGACCTTCTTCCAGGGGCATTGCTCAGGCTTCGGACCTTCTTCCAGGGGCATCGCTCAGGCTTCAGACCTTCTTCCAGGGGCATCACTCAGGCTTTGGAACTTCTTCCAGGGACATCGCTCAGGCTTCGGACCTTCTTCCGGGGCATCGCTCAGGCTTTGGACCTTCTTCCAGGGACATCGCTCAGGCTTCGGCCCTTCTTCCAGGGGCATCGTTCAGGCTTCGGACCTTCTTCCAGGGACATCGCTCAGGCTTCGGACCTTCTTCCAGGGACATCGCTCAGGCTTTGGACCTTCTTCCAGGGGCATCGCTCAGGCTTTGGAACTTCTTCCAGGGACATCACTCAGGCTTTGGACCTTCTTCCAGGGGCATCGCTCAGGCTTCGGACCTTCTTCCAGGGACATCGCTCAGGCTTCGGACCTTCTTCCAGGGACATGGCTCAGGCTTCGGACCTTCTTCCAGGGGCATCGCTCAGGCTTCAGACCTTCTTCCAGAGACATCGTTCAAGCTTCGGACTTTCTTCCAGCGACATCACTCAGGCTTCGGACCTTCTTTCAGGGACATTGCTCAGGCTTTGGATCTTCTTCTAGGGACTTTGCCATGGGTTCGGTTCCTCGAACTGCAGGATAGAAGGCAGCAGGAGGTACAGTTATGTGGTGATGAAGTGTTGGGGGGTGTTATAGAAGGCTATGAGCGCTGCAGATGTGGTGGGGGTGTGGAGGCTTAGAGGGGGGCGTGGCAGTTGGGGGTGCAGAAAAGGGTTTTACAGGGGTGTAGCAAGGTGGCAGAGGGAATGAAGGGGGGACGATGGAAAGGGCCATGTTGGTTGCCAGGTGAGAACGGGGGTTATGTCCAGGTGTGTGAGGGGTGGGAAGGTTATGTCCATGTGAAAGAGCTCACGGGGAGGGGTCGGTAGAGTCAAACCACCCACTGTGGAGTCAACTATTGACTCCACCATGGGTGGGTGGAGATGCAGGTCATCCCAGCTGGGCAACTGAAAGAGAACTCTAGCAGGCAGTACTGTCAATGCCTGAGACCTGGGAGATGAGTTTGATGCTTGATGGTAAACGTTTATGAAACAAATCTACTAAAACTAAGGGGAAAATTGTGTTGAATTCTTTAATGAGGGTGAAATATGTTTTTGTCTTGCTTGTAAACAGAGCCAGGAATCCATTGGGAAAGCCAGATGAACGCAAATAGTTCCCGATGCAGCACAGGAAATGTAAATATAGGCAGGTGTTCTCCAGTCATAAAGTGCAACCAGAGTGTTAGAACATTACATTGAGAAAGTATCCATTGATTGGTGTCAACAAAATAGGACAGCAACAAATGTTGAATATATTGACAGGCAGTTTTAATTCAAAGTAATATTGGAATATGTAGAATTATTACTGAGTTAACTAAGTAATCTAGGATAATTATACTTCAATACATCTTTTCCTCTTTTTCACTGTAGTTGTTTTTATTTTCTTCCTGTATTCCCTGCTGTCACATGCCTTTCCTTGGCACAAAATATAACAGCAACCCAGAATATGTAACAGGGAATCTAACTCTGTTACACATAAGTTAGACTTGCCCATTCATGTTTACATTTCTAAGTAACAAGTTACTGAAGGTGTAAGCTGATAATGACGGTGATATAAATGGGATATATAGGACCTGAGTGAATAAGGAAAACAATAGTTTGAGAGCGGAAGAGCCGATCTGGAGCTAAGGCCTAAAGCCTAGCTGCATCCGAACATGGGTGCCCACCAAGGGGAAGGCCAAGAACCGGGGCAACACAAGAACTGGGGACAGCCAGAGAAACGTGGGGGATAGCTGGGGGAATGCAGGGAACAGCCAGGGGAATGCGGGGAGAACCTGGAATAGCTGGGGGAATGAGGGGAGAACCAAGGATAGCTGGAGGAATGTGGGAAGAACCAGAGACAGCTGGGGGAACATGGCCTCAGCCGAGCCAGAGCACCAGAGCTGGGGAAAAGTGGCCGGAGCCATGGGAAAGTTTGGTGACCTGCTCTAGAGTCTCTCTATGTTCACAAACTCGCAGTTGCCAGTGTTTGCTGCTCCTCCAATCACAGTCTGATTCTCTCCCAGTTTGCTGCTGATAGACTCACTATTGACGGGAGAAAACGCAAGAGAAAAACAGGCTGTGATTGAAGAAACAGTCCCCTACAGAAACTTTAAACTCACTGACCCCTCTTACCAAAATTTTCAACAGTCCTAAGGTGGCCACATGGAGCAGCCTGCCCTATCACTATGGTTACTGTCAGGCAATGGAGCCAATAACAAAAATAACTCTTGTACTTCCTTGTGGGCAAGTGCTAATAGGGCTCTTCTTCTTTGTCTCAGTATTAACCACTATCCAGTGTCACTGCTTGCATTTAACAATCTATTTTGCTTTTGTCAGGCTTGACCCTTAAAGTGCTTTACATTAGCACTTGCTTAATTCAAATACAGGAGAATGGCCCACATGTGCTGACTGATTGCATTTACACTCAATTTTGGGATCAGATTGGGAAGATGTGGTAAATCAAAGAGTAAAGACAAGGCCAGAGGGAAAGGTATTCTTTGGGAAATGATAAACAGACTGTGACAGGAAGGGCCAGAGAGTACAAATCTAAGAGTAAATCAGAAGACAGGCTAGATGCTGCAAAAAAAGTAAAAGGACTAAAACAAAGTTCGATTTGATAGCCATTACAGATACATGGTTACAGGATGACATAGATTGGGATGTGAATATTCAAGGATATGTGATACTTAGGAAGGACAGGAAGTTAGGAAAAGGCAGCGGGGTGGCTCTGTTAATTAGTGATGGTATTAGCACATTAGAAGGGATGACCTAAGTTCAGTGGCAGATTTCACCCATGTCAGGTGGATTCAGCGGGCAGGGGTGGTCGGGAAGCCGACTGCCACCCGCGATTGGGGCCGGACCCTAAATAAGGAGCAAAAAACTAAAGTATGAGAGAAAACTAGCTAGTAATATAAAGATGGATAGTAAGAGTTTCTATAGATATTTAAATAAGTAAAGAGTTAACTAAGTGAGGTTGGTCCAAAGAGAGTGCATCTGGGGAATTGATAGTAGGAAAGTAAGGAGATGGTGGATGAATTAAACAGGCATTTTGGTTTGGTCTTCACTGTAGAAGACACAAGTAACATCCCGGAAATAGCTGTAAATCAGAAAATAGAAGTGGGAAAGGATCTTGGGAAAATTACAATCAACAGGGAGGTAGTATTGAGCAAATTGTTGGGGCTGCGGGTGGACAAATCCCCAAGTCCGGATGGATTTCATCCTAAGGTCTTGAAAGAAGTGGCTAGTAAGATAGTTGATGCACTGGTTTTAATTTTTCAAAATTCCCTAGATTCGGGGAAGGTTCCATTAGATTGGAAAATAGCAAATATAACTCCTTTATTCAAAAAGAGAGGGAGACAGAAAGCAAAAAGCTGAAGGCCAGTTAGACTAACATCTGCCATAGGGAAAATGTTAGAAGCTGTTATTAAAAATGTTATAGCAGGGCACTTAGAAAAATTCAAGGCAATCAGGCAGAGTTTTGTAAAAGGGAAATCATGTTTAACCATTTATTGGAGTGCTTTGAAGAAGTCACATGTGCTGTGAATAAAGGGGTACCGGTGGATGTACTGTACTTAGATTTCCAAAAGGCATTTGATAAAGTGCCACATCAAAGATTATTGCAAAAAATAAAAGCTCATGTGGTGTAGGGGGTAACATATTGGCATGGATAGAAGATTGGCTAGCTAACAGGAAGCAGAGAGTAGGCATAAATGGGTCTTTTTCTTTTTGGCAGGATGTGATGAGTGGTGTGCCACAGGGATCAGTGCTGGTGCCTCAAATTTTTACAATTTATATAAATGACTTGGATGAAAGGACCGAAGGAATGGTTGCTAAATTTGCTGATGACACAAAGATAGATAGGAAAGTAAATTGTTAAGAGGACGTAAGGAGGCTACAAAGTGACATAGATAGGTTAAGTAAGTGGGCAAATATCTGGCAAATGGAGTATAATGTGGGCAAATGTGAAATCGTTCATTTTGGTGGGAAGAATAAAATAAAAGCTTATCTAAATGGTGAGAGATTGCAGAGTTCTGAGATTCAGGGGGATCTGGGTATCCTAGTGCATGAATCAGAAAAGGTTAGTATGCAGGTACAGCAAGTAATTAGGAAAGTGAAGAATGTTATCATTTATTGTGAGGGGAATTGATTACAAAAGTAGGGAGGTTATGCTTCAGTTGTACAGGGCATTGGTGAGACCGCATCTGGAATATTGTGTACAATATGGAATATTGTCTCCTTATTTAAAGAAAGATGTAAATGCGTTAGAAGCAGTTCAGACAAGATTTACTAGACTAATACCAGGAATGGGCAGTTTGTCTTATGAGGAAAGAGGAAAGGCTGGACAGGTTAGGCTTGTATCCACTGGAATTTGGAAGAGTAAGAGGCGACTTAATTGAAAGCTTTAAGATCCTGAGGGGTCTTGACAGGATGAATGTGGAGAGGATGTTTCCTGTTGTGGGAGAATCTAGAACTAGGGGTCACTGTTTAAAAATAAGGGGTCGCTCATTTAAGACAGATGAGGAGAAATTATTTCTCTCAGAGTGTTGTGAGCCTTTGGAACTCTTTTCCTCAAAAGGCAGTGGAAGCAGGGTCTTTGAATATTTTTAAGGCAGAGCTAGATAGATTCTTGATTAACAAGGGGGTGAAAGGTTATTGGGTAGGCTGGAATGTGGGGTTGAAGTTACATTCAAATCAGCCATGATCTTCTTGAATGGCAGAGCTGGACCAAGGGGCCGAGTGGCCTATTCCTGCTCCTAATTCGTATGCTCGTATGTTTAATACCAGTTCACTTACACTGATGGATTTTAATTACAATAACTGAATTAGAACAGTACAATATAGGTACCTGAAAACGTAGATTGTATCTGTGATATCAAAACAGCCCTCAAGAGAAAATAATGAAATCTAAGCTCTTCAAATAGACTTGTGATTAACATTTTTGAAAATTGTTTCTTAAATTCCTCTGTGATGTCCTTGCATGTTAGCTCAGTCTGAAAACTGTACATTGAAATAGCAGTTGTTAGGATGTTGATTCATCCAGTTTATACATGACAGTCCAGTTTTCAGCTAGTCTGTCACTGTCTTGTAGCAGGCACCTTTATGTCCAATAATTTTATTTTGAGGTCACTAACAATGCAAACAGTTGGTGCCCTGAATAGGATTCTCCTTTAGCCCCACGCAGCCCACTCTGCTGCAGTGAAACAACAGCAAGGGCCTGTGCTCTTTCTCAGCAAGTCTGGCACACTGAACTCACTCACCTGCTGCCCAGATCCACAGAGGCTTGCCCTGGACCTTGTTGTCGGTCCACAATGCTGCTGAGACTCAGAGAATGCACGCATGTCACAGCCGTTGCAGGGAAAACTCTGCAATTTGAGTGCTGCGGTTAGCAGGCGATTTGGAGCTTTTGTCAGAGTGGTGCTAGTGTTAGCCCAAGACTGAGCCCACCACTCTGTCCCAGCCCCAATCCTGAACCTGCCCAGCTAGACCAAGGCCCCACTCTGAGCCAAGCCAAGCAATCTTTCTTTTACTCCTGGACTTTTATTGTGACTTTGTGAATAACATCGAGGCAGATCAGAGGCTAGGAATCCTGCGGTGAGTAACTCATCTCCTGACCCCCCAAAGTCTGTACACCATCTACAAGGTATAAATCAGGAGTGTGATGGAATACTCCCCACTTGCCTGGATGAGTGCAGTTCCAACAACACTCAAGAAGCTCGACACCAACCAGGACAAAGCAACCTGCCTGATTCGCACCCCACCCACAAACATTCACTCCCTCCACCACCGAGGCACAGTGACAGCAGTGTATAATATCTACCAGATGCACTGCAGGAACTCACCAAGGCTCCATAGACAACACCTTCCAAATCCACAACCACTACCATCCAGAAGAACAAGGGCAGCAGACAAAGGGAACACCACCGCCTGGAAATTCCCCTCCAAACTACTCACCATCCTGTCTGGAAATACATTGCTGTTCCTTTACTGTCGCTGAGTCAAAACCCTGGAACTCCCTCCCTAACAGCACTATGGGTGTACCTACACCATATGGACTGCAGTAGTTCAAGAAGGCAATTCACCACCACCTTCTCAAGGATATTATTGATGGGCAATATATGCTGGCCTGAATGAGTAAGAAAAAACAGGAAATTGGCAGATCTGAATGATGGGGTAAACTGGCTACATGGGCAGAGACAGACTTAAACTGGCCATCCATCTGGTTTTCTACTGGGCAGTTTGGTTTTCAGCTGGCCTAGTCTTTGATATTCTTGAGCTCCCTCAGTGGCCACCCTGGCAGTTGGTTTAACTGTACAATAATAACTTGTCAAGAAAGGACAGTTTACAAAAGCAGATAATTCCAGGGCTGGTGGGTGGATACAAATCAAGATCAAGATGAATTTCATCTCACACCTTTCTTGCCTCTCACAAAGGATATCTAAGAGGGGAAGTAGGGGGATGAGAGAGAAAGACAATGTCGACTATGTTTCTCAATTCCTTGCCAACACCTAAGCTGAAATTCCATCCACTGACTCAGTTGATAACTGACAGCTTCAACAAGCTCGTGGTTGCAGGTGATATGACTTTCAGAACTCACATGACAACCATCCTACTGATATACCAGTACTCTTACGTTTACTTGAAATTACTCGCTCTGCTACTTTAGCTTAGACATCAGTCTATTTATGAATTGATTTAACAAAGAACAGACTTAATGAGCTGAACTTTACTGGCCCCTGGGTAGAAGGATTGGAGGTGTGGAGCATGGTAAGACATTGGGGAGCCTTGTCAGAACTGCATCTTGCCTACCAATGGGGAAGTTTCCCAATAGTGGCAGGAGCTGGATCTGGGTGCGAATTGGCTGCCCACCTCCATGGAGGCATATTTTATTGTAAAGGCACCAAATAGAGGCCATTAAGCAGGGCTGCCAGGATTTGGTATCGGCAGGACAGCCATTCCCCCATCACATGAGAACACTACCAACTTCAAGGAGGTGGCCTTCATGCAGCAGCTTGGGAGCTGGGAGGGTGTACCATTGGAGCCCCATGGCTCACAGCACCACAGCAAAGGTCACAGGCAGGAAAGTCAGCCTCCGTGTCCCCAGTGATCCCCACAGTGGGCTTTCCCCTCTGATCAGTGGGGTCTTCCTAGATCTCTTAATATTTTTATTTTAATTTATCTGCCTGAGGCTTGAGATTTCCTGCCCCCTGAGCAGCACCCACTGCTCTCATTGGGACTGCTAAGGCTTCAGAGCTTCGTACCCTGTGATTGAGCCAGCAGCATCAAGAGTCTGTCTGCCATCCTTAATTGGACAGTGAGCCTGAAGGTCATCAGTCAGGAGGCAGCCTCTGGTAAAATTGCCGAGCTAGCCTTACAGCCGGTAAGTGTGGTTTTGGAATCCCATTTGGTCCCATGTTGGGTGTCCTGCAGCACCCAGAAACTCCAGCCAATAAGCCAAATAGTCTTCTTTTGTCTCGCAAACTTCTATGGCCCCATGACACATTAGACAGAGACAAATTATTGCAGAAGTGAAGCCCATGTCCAGGGAATCAATTATAGATACCCTGATATAACCATTTATGTTTTAATGCAGCAGGCAGGGGTCATGAGAGGGATGTGGAGGGACCCTGAATGTGCTTGATCCACTCAAATTGTGGTCCAATGATAGCTTAATGCCTTCACTTCAACATAGAGAAAGGAATTTCTGACAAACATGTTAAGCATTCCTATGTTAGTATCTCACATTCTAATTTCAGGGCCATTGTTGGGTTAGGGAGGAGGCAGCCTCACTCCACAGCTGCCTGAGTCATATCTGATTTGGGAGTACTTTAATGATTACAATTGTGCCTGAAAAAGAAAATGTTTCAATTTCTAACGGCCTTCACCTTGCTAACCACAAAAATTCGGCTTTCCTTTGGAAAGGAAAGAGCTTGGGTTTTATGACACTATAATGTTTGGATATTTCCAAAGACCCTTTCACTGACACAAGTTAATATATTATATTCCTGACTCAAGTTACCACCTTTTGTGAACTCCCAAATTTGAACAAGATCGGAAGAGGGTCAGAGCCTAAAACAGGAACAATTGATGAAAACTTACTTAAGTTGCATAACTGATGCATAAGACCATAGCATTCAGATATAAAACCATTTATTCTATAAGAAAACATAGGGGCGGATCTTCCCCTCTGCTTTGGGGAATACCAGTCAGGCTGTTTCCTGAATGCCCAATCCCGAACCAGTCACCTCTGCCCACTCTCACAGAATCTTTATCTCTGTGAAACGTAGGTGGACAAGGTTTGGTCCTGCCACCTCGCTAGGCAGGGCCGAGGCAGTGACCGAGGTGGGTGAGTGCTGAAGCGGGCAGCTTAAAGGCCCGCCTTGGCTCTCTGGGACATTGGCTCAGTCCTCTACCCCTGAGCCCCAGGGCATCCCATCTCATCAATAATGCATTCACAGGAAACACACCAGATTGCTGGTGGATGGGCTTGGATTTGCCCGCCACACCATCACCTCACTTCCTCGCTCTGGGTGCCATATTTAAAGTGCACCAGAGCTAAGCCTACTTCATGTCTACAGACCAGGACTACTCAAGGTGACAGATGGCCCTGAAAGCAAAGGAGATGGTAGCCCCCAAATTTAGTGGCACCTCTCTAGGGTGCCTGCTGGATGCAGTGGAAAGCCGCTGAAATGTCCTCTACTGCTGTGGCTGCAGGAGATCCACCAGAGTCACTAATCTGCCCTGGGAGGTGGTGGCAGCAGCAATCAGCGCCACCAGAGCCCAGAAGAGGTCAGCCATCCAGTGCACGAAGAGGATGAATGCTCTCATCCATTCCACCAGGGTAAGTCAATCACCTCATCACTCTCAACACACACTCCCAAACCCATCATACATCCACAGGGATCTCACACCTCAAGGCACAACACCACTAACTCTCACACAGACCCTCACATCTCTATCAGGCTCATATCCTCCAGAGCCTGCATCCTCATCCCATCCATACCTCCACTCACCACGCAAACATTCCACGCGTCCTGCTCACACTCTCCATCTGTTTTCATGCATGAGAAGCTGGCTCACAGCAGCAGGGAGAGGTCCCAGACTAGGGTGGAATGGCGCACATTAGGCCCCTCACTCACTTTGAGGAGAGTGCCATCGCACTGACTGGTGAGGACGTGGACTGTTTCTGAGGTGACAGTGAGGTCAGCAATGAACACCCACGTGAGGATTCTGCACCACATCATCCCTCTCTCAATGCAATTGTGAGTGCTCTCTCTCCTGCTTTTGATTCTGCTGCCATCTACTAATTATCTCTACTTTGTTTCACAGGGAGCTTTGCCAAGCAACCAGCACCCCCAGTCAGCCAATCCCTCAGCTCCATCCAGGTCAGTACCTCTAGCCAAGAGGACACCTCCTCCATTGAAGAACTGGAAATAAGCAGCCTGGGAGACCCGCCACAGAGCTCACCCATACCCTCCACCAGCGCAAAGACAGACATCTCATTTGGATCTAGGTGTAGAGCAGGCTCGGGTTCGCGATCTGGTGGTCACTGCATGGATATGTGTCTGCAGAAGGAGGAGGCAGGTTCAGCCGAGCTTCACGGAACTCAGAGGACTGCTGAGGAACAGGCATCCGTGAGGTCCGAGTTAGATGATGAACCTCTGGATTCGGCCTCTCAACTCAGCGTGGAGATTCAGTAGAAGGCGGGGAACATCACATAGAGCTGTTTGAAGCCCTCAACAGAGTGGCACGCAAGCCAGAGGAGTGCATACTGCCTGCTCTCTGATGAAGTGGTGCCCACATGTGTGCATATGGAGGTGTCCATGAAAAGGATGGTAGACACCATGGAGACCCTGGTCCAGCATACGGAGATGCCGCAGTCCTGCACTCCATCGCAATAGCCAAGGTTGAGTTCTTGAACTGGCAGTGCAAGATGGAAATGGGGCTCCCCGACGTCCCTCCAAGTGTTTCTTCCCTTCAAGGAGTCAGGCCAGGTCCCTTGGGAACCCAAAGGGAGGTGGAGTGGCATGGGTCATCCATTCAGGAATCTCAGAGGTTTTCCACTCCCTCTAAGACCCCTTCACCTGTAAACCCCTGAACCTCGTCCTCTGTCACTGCAAAGGGAGCAGTTGGCCTACAGGAGGACAGCCAAAGCAAGCCGGGGTCCTCAAGACTTCGAATCTCCAAAGGATGCACGCCAATATCATCAGAGGCAACAGGGCCAACCATTTCGCAGGCCATCTCTACCCTTGCTGCGGATGTCAGGGCAACACTGAGAAGAAATAGTAGGCCTAGAAAAGTTAAGAAATTCTGATCACAGATGGTTGTATTGTGAACACATTTTATCACTTTATAATCTGAAAATATATTCACTTACACTGACTAATGTGTAATGTTGTCCTTCAACTTCATTGACAGGCTTCGCGAGTCCTCACCCTGCATCTCCCACCACTCCCCCACTAGCAGTTCAGCTGCACACAGCTGGGCCACGAGTGATTCTGCAGGGAAGAGTGTGTGTGTGGCAGGGCCTTTCGATCCTTGTGCAAGCACTCTCCCATGCACATGGAGCCTTCATCTATCACACTCATCTCAATGTCTCTCTGCTGTTCTCTTTCAGTTAACAACCTGAGCTGACCTGCATCTCCGCCCACCTACTGATTATACTCCCATGCAGCACCTGTGCCCATCCAATACAAGGCTTCATTCACTTTCGATTTCTGAGAAATGGTAGTTGTCAAGTTGATTGTTAGTTCCCCCATTCTTTCCCCTCCCCCAGTCACCCATGTCCTTTCCCCCTGTGGATCCCCTGGCATCACTTTCCACCTCCCCACTGTCATAGAGTCATAGAAGTCTACAGCACAGAAAAAGGCCCTTCAGCCCATAGAGTCTGCACTGATCAAACAAGTACCTAACTATTCTAATCCCATTTTCCATCACTAGGCCCGTAGCCTTGTAAGCCATGGCATCGCAAGTGCACATCCAAATACTTCTTAAATGTTATGAGGGTTTCTGTTGCTACCACCCTTTCAGGCAGAGAGTTCCAGATTCCCACCACCCTGTGGATGAAAAAATTCTTCCTCATATCCCCTCTAAACCTCCTTCCCATTACCTTAAATCTATGTCCACTGGTTATTGATCGCTCCACCAAGGGGAAAAGTTCCTTCCTGTCTGCCCTATCTATGCCCCTCATAATTTTACACAACTCAATCATGTCCCCCTTCAATCTCCTCTGCTCCAGGGAAAATAACCCCAGTCTATCTAATCTCTCCTCATAACTAAAACTCTCCAGCCTAGGCAACATCCTGGTAAATCTTCTCTGCACTCTCTCTAGTGCAATCACATCCTTCCTATAATGCAGATTCCAGAACTGCAAGCAATACTCTAGCTGTGGCCTAACCAGTGTTTTATTCAGTTCCAACATAACCTCCCTGCCTCAGCTAATAAAGGCAAGTATCCCATATGCCTTCTTAACCACCTTATCTACATGTCCCGCTACCTTAAGGGACCAGTGGATACCAAGGTCCCTCTGATCCTCGGTACTTCCCAGGGTCCTACCATTCATTGTGTATTCCCATGTCTTGTTTGTCCTGCCCAAATGCATCACCTCACACTTCTCTGGATTAAATTCCATTTGCCACTGATCAGTCCATCTGATAAGAACGTCTATATCCTCCTGTAATCTAAGACTATCTTCCTTATTATTTACCACCCCACCAATTTTTGCGTCATCCGCGAACTTACTGATCAGTCCTCCTACATTCAAGTCTAAATCATTTATATATATACCACAAACAGCAAGGGACCCAACACTGATCCCTGTGGAACCCCACTGGACACAGGCATCCAGTCACAAAAACAGCCCTCGACCATCACCTTCTGCTTCCTGCCACTCAGCCAATTGTGGATCCAATTTCCAAATTGCCTTGGATCCCATGGGCTCTTACCTTCGTTATCAGTCTCCCATGCAGGACCTTATCAAAAGCCTTGCTGAAGTACAAGTAGACCATGTCAAATGCATTGCCCTCATCCACATACCTGGTCACCTCTTCGAAAAATTAAATCAAATTGGTCAGCCGTGACCTCCCCTTAACAAAACCATGCTGACTGTCCTTGATTAATCCCTGCCTCTCCAAGTGTAAATTAATTTTGTCCCTCAGAATTGTTTCCCATAGTTTCCCCACCACTGAGGTTAGACTGTCTGGCTTGTAGTTCCCTGGTTTATACCTTCCTTCCTTCTTGAATAACAGTACCACATTGGCTGTCCTCCAGTCCTCTGGCATCTTTCCTGTGGCCAGAGAGGTATTGAAAATTATTGCCAGTGTCCCTGCTATCTCCTCCCTTGCCTCACTCAACAGCCTGGGATATATTTTATCCAGGCCTGGATATTTATCTACTTTTAGCGTGCCAGACCACTTCAAACCTCCTCCCTTTCTATGCTAATCCCTTTAATTATATCACAGTTCTTCCACCTGATTTCCAGACCCATGTCGTCCCTCTCACTTGTGAACTCCGACACAAAATATTCATATCAAACCCCACCTACATCTTCCGGCTCCACACAAATTACCACTATGGTCCTTAATGGGCCCTACTCTTTCCCTAGTTCTCCTCTTACTCTTAATGTACTTGTAAAATAACTTTGGATCTTCCTTTATTTTACCTGCCAATATTTTCTCATGCCCCCTTTTTGCTCTCCTAATTTCTTTTTGAAGTTCCTCCCTGGACGTTCTGTACTCCTTTAGGGCTTGCGCTGTTTTGAGCCCTCGATATCTGCCATAAGCCTCCCTTTTTGTCTTTATTCAATCCTGTATATCCCTGAACATCCAGGGTTCCCTGGATTTGTTGGTCCCACCCTTTATCTTTACTGGAATATGTTGGCCCTGCACTCTCCCCATTTACTCCTTGAATGAGTCCCACTGCTCTGATGCAGATTACCTAAAAGTAGCTGCTCCCAGTCAGCTCTGGCCAAATCATATCTGATCTTATTAAAACCAGCCTTCCCCCAATTTAGAACTCTGATTTCTGGCTCATTCTTGTCCATTCCCATACCAACCTTGAACCTAACGGAGTTATGATCACTATCTGCAAAATGTTCCACCACTGATACCTCTACCACTTGCCTGGCTTCGTTCCCTAAAATTAAGTCCAGGACCACCCTCTCTCTTGTAGGACCTTCTACGCACTGGCTTATAAAGTTCTCCTGGATGCATTTTAAGAATTTGCTCCCTCTAAACCTATACACACCATGTCTAACCCAGTTAATGTTGGGGAAGTTGAAATCCCCCACCATTACTACCCTATTATTTTTACACTTCTCTGAAATTTGCCTATATATCTGCTCTTCTATTTCTCCCTGACTGTTTGAGGGCCTATAGTACACTCCTAGCAACGTGATTGCTCCTTTTTTGTTTTGAAGTTCTACCCATATGGCTTCGTTTGAGGTGCCTTCTAAGATGACATCCCTCCTTACTGCTGTAATTGATTCCTTGATCAATATTGCAATACCCCCTCCCATTTTATCTCCTTCCCTGTCTCTGAAGACACTATATCTTGGAATATTGCATTGCCAACCCTGCCCCTCCCTCAACCATGTCTCTGTGACAGCAATGACATCATACTTTCATGTGTTAATTTGTGCCCTCAACTCATCTGCCTTATTCGTCAGACTCTTGTACCATTCAACTTTGCCAAACTCTCTTATGCCTTAACTGGCCTATAATTTCTATGCCTTCCAGACTCACTTGCTCTCTCTTCTAATTTTGGCTGTGCATCTGCCCCTGCTGAATGTCCTCTCAGGATCCCACCACCCTGCCAAGTTAGTTTAAACCCTCCCCAACAGCACTAGCAAACCTCCGGGACACGCTGCTCCACTCCTCCATCACCTCCTACACCTCAACCCCCTCCCACGGCACCTTCCCATGCAACCGCAGAAGGTGTAACACCTGCCCCTTTACTTCCCCCCTCCTCATCGTCCAAGGGCCCAAACACTCCTTTCAAGCGAAGCAGCGCTTCACTTGCACTTCCTTCAATTTAGTCAACTGCATTCACTGCTCCCAATGGATATTGGAGAGACCAATCTACATTGGAGAGACCAAACGCAGACTGGGCAACCGCTTTGTGGAACACCTTCAGTCTGTCCACAAGCATGACCCAAACCTCCCTGTCGCTTGCCATTTCAACACACCACCCTGCCCTCATGCCCACATGTCCGTCCTTGGCCTGCTGCAATGTTCCAATGAAGCTCAACGCAAACTGGAGGAACAGCACCACATCTTCCGACTAGGCACTTTCGGAAGCCTTCTGGACTTTGCATTGAGTTCAACAATTTCAGATCATGAACTCTCTCCTCCATCCCCACCCCCTTTCCGATCCCCCTTTTTCCAATAATTTATAATTTTTAAAATATATTTTTCTTTTCCCACCTATTTTTAAATTTATTTTGATGTATCATTTTATCTCCACCTTTCAGCCCATTTTGATCCCTTCCCCCCACCCCACCCCCACTAGGGCCATCTGTCACTTGCTTGTACTGCTTTCTACCCTTAATGTCACCATTAGCATGTTCCTTAGATAATATCAGCACCGTCAACACTCCTTTGACCTTTTGTCTATGACATCTTTGGCAATTTCTTCTTTGCCTTCACCTGTCACTGGCCCTCTGTCCAGCTCTACCTGTCCCAACTCCCTCAACCAGCTTACATTTCACCTCATTTCTATATTGATCTTAGTTCTGATAAAGGGTCATATGGATTCGAAAGATTAACTGTCTTCCTCTCCGCAGATGCTGTCAGACCTGCTGAGTTTTTCCAACTATTTTTGTTTTTGTTTCAGATTTCCAGCATCCCCAGTATATTGCTTTTATCTCTCTGCAAGGATGTTTGTCCCATTCCAGTTCAGGTGCAACCCGTCCACCTTGTACCGGTCCCACTGCTCCCAGAAATGGTCCCAATATCCCAGAAGTCTAAATCCTTCCCTCCTGCATTATCTCTCCAGCCACATCTTCATCTGGACTAACCTCCTATTTTTATACTCACTAGCACGAGGCACCAGAAGTAATCCAGAGATTACTACCTTTGAGGTCCTGTTTTTTAATCTGCTTCCTAGTTCCCTAAATTCTGCTTGCAGAGCCTCATGCCTCTTTCTACCTATGTCGTTGGTACCAATATGTACCATGTTCTCTGTCTGTTTGCCCTCCCCCTTTGGAATGCCCCACAGCCGTTCAGCGACATCCTTGACCCTGGCACCAAGGAGGCAACATACCATCCTGGTGTCACGTCTACGGCCACAGAAACGCCTGTCTGTTCCCCTTAGTATTGAGTCTCCTACCACTATTGCTTTTCTCTTTTTCCTCCCCCACTGTGGAGATGAGCCACTCACAGTGCCATGAGCGTGGCTGCACTCCCCAGAGGAACCGTCACTCTCACCGTTTTCCAACAGAAAAACGGTTCTCAAGCAAGATGCACCCTGTGGATTTCCTGACTACCTGCCTGACACCTTTTTTCTAACTGATGCTCAGCCATTCGTTCTTTGCCTGCACTTCTGTAAACTGTGGGGTGACCACATCTAAAAACATGCAATCCACAAAACT
Organism: Carcharodon carcharias; assembly: GCF_017639515.1. Taxonomy (NCBI): domain Eukaryota; kingdom Metazoa; phylum Chordata; class Chondrichthyes; order Lamniformes; family Lamnidae; genus Carcharodon; species Carcharodon carcharias. The sequence goes on along the minus strand of NC_054467.1, from coordinate 50,840,605 downwards.
TTCAGCCTCGTGGATGCACCTCAGTGCCTCCAGCTGCCGCTCAAGCTCCGAAACCTGGAGCTCAGGTAGCTGCAGTTGATGGCACTTCCTGCACACGTGGTCGGTCAGAGCACAAGGAGCGTCTAGGACTTCCCACATGTTGCAGGCGGTACATAACACGGGACTGAGCTGCCCTTCCATGCCTCTAATTGAAAAAAAACCCCTCACTTTAAGTTAAATACGGTAAAAAAACATTAAATTATTTATGTACTTTAAATAAAAACTAGAACTCTTACCTTTCCTTAGCTTAAACTATTTTAAACTGGAGAAAATCACACCCATTGCTCACCAATCAGCTCCCACCTTTGTGCTGTCATCACTTTTTGAAGCTTCCCCGCACTCGCGCTGGTTCTGATCTCTCTGCTGCTCTCTCTCTCGCTGTCTTGTGCTGTCACTCTTGTTATTTTCAACAAGAACTGACTGCAGGGCACTCTTCCCAGACTCCTTCACCGCGATGCTGACTGCAGGACACTCTTCCCAGACTGCTTCACCGTGATGCTGACTGCAGGACACTCTTCCTAGACTGCCTCACCACGATGCTGACTGCAAGACACTCTTCCCAGCTGTCACCAACCAATCCGAACCCTTGTCATTCCACAATGTCCAGGTGAAACTGCACATTCCCTACCTTCTTGAAAATCCCACCCCCATCAACATTGATCTCCCTAACATCCTCCTTCCCATTGCCAAGGTCTATGTCTGCCTCTGAGTCCCCACCAACTGCCCTCACTGTCCCTTCTACCGCTACCTACATACCCTCACCCTCCCAACTTACTGGCTCCCTCTGCCCCCTCTCACACTCACCATTCCCTCCTACCATGTCCACCTTCAATTCGCTCCCCAAAAGGCACTCATTGACTCCACACATCCCTCCCTTGCCTGTACACCTGGACATCCCCCCTTACTCTCTCCTCCTCCCTTCTCCATCCTTACTCCCTCCTCCCTCTGGCCACCTTCCTCCCTTCGAACTCCCTCCTCCCCATGGACATCTTCCCCACTCTGAATGCCCTCCTCCCTCCTGACACCTTGCCGCCCCGAACTCCCTCCTCCCCACCGGATGCTTCCCCCTCCGAACTCCCTCTTACCCCCGGACACCTTCTCCCCTCTGAATGCCATCTCTTACACCATCCTCCCTCCTTACAGCTACCTCCCTACTTACAATTCTCCCTTGTTACACCCCCCTCCCCCATAGTCCCCCTCCTCCTGCACAGCACCCTTCCCCCTCCGAACCTCATAGACCCTGAACACCGTTGTTCCTCCCTCACCCCACCCCCGAACACCTTCATTGTCCCTCCCAAACTCAGCCCACCTTCCTCACATCTAGACTTCCTCTCCCACTCCCATCATCCCTGCACCCTGGCAGTACACCTTCCTCTCCCACTCACAGGCTAGGCCTCCCCCCTGCCTCACTGATCATCCATAGCAGTCCATGGTCTAGATCGTGATGTTCCAAGGCAGACCTGAAGCATCACCGGAGACCTGCCACATCCACCCAGCGTGCGATGTACATGTTCCTCCAGAGTCCGGTAGCTGTAGGACTCCAGCATCCTCTTCTCCTCAATGTTTGCGATGTGAGCTAGGCACCAACAGTAATGACTGATTTCTGTACTTCACACTTGTCCTGATGTTTTATGGGCCAGCTTGTTTCCCCACCAGTTTGACTGCAAATCGGAACGTGGGGAGATGTTTCTGGTTGGGCCTTACTTTGAATCGGGCTCACGCTGGTCTCCAGTGGGATTTGTGTTCCCGTGATACCATCGGATGATCCCGCTGTGATTTCACACCAGGGTGAAACCGATTTCTGCCCCTCATGTCAAATTGTCCCTCCCCTTGACCCCACCTGCCATGACACCCACTGCCAACGGGACTGGATGATTCCACCCAAAATACTTGTTTAACTCCTCTGCCATTTCCTTATTTCCCATTATTAATTCCCCAGTCTCACTCTCTGAGGGGCCAACTCTCACTTTAGTTATTTTTTTCCTTTTTTGGGGCATATGCAGGAGTGGAAAATCTAACACTTAATCCTTGATTTTAATCTTCTGCACCTGCTGAGAATGGAGAGGGTGAAAACCTCATTTGAGCTAATGTTACTAGTTTAACTAATTTCACAGAATCACACAGTGCAGAAGAGGTCCTTCAGCCCATCAGGTCTGCACCGACACGTGAGAAACTCTTGACCTACTTACCTAATCCCATTTACCAGCACTTGGCCCATAGCCTTGAATGTTGTGACATGCCAAGTACTTTTTAAAGGATGTGAGGCAACCTGCCTCCACCACCCTCCAGACTGTCACCACCCTCTGGGTAAAAAAGTTTTTCCTCACATCTCCCCTAAACCTCCTGCCCCTCACTTTGCACTTATGGCCCCTCGTGACTGACCCTTCAACTAAGGGGAACAGCTGCTCCCTATCCACCCTGTCCATGCCCCTCATAATCTTGTACACCTCGATCAGGTCGCCCCTCAGTCTTCTCTGCTCCAACAAAAACCACCCAAGTCTATCCAACCTCTCTTAATAACTTAAATGTTGCATCCCCGGCAACAACCTGGTGAATCTCCTCTGCACCTCCTCCAGTGCAATCATATCCTTCCTATAATGTGGCAACCAGAACTGCACACAGTACTCCAGCTGTGGCTTCACTAACGTTCTAAACAACTCCAATATGACCCCTACTTTTGATAAAGGCCAAGTGTCCCACATGCCTTTTTCACCACCCCACTAACATGCCCCTCTGCCTTCAGAGATCTGTGGCCACACACACCAAGGTCCCTTTGTTCCTCAGAACTTCCTAGCGTCATGCCACTCATTGAATACTTCCTTGTCGAATTACTCCTTCCACTTTTCAGGGTTAAATTCCATCTGCCACTTATCTGCCCATTTGACCATCCCGTCTATATCTTCCTGTACCCAAGACACTCAACCTGACTGTTAACCACCCAGCCAATCTTTGTGTCATCCACAAGCTTACTAATCCTACCCCCCACATAGTCATCTATGTCATTTATATAAATGACAAATAATAGGGGACCCAGCACAGATACCTGTGGTACACCACTGGACACTGGCATCCTGTCACTAAAGCAGCCTTCGGTCATCACTCTGTCTACTACAACTAAGCCAATTTTGAATCCATCTTATCAAATTACCCTGTATCCCATGTGCATTTGCCTTCTTTATAAGTCTCCAGTGTTGGACCTTGTCAAAGGCTTTGCTGAAATCCATAAAAACTACCTCAACTGCACTATCCTCATCTACACACCTGGTCACCTCCTCAAAAAATTCAATCAAATTTGTTAGGCATGACCTCCCTCTGACAAAGCCATGCTGACTATCCCTGATCAAACCTTGCCTCTCCAAGTGGAGATAGATTCTCTCCTTCTGAATTTTCTCCAATAGTTTCCCTACCACTGACGTGAGACTCACTGGTCTGTAGTTCCCTGGCTTATCTCTACAACCCTTCTTAAATAGTGGAACCACATTAACTGTTCTCCAGTCCTCTGGCACCTCCCCCGTGGCCAGAGAGGAATTAAAAATTTGGGTCAGAGCCCCTGCGATCTCCTCCCTTGCCTCCCTCAGCAGTCTGGACACAAATCATCCGGACCTGGAGATTATTCCACTTTTAAGCCTGCCAACACCTCCAATACCTTGTCACTCCCTATATCAATTTGCTGAAGAACCTCAGTCTCTCTCCCCGAGTTCCATACCTTCACCTTTATTCTCTTGAGTGAAGACGGATATGAAGTATTTGTTCAACACTCTACCGATGTCCTCCGACTCCATCCTTGGATTGCCCCCTTGGTCCCTAATGGGCCGACTCTTTCCCTGGTTATCCTCTTCCCATTGATATACTTATACCTTGGGATCTTCCCTACTTTTACTAGCCAGAGCTTTCTCATATCCCCTCTTTGCTTTCCAATTGCTTTCTTAAGCTTCACCCTGCACTTTCTGTACTCCAGTAATGCCTCCGCTGATTTGCTCCCCTTGTACCTGCTAAAAGCTTTTCTTATCCTGAATATCTCTGGACATCCATGGTTCTCTGGGCTTGTTACTCCTTCCTATCACCCTGGAGGGAACATATTGAGCCTGTACCCTCCCCATTTCCTTTGGTTAGTATGCTGGGCTTCATCTTCAAATAGACAAGAGCCTAATCGATAAGCAAAAGTCAGAGTGTAATGATGCCATTCAGATCTCAGCAGCATTCTAGCACAGTTTCAGTCAGTTTGGTGTCTGATATCACCAAAACTGAGGAGGCCTTCACAAGGCCAGACGTAGAAACTGGTTCAACTTTAAGCATGAAAGATGGAGGGCAAGATTTTTAACGTCAAAGCAAAATACGGCAGATGCTGGAAATCTGAAACAAAAACAAAGCACTAGAAAAACTCAGCAGGCCTGGCAGCATCTCCAGCACTTTCTGTTTTTGTTTAAGGTTTTTAAGTGATGCTTTGATCCATTTAGTCACCCCCATTTGCATTTTGTCATTCTGTTACTTAAGTTGTAATTATTATGATTGTGCATCATAAAGTGATGCTTAAAATCCGGCCTATACTGATTCCCCACATGATTCAGTGTTTGTACAATGCTTTATCTATCATTTTAGCCACCACTCTCTGGAAATTCCAACTAAGCTTCTTGTCATCACCAGTTGTTCTGCGAGTTTATTGAATGGAATAGATCAATTTATCTAGCAATGGCTGTAAGAGAATGGTGCTGTGTTTTGAGTCAATAACGACTATTTTCAATACTACAGAGCCACATCACAAGAATGCAAAGTGAAATGGAGCTGGAAGGCAATCATGTTCACTTTCCAGAATGAATCAAAGAATCGTAAACTCATATCTTATTGAGAGGTGGGAAGTGTGTGTGGGGGAGCTGAAAGTGACTGAAGAACCCAGCAAGCCTGAGGCTGTGGAAGGAATTTAACACAAAGCCTCATTAATATTGAATTCATCCACTCTAATTTACACTCTGTTCTCAGTCCTTGCATTGTTTATATCATAATCCTTCCCTCTGATTGTGTAAGGAGATACACATTTGTTTGCACTGTTGACTTGGGTCCCAGATGCCTGGTTTGTGTCGCTGCGATGTTAGCAACTCACAACTTCAGTAAAATTTAAAAACCCAGATGTGCAAAGACAAGTCGAACTTGTCGAACAGCAGACATTGTTAGATTCACTACGACGGTAGATTTTTCCTTTATCTAAAGCATTAGGGAAAGCACGTGTGGCATTTTGCATTGGAAACTGAAAAAGTCAAGAAAAAGAAGAGGTGGGGGTGATTTGATAGAATTATTTAAAATAATGAAAGGATAGCAACAAAAGCAATTAGCATTTATATAGTGCCATTAAGATATTAAAATACCACAATGTGCTTCACAATAACACAATTAGATATCAATTGACACCAAGTCAAAGAAGGAAATATTAATAGGGGTGGCTGCAAGGATGGTCACATGGGACACTTTTCAGGATTGTGCTAAAGGGGGAAAAAAAGGTGCCAAGATTTAAAGAAAGAATTCCAGAGCTGGTAGGACTGAACAGACAGATACCAAAGGTGCAACAAAGGGAGTGAGGGAATACATATATTGCATACATAGGATTACTTAGGATGTATTACTGCAAAAAACAGACTATTCCGTCCAACTAATCCATCCCACTGTTTATGCTCCACTCAAGCCTCCTTCCATCTTTTCTCATCTAACTCTACCAATGTAACCATCTAGACCCATCTTCCTCAAACACTTGTCCAACTTCCCCTTAAATGCATGTATAATATTTGTTTCAACAGCGAGTTCCACATTCTTATCATTCTTTGGGTAAAGAAATTTCTTGTGAATTTCCTTTGGATTTATTGGCGACTATCTTATATTGATGGCCTCCAGTTATGTCCTTCCTCACAAGAGGAAACTTTACCATGTATCCACTCTATCAAAACATTGCACAATTTTAAAAACCTCTATGAATTCACCCCTCAGCCTCCTTTTTTCAAGAGAAGAGGGACCCAGCCTGCCAATCCTTACCTGATATGTATACCCATACATTTCTGGTATCATCCTTGCAAATCATTTTTGCACCCTCCCCAATTCCTCACATTCTTTTTATAAAATGGCAACCAGAATCATATACAATACCCTAGCCAAGGTTAGATATCACTTAAAAAAAAGTTTCCTACTTTTCAATTCTAATCCTCTAGATTTTTTAATGACCAACTAACCTGTGGCAAAACTTTCACAGCCTTTGTTCATCCACCCCACCTAGACTTGCACCTTACAAGTAATAAGCAACCTCCCTGTTCTGCCTATCAAAATGTACTACTATTTTCATCTCTGTTTAACTTCATTTGCCAATTCTTTACCCATCCTGCACACTTATTAATGTAATCCTGTAATTTTCTGCAGTCCTCCTCAGTATTGACCATTCTGACCACTGCCCATCCATCCCACAATCCCACAATTTGATGTCATCTGCAAAATTAGAAATTGTATTTTTGATTCCAAAGTCCAAATCATTAATGTACTTTGTAAACACCAGTGCTCCCATCACTGATCCTTATGGAACACCACTTCTCACCTTCTGCCACTCTTTACTTCCACTTTCTGCTTTGTGACTTGAAGTCAGCTAGCTATCCATTTTGCCCCACTTGTCCTCTGACTCAACTTTCTATAACCTTATTCATTAATCTATTATGGGCCATGTTATCAAAGGCCTTTGAAAATGCAGATAAATTACATCTACTACATTACCATTGTCTACTCTGTTTCTCCTTAAAAAAATTCGCTAAGGTTGGTCAAACAAGATATCCCCTTTTGAAATCCACGCTGAGTATTCATCATTATATTTCCCATTTCCAAATGATTTCCATTGGTGGCCATGCCTTTAATTGTCTAGTTCTCAGGTTCTAAAATTACATCGCTACACTTCTCCATCTCTCTACCTTGCTTTCCTCCTTTAACATTCTCCTTAAAACCTTCTTCCTTGGCCAACCTTTTGGTCATCTAATGTAATATCTCCTTATTTGTCTTGGTGTGATTCTTAGTTTTGTAGTGCTCTTGTGAAGCCCCTTGGGAGGTTTCATTACATTAAAGGCACTATATAAGTTATTGTTGTTGTTGTACATGTTCTTCTGTTGTCTCTTTTAATCGGGATTCCATTATTTTTCCCACTGCTGATGTTAGGTAAACTGGTTTATAATTCCCTAGACATATTCTGTCTCCCTTCTTAAATATGGGAATTACATTAGCTGTCCACCAGCTCTTTGGCACTACACCTTTTTCTAACGGATTATTAATTACATGTAGAAATGCTATCTCTTCCCTAGATTATTTAAAATATGTGGCTGCAATCCAAACAGATCATGTTTTTCCTCTTTGAGTTTGATTTTTTTTATTTTAAATGCACTTATCCCATTACACACCTCACCTTATCATTCAATGTCATGTCTATGTGTTCTATCTCCCTACTGAGGCAAAACAATTATTTGATATTTTTGTCAATTCTCTATCTTTACCTGTGATATTATCCTGTCTATTTCTTAATGGTCTTCTTCCCATCATAGCCTTCATTTTTATTCAGTGTCAGTGAAATATTTTACTTTTTTTTTTGTTGCTCCTTGATAATTTAATTTCGTAGTTCCTCCTTGCCTTCCTACCAGAATTTTCCTACCAGAGCCAAAGAAACACAGGTCCAGATCTCTCGGTCAGCGACAATGCTGCAGTCTGACAATATTACACCTTATCAGCTGAGGCTTCCAATCTCGGCTGCAGCAGAAATGGCCAGCACAGACTCTCTCAAGTCTTTCAATGAGTGAGTGGGTTAGTAAGCAGGTGAGTGAGCGGGTAGTCGGGTTGGGGTGGTAGTCAGGTCAGGGGTAGTCGAGTTGGGGCAGGTAGTTGGGTTGGCCGGGTTAGTCAGGACAGGTTGGAAGGGTAGTCAGATTGGGTCAGGGGTAGTTGGCTCAGATTGGGGGAGGTTGATTGGGGGGGTTGGTTGTGGTGCTCAGTTCAGTTACAATGGCTAATCACTGAGCTAGACCAGGTATTCAGCAGCATAACATTTCCAGGGTAAGTATCCAGGTAAGCCTCGTGTATCTGGCCCAAGCCTCTGACACTGAAATCAACGTAAAAGACTTTTGCATAGTGTTCCAAGCAGCACACATCAGTCCATCAGAAGTGTAAACATCCCGGGCAATTTCAGTGCATGTGTGTTGAAAACATCTCAGAATACACGCATTGGCCAATTAATGGCCGCCAGGCAGGTTGCTGTTCAACAGCATTAGAGGCTGGTGGGCTTCCCGTCTGATGAACAAATGATGGCAGGTGTCGGGGCACAGAGGTGGCAGGCTGTGAAGAGAGTTGGCAAGTGGACTGTGATTGGTGGAGACATTGCCATGGAGAATGAACCAGTGAATTACTGTCACTTATTTTGTTTACCTGAAACAGGCGCAATGTGCATACATGTTCTTTCTGTTTGCAAAGAACAGGACCCTGTATATTAATATATGTAGTTTTCAGTACATGCAAATGTGCCAGAATGCAAGCCCGATTGACAATCTTAAATTGGTTGTCAGCGTAATTCTTAGCACAGAGAGGATTATTATGTTGTCCAATCGCAGAATCACATTTAATGTTGAACACTGTATTTTGAGTTTTGCAAGCACAGGCTGTTTGGGTACGGTCTGTACCCTGTCCATTGCGAACAGTTGCTGGGGCATGCTGTTTGATACAATCCACAACTCTTTGGGATGTATGGCCTACATACCTAACATTACATTGGCACTGAAATTCAAATACTATTTACTCATTTGTGTGTTATGCAGAATGTCTTTTTGGCTTGACGACAGCATCCTGTTAGTGCTGAATACCACTCACGTTCCTACTGCATGGTAGCAGAATGAAGCAGCTAGCTTACCTGTTGCTCAAAATTTTGAGAAACCTTCGTCTCTCAGGATAATCTGAGGTAGACTGGGCATTTTCACAGCCGAAAGTGACGGCCTTAGGCCAGTTCATGAGTCTGCATGATATACAGTGTAAAACGATCTGATCAGTGTAGCCATCATCCTGCAGGATGCCTTTGATCCGCCCTATTTCAGTGCCAAGCTTGCATGGTGAGCAAATGGCTTAGGCCCTATTTACAAGGTTGCCGATAAGACCAATCTTATAGCGTGCAGAACTATAAGAATCCCAACACATATATTGACCAGTGATGGCAGGCTTGCAGTAGAGCATGGTAGAGAATCCCCTAGCAGATTTCTCAACTAGTATGTCAAGAAAAGGGAGCTCATTTGACTGCTTCATTTCATAGGTGAATTTGAGTGCAGGATGGAGCTCATTAAGACGTGTGAGGAAATTGATTCACTCCACTTGATATCGAGAAGTGGCTGAAGGAGCTGGAAATAGCAAAGACTAAGGGCCGTGACAGTATCATGGCTGTAGCACTGAAGATGTATATTCCAGAATAAGGGGACCCACTAGCCAAGCTGTTCCAGTACAGTTACAACACTGACATCTATTCAACAATGTGGAAAATTGACCAGGGCCTATCCACAGAAAGCAGGACAAATCCAACCTGACCAATTACTGATATAAAAACAAAAAACTGTGGATGCTGGAAATCCAAAACAAAAACAGAATTACCTGGAAAAACTCAGCAGGTCTGGGAGCATCGGCAGAGAAGAAAAGAATTGACGTTTCGAGTCCTCATGACCCTTCCACAGAACTGAGTGAATATAAGGAGAGGGGTGAATATAAGCTGGTAAAAGGTTGGGGGGGGGAGAGAAGTGGGGGGGGTGGTGTGGTTGTAGCAAGCAGTGATAGGAGCAGATAATCAACAGATGTCACAGACAAAAGAACACGTGTTAAAAGTGATATTATCTAAACAAATGTGCTAATTAAGACTGGATGGTAGGGCACTCAAGGTACAGCTCTAGTGGGGGTGGGGTAGAAAGACTAACAGGGCATAAAAGATTTAAAAATAATGGAAATAGGTGGGAAAAGAAAATTTATACAACATTTTTGGAAAAAACAAAAGGAAGGGGGAAGAAACAGAAAGGGGGTGGGGATGGAGGAGGGAGTTCAAGATCTAAAGTTGTTAAATTCAATATTCAGTCCGGAAGGCTGTGAAGTGCCTAGTCGGAAGATGAGGTGCTGTTCCTCCAGTTTGCGTTCGGCTTCACTGGAACAATGCAGCAAGCCAAGGACAGACATGTGGGCAAGAGAGCAGGGTGGAGTGTTAAAATGGCAAGCAACAGAGGGGTTTGCGTCATTCTTGTGGACAGACCGCAGGTGTTCTGCAAAGCGGTCGCCCAGTTTACGTTTGGTCTCTCCAATGTAGAGGAGACCACATTGCCAGCAACAAATGCAGTAGACTAAGTTGGGGGAAATGCAAGTGAAATGCTGCTTCACTTGAAAGGAGTGTTTGGGCCCTTGGATGGTGAGGAGAGAGGAAGTGAAGGGGCAGGTGTTGCATCTTTTGCGTGGGCATGGGAAGGTGCCATAGGTGGGGGTTGAGGAGTAGGGGGTGATGGAGGAGTGGACCAGGGTGTCCCGGAGGGAATGATCCCTACGGAATGCCGCCGGGGCGGGTGGTGAAGGGAAGATGCGGTTGGTGGTGGCATCCTGCTGCAGTTGGCGGAAATGGCGGAGGATGATCCTTTGAATGCGGAGGCTGGTGGGGTGATAAGTGAGGACAAGGGGGACCCTATCATGTTTCTGGGAGGGAGGAGAAGTCGTGAGGGCGGATGCGCGGGAGATGGGCCGGACACATTTGAGGGCCCTATCAACCACCGTGGTTGGAAAACCTCGGTTAAGGAAGAAGGAGGACATGTCAGAGGAACTGTTTTTGAAGGTAGCATCATCAGAACTGATGCGACGGAGGCGAAGGAACTGAGAGAATGGGATGGAGTCTTTACAGGAAGTGGGGTGTGAGGAGCTGTAGTCGAGGTAACTGTGGGAGTCGGTAGGCTTGTAATGGATATTGGTGGACAGTCTTATCACCAGAGATTGAGACAGAGAGGTCAAGGAAGGGAAGGTAAGTGTCAGAGATGGACCATATGAAAATGATGGAGGGGTGGAGATTGGAAGCAAAATTAATAAATTTTTCCAAGTCCAGATGAGAGCATGAAGCAGCACTGACGTAATCATCGATGTACCGGACTCAGTGCCATGCACCGCCATATGAACACACTCGACCTCTCCCTCCAGCAGCACCGCCGCACCCTTTTTCAAAGCTGTGCGTGCCCCCAGTTTCATTTTATTCTTCGTCTCATCCGGCGCCTCAACAAGAAACTTTTTCTCTTTCTCTCAAGTGCTAAGGAACGCAAGCTCCAACAACTCATCGACACCAACACCCATCTAGGACCCTCCACCCCTGCCTGTCCCTCCGTCCCCACCCCATCTTCCAATCCCAGCCCCGGCCGTGTATTCACTATACCCCCTGACCTTCCCCTCTCCGACGCTGAACGTTCAGTGCTCAGCAAAGGACTTAGTTTCATACCCTTACACCCTCAACTCAATGAATTTCGGGCTTGGCATGATGCTGAATTCATCTTCCACCATCTTCGTCTCCATGCTCACTTCTTTGGGCAGAAGTCCTCTCCCCGTTCAACGGATCCTTTTACCCGCCTCCAATATTCTCCCTCCACCTGGACCCCTCACTCTGCATTCTTACCTTCTCTTGATCTTTTCATTGAGAACTGTCGGCGTGACATTAGTCGTCTCAATTTCTCTGCTCCTCTCACCCTTTCTAATCTCTCTCTCTCTGAACTTACTGCACTCCGTTCTCTCAGATCCAACCCCAACGTTGTCATCAAACCCGCTGACAAGGGTGGTGCTGTTGTTGTCTGGCGCACTGACCTCTACCTCGTGGAGGCTGAGCGTCAACTCGCAGACACTTCCTCCTACCTCTCCTTGGACCATGACCCCACCACTGAACATCAAGCCATTGTTTCCAGGACTGTCACTGACCTCATCTCCTCTGGAGATCTTCCTCCCACAGCTTCCAACCTGATAGTCGCCCAACCTCGGACAGCCCGCTTCTACCTCCTACCCAAAATCCACAAACAGAACTGTCCCGGTAGACCAATCGTGTCAGCCTGCTCCTGCCCCACGGAACTCATTTTTCGTTGCCTTGACTCCCTTCTCTCTCCCCTTGTCCAGTCCCTTCCCACCTACGTCCGTGATTCCTCTGACACCTTACGTCACATCAACAATTCCAGTTCCCTGGCCCCAACCACTTCGTCTTCACCATGGACGTCCAATCCCTCTACACCTCCGTCCCCCAAGGATGGTCTGAGGGCCCTTAGCTTCTTCCTCGAACAGAGGCCCGAACAATCCCCATCAACCACTACTCTCCTCCGTCTGGCTGAACTTGTTCTCACACTGAACAATTTCTCCTTTAACTCCTCTCACTTCCTCCAAATAAAAGGTGTGGCTATGGGTACCCGCATGGGCCCCAGCTATGCCTGTCTATGGGGTATGTGGAACATTCCTTGTTTCAGTCCTACTCCGGACCCCTCCCACAACTCTTTCTCCGATACATCGATGATTACTTCGGTGCTGCTTCATGCTCTCGCCTGGACCTGGAAAAATTTATTAACTTTGTTTCCATTCTCCACCCCTCCATCATTTTCACATGGTCCATCTCTGACACTTCCCTTCCCTTCCTTGACCTCTCTGTCTCAATCTCTGGTGATAGACTGTCCACCAATATCCATTACAAGCCTACCGACTCCCACAGCTACCTCGACTACAGCTCCTCACACCTCACTTCCTGTAAGGATTCCATCCCATTCTCTCAGTTCCTTCGCCTCCGTCGCATCAGTTCTGATGATGCCACTTTCAAAAACAGTTCCTCTGACATGTCCTCCTTCCTTAACCGAGGTTTTCCACCCATGATGGTTGACAGGGCCCTCAACCGTGTCCGGCCCATCTCCCGCACATCCGCCCTCACACCTACTTCTCCCTCCCAGAAACATGATAGGGTCCCCCTTGTCCTCACTTATCACCCCACCAGCTTCCGCATTCAAAGGATCATCCTCCGCCAACTCCAGCAGGATGCCACCACCAAACACATCTTCCCTTCACCCTCCTGGTGGCATTCCATAGGGATTGTTCCCTCCATGACACCCTGGTCCACTCCTCCATCACCCACTACACCTCAACCCCCTCCCACGGCACCTTCCCATGTAACTGCAGACGTTGCAATACCCGCCCTTCACTTCCCCTCTCCTCACCGTCCAAGGGCCCAAACACTCATTTCAAGTGAAGCAGCATTTCACTTGCACTTCCCTCAACTTAGTCTACCGCATTCGTTGCTCCCAAGGTGGTTTCCTCTACATTGGAGAGACCAAACGCAGATTGGATGACCGCTTTGCAGAGCACCTTCGGTCTGTTCGCAAGCATTACCCAGACCTCCCTGTCACTTGCCATTTCATCACTCCATCCTGCTCTCATGCCCACATGTCCGTCCTTGGCTTGCTGCATTGTTCCAGTGAAGCTCAACGCAAACTGGAGGAACAGCACCTCATCTTGCGACTAGGCACTTTACAGCCTTCCGGACTGAATATTGAGTTCATCAATTTTAGATCATGAACTCTCTCCTCCATCCCCACCCCCTTTCCAATTTTTCCCCCTCCTTTTTGTTTTTTCCAATAATTTATATAGATTTTTTATTTCCCACCTATTTCCATTACTTTTAAATGTATTTCCATCCATTGTTTTATCTCTATCTTTTAGCCTTTTTTGATTCCTTCACCCCACTAGGGCTATCTGTACCTTGCTTGTCCTGCTTTTTCCCCTTAATTAGCACATTCCTTTAGATAATATCACCACCTTCAACACCTCTTTGTCCTTTCGTCTGTGACATCTTTTGGTTATCTCCACCTATCACTGGCCCTCTATCCAGCTGTACTTGTCCCACCACCCCCCCCTCCCCGCCCCCCTAAACCAGCTTATATTTCACCTCTCTTCTATTTTTACATAGTTCTGTTGAAGAGTAATTCGGACTCGAAACGTTAACTGTGCTCCTCTCCACAGATGCTGCCAGACCTGCTGAGTTTTTCCAGGTATTTTTGTTTTTGTGATTGGTAGCTTTACCCCTGTTGGGCAGGAAATAATGCGGAAGAGTCCGCAGCCCTGGAGCAAGTATATGAAGAAACAAGCAAGGAGCAGAAGTTGGCCATTCAGCCCCTCGAGCCTGCTCTGCCATTTAATAAGATTGTGGCCGATCTGATAATAACCTGAAATCTGCATCCCACCTACCGCCAAAAACCTGCCACCCCTTGCTTACCAAGAATCTATCCGCCCCTGCCTTAAAAATATTCAAAGGCTCTGCTTCCACCACCTTTACAGGAAGAGAGTTTGAAAGGCTTACGATCCTCTGAGTGAAAAAAAATGTCCTCATCTCTGTTTTAAATGGGCAACCCCTTATTTTTAAACAATGAGTCCTGATTCTAGATTCTCCCACAAGAGAAAACATCTGCTCCACATCCACCCTGTCAAGACCCCTCAGGATCTTATATGTTTCACTCATTGCCTCCTACTGTTCTAAACTCCAGCAGATACAAGCTTAGTCTGCCAAATCTTTCCTCATAAGACAACTCACCCATTCCAGGTATTGGCCTGGTAAGCCTTCTCTGAACTGCTTTTTAAGCATTTACATCCTTCCTTAAATCAGGTGACCAATACTGTACACAGTACTCCAAATGTGGTCTCGCCAATGCCCTGCCCAACTGAAGCATAACCTCCCTACTTCTGTATCCAATTCCTCTCTCAATAAATTATTAGCTTTCCTAATTACTTGATGTACTTTCATACTAGCCTTTTGTGATTCATGCACTAGGACACCCAGATCCCTCTGCACCTCAGAGCTCTGCAGTCTCTCACCATTTGCTTCTGTTTTATTCTTCCTGCCAAAATGGACAATTTCACATTTTCCCACAATAAACTCCATCTGCCAGATCTTTGCCCACTCAATTAAGCTATCTATATCTGTTTGTAGCATCCTTAAGTTCTCTTCACATCTTAATTTCCTACCTATCATTGTATCATCAGCAAATTTAGCAACCATCTCTTCAATCTTTTCATCCAAGTAATTTATATAAATTGTAAACAGTTGAGGTCCCAGCACTGATCCCTGTGGCATGCCATTCGTTACATCTTAACAAACTGAAAAAGACCCATTTATGTCCACTCTTTGGGGAGAACTTTTCCTATGGTGGACGGGCTGGGCAGGGACAAGTGCAGAGCCGATTGCTGCCCGTGATTGGCTGCATGCTACCATTTTACACAGGCAGGCCAATTAAGGCTCGCCCAGCGTAATGTGCGGCTGGTAGCGCTCAGCGCTATCCGTGTGTGTGGTGGGAGGAGGGAGAGTCGGGGCCTGCAAGTGCGCAATAGAGCACGGCAATCTCCCTGAGGCACGGAGTTGCCTCGGGGAGATTGAATGGTTGCAAAAACCTTTTGATAAATAAAGTGAAAATTTATTGAAACATGTACCCTTATGTGACAGTGCCACATGGCTGGGACATGTTTGTGAAGTAAGTAAAATTTTTTTTTTTTTTTAAAACCTTGAGGAAACCTCATCCCGCGCTTGGATGAGATTTCCTGAAAAACATGAAGGCCGCTTGGGCTCTTCGCTTGCCCACCAACCTTAAGGTTGAACGGGCAGAGTTGTTAACAACTTTAATTACTTTTTTAATTGGCCTTAATGGGCCGTTGATAGTTTGGCACGGCCGCTGAACGAAATATCAAAATGATGCACAATGAAGTTGGGACGCATGCCGAACGTCATCCTGTGCCACTTTACATGTAAGCATGTCAGGCCTGCCACCACATGCCGACTGCAATATTCTGCCCTTTGTTTCCTGTTAGCCAGCCAATCTTCTAACCATGCCAATATGTCACCCACTATACTATGAGTTTTTATTTTCTGCAATAACCTTTGATGTGGCACTTTATCAAATGCCTTTTGGAAATCTAAGTACAGTACATCCACTGGTTCCCCTTATCCACAGCACATGTTACTTTCTCAAAGAACTCCAATAAGTTGGTTAAACACGATTTCCCTTTCACAAAACCATGCTGACCCTGCCTGATGACCTTGAGCTTATCCATGTGCCCTTCTGTAACTTCTTAAATAATAGCTTCTAACATTTTCCCTATTACAGATGTTAAGCTAACTGGCTTGTAGTTTCCTGCTTTCTGCCTCCCTCCCTTTTTGAATAATGGGGTTACATTTTCTATCTTCCAATATAATGGGACCTTCCCTGAATCTAGGAGTTTTGGAAAATTAAAACCAATGCATCAACTATCTCACTATACACTTCTTTTAAGACCCGGGCTCTTGTCAGCTCCAACAATTTACTCAGTACCACTTCCTGATGACTGTAATTTTCCTGACTTCCTTCCCCACTTCTATTTCCTGGTTTATAACTGCTTCTGGCAGAATATTGCAGTAGGCATGTGGGGGCAGGCCTGACATGCCTACATGTAAAGTGGCCTCTGTAGTGAAAACTGATGCAAGATTCCTGATCAATTCATCTGCCATCTCCTTGTTTTCCACTATCAGTTCTCAAGACTCACTTTCTATAGGACCAATGCTCACTTTGTTAACTCCTTTTTTAAATATTTATACAAAACTCCCTGTTTTTATATTTCTGGCTAGCTTTCTCTCATACTATAATTTCTCCCCCTTTATTAGTATTTTAGTCATTCTTTGCTGTTCCTTATATTCTGTCCAATCTCTGGCCTTCCGCCTAACTTTGCACAATTATATGATTTTTCTTGAAGTTTGATACTATCTTTAACCTTTCTAGTTAACCATGGATGGTATGTCCATCCCTTGAACTTTTTTTAATCGTTGGAATGTATCTATTCTGTGTATTCTGAAATATCCCCTTAAATATTAGCCACTGCATTTCTATTGACCTATCCCTTAACCTAATTTGCCAATTCACTTTCACCAGCTCAGCTTTAATGCCCTCATAATTGCCTTTATTTAAGTTTAAAAGCTTAGTCTCAGACCCACTCCTCTCTCCCTCAAACTGAATGTAAAATTCCAACATTTATGGTTGCTGCTACCTAGGGGCTAGTAGTCCAGTAGTGTTACCACTACACCACCAACCCACAAAGTATGCTTTCACAGCCAATGTCTAGTCATAAAAAGTTTAATTTTAAGTTGTTATAATGCTGTCAAAGATCGGTAAGAAGATTTTTCTGTTTGCTATTTGCAGCAAAATTGAGGAACACATTCTTTATATCTGTGTTTACAATTTGAGATAAAGGATATCTTCCCACTTGAAGTTATCTTAACAACCTCAAATAAGATTCTGTGTGACAACATGTTGAGTTGCTAAAAGTCTATCTGCGCATTTAGGGGAAATTTTCTATTTTTTGATAACTAGGTGCTAATTGTTCAGTATTTATAATTCAACAACAATAACCATGGGCCTGTAACTTCCAGCTACCATCAGAAAGTGCTGGCCCGCAGGAATTAGAAGAAGTAAATGCATACTTACTTGGTCTTGAAAATTATGCTGACCCTTCAATTCGCCAGAGCTACTTGGGGTCTGCATCAAAAGACTCCTCGCAGGCCTCAGCGAAGTGCAGCTCCAGCAGATTCAAGGAGGCCACACCCCCTTTCATGGGATGTGGGCATCACTGGCAAGGTCAGTATTTGCTGCCCATCCCTAATTACCCTTGAAATGAGTGGCTTGCTAAGTCATTTCAGGGGGTAATTAAGAGTCAACCACATTGTAGTGGGTCTGGAGTCACCAGACCTGGTAAGGACAGCAGATTCCTTTCCCTAAAGGGCATTAGTGAGCCAGATGGGTTTCATGGTCACCATTACTGAGACTATCTTTCAATCCCAGATTTTATTAACCAAATTTAAATTCCATCAGCTGCCTTGGTGGGAGTTGAAATGTACATACCCAGGTCATTAGTGCAGCCTTTGGATTACTAGTCCAATGACATTACTACTACACCACCATCACAGACACTATCTTTGCAAAGGCATAGAATTTTGTACATTTCCCCTAGGATCAGGACAGCCAGGAAGCAAGAGCACTGGGATTTGCGCAGATCTCAGGTTTTCCACAGATGCAGGGTGCCATCAGCTGCACCCAAGTGGCACTTCGATCTCAGTGGCAACAAGCAGTCGACTACGTCAACCACAAGGATTTCCACTAGTTGAATGTTCAGCTGGTGTGAGACCTCCACAAACACATCCTGCAGGTCTGCACATGTTTCCCAGGGAGCTTCCACAATTCCTACATCCTTAGCAGGTCTCAGATCCCTGACATCTTCCAGAGTCCAATGATGCTGCCAGGGTTGGCCCCTAGGGGACAAGGGCTACCCACAGAGGATGTAGATGTTGAGGCCTGTGCAGCAGCCTCAGATTGCAGCAGAGCGATGGTACAATGAGGCTCATGCCTGGACAGTGGTGGAGAAAACTATAGGCATTTTGAAAATGAGATTCTGGTGCCTCGACAGGTCTGGTGGAGCACTGCATCTTTACTTGCTGCGTGCTCCACAACCTGGTGCTGCAAAGTGGAGGAGGACCTGGCTGAAGAGCAGATGGAGGAGCAGCACATATCCTCCAATGAGGAGGACGTCAAAGGGGATGATGGTGATGAGGCCCTCGAAGGCGAGGATACCAGCAATGACTAGCCAGACGAAGCAGGTGCACTCAGAAGGCCCTCATAGGCGCAAGATTCGTGGAGGATGATGTCGAGACACAGTGAGGACAGTGCTGACATCCTCATCTTGTATTTGTGAACATTTGATTCCCTGTGTGGCTGATGGCAGCACACATACCCTCAGTGCTCAGGCTCATGTTATGGAGACACAGTGGAGGCTGTAATAATTGCTAGATTCCAGGAGGATGATGATGACATGTGGTGAGGACACTTCATAGATCTTCACAGTGCCTCTGTAAATGTCTGACTCCTGTCTGGCTGAGGGAAGCTCACTGGCGCTCTGTGATCAGGGTCATATCATAGAGATGCAGCCGTGAAACTTTAAATGCATCTGATCCTTTGTCAACCTTTAGCACCTGTCCCCTTCAGGAGTACACCATCACTGGTCACAAATGATGAAGAGATGGGGGGACCAGCCCCACCTCAAAGGTGCTGAGAGCACACAGGGAGAATGACGGAACTTTATGATGCCTGCTCACGACATTCTGACAACAATGGCAAGCACCATCTAGGTGCAAGCATCACTAATGTGTCCAGTGAGTATTAAGACGGACCATCACCTTGGTCCGAAGGGTACACAATGCACAGGCAAGAGGCCCTGACTGAGAAACTTGCCTTTATCTTGTGCAGGAGCCAAGGCTTCAAATCTGAGTGACATAAACACTGCTCATTAGAACAAGGAGCCATAGGCAGGGAGACAATCTTTGGAGTTTATTTACAATAGTGAACATTAAGTACAAGTGATTTAACACCTGTGTCTAGGCTGTGCAACTACATCTTAACCTTCCTAACCCTGCCTTGGGTCTTGGTGTTCCCCCGACATCCACAGCGGGGGTGGAGGCAGCCTGCTGACTGCTACACGCTGTCTGTGATTATCTTGACAGGTGTCCTCTGGAGGACCAAGACCTGGAGGGCCTGGGCCTGCTTTCAGGGTCCAGCTGTGTGGCAGTGGCCTCCTTGGCCTGTGGAACTGGAGTTGGTGGGGTCACAGGAAGAGGGGATTCAGGTGGGCTGGACACTTGTGGAGTCTTCTGGGTGGATGGCACCGGGGTGTGCACTTGCTGACCCTCCTCCCTACAGTGCCCACACTGGATGACTCCTCAAGGAGAAGGGGAATCTTGAGGGGGATCGAGCTGCCCCTCACCCCTTTTGCGTTGACAATGTTGAAGGCCAACTATGGCATCAGTGATGGAGTTTAGCCTGGGCAGCAGTGCAGGACCGATGTCTTGGACTGAGGTCTCCATGGCAACTGCCATCCTACCAGTCTTGACCTCTGTGCATTGGCAGGTCGGCGCTATCACCTCAGTTTCAAGGTGAACAGGTTCCTCCATTGTGCCTTGCAATCTGAACAGTGCAGTAGACATCCCTTCCTAATGTTCCCGAGTTTGCTTTTACAGCCTCAGCAACTGAGGTATGACCAAGTCCAGAGGCTCCTCATCTGACTCAAACTCAACAGATTTCTAGCCTCCAGCGGTCCTCTGAGTGCCAGAAACCTGGGAAGTCCCTGTCACTTCTTGCTGTGGATCAGACAGTGCCATGTGGTCACCAGATTGTCACCCCAAGGCTACTCTAGAACTAGGTCCCACCGAGTGTCTCTGCACTGGTGAAGGGTGTAGGTGAGCACTGTGATGGGGCTTCAATTAGATTCTTCTACTGAAGTACCTTTGGGGCTTGAGCCAGGGACCTGGGTCATGGTCCCCTCGGCTGCTTCCCAAATGTGCCTGCGAAAGCAAGGAGAGATAATTAGTCTATGGCAGGGGACTGAGGAACAGGGGAACTCACTCACAGCATGGTTGTCTGATAGATGTTGCACTGCTTGATCCTCACATGGATGAGCATGGTCAACATCACCATCAGCAGAGGAACAGTCCAGATCGTCGTCAACCAGCTGGATGATCCTATTTTCAAAGTCTGTGAGGACCTTGATGTTAGGCATTCCCCCACTAGTCTGCAACCACTTCTTTTGTTGTGTGCCAGCTTGTCCTGCATGAATACAGATGGAGAGAATGTAAGCAGGATGCCTGCTGGGCCAGGTGAGAAGGATGTCTGGCATGTGTGGTTGGTGAGTGGTGCCATGGACGGGATGAGGACACGATCCGCAGGGCAAGTGACAGTGTGAGTGAGAGAATGAATGTTGATGTCCCTTGAACTGGCAGTGAGTAAGATCATCATGGATATGTTATGGGCTTATGAGTGTGTAAGTTGAGAGTGATGAGAAGAGTGACTTACTTTGGTGGAACAGAGATCATTCATCCTTTCGGCAGTGGGTGACTGTTCTCTTTTGCAAGGCATTGGTGCTGACCACCGCTGCCACCACCACCCATGTTGGATTGGTGACCTTTCTTGCTGGTCTTTACCCAGAACAGGGCTTCATGGTGGGCCCCAACTGCATCCACTAGTTGACAAAGGGAGGCATCGCTAAATTTGGTGCAGCATGTTTCCTCCCTTTGTCAGCCATTACTTTCCAGCAGCTTCCGATACCTTGGGGAGAGCTAGCTCTGTGCAAGGCACCCTTTAAATATGGCACGCGGATTATGGAAGGCCTTAGGTGATGGCAGGGCAGCCAAATCAGAGACTTCCCTGCCAGCAACCTGGCGTATTTCCCGGGAGTGCATTATTAATGAGGTAGGACATGCCGGGAATGGGACGATCTGGCTTGAAAAGCCGCCATTGTTGCTGGTGGGTAAAACATCCTTTTTCCCCCACGACCACACTTTGTGCAAATCTGGGACGATTACTTCCTATGTGCTCCTGGAGGGCAAAATGCTGCATTGGGAGCATTCTGGAGCATTCAGCAAATTGTCCCTTATATGTATGAATCTTCAGTACTGATGGTTTCCACTATTTCCTTTCACTCTGGGAGTACACCCCTTCGAAGATTAAATCAGCTGTTTCCATGATTGTTCCAATCACTTGCTTTAACTGTAGGACCTGATTGGAATCCCTGGAGAAATGGCGTAACAGGAGGGAGGTGGTGGGTGTATGGTGTGCTGTGGCCATTAAGTTCAATTTTCCAAAAATGGTAACCCTGGTGCGGAATTTTCCGTGCGCACTGGCATCGGGCAAGATTGGCAGCGTGAATGGACAATATGGTGAGAAGGCCAAAAATTGGTTTCATGACACCGTGTCATCAGTTTGCAATCGTCTACTCTGCCCATCAATGGCAGGTCGCGTTTCCCGCTGTCGGACATCGGGAACCTCATTGTAATACATCTGCATATCTTTATAAGCCGAGTGCATCAGAATCACCCCTCCACGCTGGATTATCCGAGCACGTCGGCGTGTGTTTCACAACTGAACATAAACAATATGGACCTGGCAGGCTGCACTTCACTTGGAACTTCAAGGTTTGTTTGCCTACCTTGCTTTGGGCAGCACTCGTGGTCATCAGTGCCAGCCTTCGCAGGCAGCACCACATCACTTTTAGGGGGCTCACGGGCAATACTGTACTTACAAGAGCAGCCATAAGGCTGGGGTGGCTTTTCAATGGCTGCAGGGCTGAGGCTTGCTTGGGGAAGGGGCAGAAGTGGCCTCAGGCAAGGGAAAAGGCTGCAGGGCGAGGGCATTACTGGGGAAGTGGGGTATACCAGGATGTATGTGGGAACATATGTTGATCTGTGCAAGTGGCCTCAAGCTGGTGAGGACTGAGGAGGCAGTCTCCAGATCAAATGAGGCCAGATGGAATTGTGACAGTGTGTGACAGAGGGAGTGGTGATATCCTTTGAACTGGCAGTGCAAGAGATGCCAGTGAATGTGTGATGGGCTTGTGAGTGTGTGAGCATAGAGTGATGAGATGGTTGCATTACCCTTGGGGCACAGATGAGATCATTCATCCTCTCTCTGCACTGGATGGTGAATCTTTTCTGTGCAGTATTGGCACTGACCACCTCTGCCACCAAGCTGGAGTGGTGACACTGATGGGCCTCCTGTGGCTGGAGCAGGGCTAGTGGACATCATGGTGGATTCCAACTGTGTCCAGAAGGTGTCCCAGGGATGTGTCACTGAATCAGGGCTGCACTCTTCTTGGCTTTTGGGGCCATGTCTTACCGGTGCCCTTCTGGGCTAGAAGCCCAGTGAGGTGTGCATGTGGCTACACTTTAAATATGGCTCCTGGTGTGATGAAGCGATGAGGTGGCAGCATGGTGGGCGAATGAGAGACCGCCTGCCATCGAAATGGCGTGTTTCCCGGAATGTATAATTGATGAGGCAGGTTTGGAATGATATGGTGCGAAAAGCCATCATTGCTATGGTGGGAAAAACGTTCGTTTTCCTGCCCACTACTGCACTTAGTGCAAATCTGGGATGATCATCTCAGAGGCCCTGGAAACCATGTTTTGAGTCTTTACTGCCGTGGGCAGTGTATATCCATCTCAGAATGGACATCTTTAAAATGCATCTGTCATCAACCAACTTATAGGCCAATACATTTGGAACAGGAATAAGTTTAAACAAATCTTCCTGTTTATTAACTGCATGTATTGTCAGAGAATTATTCGTGCTCTCAGCTCTCTCTGGGATAGGAAGCATATCTGTACAAAAGGAAAATGGGCTCGCCTTGTCCTAAATATGAAGGCTTCTGTACACATTACCTTCTTATTTATCTGAATATTAATCATCCATCAACCATGATCTTAGCAATAAGCCAAGCCTAAGTTCCTCTATCACAATAATTGGGAACTTGTTTCACAGTCTGGCTCAGGCCCTGAATCCAGAACTAAAATATTTTTATCTGATAACATGGCTAACGGATGGTGTCAGCATGAAAATTTAGGCCTGCATACATCAGTGATTGAGATGCCCACTCAGTTGCAGAAAACTTCCAGACATTTGCAAAATGGTGCATGGTTTGTCCTAATTTTCTCATCGGGGCCAAGGTCGAAGCATTCACGTCACAACCCTGTTTCAATCAATTCTACCACCACCACACACAGCAAGTAGTGTATACAACATTTTCGTACAGCTGATTTGATCAAGTACCAACATCATGCCTAAAGACGGAAGTCGTCGATGTCAGAAACACGGATCTTTTTCAAGACCGGCATTGACTGTTATATCTGCTAACGTTGAAGGGTTCTCTGTAGCTAAACAAAACATTCTCGCTACATTATGCAATGAGTTGCAGTGTGATGTCCTCTGCCTGCAAGAGACACACAGAGGAAGTGAGAACAACCGCCCAAAAATACCAGGAATGTTCCTGGTTATTGAAAGACTTCATCGACAATATGGCAGTGCTGTATTTGTTAGAGCTGGTTCAGTTGTAGAAGCCACTTCTAAAACAGAGGAGGGCGACATCAAAATTCTAACTGTAGAGCTGAGCAAAGTAGTAGTGACCTCAGTGTACAAGCCACCTGGCACAGATTTCAGCTTCTCTAACCCTGTACCCAACCTGCACAGTAAACCACAGATCATCATTGGAGACTTTAATAGCTTAGTCTAATCCACAATCCTAAATTGCCAGCATCCTTCCAGAGTGCCCGCTGGAAGTGTAGTTATAATCCAGATCTTGCCATTGTCAGCAACGACATCACTGGCCTCTGCAAGAAGCTTGTCACAGACCCAATACCACAGACACAACACCGTCCTATTGATATCAAGGTAAATGCAGCAGTGTTACCAACCATCGTACCATTCAAAAGGCGCTTCAGCTTCAAGAAGGCTGATTGGAACGGATTCATATGAGCACTTGACCATAAGGTTAAGTGCATTAAACCACTACCTGAGCACTACAACCTGTTTGTAAAAGCTGTCCAGAAAACAGCCAGAAGGAAAATCTCCTGAGGCTGTAGAGCACACTACATCTCTGGTCTCACCAAGGAGAATGCTGAACTCTACTGGGAGTATGTCTCAATGTTTGCATCTGACCCCTTCTCAGAGGAAATAGTATCTACTGGTGAGAGGGTGATGTTAAGTATCTCTCAAGAGCGTCAAAACACCTGGGCCACCTTGATAGAGACAACAGATCTTAGAAAAAACAGCAAAGAGGCATGGTCTCTCATACGCAAACTTGGAGGTGATCCTAAGAAAGCTGCCCAACATCCAAATGTGTCTGCTAACCAAGTTGCACACCAGTTGCTCCTAAATGGAAAAATCAACAAGAAACAACCAAGAGCACAACTAGATAGGAAGAAGTACAGCGATGACCCTGGCTTCACTGGACCATTCACCATGGAAGAGCTGGAAACTGGTTTATCTAGTCTAAAACACAGGAAAGCAATTGGTCTTGACAACATAGCAACGGAGCAGATAAGGCATTTTGGACAGCAAGCAAAGAAATGGCTCCTACAATTGTTCAACCACTGTCTGGCAACACACAAGCTACCTAATATTTGGCAGAAGGCACATGTAATAGCACTATTAAAGCCCAGATATGATCCCTCAGATTCTTAGAGTTTTCAGCCAATTTCACTGTTTTGCCACACCAATAAGCCGTTTGGATGCCTGATACTCAATAGGATAGCACCAACTGTAGATGAGAAGATCATTCCAGAGCAAGCAGGTTTCCGCCCCAGCAAATCAACAACAAGCCAACTGCTCAACCTCATACAACATATCGAAGATGGTTTTGAGCAAGGGATGATAACAGGTGCTGTTTTTGTAGCCCTGTTAGCAGCATATGATACAGTGAACCATAGACGTCTCCTCTGCAAGATCCTAGAGATGACAAAAGATATTCACTTAACAGAGCTGTTAGAAAGCATGCTTCAGAATCGCCGGTTCTATGTTGAACTAGGTGGGAAGCAGCGCATGGCATATTCAGAAGAATGGTCTTCCTCAGGGAAGCGTGCTTTCACCGCTGCTATACAACATCTACACGAATGACCAACCTATAGACCGTGTCACATGCCGTTTTATATATGCTGATGACTTATGTGTCATTGACCAAAGCACTGATTTTAACACCGTGGAGAAAACGTTTTCTGAGGCCTTGGAGGGACTAACATCCTACTATGAAGAAAACCCCCTTCGCACAAACCCATCAAAGACGCAAGTTTGTGCATTCCACCTCAGAAACCGTGAAGCCAAACGCCAGCTTAAAGTACCCTGGTGTGGAGCAACACTGGCGCATTGCGAGCACCCTAACTACTTAGGAGTCACCCTTGGCAGATGCCTCACCTTCAAGAACCACATCGAAAAGACAAAAGTGAGCGCAGGAAACAACATCCTGAATAAGCTCACTAACACAAAATGGGGAGCAAGCTTGAAAACACAAACCAGTGCACTTGCTCTTTGCTATTCCATTGCCAAATACGCCTGCCCTGCATGGGAAAGATCTATTCATGCTAAGAAGATGGATGCCATTCTGAATGCAAGCTGCCGACTTACCACAGGCTGTTTAAAATCAACAAACACCAACAGCCTATATATCCTGACGGGTATCGCTTCCCCTGATATAAGAAGAATGGTAGCCAGCAAGAAAGAGCGACTCCATCAAACATCAGATGAGAGGCACCCTCTACAGTCATACACCTACACCCAACTGCCTAAAGTCAAGGAAGAGCTTCATGAACAGTGTTGTTCCATTACAATCAACCCCATCTGAAGCCCACATCACCTTGTGGAAAGACCAGCTCGCCAGTCTCGAACAACGCCCAGCGATAGAAATTATATCGGATGAAAGCCTTCCCCCAGGAGCTAATTGCAACTGGACAACCTGGAAGTGCCTTAACAGACTTAGGACTGGTGTAGGTCGTTCAAAGGTGTCACTAAGCAAATGGTGATATATAACCTGCCTGACAACTTGTGAATGTGGAACTGAGCCACAGACTATGCAACATCTCCTGCAATGCCTATCGCTAGAGGAACCCTGCACTGTTGGTTATGTGAAAGTTGCATCTAAACAGTACTCCCTCATTTCCTAATTGGTAGCTTCCAAGTTATGCAAAATATCCACTGTTTGACATTTCTAAAAGCCTAATTTGAAGGGCTTTTTTCACCTGGAAGTTGTAATGAGGTACAACCACAAGCATATTGACCTACAGCTTTTAGTTGTAGATCAAATCTATTTAATTTGGCAGGAAGATAGGATAATTCTTGGACAGAGCCAGGGTTTCTCCCCAGGGCGTTCTCATTGTTTCAGCAGGTTATTTACTGTTTTCCTGTTGGTTAGGTGTCACTGCGTTGATGCTTTGTTTTTTTTTACCGAACTCAGGACATTTGGAATTCCTGGCAGTTAGCTGTTGCATATAGAAAGAAATCCTGAGATAATTCTGTGATGAAGCAACTTGGAGCAAAAGGGCTAATAAAGCAGCTTCTCCATCATACTATTTAACATTAAACATCCTTGAAGTCTAGTAAAGAGATATTCTACTCATTCCACATCCTCTTCTCCAGCTTCTCTCAGGATTGATTTTCATTGACACTAGGCAGAATTTTCCATTCCGGGCCTAAGTACCGTGGCGGGGGCGGAAAATAGGAGTGCTTCCTGCTGTAGAGGCCGGTGGGAATTCACTTCGAATCACATGATGCTGGCCTATTTAATTATGCAGTCAGGGTTTTCGCAATGCATCGCACAGCGGGGCGGGCTGGATGGCGCATGTCCAGCCGTCATATCCAGCTCCCATATTTAAAAGGTGCCCGGACATCATCTTCTTTGTTGCATACCCAGCATTGAAGGAGAAGATAGCCTGTTTCTCCTAGGGAGCTCCAGCACCCAAATTGAGTGATGTTTCCATCGAAGTGCTGCTCAATGCAATGGAGGGGCATCCTCTACTCAGAGGAAGAAAGGAGGAGGCCGAGCCTTAAGGCCAACCTAACATGGGAAGAAGTCTCCAGGGTGGTCAGTGCCCAGGCACTCCACCAAAGGACTGCCCTGCAGTGCCAGAAATGGATGAATGACCTCATCCACTTTGCCAGGGTAAGTGAATCCTCAACTGCTCACACTCATCTCACTGAATGATAGAGGGGACATGGGCCTCAATGGCAAAGGCTCCTTCCATACAGTCCATGCATAAAAGAGCTACTCAACCTGATAAGATTCATAGCCCCATTGTACATTTAGTCTGCAGGTGAAGAGGTGCTATGGGCCCCTGACCTTTCTACACAGAGATCTCAGATGCCATCTAGGTGGGGGTAGGGGAAGGGGGTTAAGCATTGAGGGCACCAGCAAGCACCGCTAATGACATGCCTTTTCCTTCTATATGCATGGATTTACCGCTTTGGAGGATGCTGCCTCAGAACCCTTGTGGGCAACCTGCAATGCATCAATCACATGGAACACAATTCAGTGAGTTATTTGTAAGACTGAAAGCATAAGAAGGATACTTGATACCCAATTGCTCGCAACGCCACCTTCTCTCCTGTGCAGGAAAAATTGAGGCACAACATTAGAAAGAGACAGAACAAAGACAGGAGGGGACTGGCCTGATGTCAAGAACCTTACTGAGTCGAGGAGCGGGCAACCCAATTGGGGAAGAACTAGACCAAGCCTACAGAGATGGAGAGATCAACTAGTAGCCTCCATGCAGTAATGATCTGTGCATAATGTAGTCACATGGAAACCTAGGGGTCATGCGTTCCTCCTTTGGAGGTAGGTCATGCAGTTATTCGCTCTCTCCTCTCTCACTTACAGGTGCCAGCAGGAAGAGGGAAAGGCAGGAAGAGGAAACCCTGTCCAGCAGTTCCTCTAGCCCACAGAGGACTGGGGATATTGCAGAGGGTGAAGAAATGGCACCTGTAGAGGCATCACAGCAGTCTCCTACGCCCTCCAGCAATGCAGAGACACCTTGATGGTTATTAGATGTAGTTCAGGCAGGGCTCACATTTTGGTGGTTACTACACGGACACGTGTTTGCAGCAGAAGAACGCAGGAACAGCCAAGCTCGCCAGCATTCAGAGGACTGCTGGGGAAAAGGCATCTGTGACGTCCAAGTTGGATGAGGAGCCTCTGGGATCGGCTGTGCCCGAGGTGCTGGAGATGCTGCAAGAGGCAGGGGAACATCAGGCAGAGTGTCAGAGGCTCTCAGCAGAGTGGCACATGAGGCAGAGTAGCGCATCCACCTGCTGGCTGCTGAAGTGGTGCCAACATGTGTGCACATTGAAGTCTCCATGGGGAGGGTGGCAGATGCCCTATCGAGAACCTAGTCCAGCAGAATGCCCAGTTTCTGCTTGAGATGTGTATAGACCTGGGACCTCCATCTAGGACTCTCTGAGGGTGTCAGGACCTTCAAAGGGGAGGTGATGGCATAGTGGTATTGTTGCTAGATAGCACTCCAGAGACCCAGGGTAATGCTCTGGGGACCTGGGTTTGAATCCCGCCATGGCAGATGGTAGAATTTGAATTCAATAAAAACCTGGCATTATAAGTCTAATGATGAAACCATTGTCAATTGATGTAAGAACCCATCTGGTTCACTAATGTACTTTAGGGAAGGAAATCTGCTGTCTTTACCTGCTCTGGCCTATATGTGACTCCAGACCCACAGCAATGTGGTTGACTCTTCTGAGAGATTGAGATGAGGAAATAAATGCTGACCTAGCCAGCGATGTTCATAAGACTATCTTGCTCCACCTGCTTCACCACCTCTTAAACAGTATAAAATCCAACACATTTCTACTTCTCATTAGCTCTGAAGAAGAGTCATATGGATTTGAAACGTTTAACTCGGTTTCTCTTTCCACAGGTGCTGTCAGATCAGCTGAGTTTTTCCACAAATTTTTGTCTTTATTATATAAATACATTTGGATTGGCAAAGGTATCCACGGGAGAAGGAATCCCTTTTAAATTAAACTTTGTTGCAACCAACCGAAAGTGTTGAATAAAGAAGGGGAGCCAACTCATTCCTCCTCACCCGGGAGCATAACAAAATTGGGGTCCCGTTCGGGAAGTTAACAATTTGGCATGTCTTGACCGGGTTCATGATAAATTGGGGGATCTCACCAGGGAACCAGTCGTAATATCTTACAGGAGCAGGTGAAGAGAATACCAATCCTCCTTAAGTATTACTTAGACTCATAGGGCAGAATATTGAGCTTAGCCAAGCCTGACCTGGCCGAGCGTAAAATGATGTACGATGACGTCAGGCAAGCGTCCCGATGTCAGTGCGTAGTCCCACAGTTTCCATTCGGTTGGCGTGTGCCGGAGTCGGCAGCATGCCTGCCTACAATTAAAAGATCTATTAAGGCCATTAAAAAATGTAATTACATTCAAATTTACACTGCCCGTCCAACCTTATGGTAGGCAGGCAGGCGAAAGTGCCAAGCGACCTGTGCACTTTTTAGGAAACCTCATCCATGGGCAGGATGAGGTTTCCTAAAGCCAATAGAAATAAAATGAAAATTTTACACTTGAATTAAATACATGTCCCTACTCATGTGACAGAGTCACATGAGGGGACATATCTTATGACATGTTTATTTTGTTCATAACTTTTTTTTCAGGGTGATGGAAGCGCACTTTCGCACGCATATGCCAAGTTTGTGCTAGGCCCACTCGTCCCCCTCCACCCACCTGCACAGACAGTGCTGGGCGCTGCTGCTTGCGTTTTACACTGGGCAGGCCTTAATTGGCCGGCCCATGTAAAATTACGGTGCAGTGGCAATCGTGGGCGGTGATTGGCTTTCTGGCCGCCCCTACCAAGCACCCCTGCCAAGGGCAAAATCCTGCCCATAGATGCTTACAGTACAGAAGGAGGCCATTCAGCCCATTGTGTATGTGCCATTCAACGAAGACCTGACTACACGAATCCCATTTTCCAGCACTTGGCCCATAGTGCTGGAGGTTATGGCAACGCAAGTGAATACCTAATTACTCTTAACTGTTACGAGAGTTTTTGACTCAACCACCCTTTCAGGCACTGAGTTCCAGACTACTCCCACCGTCTGGGTGAAAAACATTCTCCTCAACTCCCCTCTTAGCCTCCTACCTTTTACCTTAAACCTATCCCACCTGGCTATTGACTCTTCTATTAATGGAAAAAGTGCCCTCCTGTCCACCCGATCTATTTCCCTCAATCTTATACACCTCTTCCAGGTTCCCACTCAACCTTCGCTGCTCCAAGGAAAACAACCCCAGCTTATCCAATCTTTCCTCATAGCTCAGACCCTTCAGCGCAGGCAGTATCTTGGTAAATCTCCCTCTGCACCCTCTCCAGTGCAATCACATCCTTCCTATAATGTAGTGACCAGAATTGCATGCAGTATTCCAGTTGTGACTTAAACAGCATTTTAAACGGTTCCAGCATAACCTCCCTACTCTTGTATTCTATGCCTCAGCTAATTAAGGCAAGTATCTCATATGCTTTCTTAACCACCTTATCTACATGCCCTACTACCTTAAGGGACCGGTGGACATGCACACCAAGGTCCCTCTGATCCTCGGTACTTCCTAGGATCTTACCATTCATAGTCTAATCCGTTGACTTGTTAACCCTCCCCAAGTGCATTACCTCACACTTTTCTGGGTTAAATTCCATTTGCCACTGCTCTGCCCACCTGACCAATCCATTGATATCCTCCTGCAGTTTACGGCTATCCTCCTCATTATTTACCACTCTATCAATTTTTGTGTCGCCCACGAACTTCTTGATCATGCCCCCTACATTTAAGTTCAAATCATTTATGCACACCACAAACAGCAAGGCCCCAGCACCAAGCCCTGCAGAACCCCATTGGAAACAAACTTCCAGTCACAGAAACATCCCTCTACCATGACCCTCTGCTTCCTGCCTCTTAGCCAATTTTGGATCCAATGTCCCACTTTGCCTTGGACCCCATGGGCTCTTACTTTCTTGACCAGTCTGCCATGACGGACCTTATCAAAAGCCTTGTTAAGATCCATGTAGACCACATCAAACGCATTACCCTCATCAACATTCCTGGTTACCTCCTCAATAAAATTACAGATTTCTACAGATTTTGTATCTGTTAATTTATAGAAATAAATATGAACTTTTAACATTTTATTGCAGCTGCAGTTATGTTGACAGTCCAAGTTCAAGTTGTACCAAAGACCAAGACTTTCCAGCTCTTTTTCTCCCTTTTGTGAACTTTTCACACCTACTGATGCACAATATTTCCATTATTTCAAACTTTTTAGAGTTGTTTCCGTGAAGGAATGTCAATTTCTTTTTCATAATTTACCAAGATTTTGAGAATCAGGGAGTGGACTAGTGCATACAGAATGACATTTAGAAGAATAAGGACATCATGGAATTTTTTGAGCAAGATTATTACATGTCCCCAGTCTCAGATTTTGTAATCAATGAATTATTGACTTCACTGGATCATCCAGTGCAAGAATAATATCTTCCCCAAAGAACTGAGCCAAGCTTTGGTACTCATGTACACATTTCACAGTATTGGATGGAAAAGAAACATGGTTCAGGCGGTGCCCTAACAGGGAATAGAAATGGGAGAATGCAAGATGGGAGAAGAATAAATGTATTGGAAATTGTAATTAAAGAATCCTTCAACACAGTATGCTTGTTATTGGGCATCAATTGCTGTTAAACCATTTTGCATCTGTCATTGGGAAAGATTCCAGAATCTTTTTACCTCAGATGTAAACTAAGCAAAACAAGACTCCCATTCCTTTCAGGAGTTTGGACTGGAGATAATGTTAAATTAAGGTGATAAAGCAATTTTTTATGGGAATTAGAACTAGAAAACTAAACATAAGGAAAATGTAGCTTTCTTGAGACTAATGCAAGGAGTTTGGAAAGGATATATGTTCCTCTGAAAGGGAGGAGAAAAATAGCAGAAGCAGTGATGACTGATTAAATTGACAAAAGGCTGCAAAAAATTATTTTGAAAGATGCAAGGAAGCAGAAAGTTGTGAGGACTTGAAGTTATATAGGAGTGTTATGGCACAGCCGATGGTAAATGCTGAGTTGTTCAAATCCCAAAGAGAAACCTGAAACAACTGCTACAATTTATTTTGCAATTTGTATAAATTTTGAGATGCGTGCCCTGAATTCAGTAGTAACAAGGCCACAAAGTCTTATAGGTTTTTACAAAACTAGATTAAACATTTATTCATAGAAGGAATGACTTTAAATACATACATAGATCTACAAATTATGACTATGATAATTTCTAAACCCTCTAATCAATCCAACTCCCAGTTACACTTTCCTTAAGGCAATAGTAAGACACAGATTTTAAAAGACCCAGGCAAAGAAAAATGATTTGATGTTTCGAGTCCCCATGACCCTTCAACAGAACTGGACTTTGCAGTTCTGTTGAAGGGTCATGAGGACTCGAAACACCAACTCTTTTCTTCTCCGT
Organism: Carcharodon carcharias; assembly: GCF_017639515.1. Lineage (NCBI taxonomy): Eukaryota > Metazoa > Chordata > Chondrichthyes > Lamniformes > Lamnidae > Carcharodon > Carcharodon carcharias. The sequence continues at coordinate 50,807,651 of NC_054467.1, read as the reverse complement.
CGATGCTGCCAGACCTGCTGAGTTTTTCCAGGTAATTCTGTTTTTGTTTTAGATTTCCAGCATCCGCAGTTTTTTGTTTTTATCTAAAGAAAAATGAAACCCTGAACAAGTCAACTTCCAAGTGAGTTTTCTTAATGTCAGTCCTTTGAAGACAGCAGCTTGAGTCATAGAAACTGAAGACTTTTTCACATACTTGTAAGATCTTAAAAATGCGTTCCCTTACACACAGCCCTTGCTCCTTTTTTATACATTTCTCTTTGAATGCAAGCACCCACCGTCTCACCATGTCTCTGGACCTCATCTCCCTGATAATAAAACCCTCTCATAGCACCAAGTTTTACCAGTAATCTTTGGGAAAAATAAACACCATCATTTCTAAACTTCACCTGGCTAGGTGACTCATTTTGCCCCTCTTCTAAAAACAATCCAGTCTAGTTTATTTCAAAATGTAAATCTTTCCCTGACATTCATGTTTCTAAAGATAAAAACAAAAAACTGTGGATGCTGGAAATCCAAAACAAAAACAGAATTACCTGGAAAAACTCAGCAGGTCTGGCAGCATCGGCGGAGAAGAAAAGAGTTGATGTTTCGAGTCCTCAGAAGGGTCATGAGGACTTGAAACGTCAACTCTTTTCTTCTCCGCCGATGCTGCCAGACCTGCTGAGTTTTTCCAGGTAATTCTGTTTTTGTTTTGTCCATGTTTCTAAACTTCCCCATGTTTATCTAATTAACATTTCAAACCCAACCCCTCCTAGATCAAAGCACCCAGACTAGCTGCCTCCAATTCAATTAAATCTCATACATACATAGATACATCCCACCATCACTCCACTTCACAACAAACTCCAACAACACCATGAGAATCACTAAATCTTCCTGGCAAAGAGTTGGTTGAGAATGTCTAAAATAATTATTAGAAGCGATAAGAATGCAATAGAAAGACCTACTGAAGAAAATAACAAGAGGGATCCAATGAAATGTTTTAGAATGTTAGTAGTGAAATAAACTTGTCATTTCAGAAATATATTGGATGGAATTACGAAGTTAGTGAATGTTAAATGTATTAAATAAATTACTTACATCAATCTTCTCAAATGAAGATTGTGGAAAAATGTAAATTCCGTCACATTGACCCTGAAGTCCGGAATCTAACCTGATTTTTTAGTACATGTTGATGGCAAGGGGAGCTTCACTCACTGCCAGCACAAAGCAGAAAATTGCTAGCATGACGTCCTCAAGATGCAATTTGTAATAACAGTGGGCAAGGTTCTCATTCAAAATTACCCCTTTATGTTGAGGCAGATAAAATATGAATCATGAAGAATCTTAAAGAAATAGTTACAACTAGAATTTGTAAGGTAATACCAGAGCAATGAGACAAACCTCTGGTTATTCTTTTCGCAAGTTTTCTTAATATAACGATTGTGTTTCAGAATAACAGGGTAGTGTTATCCTCATATTCAATTATTGTATGAGGTCAGATACTTAGATACCAGTTTACTTTAAATTACTAATGAAGAATATACTCAGCAGATATTACAAGATACTTTCCAGGATTCTATTGTGTTGGTCTAAAAAATGGAGAATATAGTCAGTGTGATTTTAAAGTGAAATATGAGCCCTCAGTGAAATTCCTCGACAACTTGAGGTAGCTAAACTTTAGGACAAGGACTCAAGGGAATATAACCCAACTTAATTTTCAGAACACGTTTAATAAAGTTTCATAAGGGCAAGAAGGAATTATAGCAGATTAACCAGATTTATTGAAAATTAGTTTGAAATTAAGAGGGAGAAAGTGAACATAAATTCACTGGGCTCGACTAGGAGGAGAAAAGAAGGCTGAAGATGTTAGCAGTTCCACAGGGGGGTGTTCTAGGTTTTCTGTTCTTTCTACTTTTCATAAACAATATGGAGGAGGGGCCTTCAATATCAAACCTGCTGCTGAGACAAAGCTATGTTGCAGGGTATAACTAATGTTGGGAACATTGACAGCATTCAAAAGGACCTGGATAACTTAACAAGTGAGACAGTATAATAGATTCATTATAAGTGCTGAAAGAAAGGTATGATGTCATTGGAATAATAAAGGTCTGATTAAACCAGAGAAGAAAAGGAACAGTAAATGCTAGAAATCTGAAAAGAAACAGAAAATACACAGCATCTGAAAAAAGAAAAGCTAGATTGCTGTTCTGAATAGGGACTATTTAGCACAATTCAGTTCTAATAAAGGATCTCATTTCTCTTTTCAGACCCTGATGAACCTTCAATCTAATTTCAGCATTCTTTGTTATTATAAGGCGCTAAATCATGGGATTGTCTTCATTTAAAATAGTAGGGTATAAAGTTTACAAGAGAGAAAGAAATTAAGAAGTAGGTAGTGTATGGTTAAGAGAGGTTATTGCATCATATTTTTAAAACAATTCTGACAAATTCTTTGGCTAATACAGCATAGACAAGTGAAGCAGGTTTTCATCTGTGATGCATGAGTATGTGGCATCAGTGGGTTAGAGTGTAGAGAGGAATATCAAGTGGATAGACCTGCACAGTTTAACATAGCCTATTCAATTTTTCTTTTAGTCAAAATAATGGATAGAAAATCAGGCGAGGATGTGCAATCTTCCCCGTCTGATTTTTCTCTTTGCGCCCTGTTCAGGTATGCTTTCTGATCAGGCAGTAAAGATGAGAAATGACCCATTACAAGTCTGTTGTTTATATTTATGTGCTTTCATGTGCTCGTGAGCTTGGCAAAGATACACTCTTCCACGTTTCATCCTGAACTCCTTTCAGATTGTGGTTGTGTAAAGTTCAAATTCTCCAGCAAATTTGAGCATTAAGAATTGTTGCTACTTGTGGGAAAACATGTACTGACAACATGTCAATGTCAATATGCCAACATATTATACATAAACCATCTACAATAAAGAATACATCATGTCAAGTATTGAAGCCATCAAAGGAACTTTAACAGCACAGTTTCACAGCATTATACAGATAATAGTGCATATTTTCTGATTGTTTGAATTTCACAATTGTGAATTCACTGTTCAGTTCACAATGATGTTGAGAATATAGTTGATGAATACATTAACAGACATTACTTTTACAAAAGCAAAATAATGTGCATGCTGGAAATCCGAATTAAAACAAGAAAATGCTGGAAACACTCAGCAGGGCAAGCAGCATCTGTAGGGAAAACAGCAGAGTTAATGTTTAAGATCAATGACCTTTCATCAGAACCAGAAAATATTAGAGATCAATGGTTGTAATAATTGTAGATAAAACCTTTCATACCGTCGCCAGAGGTCACCGTAACGGTTGTTGGTTTAGTACAAAGAGGAGAAGACTCAATTCTCTCTTAACTCTAAATTTGCTTTATTCACATTGTTAGATCATCTACATATAGCTAATACATCTGGTTAAATATAGACAAGCAGTTTACAGCAGGTTATACAATTTTATACCCAAAACTAGGATCTAAAGGCACACCCACTAGGTTTCTCTGAAACTCCCTGAGTGGTCACAGAATATAAAAGCTAATACCCGAAAAGGAGAGCTAACGTTGGCCAGGCGTTCCGTTCTCTCTCTCTTGCATCTCTACGTTGCTGACATAGATTCTTCCGCTTCTGCGATGGTTGCTGCCTCCACGCCTGAAATTCTCCATTCTTATACTGAATCTTATCTTTTCAAGTTGTGCTGTCTCTCTCCCGTTGGTTTAGGCTTGCTTGCCTAATCTGTGGCATCTTCTCATTGGCTCTGTCAAAAGAACTTAGGTAGCATTATCTCGTTACTCCTTTCCTAAATAAGGATTTGTGTCTTGTCACATTCCCTTTATTTTCCAAGAAACTCAGCAACTTTAAACCGGTTCCAGCCAGCTCAGGCCAGTGACTGGAATCAGGTTACTTCAGGTCAAAAGTTGCTTTTGCCTATGTGTCAGCAGCTCGGCTGCAGCCCCTGGCCAACAATATTGTTGTGAGGATCACATGACTGTACAGACGAAGCAGTCGTAAGTGCAGGTAATCTTGTGGGCAGATCTTTCTAGCCTTGGTCTTGGTACAAGCATGTAGCTTCATCAGGAGTTCTGTAAATAAAGTTTACGGTTTCTTACAAAAAACTGCCCTGTACTCTAAGTTTATCACAATTGAGGCAAGGATAAATAGCTCTGACACTGCGCCTCACATCTTGAATATGAATATCTCAATTTTTAAGGGAAAAAAGAAAAGTATACTCACCAGTCATGCCACTGTTCGGCAGAATTGAGCCGTATGACTTATCCATCAAGGGCTGGAGTCAGGACATGGAGCGCCTAGGTTTCTATATTGTGGCAAACAAAATAACGGCAGAGGAGAAGCAGAAAGCACTCTTCTAAGTGTCTGCAGGAGCAAGATGTATAACCCAATTCGTAGTCTGACAGCCCCGAATGCGCCAAATTCCAGATCATTCAACGAGCTAGTCGACCTCATGAAGACACATTTTCAGCTTAAACCATCGGTGATCATGCTAAGATTCAAATTCAACTCTCGAGTAAGGGCCCCAGCGAGCTGATCGCAACGTATATCGCAAAGTTAAAACAGTTAATGAAGCACTGTGACTTTGGTGGTACTTTAAATGACATGTCACAAGATCATTTGGTTTGCGGCATACATGACAATGCCATTCAGCGCAGTTTACTTGCAGAAGTTAATATAGAACTTAAGCACACCATGGATATAGCGTTAGTAATGGAGAGTGCTGAGAGGGACTCATAGGCTTTGCACAGTGTGCAACATGGCACTGTTCTGCAGGTAGGGCAGGAACCTGCTGCCAGGCATGGTGCGCCATGGAGGTAGGCCAGGGAGGCAACCGCAAAGCAGGACACGGTCCCTACTGCTCAAAAACAAAGAAAAATACTGGAAGCAGCTCACCAGTAATTCAGAAATTAAAGTGTTACTGATGTGGGTGTAATGATGTACCAGAAATCTGCAGATTTAAGGAGGCAGAATGCCACTACTGTCACAAAAATGGGCATGTTGTAAAATTGTGCAGGGCAAGATAGAGACAGCAATTCAGACGGTAGGCCAAGTTGAATGAAATGCACATTATTGATGAACCAGAAGCTGCTGAGACTGATATCTATTCCCTACACAATCTTAAGGCCAGGAAAATGGAACTAATCATTGTTACCCTTCAAGTAAATGGGAAGCTTCTAGTCATGGATGTTGACACAGGAGCATCGACCACAGTGGTGGGAGAACACATCTTTAAATACCTCAGGGAAGGTACCCAGCCATTGAGTTTGGAGCAAACCACAGCTCAACTAAAAACGTATACTGGAGAGGCAATACAGGTGAAAGGCATTGCCTTTATACCTGTATCCTACAGGCAACAGACAGCCCAGCTACCAGTAACTGTCGCAACAGGAGAAGGTCCCAGCCTTCTGGGCTGTGATTAGTTGAAAGAAGTTAAACACAAGTGGTCAGAAATTTTTCAAGTCAGAACAAGAGAAATCCCTGAATTGTTAAAAAAAAAAGCATGACAGAGTATTCCAAGATGAGTTGGGAAAAATAAAAGGCCTACAAGCTAAAATATACGTGGATTCTAAAACAACACCATGGTTTTTTTGAGGAAGGACCTGTGCCTTACACCCTAAAAGAGCAGGTAGAAGCAGAATTGCACCATTTGGAGAAGTTAGGAATAATCGAGCCAATCCAATTTTCAGAATGGGCAACACCCATAGTCTCTGATATGAAACCACATCAAACCATCCTCATCTGCGGAGATTACAAATTAACTGTGAACAAGGCTGCTAAATTAGACAAATACCAAATCCCAAGGATTAAAGATCTGTATGCTAAACTTGCAAGAGGAAGATTTTACACTAAACTGGATATGAGCCATGCATACCAACAGCTAGAACTGGGCAACACATCAAGAGGGCATGTCACCATCAACATACACAACAGCCTGTACCAAGATACATACCTACCCTTTGGTGTGTCATCTGCCTGATCAATTTTCCAAAGAACCATGGAAAGTCTATTACAAAGAATTCCCCGAGGTATAGGCCAAAATTTTCCATTAGGCGGACGGGCGGAGCAGGTGCTGACGTGGGCAGCTGCAGACCCAAGAGCTGCCATTTTGTGCGGGCGGGTCAGTTAACGCCCACCCAGCGCATTTCAGATTCCCATGGAGAGCGGGAGTCTGAAGTGTGGGTGTGTACAGACTGCTGAGTCCAATGGCGACCTGGCAGCCTGCATAAAAAAAGGCCTGGCAGCCTCCTTTAGGCTGTTCACTAGGGCTTGCTGCAGGTGGCACTGCAGGGGGTCTGCACAACTGGCCAATGTTGAGGGAAGGCCAGAGGAGGAGGGCAGGCTGCAGGGTGTGACCCAGGAGCTAGGCAGGCAGCAGGATAGGCCAGCAGGGGGCCAATGTGTCCCTTGCTTTTTTGATGACTGCCTTGCTGCCCTTGTTGAGGAGGTGGCAGCGCAGAGGGAGGTCCTGTTTCTCCAGGATGGGAAGAGGAGGGCCCCCCACATGATGAAGCATGTCTGGGAGGAGGTGACAGGAGGTGGTGAGCTCCCGCGACGTGGTGCGGTGCACCTGGATCCAGTGCCATAAGCATTTCAATGATTTGTTGCACTCTAGAAGGGTGAGTACCATGTTGGTGTTGAGCATTTAATCCAGCAGGTAGTCTTAGCTTTGAGGCCCCCCACACCACCGCCACCCCCCCCCCCCCAAGTCTTACTATCGTGACTGCATTGACTTATGTTGGGCATTTGTCGCATGCAGGGTGGGCAAGCAGATAGTGACCATGCTTACATCAGTCTTAGCAGTCCATGAGAAGATGGGTTCTCCCCGGACCATGTGTTTGCCTTAGTTGCACATGACTAATTTGGGGGCAACCTGTAGGAGATGCAGCTCGGTGTATACTCAGAACTCCAACACATTCCTATTCATGGTGATGAGATGGTGGAAGGGGAGCATCAAGGTTTTGTGGCCAAGATCCATCTGGTGCCCTCGGCGCCGCACCTAGTTGCGCCTCCTTGCCATGGGAGCTAAGACCATGTGTTTCTGAAAGTGATGGGCGCAGAATGTGTCCAAGGTGGCAGTTGGGTGTGTGTGGGGGGTGGAGGGGGTAGGTGTGTTGGGAGCAGCCGTACTATATTTTTGTGACCAATCCTCAGTAGTGTGGACTGGAGGCCTCAGATGGGCCACTGTGATTGGGGTGCAGCATGTGCATGCAGAGTACATGAGCAATCAGCCCCAATAGATGGTCTTCTCTGTTATGCAAGAGAAAAATGCACATAATGCTTATGAGCATTTGCGCACTGGAGGCAGCCAGGCCCAGCTGGTAATATTGAGCCGTTTTGAGCAGGAGGCCCTGGAGCTAGAAACGTGCCATGCGACTAGATCTACAGGTTCAGTGAGGCTGAGGTGGAGCAGCCAGGTATTTGAGGTTCACAGTCCCATCCGTTCTGTCTTCCCACCATCCAACGTACTGATGATTATTGTAATTGTTAATGTAGCAACACTGCTCATTCACAGACTGATAGAGTCAGATGTATGGGTCATAGACAAAGGTCCCTCGGCCCTTCAAAGATGTGGGTGTTTAGCATCTTCCAAAGTCATCTTATCCCACTTCTGATCATTATCCCCATGGTCTTGTATACCATGGCATCACGACTGCAAAGCCAAATACTTATTACATCTTAGGAGGGTTTCTGCCTCCACCACCTTTTCAGCCAGTGCATCTCACATTACTCTGTCCAAAAGTTCCTCATCACCTCACCTGTCAAGCTCATGCCCCTTGCCTTGAATAAATGCCACTAGGTTAGTCACCCCTCCGCCAAGGGGAAAAGTTGCTTTCTGTCCACCCGATATATGCCCGTTATAATGTTATGAGGCTCAATAAAGTCACCCCTCAATCTCCTGTGCTGACGGCAAATATCACCAGTGTATGCTATGTGTCCTCATAACTCCAACTTTCCAAACCAGCATGCATCCTGGTCAGCGACCTCTGCACTCTCTCCACTCCAATCACATCCCTCCTATGAAGCGCTGATCACAACTGAACACAGAAGTGTAGCTGTGACCTCGACAGCGTTTCCTGCTCTTGCAACATGACCTCCGTCCACATTCTATTCCTCGGCTAATAAAGGTAAGTATGGCATTTACCTTCTTAAATGCCTTTTGTACCTGTCCCGTTACCTTAACGGGCCTGTCGACATGTCCAGCAACATCCTTCTAATCGCCCTTACTTTCCACGGTCCTACCATTCCTCATGTATTCCCGTGTCTTGTTTATCCTGCCCAAGTGCATCACCTCTCACTGATTCACATAACAAGCCATCTGACCAGCCCATCTGTATCCACCTGTAATGTTTGGGCCTCCTCCTGACTATTTGCCACCCCACCAATGTTCGTCTCCTTAGTTTCTGGAAGGTTGAGCGCATTATGAGCCTGGGGGAAAGGGATGAAATGTGTCACTATGTGGAAGCTAACTGATCCACTGTCCTTGTTATTACTTTCAGCATCATCAGAGGCTGCCGACCAGGCTTCATTACAGATGCCCCCTCTCATACCTGAGGGCCCTGAACTGTCACCTGTGTCACACCATTTCAGTGAGGCAGGCACCAGCACAGAGACTAGCACATCGGTGGGAATTGTAACATCGGCTAGTGTTCTGGGGCACAGTGGAGAAGGCACTTCACAATCGCTGGAGGAGATGGCAGAGACAGAGAGTGCCGATGGCGCCAGCAGCCAGAGGACTGCAGGGGACCAGGCACATGCTGAGTCAGGACGTGACGATGTGCTTCTGGAATCGGCCATGACGCAGCAGCTGCAGGAAATGCGGCCAGGTGTGCAGGAGCATCTGGGACTGTTGCATGAGAGTATGCTTTGCTTGGTGTCCGTGGTGGAGGAATCCATGTGGAGCATGAGTGGTGCCTTGAGCCACATGACAGAGTGTCATGCTTCCTCCATGGAGAGAGTGGTGACTCTCCTGGAGAGGGGCTTCCAGCAGAACAACCAGCTTCTGGAGATACGTTCGGACCTGCAAGCTCTCACAGTGCCAGTGGCAACAGCTAGTCATTGGCAATGTGGGAGATGGTCTGGGCACCAAGTTTCCCAGCTCGGTGCCCATCCATCTACTGTGAGCAGGGAGGCCTGAAGCAACCTCATGTCGGCGCAGCAGCTGCCTGTCGTCTCTGCAGACTCCTCTCAGGACGCTCCCGATGAGGGCAGCAGCTCCTCCACCCCTCTGCTAGTGACCGTTGCATTCATTGAGGCTGCGACGACTGGGGAGATGCCACCTGTGGAACTGGCCACTCTCTCCCAGGCATGGCCAGCACAGGCTTCACAGGCCAGAGGGCGTCCGCCAAGGTCATCGAGGCCAACAGGACAGCAGAGTCAGCAGGCTGTCTCAGAAGCCACTCCGAGTGATGGGGTGGCAGCAAGACATAGCACCCATAAACATAAGCATAAGGCACCATAGGCAGACCACTGGTTTCTCACTGGTGCTTTTGTGTTGGCCCTGGATTAGGGAATTATTATTTTTTGGAGTTGTAAAAATGTTTGGGGTTCATTTTGTTGGACTATATGATGGATCAAAATAAAATCCACAACTGAAGTCATGTATTTTGGTCATCCAGAGGATGCCCAAGGGTTGCATCCATTAGAGGAGGAAGTCAGGGCAATCAAGGAAGTGCCTTCTTCTACCAACATCACTGAGCTCAAATCTTTTTTGGGCATGGTAACCATGCTGTTACCATGGCTGAGGGTAGCTCCTTTGTGCTGCATTTGTATGTTTCACAGACAGGTCATGAGTGTTTGAATGGACATTGAGCATTATGTGCAAAGCCCTTAATTGCAGCTAATAAAGTGGCAGATGTAGCACTTAATTGCCACGTATAGATGCGCCAGGCAATGCTGGACCTCCAGATCCATCTGTGTGGAGCTAGCTGAAGGTTCATTAGATTAAAGTCTCCCAGGTGTCCCTGCCTCCTTGGTATAGTGCCGGGTAAGCGTTCAGCCCCCCATCATTGCCCTGTGCTTCCTCATCCTCTGAATCACTGCTGGATCGTGTGCAGCCATATCCACTGTGTCAAGTTCTTCATCGTCCACTGCGTTCCTCCTTTCCAGCGGAAGATTGTGCAGAGTACAGCATGCTACCACTATCACAGAGACATGATCTGGGGCGTACTGGAGTGCGCATCTTGAGAAGACCAATGGCTTTCTCCACCACAGCTCTTATGGAGCCGTGGCTCCTATTGTACCGCTGCTCAGCTTCTGTTCTTGGATGGTGGAGAGGTGTCATGAGCCACCTTCTGAGGGGATAGCCCTTGTCACCCAGCAGCCATCCATCAAGCCGAGCCAGAGCACTGAAGAGCCCCACCGATGGGTGTGTCTGAGGATGTAGACGTCGTGGGAGTTGCCTGGGTACCTTGCACAGACTTGTAGAATCTGAATCCTGTGGTCACACACTATCTGCACGTTCATGGAGTGGAATCCCTTCCTGTTGACGAAGGCACCAGGCTCACCTGCCGGTACCTTGATGACCACATGTGTGCAGTTGATTGCACCCTGGAAGCGTGGAAAACCAGCAATGGCCGTGAAGCCTTTGGCTCGCTGTGCCTGAATTGCCTAGTCGCAGCGGAAGTGGATAAAGGTCAATGCACGCCTGAACAGAGCGTCTGTGACCTGCTTGACACAAGTGTGGTCAGCTGATTGGGAGACATCCCAAAGATCACCCACCGAGCCCTGGAAAGAGCCAGGGGCATAGAAGTTGAGGGCAACTGTGACCTTCAGAGCCGCTGGCATGGTGTGTCCGCCCTCACAGTTAGGAGAGATCTCAGGGCCAATCATCTGAAAGATATAGTTGACTGTCTTCCTTGAGAGTCGGAGCCTCCTTCGGCACTGCACCTCAGTCATTTTGAGGTAGCTGCTTCTCCACCTGAATGCCCTGGCAGCAGGATAGTGGCATCTTCTGCGGCCCTTTCCACCTTGGACTACCTCTTGGCCCAGCGCCCCTTCTGCCTGCACCTGTACTCCCAAAAGTGGCTCCCCTGGAGGCTGATTGTGCATTCCTGGCCTCCTCCTTATTCTAGCCATCCCTTCCTCCTCAGAGGAGCTGCCTCCAATGGACATGTCAGAACCCATACCCATGCTAAAGGGAGGCCTCCAGAAAGCTGCAGGCCCAATAAAGATTGCTGTCTGTCGAATGCTGATCTGAAGGTTCAAATTACACAGAAAGCTACTGGAATTTGTTCTGAACTGCTACAGATCACACAGGCAAGTTTAAAACACTTTCTGCAATAAATAACTTCACAAATCAGATTGACAACCCCACTGAGATCTTTTATCCTGCCCTTGGATGAATTTTATTAAAAATCACTTATCCACCTGCCCGTTGCGCCTGTGCACTGAGCCGAAGATCGCACGGGCGCCTGAAAATCGGCGTCGATTGCCAAGTTAAGAGCCTTTGCTAGCCCGTTAATTAACGGCAGGCTCACATCGCACTTCATCATGCGCCCACCCAACGAAATATCACGACGGCGCGCGGCGATGTCAGGAAGCTCACCTGACACCATCACGCATCATTTTTACGTACTAACATGCGGGGCCCACCCCCCGCATGTCACCCAGAAAATTCTGCCCATAGTGTATCTGGATCACAGGTTCAATGGAAGCAGAACATTTTGCCAACCTAGCAGAGGCTCTGAAGAGATTTTAGGAGGCTGGCGTACATTTGAAAAAAGAGTAGTACACTTTACAAGCAACTGAAGTCACGTATTTTGGTCATCCAGTGGATGCCTAAGGGCTGCATTCATTAGAGGAGGAAGTCAGGGCAATCAAGGAAGTGCCTTCTTCTACCAACATCACTGAGCTCAAATCTTTTTTGGGCATGGTAAATTATTACGGTCGCTTCTTGCCTAATCCAACAACAATATCAGCCCCTTGTTGAAGAAGAGCCACAGATGACCCTGGAAGGCACAGCAAGAGGAAGTCTTCATAAAAGTCAAGAAGCTTTTACACTTGTCATGTCTGCTAGTGCACTATGACACATCAAAGGAATTAATACTCACTTTTGATGCATCTCTGTACGGAGTGGGAGTGGTATTGTCACAAGATGGAGGATGGATCTGAAAGACCAATAGAATATGTCTCCAGGACCCTCCCTGCAACCGAGAAGGGTTACTCTCAAATTGAGAAAGAATGCTTATCTGTCATATTTGGGGTAAAGAAGTTCCACCAATATTTGCATGGTTGACATCTCACCACAGTGCCAGATCACAAGCCACTGTTGGGTTTGTTTAGTAAAGATAAAGCAATCCCACTGATAGCGTCTGCTACAATTCAAAGATGGGCTTTAATTTTGTCAGCATACAGGTACAATTTTATACAACATCTGGTTGTGCATATAGCAAATGCAGGCGCCTTCAGTCATTTTCCTTTGCTGGATAGCATTACACATGCTCCAGTAGTTTAAGAAGTAAATTGTGTTGAATTTACTGGACTCCTCACCAGTCTGTGCAAAACAGATGAAGAATTGGACAAACCAGGATCCAATTTTATCAAGAGTCTGAGAACAAGTATTGCAAGTATGGTCAAATGCACAAGTTCTGAAGAACTAAAACCACTCTATGCCCGAAAATCTGAACTAAGTTTTCAAGATGGTATCTTGTTATGTATGGGAGGCAAGAGTCATCGTCCGTTTACAAGGAAGAGAACTGCTATTGACTGAGCTTCATAGTGTGCATGTAGACATTTCGAAAATGAAGATGCTTGCATAACGTTATATCTGGTGGGCAGATATAGGCAGTGATGTAGAAAAAATGGATAAACACTGTCTCCAGTATCAGCAACAGCAGAAGTTGCCCGTTTCAGCTCCACTGCATTCATGGGAGTGCCTGATCAACTCTGGGTTAGACTACATAAAGACTATGTAGGTCCATTTTTAGGTATTATGCACAGAATTTTCCCAGGTAAAATGGAGTCCCACCCGCCGACGAAAATGGCGGGTTTTTCCCAAGCCCACTTCATTATTTATGCATTCCCAGGAAACAGGCTGTTTCCATGGCAAAAGGGCTCTCATTCACTTGCTCACCATCAACCCGCTGTTGCGTCATGACAGCCGCCATCTTTAAAAGGCAGCCACCAGCAAAGTGCTCAACGACACTAGCGCACCACCACTGTCCAGGAAATATGGCCAGCAGAGGCAAAAAGACTGCAGCCCCCCCCACTTCAATGACAAGTCCCTCGAGCAAGTGCTGGATGCCATGGAGGCCCAATGGGATTTGCTCTACTCCCGCTCTGGCCACAGGATGGGTAGCAATATCCCGAACCCGTCTTGGGAGGCGGTGGCAGCAGTGGTCAGCACGAAAGCCCTGCAGAGGAGGACAGCCACGCAGTGCCACAAAAGGATGAATGACCTCCTCCATTCCACCAGGGTAAGTCACTCTTTTCATCACTCCCAACCCAACAGACATTCACAAGGTCCTCACTCATTGCCAGTGCAAGGGACATCACCATTCACTCTTTCACACACGCCGTCATTGTCCTTATCAATCCATGGGACCACTCACACCTACACAGGCCAAGCATACTTATCAGCTGGCCTGGCAGGAGCTCTAATACACTCTCCCCATCTCTATCCATGCAGGACAAACTGGCTCACAACAGGAGGGAGAGGTCGCAGACAGGTGGAGGGATGCCTGAAATCTAAGTTCTGACAGAAATCGAAAACAGAGCCATCCAGCTGACAGGCAATGATCGGGACTGGTCCTGTGCTGACGGTGAGGTCAGCGATGCTCTACCAAGTGAGGATCCAGCAGCACAACATCCATCAGATAACCATGCTGTGAGCGATGTGTCTTCTTTCACAGGCCACGGCCATGCACTAATTATTTCTCCTTGCTTTGGCAGGCACATCTGCCAAACAGCTGACAGAGTCCATAAACCAGGGCCCCCAATCAAGCCCCAAAGCTTCTGAAGAGGAATCTGAAGGCACCCTCCCTGAAGTTCTGTCACAGTGCTCACGCACACCCTCCGCCAGCGCAGACGCAGGTCTCGGTGGGACCTAGCTTTAGAGTAGCCTCAGAATCACAATCTGGTGAGCACATCGCACTTTCTGATCCACAGCAGGTGGAGGCAGGGACTTCCCAGGTCCCCGGCACTCGGAGGACTGCTGGAGGCCAGAACATTGCTGAGTCCAAGTCAGGTGATGATCTTCTGGACTCAGTCATGTCACAGTTGCCGGAGCTGCAAAGGCAAGCTAGGGAACAACGGGAAGGGATGTCCACTGCACTCCTCAGATTGCAAGGCACAATAGAGGAATACATCTATCTTTAGGCTGAGGTGATAGTGCCGATGTTACAACATACCGAGATCAACACTGGCAGGATGGCGGTCACCATGGAGACCTTGGCCCAGGACCTCACTCCTGCAGTGGTGTGTGGGCTTAACTCTATCATTGATGCCATAGCTGGCCTCCAACAGTGCGTACATGAGAGGGGACCAGGCAGCTCAATCTCACTCTAGCTACCCCTTCCGCTCACAGTCAACCAGGGGCCCTCGGGCACCCATCGGGAGGAGGATCAGCAGATGCACGCTCCGGGGCCGTCCACCCAAGTGACTCTGGGAGTGACCGGCCCATCTGAATCTTATCTTCCTGTGATCTCCACAGATCCAGCTTCACAGGCCAAGGAGGGTACCACTGCCACACAGCAGGACCCTGAAAGCAGGCTGGGGCCCTGCAAGTCTCAGCCCTGCAGAGGACACCCTCCAAAGTCAACACATACACACCGTCATAGTCAGCAGGCTGCCTCCACCTCTGCTGTGGATGGCAGAGAGCACCAAGACATAGTGGCAGGCTTAGGAAAGTTACGTAAAAGTAACTCTTTTTGAGGCAACCAAATAAACTAAATTAACAAAATCGGACACAAAGTAAAAAGCACCTTTTAAAGGGAAATTGCAAGAACAAAGACAAAATTTAAAGGAAACTTGCAAACATTAAACCAAAATGTGATTAACAGTGTCAATAAAACACTGCAGTCCCTGCGGGGCCCACCGAGCACGGAAGGCCACGAAGATGCTGGCAGATACTGTGTGCTCGCTCTCCAGGGACACCCGGCCGAGAACATAGCCACAGAAGAGGGGCAGCCAGTCGGGTCGGATGACCCCCTCGATTGCCGCTGCCTGGACCTGTTAATGGCCACCTTGGCCAGGCCCTGGAGCAGGTTCATGAGGAGGCACAACCTATGGTTGTATAGGACTGCTGCGTTCAACAGCCTCTACCCCAAGTCCTCAATGGAAAGTGGGAGGGCAACCCCTTAGAGGGCGACCGACTGCGGACCTCTGCCGCTGGACGGCAACAAGGCACGTCAGGGCGTGTCCGTGTGGTGGGTGAGAGCTAGGAAGTGAAAGGTGTGCAGCAGTAGCCCATACAGGAAACCCCTCCGCGCTATGCCAATGGGCATGGAGAGCATTTCCACAAGGCGGCTCCTGAGGGAGAGTTTGAGGTTTGGAGCCAATATGGAATTCCATCCGAACAGGGGTACACTAGGACAGAAGCCCACTGCACACCTCTACCACCTCGAGACCCAGAATGACACTCGGGCTGAGCATGACCATCCTAAGGTCTTGAATGGCATTGGCCGCAAGCCGGATGCCCACGGATGCGCAATGCGCCAACTCCTGTGGAAACATCCAGCTGGCTTTTCTGCCACCCAGCACATCCCCGATCCTGGTCACCCCGGCAGCCACAGCCCCCTTCTCCGCCAACTACTGAAAAAGGCGGAGGGGTGAATTCCCAAGCAGTCGCTCTCTGACGATAGTTGCTTCTCCTCATGGTGGAGAGCTGCGTCGTGAGGTGACCATGTTCCAGACTTTGATCAGGTCCTATTAAAAGATGGGCTTTGCCTGCAAGGAGCCATGAAGGCCTCTCCAGTCTACAAACAAGAGCTGCGCGACATAATTCAGGCCATGAACCTGGTGGAAGAAATACGTCGCCAGGGCACACCATCTTGGAGGGGGCTCAATGCCAGGGCTTGAAGGCAGAAAGTCACCACCTGGGTGCGTAGGCACACCAGCTCCTGACTGCCTTGCCTCAGCGGGAAATTCAGAACCTCAGCAGCAACCCAGTGCAGCCTTTTGACCCAGAAGAAGTTGAAGACCATTCTCTGGATTTTTGTGACAAAGTCCAGGGGAGGGGTCAAAATGACCAGCTAGTACCACAACTTGATGGCAATCAGCTGGTTCATGACCAGGACTCGACCCTGGTAAGACAGCACCTCGGAGCAGTCCTGTCCAGCGCTGCAGGCGAATGGTGACTTTGGCCTCCAGCTACTGCCAGTAGTTCAGGATTCCTCAGCAGGGCAGAGGTGGACTCCCAGATAGAGGAGGCTGGCCCTGCTCCGGGTGAACGGCCTGAGCTTCTCGGGTCGGGGATCCATCTGCCACTGACCAACAAGGAGTCCAGAACACTTGTCACAGTTGAACCTGGCAGAGGACGTAACAGAGTAGGCCTCCTGGCACTCGCACATCCTCGCTGGTCAGAACATGAGAAACACGTCATCGACATAAGCCGAGAGGACCACCCCGAAGCCCGGCCTGCGCAGAATCCCGACAAGCTCCTCCGCAAGAGGCGCAGGAAAGGCTCCATGCAGATGGCCAGACAGCGGGCAGCCCTGATGCACTCCTCTCCCAAAGTGAAGGGGCGCCATCAGGGACTCATTAACCTTAACTAGACACCCTGCAGCTGCGTAGAGAAGTCGGATCCAGGCAACGAAATGCATCCTGAACCCAAATGCTCGCAGGGACCCAAATAAATATTCGTGATCAACCCTGTCAAATGCCTTCTCCTGTCAAGAGACAGGAAGGTGCATGACAGACCAGTCCTCTGGGAAAATAATGTCCCAGACTAGATGGATGTTATCAAAAAATGGTGCGGCCCGGGACTGTGGAGAACTGTTCAGGGTGGATCATGTGGTCAAGCATAGTTCCAAGTTGAGAAGACATTGTCCTGGCAAAGATCTTGTAATTTCTGTCAGAAGAATGTGCGACCATCACCAAATGCAAAGTGCTAGAAGGAGAGGACTGGTTTAATCCTTCCTCTCCTTCAGGAGCCTGGGTCGTCATCCTCAGCTTCCAACCCCTCCCCTGCATTGAGTACGGGGGCTGGTTCGGAGCTGCCAGTCGGCTCCACCTCCACCTCAATCCCACCCCCAGGATCAAGGGCAGAGGGGTCCTTTCTGGTCTCCTCTTGGGGATGTGGGTCAAAGGGCGGCAGCAGAACAAAGCCCCACTCCCCCGCAGGCACCGGGTCACCCAGCGAGTCTGGAAAAAGCTCCGGATCCAGCACCATAGCACCCAGCGCTAAAGTTTGGGAGGGAGCCGGAAGGCCTTCCTCGCCACTGCCGCCTGATGACCCAGTTGTTGGAGCCATGAAGGGACATGAAGGGACTGCTGCAATCCCCTGGCAGGCCAGAGAGCACATGGGGGGTACAAGGTGGGTCAGGGTGGCGCACCACCTCAAGGGCGATACCCTCACCGACCCCCGAGAGGCCCTGCTCAGAGTACTGCAGCAAAGGGTTGGAGATTTCAGCTTCCCCCAGAGGGCAGAGTGAGGACTTACAGGGCAGAGATGCCACCACAACTACAATGGGGGAGGAAACACATCCGACCTCGCGAGTCGTGAGTCCCCCTCTGAGTAGTGGCATCTCTTCTGCGGTAGGCTGAAGACTAGGGAGACCTCCATCTGTGAGGCCCCCACTGCCTTGTCCAGCCCCTCCTGGCGCTCCGCCCTCTGGGGTCTGCCTAAAAACCAGCATCAGGGAGACCATCAGGAACAGCCACAGGAATACAACAGCAGCAGGAACAGACACTGGAAATCCCAAACAGCAGGAACAGCCACAGTCAGCACCAAGCTGAACCACAGCAACAACACATAGCTCAGGTAGGAACGAGCTGCACAGACTGGGCACAGGTGCTGATCACTTGTACATCCTGTCAATAAACACCTAAGAATGTCACCCTGCCTGTGGCTCCTTGTTCTGATGGTCAGTTTTCTTGTCACTCAGGTGTGAAACCTTTCTGCAAAAGATAAAAGGCAGATGTCTCAGTCCTTCTTCCCTGTGCTCTGTCCAGCCTTCAGACCACAGAGATGGTCCAGCCTCACACTCCCTGGAAACATTACTGATGCCTGCACCTCGGTGGTGCTGGTCATTGCTGCCAGAATGTAGTGGGCAGGTGCCACAGAGTTCTTTCAAACTCTCTGTGTGCTCTTAGCACCTTTAAGGTGGGGCTGGTCCCCATCGCACCAGCATCTGTGACCAGTGATGCTGTACACCAGCTCCTGAAGAGCTGAGGTGCTGAAGGCAGACACAGCATCAGATGTGGCTAAAGTTTCCTGGCTGCATCCCTGAGATGGCTCTGATCATGGAGCGCAAGCGAGCTGCCCTAGGCCAGACAGGAGGCAGACATTCTCAGAGGCTACATGAAGATATATGGAGTGTCCTCACTGCATGTCAACATCATCCTCCTGTGATCGAGTGACAGGAGCATTCTCACAGAGGGTATTGGCACTGCGATAAGCCAGACTGGAGCCAAATGTTCACAATTGTGACGTGAGGATCTACGGGGACACCTCACTGCATGTTGTCGTCATCCTCCACAAATCTGGCAGCTATGAGGGCATCCCAAGTGCACCTGCCTCATCTAGCCAGTGCAAGAGACTCATTCCCATCGTCATCACCGCCAAGGACACCCTCACCCTCATCCCCATCGGGTCCTCCTCATCGAAGGAGATGTGCAGCTCCTCCATCTCCTCCTCAGCCAGCTCCTCTCCCCATTGCAACACCAGGTTGTAAAGGGCGCAGCACACAACAATGGTGCGAGACACCCTCTGTGGACTGTATTGCAGGGCTCCACCAGACCGCTCCAGGTACCAGAACTGCATCTTCAGCATCCCAGTGGTCTGTTCCACTAAGTTGCGAGCTACTGCAAGAGGCTCATTATAGCACCGCTCTGCTGCAGTCTAAGGCCGCCACATGGGTGTCATCAGCCTCCTGTGTTCGAGTGACTTTGAGGGCTTCCACTGCATCTCCATGACAGGAGCATTCTCACAGAGGGTATTGGCACTGTGATAAGCCAGACTGTCCCCAAGGAACCAACCCTGCAGCTTTTGTAGACCCTGGAAGACTGCAGGGACCTCTGAGTGACTCAGGAAGTAGGCATCGTGCATACTCCCTGGAAACTGTTCGCATACCTGCAGGATGCATTTCTGGTGGTAGCATACCAGCTGCACATTCAGTGAGTGGAAGCCCTTGCGGTTTATGAAGTCCACTGAGTGTAACAGAAAACGCAGTGCAGAAGAGGCCCTTCAGCCCATCGAGTCTGCACCGACACATGAGAAACACCTGACAACGGAGACCTGAGCATCACCTGAGTTCAGTCAATTGCACCCTGCACCTGTGGGAATCCTGAGATTAGGCCGAATCCAATGACCCTTGCATCCTGGCTGTCCTGGACCTGGGTGAAATTGTGTGCCATGGAGAAGATGGCGTCCGTGACCTCATGGATGCATTTGTAAGTGGAGGATTGTGAAATCCCATAGAGGTCACCTGTGGAGCCCTGAAAGGAGCCACTGGCATAGAAATTGAGCATCGCAGTCACTTTCACAGCCACTGGCAGTGGATGCCCTCCATGTCACTTTGGCGCCAAGTCTTGCAGTAAATGGCAGATGTAAGCCACGAGGTTCCTAGACATGCGCAGTCATCGGTGACACTGGTTCTCAGTTATCTGCAGGAATGGCAGGCAGCATCTATAGACCCTGGGTGTTGCTAGGCACTGACCAACGGCTCCACTGTCGGCTCGCTGTCACTCCTGGGCAGTTGGTGCGGGAGCCTCTGCTGCCCCTTCTTCATGAGGTTTCTGCCCTGCCTTTGCATGGCCAGGTGCCTCAGTCACTCGCTCCTCTGTCTTCTATGGTCTCTGTAGGCCATCAGGCATACAACTAGGTCACTGTTGTGGTCACTTTCACAAACAGACCACAGGAGTCTCGGATACAGGCCACGATCGTTTATTCGAGCAATTGCAAGGAAAACACAATCTCAATACAGCTTGAGATAGCACTCTGCTAAATTACAAGTGTTCAACATATTTATACATTATTGGTCACGTACAAGAACAGTTTCCAGATTCCGATCTCGTCAACATATAGGTTTACATTAAACAGACATCTCTGGAACAGGTACATGCATCGTATGTCCCTATTTTCAACCAGGCAGAGACCTTCCCCCCTATCTAAGCTGGGACCATCTGTCCTTCCCCTATCTGTTGAAGAGCACACTTTAATCTTAGTTGTTAATGCCAATGCTCTGACTGCAGTCCAGCTCCCAAGGCCTTTCTGTTATTTGCAGGCCCTAAGGCTGTGCAAGGTTCATCTGGTAACCTTTAACTGCCAGTGTGTTTGGTAGCCCTGGTTGCTTAGAGATTTTAAATAATTCATTCCTTTTCAATAAATTCTCCCTTACCATAAACTCTTACTTACTTTCTTCCCCCTAACAGTCACCAAGATCCATGATCCTGACGTGGTTCTCCTGCAGCATGAAAGAGAGAGACATGGTTATCATGACTATACTTAGAACCGTTCCTGGCCCTGTGTGACCGCCCCCTTAATGCTTCTCGGAGAGCACTGGTCACCCATCATATGGCCAGAGATGAGTGCGCTGCATGGCTGCCCTGTCAACCTGCGACATGGGGGACACTGGTCCAAACCAGGATGCTGAGATTGCAAGAGGCTCTGAGCACCTCCAGCAGTGACTGTTACATGGCCAGTGTTGGTGAGGAGATTGTACAATGTGTGCAGTCCAACTGCTCCGCGGTCCAAAAAAGTGGTGGCGGACTCCAAGTCTGTGCTGGGGGGGATGGGCGGAGATAAGGTCTGGAGTGCTTGGTGGCCCTTTGGTGCCTCTGCGAAGCTTGCCTGTCCCCAGTGATATCACAATGATTACGTCTGATCTGTCTTAGTTGCAGAGGCATGGTCAGTTTATACAGGCATCCCTAATGCGTGGCCACTCCCCTCACTTACCCTGCCCCCCATCTTGATTGCCTGTGTGCAGGATGCAGTGCCAGGGCAGCACTTGATCCCCCCTCCTCAGCAGTCGCCTCCGATGCTGGCCATCACTTGCTCCCTGACACCATCCCCCCCAAGACTCAGCAGTTGCCTCCGGGGCCAGGCATCAGTTGGCCTCATCCCCCGGTGCCCCTGAGGCCTGTAAACAATGGGTTAGCTGTGGAGAACGTGCTGCTCACCTCACCTCAGTTCCCCCAAAGTGAAGGCCACCAAATGTATGTCACCTGCGTGCTGTTGTGAAACACATCAGCCTGCTTTCCCGCCAACATGGACAGATGATACAGTGGGGTTCCAAGACCCTGGCAGGGTGGCCTTTTAATTATATGCTAGTGTATTACAATTAGCTCCTCGCCAATCGATGGTGGGAAACGCGGCCCGCCGTTGGTGTGCTGAGTGGACGATCGCGACCTGCATTCACCCTGTCATGAAGCAGGTTGCACCATATTTTCTGTGCATGCCACCTATCATGCCCACCTCCACTGGGTTCGGAAAATTCTGCCCCATGTTTTTAGTGATCATCGATGGGCATTCAAAATGGTTGGATGTGCATGAAGTGAGATCACCTACATGGTGTACAACTATTGAAAAGTTGCATCAATGTTTTAGTGTACACGGCCTACCAGAAGTCATTGTTTCAGATAATGCTACTGCTTTCACTCGTACGGTATTCCTGAGATTCATGAACATAAATGGGATTAAACATGTCAAAGCAGCACCATCTCATCCCTCTTCCAATGGGTTAGCGGAAAAAGCAGTACAAATTTCTAAAACAAACATGAAGAAACTATCCAAAGCAATGTTAGAAACACAAATTTCAAGATTTCTTTTCAACTATCGCATGGCTCCGCATGTAGCAATGGGCTAAACACCTTCTGAATTGCTAATGAAATGCTGCCTTCATAGAAGATTGAGCCTAGTATTCTGTAGCTTAGCGGGGAAGGCAGAGAAGAACCAGGGTAGTCAGATAGCGAATCATGATGTTCACAGTAAAGATCTGAAAATTACTGTGGGAGAGATAGTTTTTGTGTGAAATTTTGCAACTGGACCGAGATGTGTTCCTGGTCCAATCGCTCCTGATAAAGGACCTTTGTCATATCAAGTGGAAGTGGAAAACAGGATTATTAGGAAACATGTGGATCATCTCAGAAATAGAGAGACACTCCAACAAACAGTTACTCCACCTAAAAATGAAGTCGAACCTTTGATCCCTGAGGAGCCAGATCGACAAAGGATAGACATATCTGATGTCTCTGCTGAAGTAAATAATTCTGAATTGCCATTGCCTAAGGATGTCCCTGATGCTGCAGTTCCGGGCCAAATCAATCCAATGAAAGAATCTCAAGTTATAGAGTTGCGTGGCTCTACCCAAATCAGAAAATCACCTCAGAGGCTTAATCTATAATTGCATGAGTTTTATATATTTGTATGTAATATGGGTTAAGATATTTTTATAAAAAGAGAGGTAAAACAAAACTAAAGGGGGAGGAATGTTGTACTTGTAGGTAAAACCTTTCATACTGTTATGGGGATCATGTGACTGTACAGCTGAATCAGCCCTAAGTGCAGGTAATCTTGGGGGCAGCGCTTAGTCTTGGCATGAGCAGGTAGCTTCCTCAGGAGCTCTGTAAATAAAGTTTACTGTTTCTTACAAGAAACCTGTCCGATATTCCAAGTTTATTACAATGGTTCACAGGGTTGTAATTTGTGAGTAGCCCTTATTTGGTCCCATTGAGGCAGACAGCAAACAAAGTTCAAGCAGATTCCTCATTTCAATTACTGTAGC
This sequence comes from Carcharodon carcharias, assembly GCF_017639515.1. Classification (NCBI taxonomy): domain Eukaryota; kingdom Metazoa; phylum Chordata; class Chondrichthyes; order Lamniformes; family Lamnidae; genus Carcharodon; species Carcharodon carcharias. The sequence goes on along the minus strand of NC_054467.1, from coordinate 50,784,760 downwards.
ATTCGGTCAACTGCCATCCATGCTTTAGACCAGTTGAATGTTCAACTGTAGGCACAGCAGCATGTATGACAAGCCTATGTTCAAGCTAGCATGCACAACTTAATTGCAGCCTGCACTGCTTAAGGAGAAGTTGCACTCATTTGAAGGAAGCTGCTGCAAACTGCAAGTAGCTGCTGGTGGAAGCTAAACAAATGGAACATCAGGGAAGAAAAAGGACTCTGAGGTTCATGAATCTGGTGTTGGAGAATTTAGTTACGGAGTTCAACAGAAAGATAAAGGCCATGTTTTCTCAGAGGCCATCAGGAACACATTTCAATGGGATGGAGATGGATCTGGCCTAGGTCAATGGGAAACAATAGTTGGCAGACAAAGTGGCATCTGAACAATAGGCCACCTTTAGAGAAGGGATAGTTTAGGCACAGACAAGGAAATTCCCACAATGTGGAAAGGTTCCCTGGATAACAAGAATGATAGAGTTAAAATGCAGAAGAAAAAGTATGCTTATGGCAAATGCCAGATGGACAATACAACTCAGAACCAGGCTGAATATAGATGTATCAGAAGGAATGTGAAAAAGCATAAAAGGGAAACAGAGAGTATGGGAAGAGACTGACAGCTAATATAAAAGATAATTTAAAAGTTTTCTATTGCCATATGAATAGTAAAAGGGTGGTTAAAAAGGAGCAGCAAGGCCAATTAGGGACCAAAAAGGAGGTTACGCATGAGACAAAGGCCATGGCTGAGGTATTAAATAAATACTTTACATCAGTCTTTACCATGGAAGAAGCTGTTGTGCAGGTCACAGTGAAAGAGGAGACAATTCAGATACTTGAGGGTGTTAAAATTAATAAAGAAGAGATATTAGCGAGGCTGTCCATACTTAGAGCTTAAAAGACAGCAGGACTGGATGGGATGAATCCAAATCGTGGAGGCACTGGCCATAATTTTCCAGTCTTATTTAGACTCAGGGGTGGTGTCAGAAGGCTAGAGAATTGAAAATATTATACTCTTGTTCAAAAAAGGGTGTAAAGATAAGCCCATCAACTACAGACCCGTCAGTTTAAGCTCAGTGGTGGGGAAGTTTCTAAAAAATTATAATTCAAAATTAATAGTCACTTGGGCAAATGTGAGTTAAGTCAGCAGATATTTGTTAAGGGAAAATCTTGTTTAACTAGCTTGTTGGACATTTTTTTCATGAGTTAACGGAGAGGGTTGATGAGGGTAATGATGTTAATGTGGTGTACGTGGGCTTTCAGAAGGTATTTGAAAAATACCTTATAACTAATTTATAAGCAAAGTTATAACTGATGAGATAAAAGGGAAAGTGGTGACATGGATATGGAATTGGTTGAGCAAAAGGAAGCAGGGCCTGGTGCTGAAGGCAGGTTTGTAAAGGAGTTCCCCAGGGGTCAGTGTTGGGATAAAAACAGGAAATGCTGGAAAAACTCAACAGGTCTGGCAGCATCTGTGAAGAGAGAAATAAGAGTTAACATTTCAAGTCCAAATGACTCTTCAACCTGCTTTTCCTGATATACATTTAAGATCTAGACCTTCATGTACAAAACACAATCTCAAAATTTGTAGATGATACAAAACTTGGAAGTATTGTGAACCATAAGGAGGATAGTGTAGAACTTCAAAAGGACATAGGCAAGTTGGAGGAATGGGCAGACAAGTGATAGATGAAGTTCAATGCAGAGAAACGTGAAGTGATTCATTTTGGTAGGAAGAACAAGGATAGACAATATAAAATCTAGGGTACAATTCCAAAGTGGGTGCAGCAGCAGAGGGATCTGGGCATATATATGTGCATAAATCATTGAAGGTGGCAGGACAGATGGAGAGAGTGGTTAATAAAGCATATGGCATCCTAGGATTTATATATAGTGGCATAGAGTACAAAAATAAGGGAGTTATGTTAAACGTACACAGAACACTGGTTTGGCCTCAGCTGGAGTACTTTGTTCAGTTCTGGGTGCCCCACTTTAGGAAAGATGTGAAGGCATTAGAGAGAGTGCAGAAAAGATTCAGGAGAATTGTCCCAGGGATGAGGAACTTCAGTTACAAAATAGATTGGAGAAGTTGGGGCTGTTTTCCTTGGAGGAGAGACAGCTGAGAGGAGATTTGAGAGAGGTATTCAAAATTACGAGGGATCTGTACTGAGTAGATAGAGAAAAAAACTGTTTACATTGTTGGAAGAATCTAGCAAGGAGGATCTCAAAGGTTTCGATCTCCAGATTGCTCTCAATGCCACATGCTGGTGAAAAGAGAAATAGGAAGACAAAGCAGATGAGTGAGATGGTGCAGGAGAGAGGGCATTAGATTCCAGGGACAATTGAGATTGGTTCTGGGGGAGGTGGGGCCTGTACAGGCCGAATGGATTGAACCTGAACAGAGCCAGAGCCAATGTCTTGGCATAGCAATTTGCTAGTGTTGTTGGGAAGGGTGTAAACTAATTTGGCTGGGGAATGGGAAAGAGGATGTAACATTTGACAGGAGAAAATAATGTGCATAAAAAATTGAGATACAGATAGCACTAATGTAAGAAACAGCTTTGGATACCTCAAAGAATCATCAGGGAGGGAGAAAGTTACTTGGACATTTTTTTCCAGGAGGCAATCACTTCACATTTAAGTACTTCACATTTGGTCGGTGGTCAGGGACAGAAGGGTGTGACTACAAATGAGGCAGGTATGGGGATCCAGAAGGATCTGGAGGAGTTTCTTCTTGCAGCTTTGTCAAATTTCTTGCAGCCTTTGTGGATAAGTGCAGGAGTAGCCAGAAGGATAAGCAAACTGGCAACAGCACCATGGTGTAAGAGGCCATTCGAGTTGGGGGAATAAAAAGCACTAAAGTACTAGTAGAGGATGATATAGTTAGGAGTATGGATGCTGTTCTCTTCAGCCGATAGCTTGAATTCCGAAAACTGTGCTGTCGGCCCTGTGCCAGGGTAAAAGGACATCTCCTCAGGGCTGAAGATAAACTTGGAGTAAGAGGGGAAATATCTAGCTGTCATGGTCTAAGTTGGTACCAATGACACAGTAGGACCAATAAAAAGGTTCTGATGAGGTCATATGAGCAGTTAGGGGCTAAATTAAAAAGCAGAAAAACAACAGTAATAATCTCCATTACTATCTGAGCTATGAGTAAATTTGTGTAGGATCAATAAGATCAGAGACTTGAATATGTGATTCAAAGTTTGGTGTAGGAAAAATGGGTTTCAATTCATGGAGCACTGACACCAATATTGGGAAAAGAGAGAGCTGTACCATTGGAATGGGCTTCACTTGAACCTTGCTGTGACCAGCGTCTTGCAGAATCAATAACTAAGGCTATAAACTAATTTATGGGGGAGGGTTCAAGCGAGGAGATATTTACAAAGTTAAAGAGAAAGGACAAAACAATAGTGCAGGGTAGGAATATGGCTAGAGATAAATGGAGTGTGATAGGGGGCATACAACCATTAAAGTGCACAAGCAACTTGGGTCAGAGGAGGCAAAAATGGTAAAAACACAACATTAAAGGAACTCTTTATCTGAAGGCATGCAGCATTCATAACAAGACAGATGAATTGATGGCACAAATAGAAGTAAATGGGTATGATCTGATAAATGTTACAGAGACACGGTTACAAGGTAATCAATATGGGATTTGAATATTCAGGGGTACTTGATGCTTCAGAAGAATAGGTACATGAGATGGGGTGCTCTGTTAATAAAAGATAAGATCAGTACAGTAGAGAGAAATGATCTTTGCTAGGAAGATCAAGATCTCAACTCAGTCTGGGTGGCGCTAGGGAATAGCACAGGAAACAAGCCATTGATCGGAATCATCTAAAGGCACCCAAACAGCAACTACACTGTAGGACAGAGTAGTAATCAAAATATAATGGGGATTTGTGGAAATGTAATGGATTACTTTAGTCTTCATTTGGATCAGACAAATCAAATTGGCCTTGAGGATGAGTTCATAGAGTTTATTCGGGACAGTTTCTTAGATCTAGTAATGTGTGATGAGACAGAATTAATGAATGATTGCACAGTAAAGGATCCTTTTTTAGAAGAGTGAACGTAACATGATAAAATTTCATATTCAGTTTGAGGGCGAGGAACTTGGGTCTGAAACTAGTGCCTTAAATTCAAATAAACAAATACAAAGATATGAAAAAATGAGTTGACTGAAGTGGGCTAAGAAAATAGATTAATAGGTAAGATGGCACACAACAGTGGCAGACATTTAAGAAGATATTTTATAGTTCTTAGCAAAGATATATTCCATTGAGAAAGACCCTTTGAAAAAGGTGAACAGTCCTTGGCTAAGCAAGCTAAAGATGGCATCAAATTGCAAGAAAAGGCATACAATGCTGTGAAGATAAGTAATTGGCCAGAGGATTGTGAAAATGTTAGAAACCAGCAAAGAAAAGAATAATAATGAAGGAGATTATGAGAATAAGTTAGCAAGAGATATAAAAAGCAAATAGTAGGAGCTTCTCAAAGTTAAAAGGAACAGAGTAGCCAAATATTAAACATTAGTCTCTTAGCTGATGAGACTGGGAAATTAATAATGAGAAACAAGTCAACGCCAGAGACTTTGAACAAGTATTTTGTATCATCTGTCTTCAAAGTATTCCAATAATAGTAGAAAATCAGAGTGCAAAAGAAAGAGAGGGATTTAAAATAATAACTGCATGTTCTGACGCCAATAAGAGAGCAAGCTATAGCAGACCTTGTATTGTGCAATGAGATAGGATTCTTTAATGACCTCATAGTGAAAGCGCCCCTAGATGGCAGCGATCATTAAATGATTGAATTTTATATTCAGTTTGATGGAGAGAAGAATGGGCATAAGATTAGTTTTTAAACTTAGTTAAGGGCAATTATGAGGGCATGAAAGCAGAACTGGCAGATTAGGTTAAGGGATAGGTCAATATGGATGCAGTGGCCAGACATTTAAAGGGGTGTTTCAGAATGCACTGAATAGATACATTCCAACAAGAAAGAAAAATTCCAAGGAGAGGACCCAGCATCCATGGTTAACCAAAAAAGTTAAAGGTAGTATCAAACCTAAAGAAAAAGCATATAATTGTGGATGGGTGACAGATCAGAAGATTGGACAGAATATTAAAAAGAAGCAAAGAATGACAAAAAGATTAATAAGGACAGGAGCATGAGAGAAAGCTAGCTAGAAATATGAAAACAGATAGTAAGATTCTAAAGATATTTTTAAAAGTAAAAAAATGCTTAAGTGAGTTGGTCCTGTAAAAAGTGAGTCTGGGGAATTAATAATGGAAATAAGGAACTGGCAGATGAGTTGAACAGGTATTTTGCATCGGTCTTCACTGTACAGGATACAAGTATCGTCCCAGAAATAGGAAATGGAAGAAGGGAAGAACTCAAGAAAACTACAATCAAAAGGGAAGTGGTACTGATCAAATTGTTGGGGCTGCGGGCTGACAAGTCCCTAGGTCCTGATGGAATTCATCCTAGGGTCTTAAAAGAAGTGGCTAGCGAGATAGTTGATGAATTACTTTCAATTTTCCAAACTTCCCTAGAATCAGGGAATGAATTAGATTGGAAATAGTGAATGCGACTTCTTTATTCAAAAAGTGAGGGAGACAGAAAGCAGAGAACTACAGGCCAGTTAGCTTAACATCTGTCGCAGGGAAAATGTTAGAAGCTATTGTTAAAGATAATGGCAGTAACTTTCTTGAAGTCACAATCAGTGTTGGATTCCCATTCCGTGCCCAATTACTCACTCTAAATTTCTTCTGTAGCTGTCTCATCCGACCTTCTGATTCAGGCTGGGCGAGATCCAGGCAGCACAGCTGTCCTCATGGCCTAGCATTACAGTCCAGCAGAATCAGATTGAAGAAGGACACGCCCCTTTTTTATGGCACTAGCTGCCGTGAATCAGGTAAGTTAACAAGGACCTACTGAAATTGACAGGCCAGGGAGAAAGTAAGTATCTAAGGTAAGTGGATAGGAATTGAAGGTGTTGAGTGGGGGGGAAGGGACACGGAGGTCGGGGGTGTCGGGTCAGGTAGGGGGGAAGTTAGGCCTGCAAGGTGGGAAATGGTCAGTCTGAGTTTTTACAATAGTTACCCTGAAGTTAGAAGAGGTTTTATTTCTTCTAACTTTTTCTGGGTAACTATTTATGTAACACAGCCAGAACAATCCAAAGTTTGCGATCTAAAAATCACATTTTCGAATGGTTCCCAGCACAGTGCAATTGCCCAAAGGAAGAGTGCACTTTTGGGCAATTGCCATGCAAACCCTTACCTGTGAAATTCCCCAGGGCAACTTTGAGGTACCACCTTGCAATCCAATGCAAGGAAACTCAGAAGTTATGGACTGTTATTGCAGAGGACTTAGATAAATTCAAGGAAATCAGGCAGAGTCAACGTGGTTTTGTGAGAGGGAAATCATGTTTAACCAATTTATTGGAGTTCTTTGAAGTAATACGTGCTGTGGATAAAGGGGAACCGGTGGATGTACTATACTTGGATTTCCTTCTGGAATGGATACAATGGATAAAGTGCCAAATCAAAAGTTAGTGTGGAAAATAAAAGCTCATGATATGGAGGGTAACATATTGGCATGGATAGAAGATTGGCTAGCTAACAGGAAACAGAATGTATAGGCACAAATGGGTCATTTCCTGGTTGGCAAGAAATAATGAGTGGTGTGCTGTAAGGATCAGTTCTGGGGCCTCAACTTTTACTATTCATATAAATGACTTGGATGAAGGGACCAAAGGTATGGTTGCTAAACTTGCTGATGATACAAAGATAGGTAGGAAAATAAGTTGTGAAGAGTACATAAGGAGGCTACAAAAGGATACAGATGGGTTAATTGAGTGGGCAAAGATCTGGCAGATGGAGTACAATGTGGGAAAATGTGAAATTGTCCATTTCGGCAGGAATAATAAAAAAGAAGCTTATTATCTAAATGGTAGGAGATTGCAGAGCTCAGATGTAGAAGGATCTGGGTGTCCTGGCGCATGAATTACAAAAGGATAGTATACGGTTACAGCAAGTAATTAGGAAAGCTAATAGAATGTTATAGTTTATTATGAGGAGAACGGAATACAAAATTAGACAGGTTATGCTTCAGTTATATGAGGCATTGATGGGATCACATCTGGGATACTCTGTACAGTATTTGTCTCCTTATTTGAGGAAGGATGTAAATGCCTTGAAAGCAGTTTAGAGAAGGTTACTAGACTAATACCTGGAATGGATAAGTTGTTTTATGAGGAAAGGTTGACCAAGTTAGGCTTGTATCTTTTGGAGTTTAGAAGAGTAAGAGGTGACTTGATTGAAACATAAGATCCTGAAGGGTCTTGACAGGATGGATGTGGAAAGGTTGTTTCCTCTTGTGGGAGGATCTAGAACTAGGAATCACTGTTTAAAAGTAAGGGATCACTGTTTAAAATAAGAGATTTTGCATTTAAGACAGAGATAAGGAGAAATTTTCTCTCTCAGAGGGTAGAGTTTTTTTGGAATTCGGTTCCTCAAAAAGTGGTCCTTGAATATTTTTAAGGCAGAGCTAGATAAATTCTTGATAAACAAGGAGGTGAAAGGTCTTCGGAGGTAGATGGGAATATGGAGTTGAGGTTACAATCAGATCAGCCATGATTTTATTAAATGGCGGAGCAGGCTCAAGGAGATGAGTGCTCCTGGCCCTAATTCGTATGTTCATATGGATTTTGGGGTTCAAGACCTACTTATTTGCTACTGGGGTGGACAATCCAGATGTAGCAGCAATCCGCAAGAGGACAATAATCTTAACTTGGAGCAGAAGACAGCAAATATTCGAGCAGCTCACCAAAGGCACATCTACATTTGATACAACAGTAAGTGCTCTTGAAAAAATACATTGGGCTGAAAGAAGTATGATGATGGAATCATATACAATTTGCCAGAGATGCCAGGGAAATGGTGAGCCCATTAAACAATATGTGGCAGCATTGTGACAATTGGCTTCTACATCTAGCACACTAATCGACAAACTAATTTGTGACCAGTTAATTGTAAAGGCGTCAGTTCCACAATTTAGGGAATGCTCCTCATGGGAGATAATGATTTAATTTTGGAACAAACCAGGACCTTGGCAGCCCAAGGCAGATCTTCCATGTTTGATTTGGTGCAATTAGACAGAAATGCATCCTCAGATTTGGGCTTGCAGACACAGCTTTCCCAATGTTAGGGCTACAGAAAAAAGAGATCTCAGCAGTCCCATCAACAGGTACCCCATCACAGTCAGGTAACTTCAAAACTGTGCCCAAATTGTAGAGCTGATTCACAAAACCATGTTCAGTTCAAGGGAAAAAGTCTTTAAGTGAAACCACTTCACAAAGGTGAGTAGGCCATAAAAAAGATCTGAATCAGTTCGACACGTGGAGAAACCTCTTCCTGAGAGTGAGGTACAGTATGTGTATACCATCACGAGCAGTAAGGCACCAGATCATTTTAAGGAATGCTCAGTAGATATTGTGGGCATTTCAGTGTCACTTTTCATCAATATTGGGTGCGAAAGTATCTATTTGAGCGACAAACTTCACCATCGCAACTTTCTCTTGCTCCTGTGACAAACAATCTTCAAGCTTACACTGGCTAAATTATTACAGTTTTGGGAATAATCACAGGTCCAGTATGCTACAAAAATGTCACCCTACATAGCCTTCACATCCTATGTAGCTAATTGGAGGTAAACCTTTTCAACAGGCTTGGATTCAAACTTGAATAGCCCACCAGAACACATATTAACGTGATTGACGGCACAGACTTTACACACTCCTACCTTCCTTATTTACTGGAGTTAGGGAGATAAAGAGGTACTGTCATGTTCCCTGCAGCAACACAGCAATTCTGCCACTCAAAATTTGAGGTGTTTGCAATTTGTGCCAATTCAAAGGAGCTGACATGACTAGAAGCAGACAGTATCACTAAGTGAATCAACTCAGCGCTGTGTATATCAAATCAAGTCATTGCATGGCACAAATATAGAAAACTTAGATGATGCATCAACCTTAGGTCATCAACAAAGCTATCACCCCAGACCATATCTGCTTCCTACAGTCCAAGAATGGTTCGCATCATTTCACAACTCCACAGTCTTCATGAAGCTTGATTTGCAACAGTTATCTTCAGATGTCAGCTTTGCTCTGTTGGTGCTATCTTACAGCTTTTGTTATTCGTGGGGGCAGAATTTTACACTCCCCTGCCGGCTGTTTGTAGGTGGGAGATAGTTGTAAAAGTTCTCGGATGGCCTTCCCACTGGGCTTCTGCATGTCCTGCACTCTCCACAATTTTATGCTGCGACAGACGAGGTCTAGGTTGGCTTACCCACCCTTGCCCCAGTTGAGGCCCTTATTGACCAATTAAGGGCCGCTTCCCACCCAGCTTCAAATTTCAGGCCGGCAGGAGGAGTTCAGGTGCAAAGGCAAAGCCCGAAGAGTAACCCCACTTAGGCCTCGGGTGGGAAGGCATCCATCAGCAGGCTCCTTTTAACATTGGCCGCCCCCTCCCCCAAAAGGACTGCAGGTCATCCCTCCCTCACTGACTTCTCCACCAACACCCCCACCAGCTTTTGCCCACCCTCCTGGGCCTCCCCACCCGCTCTGGGATCTCCAAAACTTACCTGCTCCAGGACTCCCGGGACCTTAGCTCTGGGGACTACTTGCAATCACAGTCCTGTCCACTGCAGCTTCTGGTGTTGCAGGGATGAGAGAGTTGCTGGCCAATGTGATTGACCGGCAGCTCTTTGAGGCAGGACTGAGGGGTGGAAGTCCCACGTCCAGCTAATTAATGGTTGCTGGAGTGTTAAATGACTGTGGGACAGGCAGTATCTCTGCTGACTCCTTGGATGACAGAAAGGGAAATCCTGCCATCCTAAAAATCCTGGCCATGAAAATGTTTTTCAGTACCACAAAATGCCTGTGGAATAAGTTCAGCACCTAATACATTCCACGGGATCATTTCTTCAGTTTTGTTAGGCCTGAGGGGACACTCAGCCTACTTGACATTGTTGTCCATGGAAAGGACAAATCAGAATGTGCTCACTCGACTCAGACAACACAATTTGATGCTGAATAAGGACAATTGCACATTCACATTTTGAAATTGACTTCATAGGTTACAGAATGACAAGAGCTGGAGTAAAGCCTACACATCAAAGCCATTTGTGCATTTCTGACTCTGTCTAATGTGAAAGAGTTGGCTTCGTCCCTCAGTACTATCAACTTTTATCACAAATTCATTTCTAAAGTATGCAGAGATAGTGGAGCCCCTTTGGAAGCTACTGCACAAAGTGGTATGATGGGAATGGACAATCACACAGCAAACAGCGTTTGATATATTAAAAGCAAAAATAGCATCTCCGCCAGTCCTTGCACATCTCAACCCTCATGCAGAAACATATGTCACAACAAATGGCAGGAAAAGCAAATGGAGCTGTACTCTCAGTACAATGAAGGAATCAAGCAACCAATCACTTATGAGTCATACCCTTGGTCAGAAAATGAACACATACCTACTGGAGAGTGGGAAGCAGCAGCCTACATCTACTCTTGTAAACACTGGCAAATGTACCTCTATGGTAGAAAGTTCACTCTCCGTACAGATCGCCAAATGCTGACTACATTGTTAGCTACATCAGGCTCTGATCATTTACATCTATGCATCCACAGGTGGTCAGAACATCTTTATCAGTACAACTTTGAGGTTGAGTGTTTCACAGGTTCATGCAGAACCACCACCTCAAATATGTATATCTCAGCATAGTCAAAGACTTAGAGGAAACAGACAAGCTGAATGCTAAGAAATGACACTCTAAACATATGTTTATTGTTTAGGATGGTTTAATTTTTTAAAAAAGGTCTTAGTTTGACAAGGAGGTAAAGATATAGGGCAGAATTGTCCCAGATTTGCACTAAGTGTGGTGGCGAGCATAAAAAACAACATTTTACCTGTGGACCGCAATGGCAAGTTTTTGCACCGTATCATCCCCTTCCTGGGAAACACTGCAGATCGCTGGTGGAACGGACTATAATTCACCAGCTCTGATGTCACCTCAGACTTTCAGTAACCCTGGCGCCATTTTTAAAGGGCACATGTGCACAGAGCTAACACTCTCTATGGGATCAAATGCTGCTGGAAAGTCATGGCTGCCGAAGGGAGGAAACACGCTGCCTCCAAACTTAGCGACGCTTCCCTCAAGTGCCTGCTGGTCACAGTGGAGGCCTGCTGTGATGTCCTCTGCATCCGGTCTGGGCAAAGACCAGCAAGCAAGGTGACAAATCCAGCTTTGGAAGTGGTGGCAGTGCCAACACCCTGCAAATGAATACAGCCACCTAGTGCTGAAAGTGGATGAATGATCTTCGCTGCCCGCCAGGGTAAGTCACTTTTCTCGTCACTCTCAACTCCACACTCATAAACCCATCATACATCCATAGGGATCTCACTCACTGCCAGTTCAAGAAACATCACCATTCACTCTCTTGCACACACCTTCATCTGCCCTGCAGATCATGTCCTCATCCCATCCATGGCACCACTCACCATCTACACATGTCAGGCATCCTTATCATCTGGCCTGGCAGGCGTTCTGCTTATATTCTTCCCTATCTGTGTTCAGGCAGAACAAGCTGGGAGACAACAAAATTGAGAGGTTGCAGACTGGTGGAGGAATGCCCGACATCAAGGTCCTTACAGACTTTGAAAATAGATGCATCCAGCTGGTCGGCAACAATCTGGACTGTTTCTGTGCTGACGGTGAGGTCAGCGGTGCTCAATCAAGTGAGGATCCAGCAGTGCAACATCCATCAGAAAACCATGCTGTGAGTAAGTTCCCCTGTTTCTCAGTTCCCTGCCACACACTAATTATCTCTCCTTGCTTTTGCAGACACATCTGGGAAGCAGCCGAGGGGACAATGACCCAGGTCCTCAACTCAAGCCCTGAAGACACCTTGGAAGAAGAATCTGATGACACCCTAATTGAAGACCTGTCACAGCACTCACCCACACCCTCCCCCAGCGCAGAGACACACACACCTTGGTGGGACCTAGTTCTCGAGCAACCTCAGGGTCGCAATCTGCTGAGCCCATCACACTGTCTGACCCAGAGTAGGTGGATGCAGGGGCTTCCAAGTTTTCTGGCACCTGGAGGACTGCTGGAGGCTAATAATCTGCTGAGTCCGAGTCAAATGAGCTTCTGGACTCAGTCATACCTCTGTTGCTGGAGCTGCAAAGGCAAGCTTGGGAACATCAAGAAGGGATATTTGCTACACCTCTCAGGTTGCAAGGCACGATGGAGGAGTGGAGGAGTCCATCCATCTTCAGTCTGAGGTGATATAACCGGCATGCCAACGCACTGAGGTCAACACTGGTAGGATGGCAGCTGCCATGGAGACATTGGTCCAGGACATCGGTCCCACACTGCTGTAGTACCTATCAGTGTACTCATCTTCTTGTAATAAATATAAATTGCAAAACCATTGTGGCCAAGTTTCCCTTGTGGATTTGGTCCTACTGGCACACATCATCTGCCACATTATAACACTCCTCCTGCAGGATCAAAGAGAGAGATGCGTAGGTTAGCATATGTGTCCTAAGAACCTTTCTTGGTTAAGTCTGAAGGGTCCTTCACACATGGCGAAGTGTGCTGGCCACCACTTGGATGACCAGTGTGTAGTGTGCTTCATTACTGTATGAAACCCTACCCACCTCCACCCCACTCCACTTGACCAGTTGGCGGAAGCTTCGGCCACTGGACTGCCGGCTGTGCTCTCAGCTCAGCCATTCTCACAACCCCCACTGCAGGGCTGTGCTGTTAGCTTGAAACATAATGGATACTAGTCCGAACCTTGGTAAGTGGCTGTGAATGACTTCGCTATGGCCACCTTTCACAAGGGGATTGCATAACTTGACAAGTCTACCAATTGCTCTGCTGCCCCCTAAATTGCACATTAATTTGCAGTCTTCGCTCGAGGGGTGAAAAGTTCTGGTGCATTTGGTGGCACTTTCTTGCTTCTGCATTGCATGAATGGGCAGAAAAGCATGGGGTGGATGATTCCAGTGAGCAGGGCTTATAATGATATGCTAAAGCATTGAAATTAGGGGCAGAATTTTGCCCTTGGTGGGGGGTGTTCAATGGGAGCAGGCGGGGGCAGTTGGGAAGCCGACTGCAATCAGCACCATGCTGAGATTTCATGCCGGTGGGCCAGTTAAGGCCCACCCAGCGTGAAACGCGAGCGGCAGTGCTGAGCGTTACCTGGCGCGAGTTGTGGGTGGAGGGGTATGGTGGGGGGCGCGGGGGGGTGGGGGGGGTGGCAGAGTGCGAGTCAGTCAAGTGTGAACTTTGTGCATGTGCACAACTGAGCACTGCATAATCTCCCTGAGGCGTGGGAGATGAAGAAATATAAAATAATTAAAAGAATAAAAATGTAATAAAAATTGTCCCCTCATGTGACTCTGTAACATGAGCAGGAACATGTTATTAATGAAAAATTAAAGTTTTAAATTTATTTTTATTTGCATTTGGAAACCTCACCTGCCCATGGATGAGGTTTCCAAAAAAATGCAAAGGCTGCTTGGGTTTTACACCTGCCTGCCAACCATTAAGTTAACCGTTATCATCATTAATTGATAACTTATTGGCTTTAACTGGCCTTTTACTTGTCGGCAGTTGTGCTGCCGGCTCCAGCACGTGCCTGCCGACCGAACTATCATGCGGCTGTGCGTTGACGTCGGCTCATTTCACATGCAAGCAGGGTCGGGCAGTGGGAAACATGGCTTGCTGTTGATGGGTGGGGTGGGTAATTGCAAACTGGTTTCACAATGATGTGAAATCAATTTTTGGCCCTCTGGCCATATTGTTCCCCCCCCCCCTGCCATTACACCCCCCACCAATGGGACCAGATGATTCCCTCTATCGCATTCAATGGTTCCATTGTTTGGTGTTTGATTATGTGGGTGGAATTTTCCATTCATGAGACTAAATGCAGTTGCGGGCAGTTTAGGCAGTGCCCACCCTGCTGGCTGGAATGGTGGGAACTGGCACCCAATTCCACACTTGAGGGGTTATTAAATATGCTTAGGCAAGCATTGGGCTGAATCACCTCACAGGTCTGGAGCAGATCCATCCATCCGCAGTCAGCTGGCGGGGTCGAAAGTCCGGGTGCCATATTTAAAGCCCAGTCCAACACATAATCTTGTTATCTCCAGCCCACCTGTTTTCCAGACACATGCAGAGTTGTCTTGACACCAGAAGAAGATGGTTGAGAGCCTCAAATAGAAATCAGCACTTCGCTTCATCCACCAGGCCCTCCAGGCCTTGATCAGAGTAGTGCACATGCACAGGCAAGTCTTATATCCCAGGAATGGCTGCAGAAAGAGCAGCAGCCTTACCTCCCCGGCCTGGGAGGCCATCGCAGAGCAGATCAGCACGGCTGGCAACTGCCCCCGAAATCCCATCCAGTGCAGGAAGAGGGTGAATGATCTCATCTGCTCCACCAGGATAAGTCATCCTTCAACTCCCTCAGATATCAAACTCTCATCATGGCACCATGCACTCAAACAGTTACTCTCTTCAGGGATCTCACACAACCATTAGCGGGGGACACATATCAACACTCATTCTCTCACCAAGACTTTCATACCACCACCATCCCATCTATCATGTTACTCACACTCCATCCTCTGGTTCTTCTGGGTAAGGCTTACCACACACAGGGGACATGCATCTCACCCAATCTCCGCTCCACCCCTTCTCATCACATGCCTTTCTTTCTTCTTCGTACAGACCAAGCTGGTGCACAAAAGTCACGAGAGATTGCAGAGCGGAGAGAAACAATCAATATCATTGCCCTCACTGAGTTCAAGGAGGCTGCAGCCGAGCTGGCTGGGGAGGACAGAAATAGCTCATATGGGGAAGGGGAGATCGGCGTCTCCCAGCAACCTAGTATGGATCACAGCTCCATCACTTCATCAATATTGACATTCACAGTGAGTCACATGCAGTCTTATACAGCTCAAGTTCATTCACTGAAACTATTTTCTATTCTCTGGCACCAGCATTTTGAGGCCCCCAAGCCAGTTGAGCACCAGTGTGAGCCCCCAGACCATGTCCAAAGTGGAAGCTCTGGAAGAACTGTCACGGCACTCGCACACACCCTTCACCAGTTCGGAGACACACGTTGGGCGGCAAATCTGTAGGTTAGGCTCGGCCTCACTTTCTGGGGAACACCTCACTGACACATCCCCACAGCGGTTGGAGGCAGGGACAGGCAAGGTTTCTGGCACTTGGAGGGTGCTGGAGACCAGCCATCCACTCAGTCCAAGTCAGGTTATCAGCCTCTGGAAGTGGCTACCCACTCTGCTGGAAATGCGACGACAGGTGGTGGATCATCAGTCAGAGATTCGACATTCACTCAGCAGACTAGAGAAAACAATGGAGGGGTCCGTCTGTGTTCTGTCTGATGTTGTGGCTCCAATATGCGAGCACCTCAAGGTCACCATGGGAAGGCTGGCAACCCCATGGAGACCTTGGTCCAGCAGGTCTTGCTGGATTTGTGCTCAGCCCTGCACTCCATGGCCACACACTGTGGTGGGCACCATCAAGATGTTGGCATCATGGGGATGAGGCACCTTGACTTCCCTCCAGGTGCACCATCTCTTTCAAGAGTCAGGGCGGGGCCCTTGGGCACCCACAGGGAAGATGAGCATCAGCTGGTCACCCCAGAAACCTCTGCTCAGGGCACTCATGTGCCTGTGACCCTTATCTGGTCGGGCCCCTCCAGGACTTGGGCCACCAAAGCATGTCCACAAAGGCTATGACAGACATCAGGACGTAGCAGTCAGCAGGCTGCCTCCACCTCTGCTGCGGATATTAGGGCTGCGCCCAGGTACAGTGGTAGAGTTAGGAAAGTTAAGAACAATTGATGTCACTTTTGGGTCCTGGGTATGCTAGACATGTAAAGAAGTTGCACTTTTTTGAATACATTTGATAGTTATGTGCATGTTTTGGGCAACTGGAAGGTGTTGTGATTTTACAAGCAAAATACTGCAGATGTTGGAAATCTGAAACAAAAACAGAAAATGCTAGAAAAACTCAGCAGGTCTAACAGCATCTGTGGAGAGAAAAACAGAGTTAATGTTTCGAGTCCTTATGACTTTTCTTCAAAGGTCAGGACAAGTGCAGACATTCGTGGCATTGCCTCTCACTTATGATAAACCCTAGGTCTGGCAAGTTGTCTGGGTTTCTCTTCTTGACCCCCCCTGTTCATGCTCTGGCTTTGCTTGACTATGTCCCTTCTGCTGGAGCTGCGTGCAGAGTCACCTCTCCCTCCTTCAGCTCCTCCATTGCATGAGGACCTTGACAAAGGCAGCATTGAGCCCTGGATCCATATGTGCTTTTGCCTTCTCTCTGAAAGGAAGCATTGAAGGCACTAATGATTCAAGGGGCAAGCAAGTGAAGCTCAGAAGATGATATGTATGGAAACTGTAAGGGTCCATTGTTTTTCCTGTCCTACTTGCATGGTGGCTGATGCTGCATTGTGCCTAAGAAACGAGCACACATATCAAGGTGACTAAGATGGCATCATAGATATGTAACACCTTGAGCCCTGCATGAAATGCTAAAATTTAATCGAGATGAGCAGCTCATCTACACCACTTTGTGCTCCAATCAGTGATGTGGCATATTAATGACCAAACACTTATTTTTTAATTCATTTAGGAGATATGGGTGCTGCTGGCTAGGCCAGCATTTATTGCCCATCCCTATCTGCCCTTGAATAGATGGTGGTGAGCTGCCTTCTTGAAATGTTGCAGTCCCTGTGGTGTAACTACACCCAAAGTGCTGTTAGGAAGAGAGTTCCAAGATTTTGACCCAGTGACAGTAAAGGAATGGTGATACATTTCCAAGCCAGGATGGTGACTGGCTTGGAGGGGAACTTCCAGGTGATGGTGTTCCCTGTACCTGCTGCCCTTATCCTTCTAGATGGTAGTGGTCATGGGTTTGGAAGGTACTGCATAAGGAGCCTTGGTGAGTTTCTATAGTGCATCTTGTAGATGGTATACACTGCTGCCACTGCTTGGCAGTGGTGGAGGGAGTGAATATTTGGGAAAGGGGTGCCAATCAAGTGGGCTGCTTTGTCCTGGATGGTGACAAGCTTCTTGAATGTTGAAGCTGCATTCTTCCAGGCAAGTAGAGAGTATTCCATCACACTCCTGATTTGTGCCTTGTAGATGGTGGACAGACTTTGGGGAGTCAGGAGTTGAGTTACTCACCGCACCATTCCTAGCCTCTGGCCTGCTCTTGTGGTTCATGAATTTATATGGCTAGTCCAATTCAGTTTCTGGTCAATGGCAATCCCCAGGATGTTGATACTTGGGGATTCAGCATTGATAATGCCATTAAATGTCAAGGGGTGATGATTAGATTCTCTCTTGTTGAAGATGGTCATTGCCTGGTTCATTGTGTGGCATGAATGTTACTTGTCACTTATAAGCCCAAACCTGGATATTGTCCAGGTCTTGCTGCATTTGGACATGAACTGCTTCTGTAACCAAGGAGTCACGAATGGTGCTGAACATTGTACAATCATCAGCAAACATCCCCACTTCTGATCTAATGATGGAAGGGTGGTCATTGATGAAGCAGCTGCAGATGTTTGGGCCTAGGACACTACCCTGAGGAACTCCTGCAGTGATGTCCAGGAACTGAAATGATTGACCTCCAACCACCACAACATGGTCAACGACTGGATGCCCTTTGGCATGTTACAAGTGTCAAATCTGGTGAACAGGTGACAGGCCTTTATTAATGGGATGCCATATATGATGCAGCTTTGCCTCCTTCACTATCGCCTGCATTCCCAAATTCTAAATCCCTGTATGCTACTCTTGAGATGCAGCAACTGTGATGTGATGCTACTGAGCTCTGAGTAGCCCTTTAACAGTGCTAATGAAGCCATTAGCTTTCATTGCAAGGAGGTATTTCTCCTTTCTTTCTAAGCAGACTCCTGTTCACTCCTGAAGCAACAAGAAGTTAGAGGCTGACCCCAGAAAGGTCTCCTTGTGTTTCCCCTTCCCCCTAATTGCCATTCCATAGCTTTCATTCCCCATTGCCCATCTTGTGTTCATCAACCCCACGCTCGTCTCACAGCCCACCCCTGGTTGAAGTGCTAGTTTTTGAAAGTGTAGGCCTGCATGAGTACCAGAGCACAGTAGTGTTCTTCGGAACAATGTAGGCAAAGAGCAGGAGCAGACCAACCCCACAGCCCCAGCAGTGTAGCATTCATTGCAATAAGACCAGTGTAGCGCTATGGTATGTAGGTTATGTATGTTCCACTGACCTCGAAGTTACCAGCGAACTGAAGTCCGACTTGTGCACGCCACCCCTTTTCAAACGGCTTTGAGGCCAGCATAATTTCCCGCTGGCTTGACGGAAGATTGGAAGGCCTGACAAGATTCTGGCAAGCAGCTGTTTTAATAAGCATTCATGACATGTTAATGAATGCAAATGGCATTCATGTCACTAGTCAGTGGGATAACTGACCCTCCATAAACATACCATTAGGAGAATTGTATCCTGTTCTTACGATGGCGGATTTGCGACTTTTTGCCTGCCGCTGAATTCTCTGCTCCCACCCACAACGAAACCCGCCACGGGCAGGATGGTAATATTCCGCCCATAGAAACTAGTGTCATCTCTGCAAACAATCGAGATATAAAATATTCAACAAGCACTATGTTATCAGATGTGCCATCTTTTAGATGAGTTATTAAACCAAGGCCCCCACCTGCCTGCTTGCATGAATGTAAAATAATCCAGGGCATTGTTTCAAAGAAGTGCAAGGAGGTAATCCTTGGTTTCCTGACCAAAATTTATCCCTCAATAAACATCAAAAAATTTATCACATTGGTCATTATCACACTGCTGTTTGTGACACTTAGCTATGCTCAACTTGGCTGCTTTCCCTCCTCAGTTCATATTTGTCCAAATGCTTAAACACACTATCCCCTACAATAAACTTAAGTAATTTCTCCACAGCAGACATTTGATTAAAAGGCCCATAATTTCCTGATTTATCCCTTCATTTATAATGGAGATGTGATAGTTTTCTAAACCTAGGGGCAACTCCTGAGTTAATGTGGTTTACATTTACAATGGAGATGTGATAATTTTCTAAACCTAGGGGCAATTCCTGAGTTAATGTGGTTTATGAAAGGGAAATCATGTTTGAATAATTTATTGGAGTTCTTTGAGGAAGTAACAAGCAATATGGAAAAAGGGGAACCTGTGGATGTGCTTGACTTAGATTTCCAGAAGGCATTTGACAAGATGTCACATCAAAGATTACTATACAAAATAAGAGCTCATGGTGGAGGGGTGACGTTTTAGCATGGATAGAGGATTGGTTAGCTAATAGGAAACAAAATAGGCATAAATGAGTCTTCTTCAGGTTGGCAAGATGTGATGTGTGGAGTGCCACAGGGATCAGTGCTGGGACCTCAACTATTTCCAATTTATATCAATGCCCTCAATGTAGGGGCTGAATGTATGGTTGCTAAATTTGCTGATGACACAGAGATAGGTAGGAAGGTAAATTGTCAAGAGAACCTAAAGAGTATACAAAGGGATATAGATAGGTTAAGTGACTAGGGGAAATATTGGCAGGTGGAGTATAATGTGGAAAAATGTGAACGTGTCCATGTTGACAGGAAGAATAGAAAAGCAACATATTATTTAAATGAAGAGAGATTGCAGAACTCTGAGGTACAGAAGGATCTGGGTGTCCTGGTACATGAGTCACAAAAAGTTAGTGTGCAGGTACAGCAAGTGATTAGAAAAGCAAATGGAAAGTTGTCATTTATTACAAGGGGAATAGAATATAGAAGTAGTCGCTATAGTTGGCAAGACCACATCTGGAGTGCTGTGTTAAGTTTTGGTCTCCTTTTTTAAGAAAAGATATAAATGTATTAGAAGTATTTCAGGGAAGGTTCACTTGGCTGATACATGAGATAGGGGAGTTATCTTATGAGGAGAGGCTGGACAGGCTGAGCCTGTATCCATTGGAGTTTAGAATTAAATGTGAACTTATTAAAACATCTAAGACCCTGAAGGGACTTGACAGAGAGGATGCTGAAAGGATTTTTAAAAATTCTTTGTGGAATGTGGGTGTTGCTGGCAAGGCCAGAATTTGTTGCCCATCACTAAATGCCTTGGAACTAAGTGGCTTGCTAGACCATTTCAGAGGGCAGTTAAGAGTCAGCCACATTGCTGTGGGTCTGGAGCCACTGGGTAGACCAGACCAGGTAAGGATGGCTGATTTCCTTCCAGAAAGGACATTATGAACCTGATTCTTTTTTTTAAACAATAGTTGGCTATAGCTTCATGGTCACCATGACTGAAACTAGCTTTCAATTCTAGACTTTATCAAGTGAATTTCAATTCCACCAGCTGCCATGGTGGGATTTGAACCCATGGTCTCTGGATTACCAGTGCAGTGACACTACCACCATATCACCTTTGCCGTTTGCCCTTGTGGGAGAGTCTAGAGCTAGCAGACACAATTTGAAAATAAATGGTCTACCATTTAATATGGAGGTGAGGAGAATTGTTTTTTGTCATAAGATCGAAAGTCTTTGGAACTTTCTATCCTGGAGAGCAGCGGAGGCAGAATCATTGAATATCTTTAAGGCAGAGATAGCTAGATCCTTAACTAACAAGGGAGTCAAAGATTATTGGGGATAGGTGGAATGTGGAGTAGAGGTTACAGTCAGATCAGCCATGATCTTATTGAATGGCAAAGCAGACTTAAGGGGCCGAATGGCCTATCCCTGCCCTAATTTGTATGATTATATATAAAGAGCTTTGGAAAACCATTTCCCTGATGTCTCCCCTTTAAAAAGTTATACAGCACTCAATTATCTCTGAATGAAGGCCAAGAACAGCACCAGGCATACCTAAAAATTAGTTGCCAGCCTGGTGAAGATACAACACAGGACTATATGGTTGCTAAACAGAAGAAGCAAAATGCTATAGACAGGGTGCAATAATTATGCAACCAATGGATCTGACCAAAGCTCTGCTGTCCTGCCACGTCCATTCGTGAATGGTAATTGACAATTAAACAATGAGCTGGAGGAGGAGACTCTACATATACCCCTATCCTCAATAATGCTGGTAGTCCAGCAGTTCAATGCAGAAGACAAAGTTGAAGCATTTAGAACTATATTCAGCCAGTGGTGCTGAGTGGATGATTCATCTCTGCATCCTGACGCCCCCAGCATCACAGACACTAGCTGTTAGCCAATTTAATTCACTCCACATGATATATAAAAAAAGGCTGAACACACTGGATATAGCAAAGACTTTGGGCCCTGACAACATCCTGGGTGTATGAATGAAGGCTAGTTTTCCAGAACCAGCCATATCTTCAGCCAAGCCACTCCAATACAACTACAAAACTGGCATTTACCCAACAATGTACAAAACTACTCACAGGTTTTTTCCTGTCCAGAAAATGCAGGATAAATCCAATCTGGCCACTTACAGCTCCATCAGTTTACTGTCAATCATCAGCAAATTGATGTAAGCTGTGGTTGACAGTGCTATCAAGTGGCATTTATTTGCAGTAACCTGCTTACTGATGCTCGGTTTGGGTTCTGCCAGGGTCACTCAGCTCAAGATCACATTCTAGCCTAGATCCAAACATGAAAGAAAGTTGAATTCCAGAGGTGAGGAGAGAGTAATTGCCTTTGATTTCAAGGCAGCATTTAACCGAGTGTGGCATTAAGGAGCCCTCATGAAATTGAAGTCAATGAGAATCAAGGGAAATTCTTATCTAGCACAATGGAAAATAGTTGTGGTTGTTGGAGGCCAATTGTCTCAGTCACAGGACATCACTGCTGGAGTCCCTCAAGGTAGTGCCCTCACTTCAACCAACTTCAGCTGTTTCATTCACGACATTCCCTCCATAAGATCAGAAGTGGGGATATTCTGTATTTGGTACCATTCACAACTGCTCAGATACTGAAGCAGTCCATGCCCCCATGCTGCAAGACTTGTTTAACATTCTGGCTTGGGCTAATAAGTGACAAGTAACATTCATGCCATTTAAGTGCCAGGCAATGACCATCTCCAACAAGAGAGAATCTAACCACCCCCTTTGACATTAAATGGCTTTACCATCACTGAATCCCTACCATTAACATCCTGGAGGATACCATTGATCAGAAACCTAACTGGAGCAGCAAATTAAATGCTGTGGCTACTGTAGTATAATGGAGTATGTTAGATTAAGTCCCGTAAAAGGTTAACCATGATAGTCTGTGTTGTCATAGAAGGAAGTGACATATGACTAATGTGATCTAATGAGGCTAGGAGAAAGCAGCATGGAAAAAGGCTAATGTGAGGGAGTGTTCTCAAAATTGCAAATATGTTACAATAAAGTTAGAGAGTTTGCAACTAACAGCTTTCGGTAGTTCCCAATAGGAAAAAACAGTTTGAACGAGTACTCTTATTTCCCAGTTTTTACTGGTGTCCCATTTTAAGGTATACAAGACCAGTTCGAACCAGTATTCTTATTTCCTAGTTTTTACTGTTTTTGTTTCATTCTGGGTTATTGAAACTACTCCAACCCAACGATAATATAGCTACAAGAAGTCCGGTGCTGGGAGATCTGCGGTGAGTAACCCACCTCCTGACTCACAAAAGCTTGTCCACATCTATAAGGCACAAGCCTGATATATGATGGAATACTCCCCATTTGCCTGTTTGGTCAGAACCCCATCCAAAACCTTAAACATTAACTCCCTCCAGCACTGGCACTCAGTGGCAGCAGTGTGTGCGCGCCATTTAAAAGATGGACTGCAGTTACTTGCCAAGCCTCCTCCAACAGCACTTTCAAAGCTGAAAACTCTACCACCTGGAAGGACAAGAAGATGCATGAGAATACAGCCACCTGTAGGTTCCCCTCAAAGTCACAAACCATCCTGACTTGAAACTATGTTGTTGTTCCTTTACTGTTGCTGGTTCAAAATCCTTCCCTAACAAGATTATGGGTGTATTTAAACAATATGGACTGCAGCAGTTCAAGAAGGTTCACCAACTTCCCACAGGCAGTTATATATGGGCTATTATTGTTGGCCTTGCCATATTCCATGACAAGAAAAAATGTGTTCACGGCTAGAGAACTGTACGTGAGGTGCAGTAGTTTCTTGCTTGAGTTGTGTATGATTTCTATGTTCATGGCATAACACCATGTTGGATTCTAGTTACCAGTTTGTTGAATCCTGTTTGCACACTTGTTGTAAGGAGTGGCCGATTTGGTGCTAATGATAGAATTGAGTAGCCAACACTTCATAGATAGAAACTCTGTTTATTTACAAAGGTACTCATCAGCAACCAAGCATATGCTAACACTTCAAACTCTATCTCTACACTACTGCTGCTACTAACTACTGAGGTAGCCCACGCTACTCTGCTGTTGGATATTAAGATCATATGATCTTCCATTATAACATTCTTCTTAAATACTATATTACACATCACTTCCTATTTAGTTATGCTAGACTATTGATGGTCGTCAATCTGCTTTGTGGAATATTTATTGGAGAAAGTATTTTAAACTTGCCTGTATGATCTGCAGCATTTCAGAACGCATTCCAGCAGCTTTCTGTGTACTTTGAACCTTCAGATCAGCACTCTGCAGTGAGGAATCTTCCGGGCCAGCAGCTTTCCGGAGGCCTCCCTTTAGCCTGGTTATGGGATCTGACATGTCCACTGGAGGCAGCTCCTCTGAGGTGGAAGGGAGGGCTAGAATAAGGAGGAGGCCAGAAGTGGACAATCTGCCTCCAGGGGAGCCACCTTTGGGAGTACAGGCACAAGCACAAGAGGCGCAGGGTCAAGAGGTAGTCCAAGGTGGAAGGGGCCACAGAAGGTGCCACTATCCTGTTGCCAGGGTATACAGGCATCAAAGCAGCCAACTCAACATGACTAAGGCGCAGTGCCGAAGGAGCCTCCGACTATCAAGGGAGACAGTTAAATACATCTGTCAGATAATTGGCCCTGAGATCTCTCCTAACTGTGTGGGTGGACACCCCATGCCAGTGGCTCTAAACGCCCTCAACTTCTATGCCTCTGGCTCCTTTCAGGGCTCAGTGGGTGATCTTTTTGACGTCTCCCAATCAGCTGTTCAGACTTGTGTGAAGCAGGTCACAGACGCTCCGTTCAGGCATGCATTGGCCTTCATCCACTTCCATTGGGACCAGGCAGGCCAGGCACAGCGAGCCAGAGGCTTTGCGGCCATTGCAGACTTCCCCCTCATCCAGGGTGCAATAGACTGCACACATGTGGCCATCAAGGCACCAGTAGGTGAGCCCGGTGTCTTCGTCAGCAAAAGGGATTCCACTCCATGAACATGTGTGATCACAGGATACTGATTCTTCAAGTCTGTCCAAGGTACCCAGGCAGGTCCCACGACGCCTACATCCTCAGACACTCCCAGGTGCTGGGGTTCATCAGTGCTCTGGCCTAGCTTGATGGATGGCTGCTGGGTGACAAGGGCTATACCCTCAGAAGGTGGTTCATGACGCCTCTCCACCATCCAATATCAGAAGCTGAGCAGCAGTACAATAGGAGCCACGCCACAAGGGCTGTGGTGGAGAGAGCCATTTACCTTCTTAAGATGCACTTCAGATGCCTAGACCGCTCGGGATGCACTCCAGTACCCCATAGATCGCGTCTCGGTGATAGTGGTTGCATGCAGCGCTCTACACAATCTTGTGCTGGAAAGGGGGGACAGAATGGATGATGAAGACATTGACGCAGTGTCTGCGGCTGCACACGATGAGTCCAGCACTGATTCTGAGGATAAGCAAGCACAGGAGAATGCTGAGGGGCTAGACGCTGACCCAGGACTACACCAAGGAGGCAGGGACACCTGCCTGACACCAGCAGGACCAGCCTTGCCTGGCACTTCCATTCTCGGCACCTCAGTGCAAAATCTGCCAGGTCATCAGCAGGACTAAGGGCTTTGGACATAACTTTGAATGTCCAAACAAACACGCATGACATTTCTCTTAAACTTACACAAGCAGAACAAAGGAACCACCCTCAACTATGGTAGCACATCTGATTTTTATTTTAAACATCAGATGTTCTCACAATTCCAAAACAATACTTCAAGCAAGCAAAATAAAATTATAAGGACCTAATCTCGGGCCAACACAAAAGCACCAGTGAGAAATCTGTGATATGCCTAAGGTGCCTTATGCTTTCGTTTACGGGTGTTATGTCTTGGTGTTGCCCCATTGCTTGGAGTGGCATCTGAGACATCCTGTTGACTCTGCTGTCCTGTTGGCCTTGATGACCTTGGCGGTCGTCCTCTGGCCCGTGGAGCCTGTGCTGGGCCCGTCTGGGAGGGAGCTGCCAGTTCCACAGCTGGAATCTCCCCAGCCGTCGAAGACTCACCCGATGAAGCGGTCACTGGGAGAGGGGCAGAGCAGCTGATGCTCTCATCCGGAGCGCCCTGAGAGAAGCCCACAGATACGACAGGCAGCTGCTGCACCAGCATGAGGTTGCCTCAGACCACTCTGCTCACCATGGATGGATGGGCAACGACCTGGGAAGCTTGAAGCCCACACCATCTCCCACATTGGCACTGACCAGCTGTGGCCACTGGCGCTGTGAGGGCTTGCACGTCCGAGCGTAACCACAGGAGGACCTAATTGTTCTCCTGGAGGCACCTCTCCACGAGAGTCGCCACTCTCTCCATGGAAGAAGCATGATGTTCTGCCATGAGGCTCATTGCATCAGTGATGCTCCACGTAGACTCCTCCACCATGGACATCAAGCGAAGCACAGCCTCATGCAACACTCCCAAATGCTCCTGCACACCTGGCCGCTTTTCCCGCAGCTGCTGCGTCGTGGACGACTCCAGTGGCACATTATCAGGCACTGACTGAGCATGTGCCTGCTCCCCTGCAGTCCTCTGACTGCTGGCGCCATCGGCACTCTCTGTCTGTGCCAGCTCCTCCAGCGAATGTGAAGTGCCCTCTCCACTGTGCCCTGGGATACTAGACGATGTTCCAATGCCCACCGAGGTGCTTGTATCTGCGCTGGTGCCTGCCTCGCAGAAATGGTGTGACACAGGTGACACTTGAAGGCCCTCAGGTGTGAGAGGGGGCACCTGCAGCTCCTCCTGCTGGCCATGCTCTGATGATGCTGAAATGAACAACAAGGACAGTGGATCAGTTGGCATGCACACAGTGGCACGCGTCAGCCCTTTCCCCCGGCTCATTATGCGCTCAACCTTCCAGAACCAATGGACAGGAACATTGGTGGGGTGGCAAATAGTGAGGAGGATAGTCTTAAATTACAGATGGATATAGACGGGCTGGTTAGATGGGCTGATGAGAGCCAAATGGAATGGAATGTGGATAAGTGTGCGGTGATGCACTTGGGCAGGACAAACAAGGCACGGGAATACACGATGAATGGTAGGACCGTGGGAAGTAACGAGGACCAGAGGGACCTTGCTGTGCATGTCGACTGGTCCCTTAAGGTAGCGGGACAGGTACATAAGGTGTTTAAGAAGGCATATGCCATACTTGCCTTTATTAGCCAAGGCATAGAATATAGGAGCAGGGAGGTAATGTTCCAAGTATAGAAAACGCTGCTTAGGCCATAGTTATAGTTCTGTATTGCAGTCCGAAATGCACTTTATGGGAGGGATGTGATTGCAGTGGAGAGAGTGCAGAGGACATTTACCAGGATGTTGGCTGGCCTGGAGAGTTTGACTTATGAGGAGAGATAGCATAGACTGGGGTTATTTCCCCTGGAGCAGCGGGGATTTAGGGGTGACATGATTGAAGTGTATAAACTTATGAGGGGCATAGATAGGGTCGACAGAAAGGAACTTTTCCTCTTGGCGGAGGGATCAGTAACCAGGTGGCATAGATTTAATGTAAGGGGCATGAGGTTTACAGGGGATGTGATGAGCAACTTTTGCACACAGAAGGTGTTAGGAGTCTGGGCCGCACTGCCTGAAAGGGTGGTAGACACAGAAACCCTCATTACATTTAATAAGTATTTGGATGTGCACCTGCGATGCCATGGCATACTAGGCCATGGGCATAGTGCTGAGAAATGAGACTAGGAGACTTAGGAACGTGTTTCACCCGCACACCCTTGAAGGGCCGAAGGACTTTTCTCTGTGCTCCATCACTGAACTCTGACTCTATCACTCTGTGACCGAGCAATGTTGCTACAATAACAAATTAAACAATCATCAGTGCTATGGATGTTGGCAGGACATTGCAGATCTCACTGTTGGCCTCAGATACCTGGCTGTGCCACCCCAGCCTCACCAACAGCAGTTGACATGAGTGCATGGCACCTCTCAAGCTCAAGGGCCTCCTGCTCGAAGCGGCTTAAGATGAGGTGAGCCTGGCCGCCTCCAGTCCTCGAAGGCTTTGATGCATTATGAGCATTCTTCTCCTGAGAAAGAAAGAACACCATTCATTGTGGCAATTTGCACATGGGCTCTGCATGCGCATAGTCCAACCATAGTGGACAATATCAGGCCTCCAGTGCCTCCTCTCCCCACTACTGCTGATCAGTCATGCAAAGATAGTATGCCTGCTCCCAACGGCCACCTTGGACACAGGCTGCGTACATCAATTTAGGAACCACACGGTCTTTGCTCCCATAACAAGGAAGCACAACTACGTGCAGCGTCGAGGGCAGCAGATGGTTCTTGGCCACGACACCTTGAGGCTCCCTTTCCACCATGTCATCACCCTGAAAAGGACATGTGTTGGAGTTCTGAGTATGCGCCTAGCTGCATCTCCTGCAGGTTGCCCCCAGACTAGTCATGTGCGACTAAGAGCAACACATGGTGCCGGGGAGAACTCATCTCCTCATGGACCCCTCAGGCTTATCTAAGCATGGGCACTATCTGCTTGCCCACCCAGCATAGGAAAAATGTCCGACATGATTCAATGCAGTCACGACAGTAAGACTTGTGGGGGAGGCCTCAAAGGCTAAGGCTACCAGCTGGGTTAAATGTCCAATGCCAACATGGTCCTCACCCTGCCAGAGTGCAACAAATCATTGAAGTGCTTGTGACACTGGACCCAGGTGCGCCGCACCACGTCGCGGGTGCTCAGCAACTCTGCCACCTCCTCCCAGGCACATTTGGTCATTTGGGGGGGCCTCCTCCTCCCATCCTGGGGGACCAACACCTCTTGATGTGCTACCACCTCCTCGAGGAGGCAGCAAAGCATTCATCTGAGAAGTGAGGGGTGCATTGGCCCCCTGCTGGCCTACCTTGCAGTCTGTCCTGCTCCTCTGCCCTTCCCTGCAGCCTGGTCTGCTCAGCCGACCCCCAGTGCGCGCCCTTGAATTGGCCATTGTCACCAGCCTACAGGAAGCTGCCAGGGCTTCCTTTAAACAGACTGCCGGGTTGCCATTGGACCCGATGGTCTGTGCATGCCTGCTGCAGCCTGCACACTCATCCTATCCACGGGAGTTGGCAAGTATGCTGGGTGGGACTTAATTGGCATGCCCACGTAAGATGGCGGCGTGGACCATTGGATTTTACTTTGCAGCAAATGAAACAGAGCCAACAGTAATTTTTCCGTTTTTATTACATGGCAATGTTGGTAAGATATTTGACCACCTTTAAGAGGAAGGAAAAGGCAATGGCACAAACAATAACATTATGAAACATCAGTAATGTTTGATCATTTGCATTTAAAATAAGTTTTAAAAATATCAACAACCTTTCTAGCCATACATAGCTGAACCTGAACTTGTTCTCACTGTCACCCATACATCTGAACTTTCCAGCCGGGAAAGCCTTTAAAGAGTTAAATAACATCATTAGGGAAACCCTGGCTGATTTCCCCACCCTCAACTAAGGGGTGAGGCTAACAATAATCCTCCAACTCTGCACTGGCTCAGATTATCTGGATTTCTCTGACCGAGCTTTAAGAAGTATCACTTACTGTTGACAAATATCTTTTACATCTTAGCTCCGAAAATGACTCACATCTTTTCACATTTGAAATACCAAATGAGCATGATTATGAACAAATAGTTTTTGCCATTTCTTATCTACACATCCAGTACTGCTAGTTGTGAGGCACTAAGTCATTTGATCTGATGCATTCAAGTTTTTTTTTTTAAGGAATTTATGGCAGTGCCTTGATGATGTTGAATTTGGGGAGAGTTTTTTTTAACTGAACATTTATTGACAGTTTGACAACAGTTGAATTATTTACTTTTAAAGATTTAAGTTGCATTTTTACAAACATAAATGTAGATTAATAGCTCCAAACAATTCAATAAATGAAACTTACGTTTCTAGGATCCTGACATTTTACATTTCATAATTTGCTACTGTAGTTTGAAGTTGTATAACTTAAAACATATTGCCCAGAGTCCATAATTTCTTAGCAACCTGTTCATATGGTTTTTATTATTAATGTATTTATGAAGAATGTTTTTGAGATTCCACTACAGATGGCCCAGAACAGGATTTATTTCTGACATTGACACTGATCCCAAAATCCCGAGCAGTGATAACTCACGTTGGCGAGGAGAGGAATAATAACGTAGGTCTGTGAACTATCGTTTAGAGCTGGAATACTGCACATTTGGGAATGATAGAAACATCACAATTTATTTTTTTTTTTAATTTCATAAAATGTTTGAATATGCCACATGAATTTGATTGTTAAATCTCCCTCATCAAAATGTCATATAAACATTATAAAATATGCCTATTTTGAGACCTTTATTAATTCCTTTCTTCAATTTTACATTTTATTCAACATACACTCCTCTGAAATTATTGAGAAATAATCTGATTAGACTTCATACTTTTTTTCTTTTTATGAAGAATGTAATCTCCAGTGTTTTTACAATGTTGTATGAGTGCAGAAAATTGCAGGGAAAAACGAAGAAATGCTTCAAAGCATTGCCTTTCTTGCAGTAAAAATCTGCTAACAATTTTTCTCCCCCCAAAAGGTCCTTTTGTGCTCAAAGTAAGGGATTTTAGTGCTTGCGAATGGAATGTTTTATCTACTTCTGTCACTCAAAGCACAGGTCTCGGATGCTAAGCAAATCTCTCTTTAATCCCACCCTCAGAAGAACAGCCCTTTTGCAGAGTCTGTTTTTTCTCCTCCCTCCTCACACCTTATGGTCTTTTTAACATTGTCAATTTGTGGGAAATTTTGTAACATGAATCCACACCCACAGAGAATTAGATCAAGACTACCAGAGTAATTTTGCATAATGACATTAAAACCAATTGAGAGAAGGATTCAGCTCATCAATCTAGTCCAGAACAAAAAGTGAAAGGAAGGTTTTCCTCGAGGTTCCCACCAGAGTTGCAGTGAAGACCAATATAATCTCCACAGAATGTCAGCATTAAAACAGATTAAGTGTGTACAACAACTCTCCACAAGACAGCTGGGCCTTACATTTCTGTAGAGCCAACTCAACTTTCTGCCATGCATTGAGCAGGAGATCAGCAATTCACTGGAGAAATGAAGTGAATGGCTGGAAAGGACCACTGATAGTGGCCCAGATCTTCCAGTCCCAATAGCAGTGAATGTTGAGACCGTTGCAACTATTGAGAGCTGCAAGGACATGGCAAGTTCTAGGGAGTTCACTTATGCTGGAACCTGGAACTTGTGGTTTGCCAGGAATAACTCCATGGGAGCACACACGGGATAGTCCCACCTAAACCTGTCAATGTGTAAACTTGGGCTGTTTACCCATTACTTATCCTGATTTATGTAGGGCTGCTTCAAGTAGGTGTAGAGCCTGCTCCAAGAATGCAGCCTTTTAAATCGGTAGGAGTATGAAGGCACTCCACCATCACTGGCTCCACTGGCAGCCCCACCAAAGTCTGGTACCACTGTCACTGCCTACCCCCTCCTCCCGCCACCCCACCTCTCACCACTGCCCACCCCTGTCCCCCACTACCTCAGCCCCAACCAAGCCCCCCGGCAACACTTATGCCCTCTCTTCCCATCTCTTCTCACAATTCCCGCTCCCCACTGGCCCCCTGCCCACACAGAACACTCAACACTGTTCACCCCCTCCAACCCCCGCCCCTGGTTCTGCTTATTGCCCTCTCCCCTCAACTCTGCACCCCTGGTCCTCAGCCATGCCCATATCAGAGAAGAGCCCAGGGTGTAGAGGGGAGGGAGGGTGAGCATAGCCGGGATCCGGTTGGGGGGCGGGGGGGTGGTGAGCACAGCCGGGATCCGGTGGGGGGTGGGTGGGGGTGGTGGGGTGGGTACAGGGGTTGGTTGTGAGCACTGCTGGGGAGGAGGTTGTGAGTAGACATGGGGGTGAGGGGGCGGGGGACGGGATAAGCAGAGCCAGAATGGGGGTGGTGAGCAGAGCTGGGATGGGGGGGTGGGAAGGGGTGCAGTGCTGGGGAGGAGTGGGAGTGAGCAGAGCCAAGGGTGCAGGGGAAAGAGAGGGGCTAGAATTATAAGTCGAATGAAACACATGCAAACACATAAAACACCCAAATTAAAATGTTTGTAAACATAGCACCTACCAGAACATTAATGTTCCCACTGGAATATTAAGACCTCAAGGGGCCTACCTTCCTCCAGTTACCTCAAAGGGGGTATAGCTTCGCCACATCTGCACTTCGCCACTAGTCCTCCCGAGATCCTCTGACAATTGTTCCCTGCTGCAGCTGGGAGAGGAAACCCCAGCCAGAAAATTGGGGGCATAGCTTTTCTGAGTGTTCCACCAATCTCTTGTTAAGGCTATAGGGGGAGAGCAGGAAACCCTCACGGAAATTTAGTTTTGCTGTGGATGGCATCAAATAAACTAGCAGGGGACTAGTACTGGAACTTGGAAAACAAAACTGGCTGTACACAAAGGGATACTGTTCAAGTCTACTGTTGTGACGAGACATGACAAATGGAATTATCCTTACAAGGGGCAATACTTTTATATCTATAATGTATTATAAACCATAACACAAGACACACTTCTTAACTGCCTAACTTGATTTCTTGACATATTTTGTGTGTCAATGTTTTCCTATCTTGTTTCTATCTCCCCATATTGAAAATAAGGTTGTCAATGTAAATTCGTCACTGTGATTAGGCTATCAGCCCACTGAGCTCCCACAAGTCACTCAGAATGCTTTTTGATATTTTTCTCAGTAACTGAAATTTCAAATATCTAAAATAAAAATTAACAAAACACAAGTTAAAGTAAAACATAATTCACAATGTAATTAATTTTTTTTGTATTTTAACACCTAGATTTCAATTTCAAGGTTTTCCCAAAAACTTTTGCTTCAAATTGCTATTTTTGTTCAGAATTGAAACTGTGCTGAACTTCAATTCTGCTGGCTCTTTGAAAGATCTATCCAATTAGACCCACTTCCCTGCCATTTCCTCATGACCCTGCAATTGTTTCCAGGTATTTATCCAATCCCCCTTTGAAAATTACTTTGAATTTTCCTACACCACCCTTTCTGGCAGTGCATTCCAGATCATAACAACTCACTTCATTTAAAAAAAAATCTCCTAACCTTACCTCAATTAACTTAATTTGTTTATCTGGTTACTCACCTTCCTGCCATCAGAAACAATGGGCAGAATTTTCTGCCTGCTGGGTGGGCGGGCCCGACCCAATCTCTGGTGGGTGGGGAGCCAACCCCTGCCGGAGAAGCGGGCCAATTTTAAGTGGGCGGGCCAATTAAGGCCCGCCCAGTGTGATGCCCGGCAGGAAGTGCTATGTGCTTCCTGTGCGGATGGGGGGGATTCCTCAAATGCAAGAGTGCACTCTTTCACGCATGCATGCAAAAAAGCGCATACCTCCCTGAGGCTAAGTGCTGCCTCAGGGAGATCGCTGAAAATTGTACAAACATTAAAAATAGAAAAAGAAAATTCTTAACATGTCCCCCTCATGTGACAATGCCACACGAGATGGGACATGTTAATACATTTCACAAAAACTTTATTAAACTTTTTTAAACCCTACATGAAACCTCATCCTGCTGGTGGATGAGGTGTCATGTTTTTTTCAGAAGCCCGCCGGGGCTCCTGGCCTGCCCACCAACCTTAAGGTTGGACGGGCAGGTCCTTTAATTGTTTTGATGATCCTGTCAATGGCCTCAATTGGCCATTGACAGGTCGGCAGGCGCACAGCTGATTTGGATGTTCCCCGCCTTCCTGAAAATTTAAATGGACGGGATGATGTCGGGGGTTCCCGACCCAATCTCTCCATATTTACTCTACCAAACTTGTCATGACTTTGAACATGTTTATTAAATCTCATTTTTTTATATTCTCTGCTCTAAGGAATACAATCACAGCTTCTCCAATCTCTCCGCATAACTGAAGCTCCTCATCCCTAGTAGCATTTGAGTAAACCTCCTCTGTAGCCTCTCCTAGGCTTAACATTGCTCCTAAATCATGGTGACCAGAATTATGCACAATTGTCCTAATGAGGCCTTACCAGTGATTATAGAGGCATAATTATACGAGAATTTTGCCCTTGTATGGCGTGCGGGTCCCACCGGCTCGGCAGCGGGCATACAGCCAACCCCCACCACCGAAACTGGACCTGCCACCATTTTGAGTGGGCGGAGCAATTAAAGCCCGCCCAGCAGCATCCCCGACAGGAAGCTCTGTGCGCTTCCTGTGCGGGGAGGGGGAGGGAATCCCCATCTGTCAAAGTTGCGCATGAAAGAGCGCACTGCTCCCTGAGGCAAAGTGCCAGGGAGATTTGTGACAGGTAAGTAAAGTCTAAAAATAGAAAAATATTGAAATTATAAACATGTCCCCCTCATGTGACAATGTCACACAAGATGGGACATGTTAATAATAAACACATAAAATTTATTAAATGTTTAAAAAACGGACATGAAACTTCATCCCGCCAGTGAATGAAGTTTCATGAATAAGTTGGAGCCTGCTGGGGCTCCTGGCCTGCCCGCCAGCCTTAAGCTAATTATCTTAATTGGCCATTGACAGGTCGGCGGGCCCACAGCTGATTTCGCTGTCCGCCTGCCTTCCTAAAAATTTAAAGGGACCAGGATGACATCAGGGATTCCTCCTGACGTCATTTTCCCCTCGGCCCTGCCCCCAAATCACCGAGGGAAAAACCCTGCCCTATGACTTCCTTAATTTTGTATTCAAAGCCCCTAGCTACAAAGTCAAGTATCCAATATACTTTCTTAATTGCTTTAATAACTTGTCCACTTTCAAGAATTTATGAATACGCACCTCCTGACCCCTCTGCGCTTGCATCCCTGTCAAAATAATACCATTTAGGTTATACTACCTCTCCATGATGTTTCTCCCAAAGTACATCACTTCCCGCTTATCCACGTTAAATCACATCTACCCATTCTGTCTTTGTTCTCCTGCAGTTATTCTGTTGTACTTCATCTGTTGCTAAGTTTTATATGAACCAACTACTTCAAAGTTGTACGGCTCACACCCAAGTTCAGCTAATTCCTATATAACAAGAAAACCAATGGGCTCCATTACATCTTCTCAGACTTCTCTCTAGTGAGAAAAACATCTGTTCATCACCACTCTGCATTGTAACTCTTTTGAGTACAAACCCGTTTCCATCTGTTTTTTCAGATGAAGTTACATTGTTTCATAGTTTGCCATTATGAGATTTGAACTCTTGATCTCTTGATAATCTACAAAATTGGGATAAATCAGGCACAGCCCCTAATTCAGGTCAGCTGTAAAACCAAGAACAAAGTTTAAAGGAAACTTACAAACTTTAAATCAAAATGTGATTAAAGGGGTCAACAAAACACCCCAGTCCCCGCGGTGCCCACCGAGCACGGAAGGCCTCGAGAGTGCCAGCAGACACCGCGTGCTCCTTCTCCAGGGACATCCGGCAGCGAACGTAGCCGCGGAAGAGGGACAAACAATCGGGCGGGACTCCCCCGTCGATCGCCCGCTGCCTGGACCTGTTAATGGCCAACTTGGCCAGGCCCAGGAGCAGGTTCACGAGGAGGTCCTCCTCCTTCCCGACCCCCTTCCGCACCGGGTGCCCATAGATCAGGAGCGTGGGGCTGAAGTGCAAACAAAACATCAATAAAAGGTTTTTCAAATAACTAAAAAGGGAGTGCAGCCTACAACACCCTATGTATACATGGTCCTACGGACTCCACAAGACCGCAAAAAGGGCATGTGTCCTGAGAGTCCGTGAACCTATGCATCCTCTTATTATAAGGGACTGCCTGCATGCAACACCCTCCAACCCAGGTCCCCGATAGAAAGGGGGAGGACACCTCCGTAGAGGGCCTCCCATCGAGGGCCTCCGCCGCCGGACGGCAACAAGGCACACCAGGGCGTGTCCGGTCGACGGACAAGGGCGAGAAAATGGAAGGTGTGCAGCAGCAGTCCATACAAAAAGCCCCTCTTTGCTGTGCCAAAAGGCACAGAGGGCATGTCCCCGAGGCGGCTCATATTGCGGGGCACCAGCACCCGAGGGAGGGTTCGGGGCTTGGGGCCAATGTGGAATTCCGTCCGAACAGGGGAACGCTCAGACGGAAGACCACCGCGCACCTGGGCCACCTCAAGACCCAAAATAACGTCGGGTCCGAGCACGACCGTTCTCAGGTCTTGGATGGCATCGGCTGTAAATGAGAAATGTAACTCTTTCGAGTACAAACATGTTTCCATCTGTTTTCAGATGAAGTTACATTGTTTCATAGTTTGCCATTGTGAGATTTGAACTCTTGATCTTGGGGTTACAAACCCAGTACCGTAACCACTTGGCTTTTTAGGCCAAGCCCACTCTGCATTGTATCCCTTAGTCAATTAAATACCTAATTTACCCACTCTCCCTTTAATGCCATGTGCTTCTATTTTCTGAATAAGTTTGTCATTTGATATTTTAACAAATCTCCTTTGGGAGTTCATCTATACGACATCTATTTTCCAGCTTCATCAACCTTCACTCTTACTTCTTCAAATAATTAAATTAAGCTAGTCCGGCACAATAGGCTGGATTTTGGGGACCCACAGGGGTAGGGAATGGAGACTGCCTGGAGTTCAAAATACTGGTTTCAGGCAGTAAGCTTATTTCCTGACTTCATCCCCAGTATAAACCATATTCAAGAGGGCAGGGGTAAGGGGGCCTCATAATCCCATTTGATCCCTAATTAAGGCCAATTAAATTGGTTAAGGAGTCCATTGAGAGCTTGTTAATGGGGAATGTAATAACTTTTGCAGGGATAGATGGTGCATGCTTGGCCTAAATAGCCAAGTGGTTATGGTACTGGGTTTGTAACCCTAAGATCAAGAGTTCAAATCTCACAATGGCAAAACTATGAAACAATGTAACTTCATCTGAAACAGATGGAAACAGGTTTACTCAAAAGAGTATCAAGAGTTCAAATCTCACAATAGCAAACAATGTAACTTCATCTCAATAGGAACAAATGGAAATGTGTTTGTACTCGAAAGAGTTACATCTTAACACCTGCAAGCACCGGCTCGGGGGAAAAGACAACATCCGGCCCCGGCGTCGTGTCCGCGTGTGCTCCCGGGCCCGTGGGTGCTAAGGCGCCGAGTGCTTGGCCCGGCGTCGTCCCTGCGCGTGCTCCCGGGGCCGGCGGGGAAGGGACGCGGGACCCCGAGCCGGGGTATCTGACACCCAAAACCCAGAGGGTGGAGTGTCCGGGAGGGCTGGACAAGGAGGAGGGGGCCTCGGAAATGGAGGTCTCCCTAGCCCCCAGCCTGACCCGGAAGAGACGTCACGCTTCGGAGGAGGAGGTGGGTGATGCCCAAACTGAAGAAGTTGGGTGTGTCCCTTCCCCCGATGAAGAGGTGGTGGCGTCTCCACCAAGTAAAATCTCGCCCTGTCCTCTGGGGGAACTCAAAACCCCTGCACCGACTCCCACCACTATTACCCCTGTCAACCTGCTGCAGTCCCCTGAACAGGGCCCCTCGGGGGTCACTGAAGGCACCTCCCTTGAGGTGGTGCCCGACTCAGAGACCCTCGATACCCCCGAGGTACCTTCTGGCTCATCGGGGGACCGCAACTTTCAAAATTTAAAAAATGTCAACGGGTCATTGGGTGGCGGCGAAAAGGAAGGCCTTCCCGCTCCCTCCCAAACCTTAGCACCGGGCGTCCTAGTTTTAGGTCAGGAGCTTGTCCTGAGCTCCCCGGACGACCCGGTGCCGGGAGGAGAGCGGGCATCAGAACTGCCGCTGCCCTCTGACCCAAAACGTTTAGAGGAGACCAGAGAGGACCCCTCTGGCCTTGATCCTGGGGGTGGGATCGAGGTACAGGTGGGGCCAGCTGGCAGCTCCGAATCAGCCCCCGTACTCAATGCGGGGGAGGGGTCGGAAGCTGGAGGCGACGACCTGGAGGAGGACGGGGTGTCCGTGGTGAGCGCTGGAGATTACGCTGAGTCGCTCTCAAGCGAGGCGGTGGATCCCCTGGTGCCCTCCACTGACTCCCCCCTCATCCCCCCAAGGGAACTCCGGGACTTTTTGGCGAGTCATCGCGGTCGCCGAGACAGGGTTCAGTTGGCCTTGGACCGGTGGCATTCTTTTCCGCTGGTGTTCTGGTCCACTCGCGAGGCTCTCAAGTCTCCTGAGTTGGATAGGAACGCGCGGCGGAGGGTCCAAACGTTTCTCGCTGGGCTCCTGAAGGAGAGGAAGGACTAAAAAGTCCTCTTCTTCTTTTTAATGACTTAAGGTGAAGATTTGATGTACCTTTGACAATGAAGACGACTATAGCCAGCCTCAACATCCGCGGCAGCAGGGCCGCACAGCGCAGGTTCCAGAACTTCTCGGTCCTCAGGGACGGGAAGTACGCGTTGTGCTTCCTGCAAGAAACCCATACCGTTCCGGGAGACGAAGCCACGTGGCTCCTGGAGTGGCGAGGGGGGGTCTACATGAGTCACCTAGCCTCCAATTCTGGCGGGGTGGCTATCTTGTTGGCCCCGCATTTTCAGCCGGAGATCTTGGGGGTCAAGGAGCCAGTGCCAGGCCGGTTGCTGCACCTGACTGTGCGTCTGGGGGGGGGCGGTGCTTCACTTTGTGAATGTGTACGCTCCCCTGGGCACGCAGCAGCAAGCGAGCTTCTTTGAAGAAGTGTCCACTCATCTCGGCTCCATCGACGCTGGCGAGTGCATCGTCCTCGGGGGGGATTTCAATTGCACCCTCGGGGTCCGGGACCGTCACGGTACCCCGCACTGCACGCGAGGTGTGAGTAAGTTGCGGGACCTGGTCAGGTCCTTCGACTTAGTGGACGTCTGGCGAAATCTCCATCCTGACTCCAGCGTGTTCACCTTTGTGTCACCTGGAGTCGGAGCGTCCAGACTCGACCGCCTTTACGTTTCGAAGGCGTACGTGTCCTGCGTTCCGGCTGCTTCTATACAGCAGGTTCCGTGCACGGACCACCGTCTGGTGTGGGCGGAGCTCACTTCGTTCTGCGCTCGGACGGGGTCCGCGTACTGGCATTTTAATAACCTGTTGTTGGAAGACCAGCGGTTCCTGGACTCGTTCCGTCGCTTCTGGGCCGGCTGGAGAAGGAAGCGGGGAGGCTTCCCCTCCTTGAGGCTATGGTGGGACGTGGGCAAGACTCACGTCCGAGTTTTCTGTCAAGAGTACGCGAAGGGGTCGACAAAGAGACGCAAATCCAGGGTCGAGGAGTTGGAGAAGGAGGTGCTCGACCTGGAGGCACGTCTCCGTCAGCCCGACGCGGACCCGGCCCTGCGGTCGGTGTACGATGAGAAGAAGGGCGCGCTGCGGGACCTGCAACTGGTCGGGTCTCGGGGCGCGTTCGTGAGGTCGCGGATCTGTTTCCTTAAGGAGATGGACCGTGGCTCTCCCTTCTTCTACTCACTGGAAAAAAGGCACGGGGTCCGTAAGCAGCTCTTTACGCTGCTGGCCGACGACGGATCACTTGTCTCGGATCCGGAGGGCATCAGGGCCATTGCCCGAGATTACTACACTGCCCTTTTCTCTCCGGATCCGTCCAGTGAGGAAGCTTGCAGAGTTTTGTGGGAGGACCTGCCGCAGGTCGGCCCGGAGTGCGCCGGAAAGCTCGACTCCCCTATAAGTCTGGGGGAGCTGACCGGCGCACTCGACGGTCTTTCTAGGGGCAAAACCCCGGGACTAGACGGGCTGACCGTGGAGTTCTTCAGGGCGTTCTGGGACGTCTTGGGGAGCGACTTCGCGGGGGTCCTGGGGGAGAGCATTGCTACCGGGGAGATGCCCCTTTCGTGGCGCAGGGCCGTGATTGCCCTGCTGCCGAAGAAGGGGGATCTCCGCCTTCTTCAAAACTGGCGCCCGGTCTCCCTCCTCAGCACGGACTACAAAATCTTCGCCCGAGCCATGTCTTCTCGGCTCGGCACCGTGCTGGACCACATGATCCACCCTGACCAGTCCTACACCGTCCCGGACCGAACCATTTATGATAACATCCATCTGGTCCGGGACATCATCCACCATTCCCAGAGGGCTGGTCTGTCGAGCGCCTTCCTGTCTCTCGATCAGGAGAAGGCGTTCGACAGGGTGGATCACGAATACTTACTCGGAACTCTGCGAGCTTTCGGCTTCGGGACGCATTTTGTCGCCCGGATCCGACTTCTGTACACCGCCGCGGAGTGTCTAGTGAAGGTTAACGGGTCCCTGACGGCGCCCCTTCGCTTTGGGAGAGGGGTACGTCAGGGCTGCCCCCTGTCTGGCCAGTTGTATTCTATTTGCGTGGAGCCTTTCCTGCGC
Source organism: Carcharodon carcharias (assembly GCF_017639515.1). NCBI lineage: Eukaryota > Metazoa > Chordata > Chondrichthyes > Lamniformes > Lamnidae > Carcharodon > Carcharodon carcharias. Next base: position 50,744,988 of record NC_054467.1, on the reverse strand, counting down.
CTCTTGCGGAGGAGGTTGTCGGGATTGGTTCTGCGCGGGCCGGGCATCGGGGTGGTCCTTTCGGCTTACGCCGATGACGTGCTCCTTATGTTTAGTGACCCGGCTGACCTGCGGAGGATGCGCGAGTGCCAGGAGGTCTACTCTGCCGCTTCTTCTGCCAGGATCAACTGGGGTAAGTGTTCTGGACTCCTGGTCGGTCAGTGGCAGATGGATCCCCTACCCGAGGAGCTCAGGCCTTTCACCTGGAGCAGGACCAGCCTCCTCTACCTGGGGGTCCATCTCTGCCCCGCTGAGGAATCCTGGCCGGCAAACTGGCAGGAACTGGAGACGAAAGTCACCGCTCGCCTGCGGCGCTGGACAGGACTGCTCCGAGTGCTATCTTACCGGGGTCGAGTTCTGGTCATAAACCAGCTGATCGCCGCCATGTTGTGGTATCGGCTGGTCACTTTGACCCCTCCCCCGGACTTTGTCACAAGAATCCAGAGATTGTTAGTCGACTTCTTCTGGGACAAAAGATTGCACTGGGTCGCTGCCGAGGTTCTGAGTCTCCCGCTTAGGGAGGGTGGTCAGGCGTTAGTGTGCCTACGCACACAGGTGGCGACTTTCCGCCTTCAGACCCTGCAGCGATACCTCTACGTTGAGCCTCCTCCTAGATGGTGTGCCCTGATGACGTATTTCTTCCGTCAGGTGCACGGCCTGAATTATGACGTGCAGCTCCTGTTTATAGAACAGCTGGGCCTCGGTGGCTCCTTGCAGGCGTTGCCCGTCTTTTACCAGGACCTGATCAAAGTCTGGAAAGTGGTCGCCTCGCGACGCAGCTCTCCCCCGTCAGGAGTAGCGGCTATCGTCAGAGAGCCGCTGCTCAGGAATCCGCCCCTCCGTCCTTTTCAGTGGTTGGCGGAGAGGAGGGCTGTGGCCGCAGGGGTGACCAGGATCGGGGACGTGCTGGGTGGCGGAGGACTGGGCTGGATGCTCCCGCAGGAGTTGGCGCGACGCGCGTCTGTGAGTGTCCAGGTCGCAGCCGATGCCATCCAAGACCTGAGAACGGTCGTGCTCGGACCCGACGTTATTTTGGGTCTTGAGGCGGCCCAGGTGCGCGGTGGTCTTCCGTCTGAGCGTTCCCCTGTTCGGACGGAATTCCACATTGGCCCCAAGCCCCGAACCCTCCCTCGGGTGCTGGTGCCCCGCAATATGAGCCGCCTCGGGGACATGCCCTCTGTGCCTTTTGGCACAGCAAAGAGGGGCTTTTTGTATGGACTGCTGCTGCACACCTTCCATTTTCTCGCCCTTGTCCGTCGACCGGACACGCCCTGGCGTGCCTTGTTGCCGTCCGGCGGCGGAGGCCCTCGATGGGAGGCCCTCTACGGAGGTGTCCTCCCCCTTTCTATCGGGGACCTGGGTTGGAGGGTGTTGCATGCAGCAGTCCCTTATAATAAGAGGATGCATAGGTTCACGGACTCTCAGGACACATGCCCTTTTTGCGGTCTTGTGGAGTCCGTGGACCATGTATACATAGGGTGTTGTAGGCTGCACTCCCTTTTTAGTTATTTGAAAAACCTTTTATTGATGTTTTGTTTGCACTTCAGCCCCACGCTCCTGATCTATGGGCACCCGGTGCGGAAGGGGGTCGGGAAGGAGGAGGACCTCCTCGTGAACCTGCTCCTGGGCCTGGCCAAGTTGGCCATTAACAGGTCCAGGCAGCGGGCGATCGACGGGGGAGTCCCGCCCGATTGTTTGTCCCTCTTCCGCGGCTACGTTCGCTGCCGGATGTCCCTGGAGAAGGAGCACGCGGTGTCTGCTGGCACTCTCGAGGCCTTCCGTGCTCGGTGGGCACCGCGGGGACTAGGGTGTTTTGTTGACCCCTTTAATCACATTTTGATTTAAAGTTTGTAAGTTTCCTTTAAACTTTGTTCTTGGTTTTACAGCTGACCTGAATTAGGGGCTGTGCCTGATTTATCCCAATTTTGTTGATTTGGTTTTCATTTAAAAGATTATCAAGAGTTCAAATCTCACAATGGCAAACTATGAAACAATGTAACTTCATCTGAAACAGATGGAAACGGATTTACTCAAAAAAGAGTATCAAAAGAGTATCAAGAGTTCAAATCTCACAATGGCGTTAAAAATATTAGGGGCCTAAATAGCCAAGTGGTTATGGTACTGGGTTTGTAACCCAAAAATCAGGAGTTCAAATCTCACAATGGCAAACTATGAAACACTGTAACTTCATCTGGAAACAGATGGAAACGTGTTTGTGGTGGTCAGGCGCTAGTGTGCCTACGCACACAGGTGGCGACTTTCCGCCTTCAGACCCTGCAGCGATACCTCTACGTCGAGCCTCCTCCTAGATGGTGTGCCCTGATGACGTATTTCCTCCGTCAGGTGCACGGCCTGAATTATGACGTGCAGCTCCTGTTTATAGAACAGCTGGGCCTCGGTGGCTCCTTGCAGGCGTTGCCCGTCTTTTACCAGGACCTGATCAAAGTCTGGAAAGTGGTCGCCTCGCAACGCAGCTCTCCCCCGTCAGGAGTAGTGGCTATCGTCAGAGAGCCGCTGCTCAGGAATCCGCCCCTCCGTCCTTTTCAGTGGTTGGCGGAGAGGAGGGCTGTGGCCGCAGGGGTGACCAGGATCGGGGACGTGCTGGGTGGCGGAGGACTGGGCTGGATGCTCCCGCAGGAGTTGGCGCGACGCGCGTCTGTGAGTGTCCAGGTCGCAGCCGATGCCATCCAAGACCTGAGAACGGTCGTGCTCGGACCCGACGTTATTTTGGGTCTTGAGGTGGCCCAGGTGCGCGGTGGTCTTCCGTCTGAGCGTTCCCCTGTTCGGACGGAATTCCACATTGGCCCCAAGCCCCGAACCCTCCCTCGGGTGCTGGTGCCCCGCAATATGAGCCGCCTCGGGGACATGCCCTCTGTGCCTTTTGGCACAGCAAAGAGGGGCTTTTTGTATGGACTGCTGCTGCACACCTTCCATTTTCTCGCCCTTGTCCGTCGACCAGACACGCCCTGGCGTGCCTTGTTGCCGTCCGGCGGCGGAGGCCCTCGATGGGAGGCCCTCTACGGAGGTGTCCTCCCCCTTTCTATCGGGGACCTGGGTTGGAGGGTGTTGCATGCAGCAGTCCCTTATAATAAGAGGATGCATAGGTTCACGGACTCTCAGGACACATGCCCTTTTTGCGGTCTTGTGGAGTCCGTGGACCATGTATACATAGGGTGTTGTAGGCTGCACTCCCTTTTTAGTTATTTGAAAAACCTTTTATTGATGTTTTGTTTGCACTTCAGCCCCACGCTCCTGATCTATGGGCACCCGGTGCGGAAGGGGGTCGGGAAGGAGGAGGACCTCCTCGTGAACCTGCTCCTGGGCCTGGCCAAGTTGGCCATTAACAGGTCCAGGCAGCGGGCGATCGACGGGGGAGTCCCGCCCGATTGTTTGTCCCTCTTCCGCGGCTACGTTCGCTGCCGGATGTCCCTGGAGAAGGAGCACGCGGTGTCTGCTGGCACTCTCGAGGCCTTCCGTGCTCGGTGGGCACCGCGGGGACTGGGGTGTTTTGTTGACCCCTTTAATCACATTTTGATTTAAAGTTTGTAAGTTTCCTTTAAACTTTGTTCTTGGTTTTACAGCTGACCTGAATTAGGGGCTGTGCCTGATTTATCCCAATTTTGTTGATTTGGTTTTCATTTAAAAGATTATCAAGAGTTCAAATCTCACAATAGCAAACAATGTAACTTCATCTCAATAGGAACAAATGGAAATGTGTTTGTACTCGAAAGAGTTACATCTTAACACCTGCAAGCACCGGCTCGGGGGAAAAGACAACATCCGGACCCGGCGTCGTGTCCGCGTGTGCTCCCGGGCCCGTGGGTGCTAAGGCGCCGAGTGCTTGGCCCGGCGTCGTCCCTGCGCGTGCTCCCGGGGCCGGCGGGGAAGGGACGCGGGACCCCGAGCCGGGGTATCTGACACCCAAAACCCAGAGGGTGGAGTGTCCGGGAGGGCTGGACAAGGAGGAGGGGGCCTCGGAAATGGAGGTCTCCCTAGCCCCCAGCCTGACCCGGAAGAGACGTCACGCTTCGGAGGAGGAGGTGGGTGATGCCCAAACTGAAGAAGTTGGGTGTGTCCCTTCCCCCGATGAAGAGGTGGTGGCGTCTCCACCAAGTAAAATCTCGCCCTGTCCTCTGGGGGAACTCAAAACCCCTGCACCGACTCCCACCACTATTACCCCTGTCAACCTGCTGCAGTCCCCTGAACAGGGCCCCTCGGGGGTCACTGAAGGCACCTCCCTTGAGGTGGTGCCCGACTCAGAGACCCTCGATACCCCCGAGGTACCTTCTGGCTCATCGGGGGACCGCAACTTTCAAAATTTAAAAAATGTCAACGGGTCATTGGGTGGCGGCGAAAAGGAAGGCCTTCCCGCTCCCTCCCAAACCTTAGCACCGGGCGTCCTAGTTTTAGGTCAGGAGCTTGTCCTGAGCTCCCCGGACGACCCGGTGCCGGGAGGAGAGCGGGCATCAGAACTGCCGCTGCCCTCTGACCCAAAACGTTTAGAGGAGACCAGAGAGGACCCCTCTGGCCTTGATCCTGGGGGTGGGATCGAGGTACAGGTGGGGCCAGCTGGCAGCTCCGAATCAGCCCCCGTACTCAATGCGGGGGAGGGGTCGGAAGCTGGAGGCGACGACCTGGAGGAGGACGGGGTGTCCGTGGTGAGCGCTGGAGATTACGCTGAGTCGCTCTCAAGCGAGGCGGTGGATCCCCTGGTGCCCTCCACTGACTCCCCCCTCATCCCCCCAAGGGAACTCCGGGACTTTTTGGCGAGTCATCGCGGTCGCCGAGACAGGGTTCAGTTGGCCTTGGACCGGTGGCATTCTTTTCCGCTGGTGTTCTGGTCCACTCGCGAGGCTCTCAAGTCTCCTGAGTTGGATAGGAACGCGCGGCGGAGGGTCCAAACGTTTCTCGCTGGGCTCCTGAAGGAGAGGAAGGACTAAAAAGTCCTCTTCTTCTTTTTAATGACTTAAGGTGAAGATTTGATGTACCTTTGACAATGAAGACGACTATAGCCAGCCTCAACATCCGCGGCAGCAGGGCCGCACAGCGCAGGTTCCAGAACTTCTCGGTCCTCAGGGACGGGAAGTACGCGTTGTGCTTCCTGCAAGAAACCCATACCGTTCCGGGAGACGAAGCCACGTGGCTCCTGGAGTGGCGAGGGGGGGTCTACATGAGTCACCTAGCCTCCAATTCTGGCGGGGTGGCTATCTTGTTGGCCCCGCATTTTCAGCCGGAGATCTTGGGGGTCAAGGAGCCAGTGCCAGGCCGGTTGCTGCACCTGACTGTGCGTCTGGGGGGGGGCGGTGCTTCACTTTGTGAATGTGTACGCTCCCCTGGGCACGCAGCAGCAAGCGAGCTTCTTTGAAGAAGTGTCCACTCATCTCGGCTCCATCGACGCTGGCGAGTGCATCGTCCTCGGGGGGGATTTCAATTGCACCCTCGGGGTCCGGGACCGTCACGGTACCCCGCACTGCACGCGAGGTGTGAGTAAGTTGCGGGACCTGGTCAGGTCCTTCGACTTAGTGGACGTCTGGCGAAATCTCCATCCTGACTCCAGCGTGTTCACCTTTGTGTCACCTGGAGTCGGAGCGTCCAGACTCGACCGCCTTTACGTTTCGAAGGCGTACGTGTCCTGCGTTCCGGCTGCTTCTATACAGCAGGTTCCGTGCACGGACCACCGTCTGGTGTGGGCGGAGCTCACTTCGTTCTGCGCTCGGACGGGGTCCGCGTACTGGCATTTTAATAACCTGTTGTTGGAAGACCAGCGGTTCCTGGACTCGTTCCGTCGCTTCTGGGCCGGCTGGAGAAGGAAGCGGGGAGGCTTCCCCTCCTTGAGGCTATGGTGGGACGTGGGCAAGACTCACGTCCGAGTTTTCTGTCAAGAGTACGCGAAGGGGTCGACAAAGAGACGCAAATCCAGGGTCGAGGAGTTGGAGAAGGAGGTGCTCGACCTGGAGGCACGTCTCCGTCAGCCCGACGCGGACCCGGCCCTGCGGTCGGTGTACGATGAGAAGAAGGGCGCGCTGCGGGACCTGCAACTGGTCGGGTCTCGGGGCGCGTTCGTGAGGTCGCGGATCTGTTTCCTTAAGGAGATGGACCGTGGCTCTCCCTTCTTCTACTCACTGGAAAAAAGGCACGGGGTCCGTAAGCAGCTCTTTACGCTGCTGGCCGACGACGGATCACTTGTCTCGGATCCGGAGGGCATCAGGGCCATTGCCCGAGATTACTACACTGCCCTTTTCTCTCCGGATCCGTCCAGTGAGGAAGCTTGCAGAGTTTTGTGGGAGGACCTGCCGCAGGTCGGCCCGGAGTGCGCCGGAAAGCTCGACTCCCCTATAAGTCTGGGGGAGCTGACCGGCGCACTCGACGGTCTTTCTAGGGGCAAAACCCCGGGACTAGACGGGCTGACCGTGGAGTTCTTCAGGGCGTTCTGGGACGTCTTGGGGAGCGACTTCGCGGGGGTCCTGGGGGAGAGCATTGCTACCGGGGAGATGCCCCTTTCGTGGCGCAGGGCCGTGATTGCCCTGCTGCCGAAGAAGGGGGATCTCCGCCTTCTTCAAAACTGGCGCCCGGTCTCCCTCCTCAGCACGGACTACAAAATCTTCGCCCGAGCCATGTCTTCTCGGCTCGGCACCGTGCTGGACCACATGATCCACCCTGACCAGTCCTACACCGTCCCGGACCGAACCATTTATGATAACATCCATCTGGTCCGGGACATCATCCACCATTCCCAGAGGGCTGGTCTGTCGAGCGCCTTCCTGTCTCTCGATCAGGAGAAGGCGTTCGACAGGGTGGATCACGAATACTTACTCGGAACTCTGCGAGCTTTCGGCTTCGGGACGCATTTTGTCGCCCGGATCCGACTTCTGTACACCGCCGCGGAGTGTCTAGTGAAGGTTAACGGGTCCCTGACGGCGCCCCTTCGCTTTGGGAGAGGGGTACGTCAGGGCTGCCCCCTGTCTGGCCAGTTGTATTCTATTTGCGTGGAGCCTTTCCTGCGCCTCTTGCGGAGGAGGTTGTCGGGATTGGTTCTGCGCGGGCCGGGCATCGGGGTGGTCCTTTCGGCTTACGCCGATGACGTGCTCCTTATGTTTAGTGACCCGGCTGACCTGCGGAGGATGCGCGAGTGCCAGGAGGTCTACTCTGCCGCTTCTTCTGCCAGGATCAACTGGGGTAAGTGTTCTGGACTCCTGGTCGGTCAGTGGCAGATGGATCCCCTACCCGAGGAGCTCAGGCCTTTCACCTGGAGCAGGACCAGCCTCCTCTACCTGGGGGTCCATCTCTGCCCCGCTGAGGAATCCTGGCCGGCAAACTGGCAGGAACTGGAGACGAAAGTCACCGCTCGCCTGCGGCGCTGGACAGGACTGCTCCGAGTGCTATCTTACCGGGGTCGAGTTCTGGTCATAAACCAGCTGATCGCCGCCATGTTGTGGTATCGGCTGGTCACTTTGACCCCTCCCCCGGACTTTGTCACAAGAATCCAGAGATTGTTAGTCGACTTCTTCTGGGACAAAAGATTGCACTGGGTCGCTGCCGAGGTTCTGAGTCTCCCGCTTAGGGAGGGTGGTCAGGCGCTAGTGTGCCTACGCACACAGGTGGCGACTTTCCGCCTTCAGACCCTGCAGCGATACCTCTACGTTGAGCCTCCTCCTAGATGGTGTGCCCTGATGACGTATTTCTTCCGTCAGGTGCACGGCCTGAATTATGACGTGCAGCTCCTGTTTATAGAACAGCTGGGCCTCGGTGGCTCCTTGCAGGCGTTGCCCGTCTTTTACCAGGACCTGATCAAAGTCTGGAAAGTGGTCGCCTCGCGACGCAGCTCTCCCCCGTCAGGAGTAGCGGCTATCGTCAGAGAGCCGCTGCTCAGGAATCCGCCCCTCCGTCCTTTTCAGTGGTTGGCGGAGAGGAGGGCTGTGGCCGCAGGGGTGACCAGGATCGGGGACGTGCTGGGTGGCGGAGGACTGGGCTGGATGCTCCCGCAGGAGTTGGCGCGACGCGCGTCTGTGAGTGTCCAGGTCGCAGCCGATGCCATCCAAGACCTGAGAACGGTCGTGCTCGGACCCGACGTTATTTTGGGTCTTGAGGCGGCCCAGGTGCGCGGTGGTCTTCCGTCTGAGCGTTCCCCTGTTCGGACGGAATTCCACATTGGCCCCAAGCCCCGAACCCTCCCTCGGGTGCTGGTGCCCCGCAATATGAGCCGCCTCGGGGACATGCCCTCTGTGCCTTTTGGCACAGCAAAGAGGGGCTTTTTGTATGGACTGCTGCTGCACACCTTCCATTTTCTCGCCCTTGTCCGTCGACCGGACACGCCCTGGCGTGCCTTGTTGCCGTCCGGCGGCGGAGGCCCTCGATGGGAGGCCCTCTACGGAGGTGTCCTCCCCCTTTCTATCGGGGACCTGGGTTGGAGGGTGTTGCATGCAGCAGTCCCTTATAATAAGAGGATGCATAGGTTCACGGACTCTCAGGACACATGCCCTTTTTGCGGTCTTGTGGAGTCCGTGGACCATGTATACATAGGGTGTTGTAGGCTGCACTCCCTTTTTAGTTATTTGAAAAACCTTTTATTGATGTTTTGTTTGCACTTCAGCCCCACGCTCCTGATCTATGGGCACCCGGTGCGGAAGGGGGTCGGGAAGGAGGAGGACCTCCTCGTGAACCTGCTCCTGGGCCTGGCCAAGTTGGCCATTAACAGGTCCAGGCAGCGGGCGATCGACGGGGGAGTCCCGCCCGATTGTTTGTCCCTCTTCCGCGGCTACGTTCGCTGCCGGATGTCCCTGGAGAAGGAGCACGCGGTGTCTGCTGGCACTCTCGAGGCCTTCCGTGCTCGGTGGGCACCGCGGGGACTAGGGTGTTTTGTTGACCCCTTTAATCACATTTTGATTTAAAGTTTGTAAGTTTCCTTTAAACTTTGTTCTTGGTTTTACAGCTGACCTGAATTAGGGGCTGTGCCTGATTTATCCCAATTTTGTTGATTTGGTTTTCATTTAAAAGATTATCAAGAGTTCAAATCTCACAATGGCAAACTATGAAACAATGTAACTTCATCTGAAACAGATGGAAACGGATTTACTCAAAAAAGAGTATCAAAAGAGTATCAAGAGTTCAAATCTCACAATGGCGTTAAAAATATTAGGGGCCTAAATAGCCAAGTGGTTATGGTACTGGGTTTGTAACCCAAAAATCAGGAGTTCAAATCTCACAATGGCAAACTATGAAACACTGTAACTTCATCTGGAAACAGATGGAAACGTGTTTGTGGTGGTCAGGCGCTAGTGTGCCTACGCACACAGGTGGCGACTTTCCGCCTTCAGACCCTGCAGCGATACCTCTACGTCGAGCCTCCTCCTAGATGGTGTGCCCTGATGACGTATTTCCTCCGTCAGGTGCACGGCCTGAATTATGACGTGCAGCTCCTGTTTATAGAACAGCTGGGCCTCGGTGGCTCCTTGCAGGCGTTGCCCGTCTTTTACCAGGACCTGATCAAAGTCTGGAAAGTGGTCGCCTCGCAACGCAGCTCTCCCCCGTCAGGAGTAGTGGCTATCGTCAGAGAGCCGCTGCTCAGGAATCCGCCCCTCCGTCCTTTTCAGTGGTTGGCGGAGAGGAGGGCTGTGGCCGCAGGGGTGACCAGGATCGGGGACGTGCTGGGTGGCGGAGGACTGGGCTGGATGCTCCCGCAGGAGTTGGCGCGACGCGCGTCTGTGAGTGTCCAGGTCGCAGCCGATGCCATCCAAGACCTGAGAACGGTCGTGCTCGGACCCGACGTTATTTTGGGTCTTGAGGTGGCCCAGGTGCGCGGTGGTCTTCCGTCTGAGCGTTCCCCTGTTCGGACGGAATTCCACATTGGCCCCAAGCCCCGAACCCTCCCTCGGGTGCTGGTGCCCCGCAATATGAGCCGCCTCGGGGACATGCCCTCTGTGCCTTTTGGCACAGCAAAGAGGGGCTTTTTGTATGGACTGCTGCTGCACACCTTCCATTTTCTCGCCCTTGTCCGTCGACCAGACACGCCCTGGCGTGCCTTGTTGCCGTCCGGCGGCGGAGGCCCTCGATGGGAGGCCCTCTACGGAGGTGTCCTCCCCCTTTCTATCGGGGACCTGGGTTGGAGGGTGTTGCATGCAGCAGTCCCTTATAATAAGAGGATGCATAGGTTCACGGACTCTCAGGACACATGCCCTTTTTGCGGTCTTGTGGAGTCCGTGGACCATGTATACATAGGGTGTTGTAGGCTGCACTCCCTTTTTAGTTATTTGAAAAACCTTTTATTGATGTTTTGTTTGCACTTCAGCCCCACGCTCCTGATCTATGGGCACCCGGTGCGGAAGGGGGTCGGGAAGGAGGAGGACCTCCTCGTGAACCTGCTCCTGGGCCTGGCCAAGTTGGCCATTAACAGGTCCAGGCAGCGGGCGATCGACGGGGGAGTCCCGCCCGATTGTTTGTCCCTCTTCCGCGGCTACGTTCGCTGCCGGATGTCCCTGGAGAAGGAGCACGCGGTGTCTGCTGGCACTCTCGAGGCCTTCCGTGCTCGGTGGGCACCGCGGGGACTGGGGTGTTTTGTTGACCCCTTTAATCACATTTTGATTTAAAGTTTGTAAGTTTCCTTTAAACTTTGTTCTTGGTTTTACAGCTGACCTGAATTAGGGGCTGTGCCTGATTTATCCCAATTTTGTTGATTTGGTTTTCATTTAAAAGATTATCAAGAGTTCAAATCTCACAATGGCAAACTATGAAACAATGTAACTTCATCTGAAACAGATGGAAACGGATTTACTCAAAAAAGAGTATCAAAAGAGTATCAAGAGTTCAAATCTCACAATGGCGTTAAAAATATTAGGGGCCTAAATAGCCAAGTGGTTATGGTACTGGGTTTGTAACCCAAAAATCAGGAGTTCAAATCTCACAATGGCAAACTATGAAACACTGTAACTTCATCTGGAAACAGATGGAAACGTGTTTGTGGTGGTCAGGCGCTAGTGTGCCTACGCACACAGGTGGCGACTTTCCGCCTTCAGACCCTGCAGCGATACCTCTACGTCGAGCCTCCTCCTAGATGGTGTGCCCTGATGACGTATTTCCTCCGTCAGGTGCACGGCCTGAATTATGACGTGCAGCTCCTGTTTATAGAACAGCTGGGCCTCGGTGGCTCCTTGCAGGCGTTGCCCGTCTTTTACCAGGACCTGATCAAAGTCTGGAAAGTGGTCGCCTCGCGACGCAGCTCTCCCCCGTCAGGAGTAGCGGCTATCGTCAGAGAGCCGCTGCTCAGGAATCCGCCCCTCCGTCCTTTTCAGTGGTTGGCGGAGAGGAGGGCTGTGGCCGCAGGGGTGACCAGAATCGGGGACGTGCTGGGTGGCGGAGGACTGGGCTGGATGCTCCCGCAGGAGTTGGCGCGACGCGCGTCTGTGAGTGTCCAGGTCGCAGCCGATGCCATCCAAGACCTGAGAACGGTCGTGCTCGGACCCGACGTTATTTTGGGTCTTGAGGCGGCCCAGGTGCGCGGTGGTCTTCCGTCTGAGCGTTCCCCTGTTCGGACGGAATTCCACATTGGCCCCAAGCCCCGAACCCTCCCTCGGGTGCTGGTGCCCCGCAATATGAGCCGCCTCGGGGACATGCCCTCTGTGCCTTTTGGCACGGCAAAGAGGAGCTTTTTGTACGGACTGCTGCTGCACACCTTCCATTTTCTCGCCCTTGTCCGTCGACCGGACACGCCCTGGCGTGCCTTGTTGCCGTCCGGCGGCGGAAGCCCCCGATGGGAGGCCCTCTACGGAGGTGTCCTCCCCCTTTCTATCGGAGACCTGGGTTGGAGGGTGTTGCATGCAGCAGTCCCTTATAATAAGAGGATGCATTGGTTCGCGGACTCTCAGGACACGTGCCCTTTTTGCGGTCTTGTGGAGTCCGTGGACCATGTATACATAGGGTGTTGTAGGCTGCACTCCCTTTTTAGTTATTTGAAAAACCTTTTATTGATGTTTTGTTTGCACTTCAGCCCCACGCTCCTGATCTATGGGCACCCGGTGCGGAAGGGGGTCGGGAAGGAGGAGGACCTCCTCGTGAACCTGCTCCTGGGCCTGGCCAAGTTGGCCATTAACAGGTCCAGGCAGCGGGCGATCGACGGGGGAGTCCCGCCCGATTGTTTGTCCCTCTTCCGCGGCTACGTTCGCTGCCGGATGTCCCTGGAGAAGGAGCACGCGGTGTCTGCTGGCACTCTCGAGGCCTTCCGTGCTCGGTGGGCACCGCGGGGACTGGGGTGTTTTGTTGACCCCTTTAATCACATTTTGATTTAAAGTTTGTAAGTTTCCTTTAAAACTTTGTTCTTGGTTTTACAGCTGACCTGAATTAGGGGCTGTGCCTGATTTATCCCAATTTTGTTGATTTGGTTTTCATTTAAAAGATTATCAAGAGTTCATTTTCCTAACGATCTCGTGGAGGTAATTGTGGATTCAGTTGGTTTCCTGGTACTGAGGAGAGAAGGTGTGTGGTGTTGGTGTTGCTGCTCCTCAGTGTTTCAACTGTTTCTGCTGCTGCCTTTGGGGTTGTTGCTTCTGCTGTGTGCTGCTGCTGCTCCTGCACTTGAGGGTGTTTGCTGCTGCTGCTGCCCCTGCACTTGAGGGTGTTTGCTGCTGCTGCTGGACCTGCACTTGAAGGTGTTTGCTGCTGCTGCTGGACCTGCCCGTGTGGAGCAAAAGGAGAGAGAGGGAGAGAAGAAGAACAGCTTCTGTTGCTACAGGACAGGAAGGCCAGGAGGCCAGGACTGTGTCTGAAAACAACATCCTAGGTGGGTGTCCAACATTATTGTTTGTGTAAGGTGGGGGCAATAAAGGACTGTGTTTTGTAGGGGGAGGAAAGAAGACTGCAGGAAGGTTTGGGGAAGGAAGAGAGGGGGGTGTGTGGTTAAAACCACCATTCTGCTACCCCCCCCGCCCCACCCAGCCCTTTCCCAGTAAGGCCAGCGGTGGCTGGTGAAGACATCGCCTCCCCCTGCAAGAAGATCATCACACCCCACCCAACATCCACCTTTCACTGGAGACACCCACCTGGACTCTTCCCTTTTCCCTCCTGTGCCTCCCTGTCCTTCACTCCTCTCCCTCCTCTCCTCTCCTGTACAAAAGGGGGAGGTTATTACTACCTCCCTCCCTAGGGAGGAACATTGTATATTTAATAAAAAAAAAATATATATATTAAAAAATATATATAATTTAAAAAAAAAATGGCCAATCCTTCCCAGGGTGGGCGTGGCTCTGGCCTTAAAGCCAGTTCAACATCTCCTGTGGCCGGGCCCTCGAGGGCTAATGTGGAGGCGGCTTTGTCACCGGTGGCAGGGCCTACAAAAAAGACTTATGCGGGGGTGGTTGCTTCTGCAGCTCCTGCTGCTCCCGCTGCCCTGTCGCCATTCCGTCTCCTCACCAGGACCCTCGGGGTAAAATGCTACGCTCACCCTGAGATGACTATTGAGGCCTGCGTTAAGGCTATGGCTGGGGTTGTCGGCCCCTCAGCCATTGTCGCGGCCTCAAAGATGTATGGGAGGGCCATCTTTTTCTTGAGGTCCGAGCGGGCGGTGCGGCTCGCCCTGCAGAAGGGGCTCACTGTGGGCGGGACTTTTCTGGCGGTGGATCCCCTTGAGGCCACCGCCCAGAAGATTGTTATTTCAAATGTCCCGCCCTTTATACCATGTGGGCTCCTCCTCCCCCACCTTAATAAGCTGGGGGAGGTCAGGTCGGGGGTTGCACCAGTCCCGCTCGGCCTCAAAGACTCGGCCCTCCGCCACGTGTACTCCTTCCGGCGCCAAGTTTTCGTCCGCTTGGCCCGGGAGGAGTGCCTGGAGGGAGCCTTCTCAGTTAATTTTGAGGGGACCGCCTATCGGGTCTTCTGGACCGCGGAGGGTGTGCGGTGCCATGCCTGTAAGGAGGTGGGGCACGTAAGAAAGAACTGCCCCGCCTCCAAGGCCACGAGCACCACCCAAGCGGCCGCGGCTGGCACCGCCCCTCCTCCCCCCGCCACCACTCCATCTCCCTCCCCGCAAGGGGAAGCGACCCCGGCAGCAGCTGCCATCTCGGCTGCCGGTGAGGCGGGGGGAGAGCCCCCGCGCCGTAAGAAGGCGCGGAGGAAGACCCGAAATTTGGAGGCGGCCCCTGAAACGCCCCAAACCCCCCAAACACATGGAAAAACCGGCTCGGGGGAAGAAACATCATCCGGCCCCGGCGTCATGTCCGCGTGTGCTCCCGGGTCCGTGGGCGCTAAGGCGCCAAGTGCTGGGCCCGGCGTCGTCCCTGCGCGTGCTCCCGGGGCCGGCGGGGAAAAGACGCGGGACCCCGAGCCGGGGAAACAAACATCAAAAACCCAGAGGGTGGAGTGTCCGGAAGGGCTGGACAAGGAGGAGGGGGCCTCGGAAATGGAGGTCTCCCTAGCCCCCAGCCTGACCCGGAAGAGACGTCACGCTTCGGAGGAGGAAGTGGGCGACGCCCAAACTGAAGAAGTTGGGCGTGTCCCTTCCCCTGATGAAGAGGTGGTGGCGTCTCCACCCAGTAAAACCTCGCCCTGCCCTCTGGGGGAACCCGAAACTCCTACCCCTACCACTGTTCCCCCTACCAGTCTGCTGCAGTCCCCTGAACAGGACCCCTCGGGGGTCACTGAGGGCACCTCCCTTGAGGTGGTGTCCATCTCCAGTGCACTTAACACCCCTGAGGTACCTTCTGGCTCGTCGGGGGACTGCAACTTTGAAAATTTAAAAAATATAAATGCGTCATTGGGTGGCGGCGAAAAGGAGGGCCTTCCCGCTCCCTCCCAAACCTTGACACCGGGCGTCCTATGTTTAGGTCAGGAGCTTGTCCTGAGCTCCCCGGACGACCCGGTGCCGGGAGGAGAGCGGGCATCAGAACTGCCGCTGCCCTCTGGCCCAAAAAGTTTAGAGGAGACCAGAGAGGACCCCTCTGGCCTTGATCCTGGGGGTGGGATCGAGGCACAGATAGAGCCAGCTGGCAGCTCCGAATCAGCCCCCGTACTCAATGTGGGGGAGGGGTCGGAAGCTGGAGGCGACGACCCGGAGGAGGACGAGGTGTCGGTGGTGAGCGTTGGGGATTACGCGGAGTCGCTCTCAAGCGAGGCGGTGGATCCCCTGGTGCCCTCTACTGACTCCCCCCTCATCCCCCCAAGGGAACTCCGGGACTTTTTGTCGGGGCACCGCGGTCGCCGAGACAGGGTTCAGTTGGCCTTGGACCGGTGGCATTCGTTTCCGCTGGTGTTCTGGTCCACTCGCGAGGCTCTCAAGTCTCCTGAGTTGGATAGGAACGCGCGGCGGAGGGTCCAAACGTTTCTCGCTGGGCTCCTGAAGGAGAGGAAGGACTAAAAAGTCCTCTTCTTCTTTTTAAATGACTTAAGGTGAAGGTTTGATGTACCTTTGACAATGAAGACCACTATAGCCAGCCTCAACATCCGCGGCAGCAGGGGCGCACAGCGCAGGTTCCAGAACTTCTCGGTCCTCAGGGACGGGAAGTATGCGTTGTGCTTCCTGCAAGAAACCCATACCGTTCCGGGAGACGAAGCCACGTGGCTCCTGGAATGGCGAGGGGGGGTCTACATGAGTCACCTAGCCTCCAATTCTGGCGGGGTGGCTATCTTGTTGGCCCCGCATTTTCAGCCGGAGATCTTGGGGGTCAAGGAGCCGGTGCCAGGCCGGTTGCTGCACCTGACTGTGCGTCTGGGGGGGGCGGTGCTTCACTTTGTGAATGTGTACGCTCCCCTGGGCACGCAGCAGCAAGCGAGCTTCTTTGAAGAAGTGTCCACTCATCTTGGCTCCATCGACGCTGGCGAGTGCATCGTCCTCGGGGGGGATTTCAATTGCACCCTCGGGGTCCGGGACCGTCACGGTACCCCGCACTGCACGCGAGGTGTGAGTAAGTTGCGGGACCTGGTCAGGTCCTTCGACTTAGTGGACGTCTGGCGAAATCTCCATCCTGACTCCAGCGTGTTCACCTTTGTGTCACCTGGAGTCGGAGCGTCCAGACTCGACCGCCTTTACGTTTCGAAGGCGTACGTGTCCTGCGTTCCGGCTGCTTCTATACAGCAGGTTCCGTGCACGGACCACCGTCTGGTGTGGGCGGAGCTCACTTCGTTCTGCGCTCGGACGGGGTCCGCGTACTGGCATTTTAATAACCTGTTGTTGGAAGACCAGCGGTTCCTGGACTCGTTCCGTCGCTTCTGGGCCAGCTGGAGAAGGAAGCGGGGAGGCTTCCCCTCCTTGAGGCTATGGTGGGACGTGGGCAAGACTCACGTCCGCGTTTTCTGTCAAGAGTACGCGAAGGGGTCGACAAAGAGACGCAAATCCAGGGTCGAGGAGTTGGAGAAGGAGGTGCTCGACCTGGAGGCACGTCTCCGTCAGCCCGACGCGGACCCGGCCCTGCGGTCGGTGTACGATGAGAGGAAGGGCGCGCTGCGGGACCTGCAACTGGTCGGGTCTCGAGGCGCGTTCGTGAGGTCGCGGATCTGTTTCCTTAAGGAGATGGACCGTGGCTCTCCCTTCTTCTACTCACTGGAAAAAAGGCACGGGGTCCGTAAGCAGCTCTTTACGCTGCTGGCCGACGACGGATCCCTTGTCTCGGATCCGGAGGGCATCAGGGCCATTGCCCGAGATTACTACACTGCCCTGTTCTCTCCAGATCCGTCCAGTGAGGAAGCTTGCAGAGTTTTGTGGGAGGACCTGCCGCAGGTCGGCCCGGAGTGCGCCGGAAAGCTCGACTCCCCTATAAGTCTGGGGGAGCTGACCGGCGCACTCGACGGTCTTTCTAGGGGCAAAACCCCGGGACTAGACGGGCTGACCGTGGAGTTCTTCAGGGCGTTCTGGGACGTCTTGGGGAGCGACTTCGCGGGGGTCCTGGGGGAGAGCATTGCTACCGGGCAGATGCCCCTTTCGTGGCGCAGGGCCGTGATTGCCCTGCTGCCGAAGAAGGGGGATCTCCGCCTTCTTAAAAACTGGCGCCCGGTCTCCCTCCTCAGCACGGACTACAAAATCTTCGCCCGAGCCATGTCTTCTCGGCTCGGCACCGTGCTGGACCACATGATCCACCCTGACCAGTCCTACACCGTCCCGGACCGAACCATTTATGATAACATCCATCTGGTCCGGGACATCATCCACCATTCCCAGAGGGCTGGTCTGTCGAGCGCCTTCCTGTCTCTCGATCAGGAGAAGGCGTTCGACAGGGTGGATCACGAATACTTACTCGGAACTCTGCGAGCTTTCGGCTTCGGGACGCATTTTGTCGCCCGGATCCGACTTCTGTACACCGCCGCGGAGTGTCTAGTGAAGGTTAACGGGTCCCTGACGGCGCCCCTTCGCTTTGGGAGAGGGGTACGTCAGGGCTGCCCCCTGTCTGGCCAGTTGTATTCTATCTGCGTGGAGCCTTTCCTGCGCCTCTTGCGGAGGAGGTTGTCGGGATTGGTTCTGCGCGGGCCGGGCATCGGGGTGGTCCTTTCGGCTTACGCCGATGACGTGCTCCTTATGTTTAGTGACCCGGCTGACCTGCGGAGGATGCGCGAGTGCCAGGAGGTCTACTCTGCCGCTTCTTCTGCCAGGATCAACTGGGGTAAATGTTCTGGACTCCTGGTCGGTCAGTGGCAGATGGATCCCCTACCCGAGGAGCTCAGGCCTTTCACCTGGAGCAGGACCAGCCTCCTCTACCTGGGGGTCCATCTCTGCCCCGCTGAGGAATCCTGGCCGGCAAACTGGCAGGAACTGGAGACGAAAGTCACCGCTCGCCTGCGGCGCTGGACAGGACTGCTCCGAGTGCTATCTTACCGAGGTCGAGTTCTGGTCATAAACCAGCTGATCGCCGCCATGTTGTGGTATCGGCTGGTCACTTTGACCCCTCCCCCGGACTTTGTCACAAGAATCCAGAGATTGTTAGTCGACTTCTTCTGGGACAAAAGATTGCACTGGGTCGCTGCCGAGGTTCTGAGTCTCCCGCTTAGGGAGGGTGGTCAGGCGCTAGTGTGCCTACGCACACAGGTGGCGACTTTCCGCCTTCAGACCCTGCAGCGATACCTCTACGTCGAGCCTCCTCCTAGATGGTGTGCCCTGATGACGTATTTCCTCCGTCAGGTGCACGGCCTGAATTATGACGTGCAGCTCCTGTTTATAGAACAGCTGGGCCTCGGTGGCTCCTTGCAGGCGTTGCCCGTCTTTTACCAGGACCTGATCAAAGTCTGGAAAGTGGTCGCCTCGCGACGCAGCTCTCCCCCGTCAGGAGTAGCGGCTATCGTCAGAGAGCCGCTGCTCAGGAATCCGCCCCTCCGTCCTTTTCAGTGGTTGGCGGAGAGGAGGGCTGTGGCCGCAGGGGTGACCAGAATCGGGGACGTGCTGGGTGGCGGAGGACTGGGCTGGATGCTCCCGCAGGAGTTGGCGCGACGCGCGTCTGTGAGTGTCCAGGTCGCAGCCGATGCCATCCAAGACCTGAGAACGGTCGTGCTCGGACCCGACGTTATTTTGGGTCTTGAGGCGGCCCAGGTGCGCGGTGGTCTTCCGTCTGAGCGTTCCCCTGTTCGGACGGAATTCCACATTGGCCCCAAGCCCCGAACCCTCCCTCGGGTGCTGGTGCCCCGCAATATGAGCCGCCTCGGGGACATGCCCTCTGTGCCTTTTGGCACGGCAAAGAGGAGCTTTTTGTACGGACTGCTGCTGCACACCTTCCATTTTCTCGCCCTTGTCCGTCGACCGGACACGCCCTGGCGTGCCTTGTTGCCGTCCGGCGGCGGAAGCCCCCGATGGGAGGCCCTCTACGGAGGTGTCCTCCCCCTTTCTATCGGAGACCTGGGTTGGAGGGTGTTGCATGCAGCAGTCCCTTATAATAAGAGGATGCATTGGTTCGCGGACTCTCAGGACACGTGCCCTTTTTGCGGTCTTGTGGAGTCCGTGGACCATGTATACATAGGGTGTTGTAGGCTGCACTCCCTTTTTAGTTATTTGAAAAACCTTTTATTGATGTTTTGTTTGCACTTCAGCCCCACGCTCCTGATCTATGGGCACCCGGTGCGGAAGGGGGTCGGGAAGGAGGAGGACCTCCTCGTGAACCTGCTCCTGGGCCTGGCCAAGTTGGCCATTAACAGGTCCAGGCAGCGGGCGATCGACGGGGGAGTCCCGCCCGATTGTTTGTCCCTCTTCCGCGGCTACGTTCGCTGCCGGATGTCCCTGGAGAAGGAGCACGCGGTGTCTGCTGGCACTCTCGAGGCCTTCCGTGCTCGGTGGGCACCGCGGGGACTGGGGTGTTTTGTTGACCCCTTTAATCACATTTTGATTTAAAGTTTGTAAGTTTCCTTTAAAACTTTGTTCTTGGTTTTACAGCTGACCTGAATTAGGGGCTGTGCCTGATTTATCCCAATTTTGTTGATTTGGTTTTCATTTAAAAGATTATCAAGAGTTCATTTTCCTAACGATCTCGTGGAGGTAATTGTGGATTCAGTTGGTTTCCTGGTACTGAGGAGAGAAGGTGTGTGGTGTTGGTGTTGCTGCTCCTCAGTGTTTCAACTGTTTCTGCTGCTGCCTTTGGGGTTGTTGCTTCTGCTGTGTGCTGCTGCTGCTCCTGCACTTGAGGGTGTTTGCTGCTGCTGCTGCCCCTGCACTTGAGGGTGTTTGCTGCTGCTGCTGGACCTGCACTTGAAGGTGTTTGCTGCTGCTGCTGGACCTGCCCGTGTGGAGCAAAAGGAGAGAGAGGGAGAGAAGAAGAACAGCTTCTGTTGCTACAGGACAGGAAGGCCAGGAGGCCAGGACTGTGTCTGAAAACAACATCCTAGGTGGGTGTCCAACATTATTGTTTGTGTAAGGTGGGGGCAATAAAGGACTGTGTTTTGTAGGGGGAGGAAAGAAGACTGCAGGAAGGTTTGGGGAAGGAAGAGAGGGGGGTGTGTGGTTAAAACCACCATTCTGCTACCCCCCCCGCCCCACCCAGCCCTTTCCCAGTAAGGCCAGCGGTGGCTGGTGAAGACATCGCCTCCCCCTGCAAGAAGATCATCACACCCCACCCAACATCCACCTTTCACTGGAGACACCCACCTGGACTCTTCCCTTTTCCCTCCTGTGCCTCCCTGTCCTTCACTCCTCTCCCTCCTCTCCTCTCCTGTACAAAAGGGGGAGGTTATTACTACCTCCCTCCCTAGGGAGGAAGATTGTATATTTAATAAAAAAAAAATATATATATTAAAAAATATATATAATTTAAAAAAAAAATGGCCAATCCTTCCCAGGGTGGGCGTGGCTCTGGCCTTAAAGCCAGTTCAACATCTCCTGTGGCCGGGCCCTCGAGGGCTAATGTGGAGGCGGCTTTGTCACCGGTGGCAGGGCCTACAAAAAGGACTTATGCGGGGGTGGTTGCTTCTGCAGCTCCTGCTGCTCCCGCTGCCCTGTCGCCATTCCGTCTCCTCACCAGGGCCCTCGGGGTAAAATGCTACGCTCACCCTGAGATGACTATTGAGGCCTGCGTTAAGGCTATGGCTGGGGTTGTCGGCCCCTCAGCCATTGTCGCGGCCTCAAAGATGTATGGGAGGGCCATCTTTTTCTTGAGGTCCGAGCGGGCGGTGCGGCTCGCCCTGCAGAAGGGGCTCACTGTGGGCGGGACTTTTCTGGCGGTGGATCCCCTTGAGGCCACCGCCCAGAAGATTGTTATTTCAAATGTCCCGCCCTTTATACCATGTGGGCTCCTCCTCCCCCACCTTAATAAGCTGGGGGAGGTCAGGTCGGGGGTTGCACCAGTCCCGCTCGGCCTCAAAGACTCGGCCCTCCGCCACGTGTACTCCTTCCGGCGCCAAGTTTTCGTCCGCTTGGCCCGGGAGGAGTGCCTGGAGGGAGCCTTCTCAGTTAATTTTGAGGGGACCGCCTATCGGGTCTTCTGGACCGCGGAGGGTGTGCGGTGCCATGCCTGTAAGGAGGTGGGGCACGTAAGAAAGAACTGCCCCGCCTCCAAGGCCACGAGCACCACCCAAGCGGCCGCGGCTGGCACCGCCCCTCCTCCCCCCGCCACCACTCCATCTCCCTCCCCGCAAGGGGAAGCGACCCCGGCAGCAGCTGCCATCTCGGCTGCCGGTGAGGCGGGGGGAGAGCCCCCGCGCCGTAAGAAGGCGCGGAGGAAGACCCGAAATTTGGAGGCGGCCCCTGAAACGCCCCAAACCCCCCAAACACATGGAAAAACCGGCTCGGGGGAAAAAACATCATCCGGCCCCGGCGTCATGTCCGCGTGTGCTCCCGGGTCCGTGGGCGCTAAGGCGCCAAGTGCTGGGCCCGGCGTCGTCCCTGCGCGTGCTCCCGGGGCCGGCGGGGAAAAGACGCGGGACCCCGAGCCGGGGAAACAAACATCAAAAACCCAGAGGGTGGAGTGTCCGGAAGGGCTGGACAAGGAGGAGGGGGCCTCGGAAATGGAGGTCTCCCTAGCCCCCAGCCTGACCCGGAAGAGACGTCACGCTTCGGAGGAGGAAGTGGGCGACGCCCAAACTGAAGAAGTTGGGCGTGTCCCTTCCCCTGATGAAGAGGTAGTGGCGTCTCCACCCAGTAAAACCTCGCCCTGCCCTCTGGGGGAACCCGAAACTCCTACCCCTACCACTGTTCCCCCTACCAGTCTGCTGCAGTCCCCTGAACAGGACCCCTCGGGGGTCACTGAGGGCACCTCCCTTGAGGTGGTGTCCATCTCCAGTGCACTTAACACCCCTGAGGTACCTTCTGGCTCGTCGGGGGACTGCAACTTTGAAAATTTAAAAAATATAAATGCGTCATTGGGTGGCGGCGAAAAGGAGGGCCTTCCCGCTCCCTCCCAAACCTTGACACCGGGCGTCCTATGTTTAGGTCAGGAGCTTGTCCTGAGCTCCCCGGACGACCCGGTGCCGGGAAGAGAGCGGGCATCAGAACTGCCGCTGCCCTCTGGCCCAAAAAGTTTAGAGGAGACCAGAGAGTACCCCTCTGGCCTTGATCCTGGGGGTGGGATCGAGGCACAGATAGAGCCAGCTGGCAGCTCCGAATCAGCCCCCGTACTCAATGTGGGGGAGGGGTCGGAAGCTGGAGGCGACGACCCGGAGGAGGACGAGGTGTCGGTGGTGAGCGTTGGGGATTACGCGGAGTCGCTCTCAAGCGAGGCGGTGGATCCCCTGGTGCCCTCTACTGACTCCCCCCTCATCCCCCCAAGGGAACTCCGGGACTTTTTGTCGGGGCACCGCGGTCGCCGAGACAGGGTTCAGTTGGCCTTGGACCGGTGGCATTCGTTTCCGCTGGTGTTCTGGTCCACTCGCGAGGCTCTCAAGTCTCCTGAGTTGGATAGGAACGCGCGGCGGAGGGTCCAAACGTTTCTCGCTGGGCTCCTGAAGGAGAGGAAGGACTAAAAAGTCCTCTTCTTCTTTTTAAATGACTTAAGGTGAAGGTTTGATGTACCTTTGACAATGAAGACCACTATAGCCAGCCTCAACATCCGCGGCAGCAGGGGCGCACAGCGCAGGTTCCAGA
Source organism: Carcharodon carcharias (assembly GCF_017639515.1). NCBI lineage: Eukaryota > Metazoa > Chordata > Chondrichthyes > Lamniformes > Lamnidae > Carcharodon > Carcharodon carcharias. The sequence continues at coordinate 50,722,484 of NC_054467.1, read as the reverse complement.
ACTTCTCGGTCCTCAGGGACGGGAAGTATGCGTTGTGCTTCCTGCAAGAAACCCATACCGTTCCGGGAGACGAAGCCACGTGGCTCCTGGAATGGCGAGGGGGGGTCTACATGAGTCACCTAGCCTCCAATTCTGGCGGGGTGGCTATCTTGTTGGCCCCGCATTTTCAGCCGGAGATCTTGGGGGTCAAGGAGCCGGTGCCAGGCCGGTTGCTGCACCTGACTGTGCGTCTGGGGGGGGCGGTGCTTCACTTTGTGAATGTGTACGCTCCCCTGGGCACGCAGCAGCAAGCGAGCTTCTTTGAAGAAGTGTCCACTCATCTTGGCTCCATCGACGCTGGCGAGTGCATCGTCCTCGGGGGGGATTTCAATTGCACCCTCGGGGTCCGGGACCGTCACGGTACCCCGCACTGCACGCGAGGTGTGAGTAAGTTGCGGGACCTGGTCAGGTCCTTCGACTTAGTGGACGTCTGGCGAAATCTCCATCCTGACTCCAGCGTGTTCACCTTTGTGTCACCTGGAGTCGGAGCGTCCAGACTCGACCGCCTTTATGTTTCGAAGGCGTACGTGTCCTGCGTTCCGGCTGCTTCTATACAGCAGGTTCCGTGCACGGACCACCGTCTGGTGTGGGCGGAGCTCACTTCGTTCTGCGCTCGGACGGGGTCCGCGTACTGGCATTTTAATAACCTGTTGTTGGAAGACCAGCGGTTCCTGGACTCGTTCCGTCGCTTCTGGGCCAGCTGGAGAAGGAAGCGGGGAGGCTTCCCCTCCTTGAGGCTATGGTGGGACGTGGGCAAGACTCACGTCCGCGTTTTCTGTCAAGAGTACGCGAAGGGGTCGACAAAGAGATGCAAATCCAGGGTCGAGGAGTTGGAGAAGGAGGTGCTCGACCTGGAGGCACGTCTCCGTCAGCCCGACGCGGACCCGGCCCTGCGGTCGGTGTACGATGAGAGGAAGGGCGCGCTGCGGGACCTGCAACTGGTCGGGTCTCGAGGCGCGTTCGTGAGGTCGCGGATCTGTTTCCTTAAGGAGATGGACCGTGGCTCTCCCTTCTTCTACTCACTGGAAAAAAGGCACGGGGTCCGTAAGCAGCTCTTTACGCTGCTGGCCGACGACGGATCCCTTGTCTCGGATCCGGAGGGCATCAGGGCCATTGCCCGAGATTACTACACTGCCCTGTTCTCTCCAGATCCGTCCAGTGAGGAAGCTTGCAGAGTTTTGTGGGAGGACCTGCCGCAGGTCGGCCCGGAGTGCGCCGGAAAGCTCGACTCCCCTATAAGTCTGGGGGAGCTGACCGGCGCACTCGACGGTCTTTCTAGGGGCAAAACCCCGGGACTAGACGGGCTGACCGTGGAGTTCTTCAGGGCGTTCTGGGACGTCTTGGGGAGCGACTTCGCGGGGGTCCTGGGGGAGAGCATTGCTACCGGGGAGATGCCCCTTTCGTGGCGCAGGGCCGTGATTGCCCTGCTGCCGAAGAAGGGGGATCTCCGCCTTCTTAAAAACTGGCGCCCGGTCTCCCTCCTCAGCACGGACTACAAAATCTTCGCCCGAGCCATGTCTTCTCGGCTCGGCACCGTGCTGGACCACATGATCCACCCTGACCAGTCCTACACCGTCCCGGACCGAACCATTTATGATAACATCCATCTGGTCCGGGACATCATCCACCATTCCCAGAGGGCTGGTCTGTCGAGCGCCTTCCTGTCTCTCGATCAGGAGAAGGCGTTCGACAGGGTGGATCACGAATACTTACTCGGAACTCTGCGAGCTTTCGGGTTCGGGACGCATTTTGTCGCCCGGATCCGACTTCTGTACACTGCCGCGGAGTGTCTAGTGAAGGTTAACGGGTCCCTGACGGCGCCCCTTCGCTTTGGGAGAGGGGTACGTCAGGGCTGCCCCCTGTCTGGCCAGTTGTATTCTATTTGCGTGGAGCCTTTCCTGCGCCTCTTGCGGAGGAGGTTGTCGGGATTGGTTCTGCGCGGGCCGGGCATCGGGGTGGTCCTTTCGGCTTACGCCGATGACGTGCTCCTTATGTTTAGTGACCCGGCTGACCTGCGGAGGATGCGCGAGTGCCAGAAGGTCTATTCTGCCGCTTCTTCTGCCAGGATCAACTGGGGTAAATGTTCCGGACTCCTGGTCGGTCAGTGGCAGATGGATCCCCTACCCGAGGAGCTCAGGCCTTTCACCTGGAGCAGGACCAGCCTCCTCTACCTGGGGGTCCATCTCTGCCCCGCTGAGGAATCCTGGCCGGCAAACTGGCAGGAACTGGAGACGAAAGTCACCGCTCGCCTGCGGCGCTGGACAGGACTGCTCCGAGTGCTATCTTACCGAGGTCGAGTTCTGGTCATAAACCAGCTGATCGCCGCCATGTTGTGGTATCGGCTGGTCACTTTGACCCCTCCCCCGGACTTTGTCACAAGAATCCAGAGATTGTTAGTCGACTTCTTCTGGGACAAAAGATTGCACTGGGTCGCTGCCGAGGTTCTGAGTCTCCCGCTTAGGGAGGGTGGTCAGGCGCTAGTGTGCCTACGCACACAGGTGGCGACTTTCCGCCTTCAGACCCTGCAGCGATACCTCTACGTTGAGCCTCCTCCTAGATGGTGTGCCCTGATGACGTATTTCTTCCGTCAGGTGCACGGCCTGAATTATGACGTGCAGCTCCTGTTTATAGAACAGCTGGGCCTCGGTGGCTCCTTGCAGGCGTTGCCCGTCTTTTACCAGGACCTGATCAAAGTCTGGAAAGTGGTCGCCTCGCGACGCAGCTCTCCCCCGTCAGGAGTAGCGGCTATCGTCAGAGAGCCGCTGCTCAGGAATCCGCCCCTCCGTCCTTTTCAGTGGTTGGCGGAGAGGAGGGCTGTGGCCGCAGGGGTGACCAGGATCGGGGACGTGCTGGGTGGCGGAGGACTGGGCTGGATGCTCCCGCAGGAGTTGGCGCGACGCGCGTCTGTGAGTGTCCAGGTCGCAGCCGATGCCATCCAAGACCTGAGAACGGTCGTGCTCGGACCCGACGTTATTTTGGATCTTGAGGTGGCCCAGGTGCGCGGTGGTCTTCCGTCTGAGCGTTCCCCTGTTCGGACGGAATTCCACATTGGCCCCAAGCCCCGAACCCTCCCTCGGGTGCTGGTGCCCCGCAATATGAGCCGCCTCGGGGACATGCCCTCTGTGTCTTTTGGCACGGCAAAGAGGAGCTTTTTGTATGGACTGCTGCTGCACACCTTCCATTTTCTCGCCCTTGTCCGTCGACCGGACACGCCCTGGCGTGCCTTGTTGCCGTCCGGCGGCGGAGGCCCTCGATGGGAGGCCCTCTACGGAGGTGTCCTCCCCCTTTCTATCGGGGACCTGGGTTGGAGGGTGTTGCATGCAGCAGTCCCTTATAATAAGAGGATGCATAGGTTCACGGACTCTCAGGACACATGCCCTTTTTGCGGTCTTGTGGAGTCCGTGGACCATGTATACATAGGGTGTTGTAGGCTGCACTCCCTTTTTAGTTATTTGAAAAACCTTTTATTGATGTTTTGTTTGCACTTCAGCCCCACGCTCCTGATCTATGGGCACCCGGTGCGGAAGGGGGTCGGGAAGGAGGAGGACCTCCTCGTGAACCTGCTCCTGGGCCTGGCCAACTTGGCCATTAACAGGTCCAGGCAGCGGGCGATCGACGGGGGAGTCCCGCCCGATTGTTTGTCCCTCTTCCGCGGCTACGTTCGCTGCCGGATGTCCCTGGAGCAGGAGCACGCGGTGTCTGCTGGCACTCTCGAGGCCTTCCATGCTCGGTGGGCACCGCGGGGACTGGGGTGTTTTGTTGACCCCTTTAATCACATTTTGATTTAAAGTTTGTAAGTTTCCTTTAAACTTTGTTCTTGGTTTTACAGCTGACCTGAATTAGGGGCTGTGCCTGATTTATCCCAATTTTGTTGATTTGGTTTTCATTTAAAAGATTATCAAGAGTTCAAATCTCACAATGGCAAACTATGAAACAATGTAACTTCATCTGAAACAGATGGAAATGGGTTTGTACTCAAAAGAGTTAGTTTTGGGCTTGGCCTAAATAGCCAAGTGGTTATGGTACTGGGTTTGTAACCCCCAGATCAAGAGTTCCTGTCTCTCGATCAGGAGAAGGCGTTCGACAGGGTGGATCACGAACACTTACTCGGAACTCTGCGAGCTTTCGGCTTCGGGACGCATTTTGTCGCCCGGATCCGACTTCTGTACACCGCCGCGGAGTGTCTAGTGAAGGTTAACGGGTCCCTGACGGCGCCCCTTCGCTTTGGGAGAGGGGTACGTCAGGGCTGCCCCCTGTCTGGCCAGTTGTATTCTATTTGCGTGGAGCCTTTCCTGCGCCTCTTGCGGAGGAGGTTGTCGGGATTGGTTCTGCGCGGGCCGGGCATCGGGGTGGTCCTTTCGGCTTACGCCGATGACGTGCTCCTTATGTTTAGTGACCCGGCTGACCTGCGGAGGATGCGCGAGTGCCAGGAGGTCTACTCTGCCGCTTCTTCTGCCAGGATCAACTGGGGTAAGTGTTCTGGACTCCTGGTCGGTCAGTGGCAGATGGATCCCCTACCCGAGGAGCTCAGGCCTTTCACCTGGAGCAGGACCAGCCTCCTCTACCTGGGGGTCCATCTCTGCCCCGCTGAGGAATCCTGGCCGGCAAACTGGCAGGAACTGGAGACGAAAGTCACCGCTCGCCTGCGGCGCTGGACAGGACTGCTCCGAGTGCTATCTTACCGAGGTCGAGTTCTGGTCATAAACCAGCTGATCGCCGCCATGTTGTGGTATCGGCTGGTCACTTTGAACCCTCCCCCGGACTTTGTCACAAGAATCCAGAGATTGTTAGTCGACTTCTTCTGGGACAAAAGATTGCACTGGGTCGCTGCCGAGGTTCTGAGTCTCCCGCTTAGGGAGGGTGGTCAGGCGCTAGTGTGCCTACGCACACAGGTGGCGACTTTCCGCCTTCAGACCCTGCAGCGATACCTCTACGTTGAGCCTCCTCCTAGATGGTGTGCCCTGATGACGTATTTCTTCCGTCAGGTGCACGGCCTGAATTATGACGTGCAGCTCCTGTTTATAGAACAGCTGGGCCTCGGTGGCTCCTTGCAGGCGTTGCCCGTCTTTTACCAGGACCTGATCAAAGTCTGGAAAGTGGTCGCCTCGCGACGCAGCTCTCCCCCGTCAGGAGTAGCGGCTATCGTCAGAGAGCCGCTGCTCAGGAATCCGCCCCTCCGTCCTTTTCAGTGGTTGGCGGAGAGGAGGGCTGTGGCCGCAGGGGTGACCAGGATCGGGGACGTGCTGGGTGGCGGAGGACTGGGCTGGATGCTCCCGCAGGAGTTGGCGCGACGCGCGTCTGTGAGTGTCCAGGTCGCAGCCGATGCCATCCAAGACCTGAGAACGGTCGTGCTCGGACCCGACGTTATTTTGGATCTTGAGGTGGCCCAGGTGCGCGGTGGTCTTCCGTCTGAGCGTTCCCCTGTTCGGACGGAATTCCACATTGGCCCCAAGCCCCGAACCCTCCCTCGGGTGCTGGTGCCCCGCAATATGAGCCGCCTCGGGGACATGCCCTCTGTGTCTTTTGGCACGGCAAAGAGGAGCTTTTTGTATGGACTGCTGCTGCACACCTTCCATTTTCTCGCCCTTGTCCGTCGACCGGACACGCCCTGGCGTGCCTTGTTGCCGTCCGGCGGCGGAGGCCCTCGATGGGAGGCCCTCTACGGAGGTGTCCTCCCCCTTTCTATCGGGGACCTGGGTTGGAGGGTGTTGCATGCAGCAGTCCCTTATAATAAGAGGATGCATAGGTTCACGGACTCTCAGGACACATGCCCTTTTTGCGGTCTTGTGGAGTCCGTGGACCATGTATACATAGGGTGTTGTAGGCTGCACTCCCTTTTTAGTTATTTGAAAAACCTTTTATTGATGTTTTGTTTGCACTTCAGCCCCACGCTCCTGATCTATGGGCACCCGGTGCGGAAGGGGGTCGGGAAGGAGGAGGACCTCCTCGTGAACCTGCTCCTGGGCCTGGCCAACTTGGCCATTAACAGGTCCAGGCAGCGGGCGATCGACGGGGGAGTCCCGCCCGATTGTTTGTCCCTCTTCCGCGGCTACGTTCGCTGCCGGATGTCCCTGGAGCAGGAGCACGCGGTGTCTGCTGGCACTCTCGAGGCCTTCCATGCTCGGTGGGCACCGCGGGGACTGGGGTGTTTTGTTGACCCCTTTAATCACATTTTGATTTAAAGTTTGTAAGTTTCCTTTAAACTTTGTTCTTGGTTTTACAGCTGACCTGAATTAGGGGCTGTGCCTGATTTATCCCAATTTTGTTGATTTGGTTTTCATTTAAAAGATTATCAAGAGTTCAAATCTCACAATGGCAAACTATGAAACAATGTAACTTCATCTGAAACAGATGGAAATGGGTTTGTACTCAAAAGAGTTAGTTTTGGGCTTGGCCTAAATAGCCAAGTGGTTATGGTACTGGGTTTGTAACCCCCAGATCAAGAGTTCCTGTCTCTCGATCAGGAGAAGGCGTTCGACAGGGTGGATCACGAACACTTACTCGGAACTCTGCGAGCTTTCGGCTTCGGGACGCATTTTGTCGCCCGGATCCGACTTCTGTACACCGCCGCGGAGTGTCTAGTGAAGGTTAACGGGTCCCTGACGGCGCCCCTTCGCTTTGGGAGAGGGGTACGTCAGGGCTGCCCCCTGTCTGGCCAGTTGTATTCTATTTGCGTGGAGCCTTTCCTGCGCCTCTTGCGGAGGAGGTTGTCGGGATTGGTTCTGCGCGGGCCGGGCATCGGGGTGGTCCTTTCGGCTTACGCCGATGACGTGCTCCTTATGTTTAGTGACCCGGCTGACCTGCGGAGGATGCGCGAGTGCCAGGAGGTCTACTCTGCCGCTTCTTCTGCCAGGATCAACTGGGGTAAGTGTTCTGGACTCCTGGTCGGTCAGTGGCAGATGGATCCCCTACACGAGGAGCTCAGGCCTTTCACCTGGAGCAGGACCAGCCTCCTCTACCTGGGGGTCCATCTCTGCCCCGCTGAGGAATCCTGGCCGGCAAACTGGCAGGAACTGGAGACGAAAGTCACCGCTCGCCTGCGGCGCTGGACAGGACTGCTCCGAGTGCTATCTTACCGAGGTCGAGTTCTGGTCATAAACCAGCTGATCGCCGCCATGTTGTGGTATCGGCTGGTCACTTTGAACCCTCCCCCGGACTTTGTCACAAGAATCCAGAGATTGTTAGTCGACTTCTTCTGGGACAAAAGATTGCACTGGGTCGCTGCCGAGGTTCTGAGTCTCCCGCTTAGGGAGGGTGGTCAGGCGCTAGTGTGCCTACGCACACAGGTGGCGACTTTCCGCCTTCAGACCCTGCAGCGATACCTTTACGTTGAGCCTCCTCCTAGATGGTGTGCCCTGATGACGTATTTCTTCCGTCAGGTGCACGGCCTGAATTATGACGTGCAGCTCCTGTTTGTAGAACAGCTGGGCCTCGGTGGCTCCTTGCAGGCGTTGCCCATCTTTTACCAGGACCTGATCAAAGTCTGGAAAGTGGTCGCCTCGTGACGCAGCTCTCCCCCGTCAGGAGTAGCGGCTATTGTCAGAGAGCCGCTGCTCAGGAATCCGCCCCTCCGTCCTTTTCAGTGGTTGGCAGAGAGGAGGGCTGTGGCCGCAGGGGTGACCAGGATCGGGGACGTGCTGGGTGGCGGAGGACTGGGCTGGATGCTCCCGCAGGAGTTGGTGCGACGCGCGTCTGTGAGTGTCCAGGTCGCAGCCGATGCCATCCAAGACCTGAGAACGGTCGTGCTCGGTCCCGACGTTATTTTGGGTCTTGAGGTGGCCCAGGTGCGCGGTGGTCTTCCGTCTGAGCGTTCCCCTGTTCGGACGGAATTCCACATTGGCCCCAAGCCCCGAACCCTCCCTCGGGTGCTGGTGCCCCGCAATATGAGCCGCCTCGGGGACATGCCCTCTGTGCCTTTTGGCACGGCAAAGAGGGGCTTTTTGTACGGACTGCTGCTGCACACCTTCCATTTTCTCGCCCTTGTCCGTCGCCCGGACACGCCCTGGCGTGCCTTGTTGCCGTCCGGCGGCGGAGGCCCCCGATGGGAGGCCCTCTACGGAGGTGTCCTCCCCCTTTCTATCGGGGACCTGGGTTGGAGGGTGTTGCATGCAGCAGTCCCTTATAATAAGAGGATGCATAGGTTCACGGACTCTCAGGACACGTGCTCTTTTTGCGGTCTTGTGGAGTCCGTGGACCATGTATACGTAGGGTGTTGTAGGCTGCACTCCCTTTTTAGTTATTTGAAAAACCTTTTATTGATGTTTTGTTTGCACTTCAGCCCCACGCTCCTGATCTATGGGCACCCGGTGCGGAAGGGGGTCGGGAAGGAGGAGGACCTCCTCGTGAACCTGCTCCTGGGCCTGGCCAAGTTGGCCATTAACAGGTCCAGGCAGCGGGCGATCGACGGGGGAGTCCCGCCCGATTGTTTGTCCCTCTTCCGAGGCTACGTTTGCTTCCGGATGTCCCTGGAGAAGGAGCACGCGGTGTCTGCTGGCACTCTCGAGGCCTTCTGTGCTCGGTGGGCACCGCGGGGACTGGGGTGTTTTGTTGACCCCTTTAATCACATTTTGATTTAAAGTTTGTAAGTTTCCTTTAAACTTTGTTCTTGGTTTTACAGCTGACCTGAATTAGGGGCTGTGCCTGATTTATCCCAATTTTGTTGATTTGGTTTTCGTTTAAAAGATTATGAAGAGTTCATTTTCTTAACGATCTCGTGGAGGTAATTGTGGATTCAGTTGGTTTCCTGATACTGAGGAGAGAAGGTGTGTGGTGTTGCTGCTCCTCAGTGTTTCAACTGTTTCTGCTGCTGCCTTTGGGGTTGTTGCTTCTGCTGTGTGCTGCTGCTGCTTCTGCTGCTGCTCCTCCAGTGCTGCTGCTGCTGCCTTGCCCCTGTGGTGCCAAAGGAGAGAGAGGGAGAGAAGAGAACAGTTGCTGCTGTTGCTACAGGACAGGAAGGCCAGGAGGCCAGGACTGAGTTGAAAAACAACATCCTAGGTGGGTGTCTGAACTGTGTATTTTTGTTTAAGGTGGGGGCAATTAAGGACTGTGTTTTGAAGGGGGAGGCAAGAAGACTGCCAGAGGAGTTGGGGAAGGAAGAGAGGGAGGGTGTGTGTGTGTGCTGAAACCATCTTTCTGCCACCCCTCCCCCCAACCCAGCCCTTTTCCCAGTAAGGCCAGCAATAGCTGGTGAAGACATCGCCTCCCCCTGCCTGAAGAACATCAGGCCCCCACCCACCGTCCATCCACCATCGAGGACACCTACCTGGACATTTAGCGCTTTCCCTCCTGTGCTTCCCTGTCTTTTACTCCTCTCCCTCCTCTCCTCTCCTGCCTAAAAGAGGGGAGGTTGTTTCTACCTCTCTCCCCCACCCCCTTTCCTCAGACAAAATGGCCAATCCTTCCCAGGGTGGGCGTGGCTCTGGCCCTAAGGCCACTTCACCATCGCCTGTGGCCGGGCCCTCGAGGGTTAATGTGGAGGCGGTTTTGTCACCGGTGGCAGGGCCTCAAAAAAAGAAAACCTATGCGGGGGTGGTTGCTTCTGCGGCTCCAGCTGCTCCCGCTGCCCTGTCACCATTCCGCCTCCTGACCAGGGCCCTTGGGGTAAAGAGCTATGCTCACCCTGAAATGACAATAGAGGCCTGCGTAAAGGCTATGGCTGGGGTCGTCGGCCCCTCAGCCATTGTCGCGGCCTCTAAAATGTATGGGAAGGCCATATTCTTCTTGAGGTCCGAGCGGGCAGTGCACCTCGCCCTGCAAAAAGGACTCACTGTGGGCGGGACTTTTCTGGCGGTGGACCCCCTTGAGGCCACCGCCCAGAGAATTATTATTTCGAACGTCCCGCCTATTCTATCCAGTGAGCTCCTCCTCCCCCACCTTAATAAATTGGGGGAGGTCAGGTCGGGGGTTGCACCAATCCCGCTCGGCCTCAAAGACTCGGCCCTCCGCCATGTGTACTCCTTCCGGCGCCAGGTATTTGTCCGCTTGGCCCAGGAGGAGTGCCTGGAGGGGGCCTTCATTATCAATTTTGAGGAGACCGCCTATCGGGTCTTCTGGACCGCGGAGGGCGTGAGGTGCCATGCTTGTAAGGAGGCGGGGAACGTGAGGAAGACGTGCCCCGCCTCCAAGGCCACGAGCCCCACCCAAGCGGCCACGGCTGGCACCGCCCCTCCTCCCCCCGCCACCACTCCATCTCCCTCCCCGCAAGGGGAAGCGACGCCGGCGGCCACTGCCATCTCGGCTGCCAGTGAGGCGGGGGGAGAGCACCCGCGCCGTAAGAAGGCGCGGAGGAAGACCTGCAACCTGGAGGCGGCCCCTGAAACGCCCCAATACCCCCAAACACCTGCAAGCACCGGCTCGGGGGAAAAAACATCATCCGGCCCCGGCGTCGTGTCCGCGTGTGCTCCCGGGCCCATGGGTGCTAAGGCGCCGAGTGCTGGGCCCGGCGTCATCTCTGCGCGTGGTCCCGGGGCCGACGGGGAAAAGACACGGGACCCCGAGCCGGGGAATCTAACACCCAAAACCCAGAGGGTGGAGTGTCCGGGAGGGCTGGACAAGGAGGAGGGGGCCTCGGAAATGGAGGTCTCCCTAGCCCCCAGCCTGACCCGGAAGAGACGTCACGCTTCGGAGGAGGAGGTGGGTGATGCCCAAACTGAAGAAGTTGGGTGTGTCCCTTCCCCCGATGAAGAGGTGGTGGCGTCTCCACCAAGTAAAATCTCGCCCTGTCCTCTGGGGGAACTCAAAACCTCTACCCCTACCACTGTTACCTCCGTCAACCTGCTGCAGTTCCCTGAACAGGGCCCCTCGGGGGTCACTGAAGGCACCTCCCTTGAGGTGGTGCCCGACTCAGGAACCCTCGATAACCCCGAGGTACCTTCTGGCTCGTCGGGGGACTGTAGCTTTCAAAATTTAACAAATGTTAACGGGTCATTGGGTGGCGGCGAAAAGGAGGGCCTTCCCGCTCCCTCCCAAACCTTAGCACCGGGCGTCCTAGTTTTAGGTCAGGAGCTTGTCCTGAGCTCCCCGGACGACCCGGTGCCGGGAGGAGAGAGGGCATCAGAACTGCCGCTGCCCTCTGACCCAAAACGTTTAGAGGAGACCAGAGAGGACCCCTCTGGCCTTGATCCTGGGGGTGGGATCGAGGTACAGGTGGGGCCAGCTGGCAGCTCCGAATCAGCCCCCGTACTCAATGCGGAGGAGGGGTTGGAAGCTGGAGGCGACGACCTGGAAGAGGACGGGGTGTCCGTGGTGAGCGCTGGAGATTATGCTGAGTCGCTCTCAAGCGAGGCGGTGGATCCCCTGGTGCCCTCCACTGACTCCCCCCTCATCCCCCCAAGGGAACTCCGGGACTTTTTGGCGAGTCATCGCGGTCGCCGAGACAGGGTTCAGTTGGCCTTGGACCGGTGGCATTCTTTTCCGCTGGTGTTCTGGTCCACTCGCGAGGCTCTCAAGTCTCCCGAGTTGGATAGGAACGCGCAGCGGAGGGTCCAAACGTTTCTCGCTGGGCTCCTGAAGGAGAGGAAGGACTAAAAAGTCCTCTTCTTCTTTTTAATGACTTAAGGTGAAGGTTTGATGTACCTTTGACAATGAAGACAACTATAGCCAGCCTCAACATCCGCGGCAGCAGGGACGCACAGCGCAGGTTCCAGAACTTCTCGGTCCTCAGGGATGGGAAGTACGCGTTGTGCTTCCTGCAAGAAACCCATACCGTTCCGGGAGACGAAGCCACGTGGCTCCTGGAGTGGCGAGGGGGGGTCTACATGAGTCACCTAGCCTCCAATTCGGGTGGGGTGGCTATCTTGTTGGCCCCGCTTTTTCAGCCGGACATCTTGGGGGTGAAGGAGCAGGTGCCAGGCCGGTTGCTGCACCTGACTGTGCATCTGGGGGGGGCGGTGCTTCACTTTGTGAATGTGTACGCTCCCCTGGGCACGCAGCAGCAAGCGAGCTTCTTTGAAGAAGTGTCCACTCATCTCGGCTCCATCGACGCTGGCGAGTGCATCGTCCACGGGGGGGATTTCAATTGCACCCTCGGGGTCCGTGACCGTCACGGTACCCCGCACTGCACGCGAGGTGTGAGTAAGTTGCGGGACCTGGTCAGGTCCTTCGACTTAGTGGACGTCTGGCGAAATCTCCATCCTGACTCCAGCGTGTTCACCTTTGTGTCACCTGGAGTCGGAGCGTCCAGACTCGACCGCCTTTACGTTTCAAAGGCGTACGTGTCCTGCGTTCCGGCTGCTTCTATACAGCAGGTTCCGTGCACGGACCACCGTCTGGTGTGGGCGGAGCTCACTTCGTTCTGCGCTCGGACGGGGTCCGCGTACTGGCATTTTAATAACCTGTTGTTGGAAGACCAGCGGTTCCTGGACTCGTTCCGTCGCTTCTGGGCCGGCTGGAGAAGGAAGCGGGGAGGCTTCCCCTCCTTGAGGCTATGGTGGGACGTGGGCAAGACTCACGTCCGAGTTTCCTGTCAAGAGTACGCGAAGGGGTCGACAAAGAGACGCAAATCCAGGGTCGAGGAGTTGGAGAAGGAAGTGCTCGACCTGGAGGCACGTCTCCGTCAGTCCGACGCGGACCCGGCCCTGTGGTCGGTGTACGATGAGAAGAAGGGCGCGCTGCGGGACCTGCAACTGGTCGGGTCTCGGGGCGCGTTCGTGAGGTCGCGGATCCGGTTCCTCAAGGAGATGGACCGCGGCTCCCCCTTCTTCTACTCGCTGGAAAAAAGGCACGGGGTCCGTAAGCAGCTCTTTACGCTGCTGGCCGACGACGGATCCCTTGTCTCGGATCCGGAGGGCATCAGGGCCATTGCCCGAGATTACTACACTGCCCTGTTCTCTCCGGATCCGTCCAGTGAGGAAGCTTGCAGAGTTTTGTGGGCGGACCTGCCGCAGGTCGGCCCGGAGTGCGCCGGAAAGCTCGACTCCCCTATAAGTCTGGGGGAGCTGACCGGCGCACTCGACGGTCTTTCTAGGGGCAAAACCCCGGGACTAGACGGGCTGACCGTGGAGTTCTTCAGGGCGTTCTGGGACGTCTTGGGGAGCGACTTCGCGGGGGTCCTGGGGGAGAGCATTGCTACCGGGGAGATGCCCCTTTCGTGGCGCAGGGCCGTGATTGCCCTGCTGCCGAAGAAGGGGGATCTCTGCCTTCTTAAAAACTGGCGCCCGGTCTCCCTCTTCAGCACGGACTACAAAATCTTCGCCCGAGCCATGTCTTCTCGGCTCGGCACCGTGCTGGACCACATGATCCACCCTGACCAGTCCTACACCGTCCCGGACCGAACCATTTATGATAACATCCATCTGGTCCGGGACATCATCCACCGTTCCCAGAGGGCTGGTCTGTCGAGCGCCTTCCTGTCTCTCGATCAGGAGAAGGCGTTCGACAGGGTGGATCACGAACACTTACTCGGAACTCTGCGAGCTTTCGGCTTCGGGACGCATTTTGTCGCCCGGATCCGACTTCTGTACACCGCCGCGGAGTGTCTAGTGAAGGTTAACGGGTCCCTGACGGCGCCCCTTCGCTTTGGGAGAGGGGTACGTCAGGGCTGCCCCCTGTCTGGCCAGTTGTATTCTATTTGCGTGGAGCCTTTCCTGCGCCTCTTGCGGAGGAGGTTGTCGGGATTGGTTCTGCGCGGGCCGGGCATCGGGGTGGTCCTTTCGGCTTACGCCGATGACGTGCTCCTTATGTTTAGTGACCCGGCTGACCTGCGGAGGATGCGCGAGTGCCAGGAGGTCTACTCTGCCGCTTCTTCTGCCAGGATCAACTGGGGTAAGTGTTCTGGACTCCTGGTCGGTCAGTGGCAGATGGATCCCCTACCCGAGGAGCTCAGGCCTTTCACCTGGAGCAGGACCAGCCTCCTCTACCTGGGGGTCCATCTCTGCCCCGCTGAGGAATCCTGGCCGGCAAACTGGCAGGAACTGGAGACGAAAGTCACCGCTCGCCTGCGGCGCTGGACAGGACTGCTCCGAGTGCTATCTTACCGAGGTCGAGTTCTGGTCATAAACCAGCTGATCGCCGCCATGTTGTGGTATCGGCTGGTCACTTTGAACCCTCCCCCGGACTTTGTCACAAGAATCCAGAGATTGTTAGTCGACTTCTTCTGGGACAAAAGATTGCACAGGGTCGCTGCCGAGGTTCTGAGTCTCCCGCTTAGGGAGGGTGGTCAGGCGCTAGTGTGCCTACGCACACAGGTGGCGACTTTCCGCCTTCAGACCCTGCAGCGATACCTCTACGTTGAGCCTCCTCCTAGATGGTGTGCCCTGATGACGTATTTCTTCCGTCAGGTGCACGGCCTGAATTATGACGTGCAGCTCCTGTTTATAGAACAGCTGGGCCTCGGTGGCTCCTTGCAGGCGTTGCCCGTCTTTTACCAGGACCTGATCAAAGTCTGGAAAGTGGTCGCCTCGCGACGCAGCTCTCCCCCGTCAGGAGTAGCGGCTATCGTCAGAGAGCCGCTGCTCAGGAATCCGCCCCTCCGTCCTTTTCAGTGGTTGGCGGAGAGGAGGGCTGTGGCCGCAGGGGTGACCAGGATCGGGGACGTGCTGGGTGGCGGAGGACTGGGCTGGATGCTCCCGCAGGAGTTGGCGCGACGCGCGTCTGTGAGTGTCCAGGTCGCAGCCGATGCCATCCAAGACCTGAGAACGGTCGTGCTCGGACCCGACGTTATTTTGGATCTTGAGGTGGCCCAGGTGCGCGGTGGTCTTCCGTCTGAGCGTTCCCCTGTTCGGACGGAATTCCACATTGGCCCCAAGCCCCGAACCCTCCCTCGGGTGCTGGTGCCCCGCAATATGAGCCGCCTCGGGGACATGCCCTCTGTGTCTTTTGGCACGGCAAAGAGGGGCTTTTTGTATGGACTGCTGCTGCACACCTTCCATTTTCTCGCCCTTGTCCGTCGACCGGACACGCCCTGGCGTGCCTTGTTGCCGTCCGGCGGCGGAGGCCCTCGATGGGAGGCCCTCTACGGAGGTGTCCTCCCCCTTTCTATCGGGGACCTGGGTTGGAGGGTGTTGCATGCAGCAGTCCCTTATAATAAGAGGATGCATAGGTTCACGGACTCTCAGGACACATGCCCTTTTTGCGGTCTTGTGGAGTCCGTGGACCATGTATACATAGGGTGTTGTAGGCTGCACTCCCTTTTTAGTTATTTGAAAAACCTTTTATTGATGTTTTGTTTGCACTTCAGCCCCACGCTCCTGATCTATGGGCACCCGGTGCGGAAGGGGGTCGGGAAGGAGGAGGACCTCCTCGTGAACCTGCTCCTGGGCCTGGCCAAGTTGGCCATTAACAGGTCCAGGCAGCGGGCGATCGACGGGGGAGTCCCGCCCGATTGTTTGTCCCTCTTCCGCGGCTACATTCGCTGCCGGATGTCCCTGGAGCAGGAGCACGCGGTGTCTGCTGGCACTCTCGAGGCCTTCCATGCTCGGTGGGCACCGCGGGGACTGGGGTGTTTTGTTGACCCCTTTAATCACATTTTGATTTAAAGTTTGTAAGTTTCCTTTAAACTTTGTTCTTGGTTTTACAGCTGACCTGAATTAGGGGCTGTGCCTGATTTATCCCAATTTTGTTGATTTGGTTTTCATTTAAAAGATTATCAAGAGTTCAAATCTCACAATGGCAAACTATGAAACAATGTAACTTCATCTGAAACAGATGGAAATGGGTTTGTACTCAAAAGAGTTAGTTTTGGGCTTGGCCTAAATAGCCAAGTGGTTATGGTACTGGGTTTGTAACCCCCAGATCAAGAGTTCCTGTCTCTCGATCAGGAGAAGGCGTTCGACAGGGTGGATCACGAACACTTACTCGGAACTCTGCGAGCTTTCGGCTTCGGGACGCATTTTGTCGCCCGGAGCCGACTTCTGTACACCGCCGCGGAGTGTCTAGTGAAGGTTAACGGGTCCCTGACGGCGCCCCTTCGCTTTGGGAGAGGGGTACGTCAGGGCTGCCCCCTGTCTGGCCAGTTGTATTCTATTTGCGTGGAGCCTTTCCTGCGCCTCTTGCGGAGGAGGTTGTCGGGATTGGTTCTGCGCGGGCCGGGCATCGGGGTGGTCCTTTCGGCTTACGCCGATGACGTGCTCCTTATGTTTAGTGACCCGGCTGACCTGCGGAGGATGCGCGAGTGCCAGGAGGTCTACTCTGCCGCTTCTTCTGCCAGGATCAACTGGGGTAAGTGTTCTGGACTCCTGGTCGGTCAGTGGCAGATGGATCCCCTACCCGAGGAGCTCAGGCCTTTCACCTGGAGCAGGACCAGCCTCCTCTACCTGGGGGTCCATCTCTGCCCCGCTGAGGAATCCTGGCCGGCAAACTGGCAGGAACTGGAGACGAAAGTCACCGCTCGCCTGCGGCGCTGGACAGGACTGCTCCGAGTGCTATCTTACCGAGGTCGAGTTCTGGTCATAAACCAGCTGATCGCCGCCATGTTGTGGTATCGGCTGGTCACTTTGAACCCTCCCCCGGACTTTGTCACAAGAATCCAGAGATTGTTAGTCGACTTCTTCTGGGACAAAAGATTGCACTGGGTCGCTGCCGAGGTTCTGAGTCTCCCGCTTAGGGAGGGTGGTCAGGCGCTAGTGTGCCTACGCACACAGGTGGCGACTTTCCGCCTTCAGACCCTGCAGCGATACCTTTACGTTGAGCCTCCTCCTAGATGGTGTGCCCTGATGACGTATTTCTTCCGTCAGGTGCACGGCCTGAATTATGACGTGCAGCTCCTGTTTGTAGAACAGCTGGGCCTCGGTGGCTCCTTGCAGGCGTTGCCCGTCTTTTACCAGGACCTGATCAAAGTCTGGAAAGTGGTCGCCTCGTGACGCAGCTCTCCCCCGTCAGGAGTAGCGGCTATCGTCAGAGAGCCGCTGCTCAGGAATCCGCCCCTCCGTCCTTTTCAGTGGTTGGCGGAGAGGAGGGCTGTGGCCGCAGGGGTGACCAGGATCGGGGACGTGCTGGGTGGCGGAGGACTGGGCTGGATGCTCCCGCAGGAGTTGGCACGACGCGCGTCTGTGAGTGTCCAGGTCGCAGCCGATGCCATCCAAGACCTGAGAACGGTCGTGCTCGGACCCGACTTTATTTTGGGTCCTGAGGTGGCCCAGGTGCGCGGTGGTCTTCCGTCTGAGCGTTCCCCTGTTCGGACGGAATTCCACATTGGCCCCAAGCCCCGAACCCTCCCTCGGGTGCTGGTGCCCCGCAATATGAGCCGCCTCGGGGACATGCCCTCTGTGCCTTTTGGCACGGCAAAGAGGGGCTTTTTGTACGCACTGCTGCTGCACACCTTCCATTTTCTCGCCCTTGTCCGTCGACCGGACACGCCCTGGCGTGCCTTGTTGCCGTCCGGCGGCGGAGGCCCTCGATGGGAGGCCCTCTACGGAGGTGTCCTCCCCCTTTCTATCGGGGACCTGGGTTGGAGGGTGTTGCATGCAGCAGTTCCTTATAATAAGAGGATGCATAGGTTCACGGACTCTCAGGACACATGCCCTTTTTGCGGTCTTGTGGAGTCCGTGGACCATGTATACATAGGGTGTTGTAGGCTGCACTCCCTTTTTAGTTATTTGAAAAACCTTTTATTGATGTTTTGTTTGCACTTCAGCCCCACGCTCCTGATCTATGGGCACCCGGTGCGGAAGGGGGTCGGGAAGGAGGAGGACCTCCTCGTGAACCTGCTCCTGGGCCTGGCCAAGTTGGCCATTAACAGGTCCAGGCAGCGGGCGATCGACGGGGGAGTCCCGCCCGATTGTTTGTCCCTCTTCCGCGGCTATGTTCGCTGCCGGATGTCCCTGGAGAAGGAGCACGCGGTGTCTGCTGGCACTCTCGAGGCCTTCCGTGCTCAGTGGGCACCGCGGGGACTGGGGTGTTTTGTTGACCCCTTTAATCACATTTTGATTTAAAGTTTGTAAGTTTCCTTTAAACTTTGTTCTTGGTTTTACAGCTGACCTGAATTAGGGGCTGTGCCTGATTTATCCCAATTTTGTTGATTTGGTTTTCATTTAAAAGATTATCATCCACCATTCCCAGAGGGCTGGTCTGTCGAGCGCCTTCCTGTCTCTCGATCAGGAGAAGGCGTTCGACAGGGTGGATCACGAATACTTACTCGGAACTCTGCGAGCTTTCTGGTTCGGGACGCATTTTGTCGCCCCGATCTGACTTCTGCACACCGCCGCGGAGTGTCTAGTGAAGGTTAACGGGTCCCTGACGGTGCCCCTTTGCTTTGGGAGAGGGGTACGTCAGGGCTGCCCCCTGTCTGGCCAGTTGTATTCTATTTGCGTGGAGCCTTTCCTGCGCCTCTTGCGGAGGAGGTTGTCGGGATTGGTTCTGCACGGGCCAGGCATCGGGGTGGTCCTTTCGGCTTACGCCGATGACGTGCTCCTTATGTTTAGTGACCCGGCTGACCTGCGGAGGATGCGCGAGTGCCAGGAGGTCTACTCTGCCGCTTCTTCTGCCAGGATCAACTGAGGTAAATGTTCTGGACTCCTGGTCGGTCAGTGGCAGATGGATCCCCTACCCGAGGAGCTCAGGCCTTTCACCTGGAGCAGGACCAGCCTCCTCTACCTGGGGGTCCATTTCTGCCTCGTTGAGGAATCCTGGCTGGCAAACTGGCAGGAACTGGAGACGAAAGTCACCGCTCGCCTGCGGCGCTGAACAGGACTGCTCCGAGTGCTATCTTACCGAGGTCGAGTTCTGGTCATAAACCAGCTGATCGCCGCCATGTTGTGGTATCGGCTGGTCACTTTGACTCCTCCCCCGGACTTTGTCACAAGAATCCAGAGATTGTTAGTCGACTTCTTCTGGGACAAAAGATTGCACTGGGTCGCTGCCGAGGTTCTGAGTCTCCCGCCTAGGGAGGGTGGTCAGGCGCTAGTGTGCCTACGCACACAGGTGGCGCCTTTCCACCTTCAGACCCTGCAGCAATACCTCTACGTCGAGCCTCCTCCTTGATGGTGTGCCCTGATGATGTATTTCTTCCGTCTGGTGCACGGCCTGAATTATGACGTGCAGCTCCTGTTTATAGAACAGCTGGGCCTCGGTGGCCCCTTGCAGGCGTTGCCCATCTTTTACCAGGACCTGATCAAAGTCTGGAAAGTGGTCGCCTCGCGACGCAGCTCTCCCCCGTCAGGAGTAGCGGCCATCGTCAGAGAGCCGCTCCTCAGGAATCCGCCCCTCCGTCCTTTTCAGTGGTTGGCGGAGAGGAGGGCTGTGGCCGCAGGGGTGACCAGGATCGGGGATGTGCTGGGTGGTGGAGGACTGGGCTGGATGCTCCCACAGGAGTTAGCGCGACGTACGTCTGTGAGTGTCCAGGTTGCAGCCGATGCCATCCAAGACCTATGAACGGTCGTGCTCGGACCCGACGTTATTTTGGGTCTTGAGGTGGCCCAGGTGCGCGGTGGTCTTCCGTCTGAACGTTCCCCTGCTTGGACAGAATTCCACATTGGCCCCAAGCCCCGAAACCTCCCTCAGGTGCTGGTGCCCCGCAATATGAGCCGCCTCAGGGACATGCCCTCCGTGCCTTTTGGCACGGCAAAGAGGGGCTTTTTGTACGCACTGCTGCTGCACACCTTCCATTTTCTCGCCCTTGTCCGTCGACTGGACACGCCCTGGCGTGCCTTGTTGCCGTCCGGCGGCGGAGGCCCCCGATGGGAGGCCCTCTACGGAGGTGTCCTCCCACTATCGGGGACCTGGCTTTGAGGGTGTTGCATGCAGCAGTCCCCTATAATAAGAGGATGCATAAGTTCACGGACTCTCAGGACACGTGCCCTTTTTGCGATCTTGTGGAGTCCGTGGACCATGTATACATAGGGTGTTGTAGACTGCACTCCCTTTTTAGTTATTTGAAAAACCTTTTATTGATGTTTTGTTTGTACTTCAGCCCCACGCTCCTGATCTATGGGCACCCGGTGCAGAAGGGGGTCGGGAAGGGGGAGGACCTCCTCCTGAACCTGCTCCTGGGCCTGGCCAAGTTGGCCATTAACAGGTCCAGGCAGCGGGCGATCGACGGGGGAGTCCCGCCCGATTGTTTGTCCCTCTTCCGCGGCTAAGTTCGCTGCCAGATGTCCCTGGAGAGGGAGCACGCGGTGTCTGCTGGCACTCTCGAGGCCTTCTGTGCTCGGTGGGCACCGCGGGGACTGGGGTGTTTTGTTGACCCCTTTAATCACATTTTGATTTAAAGTTTGTAAGGTTCCTTTAAACTTTTGTCCTTGGTTTTATAGCTGACCTGAATTAGCGGCTGTGCCTGATTTATCCCAATTTTGTTGATTTGGTTTTCATTTAAAAGATTATCAAGAGTTCAAATCTCACAATGGCAAACAATGAAACAATGTAACTTCATCTGAAACAGATGGAAATGGGTTTGTACTCGAAAGAGTTACATGGTGTGTTTCCAGTGCCTGGACCTGTCAGGTGGTGCCCTGAAAGATAATCCTGCAAAACATCTCACTCATTGTGATGTCTGCTACGCTCTCCATAATATGGCCTTCTAGTGAGGTGTGAACTTTGAGTATGGTAAGGCCATGAAAAGATTCAGCTCATTGGAGGAAGAGAAGATGAGGAGAAGGATGAGAAGGCAGTGGGGAAGGATGCAGAATACTGAAGGTTGCACAGGGAAGAGGCCAGGCATGGGGTTCAAACGTCTCATCAGGATGTCATGAATATCATGGATCATCTTATTCAGGAACATTTCATTTGAGTCCTTCTGACCCAGGATCTCCCTTGTCAAGTTACTATGCCTTTCCTCACTGCTGTTCCATACAAGCTCTGGCTTGAGAGTTGAAAACCTTCAGATCTTCAGGGTTGCATGGCTCTGGTTGTGGAGGGAATTCTAGGAGATACTTTATTGTTTTGGATGCCTCTCTGCAGTCACAGACAACAGGCCTCTTTAGGCTCTGTCCTCACTTCTGCATTAGGGGGAGAATTTTCTCCCCATCAGGGGGGTTGTGCTGGGGCATGTGCGGGTGCACGCGCGGCTGATTAGTTTAAGTTTAAACAGTTTAATAAAGTGTTGAAAAGTTTTTTTTATGACATGTCCCCTCATGTGAAACTGCCACATGAGCTGGGACATGTGCATTCATTTTAATAAAAAATTAACTTAAAATTTTAAATCATTCATGAAACCTCATCCTGCCCATGGATGAGGTTTCATGAAAAATGCAAAGGCCACCTGGGCTCTTCGCCTGCACAACAAGCTTAAGATTGGACGGGCAGCTCAGCTGACTGCCTTAATTGCTTTTTAATAGGCCTTTGACAGTGCAGCCGAACTGAAAATTTAAATGACATGCATTGATGTTAGGACGCACGTGTCATTTTATGCCTCAGCTAGTGGGCCCCACCCCCGCTCGCTGAGCCAAAGATTCTGCCCAGGGCTTTGCAGTAGCTGGCTTATTTCAAGTGAAGCCCAATGCAAACTGGAGGAACAGCACCTCATCTTCCGACTAGGCACTTTACAGCCTTCCGGACTGAATATTGAATTCAACAACTTTAGGTCTTAAACTCCCTCCTCCATCCCCATCCCCTTTGTTTCTTCCCCCTTCCTTTTGTTTTTTCCAATAAATTATATAGATTTTTCTTTTCCCATCTATTTCCATTATTTTTAAATATTTTTAAATCTTTTATGCTCCCCCCACCCCACTAGAGCTATACCTTGAGTGCCCTATCATCCATTCTTAATTAGCACATTCGTTTAGATAATATCACTAACTTCAACACCTATGTGTTCTTTTGTTCTTTTGTCTGTGACACCTTTTGATGATCTGCTTCTATTACTGCTTGCTTGTCCCTACAACCACACCACCCCCTTTCACTTCTCTCCCCCCACCCAACACCACCCATCCCCTCCCCCCACACACCTTAAACTAGCTTATATTTCACCCCTTCCTTGGATTTACCTAGTTCTGTTGAAGGGTCATGAGGACTCGAAACGTCAACTCTTTCCAGGCAATTCTGTTTTTGTTTTGGATTTCTAGCATCCGCAGTTTTTTGTTTTTATCCCTGAGGAAGAGGACAGTTGTTTGTAATGTGCCCGGGTCAGTTCCCCACTTAGAGCTGGCCAACTTGTTTAAGGTGTTGCTTCTAGCTGGTAACTTCACCTTTACTTTGATCTTTAAAGCTTGGGATGATCTAACATTATTCTAAGGTATGCTGGCTTAAAGTTGTATGTCAGGACTCTCCCATATCAACGTATGTAAAGTTATTGCTTTGTATTTCTATTCCTAAAATGAAAATAACTGATCTGTATCTTTTCAGAGTTGGCCCACAGTTGGTTAATAATTGCATAGCAGCTGGTTAGCTCAGCCAGTGTATCACCAAGGGACTTCTCTACTGTATCAAATGATTGATCCTGAGAAGCTATGCACAAGTCATCAGCATAGAGGAACCTTCTGGAATGTGGATGAATGGGCTGGTTGTGGCAGGGATGTAAGAACACTACCCTGAAATAAGCCATTTTCCTATCTGCACCATCTGCTTCGCTTGTCATTTAAGTCAACAAAGAAATGTTAGTTGGCCAGTATGTTGCGTATCAGCTGAGTCAATCTTCGGTTCTATGGAATAACTTCTGTGCAAGAATCTGATTGAAGAATCCTGCTTTGGATACTATGAATCAGGCTTCATGGCGGTGAATATATTAACAGCAAGTTTTTATTAACAACTCATAACCTATATACATATATGCATTGGAGGGTACAGATATGGAGCTGACTCCAGTCTAGGTCTTTACACATCTCTGTCTATCTCTAAGACTGACCATTGCTCTGGTTCATGTGCCTTCTTACATCACTGTGTGGGTGGCACTATACTTAGTCCCCATTAACCCTTTATGTACCAGACTCTACACCTCCCCTCAAGTTTTTATTCATGGATATAGAGTTACTTTAGTTTACTTCAAGTCTGATAACAGTAAGTCTTGGGCATTTACCTTATTGTTACAACTTAATGCTATTCCAACATTATTGTTATTACAGTATTAACATGAACAACATTCTCACTACCCCATCTATCCCCTTCAATTCCTTGAAGTTAGGGATTAAGGCAATCTGGAGGCCTTATAATCCACATCTTACTCACCATTCTGTTGGGAGAGTCATATGCTCTGAAGTTTCTGGCTCTTGTTGGCTTGGAAGTTGGACTGGCATTTGCATTTGGTTTCATTTTTTTCTTCTATAGCTTGATGTTAAACTATGTCTGTTTGGTCTGGCTGGTTTGGCGGTGCATGGTTATTGTTACACTTGATCCTTTGTTACGGGGTGGATGAAAATGGTATTTGTCTGCTTGGTGGTGCCTTTTCTTCTACTTTTTCTGTTTGGGCCATAAGGAAGCTCTCTGAGGCTGAGGAAGGGCACTACTGTGACAAGCAGAAGATTGAGTAGTGTGCTCACTTCTGTTTTTGTTGTTGATGCGAGACTGCTACAAGGTTCCAGCATCCCTTGTGGATTTGGAAGTTGCTGTGTGTGCACAGTGGTTGGTGTGTCTACCAACTAACTGTACCATAATCGTAATTGGAGTTAGAGGCCCCTCAGACTGTTGATCCTTCTCTGGTACCACTTCTACTGGAGTTTTAATGATAATCCCGTATATGACCTTGGGGACTTTCCAGGTCCTGCATGACAACTGTTCCACAAAAATAAAAGAAAGATCACAGGTGAAATTAGAGTCTGAATACTCTTTGGTGTTTGAGGACTCAGGACCGGGTTGTTCTAGTTGGCTAACGACGGTGGTAGTCTTGACATCTTCTGCCATCTGGAGAGATCTAGGGCTATGCAAGCATCCCTGCTCATAAGAGAGAAAGGCTGACTCTGGATAGTTTACATTAGCTCAAAGATCTGTTTATCAGCGTACCTCAGTGGCTCATGGATCATGTCGATGACCATGATTTAACATAGAAACATAGAAAAATAGGAGCAGGACTAGGCCATTCGGCCCTTTGAGCCTGCTCAATCATTCATTATAATCATGGCTGATCATCCGACTCAATAGCCTGCTCCCGCTTTCTTCCCATATCCTTTGATCCCTTTTGCCACAAGAGCTATATCTAACTCCTTCTTGAAAACATACAATGTTTTGGCCTCAACTACTTTCTGCGATAGTGAATTACACAGGCTCACCACTCTCTGGGTGAAGAAATTTCTCCTGATCTCAGTCCTAAATGTTCTACCCCGTACCCTCAGACTGTGAACCCTGGTTCTGTACTCCACCCCCCCACCCCCACCCCCCTCCCCGCCACCCCCCCCCCCCCCCCCCCCCCCCCCCCCCCACCATCGGGAACATCCTTTCTACATCTACCCTGTCTAGTCTTGTTAGAATTCTATAAGTTTCTGAGATCCCCCCTCACTCTTCTGAATTCCAGCGAATATAATCCTAAACGACTCAATGTCTCCTCATATGTCAGTCTCTCCATCCCAGGAATCAGTCTAGTAAACCTTCACTGCACACACTTTATAGCAAGTACATCCTTCCGCAGATAAAGAGACCAAAACTGCACTCAATATTCCAGATGTAGTCTCACCAAGGCCCTGTATAATTGCAGCAAGACACCCCTGCTCCTGTACTTGAATCCTCTCGCTATGAAGGCCAACATACCATTTGCCTTCTTTACCACCTGCTGCACCTGCATGCTTACCTTCAGCGACTCGTGTACGAGGACACCCAGGTCGCGTTGCACATTCCCCTCTCTCAATTTATAGCCATTCAGATAATCTGCTTTCCTGTTTTCACTACCAAAGTGGATAACCTCACATTTATCCAAATCATACTGCATCTGCCATGCATTTGCCCACTCACTCAGCTTGTCCAAATCACACTGAAGCATCTCTGCATCCTCCTCACAGCTCACCCTCCCACCCAGCTTTGTGTCAACTGCAAATTTGGAGATATTACATTTAGTTCCCTCATCTAAATCATCAATATATATTGTCCCAGCACTGATCCCTGCAGTACCCTAGTAGTCATTGTCTGCAATTCAGAAAAAGACCCGTTTATTCCAACTCTTTGTTTCCTGTCTGCCAGCCAGTTTTTTATCCATCTCAATACACTACCCCCAATCCCACGTCCTTTAATTTTACACACTAATTTCTTTTGTGGGACTTCGTCAAAAGCCTTCTGAAAGTCCAAATAAACCACATCCACTGGCTCCCCCTCATCAACTTTACTAGATTTGTCAAGCATGATTTCCCTTTCATAAATCCATGCTGACTCTGTCCAATTTTGCCACTGTTTTCCAAGTGCTCAGCTATTAAATCTTTTATAATGGACTCTAGAATTTTCTCCACTACTGATGTCAGGCTGACTGGTCTATAATTCCTTGTTTTCTCTCTGCTCCCTTTTTAAACAGTGGGGTTACATTAGCTACCCTCCAATCTGTACGAACTGTTCCAGAGTCTATAGAATCTCGGAAGATGACCACCAATGCATCCATTATTTCTAGGGCCACTTCCTTAAGTACTCTGGGATGTAGATTATCAGGCCCTGGGGATTTATTGGCCTTCAATCCGATCAATTTCCTCAACACCATTTCCCTACTAATACTGATTTATTTCAGTTCCTCCCCCTCACTAAACCCTGTGTTTCCCAACATTTCTGGTATGTTTTTTGTATTTTCCTTTGTGAAGACAGAACCAAAGTTGGTCAGCCATTTCTTTCTTCCCCATTATAAATTCCCCTGTTTCTGACTGTAAGGGACCTACATTTGTCTTCACCAGTCTTTTTCTCTTCACATATTGATAGAAACTTTTAGTCAGTTTTTATGTTCCCCGCAAACTTACTCTCATGCTCTATTTTCCCCTTCTTAATCCCTTAGTCCTCCTTTGCTGAATTCTAAGCTATTCCCAATTCTCAGCTCTGTGGTTTTTTCTGGCCAATTTGTATGCCTGTTCCTTGGATCCAGTACTATCTCTAATTTCCCTTGTAAGATATGGTTTGGCCACCTCTCCTGTTTACTTTTGCGCCAGAGAATAAAGAATTGTTGCAGTTCACCTATGCGCTCTTTGACTTTTTGCCATTGCCTATCGACTGTCATCCCTTTAAGTAACGTTTCCCAATCCATCATAGCCAACTTGCGCCTCATACTATCACAGTTTCTTTTATTAAGATTCAGGGCCCTAGTCTCAGAATCAACTGTGTCACTCTCCATCTTGATGAAGAATTCTATCATATTATGTTGCACAAGTATATTACCAATTATTTCTTTTGCATTACACAATACCCAGTCTAGGATGGCCTGTTCACTAAGTTGGTTCTTCAATGTATTGGTCCAGAAAACCATTCCATAAACACTCAAGGAATTTCTCCTCTATGGTATTGTTACTAATTTGATTTGCCCAATCTTTATGCAGATTAAAGTGACCCTTAATTATAGATGTTCCTTTATTACATGCGTGTCTAATTTCCTGTTTAATGCCATTCCCAAAATCACCACTATAGTTTGGGGGTCTATATACAACCCCCATTAACAGTTTTTGCCCTTTAGTGTTTCTCAGCTCTACCCATACAGATTCCACATTGTCAGAGATAATGTCTTTCCTCAATATTGCGTTAATTTCCTCTTTAACCAGCAATGCAACTCCACCGCCTTTTCCTTTTTGTCTGTCCTTCCTAAATACTGAATACCCCCGGATGTTCAGTTCGCATCCCTGGTCACCCTGCAGCCATGTCTCCGTATTCCCGACGATATCATATCTGTTCATTTGTATTTGTGCGGTTAATTCATCCACTTTATTGTGAATGCTCCTTGCATTAAGGCACAAAGCCTTAAAGCTTGTCTTTTTAACATTGCTTGTCCTGTTCCCACTATTTTTCACTGAGGCCCTGTTTGATGCTTGCCCTTGATTTATCTGACTATCACTTTTCTTATTCCCTTTCTGTCCTTTGTTCTTTTCCTTGATTCCCCCACCTCTGACTCCTTGCATAGGTTCCCATCCCCTTGCCATTTTAGTTTAAACCCTCCCCAACCACTCTAGCAAATGTTCCCCCTAGGACATTAGCCTCAGTCCTGCCCAGGTATAACCCGTCCAGTTTATATTGGTCCCAATGTCCCAGGAATCTGAAACCATCCCCCACCCACTATCTCTTCAGCCATGTATTCATCCGATATATCCGCTTAGCACGTGGCACTGTTAGTAATCCTGAGATCACTACTTTTGAGGTCCTACTTTTCAACTTACTTCCTAACTCACTATATTCTGCTTTTAGGACCTCATCCCTTTTTTTACCGATGTCGTTTGTACTAATGTGTACCATGACCACTGGTTGTTCACCGTCCCCCTTCAGAATGTCCTGTAACTGCTCTAAGACATCCTTGACCCAAGCACAAGGAAGGCAACATACCATCCTGGATTCTCATTTGCGGCCACAGAAACACCTATCTTTTCCCATTACAGTTGAATCCCCTATGACTATTGCATTCTGACAATTTTTGTTCCTCCCCTGTGTAGCAGGGCCAAACATGGTGCAACGAATTTGGCTGTTGCTGCTTTCCTCTGAGAGGCCATTCCCCCAACAGCATCCAAAGCGGTAGATCTGTTTTGCAGGGGAATAGCCACAGGAGATTCCTGCACCGCCCGCCTAGTTCTCTTGCTCTGCCTGGTGGTCACCCATTCCCTTCCTGCCTGTGGGCTGTTAGATGCAGTGTGATCACCTCTCTATACTTGCTAACCACGATACTCTGCCTCACGGATGCTCCACAGTGTCCTCAGCCATCGCTCCAACTCCAAAACCTGGGCTTCCAGGAGCTGCAGCTGGAGACACTTCCCGCACACGTGCTGGCACCGGGCACTGGAAATGTTCCCGGCTTCCCACATAGAGCAGGAGGAGCACACCATGGCTTGGAGATCTCCTGCCATGTCTTACCCTTTCAAATTAAATTAAACCTTTTGGAATTCACTTAATATCAAAATATCAATTATTCTAGGGCCCTTCTTCCCTGCTCCTCGTTGTCACAGAATATAGCCCTTACAAATGATGAATCACAAAATAAGACCTGAAAAACTATAAGCGATAAAAGTAGTAAATGCTTACCTGACCGTACTCACGACACGGTACTCAAAGGATAACCTCGTTCCCTCCTCACTGATCTCCCTCAGTCACCAAACTTCAACTTAAGCACTCTGCTGCAGCACAAAGCAGCACTCCAGAATCACACAGTGCAGAAGAGGCCCTTCGGCCCATTCGAGTCTGCACCGACACATGAGAAACACCTGACCTACCTACCTAAACCCATTTACCAGCACTTGGCCCATAGCCTTGAATGTTATGATGTGCCAAGTGCTCATCCAAGTACTTTTTGAAGGATGTGAGGCAACCTGCCTCCACCATCCTCCCAGGCAGCGCATTCCAGACTGTCACTACCCCCTGGGTAAAAAGGTTTTTCCTCCCATCCCCCCTAAACCTCCTGCCCCTCACCTTGAACTTATGGCCCCTCATGACAGTCCCTTCAACTAAGAGGAACAGCTGCTCCCTATCCACCCTGTCCATGCCCCTCATAATCTTGGACACCTTGATCAGGTCGCCCCTCAGTCTTCTCTGCTCCAGCAAAAACAACCCAAGTCTATCCAACCTCTCTTCATAACTTAAATGTTTCATCCAGGCAATATCCTGGTGAACCTCCCATACACCCGCTCCAGTGCAATCATATCCTTCCTATAATGCTCCAGCTGTGGCCTCACCAAGGTTCTATACAAATTCAACATGACCTCCCTACTTTTGTAATCTATGCCTCGAATGATAAAGGCAAGTGTCCCATATGCCTTTTTTACCACCCCACTAACATGCCCCTCTGCTCTCAGAGATCAATGGACACGCATGCCAAGGTCCCTTTGTTCCTCAGAACTTCCGAGTGTCATGCCGTTCATTGAATACTTCCTTGTCAAATTACTCCTTCCGAAGTGTATCACCTCACGCTTTTCAGGGTTAAATTCCATCTGCCACTTATCTGCCCATTTGACCATCCCTACTATATCTTCCTGTAGCCCAAGACACTCAACTTCACTGTTAACTACCCGGCCAATCTTTGTGTCATCCGCAAACTTACTAATCCTACCCTCCACATAGTCATCTATGTCATTTACATAAATGACAAATAATAGGGGACCCAGCACAGATCCTTGTGGTGTGCCACTGGACACTGGCTTCCAGTCATAAAGCAGCCTTCTGTCATCACCCTCTTTCTCCTACAGCTAAGCCAATTTTGAATCCACCTTATCAAATTACCCTGTATCCCATGTGCATTTGCCTTCTTTATAAGTCTCCCATGTGCGACCTTGCCAAAGGCTTTGCTGAAATCCATATAAAATACATCAACACTACCCTTATCTATACACCTGGTCACCTCCTCAAAAAATTCAATCAAATTTGTTAGACGTGACCTCCCTCTGACAAAGCCATGTTGGCTATCCCTGATCAAACATTGCCTCTCCAAGTGGAGATAGATTATCTTCTTCAGACTTTTCTCCAATAGTTTCCCTACCACTGATGTGAGACTCACTGGCCTGTAGTTCCTTGCCTTATCTCTGCAGTCCTTTTTAAATAGCAGAGCCACACTATCTGTTCTCCAGTCATCTGGCACCTCCCCCGTGGCCAGAGTGGAGTTAATAATTTGAGTCAGAGCTCATGTGATTTCCTCTCTTGCCTCCTTCAGCAGCCTGGGACACAAATCATCCCAACCAGGGGATCTGTCCACTTTTAAGCCTGCCAACACCTCCGATAGCTTGTCACTCCCTATATCAATTTGCTTAAGAACCTCGCAGTCTCTCTCCCCGAGTTCCATACCTTCACCCTCATTCTCTTGGGCGAAGATGGATGTGAAGTATTTGTTCAACACTCTAGTGATGTCCTCTGGCTCCACTCATAGATTGCCCCCTTGGTCCTCAATGGGCCCTACTCTTTCCCTGGTTATCCTCTTCCCATTGATATACTTATAGAATCTCTTTTGATTTTCCCTACTTTTACCAGCCAAAGCTTTCACATATCCCCGCTTTGCTCTCCTAATTGTTTTCTTAAGTTCCACCCTGCACTTTCTGTACTCCACTAATGCCTCCGTTGATTTGCTCCCCTTGTACCTGCTAAAAACCTCTCTTTTCCTTCTCATTGTATCCTGAATATCTCCGGTCATCCATGGTTCTCTGGGCTTATTACTCCTTCCTATCACCCTGGAGGGAACATGTTGAGCCTGTACCTTCCCCATTTCCTTTTTGAACGGACCCCTCCTCTCCCCCACCACTGCTTTCCTGTAGATTTCCTCACAAGTAACTGTTCCCAGTCTACCTTGACCAGATCCTGCCTTATTTTACTAAAATCCGCTCTCCCCCAATCCAAAACATTTTTTTGAAACTTGACCATTTCTTTGTCCATAACAATCTTAAATTGTACCATCTTGTGGCTGCTATCACTAAAATGCTCCCCCACCACCACCTCAGCCACCTCTCCGGCTTCATTACCCAGAAATAGATCCAGCACTGCGCTGTCCCTTATTGGACCCTCTACATATTGACATAAAAGGTTCTCCTGTACACGTTTGAAGAAATCCACTCCACCCAAGCCCTTAACACTATGTCTATCCCAATTAATGTTGAGAAAGTTGAAATCGTCTAATATAATTACCCAATTGTTATTGTTTTTACACACCTCCGCAAATTGGGCACATATTTGCTCCTCAATTTCCTGATGACTATCTGGGGGTCTCTACCAAACACCTAACTATGTGGCTGTTCATTTTTTATTCCTAAGCTCTACTTACAAAGCTTCATTCGATGCCCCCTCCAAGATATCATCTTTCCTTACTGCAGTAATTGACTCCTTAACTAATAATGCAATGCCTCCTCCTCTTTTACCCCCTCACCTGTCTCGCCTGAAGATTCTATATCCTGGAATGTTGAGCGCCAATCCTGCCCCTCCCTCAACCACATCTCTGTGATATCTCATTGAATACCTCCTTCCAAAGTGTATCACCTCACGCTTTTCAGGGTTAAATTCCATCTGCCACTTATCTACCCATGTGACCCTGGCTTCTATATCTTCCTGTAGCCCAAGAGACTCAACTTCACTGTTAACCACCTGGCCAATCTTTGCGTCATCCGCAAACTTACTAATCCTACCCTCCACATAGTCATCTATGTCATTTACATAAATGACAATTAATAGGGGACCCAGCACAGATCCTTGTGGTATATTACCTACTATATCACTATATCACAATTCCACATGTCAATCCTCACCCTTAACTCATCCATTTTACCTGTGATTATCCTGGCATTAAAATAGAGACCATCCAGCCTTGCCTTACGTCTTTGAAACTTAATGCATCTGTACTCCCTCTGACTTGATTGTTTTACTGTATTATGATGTGTCCCTATTCTGCTAACATTCTGTGTCCCGTCCCCCTGCTGAATTAGTTAAAACTCCTCCCAGCAGCACTAGTAAACCTGCCTGCAAGGATGTTAGTCCTGCTCTGGTTCAGATGTAGACCGTCCCACTTGTGCAGGTCCCACCTTCCCCAGAAATGGCCCCAGTGATCCAGGAATCTAAAACCCTCCCTCCTGCACCAACTCTTAAGCCACATAATGATCTGCACTATTCTCCTATTTCTGTGCTCGCTAGCAGGTGGCGCTGGGAATAATCCAGAGATTACAACCCGAGAGGCCCTGCTTTTCAGTCTACTGTCTCACTGCCTGAATTCTTGATACTAGACCTCATCCCTCTTTCTACCTATGTCATTTGTACCAACATGTACCATGACCTCCGCCTTATCACCCTTTCCCTTCAGGATGCCCTGCAGCCATTCAGTGACATCCCGGACTCTGGCACCAGGGAGGCAACACACCATCCTGCAGTCACATTGACAACCACAGTAGCCCCTGACTATAGAATCCCCTACTACTATTGCTCATCCTCTCTTCCTCCCCTTGAGGTGCCAGAAGCTTGGCTCTGTCCGCACTATCTGGAGGAACCAGCGCCTTCATCAGCCTCAAAAATGGATACCAATTTGCGAGCGGGACCCCAGGGGACTTCTGACCCACCTGCCTGTTTCTTTTGGACTGCCTGGTGGTCACCCATTCCCTTCCTTCCTGAAGTCCCTTCATCTGCGATGTGACCACCTCTCTAAATGTGCTATCCATGATGCTCTCAGACTCGCTGATGCTTCACATTGTCCCCAGCCGCCGTTCCAGCTCTGAAAGCCGAGCTTTCAAGAGCTGCAGCTGGACACCCTTCCTGCACACATGCTGGTCCCAGGCACTGGAAATATTCCCGGCTTCCCACATGGAGCATGAGGAGCACACCACGGCTTTGAGCTCTCCTACCATGACTTATCCCTTTAAATTAAACATTTTAAATCAATTACACTAGGGGCCTTCTTTCCTGATCCTTGTTATTACAGAATATACAAACTATAAACCACAAAAAGACCTTAAGCTCTATGCCATAAAAGTAGCAAATACTTAACCGACCTTACCCACTACTTACCAGTCACTTCTCTCCCTTTTAGCCTCTACTACTGCAGTAGGGCAAGACCACTCTCTGAAGATTTAAGAATTTGTGTAGAAAAGAAAAAATGTAAAGACCAGCTCTTCCCCTCTGCACCAAATTCCCACTGTGCACCAAATTGCCAATACCCACACCTACTCTGGCTGTGTCTCACTTAGGATGAGGTCTCTCCCCTGCTCATGTGCAAGCATACTGGGAGAAAGTCAGCACTGTAAGATGGCCTGTTTTTATACTCTCTGGATCTAGCCTCTGAAAACCTGTTTAAGCCAGTTATCTATTTAAATAGTTGTAGCTGCAAGCAGAGCCTATATAAACCCTGTTTTAAAGCTGGCCTAAAACTCACCTTCTTCCAACCCAAAAAGCAACTTTTAGTTAATTACTAAATTAAAAAAAGACTAGACTTTAGATAGAAATTAACCCTTAAATTCCCTCAGTCACCAAACTCTGAATTAAGCACTCTACTGCAGCCCCAAAGCAGTCTCCCCTTGCTCCATAAACTCCCCCTGCTCCATAAAGTGGGTACCTGTCATTCAAACCCAAAGGCCTTGGAGCCATGGTTCCTCATCTGACAGGACTGACGCACTGGCACCTGAATCTAATTTAAAATTCATTAGATGATCATTTAGCAGGATGTTTGTATTCCAAAATGAAGGCCACATTCACTGATGTCACCCAGGAAACATGGTCCTCAATCACCCCCAACTCCTCAACCCCCTCCTATGGCATTACCCCATGCCCACGCAAAAGATGCAACACCTGCCCCTTCACTTGCTCTCTCCTCACCGTCCAAGGACCCAAACACTCCTTTCAAGTGAAGCAGCATTTCACTTGCATTTCCCCCAACTTAGTCTACTGCATTCGTTGCTCCCAATGTGGTCTCCTCTACATTGGAGAGACCAAATGTAAACTGGGCGACCGCTTTGCAGAACACCTGTGGTCTGTCCGCAAGAATGACCCAAACCTCCCTGTTGCTTGCCATTTTAACACTCCACCCTGCTCTCTTGCCCACATGTCTGTCCTTGGCTTGCTGCATTGTTCCAGTGAAGCCCAACGCAAACTGGAGGAACAACACCTCATCTTCCGACTAGGGACTTTACAGCCTTCCGGACTGAATATTGAATTCAACAACTTTAGGTCGTGAGCTCCCTCCCCCATCCCCACCCCCTTTCTGTTTCCCCCTTCCTTTTTTTTTCCAATAAATTATAAAGATTTTCCTTTTCCCACCTATTTCCATTATATAAGAAAAAAAAACCCCACTAGAGCTATACCTTGAGTGCCCTACCATCCATTCTTAATTAGCACATTCGTTTAGATAATATCATCAACTTTAACTTTAACACCTATGTGTTCTATTGTACTATTGTTGTTGACATCTTTTGATGATCTGCTTCTATCACTGCTTGTTTGTCCCTACAACCACACCCCCCCCCAACCTCTCTGTCTCTCTATCTCTCCGCCCCCCACACACACACCTTAAACCAGCTTATATTTCAACTCTTTCTTGGACTCGAACTCAAGTTCTGTCGAAGGGTTATGAGGACTCGAAACGTCAACTCTTCTCCGCCGATGCTGCCAGACCTGCTGAGTTTTTCCAGGTAATTCTGTTTTTGTTTTGGTTGAGTGTCTTCAGGGTTTTTGGTATCAACCTTGTGGATTACCTTTTGGATATCTGTGCTTTGCTGTGGTTTTGAGTTGCACAGTTCACCAAAGTGTCCCTGTCAGTTGCAGAGGAAGCATTGGACAGTGCTCGCAGGACACTTATCTTTCCTGTGAGGGCACTTTGCAGTGCAGCGTTGGCAAGGGTCACCCTGCTGGGTGTTTCAGAAATTTCATTCCTTGACCTGGATGGTCCCTGCATTTCTGTGACCTGATATGGAGGTCTGAGGGTTGAGTTCTGCCCTAAATAGTGTCTGTTCCTTTAGGATGCCCTGTGTAGTTCACATAGCTCTGACAGTCTAACTAGCTGGATTGCCTTGTCCAGGGAAAGATCATCTTTAGCTTACAGGCGGTCAGAGAGGGAATTGTCTGCAACAGCCACCATGATTCTGCCTCGGATGAGCTCAGACTTTAGATTGTTATTTTCACATCCATCTGCCAGCCTGTTAAAATCATTTATAAAGGAATCAACAAGTTCCCTAGGCAGTTGGACTCTCTTATTAAATTTGGCTCTCTCCAATATTTTATTTGATTTCTGGTTGAAAAAAACATCAAAGTATTTTAAAACATCAAGTTTGGCAGATGACTCACCGATAGCTTATCATGTGATGATACAGTCTGCAATTGCCTCAGCCAAGTAAAGAAGTGTATTGACTTGGTTCTGCTTCTGATTTTTTACTTAGACATGTAGCAAAGACCTGTAACAAATCTTTTCCTCCAAAGCCTCCAATTCTCTAATTGATCTGGGCCATGGGTGAATCCGTGAGTGGAACTGTGATCCACTTTGAAGAGTTTTAAAAATGTGGGTACAGCTTTAAGAGATTACAAGCTTCCAAGATGGTGCCGCCATTCAGTGCCAAACAGTGGACCTTATGCTTGCCAGCTATTGGCAGACTTTCCAAAATGGCACCAGCGCACTTCTGCCTGAAGAAAAAGAGTCCACAATGGCTGTGTGAGTCAGCTAGCTGCCAACTTAATTTAATCAGCAGTATAGCGTTGTGATTTGGGATGCGTAGAAAAGAACCGCAGGATTGCTGCTTAGGAAATCAGATGGTCACGAGGTACCGGACGTAGACAAAATTTGGTTTTTTTGCCAAACTCGGGAGCCACGTGTTGAGACTCAGAGTCAGGGATCGAGATTAGTGACAGCTTTCTTTCAAACAGTGTTTCTGACTGAATGAATAACAAGGGGTTTTTCAGGACTGGCTGGGCTGGAATTAAAAAAAAACAATTATCTCACCCTTGCAGGCTGTGAGCTCTATTTGCTGAAACTGTACTTCCAAGGGAGATTCAATGGGGTATTATGCTGGAGTAAAACTTCTATCTTTTTGCTTCCAGGCTCTTCTCTCACTGGTGATTTTTTTCTGGTGAATTTTCTCAGCGTCTGTAGTTTCAGTTGGGCATTTGTTTCAGTTCAGAATCTGTTGAAGCTGTCCTTTCTCTTAGTTTTTCTGCATTCTTGTGAGGATAAGGGTTTTTGATCCGGACACTGCCGCCATGGAGAATCCTGCTTCGGACATTATGAAGTAAGCTTTGTAGTCTTGAGTATATTAACAGCAAGTCTTCATTAACAACTCACAACTATATACAATAGAGGATACAGGTATGGAGCTGACTCCATCCTAGGTCTTTACACACCTTTATCTATCTCCAGACGGACCCTGGCTCTGGGCCATGTGCTTTCTTACATCACTGTGTGGGCAGTACTATACTCAGTCCCACATTAACCATGTTATGTACCAGACCCTACTAATACGCTGATGATTGACTGTGTCATATGCAGCTGATAAATCCATGAAGGCTGCATGTGTTTTGGTTCTGTTTCAAAGCCATTCTCAATGAATTGGGCGAGATTTAGAAGTTGGTTTGTGCAGGATTTCCGTTGTCTGAATCCCACATGTTCATGGATACATTCATCTACAAAGGGGCCCAAGTGATTTAGGATGAATCTTGCAAACAGTTTGTAACTGTGCCATAGCAGGGGATTTGACCTAAAGCTGACTTAGGGCTAGGTAGTATTTGCCTGGCTTCAGAATTTCCACTATTCTTGCCCAAGTCCACAGCTTAGGAATAGTTAGTTACTAAGCAATTGGTGGATATACTGAGTAGCCATAGTAAGCCAGAATTCCATAGTGTTTGATTTGTTCACACAAAATATCAAGTCTAGCTGCTTTGTTGCTTTTTATTACTTTGATACCAAGTAACATCTCACCCTTAGTAAAGGATTTATAAAGTCAGAATCTTCCGTAGATCTACATTTTGCCCTGCTGGGACAATGCCTTGGGTTTAAAAATGCCTTGGTTTCTAAAGGAGGTTTTCACCATTTCTACAAACATTATCTTGGAGAAGCAGAAATGTCTCTGAAGTATCCTGGTTCATGGAGAACCTCTTCCAGCTTGCCTTTCTGAAATTGGGAAGTTGGCAAAGGGGCACTGATCATGATTCCTATTGGACCATGTTTGGAGTTTGGATTAGGATTCAGGACAATTTTCTCACATTGGTTATCCATGCAGCTAGACACAACTTCATTGTAAAACATCTGCATGTCATTATAAGCCCAGCTCGCCAGAATCACCCCCCCACCCCCATGCTGGATCATCTAAGCATGTCAGTGTGCACCTTGTGAACTGGACTCTGAGGGGAACTCAGAGGTGAGTGCACAGTAACGTTGCACAGCGCTCGTGAGGATCACCTGTTGGATTTCAAGGTTGAGGCACTGTGCATGCAGGCGAAGGCACAGGCAAGTCACATTTTCCCAGCTGGCTGACAATGCAGTGCCGGGGAAAAGGCTGCATTGCAGTTGAGGCAAGTTGGGGGGGCAAGGCTACTCTGCGGTTGATGGTAGTGCACAAACATGTGCAAGAGTTGGGGGGGGGGGGGGGGCTTGGTTTTGGACGGAAGCGGCCTTGCATTAGGGAAACCTTGTATAAAGTTATAAAGTGGCCATTCCTCCACAGCTGAGGCAGCTCAAGCACAGCCACATTGACATGCTTGGAGTCAGGCCTCTAGCTTATCTGCCTACGGAAGCAACTCAGAGGCATGCAAGTGTCACCAAATGCTCTTGAACTTTTCACCCCTCAGGCACAGACTGCAAACTAATGAGCATTTTCGTGGACTACAGGACAATTGGATGACTGGGCACGTTGAGTAATCTCCTTGCGAAAGCTGGCCGTGGAACTGTCACTGGTGGAGGTACTCACAGCCCCTTGCAATGTCATCATTCAGGTTTGGACCAGTCTGCCCCAGGGTTCAAGCTAATAGCACAGCGTTGCAGCGTGGGTTAGGAGAATGCCTGCACCTGAATGAGAGCACAGCATGCAGTCCAGTGGGCAAAGCTGCCGCCAATCGGTCAGGTGGAGTGGGGAGAGTTGGGTGGGAATGCACTAAACTCTGGCCATCCAAGTGGTGGCCAGCACTCTCTGGGTTGCGTTAAGGGGCTTTCAGGCTTAACCAAGACAGGTTCTTAGTACACTCAAACTAATCCACATGTCTCTCTTTGTCATCCTGCAGGAGGAGGACATCAAAAGCGTGGAGCCTGGTGACCTAGCTGTATGCCTCATGGCTTGCAGAGAACGGAGACAAGGAGAAGAGAGTGACAGAGACGCCTGGCTGTGCAGAAGGAGTAGCAGCACCCTCAGGAAGAAGCGGTGGCTGGAACTCCGCACACACTG
Organism: Carcharodon carcharias; assembly: GCF_017639515.1. Lineage (NCBI taxonomy): Eukaryota > Metazoa > Chordata > Chondrichthyes > Lamniformes > Lamnidae > Carcharodon > Carcharodon carcharias. The sequence goes on along the minus strand of NC_054467.1, from coordinate 50,684,682 downwards.
CTGAAGAGCCACAGTGAGCTGTCATTGGTCAGCGCCTAGCCAGACCCAGGGTCTATAGATGCCACCTGTCATTCTTGTAGATGACCAAGAACCAGTGTCGCTGAAGACAGCGCACATCCAGGGAACTGGTCAGTCAGATCTGCCACCTGCTGCAGGATTTGGCGCCACAGGACATGGTGAGCATCCACTGCCAGTGGCCATGAAAGTGACTGCAGCACTCAATTTTTAGACCAGTGGCTCTTTTCAGGGCTCCATAGGTGACCACTGTGGGATATCAGCACCCACAAATGCATCCATGAGGACACGAACGCCATCTTCGCGAAGGCACACAACTTTGTGCATTTCACCCACGACCAGGAAAGCCAGGATGCAAGAGCGCTGGGATTTGCCCAGATCTCAGGTTTCCCATAGAGGTGCCATTGACTACACTCACGTGGCACTCAGATCTCCATGGCAACAAGCAGTCAACTATGTCAACCACAATGCTTTCCACTTGCTGAATGTTCAGCTGGTGCACGACCACCACAAATGCACCCTGCAGGTCTGCACAAGGTTCCCAGGGAGTGTACACAACTCCTACAATTCCAATAGGTCACAGATCCCCAACGTCTCCCACGGTCCACAGAAGCTGCAGGGTTGGCTCCATGGGGACAAGGGCTACCTGCAGAGGACGTAGCTGATGACACCCATGCAGCGGCCTCAAACTGCAGCAGAGTGGTAGTACAATGAGGCTCATGCTGCAACTCGCACCTTGGTGAAGCAAACCATCCAGGTGCTGAAAATGAGGCTCCGGTGCCTGGGCTGGTGAGCCCTGCAATACAGAGCGCAGAGGGTGTCATGCATCATCATCGTCTGCTGTGCCATTTACAACCCGGTGCTGCAACGGGGAGACAAGCTGGCTGAGGAGGAGATGGAGGTGTTCGATGGGGATGAGTGTGAGGAGGTCCAAGCAGGTGAGGATGATGGTGATGAGGCCATTGCATTGGCCAGATGAGACAGACACCCTTAGGAAACCCTCATAGCTGCTAGATTCATGGAGGACAATGACGACACTGCACCTGTGTACGTTTGACTCCAGTCTGGCTGATGGCAGCACACATACCCTCTGTGATAAGACTCCTGACGTAGCAGAGGCCCTAATAGTCTTTGAATTCCAGGAGGATGAAAACTGGACATGGAAGGAAAAAGCATGCGTTGCAAGCTAATGTTTGTGTTGTTTTGAAATAGCAATGAGAGTACCTCTAACCCATAAACCTCACAATTATTGGGAAGCTCAGGCAAGAAAAACACAAGAAGTCAAATATTTGGCACTTGTGCATCACATTAAAAATCATGGCTAAAAATATATCTACTCCCGTCATCAGGCATGAGGATTGCTATTGGCGATCTGCCCATACCTGTTGAGGTGCTAGCTGGCTCAATGGTCAATGGGGGTCTTGTGGTGTGCAAGGCTAGCATGTGTTCCAGACAACCTCCAGCTTTTAAAGGCAATCTGCCCCTCTTAAAGGCAGCTGCACTGACTGAAAGGAAACAGCCACTGACTGCCAGTACTGCAACTGTGTGCATTTAGTCAGTAAGTTAGGGAATGTTGGATCCATGGTTGTGAAGCAATGTTCCCCTAAAGGAAATGGATTCTGAGCAGATTCTCTCGGACAGCCTGTCCAGAAATGGACATGGCTACAATTACCTTGCTTCCTCCTCCTCTTCCTCTCAAGGTGATGTCTGGATGTCTGGTAGCATTGGCTGTGCCCTCATAATGGTGAAGTTGGAGAGCAGCAGAAGGCTGTCACGAACTTGGTGACATTCTCCAGCAAATATTGTAGACCTCCCCCCAGGCTAGGTTCCAGTGTTCCAGTCTGTGGTGATGTTGCCTTAGCATGCCAATGGTTTGCTCCATGATTTTTCTGATGGCTATATGACTGTCATACATGTCCATTGTCCTCACCTAGTCAGGTAGCAGAGAGGGGTCATCAGCCAGGATGTAGAGAGAGTATCCAAAGTCACCAAGCAGCAACTCTTTGGTTCTTCTTGGAAGCTCACTGACGGTGGGAACAGCAGACTGGTCAGGATGAAGGTATTGTGGCTGTTACCAGTCCTCTCCCCTCATGGAAATTTGTTTTAGCTCTGGATGACATCAAATAAACTAGCAGGAGACTAGCAATAGAAATTGGAAAACAATATTATTTGTACACAAATAAACACTGTTCAAGTTCACTGCAATGATGAGACAAGACAAATGGAATTACCCTTATAAGGGTCATTTATATTTATAGTGTATTAAAAATCACAATATAAGACACACTTCTTAGCTGCCTAACTTGATCTATTTTTATGTGTCAATGTTGTCATATTTTGTGTATCAATGTTTTCCTATCTTAAATTTCTATCTTACCACATTTATAATGAGTTTGTCAATGTAAAAGCATCACTGTGATTATGCTGTTTGCCCAGATCATTCGTGTAATAACTGAAGGTATAGCCTCTCCTGCTGTCTATCATGATGTTCTGGGAGGCTCCAACCAATGAGCCCTAAGTGCAAGAAATCCAGAGGCGGTGGGCCTTCCTGACAAGAGTCCTAAGCGAGCATGTAGCACCTGAAAAGCTCCCTGTAATAAAGTTATTTCTTTCTTGTTGAAACCTTTCTGCAGCATCGAGTCATTACATTTGGTGATGAGGGTGGGATAGCCCCAACGCTGCACCTCACCTTGTTAATCTGAGTACATCGATCTTAAGAAAAAGAAAAGACTACTCACCAGTCATGCCATCCTTCAACAGAATCAATCCTTATGATGCAACTATGGAAGACTGGAGCCAGCAGGTAGAACGCCTCTGATTTTATTTCGTAGCTAACAAAATTACCGTGGAGGAAAAGCAGGTAGCCATCCTTTTGAGTGTATGTGGCAGTAAGGCATTCAATCTCATTTGCAACCTGACAGCCCCGAGCGTGGCCAATTCTAAGTCCTATAATAAATTAGAGGGCCTCATGAAAACACACTTCCAGCCGAATCATCTGTAATAATGCACTGTTTTAAATTTAATTCCAGAGTTGGGGCCCCAGGATAGTCCATCGTAACCTATGTAGCGAACCTTAAGCAGTTGATAGAACACTGCAGCTTCAGGGACACATTAAATGATAGGCTGCGGGACCGATTAGTTTGTGGAGTTCAAGACGACACTGTACAGCGCTATTTAATCAACAAGGTTGACAGCGACTTTAAGTGCACCCTATAAATCTCCCTTGCCATGGAAAACACTGCGAGACACTCACAGGCTTTGCAGCACATACAACATGGCAGTGTTCTTCATGTGGGGCGGGGATCTAGCACCAAACGTGGTGTGAAAGCCAGGCCCACAGCATTGAAGCGAGATGCAATGTGCGCAGTTAGAAACATCAAAAGGCAACGACTCCAAGATTAAGTTGTTATAGATGTGGAGGTGACCATGAATCAGGCACCTGCAAATTCAAGGAAGCAGAATGCCATAAGAAAGGTCACTTGGTAAGGCAATGCAGGGCAAAGTTGAAACAGCCATAAAGCAGCCAACCAACATGATTGAATTAAAAAATACAGCAGAACCTGAAGCTGCCAACAGCAACATTTATTCCCTGTATAATGTAACCGCTGTAAAAACCGAAACTATCACTGTCACAATTCAAGTTAATGAAAAGCCCACTAATAATGGTGGCGGATATGGGAGCCTAAACAACAATGGTGGGAGAGCACACTTTCAAATACCTTAATGAAGGTAGACATCCAATCAACCTGGAGCAGACAACCGCTAAATTATCTATTCAGGTAAAGGGCATTGCCACAGTACCAGTGTGTAATAGGCAACAGACAGTCCAGTTGCCTGTGATAATAGTGAAAGGTAAAGGATTCAGTCTTTTAGGCTGGGACTGGTTTCAGAAGATCAAGCTTGACTGGTCTGAGATATTTCACCTGAAAACAGGAGGAGTTCCTCAACTGCTAAGGAAATACAGCAAGATATTTTGGGATGAATTATGGAAGTTAAAAGGTGTGCAGGCCAAGATATTTGTGGGCCCTCAGGCAACATCACGTTTCTTTAAGGCCAGATCTGTGCCTTATGCATTGAAGGAGAATGTGGATGCAGAACTTTGCTAGTTAGAAAAAATGGGCATCATCCAACCTGCCCAACTTTTGCAATGGGCAGCATCCATAGTTCCAGTGGTTAAGCTTGACCAAATCACATGCATTGTGGGGACTATAAATTGACTGTAAATAAGGCAGCAAAATTCGACCATTCCAAGGATAAATGACTTATATACAAAGCTGGCTGGAGGCAAGTCCTATACGAAATTGGATACAAGCCTTGATTAGAACTACCAACAATTAGAATGGATAGCACGTCGAGAGAATACGTGACTATTGACACAGACAAAGGTCATTATCAGTACACTCACCTACCCTTAGGAGTATCGACTGCGTGTGCTATCTTCCAGAGAACAATGGAGAATCATTTTCAAGGACCTCTCTGAGTAGTAGTATGCCCAGATGATGTCCTGATCACAGGGTTAACCAAGTCTGAATGCTTGGCCAACCTGGAGGAGGTGCTAAGAAGGTTCATGGAAGCTGGCGTATGGTTAAAGAAGGAAAAATGCACATTTCAAGCACCAGAAGTTACTTACCTAGGTCACAGAGTGGATGCCATGGGTTTGCATCCGGTAGAAGATCGGCAATAAAAGATGCATTCTCACCATCCAACGTAACTGAACTCAAGTCCTTCCTGGATATGACCAACTACTACAGCTGCTTCTTGCTTAACATATCAACCGTGTTGGCACTGTTACACTTGTGGGAGGTGATGGCTCACTGGTATTTTTACTGGATGAGTAATCCAGAGACACAGGATAATGCTCTGGGGGCCCAGGTTCGAATCCCACCACAGGAATTAAAATCTAATAATGACCATGAAACCATTGTCAATTGTTGTAAAAACCCATCTGGCTTACTAATGTCCTTTAAGGAAGGAAATCTGCTCTCCTTACCTGGTCTGGCCTACATATGACTCCAGAGCCACAGCAATGTGGTTGACTCTTAAATGCCCTTTCAACAAGGGCAATTAGGGATGGGCAATAAACGCTGGCCTAGCCAGTGATACCCACATCCCATGAATGAATAAGAAAAAAGAAGAATCACTGTTGTTCATGGAATTCACAACAGGAAGAAGCCTTTGTGAAAGTAAGGAAACTGTTGAATTCGCTGTGCTTATTGGTACACTATAACCCATCGAAAGAATTGATATTAACATGTGATGCCTTTCCTTATGGTGTAGGAGCTGTATCATCACACAGAATGGAAAATGGATTAGAAAGACCTATTGGTTATGTCTCAAGAACCCTCTCCACAGCTGAGAAACGTTAATCCCAACTAGAAAAGGAAATTTTATCGGTAGGTTTCAGGGTGAAGAATTCCACCAGTACCAACATGGATGACATTTCACCATTGTGTTGGACTATAAACCATTGATGGGTCCATTCAATGGGGATAAGGCCATTCTGCCAATAGCATCAGCAGGAATACTATAAAAAAAATAAAAATACCTGGAAAAACTCAGCAGGTCTGGCAGCATCTGCAGAGAGGAACACAGTTAACGGTTCAAGCCTGTATGACTCTTCAACAGAACTAAGTAAAAATAGAAAAGGGGTGAAATATAAGCTGGTTTAAGGGGGGAGGGTGGGACAGGTAGAGCTGGATTTATGATAGTAGTAATTTGTAGCCATGTGCATATATATTTTAGTCTATGTAAATTAATAAAATGGCCTCATTTAGTTTAATGTGAAACCTTGAGAATTGGTGCCCTGATTCCTGAATTTAGACTCGTATCTCAAATATAACACCTAAAATTATAGGTTATGACAGTTGTTTAAAGTTTCCCTTTGGAATTTTTAAATAACTCAGCTTTACCAACTGCTCAGTCATAGCACCTGATTCAGCCACCCTGAATCTGTGGGACTGGCCTGGTCGATCCTGGGTTGGACTACATATCAATTGTGCTGGGGTGGAAGGCAAGAGAAATTAAATGCTATGGGTCTGGAGTCACATATAGGCCAGGCTGGGTAGGGATGGCAGATTTCCCTATAGGACATTGGCGAACCAGATGGGTTTTTACAACAATCATTTATAGTTGTCATGGTCTCCATTACCGAGGCTAACTTTATATTCCATATTAATTGAATTCGAATTCCATCAGTTATCATGGTGGCACTTGACCCCATGTCCCCAGAATATTACTCTTGGCCTCTGGATTACTAGTCCAGTGACATGATCACTATGTCACAGTTTTCACATGGGGAGACTGTGACTGTTCACTGGTTGCTGCAGCTTAATCAGCAACCAGCAAAAAATAAGTTTGTAAAAAAAATTCCTGTAGAGCCATAAGAAGCAGCAGTATCTCAATCACAACCCCTCCACATTGCTGCTCCATCCCATTCCCCACACCTCCACTGGGACATACCCTTGTGCTGCTACCTGTGAAGCATCTCTCCTTGGTATTTTAATCATGTTGCCCCATTAGAAATGCACTTGATGGATCCTGATAAGATTGGTTAGACCAACTGTACAAACCTACACCCTACTTTAAATGGGACCCATGGAAAACATTGCTTTCTGACTCACTTCAATATTACATGTTTTTTTTCTTTTGTTATATACAGTCCAGTTTTCCTTCTTGATATTGCTGTTTTCCTTATTTTTTGTTCATTTTATTTTATAAAATATCCAGGCAATTGAAACTTTAAGTGGAAATATTTGTTGTATCATGTTGACATTGGGCAGAACCCAAACTCTGCTTACCTTGACACATGGGCACTACATTGAGCTTTTGCTATGATTTTACCTAATTTGACTATTTTAAATTAATCATATCACTGTTTTTATGTTTTTCAATGTTTTCTTTCTCCAGGGTTATATTATGTGATTAGAAGAACCTCTGTAGAAATTTCAGGTACCATTTGCATGGTTGACCCCTCCTTGAGCTATTTAGTGGTAGGTACTCCTGCACAATCCCACTGGACGAACTTCGAAGAGAACCCATGAAAACCAATAAGGAATTCAAACCAACACCAAGAAAAGAACGATACCCAGAATGAAGGTGATATTTAAAACTGAACTCAAAATAATTGCTTTTCATCTGAAATCAGGAACTAACTGTGGGACCTTTTTAATGAGGTTGGTCTGTACCTTTCAGTGTTTGGCACCCAGAGCGAGGAAGTGTTGAGGTCACAGCATTGCAGGCAAATCCTAGCCATGCCCCAGAGATCCAGAGTGTTTCCCACGAATGCATTATTAATGCCGGGATGGGGACCATTGCGCCTGGCAGGTAAAACACCTTTTCTTCACGCCTGCTACCACATTCAATGCAAATCTATGAAGATTCTGCCCTTAAATGGTGGGACCGAAGGCATGGTGAGTAAATTTGCACATGACATAAAGATAGGTAGGAATATAGGCTGTGAAGAGGACATAAGGAGATTGTAGATGGACATAGTTAGGTTGAGTGATTGGGCAAAAATCTGGTATATGGAGTATAATGTGGGAAAATGTGAAGTTGTTCACTTTGGCAGGAAGAAGAAAAAAAAAAGAGTATTACTTAAAAGGAGATTGATTGCAGAATCCTGAGGTGCAGCGGGATCTAGGTATTCTATTGAATGAGTCACAAAAAGTTTGCATGCAGGTACAGCAAGTAATTAAGAAGGCTAATGAAATGCTATCCTTTATCATGAGAGGAATTGAACATAAAAGTAAGGATGTTATGCTTCAGTTGTACAGGGCATTGGTGCGACCACATCTCGAATACTATGCGTAGTTTTGGTCTCCTTATTTAAGGAAGGATGTGAATGAGTTGGAGGCAGTACAGAGGTCTTTACTAGATTTATACTTGGAATGAGCTGTCTTATGAGGAAAGGTTAGACAGACTCCACTGGAGTTTAGAAGAGTGAGGGGTGACTTGTTTGAAGTACCTAAGATTAACGTTGAACTGTCAGTTCCTGAGGTGACAGATCAACCTAGGATAGACATGCCCAATGTCTCTGTGGAGTTGTCAAACCCAGAACCACCACTTTCTAATGATGCATCTCAATGCTGCATTTCCAGATCCTGTCAATCCTGTTGAGGAACCTCAAGTGGTAGGGCTACGTTGCTCTGGCCGTATAAGGAGAGCACCTCAGAGACTTGATCTTTAATCACCTGAAGTTATATATATGTTTATGTTGTTGGATATTCAAATGTACCTCTGTAAATAGAAATAGTAAAAAACTAAAGGGGGAGGAAATGTAATAAATGAAGGTGTAGCCTCTCCTACTATCTATCAGGGGTCATGTGATGTTCTGGGATGCTCTGACCAATGAGCCCTAAGTGCAGACAATCGGAAGGAGGAGGGGAGGTGGTGGCTTCCTGACAAGAATCCTGAACGCGCATGTAGTACCTGAGAAGCTCTCTGCAATAAAGTTATCCACTCCATCGAGTCATTACAATTCTTCTTTTTGCTTAGACAGTACAAGGTGAAATCAATTCTTCACAAATAGAGACTCTATTACCTCCCCAATGCAGCGATGGACAGCATGGTGGGAGATGATTGCAGTTTTATTCAGTCCTGCCAAACATGTTTAATGCAGCTGTGTCCTTTTTGACCACTGGTAGTGCCACCCTTACTATTCTGGGAGACTGCAGGTTCTTTTGAAGGAGGTAGCACAATTCCTCAACTATCATCTTGTTGAGTCTGAGATACCTCACTCCAGGGTATGTTAGAGGTGGGTTGGTAGGGCCTGCTGTAAAGCACCCTCATTCTCCTCACTCTGTGTAGACCTTCCCTCTCTGCAGCCTCTGCTTAATTTTTCAGCTGAATGGCAGACCAGGGATACTCTCGCAAGACTTGGTATGTATAAGTGACCAAATCCTCTTCTGTCTCTGAATCATCTTCATCAGTTGTCTACCCGAAGGCAGGCCCAACCCACAATGCCATGATCTCCACCATGGGTAGGGGAAGAATCCACCATAGCCGGAACAGGAATCGCCTCCATGCTGTTTGTACCAATCTGGCCCGTACTGGTCATTCAGCCATTTGAGCCAACCCAATTTCACTGAGTTAACGACACTTTGATTCAAATATGTGGGCTGTGAAATTGGGCTCCATAGCACCACGAATGCAAGTGCTATGGAAAGCCCGACGTCTGTAAATGACACTTGCCATGTTTCCAGTCATTTCCAGTGCAGCACTCCATGCTGGGAAGGTGGCAAGCTGAGTCTGCACCAGGAATGTCAGGAATGATCAGATTGTGAAGTCAAATGATCTGATGCACTTTTTCAAGTTGGGAAACTGGCCACCACCTGTGATCGGCCTCCCACCGCAATTTTGCGCTGGCTGGTCAATTAAAGCCTGCCCAGTGTGAAACGCTTCCCAATGGTTGGAAAGGGCTGGGCGGGGGCAATGGCCTGTAGGCCACCGGGTCCAATGGCGACACTGCGGCCAGTTTAAAAACGGCACAGGCAGCTCCTTGAAGGCTGCCAGGGAAGAACATGTTTGCAGCGTTCTGAAGACTGAAGCTATGGCCTCAAGTGCGGCTGAAGACACCAGGCAGGAGGGCGGGTTGGGTGGGCACTCAGCACCCCCTGTTTTTCAGACGAGTGCCTCGCGGTCCTCGTGGAGGAGCTGGTTGCCAAGAGGGACAGCACCCCACGAAGCTCAAAATGTTAGAGTCTGAATGCCAACTGTCAATGACACTGGAGCTGACCAATAGGGTGAGCCCTGGCTGCTTGCACTGAGTGCCTTGTAGATCGAGGGCCATGACTTGGATATGCCCTGCAATGTCTTCCTCAGGTGGGGTTGGCCAGGCTGCAATGACGCTGCAGGTGGAGAGTGGACTAATCCATTCTCCTCTGTCCTTTCAGGAGAAGACGACCCTTAACGACATTGAGAGGGCGCGGACAGATGGAGGCCCCCCCAAACCTCCTAATCCTAACCAGATTCGGACAGGATGCCTTGGAGCTGCAGAGGCGCCATGCACCTCAGCCAACCAGCTGCGGAGAGGCTGGGGTGTCAGACGAAGGTACGAGTGCAGTGCACAGAGGTGAGGATTTTGGATGGTGCAAATGTTCTTGTGTAGTCTCATCATTGATGGGAGCCTCAAAACTGGATTCTCCATTGGTCATTGAAGACGATGGTGCCACGATGCATATCTCCATTGTCTTACCAGGGTGCCTGGCATGCACAGTGACAGTGTAATAACTTAAACTAATGATATGTTGTTGTTATCCCTCAGATTCACCAGCACCCAATCACAGGACTCTGAAGAGCCACCCCTCAAGCCAAAAGACCGCCAGGCTTCACATGCACTTGCATCACACCCACTCTCTGAACCAGGTACCAGCGCAGAAATCAGCACCTCGGTGGGCATTAGACCTTTGGCTACGGTGTCGGAGCACAGCAGTGAGGGTACTTCACGTTCGCTTGGGGTATAGGCGGAGGCAGAGAGTGCCTAGGGTGCTGGCACCAGGTACTGGAAACCAGGACAATGCTGAGTTGAAGGCAGATGATGAGCCTCTGAAGTTGTCCATTAGGTAGCAGATGCTAGATGTCCAGCGGGATGTGCGGGAGGATCTGGAGGAGATCCATGAGGTTATGTGTGCCATGGTCTCTGCTGTGGTAGAGTCCATGTGGAGCATAAGCATTGTGTTGATCCTCATGGCCAGCCGCACTGCCTGCTCCATTGAGAGAGTGGTGACTCTCATGGAGAGGCTGCTCCAGGGACAGATTCAGGGTTCCTGGGGCCCTGCCAGTCATCACACGGACAATGACCTCAGGTGGTCAGTGCCAGTGTGGGAGATGGATGAGGCACCCAGTATCCCACCTCAGTGCCTGTCCATTAATGGCAAGCAGGGAAGACCAGAGCAACCTCACATTAGCGCATGAGCTGCTTGTCGTCTCTGCGGGCTCCTCTCAGGGCGCTCTGGATGACGGGAGCAGCTCCTCTGCCCCTCTACCAGTGACCATGGCATCTGATGCGGCTGCAATGACTGGGGAGATGCCAGCCATGGCACTGGCCGCTCCATCCCAGGCGGGGCCAGCACAGGCTCTATCGGCCAGAGGACGACCGCCAAGGTCATTAAGGCTAACAAGCCAGCAAAGTCAGCAGGCCGCGTCCAATGCCAGTTCCAGCGAGAGGGGAATACCTAGATGTAGCACCCATAAGCATAAGTTTAAAGCAGCTTAAGCACAAGAGGGACTGTTCATGGGTGATCTTTTGTTCCCCCATTTTGTTTTACTTTTTTTAATGGTGTGACTACCAACACCAGATATTTTTCTGTTCAATAATATGAGATCCAACATTAAGTTATATCTGCTTTTGTGTTATTGGCCTGAGTATGCTTCATTTGTTTTGTAAGTGCAGGGTAGGTCAGTATGTAATGCTGGACGTGGGTGGATCGAAACATTATTGCACAGGCACTGAGCCTATCTTGGGGGAAAAGGAAATCCAGGATGTTGGTGCCAGACCTGGCATGAGGTGGTAGCCCTTATTTGGCAGCTTAGCTGAAGGAGCATTGGATCGTTGCCTCACTGGAGGTTACTGAGGTCTGGCTTCATGCCCTCAGCATTCTCCTACCATGCTCCTCTTCTGACTCACTACTGGACTCATCATCTGTGGCCTATGCAACTGCATCAACATCCTCTTCCTGCAGTGGGTCCCCCCCTTTCCAATGCCAGATTGTGGAGAACGTAGCATGCAACCAGTATCAGTGACATCCTCTCTGGGGCGGTATTGTAGTACATCCCCGAATGGTCCAGGAATCGGAAACGCACCTTGAGAAGCCCTATGGTTCTCTCTACCCCGTCCTTTTGGATGCATGGCTCCTGTTGTACCGCTGTTCCGCCTCTGTTCTTGGGTAGCGAGAGGAGCCATGAGACACCTTTTCAAGGGACTGCCCTTGTCACCCAGCAGCCATCCATCCAATCAGGTTGGAACACTGAAGAGCCTCAGCACCTGGGAGTGTCTCAGGACAAGTCATGGGAGCTGCCAGGTTACCTTGCGCAGGCTTGCAGAATCTGCATCCTGTGGTCACACACTACCTGCAGATTCATGGAGTGGAATCCCTCCCTGTTGACGAAGGCACCAGGCTGACCCGTTGGTGCCTTGATGGCCACATGTGTGCAGTCGATTCTATCTTGGATGCAGGGGAACCCAACAATCACTGCAAAGCCTCTGATTCGCTCAGCCTGGCTGGCCTCGTCCATATGGAAATGAATGAAGGTCAGTACCTACCTGAACTGTGGACAGCTGATTGGGAGATTCTGCACAGATCCCCCACTGACTCCTGGAAAGAGCCAGAGGCAGAAGTGCCAGAAGTTGAGGGCCCCTGTGACCTTCAGAGCCACTGGCATGGCATGTCCACGCACACATTCAGAGTTGACCTCAGGCCCGACCATCTGATAAATGGATGTCATGGTCTCCCTGAAGAGGCAGACCCTCCTTCGGCATTGCACCTCAGACATATTGAGGTAGCTGCATTGCCGCCTGTTAACCCTGGCAGCAGGATAGTGGCATATTCTGTGGTCCCTTCTGCCTTGTACGTCCTGCTGGCCCTGCGCCCCTTGTGTCTGCACCTCTCCTCCCACAGGTCCCTCCCCTGGAAGCTGCATTGGACACCTGGCCTCCTCTCCCTTCTGCCCCACTCTTCCTCCTCAGAGGACGTGGCTCCAGCTGAGACCACAATCTCCATTACCAGGGTAAGGGAAGGCTGTCTGATACCTGGATGCGTCCATACGGTCCAAATCCTCAGGGGGAATTGAAGACACCAATGAGTCCTGAAATGACACGTGGGAATGCTAAGAATGAAGCCACAATCAGAGATTAAGCTGACAAGTACCAATAAGCAACCAACAGCAAACTATCTCCAAAATTCCTCACTACTCACAATGACAATGCTGCTGATCCTTTTTATCCTGCCTGTGGGCGATGTTTTGCAAATTGCCCACCTGCCCGTTTTGCTCGTGCGACGAATGAAAAATCACACGGGCGACGTTAAATCACCATCAGTTGGGTTGTCAAGGGTCTTAACTGTCCTCTTAATTAATGGTAGACGCTGCTCCAACTCCTGCTTGTACCCACTGACTGAAATATTGCACAAATGCACGAAGATTTCGGGACGCTCACCCTACAGCATTGTGCGTCATTTTATGCTCATTCAGGTTGGGTACCCGCTCACCTGACAAGTGAAAAATTCTGCCCTATGAATTCTTGCTCGTGGCTACCTCTGCCAATTTGATTTTCCCAATCGACCTGGAAGGGTCCACATAGCCAAAATCCTCTGGGGGCATTGGAGACACCAATGAGTCCTGAAATGAAGCCTAGAAATGCTAAGAATGAAGCTCCGAACAGAGATGAAGCTGTCAAATTCAAGTAAACAGCCAGCAGCAAACTATCTCCTAAACTCCTGGCTACCCACACTGGCAGTGATGCTGACCCTTTTTATCTCACCCTTGGAAGAGGTTTCGCCCATGCGACGAGCATGAAATCACACAGGTAACGTAAAATCAGGTTCAGTTTGGGTTTTTAATGGCCTTAAGTGGCTTCTTAACTGATGGCGGCAGGGCTCTGACACCCTTGCACACCTGCTGACCTGAAGATTGCGCGCGAGTGGGATGACGTTGGGATGCTCACCCAAGCGAGGCGTAAAATTCTACCCCTGGAACTTGGAGCTCCTTTGACCTCTGCAATTCATTCTCATGCATTCAGCTGCAGGAGACCTCCCACGAGTTTGATTTAAAGGATAAGTCATTCAACTTGCAAGAGATGTGCTTTTGACTTATTTATGCTGTGCCAAAGTTGTGGAAATACATTGGGTTATTTGGGAGGTCTTTTAATAATCTCCTGCATCTATTTAGAAAGGAGAAGGTCTTATGGTGCAATGGGTAGCGCCCCTGTCTCTGAGTCAGAAGTTCTGGGTTTAAAACCCACTCTTGGACTTTTTGACCAGGGAAGGTGTGTTCATAATGTGGCTAACAGGGTGATTATCAATTTGTAAATCCCTCCAACATATGGCAGGCAGTAAGAGCAGCAGAGATGCCGGGTCAGCCACACGATGGAAATAAATTGGAGCCTCTATCATCACTATCCCTTTCTCCAGGCTACAACATGCATGTAAAAATGTATGTTGCTACAATGGTCATATCACTGGACTAGTAATCCAGAGGCCCAGACTAATGTTCTGGGAACATGGGGTCAAGTGCCACAATGACAGCTGATGGAATTTGAATTCAATTAATATGGAATATAAAGTTAGTCTCGGTAATGGAGACTATGACAACTATAAATAATTGTTGTAAAAACCCATCTGGTTTGTTAATGTCCTATAGGGAAATCTGCAGTTCCTACCTTATCTGGCCAACCTGTGATTCCAGACCCACAGTATTTAATTTCTCCTGCCTTCCACTCCATCAAAGACTTATTCTTTTGTCCTTTTCCTCCTTGGCTCCAGTCCCTGCCTCTGTACTTGCTTAAATCCTATTACATCTCTATCCTTTTCCAGTTCTGATGGAAGATCTTGATCTGAAATGTTAACTCTGTTTTTCTCTGCACAAACTGCAAGATCTGCTGACTATTTCCAGCATTTTCAGTTTTCATTATGTAAGAAGTCGAATGCCTGATTTAAGTGGCAGCTAGGAATGCCTGAAAAATTACCCAATTAATTATTAAGTTGGATATCTTTCAAGAGTCCTTTGGCCTTGGGGCATTGGCCCATGAAGCTAGACCTTGTTGCACATTTCTCATAAAATATGAATATGGGTATAAAATATCCAAATGAAATGGATACCTCAGAATTTTCTTTGAATCCTATCTTGAACACATTGGCCTGAATTTTCCAGGCAGCAGGCGGGCTCGGCAGGAGCGGGCAGGGGCATTCGCGGAGCCGATCACTGCTTGCAATTAGCTCCACGCTGCCATTTTACGTGGGCGGGCCAATTAAGACCCGCCCAGCATAAGACGCAAGCCATTGTGCTCAGTGCTACTTGTGTGGGCTGGGGGAAGAGAGAGAGTCGAGGCCAGCGCTCTTTCGCACATCAAGTGAAAGATGCTTCAATCTCCCTGAGGCACAGAGCTGCCTCAGCGAGATTGAATCACTATTGTAATTAATGAATAAATGGTTTAAAATTTATTGAAATTAGTTAATAAAAGCTTTGGGAAACATCATCCCACTCTTGGATGAGGTTCCCTAAAAAATGCGAAGGATGCTTGGACTTGTCGCTTGCCCGCCAACCTTAAGTTTGGATGGGCAGCGTTAACAATTACCTTAATCATTTCTTTAATGGCCTTAATAGGCCGTTTACATATCGGCGGGCATACAGCCGACTCCAGTGCACGCCCGCCGAACGAAACATCACAAGACATTTTACGCATCGGCGTGTCAGGCCCACCCCTGCCCATTGAGTGCGTTCCCATCCAGGGATGAGCACAATTAAATCCTCGTTTAACTTCACCTGACTTTAAACAAGAACAAATCCAGCGCTCTTCATAAATTAATGCTGCCTTCCTAACACATCCTTCAATCCTTTCTCTGCACAAACACAAATACATCTTAGTCTAAAAATGATTGGTTCTGATATTTGTGTACAAGTGCTTTATACATTTGTGTAGCTTATTATAATTGTTATTTCTAATCCAAACTTTAATCTGCTTGAAATAAACATGTTAAAACACCATTTAAGTACCAGACATTGCAATAATGCATGGAATATGAAATGTTCATACGATAATGTAACAAATTAAACTTTACATCTTTGATTGTAAAGCTGGATAGGAGTAGAGGCTTAGTGGATGGTTAAAATTCCAAAATTGGGAAACATAATGCTATTTCCCTTCATATAAATTTTAAAGCCTAGCATTCAGACGTTGAATTGTGTTCCCACAAGACACATGTGGGCCTAATTTACACACTAAGGTCACGGCCTGTTGACCTTTTTTGTGCCATGACTTAAGTTCCATAGTATCTGAAATAGAGGCTTGACCTGTGGAACTCCTGACCACCAGCCTCCTCACTGTCCCACAGACTGCAAGCCCCTCTCCAGCTCTTCCAATCAACAAACTGCCACCAGCTCTCCTGATCACCGATCTCCCCCTAACAAGACCTTGCCAATTAGTAGCCCTTCCCCTTACCCTGATCTCAGGTCTCCTTCAGTCATCCTGATTTCTAACCTTCCACAGCCCCTCCAATCATTGATGTCCCCTGAGTCTCCCAGTTATTGACCTCCTGCTGTCAAAGCAGAGCCCCCTTTCCAAAACTGGGGACTGTCTCTAAGAGTCACTGGCTGAGACCTCTTTTTGCTGGTGTTCCTTCCCACCTGTCGGCCATGCTGTCCATTTGGTGTAATATGTGAATGAGGCTCGATCATTAAGACCTGCAGGGCCTCTATGTTGACTGCATTGCTGTTTTTTATTGTTGAATTTGGCCTCCCTGCAGTTTCCCTGTCTTCCTATTAATATTGAGGCCTATTTGCCCATTGAACCCATTTCTACTGCTTCTTGGGCAACTTGTTGCACATATCCATGATCCATTCATTTAAAAAGTACTACCAGACTTTCTTCCTGATCCCTACACCAGAGATCTCATGTGCCTTCTTCTGCTGCAGCACTATAAATTTGGCAGATGTCTCGTTTACATGCATTAAAAGATTTTCCATTAAAATCACAGCAACAAAGAGGAATAAGGCCCAAGGAAATTCCCAGTGCTGATCTTTAATTTCTTTCCCTTGCTAGAGCCACAAATTTGATAAGTTTTATCGATTCTCTTCATAATCTTGAAAACCACAATCAGACCAACTTGTAGTCTCATTTTTTCGAAAGGAAATCAGGCAATTTTTTGACATCTTTTCCCCTGGTTTGAACTTCCTAATGATTATGTGACCAGAGACACAACAGGACTCCAATGGGATTTGATAAAAGCAATTCAGCTGATTTTGATTTGCCTTCAGTTATTAGAATTTGTATTCTATTTCCTTGCCAATGCAACCCAATAGTAATTTGTGCCATTTATTTTGCCCAATGGTCTCATAGAGTTATCTATTATAACTCATAGATCTTGTTCCTGATCAGCATGTTGTGACATTATTCCACTTAATATGTGTCCACTCTTCAGTTTCTTGCATACAGATTAATTATTTGGTGCACTTATCCAAGTTGAACTGCAACTGCCATCTTTAATCAGTTGCCTAAAATATTTAGTTCCTACTAAATTTGAAACAGAACATTAAAAGTTTACAGCACAGGAGGCGTTTAGTCTCTACAATCTGAAAACTTTTTCTTGCCATATCCTTCTTCAAATGTGTGTACATCAGGGATTCCAAGAATGTTGCTTGCATACTCTGCTCATAATGTCTTTGCAGCCTAATATTCCTATTGATGATTAGCCTGCATTTGAGTCAATTCTATCCAATGTTATATCTCATTGCATTGCTTATTAATCACTGAACATAGAACCTTGTCAAAAACTTTCTGGGGATGCATGTTTCTAATATTAACTGAACTTTCTCCCATCTATCATGTCACTAATTTCTCCAAAAAGACTCTACCAGATTAAGTATGCTCTTGTTTACTTAAAGCCATGCTGACCATCTTTCACACTTATTATTTTCCAAGTATTCATCCAATAGGTTTTCAACAGGTACCAAAATTTCTAGTCTATAGTTTCCAAGTATGTCTCTCTTGACCTTTTTTATTTAAATATTTAAGTTATAATGGTTATTTTCTAATCTTAAGAAAGTTCTCCAATTGCATGTTTAAACAAGTATTTTGAACACATGTGAAAGGCACAGGGTAGAATCTTCCCAGTACTGCAGAGGCAGGTTTGAAGGGGGAACCTTGAGGAAATTTTGAAATGAGGATATCGGGTCAGTGGCCCAATGTGTTCCCACCTTTTGGTGATCTTGCCAGAGGAGGATCATTAATGGTAGCGGCTGACTTCCCAGAAGTGCTGGGTTACAAATTTGAATAGTTAAGTTCCCACTTGTGGGCAGATTGGTACACTGCTGGGACCTTCCTGGCAGCAGATGGGTCCCCCGCTGAGGACAAAGCTTGGCAGTTGCCTGAAGGCAGCTAGCTGGGTCTATGAGGCCTCCTATCCTTAGCCATCTTCCCAACCCATCAGAGCCACTTCTGCCCCAGGGCCACTACTACAGCTGGAAGCCATGTTTTGGAGGGGGGGGGGGGGGCCCACCACATTGATGGCTTGGCAGCTGTGGCCACAAGTACTTTTAAATATTAACACATCTTCCAAGGCTGCCTCCATCTTGAGATGCCCTCTCATTTTTCTGGCTGCCGCAGTAGCTATCTCTCCCAGTGGGACTGCTGGTAGGACAACACTGCAAGCGCTTTCATTGGCTCAGCCAGGTACTTGGCCCACCCACTGTGCTTAGTTGAATGATTGCCCTGGAGGCGGCCTCCTAGTTGAGTGCCTCCTGTAAGAATGGACAGGCAGGCAGCCAGGGATCATCAAAAGGGTCTGGACCCACCTTTGATCCCAACTGCAGAAAATCTTCAAAGGTAGTAATATTCCATCTTTAGTGTCCTATCCGGACTATGACCTAGAAATTGAATCACACAATACCTGTTTTATGGCGAAAAACAGAATCTGAAATGTCAAATAAAGCAGGCAGTAGGAGCCTAACATCATATTGGCTAGGGGGCTCTATAATTATCCAGAATGCCTGTCTAAAACAGATGTTTGGCACATTGTCCATACAGATCTATTTCAAACCCAACTCCAAAATTGGTTAGCGTCTGATTCCAGCATGATATGAGCAGTTCTCTGAGGCACAGAGTAACCAAAACAGCTTTTGTTAAAACAGGTCGTTAAAGTCACCACTGGATGCTGCAACCAAAAAAGTAAGTAGAAGTTTATTTACTTACCTGCAGTAAGTATTCCTTCAGGTTCCACATTAAAACCAGGAGCTGCTGGTCACTGCGTATCCTTCCTTCCAATATCAACCCAGTATTCAGAGACCTGTAACTAAAATTTCATAAATATCTTTAATTGGGTATGGAGGTCAAAATTCGCAACCCGCCTATGATTATTGCAGTCGAGGTGGGCAGTTTGTTAACTTGGCATTCCAACCTTGGTTACCAATTTGCATTGAATGGCCAAGTTGATTGCTCATTGCAGCTGTCCTCTTCATGCTGCCATCTTCCTGTGCTCAGAGAAGGGGACAAATAGCATTTGCTGAGACCATAGCAGCTAGCGCTCCTTTCTGAAAAGCAGAGGTGCCCCTCTTCAAGCCAGAGAGCAAAAGAGAAGCAGCAGCATCATTGAATACAAGAGCACA
Organism: Carcharodon carcharias; assembly: GCF_017639515.1. Lineage (NCBI taxonomy): Eukaryota > Metazoa > Chordata > Chondrichthyes > Lamniformes > Lamnidae > Carcharodon > Carcharodon carcharias. The sequence goes on along the minus strand of NC_054467.1, from coordinate 50,665,356 downwards.
GTGAGAAAAACGGGAGCTGAAAGTACCGACAGTAGCAGCACCATGAGAAGCAACAGCAGCACGGAGAACGAGAGCACAGTTAGACCAGCAGGAAGATAAAAGAGTGGCAGCAGCACTGAGAGTGAGAGCATAGTGAGACCAGTGGAAGGATAAAAGAGCAGCAACAGCAGCACCAAGAGTGAGAGCACAGTGTGACCAGCGGGAGGATAAAAGAGTAGCAACATCAGCACCAAGAGTGAGAGCACAGTGTGACCAGTGGGAGGATAAAAGAACAACAACTGCAGCACCGAGAGTGAGGGCACAGTGAGACCAGCGGGAGGATAAAAGTGCAGCAGCAACACTGAGAGTGAAAGCACAGTGAGACCAGTGGGAGGATTAAAGAGCAGCAACATCAGCACCGAGAGTGGGGGCACAGTGAGGCTAAATGGGAGGATAAAAGAGCAACAGCAGAACTGAGAGTGGAGCACAGTGAGACCAGTGGCAGGATAAAAGAGCAGCAGTAGCACTAAGAGTGAGAGCACTGTGAGAACAGCAGCAGGATAAAGGAGCAGAAGCAGCAGCACTGAGAGTGAAAGCACATTGAGACCAATGAGAGGATAAAGGAGCAACAGCAGTACTGAGAGTGGGGGCACAGTGAGACCAGCGGAAAGATAAAAGAGCAGCAGCAGCACCGAGAGTGAGAGTGCAGTGAGACCAGCAGGAATGTAAAATAATGGGAGCAGCAGCACCAAGAGTGTGAGGAAAATGAGACCAGCTGAAGGATAAAAAAGCAGGAAAATTAGCACCGTGAGTGAGAGCACAGTGAGAGCAGCAGGAAGAAAACAGATCAACAGCAGCATTGAGAGTGAGAGCACAGTGAGATGAGCGGGGAAAGAGAAGAGCAGCAGCAGCACTGAGAGTGAGAGCACAGTGAGACCAGCGGGAGGATTAAAGAGCAGCAACATCACTGAGGGTGAGAGCACGACGAGACCAGTGGGATGATAAAAAAGCAGCAACAGCAACATCAACACCGAGAGTAAGTGCTCAGTGATCCCAGCGGCTGGGTAAAAGAGCGGCAACAGCAGTACCGAGAGCGAGAGCTCATTGAGACCAGCGGAAGTATAAAGAGCAACAGCAGCACTGAGAGTGAGAGCACAATGTGACCAGCGGAAGGTTAAAGAGCAACAGCAGCACTGATAGTGAAAGCACAGTGCGACCAGCGGGAGGATAGAGGAGCAACAGCAGCATCGCAAGTGAGAGCACAGTGAGACCAGAGGGAAGAGAAAAGAGTAACAGCAGAACTGAGAGTGGAGCACAGTGAGACCAGTGGCAGGATAAAAGAGCAGCAGCAGCAGCACTGAGAGTGAAAGCACAGTGAGACCAATGGGAGGATAAAGGAGCAACAGCAGCACTGAGAGTGGGGGCACAGTGAGACCAGCGGGAATGTAAAATAATGGGAGCAGCAGCACCAAGAGTGAGAGGAAAATGAGACCAGCTGAAGGATAAAAGAGCAGCAACTTCAGCACTGCGAGTGAGAGCACAGTGAGACCAATGGGAGGATATGAGTGCGGCAGCAGTAGCACCGAGAGTGAGTGCACAGTGAGAGCAGCAGGAAGAAAACAGACCAACAGCATCACTGAGAGTGAGAGCACAGTGAGACCAGTCAGAGAATAAAGGAGCAACAGCAGCACCACAAATGAAAGCACAGTGAGACCAGCGGGAGGATAATGGAGCAACAGTAGCACTAAGAGCGAGAGCACTGTGAGAACAGCAGCAGGATAAAGGAGCAGAAGCGGCAGCACTGAGAGTGAAAGCACAGTGAGACCAATAAGAGGATAAAGGAGCAACAGCAGCACTGAGAGTGGGGGCACAGTGAGACCAGTGGAAAGATAAAAGAGCAGCAGCAGCACCGAGAGTGAGAGTGCAGTGAGACCAGCAGGAATGTAAAATAGTGGGAGCAGCAGCACCGAGAGTGAGAGGAAAATGAGACCAGCGGGAATGTAAAATAGCGGGAGCAGCAGCACCGAGAGTGAGAGGAAAATGAGACCAGCGGGAATGTAAAATAGCGGGAGCAGCAGCACCGAGAGTGAGAGGAAAATGAGACCAGCGGAAGGATAAAAGAGCAGGAAAATTAGCACCGTGAGTGAGAGCACAGACAGAGCAGCAGGAAGAAAACAAGACCAACAACAGCATTGAGAGTGAGAGCACAGTGAGATGAGCGGGGAAAGAGAAGAGCAGCAGCAGCACTAAGAGTGAGAGCACTACGAGACCAGTGGGACGATAAAAGAGCAGCAACATCAGCACCAAGAGTAAGAGCTCAGTGAAACCAGCGGGTGGGTAAAAGAGCGGCAAAAGCAGTACCAAGAGCAAGATCTCATTGAGACCATCAGAAGGATAAAGAGCAACAGCAGCACTGAGAGTGAGGGCACAATGTGACCAGCGGAAGGATAAAGAGCAACAGCAGCACTGATAATGAAAGCTCAGTGCAACCAGCGGGAGGATAAAAGAGCAGCAGCATGAGCACCTAGAGTGAGAGCACAGTGAGACCAGCAGGAAGATAACAGAACAACAGCAGCACTGAGAGTGAAAGCACAGAGAGACCGGTGGGAGGATAAAGGAGCAACAGCAACATCGCAAGTGGGAGCACAGTGAGACCAGTGGGAAGATAAAAGTGTGGCATCACTACAAGAGTGGGGGCACAGTGAGACCAGCAGCAGCATAAACAAGCAACAGCCGCAGCACCGAGACTGACTGCACTACGAGACCAGCGGGAGGTTAAAAGCACAGCAACATCAGCACTGAGAGTAAGAGTTCAATGAGACCAGAGGGTGGGTAAAAGAACGGCAACAGCAGCACCGAGAGTGAGAGCTCACTGAGACCAGTGGAAGAATAAAGAGCAACAGCAGCACTGATAGCGAGAGCACAGTGTAACCAGCGGAAGGTTAAAGAGCAACAACAACACTGAGAGTGAGAGCTCCATGTGACCAGCGGAAGGATAAAGAGCAACAGCAGCACTGATAGTGAAAGCACAGTGTGACCAGTGGGAGGATAAAAGTGTGGCAGCAGCAGTACCGAGAGTGAGAGCACAGTGAGACCAGCGGAAGGTTAAAAGAGCCACATCAGCACGAGAGTGAGAGCACAGCGAGACCAGTGGGTGGGTAAACGAGCAACAGCAGCAGCAAGGAGAGTGAGAGCATAGTGAGACCAGCAGGAGGATTAAAGAGCAACAGCAGTACTGAGAGTGAGAGCACAGCGACACCAATGGGAGGTTAAAAAAGCAGCAGCAGCACCGAGAGTGAGAGCACAGTGAGACCAGCAAGGGGATAAAAGAATAACTGCAGCATCGAGAGTGAGAGCACAGTGAGACTAGCGGGAGGATAAATGAGCAGCAACATCAGCACCAAGTGTGAAAGAACAGTGAGCCCAGCGGGAGGATAAAAGTGTGGCATCACTTCCAAGAGTGGCAGCACAGTGAGGCCAGCGGCATGGTAAACAAGCAATAGCCACAGCGCCAAGGCTGGGAGCACAGTGAGACCAGCGGGAGGATAAATGAGCAACAGCAGCAGCACCGAGAGTGGGAGCACAGTGAGACCAGTGGGAGGATAAATGAGCAACAGCAGCAGCACCGGGAGTGGGAGCAGAGTGAGACCAGTGGGAGGATAAAAGAGCAGCAACATCAGCACAGAGAGTGAGAGCACAATGAGAGCAGCGGGACAATAAAAGAGCAGCAGCAGCACAAAGATTGATTGGATAGCGAGACCCGTGCAAGAATAAAAGGGTTTGAGGGATGTGTGGCTTCAGCGCTGACCAACTGCATTTGAAATAAAATAATCCAATTGTTACATCACAAGGAACAGATAACTGATTGATTGGTGAGTTTTCTTTTTAAATATGACAGTGCTGGTCTAGAGGCATTAAGTAAAACTAACTGTTTAAACTATTTAAAATGTTGAAACAAGGTATTAACTATATTGTTAAAGACAGAATAGAGGTTTTTTTCTGATCAGGGATAGCAAATGAGCTTGCAAATTACTTGCAATTCCTGTGCCTTTTCAGCACTTCAGACTCTTCATGGGTCCACTTGCCTCCACTTGCTTCAGCTCAAGCTCAGGATTTTTGAGCTTGACGGGCAACTGGTATCACTGCGGAGCATCATGGAGTTTTATGTATCATATGTTCCAGGAGATGGCACTGCATGGGCAGTGAGAGTTCAGGATAGTAGATGGGTGGCCGTTAGGAAGAATATGAAGAGACAGGAATTACAAGCGTTTTCAGAGTGTGTGCGACTCTCAAGTGGATGCTTGGTTTGGAGACTGCTGGAAGTGATGACACCTTGATGATTGCAGTTCAGACTATGGCACAAATAGACAAGGGGCTGCACAGACATTTCTGTAACTGTCATCGGGATTCCTGCATGGTGTGTTATCTCCCTGGTGCCAGGGTAAAGGACAGCACACAGAGGGTGTGCATTACTCCGCAGGGTGATGGGTGTGAGACAGAAGTTGTGTCCATGTCAGAGCCAACAATATAGAGAGCAGATATTGAGATCCTATGGTCAGATTTTCAGCAGCAAGTGAGGAAATTAAAGGTAGCAATCTCTGGATTATTCCCAGTGCTATGCACTCTCTTTTTCTCTCTCTCCCTCTATCTCTATCTAGCAGTCCCTCAAAGTGAGGAAGAGGTTTGCAATGGAGCCCATTGCAAGAAGCCACTCATTACTGAGAGTAGAAAAAGAGGTATGGTGCAGGAGGGAGGCCTTCAGATTTTTGGGACATTAGGACATGCTCTGGGGTAGGAGGCATCCATTCAAATAGGATGGATTGCATCTCAATAGGGCTGGGACCAATATCCTCACAGGAGGATCAAAAGTGTGGTGGCAAGGGATTAAATTGGCATGAGGATGGGCACCAGCATAAAGAATTAGAAGGGAGGAGTAAAATGCATGGATTGAGAGTTTTGGTCAGTAATAGAGAAAGGAATAACTCAGTATTAGATAGGAGCAGACTAAGAAGGACTACAAGGAATACAAAGACAGGATTACAATGCATGTATGTAAACACACTAAGTGTGAATAAGATTTGTGTGCTACAGGTAGAAGTAACTGTGTGGGAATACGATGTGACAATAACGGAAATGCAGTATAAAAATGGGGAGGGCTGAGTGCTTAATATTCCAGGATATAAAGTGCTCAGAAAAGTTGGGATGGAAAAAAAGGGAAGTGGGGCAGAAGTACTCATTAGAGAAGACATTGTAGAGTTGGAAAGAGGAGATGTCCTTGAAAGGGCAAGGACAGAATCCATTTGGTTAGAATTGAGAAGCAAAAAGTGTATTATCACACTACTCAGGGTATTCTACAGAGCTTCAAATAGTGAATGGGAGATTTGGAGAAATATTTATAATTTTTTTCATGGGACATTGCTGGCAAGGCTAGTATTTTTGTGCCCATCCCTAATTACCCTTGAAAAGATGTTGGCCTTCTTATACCATTGCAGTCCATTTGGTGTAGGTATTAGGGACGGAGTTCCAAGATTTTGACCCAGTGACAGTGAAGGAATGGTGATATAGTTCCAAGTGAGAATGGTGTGTGGCTTGGAGGGAAACTTGCAGGTGGTAGTGTTTCCATGTGTCTGCAGCCCTTGTCCTTCTAGGTGGTAAAGATCACAGGTTTGGAAGGTGCTGTCAAAAGAGCCTTGGTGAGTTGCTGCCATCCATCTTGTAGATGGTACATAGCCATTGTACGTCACTGGTGGAGGGAGTGGATGTTGAAGATGGTGGATGGGGTCCTAATTAAATGAGTTGTTTTGTCTTAAGTGGTGTCAAGCTTCTTGAGTGTTGTTGGAGCTGCAGTCATCCAGGCAAGTAGAGACTATTCCATCACACCCCTGACTTGTGCCTTGTAGATAGTGGACAGTGAGACCAGCAGGGGGATAAATGAATGGCAGCAGGACTGAGAGTGAGAGCTTTAGGGAGTCATGAGATGTGCAAAAACTGTAGAGAGGGGATTGAGGGATTTTAATTGCTCAAAGGTCAATTGGGATATTGTTATAGTAAAGGGTAGGAGGGGGAGGAATTTCTGAAATGTTTTCAGGAGAACTTCCTTGATCAGCATGCTCTCAGCCCAACTAGAAAGGAGGCATTGCTGGATCTGATGCTGGGAATGAAGTGGATGAAGTGGACCAAAGTGTCCATAAGGGAACATTTGGGTAAGAGTAATCATCATATTATAAAATTTAGACTAGTAATGTAGAAACGCAAGGAACAATCTAAAATAATAGGACATCTAAATTAGAAGTGGGCTACCTTCAATATGATGAGAAGAGATCCAGCCAATTTAAGATGGAACCAAAATCTGACTGGAAAATCTGTAATGGAACAATGGTGATCTTTAAGGAGGAGATGTATCAGGTGCAGTCTAGGTACATTCCAACAAGATCAAAAGGTAGGGGAACCAAAAGCAAGATTCATTGGATGTTGGAAAAGCTGGAGAAAATGATGAAACAAAAAAACGAGGGTGTACGATGCATGTCAAGTGAATTCTCTAAGCAAGAATCAGGCCAAATACAATGAGTTGAGAGGTGAAGTAAATATAAAAGTAAGTCTGGCAAAGAGAGAAAAGTACAGAACTTGCAGCTCCAATTCAACAGTCAGATAAAGAGTACTCTACCACTTTTGCAGCACACCCAATTGAAAGAGAAGATGAACGTGAGTATTGTTAGATAAAAGCAAAAAACTGCAGATGCTGGAAATCCGAAACAAAAACAAAAATACCTGGAAAAACTCAGCAGGTCTGACAGCATCTGCGGAGAGGAATACAGTTGACGTTTCAAGTCCATATTTGGTATTATTATGCTGAAGAACCAACTGAATGAAAAGAGGAGGAACTGAAAGGAAAAGCTGTACAGCTTTCCAAACTGTGAGCAGATATTAAAGCCACAAGTAGCACTATTACAGAACTGAAACAGGTTAAGACTTTAGCAGAGACAGACCTGGCCAACAATGAAACCAAAATGAAGTACAAGGACTCTGCTGCAGATGGAGAAAGAAAATACAGAAATAATATCGGAAAATATAAGTCTAACAGTGAAGATAGAAGGAAAAGCATTTGATGCCTCAAGCCTACTGAGAACCATTAAGTTGTTGACAAATGACATGGCTGAAATAAAAATCAAGAACCTAGAATATCAAGGAAAAGTTGAACAGGTGCAAGAAAAAGTAAAAGTTCTCACAAAAGAGCATGGAAATTCTCAGAAATAGTGAACTTAAACTTAAAAAATGTGAGCTTGAAGGATAGTACAGAGGAATTAGGCTTTGCTAGGGAGAACTGTTCAGTGTAGAGAACTAACTTTTATATATGGAAGATGAGTTTGCCAATGAAAAATCAGAATTTGATGAACTTCAAGTATCAGAAGTCTCTATTGAATATCATGAAAAATGCCTGGAATAGGAAAAGGAATTACTGATGAATCAGAACAGTTGGTTGAATGCAGAATTAACAACCAACATTGATGAAATGTTAAAACTTCATCATGAAAAGAACAATGGAATTCTTGAACTTTGATCCATTCTGAAGAACACGAAAGATGCGATGCACAGCATGGAAGAGCGAATCCAGACTTTAAAAGCAGATGAGGAAAATTCTAAGGAACACATTGAGAATCTAATGATTGAATTGAAAAAGTCTCAGGAGCAGTCACTAACCAGGGAAGAAAGACTCCGAAAGGAACTGAATATCTATGTGAGTTTGTTAAGCTTCTCTAAGGGTTCAGCAGATAACTCTGAAACTGAAAGACAGCTGGGTAATTGCTGAGTTGAATGAAAATATTAATTGGCTTGAAAAAGAACTGTAAAATAAGAGAATAAACCAATATTTGGCTAAGGTTGTGAAACAAGTGGAAATGAAGATTCCATTTTTGAAATCTCAATTTCCAGGAAGAACATGGTGGACCCCATGGATAAAGAAAACCCCAATCCACACTATTAATGAACAGTGTGAATATTCCTGGAAGGAACCCATGATATCTGATCAAAGAAGACAGATGGTGGACAAAGAAAAACATTACACTAAAAAGCACAAGAATTGAACCTGATATTGAAACCCGAGTGTTTGAAACAGCAAGTACTACAATTTCAATTCTGAGCCAATAAAGCCAGCCCAAAGCAACTGAGACTACCACTCCTCTGAATGGGAAGGGAACAAGATTTGGAAGAGTCATAAAGCCTTCAGATCATCTGAATTCTAAAGCCAGAGATTTGGGGGGAGAAGGGGTAGCATGTAAATAATGATTGTCCGTACCTTCTGGTGGAGTAGCAATTGAGTCAGATTGCCACTCTGCTTGTAAGTACGTTCCTTGAAATCCAGCTGCTACTACCTCACCCGACCTTCTGACTCAGGCTGGGGTGAGATCTGTATAGCACAGTGGGTTTCCGTAGCCTATAGCTGAGGACAGCTAAGTCAAAAGTAAATAAGTCAGGCCCCTGTTTTTATAGCAATAGCTGTTGTAAAAGCCAAGTAAGTTTAAAGGTCCAGCCACATTAACAAGGCAGGGAGTAGGTAAATGTATAAGGTAAGTAGGTAGGATAGCCGGGGCAGGCAGGGGCTGGGGTTTGGGCCTGTTGGGTGGTCATGACGGGCTTGGGGGTGGGGGTGTTGGATTAGGCCTGGGTGGGGAGTGGTCAGTTCAAGTTGGGCCTGGAGGGTATTGTGGTTGGTTCTGGTTGGGCCTGGGAGGGTGTTGGGTCAGCTTAGGCCGGGTCTGGCAAGGGGGTCAAATTGGGCCTAGAGTGTGTCGTGTCAGGTCGGGCCTGGGAAGGAGGGCCAGGTCAGGCCTGGGGTGGGTGGTGGTTGTCGTGTCCTGTCAGTTCAGGCTCAGTCGGGGGTGCCATGTCAGGTCAGTTTGGGCCTGGGGAGAGATGGTAACTATATTTGGGAGAGGACCTTGGGGGAGGTGAAACATAAGGGTGTTCAGGTTAGTAAGGGCTAATGTGGAACTGGAGAAACAGTGCCACCCACATTATGATGTAGAAAGTCACATGATAGTAGACGGTGTGTCGACAGAATCTGAGACAACAAAAAACAAGGAACAAAGAAAAGTACAGCACAGGAACAGGCCCTTCGGCCCTCCAAGCCTGCGCCGATCATATTGCCTGTCAAACTAAAACATTTTGCACTTCCGGGGTCTGTATCCCTCTATTCCCATCCTATTCATATATTTGTCAAGCTGCCTCTTAGACACCACTATCGTACCTGCTTCCACCACCTCCTCTGGCAGCGAATTCCAGACACTTACTGCTCTCTGCGTAAAAAACTTGCCCCGCACATCTCCTCTATAGTTTTCTCCTCTCATCTTAAAATCTATGTCCCCTAGTAATTGACTCTTCCACCCTGGGAAAAAGCTTCTGACTATTTACTCAGTCCATGCCACTCATAATTTTGTAAACTTCTATCAAGTCGCCCCTCAATCTCCGTCGCTCTAGTGAGAACAATCCAAGTTTCTCCAACCTCTCCTCATAGCTAATAACCTCCAGACCAGGCAGCATCCTGGTAAACCTCCTCTGCACCCTCTCCAATGCCTCCATATCCTTCTGGTAATGTGGTGATGAGAATTGCATGCAATATTCCAAGTGTGGCCTAATCAAGGTGCTATACAGCTGCAGCATGACTTCCCAACTTTTATACTCAATACCCCTGCCAATGAAGGCAAGCATGCCATATGCCTTTCTGACTACCTTATCCACTTGCGTTGCCACTTTCAGTGACCTGTGGACCTGTGCACCCAGATCCCTCTACCCATCAATGCATTTAAGGGTTCTGCCATTTACTGTATAATTCCTACCTGTATTAGATCTTCCAAAATGCATTACCTCGCATTTGTCTGGATTAAACTCCATCTGCCACTTCCCTGCCCAAGTCTCCAACCAATCTATATCCCATTGTATCCTTTGACAATCCTCTTCACTATCTGCATCTCCTCCAACCTTAGTGTCGTCTGCAAACTTACTAGTTAACCCAGTTACACTTTCCTCCAAATCATTTACATATACTACAAACAGCAAAGGTCCCAGCACTGATCCCTGCGGAACACCACTAGTCACAGTTCTCCATTCAGAAAAGCACCCTTCCACTGCTCCCCTCTGTCTTCTATGACCAAGCCAATTCTGTATCCATCTTGCCAGCTCACCTCTGATCCTGTGCGACTTTATCTTCTGTACCAGTCTGCCATGAGGGACCTTGTCAAAGGCCTTACTGAAATCCATGTACATAACATCCACTGCCCTTCCATTGTCAATCATCTTTGTCACTTCCTTGAAAAACTTGATCAAGTTAGTGAGACACAACCTCCCCTTCACAAAACCATGCTGCCTCTCACTAATACACCCATTTGCTTCCAAATGGTAGTAAATCCCGTCATGAAGAATCCTCTCCAATAATTTCCCTACCACTGACGCAAGGCTCACTGGCCTGTAATTTCCTGGCTTATCCCTGTTACCCTTCTTAAACAATGGAACAACATTGGCCATTCTCTAGTCCTCTGGGACCTCACCCGTAGCCAGTGAGGATACAAAGGTTTCTGTCAAGGCCCCAGCAATTTCCTCCCATGCCTCCCTCAGTACTCTGGGGTAGATCCCATCTGGCCCTGGGGACTTATCCACCTTAATATTCTTCAAGATGCCTAACACCTCCTCTTTTTTGATCACAACATGATCCAGGCTATCTACACACTCTTCCCTAGATAAATCAACCACTAAGTCCTTCTCTTTGGTGAACACTGATGAGAAGTACTCATTTAGTATCTCTCCCATTTCTTCTGTCTCCACAAGTTAGCATGAAAATAGTACCTAGTTATCGCTATATCTTGGAGATATGTGCATAGTTGTATGTTCACAATAAACAGTTTATGTTTGACCACACAAGCCTCCAGATCTCTTAATAAGACACAAAATTGCATTACACCACATTCCTCGTACTTCTGATCTCACTCCTTCCTGTCTCTTCCAGAACCATAATAGGGTTCCCCTTGCCTTCACCTTCCACCCCACCAGCCTTTGTATTCAATAGAATCATCTTCCACCATTTCTGACATCTTCAGTATGATGCTGCCAGCAAACACTTTTACCCTTCCAATTTCAACATTATGTTCCCTCTGTGAAACCCTGGTCCAACACTCAGTCTCCTTCCCAGGGCACGTTTCCTTGCAAACGTAGGAGACGTAACAGTTGCCCTTTTACCTCCTTTCTCCTCACCCTCTAAGCCCCCAAACACTCCTTCCAGGTGAATAAGTGATTTACTTGTACTTCTTTCAATCCCGTCTACTCTACTTCCTGCTCACAACATGGTCTCTTCTACAGTCAGGAGACCAAATGCAGTTAAGCTGATCGTTTTGCAGAAGATTTCCATTCTGTCAGAAAGCACTATCCTGAGCTTCGAATGGCCTGTCATTTTAATTCTCCATCTTGCTCTCATGCTGGCATTCCTGTCCTCGGCCTCCACACTGTTCCAGCAAGGCTTAATTTAAGCTTCAGGAACAGCACCTCAGCTATCAATTAGTCCCTTTACAGCCTTCTGAATGAAACAGTGAGTTTAAAAATTTCCTACCGTAAATTCTGTCATCCATGTTGTTTCCTTTTCTTTGCTTGTTTTGTTTTTTCATTTCAGTTCTCAGCGTTCCTGCTCCAGGCACATATTTTATTTCTTTGCTTCCCTTCCTGCCCCATCTCCCTTCCCTTTGACCCTGGAGGACTAACTTTTCTGTCCTTCAATCTCTCCGGTCTTCCACAGATTTTCCTTGTCCCTGTCCCATCCACCTACTTGCTCAAAATCTGTTACATCTCTAACTTTTCCCAGTTCTGATGGAAGGTCACAGACCTGAAACATGGGGCAGAATTCTACATAAATGAGACTAAGCACGGTAGTGGGCGTTTTCAGAGGCACCCACCCCGCTGGCCGGAATGGCAGGAACTCATACCCGATTCTGCTTTTGGAACCTCATTAATTATACAGAGGGTCTTTTTCGTCCAAATCACCTGGTGGTTCAGGAGTTGATTTGTGTGGCCATCGTCAGCTCGTGGGTTCAAAGGTCCAGGCGCCATATTTAAAGGCCAGTCCAACACATAATCTCACTCTCTCCAGCCCACCAGAGATATCTGGCAGCCAGAAGAGGAAGGCCGAGAGCCTTAAGAAGAAGGCAGCACCTTACTTCATGCATCAGGCCCCCAGACCTTAATCAGAGGGGTGCAGGTGGAAAGGCATGTGCTCTATCCCAGGGATGGCTGCAGGAAGCATAGCCTCACCCCTCCAGCCTCGGAGGCTGTCATGGAGCAGGACAGTGTGGCTGGCAACTGCACCCAAAATGCCACCCAATACAGGAAGAGAATGAATGATCTGATCCGCTGCACCAGGGTAAGTCAGCCTTCAACTCCCTCCGACATCAAACTCTCATCATGGCATCATGCACTCAAATGGCTACTCTCTTCAGAGATCTCACGCAACCATTAATGGGGGACACATATCGTTCACTTACCGAGATTTTCACATCACCACCATCTCATCTATCATATTGCTCACACTCCATCCTCTGGCTCTTCTGAGGAGGGCTCACCACACACAGCGGACATGCATCTCACCCAGTGTCTGCTCTATCCCTTCTCATCACATGCCTTTCTTTCTTCTTCATACAGGCCAAGCTGGCATACAACAAGCATGAGAGATTGCAGGCTGGGTGTGGGATGGCCGACATCATTGCCCTCACTGAGTTTGAGGAGACTGCAGCCATGCTGGCTGCGGATGACAAGGATCACCTCTGTGGGGAAGAGGAGATCAACCTCACCCAGCAACCTAGTACGGATCACAGCTCCATCACCTCATCAAATCCTGACAATCAGTGAGTCACATGCAGTCTTATCTAGCTCATGCTCATTAACTGAAACTCTATTTTGTATTTTCTAGGTACCAGCAGATCAAGGCCCTCAAGCCAGTCCAGCACCAGCGCGGGCCCACAGACTTCATCTGAAGGGTAAGCTCCGGAAGAACTGTCACGGTGCTTGCACACACCCTCCACCAGCTCGGAGACACACACGTCAGGGGGCACAGCTGTAGATTAGGCTCAGCTCACTTTCTGGGGAACACTTCACTGACACGTCCCTGCTAACATTTGGAGGCATGGAGAACCCAGGTTTTCAGCAATTGGAGGGCTGCTGGAGATGAGCCACCCGTTCAGTCTGAGTTGGATGATGAGCCTCTGGAAGTGGCCACCAAATCAATGTTGGAGATGCAACGAGAAGTGGTAGAAAATCAAGCAGAGATTCGACAGTAACTCAGCAGCCTAGAACGAAGAATGGAGGGGTCCATCTGATACCATGGCTCTGACATGTGAACGCCTCGAGGTCACCATGGGAAGACTGGTAACCATCCTGGAGACCTTGGTCCAGCAGGTCTTGTCGTATTTGCACTTGACTCTGCACTCTATGGCCACACACCCTGGTGGCACCATCAAGATGCAGGGGATGAGGCACCTTGACTTCCCTCCAGGTGCACCATCTCCTGCAGGAGTCAGGGCGGTACACTCAGGCACCCGCAGGGAGGATGACCGTCAGCCGGACACCTCAGGGGCCTCCTCTCAGGACACCCAAAGGATTTGCAGCTGCTCACAGTCCCCTCTGCCTGTGACCCCATCCACTCCAGCTTCTTAGGCCACCGAGGACGCTTCTGCCCCTGAGCAGGTGACCTTATCAGGCAGGGGGCCTCCAGGTCTCCAGACACTGGAAGGCATTTGCCAAGGTCATCACAAACATCAGGATGTAGCAGTCAGCAGGCTGCCTCCACGTCTGCTGTGGATGCCGGGGTTGCACCCAAGCATAGAGGTAGAGTTAGGAAAGTTAAGAAAATTTGATGTCACTTTTGGGTCACGGGTGTGCTATACATGTAAAGAAGTTACACTTTTGTGAATACGTTTGATGGTTATGTGGATGTTCCTGTCCACTGAAGGTGTTGTGATTTTGTACTTTGGAATCCTCTTATTTCAAGGGTTTAAACTTCCTCCTACTCAGTGATAGTGTCCCACTGTGAGATTCATATTCATGTGATGCCAACCTCAGTTGAACCAATCTCTGCACCCCTTGTGTGATGTCAGGGAGATTTGGTTAAACCTTTATTGGAAATGTGTGATGTAAGCGTCTCTAACCCTTCTTCCTCAAGGAACACCACTGGGTGAGGGCAGCTCATCAGCATTGATAATCTAGCGGCATTTGTGTCTCCTCAGTGGTAGTGGCAGAAGAAAAGACATGCACAGGAGGAGGAGATCCCTAGGCATGTCCACATCTCGGTCGCAGCAGTGTTTGCAGCATTAGGTGGCGGTGAAGACTTCAAGTCTTCTCTCGCATCGCTCTTGTTCGTAAGTGGACCCTCAGTTCCCAGAGTGAACTCACTCACAGGGCCCCATGGACCAAAGCAAAGATCATCGCAAATCATGAGGTCAGGATGCACAAGTGTGAATGTGGGATTTGTTCTCACTGCAAGTGGGTGGACATCCCCTGAGCTGAAAGAAAATGGGATTGGGGACTATATGCCCTCAATTAACTTCACTCTTCCTGGAACCTGTCAACAATTATCGTACCATGGGAACCTCTCCCACATCTTACTTTCTCCATGGTGTGATCACACTCATACTGACCCTCATCAGCTTCCTGAGGTTCCTGGGCCTCTGGATCTTCATCCTCTGATGAGCTCTCATCCTTCTCCAGTTCATCCTCTGGCAGGGGTTCACCTCTTTGCATTGCCAGATTGTGAAGGTTGCAACACACTGTGATGATGTGGGAAATCCTGTCGGGAGGGTATTGGAGTGAGCCACCTGAGCGATCCAAGCATCTGAAGCACATCTTCAGAGGCCCACTGGTCTGCTCTATAAAGGAGCGTGTGGAGCTGTAGGCAGCGTTGTCCCAGGGTACTGTGCACAAACTTGCAGTATGTGCTTCTGGTGATCACACGCCAGTTGTACATTGGTGGAATGATAACCCTTGTGGTTTGTAAACATTAGGGCCTGTTGCCATGGAGCCCATACAGCCACATGGGTACAATCTATTGCGAAGTCTGAGATGGCGGCGAAGTTGGCGAATCTCGTAACCTGGCTATCTTTGTCCTGAGCAAACCTGACATAATGATTGGCCTTTCTGTAAAGAGATCTGTGACCTCCTTTATGCTTTGATGTGTTGCAGACTGAGAGATGCCCCCCATGTCCCCTGTTGATCCTTGGGAATAACCAGAGGCCAAGAAATTTAGCGCTGCGGTCACCTTCAAAGCCATTGCCAGGGTTACCCTCCAACTCCAAGTGGCATCAGGTCTTCACGAAGAATGTGGCATATATAATGTATCAGATCTAAGGACAAGCACAGACATGCATGGCATTGCCTCTCACTCATTTGTAAATAGGAGACTATTCTACAATAAACCCTAGGCTGGCGAGTCATTGCTGTTGTTTGGGTCTCTCCTCCTGACCCTCCTGTTCATGCTTTGGTTCCGCTTGACCATGTACCTCCTGCTGGAGCCACACACGGAGTTCTCTCTCCCTCCTTTACCTCCTCCATTGCATTAGGACCCTGACAAAGACAGCATTGAGCCCTGGATCCTCATGTGTTTTTGTCTTCTTTCTGAAAGAAAACATTAAAGACATTAATGATTCAAGGGGCAAGAAAGTGAAGCTCAGAAGGTGACACATTTGGAAACGATAAGTTTATCCTGCCCTGATGCTGCCTTGTCCCTTTGACAGTAGCGGTGACCAAGATGGCATTGCAGATATGTAACATCTTGAGCATTGTGTGGGATGCTAAAGCTTCAGTGAGATGAGTGACCTAACCTTGCTCTGTGTTCCAATCTCTGATCTGGCATATTAAAGACCAATTTGTTGCTCATGGTCCTTGAGTGGATGCCCTTTGGCCCCTTAGAAGCGTTAATTCTGGTGACTAGGTGACAGGCCTTCATTGATGGAATGCCATATA